>NC_088981.1:85807574-87046741 GCF_963932015.1 Anas acuta | reverse complement strand
GATGAAGAGCCAGACTGTGATCACACAGGAAGCAACACACAAAGTGGAATGAAAAAGGTTTGGATTGTGAAAACTTCTCTTCTTGGTGAGAATAGCAAGGTCCTGGAACCGGTTGCCCAGAGGAGTTGCTGGATGCTTCCTTGGAGATACTCAAATCTCAGCTGGTCAAGTCTCTGAGAGCATGGATTGATAGCTGACCTCCAGAAATGTCTTGTGAGGAATATTTTAGAATTCAATTTAAAAATCAGAGATTTGCAGCATAATTCTGAAAATCTGGTATCTGCATTGATAGGTGGGGGTAGAATGCAGGATTCATTAATTATAATATCTTGAGGCTTGTTATTAGTATTTAGAGGCATGGTGTATACTTACAGAAGTGACTCCACAAAGGTGCAGGTGTCATGTAGGTTCCGTCAGCTAGCTTTGTCCAGATATCTTGGTTATACCTAAACATCTGTGTTGTAAGGTGTCTAACAGCCCTGGACTGACTGACTTGCAACTCTGAGCTACTTCAGTGGGACTTAGGACCAGGGAGCTCATTGCACCTGGAGCAGTGGATCACAGGATCACAGAGGACCTCTGGAGACTGCTAGTCCAACACCCCTGTATGAGGAGGGCCAGCTAGAGCAGGTTGCCTTGGGCTGTGTCAAGCTGGGTTTTGTATTATGTCCAAATTTTGAATATCTGGATGGTGTTTTCTTGTTCCATGCCTTCAAAATGTGATCAATTGGTTGCTGTGTAAATTAAGTTTAAATCATGTGATTTTTAGTGTTGCAAATCTATTTGTCTCTGCTGGTTTTTGCTGTTAAGTTCTAACTATTGGAAAGCTGGCCAGACCTTGCTACTTTGAATGCCTGAGGTGTTTTTGTAAATTAAACAAATTATCTGTGAAGAAATGAGATTTTATTTTAGGGAAAAAATCATCTTAGTTTATAATAGTTGTTAGCATTTGAATACAACCAGAATTTCAAAATAAATTGACTGTGGTTTTACGGAGTTATATGGATTTTATTTTTTCAAATTCCTAATAAGTCTATTCTTATATATTTACTTAATTTCCCCCCTAGGCAAGATTATGTAACGAATATACAAAGTATTTAAATCAGTTTCAGCTAAACAACATAGTAGAAAATTAAACTTACCTCAGCAAGCATTGATTAAGTCTTTCATTAGGAAGCCTTTATGTTTTAAAGAATGACAAAATGCTTTGAAAGCTAGTGGGATCTTTTGTGGGGTCCTTTCTTAAAATACCAAAACAGGGGCTGTTCAGGAAAAAGGAATGACAATCATTGAACATAAACAGAAGTTGTAGCTCTGTGGTTTGTTAGTTAGGAGTTCAGTTAGGATAGTTTTCCTTGGTTTATTAACAAGCACAAGTTTTGCCATTTGCCTTAGAGCTCAGACGGGAGCAAAGCCAGCAGCTGAAGGATTGTTACTGACAGACAAACACAAAATTGTTGTCAATAAAGAAAATAAATTTATTTGTGGCATCAGATAACGGTTGCAGAGTTCATACTACTGCATAGGATATGAGAGTGTAAACTTTATGTTATGGTTCCTTCAGTTTAGTTGTTTATCTTTCTTTAGAAATTATAATTAAAGGCTATTATCTTTTTATAGTAATGTCAAAGTGTAATGCAACGTACATACTATCAAAATTCTGGAAATGGCAAGGTGAAAAGTCATTTAAATGACTTTCATATCATCTTTGTTTTCTTCCCCCCTCTAACATCCTCAGAAGGTAGTGACTCATTCCCTGCTTTTAGTTTTGGTTCATGGGATACAGACAGTGAAGACTCTCCTTTTCATTGAGAAATCAAAATGCACAGTATGCCTACAAATTGTAATGAAAAAGCATGATTTTTAAAGGTTTAACATCAGATATTTATATTTTTTCAGGTTTTGAAGATCAACCCTTTTATTGTTTATTTTCGAAGTTTATTACTGCTAGCTAATAAAGGGTCTTTTAAAGAGACTCTTTAATTTCATAGCACAGTAACAGGTGCTGTATTATCTCTGAAGTACATAAGTTTGTACAAGTGGTTTCCTTAATATGATTTTGTGTACAAATTATGAAAGGAGCCTTGATAGTGTCTCAAAAAACATTTTTGATTTTCAGCACAGTTTTTAAATTCATTTTGAGCAATGTAACTTAGCTTTATAGATTTCATAAATGTTTTGTGCTTCTTTTCAAAATAATATTGAAATTAAATAAAATTCTCTTTAAATTCAAGGGGATGAAGTTCTAGAATGGAATGGCAAACCCTTGCCTGGAGCTACAAATGAAGAAGTTTACAACATTATTTTAGAATCAAAGTCAGAACCTCAAGTTGAAATTATTGTTTCAAGGCCTATTGGGTAAGGCTAAAGACTTGCTTCTTAATCACAGTTATTATTTGTACTAATGGGACTTTTAAAGGGACTATTTGTGAGTTCATTATTTTTCTCTTTTTTATCTCTTAACAATGCAATATGATTCACTTTCTATTACTGAAATCCTGTGCATTCCATTTTTTTCATTGCCCATAGCAACCTTGGATCTGTACAGTGATACCAAAAATATATCAATATAAATGTGTAGGTTTTTTGTTTGTTTGTTTTTGTTTTGTTTTGTTTTATGGTCAAAGTACTAACAAGATTTTTGCCAAATGGCAAAGGAAGAGTTAGTATTTATGTTTATAATGAATTAAAGAAGGCTTCTTTCTGGACACCATGTATTGATCCTGCATGTGAGTAAACATGTGAGTAAAATCTTTTTGTCAGGCTCTTAGATTCATTACATCAGAATAACTTACACACATATTAATGAGCAGAAGGAAACATGAGCAAACTGAACATTACAAGATCTGAAATACATCAGTGCTAGTAGGATTTTAAACAGCCTTTCTTTAAAAATGAAAACAAAACCATACTAATTGAAATGACTATTTAGCTTTAAAATACCAGAATTAAAAGCAAAAACAAAAATACCTTCACATTAATTAATGTAATTTTTTTTTTTTTTCAAAAATTAGCATTTTTTTTTATATTTAGAACATTTATTTGTTATAAATCCAGGTTTGGGGGGTTAGTGATAACAATTCGTATGTTCTTGACTTATGAAGTAAGCATTGCAAGGATTATAAAATCTGTTTGAATTGACAAAATGAGTGGGGTTGGTCCTGTATTTGTCACAATTGATTTGTACAATTGTTTATTCTACACTTGTCCTTTAACATGACTGTATTGCGACTGTTTTGAGCAATCTTATAGGATTAAATATGAATCACATATTGTAAATTCACACTTAGATTGCAGAAATGTGTGGCATAGTTAATGATAAAAAGTGACTCTAGGCTAGTTTAAAAAAAAGTTTGAAAGGTTCGAATCTATCTGTATTTTTTCACCTGCACATGACACATAGGTCATGTGCACTCACTGTATGTCTCTAAATACAAGTGTCCTATAGTTAGATGGTAAACTGTTTCATGAATGCGCTAGATTTCATCGAAATTATAATTTTTGTGTCTCAATATGATAAGTTCTTAGTTTGAGAAACAGAGAGCACGATTCATTTTCTTTCTAAAACATTCTTCTCTTACATTTATTTTACGTCAACTTTTGATGTTTGGTTTTGTACACACTGTGCAAGTGTAGCTATATTTTGCAAATGAGCTCTTCCTTTTTAACGACAATTGCTATTAAAAGTACTTAAATGAAATTAACATTTGTTGCTAATTTTAGTTGTGAGTTTGACCTTTTAATGGAAAGTGAGAGCTTGATGCAATAAAAGTGGTTGTTTAGGGCTAAAATTAACATCCAGATGGAGACTGTGGGGGAGTAGAAACCTTATTTTACATTCTTTAGTCACAGATAGGAGATATTCCTGACTGCAAACTTCAAATTCAGTCCATCATCATTGTAATTAAAAATAAAATTCCATAAGGAGATTTTTGGAAGTCTATTTTTTTTTTTTAATGTTTAAATCAGCAGAAAATTAGTATGTTGATAATTGGACCTGACTTGAACTTTCAGTTGAACAAAAACCTGAAAAGTGATTTGTGCAACTCATATAAAAATAAAGTGCTATAATGACATTTTAAGCAGTGAGCTTTAGATATCAGTATATTTGCAAACGTCGTGTATCATTAGACTTTTAAGGTAACTTGATTATTTAAAACAATTTATTGTAGTTTATGAATTCTATAAATAAAATATTAAAAAAAAATGAACATATTTCAGTAATGTACTCTTGAAGAAAAATCCAGAGAAAATACCACAACTGCTGTACTGACTGAGACACAGAATATGAAGGGCATTCAAAAACAAAGACTGCTTTTAAATCTGGGCAGTGAATTTTACACCCAAAAAATGCACCTGGACATAGGACTGATAAAATGTAACTTTTTGCTTTAGATGACCCATCATGCATATTTATTTCTGGACATAAGCAAAAATAGAGCACATTAGACTACACCTTTATTTTGAGACAAGTGGAGTCTTGGCATGGAGATGTTTATGTGCTATAATAATGCTGTCCTGGTAGAGTTGTGTCCTGACTGGATTTTTTTTCTTTTTCTGGGAATATCAAATAAACATCTTAAAGGGGCTAGAGCAAGCAGATTTGAAATTTAAAGATAATACCCTTCTCCAATAGCAATGAGATAAAGTTCTGTTGTTTTATATCAGATTGGGATTTACCCATCTCTCATCTAAAAAGAATAACAAAAAAAACATTAATTTTACAACAAAGAAAATCCTGATGTTAGTGAACAAAAATAAATAAATAAATGAAATACTCCACATGACTTTCTTGTTTTGTTTGTTTTGATTATAATCTATGCAGATTGTGTTGTAGGATGGGAAACGGCTTGCTTTGGACAGCAGATTACTTTTCTTTTTTCCTCCTACCTTCTACTTGTCTTGTTACCCAAACTATACAGTCATTTCAAATCCATGATAGTGAATTTTACTGAATCCAACAAATCTAGTACAGCAAAGTTTTGTGTCTACTGAGGTGCTGACTGGCAAACTAGCTGCTTGATAAGGCATTAAGTGGTAATCCATTACACCTAAAATTCCTGTGAGAGAATAGGTTCCCGAAAGACCTGAAAAATGATATTTTGTCTGCATAATTTAAATGTTTTCATCTCTCAGTATTAATAATGCAAGTAATGTACCAGCACATTTAATGGTCTCTTTTTAAAAAGTCCTAGCATATTAGGTCTAAAAAGCCCAAATTTGACACGGTTTGGCTTGAGTGAATAATAGGAGGACTGTGAGGCCACCAATTAGACAGCTGCAAGTTACAAAATTGATGTCTAAACAATTTGCTCAGGCTTGTAAATTTGGATTTCTGTGTCTATCAGCAAATGTAATTTTGAGTAATGGATAATTGTAGGATATTTATTAGAGAAAAATGTGAAAAATGTAACACAATTAACAGATGAAGGCATAACAACAATAAACAGTATAACCGCAATAGTACCATAAAAACTCCATAGAAACTAATTGACATTAATGCTGATGATTGCAAACACAGGGTAGGTAAGAAACCTATAAAAAATAGAATTAATGGGTTGGGCATCTAAAAACGAGGGGGAAAATGACCTATAAATATGCATACGATGTGAGAGGCTATTAACATAAGATAGCGTAGAAAAACCTCTGGCAGTATGCTGGTTGGGGAAGAAGCCTGGCATGGTAACTAACTCACTGTCTCTTGTGTGTTCCGGTGACCTCATATGGGATAGTGCAGGTAAAACTTTTTTTTTTTTTTTTTTTGGTCTCTGTTTTCCTTGTTGGGTGGTATTTATATTTGCTTGGATTTCCACAGATAATATTGACAAAATTGTTGCTTCTCCAGTGGGATTCAACTGCTCTGTGCTTGGACTCTAGGTCCTTGCAAGGAGGTTGAATCTCCATAACAAGCCAGGCAATGCTAAATGTCAGACAGTTGCTCAAGTAATATAAATAGTGCAAACTGCAGATCAATGAGCAGGTTCTGATAGGAAGGAGCAGTGTTGGAAGTAGGAGGATGAACACTGGAGACAGGTACACTTTGTAGGTTATAGAAGATGAGCAACCTAAGGAAGTGTGGGCTACAACCACCTTTGAATTTAGTTCATCTTAAGTGATTAAGCTAACTGTAGTCCTCAGAGAAATTACATCTGTGGCAGTGTATTGTGAAACAGTGATCCTCACAAACCATAGATTTGCAGGCAGCAATCTTAACCTAAGTTGGGTTTGATTTAAGGTATTCATAGAGGTGTGGAAGGATCAGATATAAGATATTCATATATAACATTATATAAGAGTGCAAAAACCTTTGTGTTTCAAGGTAAAGATAAAAAGATGAAATTTGAGGTCACCAGCTCTTTACCAGAATGTTTCTGACATAACTTTTCTGATGTTTGCATTGTTCTGGTACAGGAGTAAAATTCTGTTCTGATTTTAAAGTTTGTGCTACTTAATTTCCCTTCCCTTCCCTTCCCTTCCCTTCCCTTCCCTTCCCTTCCCTTCCCTTCCCTTCCCTTCCCTTCCCTTCCCTTCCCTTCCCTTCCCTTCCCTTCCCTTCCCTTCCCTTCCCTTCCCTTCCCTTCCCTTCCCTTCCCTTCCCTTCCCTTCCCTTCCCTTCCCTTCCCTTCCCTTCCCTTCCCTTCCCTTCCCTTCCCTTCCCTTCCCTTCCCTTCCCTTCCCTTCCCTTCCCTTCCCTTCCCTTCCACCAGTCTAGGTTTGGATATTTTAAATCATAAGACTTTCTGCAGTCCAAAAATAAAAGTAGGCTAGATAAGACTGATCTGGTTACTTAATATGCTTTGGATTATAGTTTCTCTTCAGAATTTTCTTTAATTAAAATGCTAACATTCAAAAGTAAAATACCACTAATGCATTTGATTGACTTGAATACACCAGGCTCAATATAATATAACTAGTACAGTATTTAAGAAATATGTAATATTTAAGAAATGTTTATGTAAACTGGATTATTGAATTTGTAAGAAATTCACATACGGGTAGAAGTACAGTTCTGAGTTATTTCATATACATTTTGAAGTCATTAGCAGAAAGCAGAACTGTTACAAATGTTAGAATATACTGCCACTAGTTCGGTGATCTATACTGCATACTCTACTTACTTGCTTTTTATGTCTTGCAGTTGCTTTATGTGTAGCTGTCTTTAAACGAGATAAATATATCTGACATACTTTTAAGGAAATGAATATTTTCTAGCAATAATTACTTTTAAAAAATTACAAAAGCTCTCTCTTGTACTAGTTTAGTGATTTCTTGAGAGTGAACAAGCTTTAATGTGGGCATGAATAGTGAATATGGTGGGTGGGAAAATTGTCAAATAACATTTCAGTCACAAACAATGCATTTTGTCTGGAGTTGAAATTTATGTTCTAGTTTTCACTGTCCCTGTGAATTTGTCATAAAAATTATAAGGAGTTCAGAAAAATACATTAAAACATTGCACTTTCATTTTTTTTTCCTGTCTGCTGAGTAAAGTTTTAGAAAAGGTCTAATTATTTTTGTCACTTACCTTTACCTGGTGAGGACTTCAGTATTGCCATCTCTAAGTGAGGGAAATACAATCAACTTGACCGTTTGTTGGTATTGTTTTATTTTGTTTTGTTTTGTTTTGTTTTGTTTTGTTTTGTTTTGTTTGTGGTGTAGCATCTTCATTCTAGTAGCGGTAGTAGCTGTTTTTTCCTGAATTGTGTGGATCTGATATTTGTGTCTTCTGTGTTAGGCTGATAGTGTGAAAGTGCTTTATTGTAAATGTAAATCAACTCTTAAGTGCTTATATCTGTAATTAATATTTGGGGCTTATTTGTAGCTTTTTTTCCCCCTAATGTATTATGGACAATAATGAAGAAAAATGGAAACTAAATGTATTTTGATGTCTTTCTTTATCCACCCAGGTGTGTAGGGTGCACTTTCTGTTTCGAAACATTCCTTGCACATATGAGCCCTATATATAAATATCCTAAATGTGACATTATTACAAGAGTACTATACTACAGAAGAGAGAATTCATATTCTAGTGCAAGAAAATATCACAAACTTAATGCCATATTGAGCAGAAAAATAGTTTGAATAAGCAAACTAAATATTTAAGACTGATGAGAATTTCCCTGGAAATTGAAAAGAAAAAATGCTAAGAAGTCTGCACAACAGTCCTGCACAACATGTCGTGTTTGTTTGTGAGATAGTACTACGCCATGTCAAGAGCAAATAATGCAGTTGTATTTCCATGAGTTTGAGGAAACCACGGTACTCCTTACTTACAAAATCAAGGGAAAGAGAAGAGTGTCTTTGTTAGTGATGTGAGATGCAAACTAAAGCAAAATGTTAACTTGGAGCTGAAATAGCCTTTCTTAAACTGTGTGCAAGAGTTAAAATGCAGAACATGAAAAATAAATTGAAGATCAGATGATTGGACATTGTTACCTTCCTTTTCTGACTTAAGTGTCTGTTTCTTTTTCACAAGTAGCATTTATATGACCTAGGAGTCTTAGTTTTATTGACTTTCAAGTTGGTATGGTAATGTTTCACTGAACAGAATGCCTGAATGCCTTTAAGAGTCCCCAGCTTTAGACTTAAAATCTTTACATGTTCTTCAGAAATATTACTGTAGTTTAAATTTTGGATTTTTTTTTTTTTTGTAGAAATATTTTCATGTAATCCACTTGCACTTTGTTTCCATTTTTCTGCTCTGTTTTGCTAACATTTGTACAGTAACAATCATTTCTTGCTTTTGCAATGTGTTTTCTATGATAGCTGGGAACAGGACAGAACAAGGAGCTATCATCCATCATCCAGAATTTTATAGAAGAGTAATTGTGTTGATATTAAAATTTCTACAGATTTTTGTGAACTTAACCAGTTTGATTTTTATTACGCATAAGTATGTGTTGGGTGTGTGTATGTTGAAAAAATTTCCACACATATTTGTAATATGCTTTCAAGAAATGTGTTATTCTTCTGTTTGTTTAATTTTGCTAATGTTGTTTGCTTTTTCTTTTTATTATTATAAGACATTTTCATCAGTTTCATTCCGTGAACTCCTTGAGGCGTTTATATAAAAATTACTAGTGAGTTAATCTATGTCTTGTGTTGTTGTTTTTTTTTTTTTTCCCTTTTGTTTTTCCTCCAAGGAATGGTTGAGTGTCAGTAGGTCTACTTTTACCACCATTCTGTTCATGAAACCTCTCTAGAACCTCTCTTATTCTAAAATAAAAGAAACCTCTTTTATTATAAAAATATTGTGGAAGCCATCCACAATATTATCATTGTAGTGCTCATCTGTAGCTCCTCACTTTGAAGGAAGGAGGAGTTTGCAATGTTAAGGTTTTCATGAGTCCTAGTGGAAAATAGTGAACTGTATTTAAACACTTCCTGTCTTTCCACATAATCCAGTAGAACTCAAAAGAGAACTGTATTTCTAAAAAAATGTCCTAGATACATATTTGTTATAGCAGGAGATCCTCTCCCTTGTTCCTAATTACTTTGTGTATGTTCATGTTTTAGTGATATTCCGCGGATTCCTGAGAGTTCTCATCCCCCGTTAGAGTCCAGTGAGTATACACTTTGTTTCTTTGCCTGACATGGTCTTGTACCCCATACAGTCATTTTGGCTATGAATTTTCAGAATGACAGGCACTGGGAGACTGCATTGTCTTCAGGTTTTTATATGACAAAATTCAGTGTTTTTCAGTCTCGTGTGTTAAAAGTGAAATGATAGAGATTTGATTAAAAACTGTATAGATTTCAAATGCTGGTAGGATTTTATTGTTTTCACCTATATCTTCTGCTTTTAAGCATATCAGTTTATGGCTGTATAAGCTGTGACCCAAAACAGTTATTTAATTTACTTGTCCTAACATAAATGAGGAGACAGGGGAAGGGGATTGCCAAAGGTACAATTGGTGTCAGAACTTCAACTCCTGCACCATCCAGCCTAGTTCAGAGATCTTGTTTTCTGTGCCAGAAAATGTTCCATAGGTGAAATTCTTGTGTATGATGCCTTAAAAAAAAAAAAAAAAGAAAACAGAAAAAAAAAAAGAGTGTGTGTGGGTCTTTTTAGCTCTTCTATTTGAAGTATACCATCTGAAGTGTATGAAGGCCATGAAGGCCATGGCTTCCACCCATCTGAGCCTTGTCTGAGATGCAATGAGGAATGTTATCTAGGTCAGGATCCTGCAGGGCCTCCTAGGCCTGGCACTGCTCCTTGCCTGTCATGAGCTTTTCCTCACTCATGAGGGCTCTGCTTCACTGGTGGAGCAGGATTGTCCTCTATGCCTGATGTCTATCTTGCATATCTTCTTGTCTCTGAATTTAGACAATTCAGTAGCCACCTGAGGCTACTATACAATAAATGTGGGTTTATTCATCAAAAATTTCAACTGTGCAATTCTGCAAGAGGATAATATTTTATTTAAAACATCTGATAGGGTTTGTTAGATGAAGAACACTTTTTAATATATTATTAGAATAAAACAAGAAATTTAACCTGAAGTAAGAGTAGCTAAACTGTCTTTTTCACCACCCTATCTACATCAGCTTAACATCTTTCTGTATATTATCACATTAATACTGTATATAAAGACAACCTTTATACAATGCAAAGAAAAATCATTTAATCAATTACCCAAATTTGCTTTAAAATTTCAGATGGAAAGTTCATGTGTTTCTCACATATTTTTAGGTTCAAGTTCTTTTGAATCTCAGAAGATGGAAAGGCCTTCTATTTCTGTTATATCTCCAACCAGCCCTGGAGCCCTAAGGGATGCACCACAAGTCCTACCGGGACAGCTTTCTGTGAGAATATTTGTTTTTTCTTGAGTTAGTAATAAACACTTTCAGATGTTGTTCCCTTAGCCCTCTGACTTCCCACGGTCTATTGGGAAGTCAATGGAAATGGCTGTTACTGCTGTTTTTCAAATGTGTGAGCACGCACTCACTGTAGTCACAGTGGATGTAAAGAATTGTTGATTTAATACACGAGTGTGCAGGCATTTATGCTAAGAGGAGCACATGAAAGTGTCTTGCAACTTGTCATTCTGTACCCTCTACATTGAAAAATGTGACTCTTCTGTACCTGCAGATAACAAACACAGTACCACTTTATCTTCTTTATGAGAGCACTTAAAGAGCTATGTATTTGTTAATAGTAGCATCATTCAGTAATACACTTTAATTTAGATGCACATCACCTCCTGGAATTCTCTGTAATGCTAATTGAAGCTGTGCTTATTAAATATACTGTAAGCACACAGACTTTGTTTTGTACATTCTTATTTTTTATATTGATTATATTAATTTTTAAGTACAGAGTACACTCAACAATTTTATGCTATGATCCTATTAGGAAATAATTTAACTGCATATTATTCTTTCCATAAGAACATTTGTAAGGTGGCAAATCAGAGCAGACAGATTTCTGCCATGCTTTAAGTTTAGCTGTAGTCAGGACTTCCTGGTTAAAGTATAGCTTCTAAAGTGCAGAACTGAGACAGTGCTGACTTAAATGGACTCACATGTACAAGATTATGCAGTGAGTACAATAAGCAATATAGGAATAATCAAGCACCACCATTTTATTCAGCTTTGATAAATAAAAAAGTCTTGGTGTATGCCAACATCTTTTCCATCTAACAATTAAATATTAATGCAACAAAATATATCTTAATGTCTCTTGGAAAGATAAATACTACTTTTACATTGTGGTTGATCTTGTGCACTGTGAAAATTCTAGGTGTATTTTTTTTCCATTTTCAATAATGTTTTCTGTTAACTTGATTCTTGTAGGTGAAACTGTGGTATGACAAAGTGGGACATCAGTTAATAGTGAATGTTCTTCAAGCAACAGATTTGCCACCAAGAGTAGATGGACGCCCCAGGAACCCCTATGTAAAAATGTATTTTCTTCCAGACAGAAGGTAGTATTTCAGTTGAGAAAATTATATTTTTCACTTACTGAATAAACTTTTAAATGAATGTGTATGAATGAGAGAATTATTTTAAAAAATTTGTTCTATTTATATTGGTTATAACAAATCACACTTGATATATGCAAGTCAGTATTAAATTAACTCTGTGGATATTTGGATGAATGCAATCCACCACAAATACACAGTACAGCAAATACTTTTCTCTTTTAAGCATTATCAGATCAGAATGAACAACACCAATAATTACTGCTGATGAGTAGATGGCATTCTTTTGTAAATTGTTATTGGAAATAAATCACAAATATTTATGTTTCAGTGATAAGAGTAAAAGGAGGACCAAAACAGTAAAGAAAAGTCTAGAGCCAAAATGGAACCAAACTTTTCTCTACTCGCATGTGCATCGTAGAGATTTTAGAGAACGAATGCTTGAAATAACAGTATGGGATCAGCCAAGAGTACAAGAAGAAGAGAGTGAATTTCTTGGAGAGGTGATATATACAATCACATTTATCCCAAGTTTGTTGTTTGTTTTTGAACACATATACATATATATATACTATATATGTGTTTGTGTGTACATGCCTTTAAAATTAAAACCTGACAATTTTTCTACTAGATTCTTATAGAGCTGGAGACAGCACTTTTAGATGATGAACCACATTGGTATAAGCTACAGACACATGATGAATCTTCACTACCTCTGCCTCAGCCATCACCTTTCATGCCAAGAAGACATGTACATGGTGGAGAAAGCTCTAGCAAAAAATTACAAAGTAGGTCCAAGTTCCATTAATGAGTTTAAAATTTTAAATTAAAAATGTTGGTTATGGTGTAGTGATATTTAACTTTGTTATACAAGGTAAAATCTGTAGATGTAAGGAAGATATATGCTAAAAAGAAAAAAGAGATGCGAATTAAGACATTATGACATCACCTGTGATGCATAACTTTCAAGTATACAAAAACTGTTTGAACTGGTTGGTTTTCACTAGCAAAATAAAATTGGTCAAATACTTGTTTGCATAAATCTTGTTTTAAAAGGAAAGATGAAGTTCATGATTATTAGATACATTTATAGTAATTAAAAGCTTTTTATTTTAAAAAGAAAGGCATTAAAGCCTAGTGAGTTGAAAAACATTTTTCATCAAAAATTAGTTTCAGCCTCTGATATTCTTTTTATATGCACACACCATATATACAATAAGATGAGAAGTGTACTTTAGCAGCAAAGAAAAAATATGTACTTATATTGGGGAGATACAGTTGTTCTGGAGAGTCTTATTTCAGTTTTCATAGAATCGTAGAATGGCTTGGGTTGGAAGGGACCTTAAAGATCACCCCAGTTCCAACACACTTGCCATGTGCAGGGATGCCACCCACTGGATCAGGTTGTCCAGGGCCCCATCCAACCTGGCCTTGAACACCTCCAGGGAGGGGGCATCCACAGCTTCTCTGGGCAACCTGTGCCAGTGCCTCACAACCCTCTGAGTGAAGAATTTCCTCCTCAACTCTAATCTAAATCTCCCCTCTTTAGATTAAAACCATTTCCCCTTGTCCAAAATCAGATAATTTTGCTCAATTATCTGACTGAGCAAAAAGTCACTCTCCACCTTTTTTTATAAGCCCCCTTTACATATTGAAAAGCCACAATGAGGTCACCCCGGAGCCTTCTCTTGTTCAGGTTTGTATGATTCATACTAAAAAAAAATGAATATATTGACATAGTTTAGTGTTGTAGCCTCTCCGTTCATTTAACTTGAATAAGGATTTATTTAAAAACAAGAAGGATGTAGGGCATTATTTTAAAATATGCTTCCAAGCTATTTTTCTTCTTTTACTTAAAAATAAATATTATTAGCTCCAGCTAATGCATAGGAAATTGGGGCACATTCAGGAATGAATTACAGAAATATGACACTGCTGTAATTACTGCATGAGAATGTGTATAGATAGCAATCTAAAGGTTAGTTTTCTTGAGATACTTGAACTTTTCTAATAGCTGTCAGAGCTGTTTCCTCTTCTCCTTTCTCACCATATGCTGCCACCTCTCCTTTCCCATTCAGCGAGTTGATTCAGTTTACTCAACTCACTGAAATAGCACAAAAGCATTTTGCTTGTTTAGTGAGCTAAAGTAACCTAGTAGGAGAGTACTGAGGAAATGAGGGAAGAAGGGGAGAGGAGGCTGCAGCATCTGTAAGCTTTTGGATTGGCTCAGTTGTTTGGTGAAACTTCATGGTCACTGCAGTTTAGTTCTCTTCTATTGTTTAGACTTAAATCATCTTTTCGATTGTAGTGGTACATTAAATGAACATATTTTTACGTTTCATAACTCAACCAGATGTTCAGGTATTTGTTTACCTTACTGTTGTGCAGGATCTCGGCCAATCAGTGATAGTGACATCTCAGATTATGATGTTGATGATGGTATTGGAGTTGTTCCTCCAGGTGCGTGGGTGAACAGCATGGTCCTGCTTTCTTCTTTCTTGCTTGATTTTCTTTTTCATTCTTTTTGCTTGCTTTTTGTTTTTGTTTTCACTTTTTCATTATAGCATTGAGGATGCTGGTTTTGCAGAGTGCATTGTGGAAAAAAAAAAGTTTTCCTGATTATTCCATGGTAGCTTTCCTTCTAAAAAATGGTGAATTAAAAAGTTCTACAGTTCATTCACTGATATTTCTTTTACATATCATTCTTCATATATGAACCACTGGATGGTTCAAACTGTTAAATTGTTTACTGCATCATGTTCCAAGCATTATTAAAAATATCAGTCGAACTCAAAAAATATTTTAAAACAGTGATTAAGGTTTCAGCATTGATTGCAAACATTTTTTATTTTGCTTTTTGCTTGAAACTTAGATGTAATGCAGTCTCCCATGGTTTTTATTGAGAATGCATGGCTATAGATAAAGATGCATGTAGCATGGCTATATCTTTTACAGTTTTCTTGAGCATTCATGAACTATCATTACCCTAAATGTTCATAAATATAGTTTGTATCATGGTTAGACTTTAGTTCGTCATCCTTTTCATATTAAAAATATTAAGGGTCATTTTGGATGACAAATTTTTTTCTACTTCTATTTGACTGTTGTTGCAAGTCAGATGAATAGATTTCCCAGTTGTCCCAAACTAAATTTCATTGTCCCAAGCCTATTTTATTGGCAGCACTAAACCAGTTTTTCCCTGGATATCTGTGATGACAATTGCTGAATTAAATCATGGTGGGATTTAGAAAGTTCTCTATCTTCCTGATATGAATTTAAAATAATGTGATAATTTATTCATTATATAATGACTTCATAATCACCATGATATACTTTTGATGTCTACACAGGCAAATTTTACTTCCTTTGATGTGTTTGGGTTCTTGCCTTATTTCCATACAATTTCACATAAGTTACTAAGAGGGAAATTTGTTCCAGTATGTCTGGTAATGGTATTTGATTCAATGAAGTAATTAATCTTGATACTTTTCACATCAGCTAAGAGAAAGGACATTTAAAATTAAAATAAAACATAGGTTATAAAAAGGTAGCATATCTGTGTAGGCCTTCTTACATTTAAAGTTTCAGCATACATGTTAAGACCAGGGATGTTTTTTCAGCTGTCCATGTGCCATTTAAAATAAGGTATTTTCCATCTGATCGGAAAAATTCAGAAGTGTTTGTCTGAACTCACTGGACTCTATTCTCTGGGTCAACACTTGAGTAACTACGATTCTGATAGCAAGTTCTTAGGATTCTGTGTGCTCAAGTGTGCCTTTGGAGAATGCATGGTTCCAAACTTTCTCAGAGATCACTGCAGAAAATTGCCAGATATCATTGGTGGCAATAGAATCTGCAATGCCTTAAGAGTGTATAAACTGAGACTTGAAGGGCCTGTTGAGGAAATTTCATCCACTTAGGTCAGAAACATGCTGGCAGCTGATGTGACGCAGTACAAAATTGTCTATTCTGATTTTAATGGATATATTTTTTTGCCAAATGTGAATGGAGAGTTCACCTGTTTGTGATTCCTGTGAGATGCATTTAAGTGTGAGGTTTTTGTTTACAGATAAGACCTGAATTCTTAAATGGGGGTTTAACTTTATGGGGCAAAGAAAATTTCAGTCATCAACCCCTGATGTGTGACAGAGTAGACAGCACACGAAAATGTATTTTGCAATGAGAGCTGGAAAATGCCACCAGTCCCCCTGTCTACCAAATTGCTCAAGAATCTTAGGCAAAAGTTAATAAATGTGATTAGGCACCTAATTCAAATAAGCATTTCTACCTATCTATATACAACATTCCTTAGTTGCTAGAATCTTCTAAGATTGTAGACTTGATTTGCATTGAATGAATACTACAGTATCTTCTCCATCTAAGAGTCTCTGCTAAATCTAAGTTGCATTCAAATTCCTTGCTGTGCTGCAGGGTCCTTACCCCTTCTCTTCTCCTGCCCCCCACACCACGGACCTCCATAGAGCACACTGAAGTTGTTGTGTGATCTGGGTTTCCACACATCATTTTTTTGCAAAGTGTGTGTGTGAATGAATATCCACATTTCCCCCATAACGTGAGATGATGAAGCACTCTTCAACCATTTTGGCATTACCTATGTTGACTTCAACCAGATTATTCTAGGATTAAGATATTCCTTCTCAACAAAAATGAGAATATCAAAATTGAGTTTACAGCATGGGACTCTAAAAATATGTTTTTAAGCCCCTTTTCCTTCCTTTACTATTTCCTTGCCAATGTTGCCTGCTATGTTTTTTATGTAAGATAAATAAGCCCTGTCTTTATTAAAGGTATATTTGTACAGTTGATAATTTATTAATTGTTTTGAAATGTTCAGAAGAGAATGAAGTTAATTTGCCTTCCTAATATCTCAAGATTTTCACAAAGATTACTGCTCAGTTGTTAAAAGACAGACACGTAACTACAAAATGTAAGAGCACAAAAGCTCAACTTGATCATCGCTATAAGCTTGAAGAAAGAATGATGAAGATATTACGTATTCATGAAGTTGCTGCAAGTTCTTAAAACTATAATTTCAAATGTTAAACCAATTGCTAAGGCAAATGCAGTACTAGCATTTAGTAGTAACAAGTAAAACTGTTCTCATGGACGTTTCAGCAGCTGCTAAGAATCCTTCTTTGTACATGGAAGTAAAGATACACGTAGCTGCATCAAAAGTAATGGCCAGTTTATAACTTAAGTATACTTTAAGGAAAAAAAAATCCCCTTTCATATCACAAATGTGTCTTATCTTCAGAATAAGTAACTCTTCAGAATAATTTATTCTTCTGTCATAAATGAACTGTATAAATGGTTGAACTGTGGTTACCTTCCGGTAGCAGCAGCGTAATATTAGCACAACACCTTGTCTCACCATCTGTATTGTGTTTTCTTTTTTTAAAAAAAAAGTTACTCTGAAATAAAAACATTGTATAGAATCATTTTCATCATCCATGCAGCTTCCATTTTGTGTCACACCTGACAGTTTCCCATGAGCAACTGAGAAACTTCTTCTGCGTAAACTACCATAAGCTTTATTGCTGCTGCCATGCTGGTCCATGCAAAAAAATTCTCATGCACACTCTGGAGAGCACAGAGCTTTTGTATTTGAGGATATGAGGAAATGTTACTGTTGCTGTCACTGTCATGGTCACTATGGAACTATGAATTCAATCCAACCAATTTGACAATACTTAAATTAATACTTAAGATAAGCGTTACTTGCTATTGCTCTGTCTGTTCTGTAAGGTTTGTGTACACCCAATGCACAACTTTTAGATATTGCTCCCCAGATAGCTCAGCTGTGAAGGAATATGTAGGGTGATAGTATCTTCATATACCAGATGTTTAAGGATAATCCTATGTATAGTTTTTTTTAGGTGGGCTAAACTGAAATTTATTTTTGAAAACCTGAAGCATATTTCAGTACAGTTGTCTAAAGCTTAGAAAAAAAGTTTTGGATTCTTTTTGTTTTAGTGTTGAATAAAATGTACACTAGTGTTTCTTCTATTAGAGAAGACAGGCTTTTGCATAAACCTTTTTTTTTTCAGAAAATATGGCAATTTTCAGAACATACAGCTCAGATGTAGTCATCCTGGGAGAGGGAACGCATCAGTTTTTGTCATTTGTAATCATTTGTCTTCTTCTGACAAAAAAAACCAGACATTTTCTGCAACTATCTTAGTATACAAAATAAGGGAATCTCCACTGAAGTCCTGAGTTAGTTCCCATTTTGATTCAAAATTTGCACCCAGTACTTGTTCATAGATTAGGGATATCCTGATATTTCTTTTCAGTTTTATTACACAACCCTGAAGCACTTTTTGAGTAGATAAGATACTCCAGCCTCACAGTGCATCAAATCCTCTAAAACTTTGGAGTCCTTTTTTGTTGAAAGGTTGATGAGTCTTAGTCCTTACTTTCCACGATGCCATCAACTTTTACAGGCCTATTTTGCAGTCAGTGCTCACTAAACCATTGCTATCAAGTGGCAGGCATTTGCTGTTTATATAGCTACTAATGAGATCTCCCAAAAGTTTTTTCTTCATGCCCTTCTCTGTTTCTCAAAGAATAATAAATACCCAGCCTCCCCAAACTTGTGTAACATCACATTTTAGACATGAAATCACATTCATTGATTTTATTTCACATGTAACTCAGTGCTGAAGACGGTGCACATATGCATACACCATTATGGTCATAGAATCATAGAAAAGATACCCTCTAAGACACCCTCTAAGATATATCAAAAGTCATGCTGCTTTCTATTTCCCTGTCTGATTGACCTCCCCACATCCTTCTCCTTCAACAATTGGAAGAAAAATGTTATTTCCCATGTTCTGGCACCAGCTCTGGTTATTATGAAGATCCAAGAGTTGGACAAAGTCATAATAGACTTGCATGTGTTTGTGTTTATGCATATGTTTTTGACAGTAACCAGAAATTCTGTAGTAAAACTGTATAATTGTATTTTTTCAACCATGTCTTTTTCCCCGCTTGCCTCACTTGTCTCATATTTGTAGTAGTAAATGTATTGAACTCTCAGTACTGTATAAAAGGTGGACACAGTTCTGAAAGCTGTGATATTATAATTTATAAGCTACATAATCAGTTAAAACAGTCTTAGAATCCCTTGGATGACAAAATGCATAATCTAGTAGGTCCCTCTTCTGATTTTTGTTGTTGTTGTTATTAAGATGAATCTGTTAAGTAGTAGATTTTCTTATTTTAGTCATAAGTTAAATACAAGTTACTCTGGGTACTGTTTCCCAAGTCAGAAAAATGGTTCAGTCCTTTTTCCCACATCATCCAGTGATTACTGAAAGTCTCCTCAGTTCCTCTGTCTTTGTACATACCGACATTTAAAGGTAATGCTAGTAATTTATCCTGGCTGCATGATACGTCAGGATGTACAACAGCTGAATGACTACTTGAAAGTTTTGTAAGCTTTTGGATGTGTGTTCCTGGAAGGACTAACCACCTGAATTCATTCCAAACTCACACTTTTATTCTCTAATTTCCTTTTGTTGCCCTCTTAACAGTAGCTTATAGATCTAGTGCTAGAGAAAGTAAATCTACAACGCTAACTGTGCCAGAACAGCAAAGAACAACACATCATCGTTCACGTTCCGTATCTCCTCACCGTGGCGAAGATCAGGGCAGGACCCGTTCACGTTTACCAAATGTGCCATTACAGAGGTAGGCATCACAAGCAAGTGAAACCGGGTGATTTCAAGTTTGTGTAATCTGTCAATGGTACCTGTTTACTTATCTCCTCTTCAGCATTTTCTCTCTCTCTCTCTTTTTTTTTTTTTTTACAAAAAAATTGTATCTCAGTTTAACTGTGTGTTATTTGAACTTGATGTATACACTTCTTAATTACTCAAGAGAATCCATGAGATGAATAACTTTAAGACGTATCTTTTACTGATATTTTCCCTGTGATTCATCATCCTTGTTTGCTCTACCACAACTAGTACATGCAACTAACACATGGGTTCAGAAATGCTTTTCAATCAGTGACTGAATCTTACATAAAGTCATTTATGTATTTTTGTAGGACAATAAATAATGACACGTATAAATTGTATAATAAATATGAATCGAACTTCTCTCAACATAACAGCAATTTTAAATTACCTATTATATTTATAATTTGACATTCTTAATGGAAAAAGTAAAATATTGTTTGCAAAATCAAGCAGCGATTTATAAACCACTCTTTTCTGCATCTACTGCTTTTCGTAGACAACTTATTAATGGGAGGATCCTTTCAGACCTTTTCATTTTCATTCTTTATGATTTTTTTGAGTAGTGCCATATTAGACAGTTTTAACAACAAACTTGACCCACTTTTGCTCCTTTTATTGTCCAGGGCAATAAGCTTTTCTTGCAACCTCTCATGGAACCTTAAATATTAGACTAGTTTTTACCAGATTTCATTTCCTGTTGTTTCTAGGAAACTTCGGTTTTGAATTACAGCAAGAACTCAAACTGTTTTGTTGGTAATTTTATTGCCCACTGGCTGTGGTAGTTCACTGAAAATTTCCCATTTTTAGGTTAATTTTGTGTACAACATTCTATGCTCCAGTGACATCCTTGTGCATTGTTTCAGGATCTGTTGGAATTCCATTACTGATCATTTAATACCATGCTCTCCTAACTGTTGTCTGCAACATCTTTTTCTGTCCTTTGCCTCTGATTGATATTGATGCTCTTTGGAAGATGATGAAGATAATGGTAGTGATGAAAATATAACTATTCGGAAAGAGTCAGCAGGAGTGGTTAAAGCAGGCTTTGAGTCTCATAGATAAAGTGTCTGAGGTGTTTCAAAATGGTGGTATATTTTAGGAAACCAGCTTCTTCTTCCATTTGAGAATCCTGATGATCCCTTTTCTGCATTTCTATTCTTCATGTCATATGTGCTGTCCTTGTACACTGAAATTATGCGTGCTTCTTAAGTTCCTGCATGCATCCCCGTCTGTTACTTCAGTTCTTTTACATTAAATTATTTGACTGTCCAACAAAATCACTTGCTGTAGCACTTCAGTTATACATCTTCAATAAAGAGGTATGGCTGTATGTAAAAAAGACTTTGGCACAGAGTTTTCTTTTTATAGTTGAGAGAATGAGACTATTCTTCATCCTTCTTTTGCAAACATATATATGTGTTTTTGTTGGAAAATGTCTGCATCCTCCTATCTATGCTGAGGCAGGGGAAGTTTAGGCTGGACATCAGGAAGGGGTTCTTCACAGAGAGAGTGGTTGCACACTGGAACAGGCTCCCCAGGGAAGTGGTCACTGCACCGAGCCTGACTGAATTTAAGAAGAGATTGGACTGTGCACTTAGTCACATGGTCTGAACTTGGGTAGACCTGTGCGGTGTCAAGAGTTGGACTTGATGATCCTTAAGGGTCCCTTCCAACTCAGGATATTCTATGATTCTATGATTCTATGATCTATAAGCAAGATGCAGAAACAAAATATTTCATAGTCAACCCCAGCTATCCTTTCGTTTTCTGCTTTGAAAAATGAGTGCTTCTTGTTTCTATGGCAATTATTAAACTAAAGGAAGAATCTGCACTTCAAAAAAAGAAAGTAATTTATTTTCTTGTTCTTTCCCATATGAAAAGAGCTTTAAATTCCTGTCATGGAGATGAGAGCCTGCCTGAAGTTAGGCAGAATCATTTCCTTTTCTGTATAACACACAGTTTGGAATTAATAAAGTCTGCTGAAAATTCACATATCCTGTCTCACAATATCCTAAGAATATATGGAGATACTTGAGCGACCTGCAAAAATTTGACAGCCCAAAATAAACCATTAAAAATCTGACTATGAAGCTACAAATGCACAAAACAATTTCATGTGAGCTATTATAAATTCTTATATTTTCACAATAGTTCTTTAAGTACCGGCTTGAAAAATACTATTAATGAGTCCATCTGTGTACAAAGAAACAGTGCTCTAAAAATGGTAGAAATGACTACTCTATACTTAAAGATGGATTTTTTTATCTATTTTTTAAAAATATGTATGTTTTTTGAAAGCATATATTAGCAATTTAATGAATAAAAGACTCGGTTCAATCAACTTGTACACTATAATTGTCCATTAAGCTGTATTATTTATGAGAAAAACAAGATTATCATACATATATCTGCCTTTCAGGAGTTTAGATGAAATCCATCAAATGAGAAGATCACGTTCTCCAACTAGACACCATGATGCCTCCAGAAGTCCAGCTGATTACAGATCCAGAGACATGGATAGTCAGTATTTGTCTGATCAAGAAAGGTACATCATCAGTCTGAACTTGGAAGCAAGTTTAGAAATGTCTTTGTTGGTTTGCTTAATTTTAAATTGTTTATCAGAAAACCACAGTCTGACAGTAATGGACAGAAAATCATCCTAATTTCAAAAACTAGTCATAATTAAGTTAACTATGCCTCTTTTCTAGTGAAAATGTGGTTGACAGTAGTAGCAGGTGTCTAGACTAATGGTTCTTGGGTGTTTGTCCTAGAGTACTCTGCTGTTTACTTCATGAACTTCAGCCCAGAGATTTTTGCCAGAAAGCCATAAATCCACACATATGCCCTAACTGTTCTTGCAACACAGAGACCACAAACATATTTGTCTGTTTTGGAAGTCAGTAAAATACCAGGCATTACTTCCTACTACTTGGAAGTTGCATATGCTATAGTTTGCATTCCTATATTAATATATTTTGGACATCTGCCTTATTTGTCTCACAGCATCGTGCTTAACATTCTGGTGAACTTGGTCCAATACACATGCATAGTGAGGATAGTTATGGTGCTTGCAATTAAGAAAAATATCCAATCTTTGATTCTTTGATGCTTGACACATGCATATACCTCCCTGGAATGTATGCAGAAGCTACATACACTCCTCAGAGAATAATGTGTTCTCTAATAGGCATTTTTTTCAGTTATCTACAAATATCTTCTAATAAAATGGAAGGAAAAGGGGATTTCTGCTTAGTTTTTATCTGAAAGGAAAAATAGACAAGGTTTTTCAGTTCAGTATTTTGGAAACATAATGGTGACATCACATGAATTATCAATTTGTGTGGTTCATCTTTATACACAGAAAAATATCATATAGCTAAATTATAATGGCAAACTTTTACCATTCATATACAATCAACTGTCCTAGTAAAGTCCCATTTTTTTGCAGTACGTTTCTATTTTTTATGAGTAACAGTGACAAAACCTTTCTAAATAATACAGTAAATTTAATATAGCAAACATGTTCTGTAGCGATGTGAAAGCATGTGAAGGAATACATATAAAAATCTCTGGAACTCTTTGTCCAGTTTTTGAAGCAACACAAAAAGAAATTGAATAACAGATGGCTTTTCCAGTTAAACTAGTTCAGTTTTGTATATGATCTTGCCTGTTTTGTTTTGCTTTGTTTTGTTTTGTATTTTAAATATGATAACACACATATGGGAATTAATGGTTTACTTGGAACAGTTTAAAATTCCAGTGTCTTAGTTTATCGGAAGCAGTATGTACTAAGTTGGATTGTTGTATTGAATTTCCTTTCAGAGGTGAATTGAAATGCTTTTTAACTGTAGTGAAATCAGATTTAGAGTTAAGCTAATTACAGTAATTTCCCTTTGTTGCAAATATTTCATGTTACTAGTTGTTATAGGTAGTGATACATACAAAGTCTTCCTGAAAATATGTATTGAATAGTTTTCTTATTCAGCAGATTTGGAAGAGACATTTAAACGTAGCTTTTGTCACTAGAAATAAGTATGACTGTATAGAAGATTATCTTGTAGTAAAGCCTGGAAACATGATATAAATGACAATATATGCATGCAGTGTGCTTGGAGAACAGGACTTGCACTGATAATTTTTCAGAGATGAGCCATCAGAAAAGAGCACAGCAGCAATGGGCTGTTGAATTTGTTCTGATGAGTAGGAAACAGACTTCAGTTCTTGGGTGTTCAGAAGACACTTTTCAGAAGTTAAAAGATCAGATGCAAAGACAGGATTTGCAGGATTTAAACAGGGGTGCCTGTACTTAATCTCCTTCAGTCATAAACTGCACTGGTCTCATTTTTTTCCATTTTCATTTTCTTTTCCTCAAGTTTCTTCAGTTATTGAAACTGCTTAACTCTTGCAGATTTCATTGACTTTCAAGGAATTTAAGTAGCACCACAGGGAGGATCAAAACAGCTTTTGTTTTTGATATAGTTGTTGTGAAAGCACATCCCCCAACAGTTTCATTGTTGATGTGAAATCCTCTTTCACATTTTGGCATTTAAAATATATATATTTTTTGCTATTATTCCTATGTCTTAGTACCGTCATTAGTGCAAGTATTATGTGTTGTTCATTTGCTGAACCCCTCATCAAAACAAGTACATTCTTTTAGATACTCAACATAAATTTGGTTTGGAATGTATTTTCCTGATAGTTGCATGGCATAAATTTTAGTTGCTGAATACTTTTGATCATTTTTTCAGTGATCCTTTACTGGTCCCAAATTAATAGTGAATATTTTGAGCATTTTTTTGTAAAAATAATTGCTATAGTCTGTTACAAAAGCATATGGTGTGATACACTCCCAGTGGAACTGATTTGATCACTTTACCTTTTTTATATATGTTTATATAAACATGTGTATGTTTATATATATATATATAAATCTGTTAGGAAATGCTAGGAATACTAGGAAATCTAGCTAATCAGTATACTTTGCTCTGAATTTAGGATAATCATCTGATTTTTAAGGAGATAGCACTTTTCACTTTTTAGTGTTAGTTTTATTCCTAAATAATATCTGTTAATCTGAGTCCTTAAATATTCCCATTAGAAACCCCTTGTTTTAGAATAATATTTTTTATTTTAAATGTATCCAAAACAGTCTTAATTTGTTGTAGAACTACCAGTATCATCTTATATTATCAGTAATATATTGCTAGGGGTTCTTTTTTTTCTTTTTTTTTTCTTGAGGAGGCTTTCATGGTGAATTTGCTGTTTTCTACCCTTTTTTTTTTGGATGAGTTACGTATTACTGTTTGCCATGGGCTCATTAAAAATGGGCTCTTTGGCTTTGGCTCAGCAAAGGTAGAATAAATATTAACAAAGTACCCTGTGATTTAATGTGAATTTTGCATCTGCTGTCTTTTAGATTTTATCCTGCTTCTCCAGATACTGTCTCAGATATTAAAGCAGTGCATGAAACTTCTTGTGTATAGTGTTTTGATAATAATTTCCTCAGTTTTTGCAAGAAAATCACAAAACTCTTAACTAATTACAGAAAATTATAACTTTTTCCTAAAATGCACATGTATTTGTAATTTGGAAACTTGCATATAAATGCTGTCAGTGCTCTAAGATTAGGAATGCAATTTTTGCTTTAAAAAAATACGCAAAAATCCAAGAAAACGATTCAGTTCACCTTTAATACATTTTGTTGCATCAAAATCAGGCTAGTGGTTCCAGATACAAACTTAAATCTCAGATGTGACTAACAAGCCATTGTTTTAGTCTTCCTAGTTCAGAACTTTAGATAAATATTACCTAAGCTACATCAAGTAAATAGGTCAGTTTATAATGGTATGAAGTACAGAACACATTGAAAAAGTGCTACTTTTTACATTTTGTAATCTTTTCTCTCTCTCTCACCATAGTACTTCATATGATTCCCAGCTTCTTTTAAAATACCATGTTTCCATGAAGTTTAGCTTTACTTTCATATTTACAGTAATTTGAAAACTGGGGGCTTTGTCTTTCTGATTGTGCTGAAGTGCATAAAACTACAGGATTAATTCTACGGATATTTCATACCATAATCATACTTACCATAGGCATAAATATATATTAATTTTACCATCTTGCTTGGATGTAACATGTGTTTGGTTGCAGTAAATGAATAATGGAATAAATGGCTGATTTTTCTGAATTGGAAACAATAAGAAACAAGAAGTCTGGCTGATAAGCTTTTTTTTTTTTTTTTTAGCATTGCATTGCAAAATACTCCAAAGAGCTATCAGTCAGAACTTGTATTTGTCCAAACATAATATTTCCAGTGAACACCTATTTTTCCCTAAAGGGTGACTGGTTACTCTTTCTATAAATTGCTTTGCAGTGCATTAGTAACAAACCTTCCCTGCTTTTGTCATGTATACTTCTGTGGCTTATAAAAAAACATTTTTTTTTCCTAAAGTGTGTCTTCATGAATTGATTCATGAGAAAGGAGGTTATTAGAGAAACGTAACTGATTTTGGGATTCCTGACAGAATTCATGAAGAACATGAAACAGTACTGCTGAATTTTAAGGGGAGAAACTCTACAAAATTACATGCTGCAGTGAAAGGATTTGCTTGAAAATGTAGTTACCACAGGCATTTTTTGGCTCACATTCTTTGAGAAGTGCAGTGTGGGTTTGAACATTAGCAGGCTACGTATCTGGATGGAAGTTTCTTGTTTCTTTTTATGTTTTTATTTGCAAATCATTGGCATAACCCATGTCATCTAATGCTTCATAATTCTATCTGTTTCACTCACCATCCATCCTGTCTGTGCAGTGAGCTTCTTATGCTGCCCAGAGCAAAACGAGGAAGAAGTGCAGAGTGCCTACATACCATCAGGTAAATACAGGAATCTGGTAATCATCAACACCTCTGGTCAGTTATGTATGCTTTGTGTGCCCTGCATCCCAGTATGTACAGAACTTCCCAGTATGTTGTGATCCAGGTGTCAGTTATTCTTTTTTTGTTTTGTTTGTTTTAAATCAGATCAAGATGTATATGTATGTTTGTAAACTTCCATAGTAAGGATTGAAGCAGCTAAAGAATTTCTGATTTTGCAGTTGTATTTTGTCGTAAATTATCCGTCCAGTCACAGAAGTCCTGACCACCAATGCATGGCAGTGTTATTATAATTTCAGACGTTCTTTTTGAGTTGTTTTTGTTTGCCTTTATTTCCATTTATTATGTCTGTATTACAGTCAAGCACAAGCCAACAATCTTTACTTGTGACACCAAATCTCACGGTGACTTTGAACATTTGTAGGGAAGAGCAAGGTGCTTAAGGAGAGTGTGATTTAAAGGCTCCCTCACACTGCCAGATTTGAGGGGTTTCATAATATTTTTTTTCCTTTGAATTTGATTTAGGCAGAAACTTTGCAGTTTGAGCTCATCTTCAATCTTGGAGCTCTCTGTGTTAACAGTTCTGAATGCTGAGAAACTAAACAAAAATGAAATATCTTAATCTAGCAAACATAACTATGGCCCCCTTGTTTCTCATACCACATCTGTTAACTTGGTTAATAATAAAGGTCAGATTGTGTCAAAAATATTCAATTTAGAATCAACAAAATTGTAATTGTCTTCATCAAAATAGAAAAAAGAGCATCAAAGATGGTGTGATAGGGTTCTGATAAACTGTTTAATAGCAAAATAATAAATACAAAAGTAAATAAATAAAATACAATAACTCTCCCAAAAACAAACAATAAACACAGCTGAGCATCACTGCATCTGTTACATTAAAATTTAAATTTTACTTATGAGTTGTGTAATTCTCATATTTCATCTAAAAAGCTTTTGCCTCAACATTTTAGGTTTTTACTTAATCTCTTCACTCCTTGCTATTTTATCAGTTTATTGTCATGTCATACTAATTTTTCTCTGCCTCCTCCTTCTGCCCTTTTTCTTTTTGCTACACTTTCTATAGCTTTATACCTTAACCACCTCCAGCTCTGTGCTTTTTCTTTTCCCCATTAAAGACTGTAATTTTCATTATAATTTTTCAATGACAGAGTTTAAATTCTTGCTTAATGCATGAAGTAAATATTGTATCATAAACTTTTGATGCCCTTTGTCTAGCTGCTATAGATTTCCAATTGTGTTACAAATCTACTAGCCCATCTGGCAGCTAACCAGCTGAAAGTTGTGCATGGGCAGCTAGGTAACAGCGACACTAGAGTGCAGCCCTTCCTTGCCTTTTTCCTTTTCTAATTTTTGCTCTTATTTTCTTAGAATTAAGAAAAGTAACAAATTATCCCAAATTAGTAAAATAAGTTATTACAGTAATAAATTAACAACTTATGAGAGTAACAAATATAAAATTAAAGAGTTGTTAAAGTAACAGTAATGTCATACTATAAAACAAAGTACTTTTAATAGCATATTGAACGGGACTATGCAGGCAACAGAATAAAGTAGATTGACTGTTAAATATAACTCTGAGGCTTATGCAGTTTAATCCATGTTGGAATAATATCCAGAAAATTACCATTACCCATGCCAAGAAATGCTTTCAACAAAAATTTTGTCCACATGGTAGCTGCCATTTTTCCTCCTTTCTCATTCATAGTGGCCTGACAGTTATTCATGTTAGAAAGAGAATTATAAGACATTATTCCTGTTTTCTAGACAGCTTGCTGAATAATGTCTTAATTAATTGTTGAGACAGCTTCAGCATAAAATGGGATATAAGTGTTAAGTGTTTCATGTTACGTGAAAGAAATATTAATATGAGATGGTCCAAGCTACAAAGTCAAGATTTATGGTTAGTTTGCTTCACCAGTTTACAGTGTTATTCCTAGCTGTCCATCCTGACCATCTGTACATGATTATAGGCTTAGACCAGATACAGTGGAAGGAAAATGCACCTATGCCTTAGACCAGGGAAAAGTCACAGTCCATGTCTTAGCTCACACCTAGTACTCATACTCTGCTACTATGATAGAATCAATATGATTAATAACCATACCTTTACTCCAGCTTTGCAACATCACAGTGATCCCTGCTAGTCAGCAGTGATGACAGCTAAACCTGTACAGCAGGAGTGGTCAGCAGGAGCTCCTCTGTTGCCTTCTCAGGCTTTTACGAATAGTAGGGTTCCCAGAAAGACAGTTGTTTTATCTGATTATGATTTAGCCAGGTTTGTAATTTTGATCTGCTGTGCTGAGGTCCAAGTCCCAGTAGGAATCAAAATGCCCTGTTGGGACAGACTGCTCCTGAAGCTGGCAAACTCCTTAAGGCTGCAGGCCCTTCTGCTAATAGCACCACAGCTGTGGCCTGGTTGGGTAAATGGAAAATTTTTTAAACCTTAACCATTGAATGTTATGATTCCCATTAGTCAGGCACTGTCTGCCTTTACATTTCTCCCTTGTTCGCTTGGGTAGTAAAAGTTTCCTGTTCTAAAATCTCATGTACCATGAGTGATGGTATCAGACAATTGTCATACAGCATGGAGAGCTGCAATGCTGGCTGATGTAGTAGATCTTCCTGCTTTTTAAGTAGCTTGTGATTATTAATAACAATTAATTAGATTTTGAAGCTGATACACCGCTTCTAAAAGACTTTAATATTCAGAAATGCCAGTTGCTAATACATCTATAACTGATGTTGTGGTATCACTTTTTTAGCAAGCATTTCATACTTGACTTTGGAAGCTTGTCTCAGTTGAAGTCTCTGTAGATCTAAATAAGGCTTTACCAAGAGAAACAAACAGCAGCCTAATCCTTTACGAGAGCTTGTATATTTTGATTAAAAATCTCAGTAGAGGGAATTTAGATTACTTTCATTACCAGTACAAAATCTAAGCTGTACTAGTATTGTCATGAATTCATGGGCTGTTTTAACGGAAGTGTAATCACAAAAATTTGTCCCCCAGATAGCTATCATGGTAGTAGAACTGAGAACATATATTGAGAAATCTACTCATGCAGCTAATAAATATAGTAAAATATTGTGCATTTATTTTAAGTTCTGGTCAATCTTGCCTTACTTTTATCTATCTTTTTATTTTTGGCATGTTTTTATGTTGTTCTCTTTTCTTTTCTGTTCTACCACATTCAAGAAGTTCTGTTAGGCACTATAAAACATTACCACCCAAGATGCCTTTACTAGAAAATGGTACTAATTGGAACCTATACAGGTAAGAAGTATTTAGAGTCCCCTTTAAGTAGTTAGTGACTTCTTGGGGAATAAATAGTCTTGCCTTATAAAATAAATTAGTTTTTCATATACTTTTGGTAACTGAGAGCTAAGGGACATAATCCTAAAATAACTTCATATTGTCTAAATTAACCCCTACATATAAAAGACTTTCCATAAGGTAGTTTTCTTTACGGTTAACATTGTATGTTGCATGTTTTTTCCTTGTTACTTTCTTTTGTTTATGTATGTAATTTTGCTTACATGTCAAATTTATTTTCACTTTGTTTAAATGATTTTAATTTACAAAGCTCAACTCTTCCTGCATGTGCTAAGACCAAATCAGTGATTAGACAGGATATTTCTCTCCTTCGTGATTGCCTTAATTCACGAATACCGAAATTTGGAGATGACCTCCTGGTTAGGTAAGAAACTGAGGGTTAATCACCTCTCCTGTTTGGTATTTAATATGGATTTATAAACTAAATGAGTTTCATTGTAAAGTGATTTCACATCATATGCAGTGTATCACATCCTTTTATATTGGCTTAAGATTTACCTCTTTTAATAAGGATTTTGATTGATTGGTATTTCTCATTCCGCTTTCTTACAAGTGGACGTTGTTCTGTCTCATTCAGTTTTAAACATTTCAACAGTCTTACCAAAAAAAAAAAAATATAGCAGTCTTTTATTTGGTTTTATTTTCTAAACAAATCTTGGCACTGTCATCCAGTCAGCTCTTTTATGTTTTCCTTAATTAAATCATTGTGATTCTACATTTTCTGTAAAGAGAGCATTATTTTATGAGTTAATATCTAACATTGTATTCCTTTCTTTGTTTTCTTTTTCTTTCTCTTCTACCATTGGATGCAATGCACTGGCACTAGTGAACTACAGCCCTCCCTTGACAGGGCTAGGAGTGCTAGTACCAACTGCTTGAGACCAGATACTAGTTTGCATTCACCAGAACGAGAAAGGTATAAAATAAAAACTTATGAATTTCTTGTCATCTGTGCTGGTGATTTTTATCAGTTTTGGTTTTCTTTATATGAGTACTCTACGTTCCTGTACATTCATGTCTGCTTTGGTATTTGTAGACATTTTTGCTCCTATATTCATGTATGTCGTGTAAATTGTGTCTTGGAGCTTATAACTGCTTCTGGCTTCTTTCCTTGTTTTAGTTCAAGCTGATGTCATTGTTTGCAGAAGTCCTCAGTATGCTGATAATAACATTGCAGTGTTAAGTATTTTGATGAAGTACCACTTGATTGTTAATCTTCATCACCATTTGCTAAAAAGTATTACATTTATTTCTTGCCTGCTTTGTGGACTGCTAAAAAGGTGGTGACATAATTTATAAATTATGTGACAAAACTCATATTTCAAACCTGAACTGTAGTTTGTCTAGCAATGTATTTTCTGTAAGACATCCAGCCAAACTTCATTGCTTCTTTAATCTAATCTGCTGCATCTGCTTTTGCAATTACAAGGCAAGTCACTGCATTGAGATTTCTTTTCACTCTGTGACATTATATTAAGGCTCACATAAGTCTTAAGAAGATATGTTTGCAGTTTAAATGAAATATTGTTGTGTCACTTCTATTGTGTAGGCATTATATTTTATTTTCTGATCTCTAATATTACAAAAACTTGCTTCAAAATCTTAGCTGAACTAAATACTGTTGGTGTGTTTGGCAGATGGGATTGTTCCACGAGGGAATTTTTCATCACCTGCTGTTTTTTGGCTAAGAATTATACTGTTTTAGGGGGAGATTTTAGCTTTGCTAAAGGCAATAGGTTGCCATGGACTATGGCACAATTACAATTTCAGCAGTTCAGTGTATCACAAATATGGTGGCTAATTATGTGAAATTGCTGTGTCAGTCAACCCACAGTATGGTAATGAAAACTGTTGCATCATTTACGTTATTGTGGGAGAGGACCTGTGAAGAAAGGCTGTGAGAACTTACTTTTTTCTTTGAGACAAGGTTTCTCTCTCTCTCTTTTTTTTTTTTTTTTTTTTTTTTGTGTGTGTGTGTGTGTGTGTATTTGGGGAATTTCCCTTTCCCTCCTCCCTCACCTCCTGATGCTCCTTGACTGGAACTGTGCTGTTCTCAAGCTGTGCTCTTGTTGGATAGGACTGACTCATGTCCTGCTGATATATCTCAACTAGATCTTCACTAGTTCATTCCTTTTTAAGATAAAGCACAAGATATCATAATATCATATCTCATATGTACCTGGTTGTCCAAAACAAAAATTTTGACAGAAATAAGGCCGCCCCCAGCAAAACACAGGATGCCATTCTAGATTTTTTATAAAATTTATAGTAGTATCATATTACTATGTGTGATAGATATATGCAGTTGTATTCATCTGTAAGCAGCTATTTAATGCAACAATATATGGATATAAGCAGTGTATGTTTAGTAGTTTCATTTCAAGATGCCAGACATCAAGCTGAATATTCAAAGAAATGGTAGTTGGCAACTGTAAAATATCATAGTTAAAATTACATACTGAAATCTAAATCTGTCACTGATGTTAACTATGTCTATTGTGTCTTTATGATTCATCTCAGCAACTTCTGCCCACTAGGCACCAAATAGAATCAGCAGCATTTTTTATGTGCTGCTCATAAAGAGAAGTGTTTAGTCTATGTTAGTGGCCTCTGCTTCTACTAAGCACTAGATTTTGCCAAATTGTCTCTGATCCTGATCTAGAATATATGTCTATCTCTGAAACTTTTACATTTTTGCTTTATAAGTCCTTTAGTCACTTAGAGGGTGACTAAAAAATTGCTTCTGACTTGGGGTCCTTCATGGTGTGCAGAACACTCTTTTTTATGAAATTCAGGTTTTGTATTTCCATGATGGTTTTGTGGCAAATAAAAAGATATATGGCTTTTTCAGAGGATTAATGACAGGATTTTTTATTTTTATTTTTAATTTAGACATAGTTGTTGTTTTGTTTTGTTTTGTCTTCATCCCTAATGTAGTCCGATTTGTGGAGGAACATACTACATTTAAAAAAAAAACAAACACCAACAACTAAATCACCAATTTAATATTTTAGTTTGGGGGTATACTAATTTTAGAAGATTTCCTACTCCACTGTTGAATGTGTGTGCTAACACTTTAGTGTAAGAGTGTAAGATTAGTTGTCAGTTGCATGTAATGATAGAGGAGTCTAGTTTGAAGAACAGGAATTAAGTTCAAGGAATGTAGAAAGCATTTATGTCTGTGCTGAGCAAGATTAGATAAGGTACTTAAATTACAGTAAGACACGTTCATTGATGTTACAAGTTCACAAAGCTCTTAGGAAAAGCTTTTGGAAAGCAAGTATAATGAAACACTCTGATAGATGATCTAGAAAAGGTTGTCTAGCCTTTATTGCTGGAGACTCCTCAAGAAGAGATTATGCAACCAGGTGTAGTTGGTCCTGCTTTTAGCAAAGAGAAACGCTAGGGTTTTGTGAAGTCTAATTTGTAAAGCACTACTTTTTAATCGGTGTATGTGTAAGAGGACCTATGTTGAAGGTACTGTTAATTGTTTTTGTGGCTTCTTTTTTTATTCACAGAATGGAGTTGTAGATTTTATTTTAAATGTAGGCTTTAAACCCTCAAAATATACAAATGGAATTCTAAATGTGGAACTACATCTTTTCTTGAACAAAATTTTAAGTATACTTACCAGTGGAAAATTCTTTCTTGAACAAAATTTTAGGTATACTTACCAGTGGAAAATTCTTTCTACCCATTTTGCTCAACCTTTTGCCTGAGAGGGTATAAATTAAATTGTATTTGAGATCAAGAGATAAAGTGGTCCACTTGACTTTTTTTTAACAAAATGATGCTGACTGACCATAGAGTTCTATTTCTCCATGTTAATTATTCAGTGAAAACACTTCCAAAAAATATAATTTTTGTCATTTGAAATGATTGGAATAATTATTTTTTAAGATGTTGCTGTGTCAATAAAAGTTGTGTTGATCCACAAACACCTGCAGAAAACTACTTTTAGCAATATATATAATATATATATTATTATTAGGAAAATACAAGTCTTGTTGCACTAAAAACAAACAAAAAATTCCTCTTCTCCTCCTGTAAGCTATGTCACTTGAGCAAGGAAAGTCTTCATGATTTGACTGGCAAACTGACCTTGCCCTGATACAGGCAAACTATTTTCATTAAATGAAATAGTTTGATAATGAACCTAACCCTTCATATTTTTCCTTTTGACATGGTGTATACTAGGACATTCAAAAAGGTCCAGGCCTTACCAATTCAGTTGCACCATGATTATTTATTTATTTTTTTGACCTATCCCTATTTTTTTGGTGAAAATAATCATCTTGTTGAGGTTTGTGATGATTTACAAGACATGTTAGTTTATAAGATAGACATAGTTACTCTGTAAAGCCATGAAAAGTTTTTGCTGCCACTACTTTCTGTAGTGTGATTTTTCATTGTCTTCTTCACTGTGGCTCAAAATCTCTGTGTTTTTTTCTGTGTAATTATGTATCATGTCCTAAAACAGCATCATCTGTGTGCAAACACTAGCCTCAAGTGAGGAAAACCCATAGGCATAGGACTTATATGCACTGTCCAAAACCAATTCAGCTGTGCTTTCTCATCATTGTAGCATCTTCCCTAGATTATCTGGTGATATTTAAGATTGTAGTAATCGTTACTTAATAATATGAAGTGTGGCTTATTGACATGAGTTTCTTATATTGAAAGAAATTATTGTAATAGCAGTTAGCACAAAATCAGTGGTACAGATTGGGAATGTTTGTATGCTTTGATCCTGAGAAGTTTAGGTAGAGGACTTGTGAGCAAGTAAAACTGAAGAGCACAGCCTGGTGATGAGTTCATGTAACACTGTCTGCATGTCTGCAAAATGTGGCCAAACTCTGTTAGACTCACTCTGAGGTGATTCACTGAAGTAAGACTTAAAATGTTTGAGATCTCTAGGATTTTTAATATCTGCTGTTCATTACCACCCAAACAGGATACAAAGCTGAACAATTGTCTATTAGCTACTTATAAGTAGATAACAGAACAGTTAGAACTGTCATTTGATCCAATTAAGACTGGTTCTGATGTAATGTTAATTTTTGTATTTTTTTTAGTAAGTCTGAAGCATTAAGGCATTTATATTGCATGTCTGTAACAGCAATGTTGATCGTCATTATTTACATTTAAAATTATGTACAGTAAAATAACTGCTTGCATTAGGTATATAATGCATTGTGTTTTCAGTTATTTTCAAACATGTAAAGGAATAGGTTATTGCATGTTTGTCTGCATTGTCTGCTCACAGTCATTAAAAATTTGGTGAAAGAGCATGTTCTCAAAGTTCATACTGCATGATGTAGTTAATTCTATCAAATGCTATTTGATACTTATAGTGGATATCAGCATATTAAGGGCTTTGAGTGCACTGATGCATTAACATTTTCTTTAACTCTTGCTTTGGAGAGAAAAATAAACTAACTGCTTACAACCTATTTTTTCTTGAAACTTCTGATCTACCTCAATGTTCAAGTGATGCTAATCTCCTTGAAAGCTTTGTTATTTGCATGTTCCATAAATCAAACCCTTTTCCTTATTACATGGACTGGAAGGATGCCTCAGAAAGTGAATATTACATATTTATGCAGTGTTTACATAAATGTTTGCTGTTTTTGTAAATTAATCAGTATTTTTTGATTTTTCTAAATTGTTACACATACACTCTTACAACCACATAACATTACATCAAAATACACAAAAATGTCAGTCTTTAGTATACTATGTATATAAAATTGTAAATTAAATCACAGAATCACAGAGTATCCTGAGTTGGAAGGGACCCACAAGGATCATTGAGTCCAACTCCTGTCTCCAGACAAAATGAGATTTTTAAAGAAAAAAAAAATCACATAAGACACTACTATTCATTCACAATCTTGACTACTTTTTATTTTTTATTTTTTAATTTACCTATATAACAATCTGCTGTCGTGCTGCAGGGATACTGAGAAATTATCAGAAAATTAACACAAATTATCAGAAAATTAACACAAATATGTGCAACCTTAACCTTTTAATCTTTCTGATTCTGCAAGAGAACTGTATTAGGAAGTAATCAGTGCTGCCATACTGCTCTAAAACTTGAACTCTGGTTTGTTCAGCACTACTTTGGTGCTGAAATGACATATGTGCTGCTGCTAGGAAAACTTCAAAGGGAACAGAATATGAAGAAACAATTGCCTTAGGTGGTTGTGGTTAAATCACTTTTGTGATATATATATATTTACTCAAAAGTGTAGCTCTTAAAATATGCAGAATTTCTTGTTAGTAGGCATACAGTACATCCATTACAGTCAGAGCAAGACATCTCTATAAGCAGATGAATGGAACAGAGAATGACTCTCTCTGTGTGTTCCAGAAAATGGTCACTTTATGCCTCAGAATTTTTCATATAATTCACAGTCCCACATTTTTACCAAGGATGCATTTTCAGTACAAAGAGTTAGGAGAGATTAGCTTAACAATATGCCAGTCAATAGAAAATTCAGTCTTTGCAAAGCTTCTAGAATTACAATTTTATATGGAGATGATAGGCTTTTAGATAGTCTAGCTTTGGAGAACATTTGAAACCTTATGGTACACGCATGAAATTCTGCTTCTTTGGGAGCACATTTTCTTTGTTTCAGCTGAAATAGTTGTGCAGTAAGCAGCCATAAGAATAGTATACCAGGAAATTAGAAAACAGAAAAAATAATTAAATGACACACTTTCATTACTTTTTGGGGTATTTTTCCAGTCCCAAATTGCTTATATTTAATTATATCACGAACTAAATATCCTGTTTTTTTCCTGTTTTATTGAACGGGCAAACAGGGGTAGATGGTCCCCCTCCCTAGAGAGGAGACGACCTACTAGTCCCAGGATTCATATCGAGCATGCATCTCCGGAGGACGACAGGTACTAGGCAACTCCTCCCAGTCAAAAAGTGGCTTACTGCATCTTGCACTCTCAGAGGAGTACACTAAAATTTAAAAGTATGCATGTGTATAGAGAGAGACCTTTAAACTCCAGAAGCCCAAAATAAAATAGCAGCTTTAGATATCATCTCTGCATTTTGTTGAACTGTTATAAAGCACCTAGGAAGTAAAAATTTTCCGTTTGCCTGAGCAGTTACAAGCCATTTAATAAGATGGCTAATACCACTGAACATCATCTCTTAATGTTCTTCAGTCTATTTTTACCTGCTTCTGTAAATGGTGATGGCATTTTCTCTGTGGTGCTTTATAATATGATAATATACCTGTTGTAGAGCCTGTTGTTTTTTTTTAGGTGTCTATTTTAATTTTTATTGTGCTTTTTGTTGTTGTTGTTGTTGAACAAAAAAAAAAAAAAAAAAAGAGCCATGATATGTTGGAATTGTTGGAAGTTTTGGTAATACTTTACTAGTTAATGTATGTAAAATTGGTAGTGTTCTTAAATTCTGTCCTAAATTAGGATGGTCGTCATGGAACAGGTTTTCCTAACAAGGTAGGTTTTGTTAAAACCACCAGATCTTTAAATACACGTTAATGTTGAATATGAACTATGATTAATAGAAGTACCTTTCTTTATTTTTTTTTCTTGTTATGAGCTTTCTACTCTAATTAGTTTTGATGTTCCATTGTTTTGACAGTAGTAATTTTTTGTATTTTTTTCCTGATAAATCTATATTATTTTTAACCACACATCGTATTTTTACTGAAATGTAAATTTGACATTTGCCCATTAACTACTGTAACAATTTTTGTGTTACAGTAAATGAAAGGATGCAGATGTTTTGTGCAAATAACCTCTGTATCAGTAAACTCTTATGAAGTTGCTCTTAAAACTGTGAGGCAGATACATGGGTGAAACTTTTTCAGTTACTTTAAGTGCCAGTGGTTTTGTTCTGCTTAAGAATACGTTTAGTTAGTAACTAGTAGTAGTTACATTTCTACTATAATTTATCTTGTTTGCTTGATATGGGGTATATTCTGCCAATACAAGCTGTAGAGAGTGTGAAACTTGTAACTGTGTTTGCATAACATTTCTCTTTGTAGTAGAGAAATTAAAAAATATAGAATTAAACTTGTGAAAAGCTATTTCAAAATTGGCCTTTTTACAGATAAGGCATTTCTAGGTATTTTACCAACATTAATATTAAGCCCTCTTATGGGATAGCTATTAACAGCTTACAAATGTATTACTTTGTATGTTTGGAGCATTTAAAAACTAATTTCCCATTCTTCAAGTTGATGGAAAGACTGTTTTTGACTCAATGGATCAGATGATGATAAAACCTAATTGTCATTGATTTGATTAGAATTAAATCATAATCATATATCAATGAAATCAGGTTTTCATCTGAATGCTGCCATTCTTAATGCAGAATTGTGAGCCTTTTTGATGTCAGCCAAAGTTCTGCAAATGTATTAAAGGCTGAAATTGTCTAATACCTCTTAGTAAAGATATTGCAGTAAAGCATCTGGAAGATGTAGACTATGTTATTGGCAAGTTTCTGAGTCAGAGAAAAAGCAGTCTAATTTTCTTTGTGAAATCAGTGCTTTTATGTGGTCGGAAGTCTTGTGGATAATCTAGTCACCCAGTGATGCAGCCAATGATGAACCTAGAAACAGTTTAGATTAACCCCAATCCTGATGATTTTGCAGCCTCACAGATGAACTTCCCCCTGATTAGCAGAAGTTACAAGAACATTGGACTTTTCTCATTGCATACCCAAAATGCACAGTTTAGAATCACAGAATCATAGAATGGTTTGGGATGGAAGGGACCTTAAAGATCATCATAGGTTCCAGGAGGACCTGATCCATGATCTTGCCAGGCACAGCGGTGAGAGCGACTGGCCTGTAGTTCCCTGGGTCTTCCTTTTTTCCCTTTCTAAAAATGGGGGTTATGTTTCTCTTCTAATCAGCAGAAACTTCCCTCTTCTAATCAAGCAGAAAACCGGAATGCTACGACTTCTCAAATATGGTGGATGATGGCTTAGCAACTACATCCACCAGTTCCTTCAGGACCCATGGATGTGTCTCATCAGGTCCCATGGACTTGACCTTCAGGCTCTTAAAATGAACTCAGATTTGATCTTCTCCTACACTGGGCAGTTCATCATTCTTTCAGTCCCTGTCTTTGCCTTCTGAGGCCTGGGCCGTGTGTCTGAAACTCCTGTCAGTGAAGACTGAGGCAAAATAGTCATTAAGTACCTCAGCCTTCTCCATACCCCAGGTCTCCAGGTTTCCTATTTCCTTCCAGAGAGGGCCCACAATTTCCATAGTCTTCCTTTTATCACCAATGCCCCTGATGAAGCTGGCTTACTGGCTGGAGTGGCTGGCCTTCCTTTGTACTGCTGTTCAGGTGCACAACCCTGCTCCATGCTCTGTTGCTGACACTGGCACAGATAGTTTTGCTCACTGCTCTGGAATACTTTAACTTCTCTATTCCAGAGGCAAAAAGGTCAACTAAAGAAAGGTGAGCCTTGTGGAGCTCAAGTAATGTTTTTGAATTTGAACCTTCTTTGCCATTTGGTCATCCTCTGAGGTGAAGTGTTTTCTCCTGTCATCAGTCTTCCTCTGAGGTGGATTTCCACATGAAGTGTTTTCTCCTGCCATCAGCCACAGACCACATGGCAAAGGGCTTTCCCAAGGCACGCCATTCTACACAGTTCCAGAGAAACCATGGTTTTGCTGTAAGGATTGTCAGCAAATGAATTATAGTAATCCATGTTTAAAGTCCACCTAGCGTGCAGAGTAGCAGTGAGGGAATCAAAGGTGCTTCACCTTTGTAGAAAATTCTTATCTTTTAAGTTTAGTTTCATTCTGATTATCTCCCACACCTTCATTTGACAGTTAGCCAGCACCACTCAGTTCTGACATTTTTGTGTTTTATGTACTTTTATCAAATTGACAGCTGATGTAGTGGGTGTCAGGGAATGAGTATCTGATGGATCAACAGGGATAACTAACTAACTGCTTATCACCACTTTCGGATCATATTTTCACAGATTAATTGACTTTGACAGATGTCATCTTACACTTCATTTGAGTACATTCCAGAATTATCTTACAAACTGGTCCAATTTGCATATAGGGTGCTATCAAGATCTATTCCTGAGTACATTTCTTAAACATATGACTTATGCATTATTTCTAATTTTGGTCATTTAAATTCAGTATTCACAGCATGGTATTTATTGAAAATTATTCATGATATAAATTTTAGTAAAGATCTTGGCAAGATTATTGTTATTCTGGAAATCATTCACTTTCTGTATCTGAAAAAGTGACACGATATACCTTGAAAAGATGTTATACTTGTATTTTAGTGTTAAGAGTTAGTAAGTGTTTGGTTAGTATTGTGTTTTTCTTGACCTTTTATAGAATAGCTTTTGGGTTGAATTTGCCAGCTTTATTGTTAGGATTTTTGTTTGTTTGTTTGTTTTTATACTAGAAAATAGAATTTGAAAGTCTCTCTAAAGTGAAAGACTCTGGTAACTGGAGAACTGTGAGACTGTGAAATCATAAGTAGAGTTAAAAACAAGGAGAATGAGAGTTGAGCATTTAATGGTAGGTGGGAATTTTATTCAGATTGTTTTTTTTGAGAAGTCTTTGTATTAATTCAGCATACAAACAAGACTAGATAAAATAAGCCTTTTAGAAATTATTTCTCATATATATACGAGAAATAATCATGATATAATAATAATTCATTAGAAGTAGGTTTAGCTGTTGCACACATGTACAAGAGTACATCTTGAAGCAGCAGGCTGGTACTTCTGGTACATTCATAAAGGGAACTTGTGTGTGCTGTGCACTGCCAATGGGAGGCTAATTTGTCCTGGATGATTATTTCCTATCCTTTCAGCAACACTGTACCGCTTAAATCATGGAATCAGTCTTGCAAGACATGAACTGAAGTGCTAGGAACAAGTGTTAGGAGCTGCCAAGATTTGAGAGCAATTGTGACCTCCCAGTTTACACACCACATAGATCCAGCCTTTCAGAAATCTTTAGGAAAATCAGGAACTATTGAATGTGACATTTTTGATAACTTCAGGCTTTTTTTTTTTTAATAAAAATGTCATTTTGACACTCTAGGAATAGTAATTTTTCACTTTGATAGGAATATTATTGCATTTCTATCTGTAGATTTTGTTTATACTCAACAACAATAAATGTTTTGAGGCTCATGTGTCTTTTGCACGTAAACTGTGAATAGCTTTTCTGTATATGTAATATATCTATTGTTCTTGTCTGTGTATAGAGTAATGATTTATTGATCAGTGATTTGTTATGACATTTGGTACATTTAGGACTTTACAAAGAGTTTTAGCATTTGCTCAACATATTGGAGGAATACATGCAAATTTAATATGTACCCTAGATTATTAGTACACTGCAAATTTTGCTGAGTTTACTCTTATATTGATCAAGAAAAAGAAAATGTTTATGTGATATATGCCATAGCAAGCTAATAATAAACCAACATGCTAATAATTTCTATGCCAAATTGAAAGCTGTGAACACATTCAGACATTCTTTAATGGCTTCAACATAAATGAAAATAACATAGGAATTAAAAAATATCCTGAACACAATTTTTTTAAATTGCTAAGTTATTCTGCATTTACTATTGAATTGTTATTGTTAGTTGTGACTGTAGTAGAACAGTTGGTAATAGAATATCAACATATATGAAATTTGCTTGTGTTTTCAGGAGAATTTTATAATGTAATAGCAAAATATCTTTTTTTTTTTTTTTTTCAAACCCCTAAGGGGAAGATGTATATAGGTTTATATATTAGTTTAATGTATCATACTGTAAATTTATTCTCAGGAAGGATAATGACAGCTGTTAAGCAGCAGAGTTCCTGTTCACTGTGTAATGCATACATGCTTTTTAAAAATGTGTTGTGACTCTCATTCTTTACTTAATTGCATCTTAGTTTCTAATATCTAATTATTCTAATATCATGTCTCAAAATTATTTTAAAAGTCTTTTAAAGTGCATGGATTAAGTCAGCAGAAAGGGAAGTGAGAAATACAGCCTTACCAAGCAGATAGTGCCTTAATGCTTTTGGTTTATATATTTGACTGCATGTCTCCACCTTCACTGCATGTGACCATCTCTCTGTTTCTGCTCATTCTGTCCAAATTCACATCCATGTTTCCAAATTTTGTGAAGAACAAGGACGCTGGAGTCTTGCATTCCAAAACAGGACAGTGTAGACCACCTAAGTGCTAAACCTGGAGCAGCACAGAGGTATCCTTATTTACTCAAATCATAGTTCCAAGTAAATGAGGTATTGGTTATAGTTACACACTGCGAGTATCTTCTTCATATGCTCTGCTTAATACTTTCACATAGGGTTTTTTATCTTTATATATTTAAGTACATGGTATGCATGTATTGTTCATAGATAATATTTCATTCCATTTAAACTACATTAAAGAGGTAAATTTGAATATGACATAAATGTCCTTTTTATCCTCAGTGCACTCTGAGCATTTTATATAGGCATGGAAGTACAACTGTCTGTAAATATGTATCTACCGGTGTCCAGATAGAGCTCAAGCTGAGTCACTACTGCACGTGCTGTAGCATGCTGTTGAGCTATACAGAATGCAGACAGCATCATCTTAGCAAGAGGAAGGAAACAGAAAGGAAGATGTTATTTTAAACGTATTTCTAATGTGTGCGGCTTGCAGTGACAGCACAGTGAGCAGAGAAATAATGATGTTGGGCTCCCTACTGTTGTTTATTACTTTGCCACTTTTCACAGGACAGCAATGCCTACCCTTGGCTTTTCCATACTACAAAGTGTAGTCACTTTTTCTCCATTTCACTTAATGCCACAGTCTAAGCAAGTGACGTAAAGGAGTAAGGGGAAAATAAGTCCTGTGACAAACCAAAGAAGAAGTGACGAGCCATCATTTGGGAGCCATCATTTCTTTACCACTCGATGTGGTAAAGAAAAAAAAAAGAAAGTAAAGGGAGTATACTCTAGGAAAAAAAAAATCTAGAGAAAGCTGTTTGAGGATAAGGGAGTTTAAATTTTTTTTTTCTAAGGGACTCTTTTTTTTTTTTTTTGTACGTAAGTATATTCTTGTTAAAACTGGAAAGCATCAGGTAGTGACCTCTGCTCATATATATAAAAAAAGAAAAAAGTCTTTTTTATTTTCTTTTATTTTTCTGCATTTTTCCTTTGTTGTGATTCATACTGTGTCACAATATAATGGTAATCAAATATTACAGTGAAAATACACTGTGATTATATTCTTTGGGTATAACTTGATACTACAACTGTTGAGGTATCTTCCAGTTCAGACACTGGGTTAATCTTCATAACCACTGAGGTTTAAAATTAAAACTTTATTCTTTAATATTATTTTTACCTACTTTTTTTGCCCACAGTAATTTTTTTATGTCTAGGTATAGAGGTTGATTATATGATTGTGAGTTTCTTATATGTTTCTTTGTCATCTTTCCTGTGTAATGTTCAAGTTGGGGTTTGTCATTGTTTCTGATCTAACAATGAGTAATCATCACTCCACTTTTTTGGCCACTCCTGAAACTTCATATGCACTTTTATTCTGAAAGACTAACAAACACTGATGATTATCAGAGATTCAAATTGTAAATTTTAATGTGTAAATGCTTGTATTAACATGGATAGTAATGGAAATTTTGGAACACAGAGGACTTGCTGAGATTTCCATGACCTAAGTAAGGAAATTAAATAAACTTTTAACTTACTTGCATCGATTACAGAAAAAAAAAGAAATGTTTTAAACCATTTCTCAAAATCTTTAACAATTTTTAATAGAATGAAATTTTTGATAAGCCAAGTTTTTATTAATAAATTGACAGCATTAGTTAAATCTGATATGATGCAGTATTTGTTTTGATTTTGAAATTTAGATTTAAAACCAATTTTTAAAGTTTATATTTTAATATTACGTGTCCTTTCTGCAACTTTTTTTTTTTCCTGTTGTCTCTACTGCGTTTGTTTTTCTTACTATCAGGAGAGACCCATTGTGTCTAATCAGATAGGGGCTGTAAAATGGGAGCTAGCTGTATATGCAGTCAAGATTAATGATGTCTCCCTATTTTGGTACCTCATAACCTTCATACCATCAGCTCAGTCAAAGCTAATCCAGAGCCTTGTGCTTTAAACCCCAAGCTCACCAGCCTGTTCATGAAAAAATTTGTTGTCACTTTTCCATCTGTCAAATGTTACTGTTATTACCTTTGCAATACATTAGTAAATATGTAATCTTCATATTTTTTGTATTCTTTTTCTTCTTTGTTTATTTCTTTTCTGACATGTCATTTTACAGGCAGTCCAGAAAAGTGGAAAGATATAGCAGCCAAAAACAAACTAGGAAAGGCTCCACAACTGAAACAGAAAGGTAGGATTGATGAATGATTAATAAACACCTGTTATGACTGAATTGATTCTGGTGTTCATAATATACAACTAATACTACCGTTAAAGCAAAAGCTGTGTAACAGTACCAAAAGCTATGTTGCCTTAATTTAAAATATTATTTATATTATCTATATTATTATCACTACTTCCTGTGTTGCTCTACATATGACATTTTTCTGGTAAAGACTGTCTGTGCATACATTTAGTAATGAAAAATATGAGACCCATTGCCACTGTCTTGATTTCTGTAAGATGAAACTTGGACATACGCAGAATGTTTTATTATTGTGGTACTAATCCCTTTTTGTTTTACCACAGATTTTTTTTCAAAAGTCTTATCTATTTTAAAATAACTTTAAAGTTGAGAAAATATGTAAGCAGATTGTAAGCAGATTAATAATTCAACAGGTCTCTTATCAAATGGCAAATGAAAAATAAGTAACATCAAGGCACAGTGTACCAATGTTAATTAACAACTACAGTGCAACTGAAACCACATATGCACAAAAATAACAGTTTCATATGTGCATTTTACCTGGGGAAAGACATCTATATTCCAATATAGTAGTTTCACTCTATAATATAAAATTGCTAAATTCCACATTTAAATACCATGTAGTGTAAATACCGTGTAGTTATGTTTATGAAATAGGTTTTTGAGACATGAGCAGTGTGTTTATTTGATTTAAATGACCAGCCTAGCTGTGAATTTTCGAGAGTTTTTTCACAGGATATTTCAAAGCCTCTTATACTTGTAATGCTAAATGTAACATGCATTTGAGGATTTATTCAGGTACATGGAAAAGAGCAAGTCTGAAATATTGCAGAATCTATATACAGAATTTATATGGGATTTAATGGATTGGAACTTTAGTCATTCCTGTGCTGAGATAAATTCTTTTCCCATTTTGTATTGATTAGTTACAAGATAATTCCAAGTTATCAGGTAGTGGTAATTTACACGATGTTATTCATTAGCTCAGGTACAGTATTTATCTGTACATGTGAGATATTACATAGGACCTTGTGTCAAAAGCATGCTGGATTGGCAATGCTCTCTTAGTTTTAGTTTTTCTTCATAGTTTTTTATGTGGAAGGATGTGTGTTTGTTTTCTTGTCGGATTGTTTTGTTTTTTAAATTCATGCCATTGAGACATCAGTCTAAAGAGAAGGAAACTTGAGTTTCCTTGTGGGAAGGCAGAGCTGGAACCTGTAGGATTTCTCTGTGGTCCATCACCAACTGAGTTATAGGTTGGCTGTTTGCTGTGTTACCTTCCTCTGGGAGGAGCAGTCAATGAGATACATGCAGATGTGTTTGCTGCAATCTTACTGCTCACCAGGTGTCATTTCTCTCTCAATTTTTCTATCCCTAATTCCCCTCCTCTCCATACTTCTTAATTTCTGTCTCATTCCCTCAGCCACACACCAGGTTTTGTCTCCCATGCTGGTTCCTCTTTCTCTCATTCTCCTAATCAGTGTAGACTTCTTCACTTCAGCAGCTGATCTTTCTGCTAGACCATCAGGGATTACATTTGGACCAAGCAGGCCTTTTCGGGACTCAACTCATCGCCATCATCTTAAGCATCTCTTAGAAGCAGGGAATCTCTGTAAGAGTGTTTCTGTTACTGCCAGGGCAAGCCAGGAGTGAAGTTTAGGAAGTGTTAGGGTTTAAGAGAGCATATAACAAAGGGAACAGAATCCTATTTTTGTAGCACTGTGACTGGACTTCCATATAAGCTGCCACTGGCTTTGAAACCAAATCTGGTTTTTATCCTTGGTGTAGACATCTGCATAAATGTTGTCTCATATACATTTTTTATTTTTTTTTAAGGAAAATTTATAAATGTATGATAGTTTTATGAACTAGACAGTCCCTTGGTTACTCTGTATTTTGTGGGAAAGATGTGCTGGGTGTGTGCAGGGGCACTTCATATGTCTGGAGAAATTAAAAAACAAACCAAACAGTGAAATGCTATCATGAGATGGCTTTATGGTAATTTCTGAAATAATGGATACAGTATTATTGTTTACAAAATGCTGCATTGTTGGGAAGCCCAGCAATAATAAGAAGGGCACAGTAAGAAATTTACTTTGTCACTCTCCAAACCTGAAATGTTTCAGGTTGTCTTATACTTGCAACGTATGCAATTATTAAACTGCCAATAATTATGCTGCTAATTATACTAACATGATTAATCATTTTACTGAATATTTTAATGATGCTTTCATCAGTGTTTCTTCAGAACTCTATTTCTATGTTGGGTCTCACTGCAGAAAGATACTTAAATGGAGTACTAGCTTACCCTGTGCTAGTACTTTTTATCTAAGTGTTGTTAGCTTGTGTTTGCTGCTTGAGATGCAGCTAGAGTTTTTGGCCAAATTTCTGTTGTATTCAGTTCAGTTCAGCAGTTCCACAAGCAGGGGGATGTGTATCTGCAGCAGTGAGTGTTCTGCAGTTTATCCTTTTGGAAATGGATTTATAATCTGAATTGATAACTTCAGTCTGAAATGTGCGCACTGGCCCTGCAGCCAGGGTTTGCAATGTTCTTTGGTGGAGGGGGGCATGGGACGGTGTGCCTGGAGCTAACAACTGAATGGTTTCTTTTTGGCCCTGATGTTTTAGGGGTCTGCTACCATGTCTTTCTAGAAGGGGACTTCCAGCCCCACGAACGACTGAACAGCCAGTCATTAGGGGAAAACATCACACTCGCTCAAGGTCGAGTGAGCACTCTAGTATCAGACCCTTATGCTCTGTACATCACCTAGCGCCCGGAGGGTCGGCGCCACCTTCTCCACTTCTGACAAGGTTGCTATTACATGTCCAGCACAGCTTTCATGTTCTGCCTCCCAGGTGTCAGTGTGGTGTTGTACTTTCCTGAGCATACATGGCGCGTTCACTCATTCTGGCACTGTAGATTATCCTCTCTTCATGGTATTTACACTTCTCCCATATCCTTTATGCTGCCTATCTTCACCATCCAGATGGTACTTCTTCCCGTTGATCTTAAATAGCTATGCAAAAAAAGTTGGCTGTTTCATCCCTCCATTGTTGTGTTTTGTTTCGTATCCATCTGAAAATTATCAAAGTATTTCGCTTGAACACTGTGCAGGAAATCACATCCTTCTCTCACTTCTAACTCTCAAAGGGAAAGTCGGTTGATCTACGTAGTGTGAAAGCTACCAGTATTTTGATTTTGTATGAATGTGTCATTTAAAATTGCAAGTTACCTACCTTAGCATACCAGATAAACTGTGATTATCCACTCTAGTGAGTGTGATAACTGGCAAGGATGTTTAATTAGAAAGCTGTCCCTCTCAGCAGTTTCTTCCTTATCACCTTTGCTTTGCTTTCTTAAACTTCTTCCCTAATTATTAGGAGGGACCCTATAGCTTTTAAATGCAAATTTACCAGTGTTCCAAAGGTGCTTGATGTGTTAAAGGTGCTGTATGTGTGTGTAAGAAGCCATGTAGCCAAGGTGCTCTGAAATAGTAGTAGATAGAATTTAGCCAAAGTTAAGGTGGTTAGAATATTTGCTTAGGTAAGAGTATTAAAAATCTTGGGCTGTGAGCACATGCATGCACATACGCACAATTTCTGTCTCCCACACACAAATACGAAGGATAAGTGTCTTTTTTTGTTTGTTTGTTTGTTTACGTTCAGGGGAAAATAACACATTATGCCAAGACATTAGATGCTTGTTGTCCAGTTCTCTGTGGCCTTGTGCAATTAGTGCATCAGAACAAAGGGAACATGAAAGTTAGTAAAATGCAAAGGTGGCATTTTGGATTGTCTTTGTACCAGTGCAGGAGAACAGTTATACTCCCAAATTGTGAGTCGTAATAGTAAATGGTTCTTAGAAAACTACTTTTAGTTCAGTGGTTTTTGACTAGAACTTTTTTAAAACAACAGCAAAAAAGATGGAAAATATTTGTCCTTAGTTGAAGGCAGTTAGAGAAGATATAGGTGAAGCCATGTGAGTTTGCTAGTTATCCAGACCTGAATACATGCATATGGCATACACCAAATGCAAACTTCCTCAACCCCATCTTCTCTATATGCAATTCAATATGTGTTTAAAACTTAGACTATATGAATTCTCTTCCTTTGGGTTATTTCACTTTTATGTTCATTTCATCTGCAGAATACATCAACAAGGAAGTCCCACACAGTCTCCTCCTGCAGACACGTCCTTCAGCAGTCGCAGGGGAAGACAGCTACCGCAAGTTCCAGTAAGAAGTGGCAGTATAGAGCAAGGTATCAAATAATGAGCGTATGATAGCTCTAACTCTTTGATTTTTTACCTTTCTTTACTTTACTCGAAGTCTGCTTTCATAACTACATGTTAAAAGCTGTAATTCTGCCAAAGAGAAGAGAATGAAAGCATATTTGTAGTCTGCAAAGTCCAGAAGATTTTTAACTGGTGGACACATGGTTTAATTGCCTTAATTTTCTAGCAGCTTTTTGTATTTGTCTACTTTAAAATTTCTGTTAGAGCTGTGGTGGTTTCCATGGGCACATCTAGTTTGTATTCAGACAATGAAATCAGAGGCAAAGATTTTGACAACATTTTGACAGTGTTATCAATGTATTATTTTGTGGTTTGTATTAACTGATGTGCATTGTTAACATAGATTAATGATAAACAAATATCATATTATCAAACATACCTTCTGGAGTGAGACAGATTCAGTGAGTCTGAAAGAATAAAAGCAATCACCACAAGAAATGTGAAGGCACAGGTCATCAGCTTTTTCATTCATAAGAATAAACTGCTCAGGCAATGAGTGCTGCTCTTTTTTGAAAAAGACCATGTAGACCTAGTGGCTGTAGAAGATGTTCTTTTCAAATATCAAATAGGTATAAATATTGCTGTTTCCTTTTCTAGCAACATGCTGTACACAGAGTATGAGCTATTATGGTAAAATTAAATTAGTTTTAATTCCACAGTGGGTAATATGTGTACATTCTGTCTTTAAAAACCCTGTTTTCTCATTGAATACAAGCAACAACTGAGATTGCCATATACTGCACATTTTTCTTCTGTGGGGAAATGAAAGTAATGCTTCTGCTGACGATGTGTTGTAGTGCCTTATAGAACTGTTGACAGACTTCTTTCATAAATAGATAATGCTACTGACCATGACCTTTTTATCATGTTAGATTACCATACATTTTTGTATGAGGTACAACAGCTTGCATTAACATACAATCAGCTTGCATTAATTTTATTGGCTTGAGTTGTGATGGCATACTACACATTCAAATATTGTGTTCTTGTTTTATACATGTGATTATTCTGAATGGTCAATAATCTAGTACAAGTAGGTTTCATTCTTTATTTTATTATTATTTAAACTTTACATTTAAGTCTTCTCATTACATTTCATAGTTAACTAAGGACTTTCTGGATTATAAACTAGTTACAAAGTGCATTTACAGTTTTTATTTCTACATATGAGTAGGTTGGGAGCTCTTTAGGGAAATGTAACGAGAGCTGAATTTCAAACTTCTTTCATGTTTCTTCTGCAGTTCCAGAACTTGGTACAATATATCATGATGAATCAGCTTTTAATTTATGTTGGCTTTACTGTGGGTACTCCTGTTGTCTTTCAGCTGTTCTTGGTAACTAGTGCATTGAGAATAAAATGCTAGTTTATGTTTTGTTAAAGATGTTGGAAATGAAAGCAGAACTTGACATAAAAATTAGTAGAGATGCGTTGTATGCAGAAGAGCAAAGAAAAAGTGAACTTTAAACAGAAGGTTAAAGCCACTGTTGGTTTAGAAACTTGTCAATGCTGCGAATATTTGTAAAGTAATGCTGTTTCACTGAACTCTTATTTACATTTGTGGTTCATATGCTTGCGTCTTACGTAGAAAATGAACAAGTAGGATATGACATATCATTTACTTTGTTGTTATTTATCATACCGCCTATGTCAATATGGCCGTATTACTGCACATGGAATTGAAGGCTAATGAGATTTTCCTTTCTAATTAGTATTTTGGTTTTGTCTGACTGGCTTGTCCATTTGAAAGGAAGGTTTTCTAATTTTACCCATGTTTAACACTTTGTTCAAGCTGAGAAGGGAAGTACTAAAGTTAATAGATTTTATAAAATAATTTTAAAATGCTACTGAAAGTATCTTCTGAAATAAGAATAGCAGTGTGTATAAACTTCAAGCTTCTTCAGGAAAGTAAAATCCGCTTTAAAAACATAATATTTGCTCTGGTTTACAGTATCAAATTTTGATGTCACTTTCACCTTTTCAATCCCTATCAAATGAGTTAAATGGAGTGGCTAGAAGTTATTTTATGCTAATGTAGTATTGAATCCAAATATATCTGTCTGTGAAAGAGTCTCACTACTTGGAACTGAATTGTGACTTAATGACTTAAATTCACAGTCACTACAGGTATACATAATGCCAAAATCTAGTGCAACCCACAAATGTTATAGGAAGAAGCATTTCAAAATTCTTTGCATTTTCTTAATTTAAACTATTTACTGCTGGTCAGTATTGACATCCTGTGTTTCAAGGAAATCTGGTATGATATAAGGTATATTTGTGTAGTAAATTGTGTAGTTTCCTTTTTCCTTCTTCCTTTTTCCTTTTTCCTTCTTCCTTCTTCCTTTTCCTCCTTTTTTCCTTTTCCTTCTTTTTTCTATTTACATAGTCAAGAGGCATAGAGGAATCCAGTAATCTCATTACTCTTTGAAACTATCATTTTGGAAAAAAAAGAGAGTTAATGAAGAAGCAAGAGAGTGGTTGTGGATTTTGTCAAAAGAAAGTGTGATTTTTTGTTTTCTATCTTAAGTGATAATATCCATGCCGATGAGGCTTCTTCTAGGACTGACACTGAATCTTAAGCATTCAATTTATTTTTTTCATTATAAAGTTTAGAATGAAACAGTTTCATTGTTTCTATCAAATAATGTTCTCTTAATTATCCTTTGGTTTGAGAATCATAAAAAGTCAACTTGTGACTTGTTTCAGTAGGTCCCTGTCAGTAGTTCCACTGTCTAAAAGACCACATAGAAGAAAGTCGTACAGAAGAAACAGAAATAATGGTATCCATTCTGTTAGAGATAAGGGATAGGTACGACTGATCAGGAGCAGAGAAAAATCTTAAGTAGAGAAAAAAGTCCAGTCTAAGGATTATCTTTTCTTTAAAACCTCAAAATAGCATAATTACACACACTCACAAAAACAAATAAGCCAATAGCAACAACAAACTCAAACTTCTTAGTGGTTCTAAAGGCTGCTGACTAGTTTGGAAAAAATTAAAAACATGCTAGGTACTTTCACTTGGAATGGTTCTAGCTAACTAATATTTTTAGCAACTTCAGTACATACAGACTCTTTAAAGCAGTTACAGTTACAGGAGCCTATGCTCCTGTGGTTTTTGGACTACATGATTTTTATTTTAATCCCAATGATGTTCAAGCAATGTATGACTATATGTGTTTCCTTTGCAACCCTGTCAGCAGTAATTCCCAGAGTACAAAACACAGTGGGATGTTATTGCAACTAAAGGTCTTGTGATTCTTGAATATGAAGGTTAGTTGGTGTAGGTGTGTCTCTGTGTGTTTTCTGAAAGTCACAATTCAGTAGCCATTACCTTAACTTGTGCTACTTAACAAGCATTATTTATTTCTATGCTTTATCTGACAATTTCATAAAATGACCTAATAATGAAGATATTTTGGTTCAGTGACTAAAGCTGTGAAAATCTAAGTTATAAGGGCAATGCTGTGCTCTCCATGTCATCTTGTGCCAAACTGGAAGAGATTTGCATCAGTGTTTCTTATTTGCATCATATTTGAGTGGAACTGTGCAAGTCACTTAAGAAAGTTGAGGGGTGGGAATTCTGCGTTGACTTTATTTTTTGGCTGTTTATACAACAACATTGTTGCATGGTTTTTAAATGATACCTTTATACAAAGCATATTTCTGTGATGTATATACTAGTCCATTCTCTGTCATAGCACCTATCAAAGCTCACAGTAATTTTCACTTGGATAGGGTGGGCCTCTACACTTCTGTGTAACGGTTAATCATGAATACTGCCTGAAGCTCTATAGCATTTTTCTGCGCTACAGTAGATGGTACTAGGGATAATATTCAGAAATATTACCTGTGAAGAAGAAAAGACATGTTATGTACTATTGAAGTCTATGAACCAACAAGCTAAATGTGTGATGATGGTTTGTAGTATAAAAATGAGCTAACTCAAGCAAAGCAGGTCTTTCTCCCTGTGTATTCTTCTATTTGACTCTTCACAGCATGGTTTCATTTTTTTAGCCTCAACAGTGTGGTTTCATGTTTCAGAAATCATTTAATGACAGTAAGGATTGTGATAAAAAGCAGCCTATTAACATAAAAAGAGTATCTGTAAACATAACTGAACCAGTGTGTTTGTATGTTTTCAGTGACACCTGTTTACAGCAACAGGCCTTACGCAGTGACCTTTAGAAAAATGAAGCTGTGACCAGCATTAAGTGTCGCTGTATGTTGGCCCATGTCAGAAAAAGCTGCGTAACCCTTGTACATAGCCTGTATGCAGGTTGAAGTGCATGCGTGTGTGTGTGCTGCTGTTTCATGAAGGAAAGCTGCACTGAAGTCTCTATTGGTAATGAATGGGGATTATTGGTAATGAAGGGGGATTACTTTTATAAAGTGCATATGCATAATATGTATATAAATATATGTACAAATCTTCAGTGGTAGTTACAACGTACAGGAGTTAAATGTTTTCATGTCCAGTGTCCCTTTTAACAAAAAAAAGAATCAGAATTTCATATGGAAAATCAGTGTGTTGTGAAATAATGGATAAGAGTTGCAAATATCTTTTTATATTTAATTAAGATCTTTAAATATAACTAGAGAAAACTATTCAATGTATATGTACTTGATCATTGAAATGTCATTGCAGTGAGAGTCTGGCTTGAATAATGGTATAAGATCAAACCCTTGCAGTTAAAACCATTTTTTAGATCCATCATTGAATGGCAAAAGAAAAAGATTTAGTTTTTAGTCTTTTAGCATTGTTTGTTTTGTCTTCATATTTCTTGTTTTATTTTGAAATTCTTAGGTGGCACTGCATATTTTGAGGCAGCTTGTGGAATCTTTACCCTCATAGGAGACTTTTCTCTTAGCATTGCTAACTCTTGAAAATTAATTCAAGCCTCATAATCTTTTATGCTTTCAGTTAACAGAAAATAAATTTGTCACACTCAGTATTACAGAAAAGTCTTCAGAATCTAGAAGTGGTTCAGGAGTTAGAATGATACTTAAAGCAATGTTAAGATTTGATGTCATTTGTAACATTTGTAATACTGCTTTAGTGGAATATTTAAAGAGTCCACAATCTGAATCTCAGTAACTTCATTGTTCCTGTTAATTTTAAAGAAAAAGTCATAGGCTTTATTTGTCATAGTTTATCATTTTAATTTTCTACATTACTTTTACATATGTTGGAGTACTGCCTACTGTACATGCCATTGTCACATGTAACACATTTCTTTATCTAACTTTAAATTTGCTGATTTCTTTTTCTGTTCCCATCATTCCGTGCATTTAATTCATTGAAGAACAAGAGAATTTTAACTCTTCCACAAAAGGTAAATATTTATGTGATTTTTTACAAATGTTTGGCAACTGTTTATACTGGCTTTTCTCTTAATATATTCCATGTCAGTATATAGTATTTAGTTAACAGTATTTAACGGGTGAAAAGGATGTTTCTTAAGTTTCTATATGCTGTTATCCTTCTTTAGAATCTGAAAGTTACTTCTTTTATGATTTCTGGTTTTCCCATAGAAATGCGATATGCTAGGCTTACCAGAAGTAGTCATAGCACTTCACATGGCTCAGAAGCTGCATGATTGATTTAAAGTTCATCAGCACAACAGCTGGTTCTAATACAATTGTGATGATGCAGCCATAGCTCTTTGCATCTGTGAAGGATGTTTCATAGGTTGGGGCTTAGGAACAGTTGAAGGTATTGATGGCCAGAAACTGTCCTTCCTATGCAGAGACATTCTGAAGACAAGTTAGTTCAACATGAGCTGTATTGTATTTGCATGACAAGCCCTTGACACTCAGAAAGCTGGGGGTGTTGTAGGGCAGGTTTCTGTGGGCAGGCAGACAGCCTGCATGGGCATAGCTTTGACCTCTTATGAATTCCCCCTAGCATGTGCTGATATCAGTGAGTCAGGGAGCGCTAACAAGGCTGTGCCATGAAGTGAGAAATACAGCCAGTCACATCCCCACCAAGGCATGTTGCAGAGAGGTCCCATTTTTATTTTTTTTCCAAAAGTAGGAGTCATCTCAAAGTCAGAATGAACCTCGGAGAGAAAAAAAGAACAATTTAATCCATTTTCATGTTAACAGCAAGAACATTAATACATCAGATTAACCTTTTCTAAATTCTAGTTGAGTCCTTCATATTTGGGGAAATTCTGATCTCAATACAGTCTTTGGTGGGCCAAAGCCAAATTACACATTCAACTTGAAACAGAACATCTACTACAACTTCTTTATATTGTGAAAGGATGGATCCCACTCATTTGTTCATACTTCCTTAGGTAAAATACAGCAGCTGTTTTACTAGCTATGAACTCCAACATCCCAGACTATACTGGGGAATATGTTTTCACAATAACATAAAAAATAAAGTGAAAAAGAAATAGTGTTTAAATTAAGTAAAAGCAATTGCAGATTATGTTGCAGTGTTATGTACCATGAAATGTCTTAAGAAAGTCCTAAGAATGGTTAATTTTGTAATTTATTTCTGTTATTTTTCATTTCTTAAGTATCAGTATTTCTTTCAAACAGAACAATACAAATTGATTATGTCAATTTATTATTTGTGATTCTTCAAGTTCACAAACCTTGCTCTGTGATTTGGACCGCAGTGGATGTTTTGTTGTTTAAAACAATTGATTTTATACAGAGAAACTAGAACATGCCTGTAAGAGGTTTGTGAAAGCTCTGGTTTCCACAGGATTTGGATGGATTTGGCCCAAGTTTTGGCAGTGTGTAGAAGGTAGTGGGATCTCTGGGCACCTGGGTTCCTCTGGCTCACAGGAGCATAGGGCTGAATGCAGATGCAGCCCAAAGGCAGAAAAAAGTTGGGCAGATGAGTTGCTGGGGAAGTGGAGTGGTGTCAGTTCTGGGGGGCCATGCACAACCTCAAGTTCAGCTGACTTAAATTAGTAGCCCCTGTCACCTCTGACTTTCCCCAGCACAGTATAAGTGATACAAAGAAGGGAAAGTTGGTGAGTGGGAGATGGAGATGGGGGATTACAGGATGTTATATGGCAAAAGACATAGTTATTGAAGGAATGAGTATACTACAAATATGAACACACCCCTGCACACAAGCTTACAGAAGCCACAATACTTTCTAGTCAGGCAGAGGGACAAAAGCTGCTGCAGGACATCTCCCTCACTATCTACAATGTGTAGCTGATACATGCTTTTTGAACTCATACATGTAGAGAAGTGGTAACAAGTTCTATATCTTAAAAACAAATTGATTTTTCAGTGTTACTAACCTTACATTTCAAAACATCCATCTGCTCATAATTTCAAAATTGGTTTGTTTGTTTATTTGTTTGTTTTCTTTTCATTTGTTTTTAATTTTCCAGCTTATCTTTCTGTGGATTTTTAAAGTCCTGAAAATTATCACAGGGATACTTCTTATGTGCATAATGTTGCAAAATTCAGCCTGAAGGCTGAGAAGAAATAACTCAGAGATTCTCTGTTATTTCTGAAATGCTTCATCCTAGTCCACCACCAGCGTCTGTTCCCTCTCTTCTATGAGTGCTCCCTTCCCCTCTTCCTTTCCCTTACCTGCTGTGCTGGGGAATTCTCCCATCTAAGTCCAACTGCTGCTTTATTCCCTTTCCTTTGCTCTGGATATTGCCTCTACCATTTCTTCTCCTGCTTTTACCTTTCACTGTCTCAGTCCAGATACTGCATTTTTTCCCCCGGTTTCCAAACATAGAACATCTAAGCAGCACAATGAGGGCAGCACTCCTGACTTTTCAGTGTGGAAAGGCATATAGGCCTCTGCACTGCATTGTAGCTCTTTGTCACTGTTCAACTTTTCATCTTAGTGTGAGGAATATGTAGACTGAGAGAGAACAGGTTGGATCTCTGTTGGCTTCTGGGATAGGTGCAGTTCTCTGTTGCCCTGCCAAAATGTGCTGTGCACAAATGGAGAGAAAACCACATGGGGGCAGAGTAGCAATCTCTGTTGCTAATTGGCAGATCTGTACCTTAATAGTCCTGGCAATAAGCAATATATTCCTCTGGCTGCTGCCAGCAATCCAGTATTTGTTGTGTTGCTTTTGGATGTCCTGAACCTCAGCTTCTTGAAAGAGCTAGTGAAATACATTTAAAAAAAATAATAATCCTGGGCATTTAGAGATATGATGGGAGTTAACAGTGCTCTTAGAAAGCTATCACAAAATAGTTTTTACGAGATAAATTTTTATTTCAACTTACTTTTCAGTGACTGCTTTTGTATAAGCAAATCTGTCAGATTTTTAGACTGTTTCACTTAAAGTTTGATTCATAAAGAAAGCTGGCAAGGGTTACAGCCATCTTAACTACTGATGCCAATTTTTTCTTATTTTTTTTAGCTTACTCCAACAATTAATAGTGCAGGTGGATGCCCCATCCCTTGAAGTGTTCAAGGCCAGGCTGGATGGGGCTTTGAGCAGCCTGGTCTAGTGGAAGGTATCCCTGCCCATGGCAGTGGGGTTGGAACTAGGTGGTCTTTAAAGCCCCTTCCAAGCCAAACCATTCTATGATTCTATGACTTGGAGGATTCCGTGTTTGTTGCAGCTGTTACCATTACAAGAACTGGTATAGCCAGTGCTAAAACACCCGTGGGTTTTCTGTAGTCCTAAAAAGACCAATGTGGTTATCAGCTTTAATCACAGACCAGGTTATGTCGCCTGTGGTTTTGGCATTAAGCCCATATTTGGGTTTAAGCAAGAATGACCTTTTAGAAAGGTATTTTCACATAATCACTGCAAGCAATGAAAATTTGTTCCTGTGCTTAGCCACTTTTTTTTTTTTTTTTTTTTTTTTTTTTTTTTTTTTTTTAAACATGTCATATTACTTATTTGACTTTAACTTCTTCCTAACTACTGGACATTATTGAACCCGTGTCTGTTCAACTAAAGAGCCTTCTACTCTTAGAAATCTTCCCACGCATAAATAATTACAGCCCCCATCAAGTCGCGTATCTGCTTTCTTTTTAGTCATTTCCTAAATCTCTTTCTGCAAGACTGTATTCTGGACTTTATATAATTCTCATGACTTCTCCCTTAATCTTCTTCAACAATGGTATGCTTGGAATTACAGTCTTCCTAAAATATCGGAATCTATTGACCTAAGTTGCGTATCTTCCAGTTTCCATATTTTCTTTTCAATGTCCTAAAATTCCCTTTCTCTTTAAGGTATTTAAGAATTTGGTCTTCTTTTTGTAGCCACAAAGAGGTGAGAAAGTTTTTCTTCATGTTACCTTGCCAATATTTCCCTTCTCTCTTGCATTCTTACTTGCTGGAAAGCAGCAGGTCTCCACTTCCAAAATAGTGACATTTTGCTGGAGGTGCATGTGTAGCACAGGCTGCAGTTCAGTGTTGAGTGGAAGATGATTTTCCTTAGAATCCGGTGATGGTCAAGAATCCAAGATGGTTACACGGCTACATAGGAGGTAGTTCCAGTGCTAAAATAATCATAATCCCTTTTTTCAAATGTATGAGCAAGTTCTTTTGAACTATTTATTGTCAAGATTCAAAGTTTTTCAAATTCTGCAGAATTAGGCAGTGTTTGATAATTATTGTAATGTGAAAGAGATGGATATCTAAACATGTAAACTTGCAAATTAAAGACTAGAGAGCTACAAAAGACAAGCTCCATGCTAGTTCAGTATTGCTGCCTGTGGTACAGTCCTTATTTAAATGAACCCATGTTTCATACATTAAGTGATCAGTTTAGTAGATGGGCACTTACAGCATTATGCCATTTAAGAAATTATGCACATAATATATAGCTTAGTCCTTCTTTCAAACCTTAAAGAGGGGATTTAAAAACTCCCCTTCTTACTTCAGTTTCTTTTGCACTGCTTACTACTGCTAATGCAGCTTTGGTAGTGCTCACTGACTTTCATAAAACTGCTCTTAGTCTGGTTTTAGTACCATTGTAGGTTGAAGTTATTTTAAGGTCAAATTTTGTGCATTGTTAAATTCACATTCTTTGGATGGCAGAAATATGCCATATGCGGCATTCTATCTATCTACTAGTTTGGTAAAATATTTTTAAAAAAACAAAAAGAGAAAAAAAATAATAAACTTTTTTTTTTTTTTTAATCTGCCATAACACATTTTTAGTATAGTATATTGCTTATGGTTCTGCTATTTTGTACATATATTACATAAGGTAGCATATATTCTGAATGGTTAGTATTCTAGCTAGGTCTAACCTATCATTGGTTGAACATGAGATAGGGGTTTAAATATATACTAGTTCTCTGAGGACATAGATAGAGATGAGGGATGTCAACTAGTTGATGCTATCAGATGTAACTCTATAAACCTTACTGTAGTCCTGACATATTAAAAGGAGTATGACTGTAGTATATTGGAGAGGGACTCTTTATCAGGAACTTCATTGATAGGACAAAGAGTAATGGTTTTAAAGTAAAGTGGTTTTAAACTAAATGTTTTTAAAATAAAAGGTAGATATAGATTTAGAAAGAGGGTAGATTTACATTAGATATAAGGAAGAAAGTTTTGCTCTGAGGTTCATGAGGCAATGGCACAGGTTGCCCAGAGAAGCTGTGGATGCCCCTTCCCTGGAAGTGTTCAAGGCCAGGTTCATGGGGCTTTGAGCAAGCAGGTGGTGTCCCTGCCCATGGCAGGCAGGTTGGAAGTAGGTGATCTTTAAGGTCCCTTCCAACCCACGCCATTCTATGACATAAATTCTTAGTAAACAGATAATCTCTTGGAAAAAAATAAGAGATGGCTATCTCCTTTAAAATTAATACATAAATTTTCTCTGAGGTTAGTTTGCAGGCTGAAAACAAGAATTGCAGTTGTTTATTTCTTACCTTCTGTTAGTAGCATTGTATGGATTTTCATATTTTAGACAAACAAAAGAGAATGTGTAATTTATAAGCTTTTAGTAAAAAGAGGAAATCCCTTTCCCTATGATGGAAATATGTACCAAGAACTGTTTTTAATGTTAATGAAAACTTGTATTATCACAAGAAATACATGCAGAATTTTTGTGAGATTGTAAGTAAAGACAAACAAACAAAACAAAAAAGCCCTCTTCCATTATGTAGTTATGTTAAATTGTTTTTTTTTTTCTCATACCATTATCACCTCAACAAAGATTTGAAATCTAGACGTTAGCTGTACTTCCAGCATGTGACATAGAATCCATCAAGACATGTCATGAATTACAGTACAGGGTGCACAGTAGACAGAATCTTCTTGCTTTGAATCCCATTCACAGAGGAAGGCAGATGGGACTTAGCAGTGAGTTGAATAGTAAATTAAGTGATAACTAAGGGAACTTCTTTTTGTTTGATGGAAAACTATTCAGAACTATACTGGGCAGTTAATTCTTGGTAGCTTGCTGGGTTGCAATTAAGCACCCACAGTCTGTTTGCTCCCAGCCTCCTCCACAGCTGGATGGAATTGCTGTGAGAGAACTGGAAGAACAAAAGTGTGTAAAAACTTGTGGGCTGAGTTATAGACAGTTTAATAAATGAAAGGAAAAAAAATAAAAAAGGAAAAAAGCAAACTGCCAAGTGATGCAAAAGCTGTTGCTCACCACCTTCCAAGAGCAGACTAATGCCCAGCCCATCTCCAAGGAATGGCTACCTTGGAAAGACAGTATTGTTGCTGACCATGATGTCAAATGGCATGGTCATTTAACTGTCAGTTGGGGTCAGCTGTCCCCTCCTGGTTGCTTCCACCCCCAGCCTAGTCACTGAGGGACGGGATGAGAAACAGAGAAGCTTTTGAAGCTGTGAAAGCACTGCACAATAATAGTTAAAATACTGGAGTGACACAAATGTGAAACACAGCACTGTATGGGGCTGCTGTTAAGAAATTTACCTCCATCCCAGCCAGACCAAGTACTCTTGGCATTACAGGAATCAGAATGGTTTCTAAATATATTAATGGGATTGAAGAATACTATTTTGATTCCATTTCTATGTCTGTCTTTTCTCTGCTGCATGGCTTGATTGTTTATGTACATAATTGTTGTACAAGCTTCACAAGGTGTACATAAGAAAACTCCCTAAACTCCTTTGCTCTAAACTTGCACCTCTTATTTAAGCAGTCCACTTCATGATCTTTCTGTTTTCAATACTTTTACTGATTGATCTCAGATTTGCATCAACAGCTGTTAAAGCAACGAGGGTGATACCTCTTCAAAGGGTGACTTCTGACACCAAAAACAGTGATGTGTTGACACAACTGACATTGATGGTAGCTGTACCACTAATTGGAGATGCTTGTGGTAAATCTCCATATTTAGAGTTATATGGCCACTGCAAAATTTAGAGGTTTGGGGATTACAGTGCTTCAATGTGTACTTACGGTGTAGTCCTACCTCTCCAGAGTTCCAGGAAAAGCATTCTGTAAATACTGATGTTCTAAAAGAAAATAGATCCATATTTTTTCAGAGACAGATGAAGCTCTTGTAGTATTGTTTATGTCAAATTTTCATTACCTGTGGTAACCAGCTGTGTTCCAAGAAAGTACTGTGATTGTATGGTGATGTCACTTATGGTTGTTACAGCTTCTGCTCATGTGGTTTTGCTACTGTGTTAGATTTTTTTTTTTCCTGCTTCCTGTAATTAGCATGTAAAGAGTAGACCAGTCTACTTTTCAGGCAGACAAAATTTTCCATCAGAACTAGGTATAGCATATGCTCAGATGTGCATGGTGAGCAAAGCTAAAAAGAACATAGTTATATTTTCTAGAGCAGACTTGCATTTCACCCAATTCCTTCCTGAGAAGTAAGTCTGAATGTTTTTTTACTAATGGCACATTTTGCTCCATGCACAAAATTAAATTTCTCTCTTAGAATATTTAGATTAATTTTACAGTCCTCATCAATTTTCTCATGTTACTTTATATAATGATATCCAATAATGGAAAACAGAAGGGTGTGCTTAAGGATTTAAACACAAGTAAAATCAAGAATTACTAAGTCAAGGTTGACAATTTACTCACTCTTGACTGCAGTAGTTTTTGTGCATACTCACTGGACTAGGGTCTCTTTAGATAATAGAATATTCTTTTTCAGGTATTGTAAATAATACAGATTAACATTTTTCTGTATAAATTTTTTAGTATAGTGTATACAGTTAAAAGGGTGAAGCACCTAACAGTCACACAGTGAAAGGGTTATTTTTAGTGTAACCTGTGCACAATACACCTATAGGGCCAAATTTTTAAAGGGGTCTCAATATTCCCTGTGATTTTTATATCTTCAGTCTCTTTTGTGCATGTATGATAGGATTAAGATATCTGAGTTTTTGACTTCAGTCACTAATTGACATATCTTAATCCTTTCATATCTGTCCATAAAATAAGAGGCCATCTTTAAAAATTTCACCTAAAGTGCTCAATTTTGCCTTCAGATACCTCCATGCAACTTCCATTGAAGTAATTGGAGCTGTGCCTGCATATCTGATGGTGGAACTGGACTCATTGCAATTAAGGTACACGTTTACCAACATAATTAGTCATCTGGAATAATCACTGGGCCCAGTGTGACATTCTGCATGTGCAGAATTTCCTAGGTTGGACCCTCTGCAGTGCGGGAGGTTGAAGATTATGGTGATAATTTTATCTCTTGCCTTAAATTTGTAGCTGTAGCAGAACTTTAATGAAATTTGCTGTATTTAATTTTCCTATTTTTAAATATGAAACATGGAAGGAGGACATGAAAACAACTTATTTTTCACAATGTGATATCTTTGTATATTTTTTTTTCATATCCAACCAGTGCATAGACAATCTATGAATTCCACAAGCACTTTATGGATGGCATGTGCATCCACAATTGTGGTTTGTGCAAGAGCACACAGTTTAAAATATCCAACCCTGAGGATACTGCTTTCTTTTTGTGTATATTTGTGCTTGCAAAGAACAAACTACAAAGTAGATGTGTAAAGAATCACACAGTTAACTAGCAGCACAAAACCCACATATGGTAACTTTGGTACCCCTTAATTCATAAAACAGATCTGTAAACGTCATGATAGTGTGCCTGTTTTCCCCTAAGTTAAAATTCTGTGTTTTGTGATTGAAAATCAGTTCCATGCAGCTTTTAAATTGGTGTCTGTCTCCTGTCACTGGTCTGGGAGGGGCTGTTTACAAAAATCTTGACTTTTAAAACTAATCTTTGGAGAGAATCATGTAGGTCCATGATTGACCTAAAAGCAGAAAAAAAAGATTTTGCAGGGGTTTTCCCAAATAAAACATCCATCTTGAACTTATGACCACACAAAAAATTTCAGCTAAAAGAAGTCGTTCTTCTCGGATGTTATAACCTGTGAAAACCTATGAACATACTGAGTGCTCCAGTAAATTAGAATAGTGACTGGTGAATATTTGTGTCTAGTTCTAGAACTGTTATGAAATGCCAGTTTTCAAGGTTTTGGTTTTATTGGTATTCCTTTGCATTTGTAGTGCCACCAAGTTTAAGGATGGCAGAATATGCTGTTCCCTCTGAAAGTTATGCACTACCACAAAGGTTAACTTACTTTAAGGAAGCTTTAGCCCAGGTGCTTTCACACCAATCTTTCCTTTAGTGTGAGGGCATCTTCCAGTGGCAAGCACAGCCAATATTAATTGTTATAACTTGTTCAAATTGAAGAAGATGCTGTTTATACAATCAAAACTTCTTGAAGGTTTAAGATTAATTTTTTAAACAAACATTATCACAGGGGAATTTAAAATACAAGAAGATACAATACAACTTCTTTGAAACAGAAATAAGCATTAGAGAATTAAGTAGCATTTTTAAAGGACTTTATGTTTAAAAACAATATGTATTTTTACAGTGACAGATTGAATGGAGAGATTATCTCTTAAAAACAATGTTTAGGTATGGTGAGCAGTTATGTTTTAATATAGTAATAGGACTTAGTTACTTTGAAAGTAAATTTTAATACCCGTTTAATGCATTAACTCTTAGAATGCTACTGTAGTATTTTCTACAGTTAGGCATATACATCGTTAGGTGGTCATAGACTTATGCCCTCTGCATCTAGAATGATTAACAGGTTTATAATTCAGCCTACCACCTAAATTCTTTCAATCTTTCCATATCTGTTGCACCACCTTGATAATGTATAGAAACTGGGATGTCTTCCCATTTTCAGGTAAAGACTCTTGGCAATGAAAGTGGTTGATTTCTTGACCTTAGTGTTCCTTTGTGATGTGTTTACGCCCTGCTTGTTCTACATGTTTGTACATTTCTTTGTTTTGTTGAGATGGAAATAAGTTAAAATTGTTGCTAAACCATTTTTTTCCCAAAGTTTTTTCTCTCTTTTTAATTGATTTTCATTGTGTGTTTTTGCAGCAAGCTTAGTAGTGGAGGAGCGAACGAGACAGATGAAAATGAAAGTGCACCGTTATAATCAGACATCAGGGTCTGGTTCTAGTCAAGAACATGAGCGTGAGCAATATACCAAGGTAAAGTTAGCATATTCAAATGATACTTTGACTTGAAAATTGAAGGCATAAACATGTTTATTTAAAATCTTATACACCTTTTTACATCTGTGAAAAGCAGAACATGTGAAAAACAGTTCAAGGATGAAAGATCGTGTTAAACAAAGCTATGTCACCTTGAGCTTTGGAAACCTCAGGCCTGCAAATCCCTGGAGGCTGAAAAAAGCCCTGGTCTTCTATTCTTCACTGCGCCCTTTCTGTTGTCTGATATATAGAGAGCTAGACACAATTTGATCCAATCTCATGCAGATTTTTTCATATTTATGTAATGTTTTTGCATCTTGATAATGTCATAGATAAAGTATTTCCTTTCTGGAAATATGTCCTGGTTACATTGATCTCATTTTCTAATAATAATGTAAGGACTTCCTTTGATAATTGTGTATATGAAATTACATGAATGAAGAGAGAACATATAGATTTTTCTTGATAATGCTGAAATGATATCCCCCAACCATGTAGGTTTAAAACCATATAAACCTCTGAGCAATCTTCTAAAGATCTCAGAGATCTGTGCCTCTCACAAGTCAAGCTGTGAGGGGCTAATCTCATTTTGCCCTGTGAAACCTAAAAAAGTGGGAACATCTGCGGGAGTCGGGATGGGCAGTGTTTGTTTAGACTTTGTTTCATTTTTAGAGATGCAGCACTGCTTTTATGTAGTCTAAGTAAAGAGCAAAGACAAAAACAGCCGTAGGTGGCTGTGAGGGAAGTGTTTCTGCAGTGCTGTTCTTCCACTGCCATGGAGGCCGACACGATCGTGGGGTGTTTACAACGAGCGACCACGGGATGGCACTGTGAATGTAAAAGTTCTCTGGGAAAAAAAAAAGAAAAAAAAAAGAAAAAAAAAAGAAAAAAAAAAAAGAAAAAAAAAGAAAAAAAAAAAAAGGACACATTCCACATTCAACAACTGTATGCATTAAAAACAAGGTCTCCGAATCTCCGAATAGTAGTAGTTGGAAGAAAATTACAGCTTTTATAAATTTAGACTTTCGTGCCTTAAGAGACACATTTCTATGAAGTTCTTCATATCAGTAAGAGCTAAAAACTTGTATTACATTTTAAAAGAGATGGTCTTTCCTTTGGAAACCAGTGCCACACAGAAAACATCAAACATTGTCGGCCTCTCAACAGCTGAGGACATCAGGATGCTCCTGGCATTTATTAGCAGTGCAGAACCAGACTTTTTGTCCCTTCCCCTTCAGTACCACTTCTCTTTGTTTCACAGACTTGATGCTCCTGGAGGCCCAAGTTGAAATAATGAATAACACAAGGTACTCAGCAGTACAGAAAAATCAGAAGTTCACTTAGGAATGTGTAGTAGGCAAATAGGCATCTACCTTGTACCATCTAATGGATTTGAAAAAATTGTTGAAGGTCTTGTTACAGTTAAATATTAAGACAATTTTAATAAGGATGTTTCTTTATTTGAGACCACCTCACTGGGAGCATAGGACTTAAATAAATAAAACAGTTCTCAAATGAAAGAGAAATAGGCTGTAAGTCCTCAATTTCCAAATTGCCAGGTATTAATGACACACACACACACACACACACACACACACACACACAAAAAAAAAAAAAAAAAAAAAAAGGGGATGGGCAGCCTTCTCTAGGTGGCCCTGCTTGAGCTAGGGGGCTTGGACCAGGTGATTTCCAGAAGTCCCTTCAACTTTGGCCATTTTGTGATACTGGTCAGAAGCCAGAGTTTGCATATTAATTAAGGTATTTCCTAAATAACAGGCCAGATTTCTGATCTGGATTTTTTGTGCTTACAGATCAGTTTAAATTTCATATTTTTCCATCATGAGATACTTTTTTTTAAAAAAAAATCCTGACTCTTAAATATTTATCGTAAATATTATTTATGCTCCTCATAAATATTGTTGTAGTTCCTCAGTGTATTTCTCTGACTAAGACTAATGTAAATCTGATGTTTGGTTAAATGGTTGGAAAACATCAAACTGCAATTTTACCGATTTCCCTTGCCTTTCTGTTTCTGTTATTAACTTTAGTTTTTAAATGTATGTGGAAATGAAATCAAAATTGAAATTTCAGCGTGATCGGTACTAGATGGAAAGAACTCTGAAATATTTTTTATTTGCTTTTTTTTTTTTTCTTAATCTATGACTAAAACTTTGAGTAAGAAAATTTTCTGTCCATTGTTATAAGAAAAATATTTTGGTGGTATGTCATGTTCCAACAGATATGTGCTCCTTTCCATGCTAAAAAAGTATTAAAGAGAATGAGTTACTTTTTTTGGACTTTAAATACAAAAATCTTTAACTTCTTATGTATTTTCTATATCATCTTTTGTAGTACGATGAGCCAATCTATAATAAATTGTTAAGTGCTGAGAACAAATTATATTAGCACATTCTAACACTCTGTACTATATTCAGTGATGTAGCTGTTTGCTTCATATTGCTATGGTGATAGTAGTCACTTTGATTAATATGTTGTTAAAGCAAGCCTAGTGCTGCTATCTTTCTTTATCCTCAGAAGATGTTGAAGGAATCATGAAAAATAAACCAGACAGATGAAGATGAGGCAGTTCTAATGAAAATATCATGGCAGGTGATGCAGTAAAGCTAATGAGTGAAAGCACTTAAGACAATATCTAATTTCTGGTGCCAAAATCAGTGAAAAGTCTTTGCAGGAGCAAGACTTACTTTAATTTAAGAAGAAAAATTGTTCAGTGGTCTAATAGACATTTTAGAATAGTGAGAAAGAAATATTAAGTAGCTGTAAAATAAATAGCCATTGCAAGCAGAATTTGTTCCTCTTTAAAAGAAATACTTCTTTCTTTCCTCCCTTTTTTTCCCTCCCTTTGTCTATTTCTTCAGAAAATATATATTTATATTTCTTAGAGAAATTACACTGTGCTGTACACTGAGAATATGTTCTCTTCAGCTTTTCAGAGCAATTGGCTCACATGGATTCAATCCTTCCTCTATTTTAGCATTTGCATATATGCATGGTATAATACACCCAACCTTCTTCAAACCTTTCAAAATTTTTTCATCTGTAAGGACTGGATCTTCCTTGCAATAGTGAGTTACATGTCTACAAAATTAATTTCTTACATTTAAATTTGTTTTCTTTTGTATTGAAAAAAAAACTTTTTTTTTTCCCAGAAGTACTAGAACATGGCCTTCACAATTTCAAATCTATCTTGTTCATTTCTTACATTTTTGTAATTTTTCCCACTCAGTTTCAGTAGTCACGGACTATTTTTCAAACATACATGGTGCAGTGAGTGAGTAAACATTTTAAACATTCAGGTTTTAAACATCTGTTAATGGATTTTGAAAAAGTTAACTGCTGTACAGCATGTGTATAGGTCTTGATGTCTCTTGTGCTCTAAGACCTCAAAGGCTCTTGTCCTCAAAGACCTCACATCTTTATTTCCTTCAGTTTCAGTGAAAGAACTCCATAATTCATCTAAACCTCTTACACCGTAAAAAGCCAAGTGGAAAAACAAATAAACAAACAAAAACAAAATACTCTGGATTTGGCAAAAGGGTTTAAAGAAGGACTTTAAATATCTGTTTTCCTTCCTTCCTTGTACATTGGTAAGGCTGGAAGTGGCTACTATCACTGTTATATATATTTGCTGTTTAAGTATTTCAGAGACTCAGAACACTTTGGTGGCATAATTCTGCATTTGCACAGATGTAAATGACAGAATATCTTAATTATGCTCTTAATTAAAAAGTCAATACGTATTCATTACAAATGCCACACACAGAACACAAATACCATGCTACAGCTGTTCCAGCTTTCCAGAGAACGTGCAACACATTTTTTATTTTTTTTTAAGAAGGTCTGTTTATTCAAGACAGTCACTGATCAGAGTACTGTAGTGCCTACTTAAAAGGACATAATTCTATATTTAGATGCACTACCAACTCAGTTAACTCTGTATGTGATCGACTGGAAAGAATTTAGCATAAAAAGCAAGTGTAGTCATGGCATCAGTTTACTGGCACTCTGGATTTAATTTCATAGTTAAAGTCTACAACGGTAGGCTGTGTAGGAGACAGGATGATAGGATACTGACTGCCAAAGTTTATGTGATGCTGGGCAAGGCACCTAAGGATATGCATAGAAAGGAATCCTCTTGGAGGTTGATGTTATCGGTATCTTCTTTTGATCTCCCTTCATCAACATTCAAGTGAAAAATATTTACCGTGTATCGTATTGACACTACAGTCACTCCAAGATGGATGGATATGGTTTCACAAAATTCAGTAAGATCCTTTTGTTTGACTCCTGGGCTTCACCACAACTTTTCCATTGGATGACTTGCTCATTTTTGCTGTACAGGTGCTGGTAGGAGTCACAAACAGGGCCAAGGTGCCAGGCACTGAATCCCAGCAGCATTTGGAGGAACCAAATAGCCGTAAAACTCAAGGTGCTTTGTGCCATGGTTCAGTGTTTCCTGACAAAATTCCTTGTTAGAGTAAGGTGACTCAAAGGCAGCTATGATCTCAAGACTTGAGTAGGTCCCTCAGTGAACCTAGCCCTTAATGGTTCTCGTCTGTGTCTCTTTCTGCATTTTAATTTCCTCATTTCAATCCCCATTTAATTTTCTTATTTAATTCTGTTATTCAAAGCACATGATGAGGCATGTATTTTCAGAGGTTAGTCACCTGAGGCTTTTTCTGTAAAGGAGGAGGCACTCCTTCAGTTTCAAATCTCTGAACTATTCTATTCACCACAGGTTGAGCTGAGAAATCTAGAAATATAAAATCTGAATAATATGGAATATAAATAACGGATTATTAAATTACTTCTATAATGCCTTAAAATCAGTAAAATTGCTAATGCTGTTAGTCATTAAGGAACTGTGAAAGTATCATCATAGAACGGAATCATAGAATGGCTCAGGTTGGAGGGGACCTTAAAGATCGCATACTTCCAACCCCCCTGCTGTGGGCAGGGACACCTCCCAATAGATCAGGTTGGATGAGGCCCTGGGCAGTCTGGTCTTGAACACCTCCAGGGATGGGGCACCACAATCTCTCTGGATAACCTGTTCCAGTGCCTCATCACCCTCTGAGTGAAGAATTTCCTCCTAACATCTAATCTAAATCTCCCTCCTTTTAGTTTAAAACCATTCCCCCATATGATTGAGCAAGAAGTCGCTCTCTATCTTTTTTATGAGTATCCACAAAGTACACTTTATATTTGTGTCTGTGCTTTTTTCACTGGTGTCAACACGTCTGCAGTTCATCATACCCCTTTTTTTCACCTATTGCTGATGCAGAAGCAGTGACTCCATAGGTGGTAAAGTGAATGGAAGAACTGCATTTCAAATGTTTATATTTCAGACAGTTACATTGAAAGAAAGTCTGTCTTTGTAATACCGAAGCAGACAAACAGTGCAGATAGTATGGGAATTTGAAGCCAGCTGCACACTTCAGCTATGTTCCAAATGAGATTAAATAATGTACTTTGGAATGGAAATGTTACATAAACTTTAACTGCCTAAGACATAGAGATGAAAGAGAAGTGACTGCACTGAAAATTCACTTAATTTTGAAGCTTCAGAATAATTTTTCTGTAATATTTAAGTGTATCATGACAGAGAAATGCATTAAAAATACACAGAGTTATGCTGAAGAGCAGTAGGACTCTAGATGAGTGGGACATTGTTATTTTTGATCCCAACTGGAAACATGCAGGCTTTTCTGTAATGAAAATATCAAATAAGTGGATCTTGGCTTGTGACTTTTTTATTCTAAATGACAAGTTCCGATGTATTTCAACAATAAAGTATTATTCTTTTAATGTTCACTGACTTAAGAGCACTTCTCTCTCTGAAAGGGAAAAAAAGCTAACTTCAAAATTGCTTTCATTTTGTTAATTTCTTTCTCTCCCTCCTCCCCCCCTGACCGTTCATATTATTTGAAAGAAAAGAAAATAATCTTTCACAGGAATTAAAATTTTGAGTGGCAGCAGTGCAAGTTAGTTATATGTCAAAAAAAAAAAAAAGTTAACTAGGAACAGAAAAAAACATTTCAGCTGATGTTGCAATTAACAAGTAGCCTGTGCTCTTCCATCAGGGAATCTGTAAGAAAGAAAGGGATAAAGCTATACAAGGTCGTGTTTTTTTTTTTTTGTTTTGTTTTGTTTTGTTTTGTTTTGTTTTGTTTTGTTTTTCCTGTCATCCTCCCAGCCCTTCTTTCATGCTCTTAAAGTTAGCACTCAGGATAGTGCTAACCTCAGGGGAGGTTATCTGACATTACTGAGTTAGCTGATTGTCAAAATGTACTGGAGTACAAATGTAGGGAGTAATAAGTCAAAAAAAAATAAATGTATGCCTCTTGTAGAGGATAGGAAAATCAGGAAACTGTGTTTCATGGCTTGAAGGTGATACATGCATCTGCATTAGGTGTATATTCACCTGAGCTCATGTTTGCCAATCTTTTTAAGTCATACCTTTTGCCAACTGGCTCTGCCTGTATCCTCAGTATCCTCAGTATCAACTGTATCCTCAGTTCAGCTGAGGATATTCACAAGTAGTCACAGCTTTGTCTGTAAGTTGCACATAAAACTGCAGTAAGTTTTATGTAAAAGTTTACAGAGCGCAGATCCAGAAAATGAACTCCCTAGAGCATCATGTCAAAAACTGCCTTACGTTGCCACATGTTCATAGTTTTCACATAGCATGCCCCAGAAGGTATGGCACTGTTTCAGTCCCTTCCCAGCTGAGGGTCCCTTTCTCTCTAATCATAGTGAATTTTAGTTTTGGGAACCTGGCAATTTAGGTAAGTGTGACATTACTAGGACTAAAGCTTTTTTTTCGTATATGTCCAACTGGTGGTGTGGGTAATTTGAGTGTTATGCAATAGATGTGGTGTTGCAGTCAGTTTTAACTAACCTAAGCTTCTGGTGTTGACGACAGTGTACTGATTTCTACCCTTCTCCACATGCTCTTCCTGCCAGGTCCTCTGCTGGTTCTCACACTTGTGCACATGTGCAACCGGATCAGGGAACTGATCTGCTTGAGAACAAATATTATTTTTGTTGTTTGCTTTCTTCACAACTAGTGCTCAAGTATCATAATACAAATAGATATTTTGAGGTAGTGAATACACTTTTTTGCTTTTATAATAGGTATTGAAAGCAACCTCTAGTGCCAGCTTCTTGTATCCACTGCATAAATACTTAACTATTATAGTTTGAGAGTACTAAAGGTCCAGCGGCCTATTTAAAGTCCAATGCTGTAATTTATTTCAAGTATCTCACTTATTACATAAATACCGCTTTTGATTTCTTTAGTAGACATGTAAACATTATTTAATATAAGTATTCCTCTGAAGTTCATTAAATTTTGTTAGATCCAAAAGCAGCTGTAGAGAATTGTCATACTTAGGTCATTTGTTGTCTCGGTATATGCACTGCATTTTGATGAGACTCCTCACCCTTTCTTTTCTTGATCTCTAGTATAACATACAAACAGATCAGTACAGAAGTTGTGATAACGTCTCTGCCAAATCATCAGATAGTGATGTCAGTGATGTGTCAGCCATTTCCCGAACCAGCAGTGCCTCACGCCTCAGCAGCACAAGTTTTATGTCAGAGCAATCTGAACGCCCTCGGGGCAGAATCAGGTGAGTTCTCAGCGCAGCTTCAATTGTATCACACCCCCTCTTTTGTGCCAAAATACAACTAGAAATAATTGAAATTAAGTGACCACAGAAGAACTTGGGAAATGTTGTCTGTGTACATATAAGCTGCCTTCCATTGCTAGCCTAAGATGACAATACTTTTTTGCACCTGAGTGTCTAAAACAGAAGTTCCCATGAGGTGGTGTATTTGTGGAAGTGGGACTTGAACACACCCTATCTCATTGCTGGTTATGAATCAGTGTAATATATACACCAATATGATATTACAGCAGAATGTTTCTAGTTTTGTCATATAAAGAATTTGATCACATAAAAGCTTTGTTTTTCTTTCCATCTGTGTGTCTATCTCCATACCTGCCTACTTTTGTTTTGCTGTTTTCATGCATGATGAATTATTGGCTTTGAAACAAGTTTTTCTATAGTAACCTTATATTTCTGCTGTAAAATAGATACATTATCAATAATCAAATCTCTTTCATCCTTGATAATAAGCTACTTCTCAGTTTAGGGATTTTTTAAAAATGTACAAACAGGATCCTGTCTTCGTATAACTTAGCAAAACTCCCACCAGCAATAATGGCTGTAGGATTGGCCTTCTGTCTATGATAACATCTACCAATGTCTGTACTCAGAAAAACATGACTGTAGGTGCTAGAAGTCAGGATATGAAGTAGGAATGGTAAAAAATAAAAAAAATAAAATTATCCCGATGGAGAAAATCAGTCTGATGAAAGTCTGGATGGCATCATTAAGTACATTGGAACATTTCTAGACAGACATACCATTCAAGAAATTCACCTTCAGGGTTTTTAATCTGTTCACAAAATGGAAAGGGATGTTAGGGAAAGTCAGAAAGTGGGCTCTGTGTATGAACTAGTTCGACTATTGTTTTATTGTTAAAGAAAGTTCACAAGTGTATTAAAATGTGTTTTAGTTGGGTGAAATACATCTGTATTAATAATGAAATCCATAATCCAGCAGAACACTGTTAGTGGAAGTATTTGAAGTTGCTCATGTTTGAAGTTCTGATCATGTATTTAAATGCTACATTTCATTGTAGCCTAACTTTTTACTACTAGTCTCTTACAAAGGGTTTAATTTTTCCAAAACACGTATATTTTCTAGATACTGAATTTCCTCAACTAGGTCTTTTTAGAGTATTTTTGGCAGTTTGACCAAAATAGGATTTTTACCCATAACTATCTCTGTGTTGAGACGATTTTATCAGGAAGGTTCCCTGGGTTCCTAGCATCCGATCATAAATATCAAAAGGGTCTCAACCCACAAGAACCTGTAACCTTGCGTATGGTGGTAAGAGGGAAACCTGCGATCAGACCTTTGTTCTCATTCTGTCTCTTTAATTTTAATGAGCAGCAGAGCACATTGGATACAGAATAGGCCAAGGTGGTGTACTAAACCACGTGTTTGCAATGGGAGCTTCAGCTGGGAGAGTTTGGCTTCACTCTAAACTCCTAAAGTCAGATGTAGTTGGAATTCAGACGCTTTCACTTTCTGATACTGTCCAGAGAATCCATGCATAAGACATGAGACACTTGATACTTACTTGCTTTAATTTTCTCTTAACTTCTGGTAGCACTTACATAGTGAATAAAATATATGGTAGTAATATGCATTGCAGCTCATTCAGTAGAAATAGGAGGACAAAATTAATAGATTCATAAGATACTAATAAATTTTTTTAATCTCAGCCTGCTGTAGTTTTGCTCCCCCAAAGTACCCATAAAGTAAATGAGAGATGGCTAATGCAGTTAGCTTATTTCAACCAATAAATGCAAAGAAATAAATTTTAAAATCATTTTGATGTTATGTTGGGAAGTATTTTATACAATGGGTTAACATCTGTTGTTCAAAATTTTTGATGTGAGTTGTTTACAGTTTCTTTTGATGATTGGATATTGTGGCAATGGAAAGGTCAAAGTCTTTGGAGATGTGCAAAAATTATGTATGGTAGGAATTTTATATCAAGTGAGGTCGGAATAAAGGGAAGTTGGATGCTGAAGAAAAGAAAAGGCTTTTTTCTGATGATCTGAGACAAACTTAAATTCCTCCCCTCCTGTGTCTGTGCTGGTAGCTTCTGTCATATAGTCCTTAATCACTTCTTGGCACAACTTACTAATTACATGGAAGTGGAGGGTTAATTTGGGGAAAGGATTGGTTATATTGTAAACAGTTTTTCATAGTGAGATTCATCCTGTTCAACTTCAGCCTTAAAAGCTGCATGTGTACAGTAGAATTCATCTAAGATTAGGTATTCATTAAATTATTCATCTAACTTCATAACTGAATTATCATTAAAAGGAAGGAAACAGCTGTCATCTTGGATGGTTTTCTTCATCTTCAGATAAATGTCAAAGATGGGGGAATTGTCCTTTTCTGGCTTTAATTATTATAGGAACCCTAGATAACTAATTAAGGTAGGTTGTTTACTTGTAGGCATCTAAAATTAAGTGAAATGGATTCTTGCCCTTAATTAATGTTTCTTTGAATTCAACGAATTAGAAATTTGAAGTTCAAGTTTTGTTAGTAATTTGAAGTTCAAATTTTCTTTTTGCCTCCAAGGAACCCGATGTTAACTAATATCAAGCATGAGGATATGGGGTAGTTGAGCAGGAGGGGCAAGGAAAAGAACATTTTTTAACCCTCTATTTTCCATCTTACTGAAACACATTTCCACCATCATCTTCATCTGGAAGTGTGTCAGCCCAGTGTCCATGACAAGTGTGTATGTAATGATAAGTTTAAGGTCAAGAAGTTCTTTGAACTGCCAATTTCATGAACCTAGTTATTTCCTCCAGATACCTTCTGGAGATGAGGGCTGTGAAGAACCTAGTAAGTATATAGAAGCTCTAGCAAGGTGTCCCAGTTTTAGCCATTTCACTAAACTAAGTCATCCAACTAGTAGCTTTAGGTGCCTTTTGTACTCAGGAGAAAAATACCTAAATACAGAATACACAAGCAAGATCAGATGCACCTTTGGAACAAGCTAAGATGCACCTTCGGAAAGGGTGTCTCCGTCTCTCTCTCTGTTGAGTTGAGGAGAATGAATCCTAGAACTGTTCACCAGCAAGCTGAGGTAACTATCTTAAAAGGAGAAACGTGACTGGAGATTACTCTAGCTTTCAGATTAGTAACCTGAAGTTAAACTGTTCTCCTCTAACATTGGTACATGAGCTGAAAAGCATTGGTTAATTATTTATATCTAGAGCTGTGGTGTCAAATTTCTGGATGAAATGCACCAGCTTGTTTTAAGACAGCAGTAGTTTTAGTTAATGTTGTTAGTCAATATAACCCCATCATCCTTCATATGGCATTTCTGAAAAGGGCTATAAATTTAGATGTTAGGCATGTGAAAATACAAGGTACTGTCTTTAGGGCTGTCACTAAGAAAGCAATAATTTTGCTGTTGTTTTGTACAGTATGATTACTTTTAAAGGTCAGAATGACTGAAGTTTCAGGTCACAGTGCAGTTTATATCCACCAACTCTACCACCAGCTCTGTCAGCATGAGCAGTTTCCTGACCTTTCCTCCCAAGTCCAAAGGAAGGAAAAGATCCTTCAAACAGCTAACTAACGCCTTTTCCCCATCAATCTAGAAGAATTGATGAATCCCTCACTCTCTCAATTTTGCAGGTTGGGAATTCTGTCATTTTGGACAGTATACTATATTATCCTATATTTATAAATATTTATTTATTTATTTTTATTCAAACAGTAAAGATTCTAAAACATGACAATACATCTTTATCTTGTGGCTCAAAAGTGTACGCACATTAGCTCTACATGTGTAACTGTTGATGTTTGATCAGCAATTTTTAATTTTAATGAGTAACTTCAGTTACTCATTAATTAATTTAATTAACTTCAAATTAATTAATTAATTTAATTAACTTCAGTTACATTATATTCTAATTAAATTATTTTTCATGCACATCAATTGTAGAATAAAATACTGTCTGTATAGTAAGGAGAAAACAAATTGAATCAAACAACACAGAAACATTGTGTTTTATTTGGGTAGTTAGATAACGGTCCAGCTGATCGTTGGATCAAAACTTGGAAATGCAAGTTTAGTGATATTAGAAAACTTGGGAATGCTGAAGAAGTCAGTAACATAGGGAGAGCGGAAGCAAATCTTTCCTCTCTGTTGATCAATGACAAGACTGCGTCTAAACCTTTTAAGGCAGATGGATAATTTCATTCCTACAGTATAATTGTAATTGAATTACCTGTCAGAAAGCTGTTACATAGCATGCATGGAAATACCATTAGATAATCTTCAGTGTGGAGATCTTGTTGATTAGCTCTTATAATGCATTGCAAGAGGGAATTATGATTGATGAAAGTTCTAAATATAGGCATATAAAATAGCTTCTTCATTTCTAATTTGTTTAGCATTTTCAGGTGGATGGTATAACAAACAGGTATGCATGGATAAATGAATCTGGATATGAAATTTTGTCGAGCGTCTTTCTTGTTACTGTCCTATGAAGTCTGGTTGACCATCATGTTCCCTAGTGGAAGTCCAGGCAAATATCACGTGTTGTGGCTTTTGACTTGAATCAGAATCAGACCTGTGAATTTGGCTTGCTGTAGCATTTGGATTTTCTATTTATTTCACGACTGAAGTCAGGTTACCAGTCCTCCTTTATGCAGGTTTGCTCTCATTAGTCATGTTCTCTATGAATTTAAAATAAAATCAGGCAATACTTTATGCCTGTGTATGCTATAGTTTAATGCAAAAGGTTGATAATTAAGGATCCATGTTAAATACATGACAACTAATCAGCACCACGTAGACTTGATCAGACAAAGAAGGACCTTTGATCACTTGGTTAAAAATTATGCCCAATGATGTCACAGCTTTTTTTTTTTTTTTTTTTTTTTTTTGATGGAGCAAGTAATCCTGGAAGTCATTTCTACGTGTACATGTACAGACCAAGAGCTTAATTTTGAATAGTCAGAATTAATTTATGAAGGGAAAGTCATGTCTGATCAAATGGACAGCCTTCTTTCATTAACTGACTGGCTTGGTGGATAAAAGAACAGTTGTCTTCTCTTTAGTAAGGCTTTCAGCACATTCTTCCAAAACATCCTTATGGACAGAAGTACGGCCTGGGTAAGTGGACAATGAGGCAGATTAAAAACTAACTGAAAGCCATGCTCAGAAGGTTGTGATCTGTGACGCAAAGTCCAGCTGGAGGCAAGTCACTGGTGGTGTACCCCATGGGTCAGTACTACAGTAGTACTGTTTAATATCTTAGTTACTGTGGCCATCGTGGAAACTTGAATTTCTGGAGTGGAAGTCTTATGTAAACACAGGAGAACACCTTGCACAAGATAGGATCCCTTGTAGGATGTTGTACCTTTTTGTCCTTTAGTTACTATGGAGCCAGTTACTTCAAGCTCATCAGGTGATAAGCTTGCAAACTCTAACCCAGACAAAGACTATTTTCCCCAGTGATTCAAATAAGACCTCTGCCTTCCCCACTTCTAGCTAGACCTATCTAGGGATGTTATGCTTGGAGTTCATTGGGAAGCAGGGAGTGCTGACAGTCATCTTCTTTGTGCTTGTATTGCCCTCTTATTTAGTAACATTTGTACATGTAGATGTTTCTTTTTGTTCAGTTTCATTTCAGACTGCTTATTATGCAGGTCTCTTACACAAAATGCTCAGTCGTTAGTGTAGTGTAAAGCCAGATAAAGTAACTGGAGATTTGCTGTCTCATTGAGGACTATCAGCAGTGTTGATCTGCAGAAGATATCTCAAAGAGATGTAGCTAGATGTAGCACTCCCTAGACGGGAAATAGATTTTCTCCTGTTGGTTTTCCATCCACCCACACAGTATATGGAACTAATTTAGCACAGTTTATGGTGATGAGGGAAAATGGAGTAGAGAGAGTTTGAAGAGCTGTCTGACCTCCTCTTAGCTTTCCCAGTAGTGCTACCTGTTGCCATCATAAATGTATGTGATGTGACCTGTGCAACAAGCAGTTCAGTCCTTTCCCCATCCTCTTGTTAGCTCAGTAACTCACTTGATATGCAGAAGTACTGCACCACATAGCCAGCTCAGCTATATTTAACTTCGTGTCATGACAGTCAAGGAAAGCATAATACACCAAAGGCATTTAATGCATTTCAGTTGATGAGATGAGGCCTGTGTCGAAATGGAGACTGATTCATTTCATGTTAATTACATAAGTAATTCAAATCTGTATATTGAGTTTATGCTACTGTGTACAGAATGTACTTAAGATTCTTCACTCATATTGAAAAAAAAAAGTGAAATGTAAAATCTTTTAATTATTATTACAGATATTACAGACAGAGCTAGTAGAGGCAACAACAGAACACTGCTGTACATTCATTAGTAAAAGGAAATCACCTGGAAAATGGGAACAACAGGAAGTTTTAAATTGGCTTTTTATGGGTTATTTGCTTTTCCACACTCGATCTAAATTTTCTGAATTTTTCAGAATCTGAGAACTCTGAAAATGTGTTGAATGTCACAGAATTTTTTGCACCTTGCATATGTTTGATCCCTTGTTCCTTATGCAAACCTGTGTCAGGGCAAGTTCACTTTATATAAATAAGGAAGGATTGAGCTGAATAAATTTACAGTGAAATATCCAATAGTGTAGTTTAGCATGTGAGAGATCAGAGTAAGAGCCAAACTGGATATTTGTGATGTTTCTAGTTCTCACTACTAGTGTTCTGTATAAAAGTGGATATTCTGGTATTGATAACACTGTCTCTTTGTAGGAGATATTACAAGATATTACAGCTGAACTGCACTGACTACTATTAATTTGTATATTTATAGTGCAGTACTGTATTTGTTTTGTGCTTTAATGTACAAGTAATGAAACAATGATCAGAATTAAGTGATTCTTTCTTCTAATTTGAGTAAGTAAATAAGACTGATTTTCGTAGCTATTGAAGTTCAGAGTCAACTTTCAAGCTTCACACTTTATCGTACAAGATTAACTCTTAGGATTTGAGTTCAGTAAACTGTAACCGAAAAGCTACATAGTATTTGTGAATGTATAAAGTGTCTCAACTTCCTAGGGAGTAAAGATCTATTTTCTAACTTCGACACGTAGCAACTACCTTTTATTATACTATTGTCTATTACATTATAGTCCTCCAGTATTAGATAGATGGCTTCCAGAGGCCAAAGTTGTTTATCCTATGTAATTTCTCACTTAATAATATGTTGAGTGGAACCAAATTATTTAAAGCCAGAAAAAAAAAAATTACTTGTTTCTTTTGTTAGCCTCTCTTGAAATGTCCCTCCTGCTAGTGAGGACAATGTACAGTGCTCCCTATTGCCTATTAATGAGAATACTGAATTACTTTCTTTTCCTAGAACCTCCTGTGGCCCATTTTTTTTCACCTTAGTCTGATGGGAGGATTTTGTCTAAGTGTAAGACAGAATTACCTTAAACCACTTTACCTTCAAGAAAAAAACAAAACAAAACAAAACAAAAAAACTATTGCTGATCTTAATTCTTCTTTGGAAACTTTGCCTGGAAACTTCTCTCAGTCATTTTTTTGCTGTTCCCCCAAAATAAAATGCATGTAATTTAAGAGGGACTTTACTGTAGTTTAATTCATCTCTTCTACTTAGCTAACTTGCAAAAGAAATCCAGTGTTATACTGTGTGTGTGACCCAGAGATATGGTGTTGACGTTTGGACTAAGAAGGGTATTTGAGGGTTGGAATTTTCTGAGAATTGAGCCTTTGAAAAGTGTTATGTCTGCAAGCTCAGCTATGTATGGGGAGAGGAGAATAAATGGGGACATGATTAAAAGCTTTTTCTGTGGCACAATATTATGAAGCAGCAGTGAGTGACACAGGAAAGGGAAGGATAGTTAGATAAAGACTGCATGTGCCAGAAGATTCAGTGGAGGAGGAATGAGCACTCCCACCACTAATGAAGAGCTGTGGTTAGTGATTTCTGCTTTCAGTGAACTATGTAGCCTGTCCTGTGACATGATTTGCTGGAAAGAGAGCCATTCAAGCACAAGTCTGGTGTTTTACTGAATCAGGATGTTAAACACTTGTTTGCAAGTTTTATTCTGGCTGGCTGGACTTTGCATTAAGCACTTGCATTGATTTGTCAAGCACTTTCTCATTAACTTCAGGAATTAGACTCTTGTAGTATTAGCAAACTAACTGAGCACATGGCAATACTCACCTACTTCAATTTCCCAATTATTTTTCAACAATTACTTATTTGTAATTTATAAAAACAAACTGTATTCAATGTTAAAGTCAGTATTAGAACCAAGATATTGGACTGTTTCAGCTTTTGTACAGCATGACTAAAACAATAATGGAATTCTAGTTTGGTATAAAACAAGACTGTTGTAAAGACCAAAAGAAAACTGCTATATTTATGACACTAATTACATTCCTGACAATTTGCCTGTGTATGAATGTTTCTTTGTAGTCAAGGTTTCTCCTGTAAACAAGATGTTTAGGGCCAAGTAAAGACTCATTTTTATAAAATGTCATAAGCAACATTTGTTGTGCAGTTACTTCAGTGGTTTCTAGTTTTATATTTAATAACTGAGGGAGTTTAATTAGTTGATTTTAGTATGGAGAAAATCCTCTTTCCTGTAGCTGAATAGTCCACCAAAGCATCCATAATGTAGCCAGCACTGCTGACAGACTGAAGACTTTCCATGGGTTTAACTGTTAATAATTAACAATAAAAGCCCATATTAGATTCATTAGAGAACATAGCTGAGGGACAGGTTTCCTAAACCATAACAGAACATATGAAACTCATGTAGAACTAGACAGTAGGAAGAGAAGGAAGGGATCTTTCCACCAACCCTGGAACCAGAGTGCTGTAACACTGCCTATTCTGGACATACCCTTGCTTCTGGATACTCACTGCCATAGCATCTGAAAGTATTTCTCTATATTTTGCAGACTAACTGCCGTTTTAGAGTGCACATACAACAGATTTATCCCAGCATGCTATTTCATCTCAGAAACTTCCTATACAGAACCCAGGAGCTCTGCCTTGCAGGACTTGTGAGGTTGGGCAGAATGCCACTAAGTGCAGCTCTGAGGCTACTCACTCCAAAGCTAGTTTGTTTACACAGCACTTCTGGTCCCTGTGTTACTTCATGTCTCTTTAGAGTGTTTCCTCAGGAAAGTGATTATATGGGCTGTTTCCTGTTGAACAAGTACAGGAACAGAATATATAGTAATTTGGTTGTAGGCTGATCTTTTACATTAGTCTATGATTTTTTGTTTAGTCTCTGTGCCTCTAAACCATAGAATCATAGAATTGTTTGGATTGGAAGGGTTCTTAAAATCATCTAATTGCAATCCCCCTGCCATGGGCAAGGACATCTTCCACCAGACCGGGTTCCTCAAAGCCCCATCCCAGCTAGCCTTGAACGCTTCCAGGGATGGGGCACCCACAGCTTCTCTGGGCAACCTGTGCCAGTGCCTATACCATCCCCAGAATAAAGAATTTCTTTCTAATATCTAATCAAAATCTACCTTTCTTTTTTTTAGTTTTAAGCCATTACTCCTTGTTCTATCACTACACTCCGTGAGAAAGAGTCCATCCCCATCTTTTCTGTAGGCCTTCTTTAGGTACTGGAAGGCCGCTATAAGGTCTCCCCAAAGCCTCCTCTTCTCCAGGCTGAAGAACCCTAACTCCCTCAGCCTGTCTTCATAGGAGAGGTGCTCCAGCACCTTGATAATCTCTGTTGCCCTCCTCTGGACTCATTCGAATACTTCCATGCCTTTCTTGTGCTGGGAGCTCCAGAGCTGAACACAGCACTCCAGGTGGATTCTCATGAGAGCAGAGCAGAGGGAGATAATCACCTCCCTCAACCTGCTGTCCATCCTTCTTTTGATGGAACCTAGGGTACAGCGGGCTTTCTGGGCTGCAAGAGCACATTGTCAGCTCATGTTGAAACTTCTCATCAACCACCATCTCCAGGTCCATCTCCTCAGGGCTGTTCTCAGTCCATTCTCTGTCCAGCTTGTCTTTGTGCTTGGGATTGCCCTGTCCCAGATGCAGGACGATGCAGGATCTTGCACTTGGTGTATAACTTGTAACATAACTTATGAGTTATGAAATTCAGACGTAGTAAAGTATCAGAGTTCAGCCCAAACAGTGAAGGTAAGTTTAAGTTCATCAGTAAAAATTACTCAGATGTCAAAGTCAAAAAACTACAGTTCTAAAAAAGTTTGGCTGGCTAAGCAGCTCAATGCACTGACTGAAATTGGTATTGACCAAAAATAGAAGAATGACCATCAAATGGGCTTGAAGAGCTGTCATAATAAATTTAAAATCACCCAAACTGCTCCATTTACAAAACTTAAACTGAAAACAAAAAAGGAAAACTTATACAGCTCTTCAATTTGTGATATCTTAGAATAAATAAGTCTTATAAAAATTCACCTGATGTAAAAATGTAGCTTAAAATGGAAAGTGGAAAACCCATATATATGGGTTTTAAACTGATGGGCATATTTTAATAAAACAGGAGAAGGTGACTGAAAATAGAGGGATTGTTGCTTGCATATATGAATAAAATATTCTGTCAGTTTTACTGCTTATATATGACTTTTTTAATGCCATAAGTCAGTAAAATCAGATCTATGTAATATAATGCATGATTACTAAAGAAAACTTTCACAAAATATACAAAAAGAATATGATGAGTACAAAGCTAAGTGCTGAAAAGTAGGAATACTGGGACTGAGCCTGACTCTGTAAACCTTTAGGTATACTCACTGAATTAGTCTCACATTTTTCTCTGCTGAAATCGCCTCAGCCAGCACATGGTATGGGCCTGTCCCAGGGATAAATGAAGACTGTGCACAAAGAAGTCGGTCTTATTTAAAACTTCTTTACTACAGAAGCTAGAACGCTTTTAGAGGATTGGGGTGTGGGCTGGTGGCAGAAAGAGAAAGGATGGTCTTCTGGCTCAGATAGATAATTACTGCTCTGGCAAATGAATTTCTTCACGTTGCTGGCCTAGAGCTTTGATGTGATGATGGACGAATCTCTTCTAACATGTCTTTGTTAGTGATCAATAGTGATATGCTGCCTCTTGCATCTGAGTTTATTTTTGCTTGGTGCTGTGGATTCAATCCCCACATCATGTGGAAAGTTTGGACCAAAAACCACATGTGCTTCTTTAAAATTCTTTGCTTATCCCAGTTACACAGTGAAAGATTGAAGTTCTATAAGGTTGCTAAGTCACAGTTGCAGAATATGGTGAATGACACATGAAAAAGTAGTCTGCTTCCTCTGCAAAAGTGAGGGAACAGTGAGTGTTTTGTTGATATAAAAAGATATTCTGACCATCTCATGAGATGGTCGTAAATAAATATTGGTGATGGTATGTTGGAAAGGCTCACGCTCAGTCTCAGGGATTTTTAGGAAATGTTTTTGCCTTCAGAAAGAGCTGTTGGAAGAATGGATTCCTGTCGGAAGAATAGATTCCCCAAGTGTTCTTATTCTCCTTCTTCATCCTCGTTGTGAGTTAGTCTCTTTCCTTACAGAGATGGTTGCCCACTTGTGTTGCACTCCAGTCAGATGACTTTGTCTTGAGTTTTGCCTGATCACCAGCACAGAAGATGCAGCCTTCCTCAATTTCCCAGATCTAGAGTAGTTAAGAGAAGGAAACTTCCTGTAAAATACTGACTTTCTGCCTCTAGCCTGCAAGTGAAGTAGTAATATTTAGGAAATGTGCAATCTAACTAGCAATAGCAGTTGTGGGTGAGTGCAACACCATGATGTGTTAGAAAGTCTTTTGGTATTTTCACTGGTGATCTCTTCCAAGTCTCTTAACGTGACACTTATGACTTTAAAATGTTGTTTCATTAAATTTATACAGATACTCAAAGGAACAGAAGACAGTTTGTGCCTATTAAAGGGATTAACATCTTTCAGTCAAGCATCAGCCATAAGTACTTTTCAAAGTGGAGTGAATTTATTTACTTGTTTATTATGGTACAGAACAATACTTGTGTGTTTTTCTTAGCTCCTTCAAAAGGTCTAGATGGTCTTTCATGGTCTGGAACATAGAAAAGAAGATAAAAATCAACCTTGAGCATTAAACAGAAGTGGAAATTTTCTGTTGTTTGACAAACTTTCTTTACAGATGTCACTAACATCCAAACCTGTAACAGTGTAACTGACCAGCGTTTTTAATCAAAAATCTCCATAGTGCAAGGATCTACCACAATAACAGACATAAATTAGGAATCTTGTTTTGTTTCCATGAATAATTGCAGCTCAAAAACCAGCACCCAAACTGTTTTATTAACTAATGCACTTTTCAGTTTCATTAAAGAGAAGAAAAATGAACAGCAGTTAATTAATATTGCTTCTTAGGTGATCTCTCTTGGGGCAAGCACACTGGTTTAACTTGTCACAACTCTTGCTTTTATGGAGGAAAATAGAGGGCAATATCCTCCAAACAGTTAATGCAAAGGCTAGATATGTGAAAACAATTAAGCTAAGCTGTTTAAAAATATAATTATGTATCGTTTTTACCCCCCAAAAGTGTATTACAGATGGAAATGTCTGATTCTGAGGTCGTTTGTGTACAAGACCAAGGAGAAGCCAGAGTAATTAATGTTCTAATTATTCATTATCTAAAGATAATGATTTTTTTTCAAATCCGTCATTATGAACTGCTTTATGCCTCTGTCCGAGAGGGAGGAAGATGGAGTCCTTAATCCCTTCAGAACATCTGCACATGAAAAATCTACTATGAAGCACTGCTTGTGCATTTTTAATTATCTAATTATGCTTCCTCTTTCAAAGAAACTGTTGTGTTACTAACAGCCTTTCTTCATGATTTGAAAAAGGCTGAAAAATTAGTTTTAATTAGTTTTTCATTTAATTATTGCAGTTGATTCAGATAAAATATAGTGCACAAACTTTTATTATGAGAACATTGTGCTGTAGCATTTTTAACAGGCAGTACATGTTATTTTTAGAATGAAGAAATTTAGTAAAATAGTTTTTCCTATACTTCAGAGTAGCTCTCACCTGGTCTATCTCTGTCTCATTTTCTTTTTAACGTATTTTCTATATTTTCTTTGTTATTCCTGTCCTTTCCTATCATTTAGCCTTTTAGATTTTCCTCCTCCATTCATTCCCTACTTTGTGCCTGTTACCTGTTGCTACCATTTACTTCTGTAAATGACCAGTGAATGATTCATATCAATGATTTAGCCTTTTTACATGACAAGCAGTAAGATCGCAGGTACGGTAGTACCTCATGCATTTGTGGGGAAAAAGCAATACAACATGATGTGACAGGGAGAATAATATGCTGAATGCTGTACAAAGAAAGAAGGATGAATGCACCAGTTTTTCTTCCTACTGAAGGAAGTTTTCTCAATTTAGTGGTGAGTGTAAAAAACTCCACATTTTTGTCATACCTGCACACGCCAATACCTAATTTCTTGATGTAGATTTAACATTTACATGCTTGCTATATTTCATATTTTTGACCCTAAAATATACCCATCTATCTGCTGTCAAGTTTGGGTTAATGAAGCTGTTTGTCCTTTGATTCCATTAGCCTGTCCACATCAGCAGTAATAGCAATACTTAACTCGGAGTATTGTCCCTGCTAACTGCTTTTGTGTTGGTTTCATTTTATGATTCATGTGATTAGCTGGCATCACACTTATAGTGCCATGGCTATGCACACAAACACACAGGTTCCTGCATGCAGAGACAATCTCTGTGCTTGCTTCAGAGAGTATAAATTAACTTATTGAAGTGTTTGTAATGTTAAGGATTACTCATGGAATTATTATTCATTCATTTCATGGAGAAATGTTAGTTTTACAAGTTTAAAACATGTAAATCTTGCGAGATCTTGTGACTTTATGAGATCTTTGAGAGCTGTGAAACTTGCACAGTTCACTGATCAGTGTGTTACTTGGGCATTTTCAGAAAGCAGATTCTGATGCTGCATTCCAACATGGAAATTTCCTAATCTTCAAAAGAAGGATGTGAATCAGTTAAATTCCCAGAGACATCTGTAAAGAATTTTTTTTCCCAGCCCTTACCTCAGTGGGAGTTTACACATTGAACACAATGGGCTGAGACTTTGTAATTCCAGTGGAAGTATCTGAGTCACTGGGAAGTCTTTTTGAAAAAATAAGAATATTGTCCTGAACAGATATACACTATATACGGTGTATATATGCGTATATACACTAAATACGTATATATACACCGTATATACACTATACAACTATAACTATACACTATAACAACTCTAATGTAGTGATTTTACAGAAGAAAATTCTGATTCTAATAGCTATTTTATGGATATAATATATGATCAATGTGCATGTTAGATCAATATGTAGTTGCAGTAGGTACAGACTGTACACAATGATTATTTCATTGAATCAACTTCTTTGTGGTCTAAAAAAGTCTCTTGACTTACTAAATTTTAATATGGGATATGTGTTTGTCCTTTGGTTTGTAAAGCTCCATGTCTGAATTAATTTATAAAATACCATAAATTGCATAGTAATTAATCTTACAGCAATGTTATTTATCATAGGTAAATAAGGCTATCTATTTTAAGACTGACAGAGCAATTTGTGGATAGGTGCTTTGAGTTTGGATTTATTAATTATATATCATATAATACTAATAGCAAGATGTCGATTATTTTTAGAAATGTAATGTTTCTCATTATTAAAGGAGTGCTCATCTTCTCTTTGGTCCATAACTATTATATGTTTAGGACGTTATTAGTATTCATGAGTTACCTCATTGCAAAAGGGTGCCATAGAGGCTATGAATTACTACGTGATTCTGCATTCAGCAGAAGAGAAAGAAAGCTTACTAGCTCATGCTGGTGAAGGCCAGGGATTCTGTCTAAAGATTTAAGTTACAGCAATTCTTTAGAAAGAACTTACATTAAAATATCATCTGTACTGCAAGAAATACAGGGGATTACTTGTTTACTTGTGACTTGCATTATTGGAAATATGGATGAAGTAATAATGATCAAGAAAATAAACACCTAAAAAGTATTTTTTGTAAGTCATTAGTGACTTTAAAATAATGAAGATAATGAATACTGTGATTTTAGCAATGGCTGATCATTAAAGTGGTTTTTTTTTTCCCTGAAAGGATATACATCCAGATTTTATATAGGTGAGTTTATGGGCAAAGTTTGTTCTGGCTTCCTGTCTTACTATCTTTCTTTTTCAGGCAATATGTGCTATTGGTAGATAGTTCATATAGTTACTGGGAACTAAAATGTTTACCTGTATACTAATTTTCTCAATCTGTGTTTTTTTTTTTTTTGTATGTTTTTATTCATTTTTAATATATGTATTTGATATCCATATGAGGAAAAATATACAGTGATTTAATACATGCAATTGGATTAGTTTCAGTTTTATATAGTTATGCATGCTATAGTTTAATACAAGCAACTGTAATTCACACCGTCCTTACCCTGTGTTCATTTTATAGAATTTACTATATTAATTTTTCTGTCAGCTTGCAACTCATGCTGCTCGAATAATTTTCTTTATCTAAATAGTTCAGTCTTCATTCCCACAGACAGAAATGAAGTACAATTCGCAGGTAGTGGCAGCTAGCAAAACTGAAAGCACTGCCTCTCTCCACAACTGATTGCTGGCATGCAACCACAGTCTGCATTTCACCTTGTGTAGTACAGATAGAATCTGTCTCGAGTGTGAAAGTTCTGGCAGAAAAGTGAGAGCACTTCGTCCGGGGAGTGGGCTGGTGCTGAAGGACAGCTCCGGGCCACCCCGCTCTCCAGCTCGGGTCAAGGGGACCATCACTTTATTGTATCACAAATGTAATGGTTGGGTGACTCTTTTTGCAGGATGAATATCTGTAAAGTTTATTCATTTTGAACCATATTTTACTGATTTAGTTAAAAATATCTGCCATATCAGGAAAAATATAATCATTGTATCATGTCCCCTAGATAAAAATAATTTTCACATCTGTAGAAGCCTTTTAAATTCTGCACATAATCAAAGACTTGTAGGAATACCAGTAAAAACGTATGAACAAACTCAGGACATTTACACTAAGATACAGCTACCGTTCACTCAATTCATGTATCTTAATGTATCATGCATGGCACTGAAATAGTAATCAAAATCAACAGTCAGAAAACTGAATGGGATGCCATGTTAAAAAGAAGATGTAAGATAACAAAATGTATTTGGGCTGTGCTAAAGTTAGTATTGGAACTTGTGCTAAATTATTAAACTATTGTGCTAAATTAGTTAAATTATACATGTTATTCCAGAACTTTTGAAAGATGAGTTCCATCTGTAATATAGATGCAGAGATATGCCAATAATTAGGAATAGCATAAGATTTTTGCTGAACTCGTTGAAGGAATTGATAAAGCTGGTAAAATAAAATTGAATAAAAATGCAGGTGAAATATTTCATTTAGAAATGAATGGAGTATACTGATTAATATGCTAATCTTATTTATCCTGCTATTGAAAATTGTATTCATTTATTTATTTGTTGTTATAACAACTAGATTTAAATTGACAATATACCTTTAAAAATTACCAATCCAATTTTAGCCTGCAAAAGACTTATGTTCACAAAATCAATATATTATTAATCCCAGAATGTCTAGTAAAGAAAAATAAAAAATTAGGTATATTATTATCAGAACAACTAAGTGCAAAAGTAAATCTGTAAATTCATGCAGGTCTTTTGCTTCTTTGTGCTTCATAAATTAAACCCTAGGCATACTGATGAAAGTAACAGTGTGAGCTAGGAGCTATGTCTCCAAGTGATAGCCAGTAATGGAATGGAAAAATATTGTGTTCTAAAGGTATTCAATTAGACAAGAGTGAATTTTAACTATCTGTTCTTTTGATACTGTTCCAGTTAACATCAAATAATAAACTAGCCCAGGGATTAGGTGAATGTAAAGAAAATTTAATCTTTATCCCTGTTTTCTCAGTTATGACAAGTGGAAGTACTGGACAGCTGTACAATTTGACCCTCAGAATACAGGTCCTATCCCATTAAATCTGTTTCTAGCAAACTAATGGCTTCTTTATACTAGAAATACACTAGAAAATATTTCCTAGGAAAGTTGAACTTGGTATTTGTATGGTAAAAACAAGCAGAAGATCAATCTGAATTCCAAATACCTCAATCTTTTTAAGGTGAATCTTTAAGTCCTTCTATCTCTTGCAGGCAATGAAAACTTAAATTTATGTGTATCTTCAAAAAAGTGATCTATCCATTAATAAAAACAAATTCATAGCCCTTGAATTTGGAAATTAATATACAAAAAAAGGGATTTTCTTTAAGCTACAATACTATCAACTCATATTTATCAGTTGGTAGACATCACTGCCCCCTAAATTCTTATCAGTAAATAACGTGAGGTTTGAGCATTTGAGTTTGTACAAAAACGTAAAAATGGACATAAAAATATCATAGGATTAGTATTTATTATATCCATACATGCTTGAAATTATTAGAGCAAAGTCAGTAGTAGGATAAACAACTGTTTCTTTAATTGCATGGCAGATTCTATAGTTCAGTCATTTTTATTGCTGTAAACAATACATTCTATAAAAGAATATTTCAATAAAGTACATGTCTATATAGATCAATTAAATGTCAACAGGTGATCCCAACAGAAGAAAAAAAAAATATTTTCAATTTCTTCTCTCTCTCTTAAAGTATTCATAAACACAGTTACAGAATTGACAAGGTTCTGTGGCTCCAAATGGGAACAAAATCCTAGGTTGGTAAGAAAGATTGGGATAGAAGAGAACATCATCATCACAGAAATAGTCATTGAAATCCAATTCTGAAATCAAATACTGGGGAAAAGGAGTTACCCATGTCTAATCAAACTAGACAGTGGGATCCTTGAAAATGAGACCTGTGGGTTTCTGCCCTGCTAGATATCAGACTGTACTTTTTGTCTGATTTTGAAAAGGTGAAGTGTTTCCTCCTCCAGAAAAGCAAACCAGTCAATTCTGTTGCCTTCTTGCAATGTTGTAAGAGGACTTCTTTCCTCAGCTGATGAAGAAAAAGGACTCAAGATTCAAAAACTGGCTGATATGCGAATGATGTTGGCAAGCCAACATCTGTTATTATACAGAATTAGGGATCAATGGTTCTGTTTAGATACAGGGATTGTGTGACACCACTCCAAGCTATTGCTGCAGGTTGTTTGCATATTTAGACAGTGTTATCACATTGTACATTAGATCTCTATTTTTAAGATTTTCTTGATTACTGCGCAAGTAGGCGATATCACTTCTTTTTAGAAAGAAAACATTTCTTAAGATTTTTTGCCATAGCTGAAATTCTGTGTAAGAGCTATGGAACTATATCCGGCCCCAACATTAAGAACGGTAAACTTCCCTAAATCTTCTCAAATTGTAAAAAAAATATTTTTATCAGAAGTTTCAGCATAAACTTTGTAGAGTTCGTCACTGCTTTTTAAAATTTATTTGCTCTTTGAAGCATAATGACTTTTATGTTCTTAAAGCATAGCCAATCCTGATTACTATTTTTTCATGTTGCAGTGTTTGTGGAGAGGTAAAGACAGAAATCCGTGTTACTTGAAAAAAAGTAGCTCCTAGATTAGATATTTTGTAAAGAACAGGTTATTGAATTCTATGAACAACAATAAAAATAACATGATTTAGTGTCCATTACAGCTTTAAAAGACAATAGTGTATGTAGCCTATGAAATAAGCATCTATACTATACATCTATACTGTTTGAAGGAAGCTAGATATCACCAGGATCTCAGTTCTTAAGATTTTTTTCCCAAACAGCAACTGAGGAAGGGAAACAAACACAGTTAGTACTCAGTGAATGAAGGACAGAGACAGGAACTCCATAGATACTTAGCAATACATCCTTCACATAACTAGGTGGTGTTGAAGGAAAGTGGAAGAATGTTGAAAGCCATGGTCTGGTAGGGACCTGGAAACTGTTTTGGAAGAGAAGGGGATTTAAAGAAAAATAGATTACTGTGCTGATATACCAGAAATTTAGGGCAGGTCTGATTATTATTATTTCTGAGCCTGAAGGAACAAGTTGTTAATTACTTACTATCATGACTGATAGGATGTGTACCATGGGCATGTGTGCAATTAATTGCTTCTGTGGAAAGAAGTGTGATTAGCAGATATTCATTGTTATGTATTTACACTGCTTCAGATTAAGAAGTGTTGTCTGTAACTTTGGAACTGTAACAAAGGTCCTCTTGTAGGGATTCCAGAAAGGTCACTTAATTCATTGCTTGTTTGGACAGCATGCATTTGACAGTCACAGAATCACAGAATCGTCTAGGTTGGAAGAGACCTCCAAGATCACCTAGTCCAACCTCTGACCTAGCGCTAACCAGTCCTCCACTAAACCATATCACTGAGTTCTACATCTAAATGTCTATTAAAGACCTCCAGGGATGGTGACTCAACCGCTTCCCTGGGCAGCCCATTCCAATGCCTAACAACCCTTTTGGTAAAGAAATTTTTCCTAATATCCAACCTAAACCTCCCCTGGCGCAACTTTTGCCCATTCCTCCTCATCCTGTCACCAGGCACATGGGAGAATAGACCAATCCCCACCTCACTACAGCCTCCTTTAACGTACCTGTAGAGAGCAATAAGGTCACCCCTGAGCCTCTGTTCAGCCTTTTCTCCAGGCTGAACAATCCCAGCTCCCTCAGCCGCTCCTCGTAAGACGCAGTTCTCCAGACCCCTCACCAGCTTTGTTGCCCTTCTCTGGACTCTCTCGAGCACCTCGATGTCCTTCTTGTAGTGAGGGGCCAAAACTGAACACAGTACTTGAAGTGCAGCCTCACCAAAGCCGAGTACTACCCTAGCCCTGCTGGCCACACTGTTTCTTATACAAACCAGGATGCTATTGGCCTTCTTGGCCACCTGAGCACACTGCTGGCTCATATTCAGCCAACTATCAACCAGTACTCCCAGGTCCTTCTCTGCCAGGCAGCTTTCCAACCACTCAAGTGTTTATTTACTAAAGCATAGCTACCTGAATTGAAAGCTGTCTATTCTAGAGCTGGAAAAAAAAAGCAACAGTGCTGATGTTTTTCAAAAGGCATAGGCAAATTTATGTATACAATAAATTTCACTGAGGACTGATGACAATAAGTAATTTTATATTCATATAAAACAGACAAGAAACAGTTTCGTGAGAGGTGTACTGATTTAGGGAGTATATTACATCATCAATAGTTCAAAGGACATTAGTTAAGTTAAATTAGATCCATGTCTGAGCAATTCTTACCTTTCTATTACCACCTAGTAATAGAAGATAACAGTATTTAAGGGTAGGGCTTTGCAATACAAAGTACAGTGCTCCCAGGATGACGTATTCCACCAGTATCAGACATGCTTCTGATTGAAGCACTTCTCAGAACTCTTCTCAGTCCAAACCTAGTGTATTTATACTGTACATGTTTTTAAGCAGTCAGTCTAGCCAATAGGATTGAAGTCTCATATTTAATTCTACTGTATAATTAATTAATTTATCTGTATAAAATTGTGGTAACAGATTCTAAAATATTTAGAAAATCTGTCTGTCATTGAAGCAAGAACATGGCTACTTCACAAACTTAAAGGTGTGAAGATTTAAGCTACTGCTTAAGCAAAAGAACTACTCGTGAGAAGATTTTGCAGTCAAGATATAAAAGACTGTGATGATGTTAATGCCATTTACATATCATCACAAGTTCTATAACTCCCTACTGATAGCTTTCAGGGAAAAATCTCTCATTTTGAAAAATGAAACTAATGCATTTTTTAGTCAACTTGATACTAATTTTAAATGAAAAGAAACAGGTTTTTGTTGTTGTTTTCCAGAAAAGTGAAAAGTGCAGTTAAAATACTTCCTAAGGAAACTGAATACACAATATGTGTGTGTATGTGTGCATATACAGGAGGGGAGTCTCCAGTACAATACAAGGGAATATTACATAGAAATGTCAAAATATGTGTCCCTCTGTTTTGCCATGCAAAACTAAAAACCAGTCACTAAAGTTGCAATGGGATAGAAGGGAAGAAGGGAGGACCTATTTTAAGCTGAGCATGCCTCAGGTGGTCCACTGAAATGTTTTCATGAGCACTGTCGTGCAACACAGCACATTGTTTATGCAAAAGCTGTAGTTTTGCTTAATCTGAAATCAGCGGGGCAGATCCGAAGTGCTGAACGTAGGTACATGCCTATGCAGAGATTGATTAGTCCCTTGATGTTGAGTGTTGCCTATTCAAGGACATGACTTTTCCAGCTTGTTCCAAAAATAATTGTCTATTTTTATCAGCTCTTACATATGGTTACTCATTAGTAAGTCTTGGTAACTGCCAGTAAAACACAACTTAGATGATCATCACCCTAAACTTCCCTAGAAACTTCCTTAGGAAGGGACTGAAGGGACTGATTTATGCTTTAGATGGTTCCAGATCCATCAAAGTCACGGGATGTCATCTCTGCTCACACAGACCCCTTCATGTCTCCCTGGCAAGATTTCCTGTCTGTCTGAAACTTGCAATAGGATAACGAACCCTTCTCTTTCTCTTTTAAAGGTGATGGGGGGTTGGGGCTGGCCATCACTGGTATGTTACTCGTACGCCTACTAATCAGCAATACAAGATTATGATACAATGAATATTCCTTGTTAGGCCAATTTAACCACTACATCTGAAGTGAGTCAGACTGCAGCTTAAATTTCTGCAGAGTGATAACTAACTCAACATTACCATGAGAGCTAGGGCATTGCTTGGTCATTGCAGTGTTGTGAGTGTATTAGTACATCCTGTGCATATTTGAGATTTTTACTCCAGAGCATGTTTCTGAATACTTCATCCAGCCTCCATGAGTAGGACCAGAAAAAGGATTCATATAGAAACATTCAAATGTAATACGATAGCTAAGGAAAAAGAAACAGAACTGACACAGAGATTTGTCTTTCTATTGATCATTAAAAGTTCTTTGGGGTTATTACTTTTTTTTTTTTGTTTTCCTCAAAATTGCTTTGCCTTCATACTGCAATTATTGTAGTTACCTTTAAAAAGCGAGAGAGCAAAAACATAAAGAATACTTCATGTTATCTCTTCTTTCTGTAAAGTATGAAAATATAGAAAATGATATCTTTATATCTAGTAGGTCTTAAGGTTTTTGTGAACAGTGCCTACAAGATAAATGTATTAACGTACATATATTGTCTTGTCCTGTATCCTTTCTCTTTGGCAGTAAAATTTCTATTTTATTGCTTTCTGTATTCTGGGGATATATGCAGAAAGGCTTTACATGAAATTCAGTGTTGCCTGTGTCTCTGTTAGTCTGAAAAGCAATTGGGAAAGCATTCATTTCTCTTTTCCCTCACTGAAGTGAAGAGCAAATTACAATACTGAAAATATATAGTCTGAGGAATACCCAAATTAAGCTCATATATGAGAACCAAAAAATAATCATGAAAATGTATCAAGACTTAAAATTAATTTACTAAATGAAAAAAGGTTTTTGGAAGCACTGCTACACAAACAAATTAACATGTTTGTTTTTACTTTGTAACTGTAGTACATTTACTCCTAAAATGCAAGGCAGACGGATGGGGACTTCAGGGAGAATCACTAAGAGCACAAGTGTGAGCGGAGAGATGTATAAGCTGGAGCACAATGATGGGAGTCAGTCGGACACGGCTGTCGGCACGGTTGGAACAGGTGGGAAGAAAAGGCGTTCCAGCCTTAGTGCCAAAGTGGTTGCCATAGTGTCTCGAAGGAGCAGAAGCACATCTCAACTTAGCCAAACAGGTGAGTGAGACGCACACTCTTTGGATGCAGGACTCTCACCCGACGTAGTTTACCATTCTTTCATCTGTGGCATCTGTCTTATGTGTATATAGTCCACTTAGGAGAGAAGAATTTTCTGCTGTGAAAGAATTTCTGAGGTGTTAATGTTCTTTGATCATTAGGCATCTACAAGAAACCATATACAAATGTTTTTTAGACTATGTACCATAACAACTTTCTGTCCTGATCAATGAAAAGCATTTAATTTCTTAGAAGCCTTGTTTACAGGTAGGCAAGGAAATACAAAGAGACATATGTGGGTATCAACAGTGTATAATGGTTTGGGTAAGAGCAGACTTTTATGTACAGAAAATTTATTTTAGTGGAAGAGGTGAATATGAATGGAGGAATTGAAATCTGAGCAAATGAATGTCAGTTATATAAGTTTTATAATGGGTTGTATACCTGCAGCGCCAAAAAATATGGTTTTAAATGCTACTTTTGATTTGTTAGTCAAGAGTAAATCTAATAATTTTTCCTTAAAACAACATTGGCAAAATGAGGTCAGTGAATTCAGATAAATTAGACTAAAGCATGATGCTTCATTAAGAACGTAAGACTTCCAACTCTTTAGTGCTATTTCAGAAATCTTAAAAGCTTAGTATCTGTGTAGCCTGAAGGGAAAAAAAAGCTCAAACAGAAAGATACAAAAGGAAAAAAAAAAAAAAAAAAAGATTTAAAGTCACTGTCCTTCTCGTATTGAACTCCAGTGAAGACTTTTGCTCTTGTCTTCAGTGTGAGCAGAATCTGACCCTAAGGGTTCTTTCCTACTAAAATAAAGCAGAGGGGGAAAAAAAAAAAAAAGAAAAGGAAAAGCTTTAGCCTAGCATAGAATTTAATTGTACTGCATCTCTCCTCTCATATAGTCAGGATAATTTAAACTAAGGTAAGTTATAATATTGTTTATTTATATTATCAAATATTAGTCTTTTTTTTTTTTTTTCTGTTATTGATAGATGAGCAGTGGAAGTGTTGAAGAATGTAAAACTCAGTCAGCTTTAATAAAATAACTTCAGTACTTTTCTATACTACTCAGTTAGGAGAGTTTTGAGCCAGGAAGCAAATAATCATGCAGTTGAACCAAATCATAGCTGTGTAGTAGGTGTATTTGAAGCCCACAATTCCAAGTAATATTGTATTGCTCAAAAATGCAGTAGGATTATTAGCACTCTGGCTGACTGTGAGAATGTTTTTGTAATTTGATCTGGCATTCCTGTCTAGCTCCTTAATCTCATTGAAACAGGATTTGCTGTGCCACAGAAAATCTTTGCTCTGTCTTATCCAGTAGTCCAGCTCCAGCCAGGAACCAGGACTGGATGATTAAGAGGAAGGCTCAGGGGACTACCAAATGTAGTGATGATTTACCTTACTTGAACTTCATAGTGTAGTTGGCAATTAACTTAAAATCTAATTTGTGACTTCCAAACACTTTCTAGTAATATCTCTTTAAAGCTCAGATGTTCCTGTTCTTCACATAAAGATGCTATAGCTCTCCAAGTGTTGGTTGATACAAATTTCAAAGCAATAGAAATTTTGCAAGGAATGGAGCACCTGAAGTTATAATGAAATGCAAACAGCAAATTGTGAAAAGTATTATTCACAATTGTAAAACAGAATTGAGAATGATATTTACTTTGCCTCACTGTGGTACAGACAAACAGCACTATCTCTGGTAAAAGCAGAGCAAATAAAACATGGCATGTTTTAATAGTCAATATTTGTTTAGTTAAATTATGTCAGAAAAGAGTAAGTTGTATTAATATACGTATACTTAGAACAAGAACAATATATGTATACTAGAACATGAGATTTGATGTTTTCCAAAGAAAATCCATTGTTGGAGACTAAATACTCATGCCCTAAATCAGGGACACTCTTTCCTTCCTTCTTATGGTACATCTATGAGAGGGGAGGAGGACTCTAAGAAGGTCTAATTCATTTTAATATGTTGAGCATAAGTAAATTCATAATGTCTCTGCTACTCACAGTAAAGAATCAGCAATATAAACTAGATCTCTAAAAATGGTTATGTGAAAATCAGTTTTAATAGACAGATGCATTTTGAAACTTTTAATGGAGGTCTATGGGCCTCCACAGAAGTGGTGCCAGCCATGAGCTTTTGCTGTAAGTCATCAATAACTGAAAGTGTGCTGTTGTGACAGAACATGTATTATATATATATATATATTATTCCCTTTAAAATATATATATGTATATGTGTGTGTGTGTAGCCTCCATGCCTCCATAGCTTTTTTCCAAATTGGTGAGTTTTGGTTTGTTTTTTATTTTTTATTTTTAAAACTTGCATGACTGCAGGTCATATATTCATGATATTTGTATTTATTTGTTTCTGAGAACTCACAACAGAAAACCGAAATTAAAACAAAAGGTTGGATATTTCTTGTCAATTTAAGTTTCCATATTTTTGGGAAACATGTATATCCAAACTTCCAGTTTGCTATTGTCATCAAAGCTAGTTAAATTAACTTCCATCTTGACTTTTCATTTGAAGAAATGGTCAACAATGATTGAAATCCACTTTTTGTAGATAATTCTTGCTTCCAGCACATTGCATGGGTTTAATCTCATCCAAATATATAGTGTGTATGAAACTACTACTAGGTAGCATTTATTTCTAAGAGTTAATATTCTTTTCAATGGAAAAAGAAGTGTGTGTGTGAGCCTGCGCATGCATGTGTGATCCTTTTTGTATATAAGTGGCAGATTCATTTGTATGTTAGATTTAGAAGGATCAGAAATTACATTATTTCATGCATACTTATTGTTCACTACTGTTGGAAAATATTTTTCTCTGAATTTGTGTCTATTGTGAACGAAAGGATCACTTTTCATTTTTATGTTAATCTGCAAGGAAAAGTACCCTTTCATGCAGAGGATGCTCTATCCTCTCAGTTATGTTAAAGAATTCATAATGGTTTTAGTAAGTGTTCATTGAAATAACGAAATCCTTATTGGTTTGTTTGTCGTGTCTACAAATTGGGTAGATTTTATAGTTTGTTGAAAAAGCCTTGTAGTTACTGGCAGTATTTTGATGAAGATACAGCATGTCATATACTCTCACAATGAAATGAAGAAAATAAGGAAGCAAAACCCCCCAAAAGAACATAGAAGAATGAAAGTAACTCCAGATATATTTTGTACAATTGTCTTCTAACTCAGCTTGTCTGGCTTTCTCATCTGTGCCAGGCTTTTTTTATTTATTAATATATATTTTTTTTGGAATACATCTATCTATCTATCTATAAAGCAAATTAATTGAGAAATTAAAGATAGGAAATAATATTTTTTGTTGTGATTTGTGATATGAGTCTCTCCCTAGGGATATTCCTATATTACAGGTTCCTGAGCATGAGTGACTTAGGGCAGTATTGTTAATACTGCATTTTGATTTGGGGTTCTAGGTATACTTAGAAATACATAGAAAGTGAAACCTGAGGAGGAAGGAGAATTTATACCTATTAATTATACCTTTATGAGTATATATTTATTACAGAATTTATACCATCAATAGAGAAATAATAATGCATTTCTGGGTGGGTGGCAGTAATTGTAGGGGCATCCCCTGTGAAGAAAAGGAACAGGTTAGAAGCAGAAATATTCCCATCCATCCCAAGTCTCCTGGTACATGCACAGGTTTGCCTTAGAAGATGTAAGGATCCCTCCCTTTTACTTTCTAAGCCCCAGACAGCAGATAGGGGTTCAGGAAGGTCATCTGCTGTTAGGAGCACACTATCCCTGCTCTGTTGAAGTTCCTACAGAGTTTTGCAAACATTCTGTCACTGTATCTTCACTGTCTTGCTACCAGAGATAGGGTAGTGTCACGTCTCTGTGTTATATTCAACCTGATAAAATCACCTGCTGGGTTAGCAAGACAGGTTTTTCTCTCTGAGGCAAATGGGCAGTTTGGCTGGCTGTCTTTTTGTTTGTTTTATTGAGGGACTTGGAGGGTTTTCATTCTTTAGTCACTACCAATGGTGACCATACACCTTCCTGTCAAAAACAGTGAGAATAAAAGTTTAAAAGGAATTACAAAATAATTTGGAAGTGTTTACTTAAGATATCCAGAACATGATAACTAGTACAGACAGAAGAACTAAAAATGCCAGCTCTGAGACTAGTGTGAACAAAACCACTAGAGATGTGACTGGTAAGCTGTGGTGGTTTTACCGTACTGGGCAGCTAAACCCCACAACCGCTCTCTCACTCCCCCTCCTTTAGATGAGGAGGGGGAGAAGTAAAGCAAAGAACAACTCACGGGTTGAGATAAGGATAATTTAATTAAAGGGAAATAATTATAATAATTAAATAAAGACTACCATGAACTAACAATTTAACTAAGGGGAAAATAAAAAGGGAAAGGGGAAAGGGAGGGGAAAAAAAAGGAAAATAAAAAGAAGGGAGGAAAACAAACAAACAAAATAAATGAAGGCTATATGGAAGTGCAGAGGAAAGAAATTACTCTCTACTTCCCACAAATGAGCGATGATTGACCACGTCCTTGAAGCAAGGCCTCAACGCACGCAGCCGGTGTTCGAGAGGAGGACCGACGTCTTCCAAACGAGAGCCCACCCCTCCCCTCTTCTTCCTGTTTCCACCTTTTATTGCTGAGTGTGACACCACATGGTACGGAATATCCCTTTGATTGGTTTAGGCCAGCTGCCCTAGTGATGTTTCTCTCCTCACCTTTTGCCCACCCCCTAAGAGGGTTAGAGAAAGGCCTAATACTGTGCCACTGCTGCTCAGCAGCAGACACAACACTGGTGTGATAACACTGCTGTTCCAGCTACAACTGCAGAGTACGGCACTGTATGGGCTGCTGCTGGGAAAGTTAACATTCCAGCCAGACCCAATACATAAGCCAGTTGGGCCATGGGTTCTATTCCTTCAAAATATGAGTGCTTTTGAGTCTGAATTTATTTTTGCATGGTTCTCAACACCAGTATTCTGACTAGTTTTACAGTGGCATTGCTTGGGAAGCATTAGTGATCTCATACACAGAGGAGACTTTGCCTGGGATATTGTGCATTGTTCCCATACCTGCTTTGAAACAGACGAGAGCAGAAGAGTGGCAGTGAAGGGGAAAGCTAAGGAGGCTGGAAGAATGGGAAGGTTGTCCACTTTCATGTTCCACTTATGCAGTGTTGTTTTTCTAAATAGAAATACCTTGCCATGTTTATGGTGTGAACCACAATGAAGTATTTCTATTTGCAGTCCATCTTCTGTTTGAGAAGGTTAACTTCAGCAAACAGAAGTCAACCTGTAGATGTATTAACCTTTCACAGACAGGTTACGTGCTGTGAAGTGGAGCTGAAATCAAGTATTGTCCAAAGATGAAAGCAGGCTGGAAAAATCTCTGTGCATGTGCGGACTAGTTATTTGGAAGGTATCCTTGGGTGTCTGTCTGCTTCACTCAGGAAGTAACTGGCGATCTGAGCAAAACCACATGAGAATCTTATAATCTAGTTCCCTATGCAAAAATTGCACGTTCCCTCACATGGACTTCTCCGCTACAGTATATTTTTTGTAATTTCCCCAAATTCTCCTATTAGAGAAGTGACTTTCTGCATGTTCTCTTGAATTAAAATCCAAATTCTTAATTTCAGGAAAGCTATCATCATCTAAGTGAGGAAATGAAGTGAAGTCCTAATAATCTTATACTCCACAGTATGGCTGGTTGTTAGAGTAATCTTTTTGTGTGCTCGGTATAGCTTGAAGAAAACTTCATTTGGTTGACTGTCCAACATTTCACTTTTTAAAAATAATCTTAAGAACTGTTTTTCTCATGGTTTTGTTGGATGATTGAAATTTGGGTAAATGTTTAGAAAAGACAACACCGTCCATTTCACAAACTGTCATCTTGTGATGCAGAATATGACAGTTCACTGGAGAACCATTATGAACTTAATTAATGAGTACATAGTACTTAGCAAGCACTACTACGTTGTGATTAAAAAACAAACAAACAAACAAACAAACAAACAACAACAACAACAAAAACACTGCCTGGGAAATGAAAATTAAGCAAAGTGAAGGAATCTTCCTTCAGAGCTGCATCATTTCAGAGTAGATACTTCCAGAAGAAATCTGGTTTTCATTTTGGTGGTGCAAGTAAGGATAATGTTCTGTCCTTCCTTGTAGTAGTTTTATGATACAAGAGATTTCATACAGGCCTATGTAGTAATAAGGACAGATAAAGCACATAATAAATCAGAAATAAAATATGTTGAAGCGTGAAGGCTTTTGGGAGAAGGAGGGTGTTTGTTTTCTGTCTCAGGAAAGACATGGTTTCCCTCCATAGGGAAAGGAACTCAGGAAAATAATTGTCTTTTTTTTTTCTTTTTTTTTTTCTTTTTTTTTTTTTTTCCAAGGGTCATAACAGCCTTTTATTCTAGCAGTCAGGGTTGGGGTTTTTTTGCACATTTATTTTTGATTGTTTGAGACTCAGTTGTAATAAATGACAAGAATGCATTTCTGAGCATGTTTCTTTTAACTCTCAACCTCAAAGTATTTTTTTTTTTGGTCACAAAATAAATTGTACTTATAAAATTATATTTATTTGATAAGAAGGCTGATTCTTAAACAAGTTCAGTAGACTAATTTTATCTAGACTTCAGTAAATCATCTATTTTTATTAGGTTGGATGGAGAACATAGAGATCAGTAAGGAATCTGGAAGTCTAGGAAGACATTGCTAAAGAGAGGGGCATCAACTGGTTTTATTAAAAGACGATCCAGAGAGGGCATCTTTGTTGAGTTTCTAAGACAAGAACAACAGGCAGATCTTGTTAATGTTTTAACAGGAGGCAGAGTGTTTGTTGCCAAAATATGCTGGTGATACTTGTTTGGAAAGTGTATCACTTCCAGTTGATACAGGGGAAGGACTGATATACTTGGAGAGCAGAATAGCAGAACTTGGATAAAACGTGGTAATGCAGATTGCAAGATCATTCCTTTCAGAATGACTGATGAAGATTTCCAGATGCAATCTGGGAGCCCTGTCATCTAGAAGGAGTAGAAGAGAAAGACATGGGTGTAATAAAAATCACTGGATGAATATCAGCTATTTATAAGGTCTGGCCAAGGAAAAGGCAAATGCTGTCCTAGATGTATCAGAGAAGGTGTTTCCTTGGACAGCTAAGAAAATGCTAATATCATTGAAAGAGGCACCACTGACAGCTTATCTGGCCTACTTGTGACTCAACCTTCAGGAAAATGAATGCTGGATGTTTGAGGGAATAGAGACCCTGAAGGATGATGTATTGCCTGATTTGATCAGCTTATAAAAATGAAGATTGGACAGGGATATGATTGTTCTGTAAAAATGCAATGAGAAAAATACATCAAAAAGGCAGAAGAGTTTTTGAAGCTGAAGGGCAACATTGTCAGGAACTGTGGAATGAGAACAAATGGGTATAAATTAGTCATGAGTAAACATTGTCTCTGTCTAGAAATTATAATGAAGTTTCTACCTGTCAAAACAGAAGGAAAGGTATCTTAATCTTCTCAAGGCTTGTAACATGGTAGGGATGAAACAGCCCTTTTTTTTTCTTTTCTTTTTTTTTTTTTTCTGTTGTCTGGCATAATATTCTGTCATTGTTTTCATAGGATTTCCTTTCTGATGCCGTTCTTTTTTATTTTTTATTTCTGCTACAAGATCAAGATCTTCAGTTTTCTGACGGTAGATTCAGAAAATGACCATGGATATCAGAATAAGTCTTACAGCTACAGGTACCCACCGGGTTTAGTTTAGCCTTCTGTGATTCATTTGTTTCTTCACTGTGGTGTAGAGGAGCATTTCCAGAGTATTTATTTGCACTGGGTGTTCATCTCTGCAAGAACACAAGAACACTTAGATTTTACAGAAGCTTCTTTATCTACAGATACCTCCATTTTGTTATCTAAGTCCTTTTTGCAGATCTCTCTTTCTCTCTTTTTTTTTTTTTTTTTTTTTTTTTTCTTTTCAGAGCTTTTTGGAGACACTTTGCAGGTCTCCTCTTTAGCATCGGATTGTGTGTCCTTGAGAAGTAACTTTCTGCAACCTAGGGGAAGTGTGCTGTTCTTTTCTGCACCTCACCCATTAGCCTTGCCTTGCTGCTCAGTATTATCTCAGCAAGCCCTCTCTATCTGCCTTGGTATTCTGCACAGAGCAGGCCATTACAATTTGTTTGGCATAATTGTGGTGATCTATGAGGAGAACAACCCTGTTACACAAAAAGAAGAATGGAGGGAGACTGACATTAAGATGGATTTTTCCTTTCAGCCAACCACAAAAAAAAAGTCTGTAGTGCAGCAGCCAGAATGGGAATAGTGCTTTAGAGATGGTGACAGGATCTGGGCTCTAAACCCGGCACCCCACAGCAAAGGACACCCCACTGAAAGCAGCAAGGGCTTCCTCCTGATCCCTCATGCACCCAAGTATTTCTGTAGCAGGAGACGGGAAATGAAAATATGAATCACAGAATCACAGAATTTTCTAGGTTGGAAGAGACCTCAAGATCATCGAGTCCAACCTATGACCTAACACTAACAGTCCCCACTAAACCATATCCCTAAGCTCTACATCTAAACGTCTTTTGAAGACTTCCAGGGATGGTGACTCCACCACCTCCCTGGGCAGCCCGTTCCAATGCCTCACAACCCTTTCAGTAAAGAAATTCTTCCTAACATCTAACCTAAAACTCCCCTGGCGTAACTTTAGCCCATTCCCCCTCGTCCTGTCACCAGGCACATGGGAGAACAGGCCAACCCCCACCTCTCCACAGCCTCCTTTAATGTACTTATACAGAGCAATAAGGTCACCCCTGAGCCTCCTCTTCTCTAGGCTGAACAGGCCCAGCTCCTTCAGCCGCTAATATGGATGAAGAATAATAAATAAAAACAAAGAAAAAGGCCTGATTATTTTTGTAAGAGGAACTCTTTGTTCTGGTAATGATACTTAATTCTTTGAAACTATTGAGTGAATGTAAGCATACTCTCTTTTATTTACTGTTGCCGTCCAGCTGAGGAATTCACTACCCTTAATAGAAACATAATTCAGTTCTAGTTACTCATCTTCCAAAAGATTTCCTAATAAGGGCTAGTATTTTCAAACAAAGTCAAGCCGCTCTGTTGAGTTAGTGTTACATGTGGTTCTTTTCCTTTTTCCTGAAATATAAATTTTGACTTTGGCTCCTGTTACGTTGTTGGTTGACTCAGAATCAAAAGTATTCATTTGCTTTTCTGTTTATTTGCACTTTCTCTGTACATTTGAACAGAGAGATTACTGCAGTAATTGAACTTCATTAACTGTACTTTGGGGTATTTCCAGTATATAAGTAGCATGGGTTTTAGGATAATTTATTTCTTTCCAAAAATACAATCTTGATTTTAGCTAAGCTATGGCATACATGTCTTGTAGAACTATAATTTCAGAATATGTCCAATATGTTTAATAAAAGTATAGTTTCACTGCTATGCTTCTATTCTATTTTCATTATTTATGACATTTTTTTTTAGAAAGACCTACTCATAGTTTGTACTGTATGTATCTGAGCTTTGTTTAAAGAGAATTATTGTTTGCTTTTTCATCCAATTTACACTGTGTTCACAAATTTTGCTTTGTGCAAGCATAAACACTGAGTTGAAATTGTATCAAAATTATGACAGAAAAAGGAAATAAATAGAGCAATACCAAAGTATTTTCAGCAAGGAAAAAAAAATCTGTCTTCAAATTAAACATTTCTACATAAATGTGTATCTCTAGGAAAGTATCATCCTTAAACATGAATTTTATTGCTCTTCACATGCTTCTTGCCTGATCAGGTGCACAGTAGCTTTCTGAGACTTGTGGTATTTTTTAGAAAGGTTTAGAGTATGTGTAGTCATCCATAGGAAAAATATGCTTACACTGAGGTACAGGAATGAATTCCCATCTCACAAAATCATAAAGCCCCCTTTGCTTAGAGTCATATTATCTGGCCTAATAGATAGACTGGGAATTATATTTGTTTATTTCCCAAACAGTCCTTTTCTGAACTAGAATAAACTTTGATTTTTATTTGAACAAAATGGCTTGTTCGACCATGAAACAACTCAATATTTAAGCATTGATTTGGGAGCTTAGGCTATCTAGTTTAAAACTGGGAAGAAAGTGAATCTGCAGCGTTTCGTTCACAGGGTTTTTCCAAGGGTGTAAGTGAAGTCTGGGGCAGAACTGACAGGTCACATACAATCCTCTGCTCAAATGGTGCTCAAGACTCTGTTAACATCACCATCTTTTGTTGAATTTTGCATATTCTCACACTATGGCCTTTTCCCCAATATTTTTATTAAATGTAATGCAGAGTTCCAGAAAGCAGATCAAAATATTTAGTAGAAAGAGAAATTTTGAAATCTGGCCAGTATGTTATAGTATTTCTTATAAACCATTTATGGTATTATTTTTCTCATGTAACTGAAGAATGTTTAATTTGCAGTAATTCAAAAAAAATGTTTTACAACTACTCTGAATTCCTCCCTGCAAAAACACAACTGATATTTTCTTTGCATTCTTCTTTTACAGATCACCCCTAATATTTTTCTTTCTTGCTTGTAGCTTTAGAGCAGCTTTAGTCAAGGAAAAAGTGGGACTTTGCATCTAAATATGGGCAAAGATTCTTTCTTTGATTCCAGCACAGGATTTCCAATATGAGCAACATATCTCTTAAAGCCATTAGGGGCAAGAAATTATTTTATTCTGTATCTTTTAGAAAATACAACTATCAACATACATTTGATAATAAGATATTAGTGAGTTGAGTTTAAAAAAAGAAAAAAGTGCATTTTGGTGAATGCAAAGAAGCATTAGATTCAGAGACTTTATTTTAAGCTTATTAGCTTATTTAACACTTATACATGAACGTATATGTGAAGATGAGCTTTGAGGGATTTTTCTCTCTCTATATATATATTTGGCTAGGAATAGAACTATTAGCAATAGAATACAATTGAAAAGCAGTAAATGTAACCGAAGAGAAAACAAAGCATCAGCAGGTGTTTTAATGGATTTTCAAGGATAATATCACTTGCTGCTTTTACTGCAACTAATGGTAATGTATTTATACAAAATCTGTATAGATATCTATAATGCAATTAATAAGGTTTTGCAATACAGAGGAATCAGATAATAACCTTAGATACTCTGAATTTCAAATCATAATCAATGAAACATGCAGAACACACTACAATTATGAAATAATGTTCATAGGATTTTTTTAACAATAATTTTCAATTTTTTTGGTAAGTCTTAAAATTGGATGAAAACTAGCTTTAAGTGTAACAGCTTATGATGTTCAGCTTGAAAAGAAGCAATGCAGTTTGAGTATTTCATTAAATATGAATACATATGAATGAAATTTTAAAACAATGCAAACAACAACAGGCAGCACAGGTATTGATTTGCAGAACATTTTAGTGTTGCTAGATCTCCTTTTTATTTTCATTTTTTTCACCGAAACAAAAATTCAGATGAGAAATTTCACCCAGCTGAAGAGTCATACTGGTGCATTGTCTCCCTATGTTGGAGCTCTGCATACAAATAGAAAATAGTCTGGTCAATGGCCACACTGCAGAGCATATCTGCTCCCTGAGCACACCTAAGGTACAGTCCTAAAAGCATCTCCCTCCGTTCCTTTTTGCAGAGCATGAAGGGAGGTTGAGTTCAGCTGGCTGAGCCCCAGGTGATAGGAAGGGACAAATGATGAATAAGGACAGTCTCTGGCTGTGTTCCCATGTGCATTGGTCTGTCAGTGTATCTGCTGGCCAGGGCTATTGGGCAGTCCAGCGTTCACTTAGTTTCCAAGAAGAGAGGGAGCAGCAGTCTAATATAAACTGTGTGACAAAGGCATTTGATCTCTATATAGCATTTATTGCCCAGAGTCCTCTCCATGCTTTAGATGGCATATAAATTAAATTAATGTAAATAATAATCTCTTTGGCATGTCTTAAAATAGAACAAAGAAGAGATGAAAACGAGCACATCGTATTACTTGGTAGTCCTGATCTCATTTATGTGCAGACTTGCTTCCTGCCAACCCATCTGATATACAAAGGGAAGAGAAAAAAGAAAGATGGAGGCATGCAATGAACCTGTGCTTCCTTGGCAGAAAGCTCAGGTCTTCAGTGGTGTTGGCTGCTTTGCTCACTGGAGCACACTTGTTCTTCATGTGGAAATGTTGCTCATGAGCAGTGGGGTTTATGCTATGGAAATGACCACTCTGTGCATATGAATGACTGGTGTTATAAAATACTGAGTGTGATTTCTTTTTTAGGAAAATTAGTGAGAATTTAACAGAGGATTATATTTGAATATGCCTTGTTATTTTTACACTAACGGCTTACTCTTTTCCTTTGTACATGTACTGGGATTTCTTGTGTTTAATTTAAACTCCCAGTAATTTTTAGCCACTCCATTTGACTAGCCATTATGTCACACCTGCTAAATTTTCTTGAACTTGCCAAGTAGTAGTTTTTTACTACTTGGCAAGTACTTCCCAGATAGGGAAGACAAATTCAAAAGAAAGATGAGGAAGTTAGAGATGTTGGTATCTCTAAATCATTGGTATATTGTCAAAGTGCAAGTATTTTTTAGCAGATACGGCTTATGTTGACAATTTCAATGTTTTGGATGTTGTGCCAACTTTTCTTTAGTTTGATAAGCATGCAATTTTTAGTAAATGATGGTCATATAACTTATAAATGGAATCAACAGTGTAAAACATTGACATTGTTTACATCTGTATTTATTACTTCTGCAGTGTTAGATGCTATGTATATGAGTTATTTGGCATAAGGTACTCTTAAGTAAGGCATGAAAATGGTATGCAATATTGATACTGAATTACCATTTCTTGTTTTATATGCCTCAGTATAGTCACTTGCTTATACCTCGGTGAATAACACGTTGCCTCATATACTCTGTATCCTCTGTGGGAAGGTTCATCCTTGAACTTGCCGTTCAATTTACTAAACTTTGACAATCTGTTGAAATTTTCAGACTGAATTCTATAAATATTTAAATGCAGTGTCATAGACTTAAGACTTTCAAAGAACTGAAAGAGTAAACTGTGGTATTTTTTTCAACAATCTGTTTGGTGTTTACCCTCATAAGTTACCTGAGAATTGCTTTGAAATCACTCAATGCTTACAAAAGTCCTTGAAACTCACTTATATGTAGTTTATTTTATTTACCCATGTTGATATTTTTCATATTGAAAAAAAAAATTCAATTTCTGGTGCCTGACAACTTGAAAAGTATTTCCTGAGAAATGAGGCGACTTGTTCTTTTGGGGAGCTCTAAATGTGTGGCAACCCTAGTGGAAATTCCCTGTGAGGAAATTTGACAACTCAGAATTACCCATCCATCTCTGCTGGTTTCTAAGTTAAGAAAAATGCAGGATATTGTGTTACTGACAAAGGAAATCAAGGCAGAAATGTCTGTATGAGAAGGCAGTGTGAAATACTGCCTCTTCACCCTGTTAGTATAGAAGGGAAACCTGCTTTACTCTCCTTGGAGCATTCCTACCTCCTCTCCAGTTTCCTTATGGCTTACAGTTCCCAAATGTCATCAGACAGTAAGCATCATGGGGAAGCTAATATTAAGCCTAGAGGAAGCAGTTGTCTTTGTTCTTTACTTTGCTTTCATGATTTGTGAAGCACAGAAGTTTTGTGGTTAGATGATGGGTTGGCCACTGAAAACAGCTCCCTAAGTTCAGGTTTTGAGTTAAAACATTTTGAATTAAAGTGGTGCTTGTACACTACCAGTGTGAAACATTATTGAAAGAGTTTTATACACAGGCTTTTGTGTCTTTGGGTAAAAAAGCAGTGTCTTGGGAATCTGTTTATTCATAATGTTTTCTCAGAGCAGAACTCGATAGATTGGCAAGTTATCTTAACATGCAAATAGATTTCCTATTTACAACGCAGGTTAAAATACCTGCACATCTCTTCCATGGAGAAATCTCAGGGCTGCTGTTTTGATTAGTTTTGCTTTCATATTGCTCTTGATAGCTTTATTTATAGCTCTCCCATTTGATTAGAGTTGATGGTGCAAAGTGTTCTCTCTCAGAGCGTGGCCAGACTGAAACACTGAATTTAGTATAGATGTGTCCTAGGATTTATGTTTAAAAGTAAATCAGTTTTACCCATCACTCTCCCTTTGAAAATTGTCCCACTATCTGTCTTTTCTCCTGCCTGAGCAACTCTTCTAGAGTTCATGGTCAGGGCAGGGTAGGGGGATTTCTTTGACAGGATCCATCTGCTTGCTTCAGTCTGGACTCCAAAGTGACTAAGATGTTAATGGGAGAGATGTTCAAGGGGCATTGAAAGCAAACTCATGGATAAGTACACAGTACAGTTCACCTGTATGGTTTTATTTTATTTTTTATTTTTTTCAGTGTCAACAGGTGCTCTGTTGAAGTTTAGTATTTATTGATAGCAAACTATTTATTTATCAGGAAAAGATTTTGAGAGATTCAATTGTCTTTATCTCAGGGGCAAACCATGTTAAGCAGCAGGTCATTCTGTCTGCGTAGAGGCACTTGACAGTGCTGTGAAGTGGGTTTAACAAAGGTGACACACAAGTCCTGACTGATCAATGAACCAAACACTTTCCCTAGAGGCTCAGTAATGGCCCTTGTGAGCAACAACCATCCCCTGAATTGAATGTTGCATTTATTTGCATTTATTTCTCCTTTGATGTGAAAATATTTACAGCTCTGGCAACAGCCTCGTGTCACAGCAAGAAGAGAGCTATCATCTCTCGTGTAAGTTGGAATAGGCAACCTTGATATATTTGTACAGTTATTATACAGCTGAGTCTGTACTTAGCTCTTAAAAGATAAATCATTGTCATTGATTAGAGAATCCAGGAGAACAAACGATAGAGAAGGTGACAAGGAAACCAAGGTGGGTTTGAGTGGCACTCCACAGTTTTATTTTAACTGCACTAGATTAAGTTGTATTTATTTTCCTTCAGGCAGTATTCATACGCTCCATGCCTGAGTACAGGCCTGTACCTTATGGTCTGCTTCAAAAGGACAGACACGTTTATGGCCAAGTTGGGAAAAATGGCAAGATTTAAGTTTGGATCTCAAAGTTCCCCTTTCAGCCAAGGTTCAGGCTCTCCCAGTGTGCCTCACAGTAATTTCTGTTCTGAAGTTGACCCATGGCCAAAATCACAGGTCCATTAAATTGTCTTACCTTTATTTTGGAGCATGTGTTTTTAAACATCTGTCTACATTCCCCAAATATTCAGAAGAGTGATTTTTTCCAGTAACCACCTCCGGATTGCAATAGGCTTCCACAATACCACTCAAAGCTTACTTGGACAGAGGGGAGCAGGGTGAGGGTGGTACATTAAAGAGGGCAAAAAGCCATTCTGCATTCCTTGTTGTTATAGCCTAGAAACAAGTCTTTATGTGCAAATGCTGGTGACTGAATATTTTATATAATGGGTTGTTTTATTGATATGGTATCATTCTGCTGTGGGTGGCAGCTACTTTTTTTTGCTTTACTTGCCCTAGTTCAAAGCAAAACAAACAATAAAAGTCAGGATAAGTGCATGTTAATAAGTAAGTATTAAATATCCTTTCAGTAGCACCAGCAAGTCACTCACACCAATCTGAGATAGCCTTACCTTCATCCCTTTTCTTTGGGCCCAAACAGCCTCTGTGCTGAGTGCTGGCTGGCAGGGTTTTTATAAGAACATGATGCTGAATGCATCAAAGGAAGAGTAGGGTGGAGTTGCTAATCATGTGGCTGCTGCTCGTTTTCTGTACTTCATGTCATGAAAAGTTATTTAGGAAGTTTTACCAAATGCAAGTGACCTGCTCAAGGCTCAATGAAGCACAACCTGAACTCAGATCTAATTAATTTAAGTAAATAAATCTCACCATTGGTCATCTTTGTTAAGCTGCTTTATTGATGGCACTGGAAATTACCAGAATTTCATTCAGCAATGTTAGAGACAGTTTCCAAAGTTCTATCTTACCTATTGACTTTTAGAAATCAGTAAACTTTCTTTCTAAAACAGTATGTTTTAGCATTGTACTATATTTCAAAACAATTGTTCAGCAAATATATAATCAAGACAGGGATTGTGGTTTTATGGGTTTTATTGTTCTCTGAGGGTAAAATCTGAGGCTGTATCTAGAAAGACTTGAGTACAAATCTTCCAGACATTAATTTACTCTGTGACTTATTTCTTCAAGGGATCCCATGTGTCAATGTCTCAGATCAAAGGCTGATGGTGGCAGTGGCATCTGCTGCCCCAGTCCTTGGTTTTCTTGTAGCTGAACCCTGAAAGGTTTCCTGTTGCCCTGCTTGCAGGAGAGGCGCAGAGCAGAGTTGCCTGGCTAGAAGAGTTCTTAAGACAGGATCCAACTGCTGAGCTTTATCAAATAGATACTTCCTTCTTCTTGTGGCTTGGCATGCCATAAGCAAACTGTGTGGCAGTGTCCGTTCTAGTCTTTGCCTTGCTGCATGATGGCAGAGTTCAAGTTACACATTCAATAGTACATTTGGCATGCTCCTAATGAAATTACCACTTTTTAAATAGGGTGTGTTTTTTCATTGGTATGCTGCCTTAAGTTTTCTCACTACTTTTGTGAGAGTTTTCTAAGTCTGTGAGAATGCTAATCAGGAGTTATCTGTCTGTGTGTGTCTGTTTTATCTCTCTGCAATGACTGCATATTTGTATAAAGAATAGTATCAGCCTCAGAAGAAACCGCCATGAGAAGCCTTTAAGAAGACCATTGGTTAATTTTTTACATGTAATCACATCATAAGTAAGGAGAGGCAGTTTTTTTGTCTGATGATCCTCTTCAATATCTTTTCTGCTAAGTAATTGGTGTCATCAAAACTAACACTGTAATAAATATAAATCATTCCAGTCAAACCGAAGGTTGAATAACTCTGCAGATGGAAGCGATATGGTTAATTGTAAGTTAATTATAACTCTAATTAAGAAATGCTGTCAGCACAACTGTCACAATCTGAACCTTTCATGTAATGTTAGCAATCAAGGAGAATATGTAATAATAGCATTGTCTTTTGATACCTTGTTTATTATGAAACTTTAAACTTTCACTAATAACATTCTTCTTTTGTAGCGTACCATCAAAAAAGGTAACAAATCAAGTTTGTTGTTGTTGTTTTTTAATTATGTGACACTGAACAGTTTAATAGGCTGGAATACGATAATACTTTTCCGTTTAGTCTTCAAGGTGAATGGGAGAGCACTGCAAGCCACACCATGCATTATTCATCTAGTTCTGCTGTGTGTTTGGTGCTGTGTGTAAGGAGAAGTAAAATGGCTGTCTTAGTTTTGCTGGGGGGAAAGCGTTTGTACATGTTATTTCTTTTTTTCATGCCATGCTTTTTTACTGTCATTTTAATATTACTTTTCACATATCATTACAAATAGTCTGTCACTGAAAGAGCAAAAATATTTGGATAACACAAATTCTAGTTCAAAGTGAGGAAAAGGAACAGTGAAGCAAATCAAATGTCCAGCTGGATCAATGTACCAAAAGAAGGGCTGATGAGGTTAGGGTGACAGATAAGATACTGGCTTTCTTTTCACCTTCAACCCTTCAACACCATCATTACAATATGGCACTTAGTATTTATCACAAATGTTGCATGCTGTAGAGAAGTAGGATCATCAGTGTGTTTTAGAACAACTGAGAATGTAATGAAGTAGCAAAACTGAGAAGTGAACCTTGAAGTTCTGCATTACAGCATGCCTTTTTCATTTACGGACCTTCCTTGCTCCCATAAGCACACTAGTCAGTGTGTTACATAACAGGTAGTTTTTCTTTATGCAGAAAAGTTCTCTTGTGTGGTGATGTATTCTGATTTTCAAGCAATCTATTGCTCTTGAGAAGTTGGTACTGAAAAATCCTATTGATTTCAAAGCTTAAAAAATTGGGAACCTAATAAAATTGCTCTGTAGAGTAAATGGGTGACCTTTTCAGATTTCTGCTTGTTGTCCAAAGTTTTCTATTCTGTTCAGACTTTCAGTAGCAGTATATGAATCCTTCTGCAATCCCAACTGGAATAAGAACTGCCACAGATATTCTGTAAACATGTACTGTTGAACTTAGCTTTGTAGTGCAATTTATTTTATGTGCTCTTAATTTATGTTGACTTTTATAGTTCCTCAGACCTCTTTAATAGTAGCAATGGTTCTTTGTTCTTTGTGGTGTTGGCAGCCATAGACCTCAAAAGATTTTATGAAGGAACAGTAACTGCCATTGTGCCATTTTACTGAAGAGCAAAGTCAAGGGCTGGAGGTGACCCACTGAAGGTCTGCAGAAGAGCCAAGACTTCCTAAAAACTTATGGCTGTGATTACCAGATTTAAAAGATTTATAATTTTTTAAAGTACATAGAAGTACATTGTAAGAAACGTAGTAATATTGGAATGCTGCCACATGCCTGGAAAACAAACAAGCCAGAGTGCCCACAGATTGTGCACGTAAGTGTGTGAGCACATGTACATGTGTGTAAACTTAAGTTCGAGGTATTGTACTAAGCAAAGATTCCATGGGACCTTAAATGTCCATACATTAATCTAAGTATCTCGTGTATTAAATATGCTTACTAATGTTCGCGGTTCAAACTGGGATGGCATTAGCCTTCTTCAAATGGGAATCTGTGGCTAAAAGCAATAAATGTTTAACCTTTCCAATATATATAATTATAGTACGACTCACCTATGTACTGCTGGAACATAGTGTGGGTTGTGCATACATTCATTTTTGGCTTTATTTAGAGTTTTCATGTCTTCTGTCTTCATAGTGAGAATGCTTATATTTGGAAATTTTAAATAAATATTCTACCAGGAAGGACATGCTTTAAAGGTTAATACAACAGATTATTCTGTGCATTATAAAATGATTTAAATGAGCAAGTAGTGCTACCTGATTACTTGACATATTTTAGTGATACTACTATACAAGTGTACGTTGACCACAATCAGAGTTAGAACATCATGTAGAATAATCCCTAAAATATTTTGATCTGGGAAAGCTGGTTGAACTATGAAGAAAAGCATAAGTTATATGAACAGCTCATTAATTAAATTAATTACAGATAGAGTCATTCATCACTCAGTAGCCTTGAAAATTTACGTTTACGCTCACATCCTGTTTACCATTCTTTAAACTCATGCTTTTCACTTCAGAACACAGCATGATGACATTTGCTGTCTTATGTGATGATGCAGTGCTGAGCGCTCTCTCTCTTTTTTTTTTTTTTTTTTTTTTTTTTAACTATTCAGACAGTATTTCTATCAAAATAATAGCTTATCATGGTCATAAGATATCTTTACAAAATAGGTGAATATGCTGTGGTTGCCTGCCTTGCTTAATAGGAAGATGGCTTGATAGGAAGATTTCACCTTGATTTTGGGATGGTGCTTTATTCATTATTGTGGTGTTGGAATTAATAGAAGTATAGTATAAACTCATGAATTCATATTAGTAGAACAACTGATTGTGAGTACTATTAAAAACATTTAATATAAATTCTGTCCTAGTAAATAGATCATTATTACTTTTAAATTTCAGGCTGGAATGGGATTTTATGGGCAATTTGACTTTGGTCTCTAAATGCGTTATTTTCATCACAGTTAATACAGCATATTGTCACATTAGAAACATGATCGTAGTTTTATTTAGAAATAATGCATTGAGTATCCAAATGATGGTGAGGTCCAGTCCTATAGATGTTTCACAAGGAATCCCATGGAGACCTACACAAGATGAACCCAGATCTTGGTGGAAAAAAAAAAATAAAGCTTTCTTCCAGTTTTCCAGTTATAGAAGAGTCAATATGACCATGTGCTTTGGATTTGTTTTGATTTGCACATGCTTTCATGTATATTTTGATATAGTCAGTGAATCTATGTCGCCCAAAGTTCCTCTGAAGATGTCAGAAAAAAAAAGTATTAGTTAAAAGTTAAAGCCTTTGAAAAAACATTGCTCTTCATTGTACATCTTCCTTTTTCCCAGCTTGGCATGAGCATAATGCAGTCTGGCGAGAAAGACAATTGTTGGATAATGGTGTCCAATCAAGGGTTAGAAAGATTACTTTTGCTTAAAAATTCCATGGAAGAATACAAGTTATTTTGAGAACTTTTCTGCCCATATATTGGAATATCTTGACTTGAGAAGAATAGCTTCGTCTTTCCTCTGGAATTATGCTCTTTTTATTAAAATACTAAATATATGTATTCAAATTGGGAGGGGGGGGGGGAATGAAATATTGTGAATATATCTTCTGTTGGAAACTGTATGCAATCAGACATTATATGAAAGAATTATAAAGTAAAATAATTTTTAGATTAGAGTCATCTTTCAGTGACGTTGACTCCTATTCCCACTGAAACGTACATCAAGACTCACTTCCAAAGAAAGTGGAAATTGTTTTAATTACATATGTTCACTGTTGCATCCCTAATGGACAGGGTGAATTCTGTGGTTATAGTCAGGAGACTGTAAAATATATCCTCCCTCTGATACCTGACATACTAGTTTTGATATTTTTCCTAAGAAGGTGTATTTAATTGCATATGATCTTTATTATTTAGAGTCTCTGAAATAGTTGTTATACTAACTTATGTATGTTAAACTTATGTATGTATATTTAACCTTATTGAAAGTTGCTCCTATATTACGTCTTATTCTGGCAGTAGCTATATTATTTTACTTGTCAAAGAGCTTCCCAAACTGCTTTATCTGTTCATATTTGCATGGTCTTGATATCATCTTTTATTATTGGTTCACTAGAAGTTACTTGCTAGTTTTATGATGCTTATGCAATCTTTACTTATTCAGGAGTGTATTAATATTGTTTTTATATAGATGAGCAAGGGCATGTACACATTTTATTGTTTGTTTGTTTTTTTCGCTCTCCAAAATTATGTCACACTAATCTATTGTATGCATGGAGTTTTAAAATAGAAGCTATGATAACAAAATTCAATGTTTCCTTCATAGTATATCTTAATGACAGAGCCAGATCGTGTTTTGATCTCAGGTTTTGCCTTATGTGATTTTGATTAATATTGTATATAACAATCTTTTTGTCTGTGTATCTCTTCTGTTTAAACCTGATTTTGAGGATGTGTTACCTGTGCAGAATTTACCTGTCTTGTTTTTTGCCTCCAGTTTAAGTGAATGTTTCTATTTTTATAGCAAAAACTGAATTACAGCTAACCTCTCATACTGTGAACACACCCAAAAAGAAGCACTCTCATTAATGATGAGAGTAATCCTGAGCAGCAAATGGAGCTTTATGTGTCAGTTCCAAGAAAAAAATACTATCTGAAATAATTTGTGTAATATACAGATAATATGAGATTAGTGCAGCTGTTCTAAAGAGCCTGACCTTCAAACCAATAGCTCCGCAAGATTCAAGCATCATGGTATAATCCTGCTATGAAAGGCAAGTTTGGTTTCCTTTTTCATTTTATGATCTTCGTCTATGAGCTAATATATATATTGAAATCAATGGAAAGATGTAGATATACTTGACTTGAGTTATTCTGTGCTAAGAGAGAAGCAAAATTACTCTAAAAGTCAATTTTCTCTATAACCAGTAGTAAGCCTCTGTTTAACCAATGGTAAGCCTAGGACCATGAAGATAAGGCTTGTTTATTTATTTTCATTTTGTGGCACATACTCTGGGGAACCATCTTTCTGCATATATGCTATCTGCAAGTAAATTCAGACCTTGAAATCTGGGGTTCAAATTGACTGATTATTGTAGATTTTCTTGTTTGTTTCTATGATGTGGATTTGAAAGTTTCCCTTTGTTACTGAGCTGTTTGATTTTCTGCTATCCCTTGTCATTTTCTTTGGTACTGATGTTCACATGCAATTTTTGTTTTCCAGTTTTTAAGTTTTTTTAAGACAGTTATTATCACTTCATCTGGTATAAGCTTGTGAATGTCCTCTCTGTCAGAGCAGCAAGAAAAATTAGTTCTAAATCTTAGCCTTTGCTTTTGCATAATATAGAGAGATGAAAAAATGCCTGTTAAACAATTTGGAAGTATGGGAATTGATTTCATATTGTACTGCAATGTCAGTTCTTAATAGCTGGATGTGTTCTTATCTGTGCTATATTATATTATATTATGAAATAATATATAAAATATATATTATATTATATTATGCAATATGTGGAGCAACCTTTGCAGACATTGTGTTAGTTCAATAAATGTGTATTTGATCATTGAACTTGCTAATATGCCTGCACCATTGCATTAAAAATAATGTAGTTCAAGTAGTTCTGTGTTTTAGTTGGCATATAGTTCTGTAAGTATTTTCACCCCAGAAATAACCAGAAATTTTGGGAGGGAGTTGGTTTTTTCTATAAAAATAGGCAGTATTAGCACCGTTTCATTTACTTTTTCTAACTCACCCTGCCTTGTGTTTAAAGGGCTTTATAATTCGGTAAACACTTGGTGTCTGCTTGGCTCTAACTCAGATAGTCTCAATATTCGTGTATAATATATGGCTTTTTTTCCTTGTGCCTCTGTTTTTCTTAGCTTTATACCATGTTAGTAACAGATGAATTACACAGACAAATCACAGAAGTCAACATTTGCAATAAAGAAATATTGCTTTGTAATGAAAATTTAGCATAATTTATTAGAGAAAACAGCAAAACTGTTCTGCTTATATTAGTACCCCTCTTGACTTCCGTTGGTACCCTTCTGTTGACTATTGCCTCGTCTCCCTTGCCTTTGAGAAAGGAAACTGTTTCCTCACTGTGCAAGGTTTGCGACCCAATGAGAGCTGAGTGAATTGAGAAATGGGCACCCACATGGAGCTGTAAAAATAACCTGAATTAATTTTTAATAGCAAAATGAAAAGCATTATTGAAAGTCCTGATACCTCACATTTCTCCCTACCTTGTGTGGTAGTCAAAGTAATACTGAAATAGTGGCAACTTTTTTTTTGTGCTGATGTCTATCTAAAAGGCACAGTTGAATCTTTGCATCTTGTCAGTACAGTTTTCTTCAGTGTGTGTTTGATGATGGACATAAAACAGCAATACTGGATGCAAACTTTACTATTTCTTAGCAGAGTTATTCCAGGGCATTCATTTGGAAACTTTGGCTGAACGGTCTGTCTCTAAACTGAGTCTTTGTGTACAATTGTCCACTTCCAATAATATAAACATGAGGGGAACAATTATATCTTCCAGTTATGCAGTGTTTATCTAGCACAGATCCATTGCCCAAGCCTGTAGGTGTTTTTACATACTGGCTGTTGCAACTAATGTAAAACACTTTGGTGGCTATTACCTGGGTCAGCCCCAAATGTGAGGGGACAGGTACTTATGTTATCGCAACAGAGCTTGCTTGGGACTTTCCGTAGGCACATTTCAAATAGCATTCAGAAGTAATGGAAAAGAAAATCAAAAGCAGTGTAAACCTTACCATGAATACTTTGGCTGAAGAAGAAGGGCATTTCTCTGTTTCATTGCTGAAACTTCAGTGTGCTCACTGATTTACCATGATCATGATGAGAGAAATATCATCACCAGTGTTTGGCAGTGTTGATGCAAAGGAGCAAGTCAAACAGCTATAATCCTGGAAGGGGCTGTTGATCATGCTGATAATAAATATACAGAAAGATTTTTCCTTGGACTTAGAAGGAGTGCAAAGGAGGAAAGGCTGTGACCAAAGTGGAGGTTTTCTGGGAGCATATGGCATGAAAGCTTTCCCTCCCAGGGATTTTATTTAAACCTCAGTTTCCCCCAGGATTGCTGGCTTTGAGCAAGAGCCTGAGTGAGAGAGAACATCCTGCACACTTGACATGAGTGAAGTGCTTTGTGTAAAACTGCTGGACATGAACGCCACAGGTGACAGCTTGGTGTTGGGGTCTCTGCCATTTATTTATTTTTCTTAACATACATCATGAGAAAATTCCATACCATTTAACTATGTGCTTTTAAAAAAGGGGGTATGTCACCCTCTCTGTTGGGTTCTCAATGTCCTTCTTATAGAGCAAGAAGGTAGAGCTTACTTTAACAACTGCACTGTGTAGAAAGTCTGTACTTATCCAATGAAACTACTTGAAAGTTTCTACGTAGATGTGGCATGAGATGTACTGTATCCCTGCTGCAGAGGATTTTACATCTGTTAGGCATCCATACAGTACTTGCCAATCATAAGTCCTGTTATATTTTTATTATCTGAAATGCACCATAAAATTTATTACACTTTTCTCGTTAATCATTTTACAGTGCTGTAAATCATCACCACTTTACCATAAAAAGGACCTCAAGTTGCACCAGGGAGATTTGGACTGGGTATTGGGAAAAGTTTCTTCAGGGAAAGGGTGGTTATGCTGTGCCAGGAGGTGGTGGTGTCCCCATACCTGGAGTATTTAAGAGATGTGTGGATGTGGTGCTCAGGGACGTGGTTTAGCGGTGGACTTGTAGTGTTAGGTGGATGGTTGGACTTGATGATCTTGTAGGTCTTTTCCAACCCAAATGATTGATTCTGTGATAACATCACGTGAACATCCACTAGAGATAGATTTACTGCATGCATGTATTTTTCATTTGCTTTTCCCATGATAATTCATTTTGAAATATTTTTTTCTTGTGGGTGTGGGTTTTTTGGTTTTTGATTTTTGCTTTTACAAATGCTGTATCATTTCCTTTTTCCCTTTTATCTTTAATCAGTCTAACATTGTAAGTCTGTATGTACCGTATGTTGGATATCTCCTTTCTTTGTGAAAGAGAGCGGGAGAAAGCACATCACTGTCTGTAATGCTTGAGTATGGGGATTTTAAAAGTGTGTTACATTAATTGATTCTTAATTTGCAAGAGGAAGCATATTATGTTTTTGGAATTGAGTATCCAAAAAAAATGAAGAAAACTATATGGCAGTCTGCGTCCTCAAAATGAAGTGTGAAGTTGAAAGGAATAATTCAGTAATTAAGTTCTGTTCTCAAAATACATGCGGGCACTTATGAGGCAATTAAACTTTAACTGTGGAGTGCCCCCCTTGGATAGCAACATCACTAAAGCTTTTCTGCAATATAACTGTGAATAAGTATTAATGGTGCTTTCTCAGTTTTGCAGTCTTTCAGGTGGCTTTATACCAAAATTCATGCAGAATGAGTCAAAAACACCATGACAAAGAAATGAGTTTCTGGGTTTATCTGACTCTCCTTATCCAGTTCTGTACAACAACGAGAAAAAAATGTATCAAACAAGGTTGCCAAGAATATTTTGTGCTCTTCTCTACATGCAAATCACTAGAAAATACATTGCTGAGTGAATTTTTGAACCTTTTGGCAATATTTTATGAAACGCTGGCTGGCAGGTAGTTCAGTACTTTCTCGCTGCAAGGCCCTGTAATGTAATCACAGTTGTAAAAGGAACTTGTGAGTGAAGCAACTTGATCATTCCTCACAGCGCTACGGTGCCAAGTGGCTGGAAGAGAGAGAGGCAACTCCAGGGATTCTTCTACCCAGAAACAGCGCGAGGTATTTAAGCAAAGGTGAAGCTGCTTTAGGTGCCGGCTGCTTGCTAAGGATTATATCACAGCCGATGTTTAATTTTGCTTAAACCAGAGGTAAGCCTGTATTTTCTGCGTGTTGCTGTCACAAGCCTATGTATTAGTTTGATTTAGCTGCGTGTGTTAAGCTGGGGTTGTAACTTTGCAATGCTGCAGTCATTGAAGAAAAAACCTAGGTCAGTTTGATACTCTGTTGATCTGGGACACTGGAAATGATTTCTAAAGACAGTAATGTTTTTAAATGAAATGTCATACCGACCTGGAGATGCTGGTAGTGGTGAAATAAAACTTGAAGGACTTGAAAGTTGCAGTCCAAACAAATTAAACTGCAGAAGAGATAGAAAATATTCACATCAATTAACTAGGTGGTAATTGCTGGGAGTAAAATGAGAGGACTCTTTCTGAAGCTGTAATGTGTTCTGGTTAGTATTTAGTGCTGTTAAGTTAGGGCTGAGTTATTATTAAGAAACTTTTCAGCTGTACAAAAGAGCATGTAACATCTTTTTCCTAGAAGATACTTTCTAGGAAACCAGTGTTTTTGCCGTTGTTTCAACTTAAAGATCTTATGAATATTATTAAAGAATTAGGCTTTGGGTTTCCATTATGTACATCACATAGTTCTCAGGAAATTTTTTGAAGATGCATGGCAATAGTAAGTTTTCTTGTTAGTGATGTCTTATAAATTGTCTTGTTGGTGATATCTTGTAAGACATTATCTTTTAACAATCATAGCATCACTTTATGTTTATAATAATAAATGGTGAAGTATTTGTAATTGAAGGCTCTTATTTTAAAAAGTCTCAAATTTACTGAAATTGTAATGGCTGCACATAACCAAAAATGACTTCAGGATTTCATACAGTCATATTTAAATCCTTAAAGAAATAAAATTTTGTTTCAGTGTATCCGAAGAATCTGTTCTGCTTTCTTCTGTATTAAAATTTTGTTTTCCCCTCCTGTATTAGCTGGCAGCTGTGTCCCAGCACCCTTTCAGTCAACAACTGTTACCTCTCTACTATATGCCAGTTCTATTCTAGGGGCTGGCCAGTCATAAACAATGGAGTAATGCAACACTGTGTTTTGCTGTAAAAATGTTCAAGTGCAAACAGCTCTTCTGAGCTTTTTTCTTTATTCCATGTCTTTCTCTTCCAGTCTGACAAATCCAAGGGTGTATGAAAAACAAGTGCTTGAAATTTCATAAACTGTTTATATAGTAAATTATTTGTTGAAAACGTGACTTTGTTATGTTACTAATTTCATTTCACTGGAACAGGCTTTAAGAGTTGAATTGGGCATGTGTACCTTTAACAGTTTCATTTACATGTTCTGATTTTATAAAGCTCTTTGCATAAATGTGAACAAGGTAATTAAGATGCTGTTACTTCTGTGTGTTTATAAAGTGTTTAGTGCAATCCCAGCAGTAAAACCTCATTACCATATATCATCACTGATTGCCTCATTTTGGCTGACAGACAGCGGCTCATTTCACATCATTTGCAAGTGTGTGGACAAAACTATTAATTTGGAAATCTTTGGACAAAAAAATACTAGTAATTTAAGAAGTCATAACTGAACCTCTTCTGAAGATATCCTTCCTGTTCCTTAAGATATTGTGCATCCTAACCCATGTGTATTAGACATTAGAGAGGGGGTTTTGTGTTTGTTTTGTTTATTTTTTCCATGGCATGGGCAAATCCTATTTATGAGGATAATCACACATGCTTGTTTTTCCATTCTTTTAAGTAAATTTGCCTAACAACACCTCAAGGAGGCAAGATTTGCAAAATCAGTTGCCTAATCTTTTGAGGCCATTGTCAGGTAAAAAATAATGGCCTGATTTTTCAAGTTATTGTTTACTCTTATTTTGAATATGGATCTTAAGCAGTTCTTGTCATTCATTCTGAAAGTTCTACTTCAGCTTTGTAGATGTCAAAGGGAGCTGTTGGATAAGTTACTTTCCTCTAAAATCTAAGAGCAAACTTTTAAGAGTTTGAGTTTGTAAGTTTGCTCTTGAGTGAGTAATGCAGTAAAAAGCTGAGGTTCTGCTTTTCTGAGTGCACTGGCTAAAACACCATATGTTTTGCAAATGGCCCAGTGTTTGAAACTAAAGCATTAATGTAACTCCTAACAGTGTTTCAGACAAATCTTTTGTTAGGTTTGGTGCTTTTTATTCTTTTTTCTCTAAATATATAAGAAAAAAATATTGTGTATATGAAGGGATTAGTAGCGTTATCTTTTTTGTATTATCTGAAAATACCAGAAATGAGATTTGTTTTCCAACTGAATGTGTGAATTTATAAATACAGTTATGAGATACAGTTTTTTCCAAACTGCTGACAAAATGTTATATCTTGATGATTTATCCCAGCTGAAAAGGTTAATATTCTTTCTAGAAGGTATTATTGTTTATAATAGTATAAATTTTGTTTTGGGATTTCTCATAATAAATAGAAATGGGAAAAAGTATGGGGTGTTTCATATGTGGATTTTAAACCTTGGGGTCAAACACCACAGAGTATAAACTGCATTCTACTTTCTTTGAATATGTTGTGCGATAGTTGGAGGGAACATTTTAAAGATCATTGCTAGAATATTTCAGATGTCTTCTTATAAAAAGTGTGGCTGAACACATGAAAATACTGTGAAGTGTTGTAGGATAAAAACCTAGGAAACATTTGTGTTTAAATGTCATATTTTACTATTTATTTTTTGTATGTAGCTGCTCTTTTAGTCTTCGAGACCAATCTACCATTGAGTTCATCTGAGAGATACAAACGTGTAAAAAGAACAAAATGCATTTTGAATTATTTCTTCTTTTCTGTCTCTGACTGTTTTAGGACTATCAGCCAAGGGATGCTTTGTCAATTCATGTGTAAATAGAATTTGTTTTTGTTTAAATGTGTTACATGCAGAGTGAGTGGGATGCAGCACAACTTGTAACTCAGCAGGTCTCCAAGCAGCCAAATTTGAGGCTGCAAAATCAGTAACACATCAGAAAGGACCAGAAGGAAATGTGCCCTTGGCTTTTTTTTTTTTTTTTTTTTTTTTTTAATACTTCTTTGAATTGAGGATGACCCATAATACTCTAATACTCCAGCTGGCATAGTCTTGGTGTCTCGCACAGGCAGCATGCAGGCCAAGAACAATATGGTCACAGTCCTGCCAGCTTTCAGTCAGAGCTGCCTTGGAGCTGTAGTCCTTCTAGGCTTTCTTCTTTACATGCATGAGCATGCTTAGTACCATGAATAATTTGCCCCTGAGTCATGCAATGACATTGTGTATTAGCACCTTCCTTGTTACTGCTTCCATTAGGGGATCTAGCAATGGTGTATACTTTGCTTTCTTCAGGGTTCTTTTGAAAAGGTCATGAATTTTCCATGCCATGTACCCATCTATGCAAATTTGCTTCCTTTTTTGGTGCTAACCACTTTGCCTGTCCTCAGGTATGATTTTGGGCAATGTTTGCTCGAGGCACCTCTCTCCCTGTAGGACCATTTCAGTTTTGTCATCTTCTGCCCTACAGAGATCTCTCAAAATATCCTTTTTGCCAAATTCACAAAGTCTCCAAACTCATGTCCCAAACGTCCCATGTCATGAAATGCACACCTTGGCATCACATGATAAAAGCTTTACTCCAGCAGGCTGTGGCACAGCTCTTCCCATCTTTTCAAACTCACTGTACTGAAACAAGGGCAAAATGTCTCAGGAACCATAAAGAGCCAAGGCAATGGTGGAAGAGGGCAGTTGTACCTTTGCTGGGACATTAGTCATTTGGGGCTGTTTGTCCTGGCATTGTTCTCTCTGAACTGGATGCCTTTGGAAACCTAAATCTTGCTTTGAGGTATCTCTGGTAGGCCATCCTAATTCTATAGGTACTGTCACTGACTCTCTTGCTGATATAATTCTGTTGTCAGTAGTGTTTTTCTCCTGGCTGCTGTGTTTGGAGGTGATTAAGAAGCACGGAAGTTGGGACACATCAATTGCATTAACATTTTATGCAGTTGCTTGTCAGACTGAAAATGAATCACTGTAGGCTGTGTTTATAAAATCTACACTGAACTAGAGAATGGCGCATAGTCCTCCCTGTATTGTAGCAGGGATGCTACAAGGCTGTTGCTGAATTTTAAAGTGTACAAGCTAAGTATATCTTACAGCTGCAGATGGCTGCTTTATGATCCTTTTGCGTCTGTTATTAATCCTGCAAAAATGTTTATCACATTTTTTTTCTAGCTTTGTACCTGTTGAAATATGTGTTTGGATGGAATTTATGCACATTAATCTGCATTTCTGCATGCAGCAATCCTTACACAATAGACACAGCAGATAGAAGTATACAGAACATTTGGGAATAAATTTTGCCCCTAAATGGTATTCAGTATAGAGACAGTTTATCTTCAGTCTGCACAATGAGTATAATGCAATTTACACAGTGCAGGCAAAGAACTGTAACATATAAATTTTAATTGTATATATCAAACTAATAAAAATCACCAGCAGGACCAAGCACTCTCCAATAGATATTCAGACAATAGTTTAAAATTTTCTCAATATATCATAGTGTAGATATTAAGCCTAAATATTTTATGAAATTTTACTGTTCATATAAAGACAAGGTTCCAAAGGTATATGCAGAACTGCTAGATTGAAAATATTGCAAGATGAACATGAAAGTTTTATAAAAAACATGTAAATAACTGTAGAAACTCTGTTTATCAAACCTGCATTTCATTGTGCAGTCAAGGCAGGACTGGAAGCTGCACCCCAGAGTGACTCCACATTACCTGGGACCCTTCAGAAATAGCAGAGGTTCCCAGCTCAGTTCTGCTCTGTAATTACCTTGATGCCTTGCAGAGCTAGGTTTTGCTGAGATGTTTACGAGAGTGCACCAGAAAGATAAATTGTCCTCATTTCTTTTTGTGATGTAGGTAGACCAAAAAATAAAATAAAATACAACGTGCATAACTGACCTGTGTAAAACTTTAAAAACCTGTGAAACCTGTGTTCCAGTTCTTAGTCCTGGGCAAAAGCAATTCCCTTTATGCCATAAAAGTCTTAATGTATTTTACCATTCTGTCTTGAGTTACTTTTATGTTATATTTGATTTTACTGCAGAGTATTAATATTGAGGTTATAAACTAAAAAATGCAGAGGGCTCAAGCTTTCCCACAAAACATTGCAGATATTGATAGCAGTTACAAGAGGAGACAGAAGAAATTTTTTTTTGTTTGTTTTGTTTTTCAACCATAAAAAAATTGTTGCTGATAAACAAAGGAGTGGAATCCAGAATAGTAAGACAGAGAGCAGTGGCTTGAAAAGTATTTGGAAACGGACAATCTGCTCTATACAGCACAGTGAGATAAGGTTGTTGGCTTGCTCATGGCCATCCACAAGGATTCCTCCTTCACAATTCTGTGCATTTAAAATCTCTGATGCAGAGAGGTATTTTCAGGCAGCAACATGAATGTTATCCATGGTAATATTAAATTCTGTGACAAATACACTTGCAATTTTCAGTCTCTGCATGGCTCAAAGCTAAAATACTAATTTCTGTATTTTAGTCAATGGATATTTTTACAGTGATTATTTCTATGAATATGTTTTTTATTATGCTTTCCTAGCAACCTGGCTCTCATCCCTGGGTTTCTGCACCCACTGTGTTGTCCAGGTGGCCCAGCGCAGCATCTCTTTCCTAGCTTTGTGACAAGGTCGTGATGATCTTGTTCCTTCAGTGTCTCATCACGCCAGTTTCCTGAGACTGGAATATTCACAGGCAGCCCCATTCAGATGCCTGCGTTTTAGCCTCTACCATACTTTATCCGTCTGGTCGTGCTGTCTGATCTGGCTGTCTCCAGAAAGGATTGCAAGATGTAAACGACATCATCTCATCCACTATGTGGAAGCAGATGGAAACAGAGATACTTTCAGACAGGTCCCAAGAAGAGAAAGAAGCAGAAAACAGCATGGGTAGCAAATGCACAGCTATTGAAAATGTGAAAATCCTGCTTTGTCATAGGGCTCTGCATGTAGGTTATGTATCTTAGAATGCCTTTTTATTCATTTTTGATGTTCAGTTTACATTTCAGTGTTGACTTGCTAGACACATCATCTGTTTTTGAAGGTAAAGCATAGGTTCAAAAAGTTATGTTCTGATTTTCTGCATATGGGGTCACTCAAATTTCATGAAGTACCTTGTACAGCCACCTACATCCTCTGGAACTGGAGCCTGCTCTGGCTGGTGTACCTCTTCTAGCCTAGCATGTTTAGAGGCATTGAATAATGCATTTTCAGCTGACCAAGCACTGGGAATTTGAATGAATTGCAGTGACCCACAGCACAACCTCTGAGCCGTTGGTCTCAGAAGGGACTAAAGGGTCTGTGGCTGTCTGGAAGTAGCCAGTTTCTTTCTGGGAGGCATTTGTTTCTCTGCTCCTGGATGGCCGTAGATAAACACTCCCCCTTCCAGAAGGCTTGCAAGGAAAACCATTGCTGGGGCAGTGCCTCTTCTTAGCCCAATATATGAATTCTTTATTGTTTTGTTCCTGTTTTCCATCTCTCCGATAGCTCCAAAGGAGACAGACAGGGGAAGAACTGTTCTCTCCTGTGTAATTTATCCCTGTCCCCCAGCAGCTCCACAGACCCAAAGGGCAAAGGCCAGTTGTCCACAGCAAGTGGAAGCTATGGTGGGGCTTCGAAATCAATTACTTTTATTGTAAGAGTGGCCAAGGTCTGTCATAGCTTCAAACATCAATGATGTCTGTGTGAAACGGGAAAGCAAAAAAGTTTTCAGCCTCTGTAGGTGGAGGTGGAAGAAGCCTTCATTTTTTCAGATGCTCCCATTAACAGACTGTGAAAGGGAAATAAAAAGTTCGTGGAAAGTGGATTAAGTACTTAAGTGAAGAGGAAAATGCAGGAGAGTGTTTCTGCATGTGTTTCTGTGCAACTTTTTGAAATCTACTGCTTTTGTGAGAGAGATTAATGTTGCCCATTGAATGATTGGCTGAATTAAATGAAAATGAGCAGGATGCTAAGTTTGAAGTCAACACGGATTATGGAGACCTTGGTAGAAATATTTCAGTTAAAATTTTTCAGAACAATTACCATAATTTAGGAGCATAATATTTTCAATGCAACAGCAAAATTCATTGTAACTTGGCTGGAGCCAATTGCACCTGGAGCTCAGGACTGCCTGTGGAAGGGACTGCAAGCTTGTCTTGCTCAAGGGTAACCCAAAACCTTACAAGTGGAGCTCAAAGGGCAATTCAAAGAATGCATGATGGAAGCTTTTCCAAATGGACCAAGCTGTTAAAAATTTTCACAAGATTTGCATTACTTTGTAATGTTCATTTGCAAGCCTAAGCTCTGTGAAGTCCGTCGTCTTTCAAGGGGAGTCTCAAAGATTTTATTCTGCTTAGAAGTTATGTAAAGTGCACTGTTTACTTTGTGGTGAAAAGTAAGATTTTACTGGGTCAAAATATGTTATTATATTTTTGATACCAAGTAGTAGCATTTTTCTGTTAAATTCTTAAAGAGAATTCTTCTTTATTCTGTAAAGAATTTAAAATTCTTCTGTAGTCACCCAAGCGAAGGTGGCTAGAGACACCTTACTGAGCATATGTTTAGCATACGCTATCACAACCATTCTGTCCACATTCCAACTGTATAAAGGTTATTAATAACTCATTAATATCGGGCTGTAGCCATTTTAAAGAGAAACAATCACCACTTTGCAGCTGAAGAAGAGACTTTCCTTCCTTTATGAGAATAGCCTTTTTGTCTTCTGAAATAGTAATGGTCAAGTCAGACCATTTTTTTGAGGAAAACTGCAAGGAAAGGCTTTGTGCTAGATTGTCATTCTAACTATCACTTTTTTTTGTTTTTCTATCTGATTTCAGAGTCTGGCAACAAGAAATTAAAGAGCACGATACAGAGAAGCACAGAGACAGGAATGGCAGCAGAGATGAGAAGTCGTATGGTTCGACAACCAAGTCGAGAATCCACTGATGGCAGCATAAATAGTTACAGCTCTGAGGGCAAGTAAGTGGCATTAAAAATATCAGTAATGTATGAAAAATTTCTTCTATTGTAAAGAAAACAGAATGTGAACAGAGGTCCCAGCTTTGGCTGACGGGTGTAGCTCTGTGCATAGATTCTTCCTCTTGAGAAAACGTTAGCAAAACTGAACTATTTAGGCATGCCATACAAAGTCATTGAAAATTGAAATTGAGAGGGGACTTCTGAGGGTCTCACATTCTCCCTGCCATCCTGTGAGGCATTTTGTTCATCATAAGAGAACTGAATTCAGAGTGCACTATTCAAAACAAAACATAGGGGTAGTTTTTCTTTGAGTTGTGTTTGGATTAACTCAGAATTAAACTTCAAACGTTGTGTGTAAATCCCGGTGATATGAAACTCTGCTCAGTAATACTGTACACAAAGAAAGTTTAGTTTGGAGTTGGTCCAAGTCTTTTATTGAGAATTGTAAAACCAGAGTCCAACTGCATTAGCGAAAATCAGCCACACAACTGTGGGTAGCGGGGCAGCTGTTTTCATTCACTGATGGATGACTGAGTCTCAAGGAAAGGAGGGTAGAGGCTGATTTGACACAAATGTGTGCATCCTCCTCAGAGGTCTCAATGGGGTTCTGCCTTGTGTGCAGAGGCACAGTGGTCACCAGAGAATTCTTGGAAGTTGCCTTCCTACAAAAGTGGAAACTGGGGGGAGGGAATTCCAGAATTCCACCTTATAGACCGTGTGTGTGTGTGTGAAAGGATGAAGAGCCAGAGGCAACCATGATGGTGGCAAGGAGATGTGTCAATGTGCATTTTCTCCATCATGAGATGATAAGGCATTACCTTTACCCTTCATCACTCCTTCTTCCTTATTCTCTCTACGCTGGACTGTCAGTCTGTAGGGCACCAGTCATTCACCATGCTGATGAAGGGCCAGGTAAATGGGACCACACTAATACGGAAGCTAGGGACTGGCAGGTTAGCAACATGGGAGAGTTGGGAGCCCAGCACTGAAGGTGAGGACCTTTTGGTTTGTTAGAGTTAGCAGCTCTTTTGGTTGATTCCTGATCCTCAAGATGCTTCAGCTTCATTTCCTGACTTAGTTTACACTTAGCCTTAACCACTGACCTTGATGTCACTATCCCTATTCATTCCCTGCAAGGGTATAGAAACAGTGAGGCCAGTGAAGTGAGAAGAACAGCTGTATCTGACAGTGACATCCTCTAAAGGGAAACCAGGGAGAATGAGCTAAAGGAGGCAGATAACAAAACCCAGGTTAAATAGTTACATATGTCTTGCTGCAGTGAAGGAAGAGAAGCATTCCTTTAACAGGATGCAATGCCATGGATAAAAGGGATGCCAGACGGCTCTGCTCATCATGGAGCTGTACTTCATGTCTTAGAAAACTTCTCTGAGGTCTTACATTTTTCTGTGTTTCTGTGACTTAGCTGTAGATCATAACCTTCAATACTCTGTGAGCTTACTTGAATATCTTAGAACAGTGTTAGTTTACAGCAGCTTTAGGTTTAGTTCACAGTGAAAGAAAGATGTTAAAAGTGGGTATTCTTGTAAGAAAGATGACCAATAAGCCAATCTTTTATTGTACAGTCACTTCCCCTACATGCATCACTATCTTATTTTTAGAACATGAGTTGGACATAAGTACAAGGTGGAGGGGAAGCTGCACCACTGCATCACACAATCAGGGGTGTATGCACTGTGCCACCCGATCCTAAAATCCTCTTCCTCCTTTCTTCTCCTGGGCATTTTTCAAACATTAGAAATGTCACATTTGACTTCAGATCTTACTGCTAGTGTGAGTATGAATTGTTTTTTGATAGTACCTTGTACTCAGACTTCCCCTGCATTTGTATGGCAAAGCTATTTACTAGGTTTATCCTTCCTTCCATGAGATTCCTATCAAAATCAGCAGGAGCTTGACCTTGGTTGCTTGAGTAGCATTTTGTGTGCAGTTCACTCTTACTGTAGGCAGGTAATGATAACAATTAGGAGGTGTTGGTGTTGAATTTGCATGGACAATTTTTCCTTCCTGATGAGTATACTTTATGATACTGCCCTTAATTGCAGACTCACCTTGTTAGTTTATTAGTGTTATGTTAGTGTTATGCCTCATCCTGCATTTTGCAATACCAGTGAGATAAATAACTTTGCTGAGATCACACAGTCCTACAGTAGATACCCCAGGTATCACATTATGTTCTTCTGCCTGAGCCATAATTGGAGTTTAATGAGTTGCAATTAATGCACATTAAGGTGAATGGAGTACTCACACCCTTCATTGTTATTTGTGTAGTTAGAAGTGTCTGAAAAATGAGAACACTCTGAAGTGAAGATTTTCAATGCAAGTAATTCCCCACCAAAATGTAACAGGCATTTAGAGGAAAAAGGCCAAAGAAAAAAACAAGAAACCAATTCTAGCAGCAGCAAGAGTGAATGGGATGTGCCACTGGGCAGAGGAGCAGGCTGGGTGTCTTGTCAGGCAGGGCACAAGGCTTGAACCTGCACCTTGGTGTTAGGTGACTGCCATTACTGGGGGGCTGATGGTTGAACTGAAGGCCTCCAGGTTCTACTTTTCCATCTAAAGAAACCTTAAATAAGATTTCTTTAAACTTCTGTGAAAAGCTTACCTGTAGGATAATCAGAGTTTTATAATGAAAAGTACAATGCTGATGTTTTCTTGCCAACGTTAGTTACAGGCAGTCTATTTGCTCACGGAAACATTGTTAAGAGCAGTTAGTCTTGAAGAGAAACACAAACATCTTGTACTCAACTAACCAGGGTTTGCAGAGAATTTTTAGTATGAATTGAATGGACCACATAAATCTGGTGTATGGAAATCAAAGCTTTTCACACTAGGTGTTTTAATTAGGTAGTTTTGTTACTGTGTTCCTGAGTCTAATAGGGAATTTCCTTTGAGTGAGAAAGTGATGCAGAATGCTGGCTGGCGCGTTGGGTAAGATGCACGTTGGGTAAGACTTAGTTCAACATCTGTTCTTCTGTTCCTCCTAATTATGATGAGGAAGTCGAAGTTGAGTTTCCCCACCATGGATCATTCTCTCTCTTGTTTGTTTCTTTGTTCTGTTACTCTTTGGAGAGTGCATATGTATTGCAGAGAGAGAAAAAAAAAAAAAGTGGAGATAAAAAAAAGTGGAGATTCCTGAATACAAGAAAACAGCTTGGAAAATCATGTGTATTCTGTGTTACTGCATTGCATTTCAGTCCTGAAAAAGGGATGGGCATTCACTGTAGATGCAGATGTGGCTACTAGAATATTTGGCTAGGGAGCAGCATTAGGTTTAGGTCTCATCCACACTAGCACTATTTGCCAGTTTATGATTTCATTAAACAGCTGCAACAATCAGATTAATTTAGCATATGTATTGGTTTTCCCTGTTTAACCTAACTGATGTGGATGGCCTTTAAATGTATGTATTACAAAATAAATCAAGCATTCAGGAATGAGCAATAGGCTCCTACATTTCATGAGGCTTTTTATGTCCCGCCATATGAGGTCACTCATAGTTTATTCACCTGTCAGGCTCTTTGCTGCTCCTGGAACACTCCTTAGCAAGAACTACTTGTATGAACTATTTTTGTTCCACATACTTTTGTTTCACTTTACTTCTTTGGGGTCCTTGGGAGATAGCTCATTTGTGTTGCTGCAGAGCAGTGTGTGGTTGCACATCCTGAGCTGCTTACCTTGTGTAAGAACTATTTTTTGGGTGGACACTGTAGGACAATAAAAAATAATCCTGTTCTTATGCTTAACCAGCTTTTATTTTCCTTCAGCTTAATATTTCCTGGAGTACGGCTGGGTGCTGACAGTCAGTTCAGTGATTTCCTTGACGGACTTGGACCTGCACAGTTAGTAGGCCGGCAGACGCTAGCAACCCCTGCCATGGGTAAGAATAATATGTTCTCCTATGTTAGATGTGTAAGTAGCTAATAATTATCGCATACACTACCAAACTACAGCACCACAAAGACTTTTAAAAAGTGGCTTCCTTCACTGTAAACATGAAAGTCTTATATCCAGTCACTGGTATACCTAGCATGCTAGCATCCAGAATGGAAGGAAAAACAGTATTTGCTCCAGATGGAGGTGTCTGCTAATCTCATCTGCAAATTGAAGATAGCGGCTTCAGTTTCCTTCCCACTCAAAAGTTATTGTGGGTTTTCCAATTGTAGCTCACTGCAAAATCTCAGCTGTTCAAGGTTTATATTTATTTGCCACAGATTATATTGAATGTGATGGACAGTTTCTTGCCCAACTCCATGCTTGTCCAAGCTTAGTTCATCCTGAAGTAACCCCAGAATTTGAAACTTCAGCCCACATTTGCAATGCCCAGTAATCAGCTGCTGATAAAGACAGTGTTTCTAATGGAGGAGACAAAATCCTTTTCTAAAGCAGCTGCCTGGAACTATCAGTGATCTTCTCTGTACTCCAAACTAGTCTGGATTTCCCTATAGTAGCATTAGTTTTATCTTGGTTATGAATGGGCTATGAGTGTATGTTCTGTGCAACGGCACAGTGCTGTGTATATATCTTTGGAAAGGTTTGATAATTTTTTGCTCACACTTGAGCAATTCTTAGGCATGCTTCGCATATTACATGTTTAGGATGATAAGTGAGGAGTACTTGATCCATGCCTGCAACAATGCTGGAAATCATAAGTGGCCAGTGCTTTAGTACAGCGCTCTCAGAAGAGTCAGCTTCAGGAATGGTTACTGAGATGCTGCTAAAAAAGAGGAGAAAGAGACAGAAAAACTGTAAGGAGTTTGTTCCTCTGCCAACTCATGAGCCGAGCAGAAGGAGACAGACTTTCTTGATGCTTTGAGTATCCTGTAAAGCAAGGTTTGCTGTATAAGTCCAGATAACTGCTACTTGCTTAATGCATTAATAAACACCAAAGTCATTAAATACACTTTTCCCGTAATTTGAAAGAGAAGATAATTGATAGACTACCTGCCCAATAAAAATCTAAATGGCTCTGTTGGTATAAGGATCTAGATTTCCTTTATCTCTTGATTTTAATCTAAATATTTTTCTGCAGATGACTTGGGTAATACATTTTTTTTCACTTCTTAGAACCGTTTTATTTACTAAATGCTCAGGTTTCAGCCCCCCAAAAAAGCACTTTGCCATGCTTTTTAACAAATTTCAGAAGCTTTTCTACATACAGCTGCCAGTGATGACTGGAAAACGTTTGTATTGTTGCTCCCCCTTCTGGTTGCCTGTAACATGTTTTTATTTGAATGTGCGATCCTGAGATGTGGTATTAAAACATCTTGGAATTTTCCTTTAGACTGCTTTTAGCACAACACAGAGCTCTGTTTATTCAAGTTAAGTCTAATAGCTAGAAATCTTCCCTGCTGCTCTGTCATACCTCAAATGCCAAGGTATAAAACACTGCTTCAATCTACCATTAGACAAGCATGTAAAAATCTCATGCGGGGTTAATTTCAAAATGCTGTATTTCTAAATCTGAAATCCCCAATTATGTAGTTCAGGACTGGCTATCTTTTTTTGTTTTGTTTTGTTTTGTTTCAAGTAATTCGGCGTTTACATCTGAAATACAGCCATACTTAGCTGTGGCATGGATATATGGACAGTTCATTTATTTGCACAGGTTTCACACAGCTCACGTGTCAAATTGTTTATTTTTGATTCTAAGTGGTGTATTAGATACCTGCCCAGCTAATTCCCTAATATAAAAAAATCACAGAGATGTAATACTTTGAATTGTGGTTAAGGTAACTTTTCTTGTATTTTATTGGTCTCAGACCAAAGCCCTTTCCTTTTTATGTAAGAAATATCACTTATCAAAATTCAGGCAGGGTTTGATCGATGGCAAAAGCAAGCTTTATTTTAGTGTGTTGCATCACTTTATTCACACTGAAAATGGGCATAGAATATTGATAAAAACAGAATTGTCACCTTTGTACTTGTTTCAGGCCTTTGCAGAAGAAGACCTCTTTTAAGTCCCTATGAGGCTAGGGCATCATCCTCTGACTGCACCTCATCCAGTTGGTGTACCTGCCTTACACTGAGGATCCAGTCAGATAATTGTAGTTGTTGAGGGTTTCAAAGTTAAATTCTATCAGCGATTCTCCTTCCTGTTATATCAGACAAGAAACCTTTGCACTGCCATCTCTTGCATCTCAGCTTGGAGGCAGAAACTTCTGCTGAGGAGATATCTGAACGTGTGTTTGGGTTTTAGGCTGTTTGGGCATGCGACCACTGCCAGGGCAGTGTGTGTCAGTGACTGGCACACTAGGTCAGCAGTCCTAGGTAGAAGTCTCTAAATAATTCAAAGTGCAAAATCAAAAGTATGGTGGTGATACTGAAGTGTTGCTATAAATTTGCTTGTCCCCCATGGATCAGAAATACTAAGCTCAGGTATGAAATGTACATGACGAGAGGGCATATTGCTAAGTATGTATCTTTTAGTACTGGGTTAAGGATGGAGAAATCTAAGGGAACAGGAGGTGACAAGCACAATAACGCAGCAGACTAGTACCACACCAGTCTATTTCCCACTCTTATACCGTATCTCCCAGGCTGTTCTGCTTCTTTAAAATGTAAGCTTCTTTCTTCTCCCTTTCAGGTGATATCCAGATTGGCATGGTGGATAAAAAGGGTCAGTTAGAAGTAGAAGTCATAAGAGCTCGTGGCCTCACGCAAAAACCTGGCTCCAAATCTACCCCAGGTAAGGGAAAAATAGACAATATATGAACAGAAAGCAAGAATACGAAATAAACAGATTAAGCAGAGACTGAAGACTTTTTAAGCTCCTCATTTAATATAACTACATTTGTTTGGTTTGCTTTTAACAAAGAATGTGTGAATGGATATGTCCTTGCTACCAATGTCCACTTCTTACCACCTTGCAGCTACTAACTGCTTGTTACCTTCCAAGGAATGATTTTCAGCAACTCAAAATCCATTCTGGAAGGAAATTTTGCGGAAATATTTCCATGCATTTTAGGCAAGTCATATCTCTCAGAGAGGCTTTGTTGATGTAGATGAAGACCTTTGTGTTTGTTCCACATCAAAACAAGAAATGGAGAACAGATGAATGTGCTTTAAACAAGCAATTTAGTAAATCCACATGCCATGGTCTTCTGTGTGCAGAAGTGCTTGAAGAAGCTTGTAGGTGATGCTAGTGCCAGTGTCAACAACCTGTGTAATGAAAGAAATTTAATTGTATCATTTCACAAGGACTTTTTTGAGTCCTGTTTATTTACAGAAATATGTCTTAGAAGAGGTTTATAATCACCACTACAACCACTGCTTTACTGTAACAAGTAGAACAGTTGTTTTAGATAATGTTTTGGCAAAATGGTACTTCACAACCTACTCAGGAGCTGAAGATGAAAGAGTCAGTGTTATCTAAATGACTTAGTTTTAAATATTCCTTTCAATGAAATATCAGTCTTCTGTTTCAGTGTATCTCTGACCCCTGAACATACATAGAGACTCCAGATTAGCTAGCAGAGACAATTAATTCCTGGCAAAGGGAAGTGTTTCTAGAATGACAGGTGTGAAAAACAACTGTTATTAATAACATCTTGGATCATAAAATTCAAGGTTTATAAAAACTGATTTGATTTCTTATGGTCTGTGTCATTTATTTAGTGAACATAATTGCATTGAGATGAGGATACAGTGCTGCGTACAGCGAGGATAGCGTGTGTCATGTTCTTTCTACTCAGTTTCCTTCTATGGCATTTGTCCTGCAATTCAGATGTGCAGTGTAGAAATTTTTAAGTTCAAATATAAAATTTGTGATGTTCTGTTTGCAGCTCCATATGTCAAAGTGTATTTATTGGAAAACGGAGCATGTATAGCTAAGAAGAAGACAAGAATTGCGCGGAAGACCCTTGATCCTTTGTACCAACAGACACTGGTTTTTGATGAAAGTCCACAGGGTAAAGTCCTTCAGGTCAGTTGCTTCTTAATCCCATTTTAGGCTATCATTTGGTAAAGCACTTGTATGTTTACTTAAGTTTAAGCAATATACGTAAACCCATTCCAACTCGCTAAGCATTTAATTTTATAAATACCAGCAAACACATCCTTGTGGCTTGTGGTTTCAGACCTGTGAAATGTCTGGCTGTATTAAACATTTCTCTTTTGTTGACTCTCGCTCCTGTTCTGCCATTACGTTTTCCCGCAAGAGGGAGAAATCATTCACCCTTAAGAATAACATTTTCCTTACAATACACATCATGAAATACAGCAGGAGTGATCGTGGCTTTTAGGACAAGGCTGAATCTGTATTTTGTGTTCTTTCAGGTAATAGTTTGGGGAGACTATGGCCGAATGGATCACAAATGCTTCATGGGAGTTGCCCAAATCCTTCTGGAGGAACTGGATCTGTCCAGTGTGGTAATAGGCTGGTATAAATTATTTCCACCTTCATCACTAGTGGATCCAACCTTGACTCCCCTGACACGCAGGGCCTCCCAGTCATCTCTGGAAAGTTCAACTGGGCCTCCCTGCATTAGGTCATAGTAGCAGGTGCTGTCTAATAAAAACACCACCCAGGATAACGATTGGAACCAGATACTCACACGATCAAAAAACGCTGTTGGAGAGAGACAATCACTTCTGTTTTTGCTTGTAGTAGTTATCCAAAAATATGTCTGAGTTGTTTGTCGAGAGACAGCTTACATTGACAGAACAAAAATATATCACGTATGGCCAATCTATTAGCAACTATCACTGATGCTTATATTGATCCAAAAACAAACAAACAAAGAGAAAGAGGGACCTTTAGATTCAAATTAAGTCAAATATGAGCCAAACTGGAAGCTCTCACTCTGTTAACAATGTTATATTTTTTCACATTTTGACAGAGCCCTCAAGCAGTGTTAACTTCCTGGTGTTTCAGCAGTTTTTCTGTACTTGTTACTTCCACTAGTTTTTTGCCATGTGATTCTGCTAGTTTTGTAGAAGTCCTCACAACGCTAACAGAGACCCTTCCTTTCTTTTTCTAAACCAAACAAACTAAACCAAAAGGGCTGAAGCATATCTCTGTAAGCATCGTTAAAGTGTTCAACAGCCACAGTTACAATTCCAGCAAGTTCAAATCGTTTCTCGGTTCTGGTGCTTCAAAGTCTCTCATGTGGGAACCCAGAACAAATGACCGATCGAGGTTATATTCTTAAAAAAAACTAATCATCACAGTGCCACTTTTTCTTTGTAAAATAAAAGCAGATATGTTTGCATTATATATAATAACTTTTATGTTTATGATGTTTTGCATGGAAGAATTTTGAAGAATTCTGCAACTAATGCTGGGGACTGGTATAAAGCAGCTTTAGTCTTAATTTTGACATTGAATATGTTACTGGTAATGCAGTTTTCCTCCTAGAAATGGAGAGGAAATATTTACGTTTCTGTGTATAAATGTATATTTGACTTCCCAAAATGTTGACCAGGAATGGATTGAGCATATGACACTTTCAGCTGTACCCAGGCTTCTCTGATGTGTGTCGCTTCAGACGCACTTGTCTGCCCTGGATAGAGCATGGTATGATTCGTTCAGTGTTTCACTGGAAATTCCAGTTGAAATATTCTGCACTTACTAATGTTTTTATCAAATTTTAGTTTACATTTCTTTGAGATTGATGCAAGCACAAAGCTTGATTTTTTAACGCAAGATATCTTACTTTTTGGAGAAAAAAAAAAAAGTCAAAATTCAATTTGCTTTTTATTCATTTGAGTTCTTCTTGGCCTTGAAATCCCTTGTGATATTCTGTAAATGTGCTAAAAACTGCAGATTCTGCAGGTGCATTGATATGTTACCCCTCCTTTTACAGGCCATTCAATTTTGTGATCACACAAATAGAGCAGCATGACTTGGAACTGTTCAAAGCTGCATGCACGTTTTGTAAAAAGAGATGAAAAAGGTTATTTAATAATGTATGTTAGTTCCACATAGGCCAGCTTGTATGTTGCATGTACTTGTACAGTTTGCTCGTAATTACTATACTGAAGTAACCAAGAAATCTAAGCCATCCATTTTTCTTATAGACATTTTGCAGGTTTTAGCCAGGCTAGGTCTGTGAGTCTGGTGCTAAATGTCTATAGATGGACTTTATTTTTTACCCTATGGAAAACGTGATGTAGTACGGACCAAATTCCTTCTAATAAATATTTTGGTGTAGATTCCTACTGTGGGGCTGTAACACATGTAGAAACTGTGTACACACTAGGTTTTAATTCATAGACATACTGCCTGCACCAAGTGAACTATTTATTATTACTCAACACGTCAGAATTACTCTGCCCATCTTTCCGTAGGGCACAGATTGATTACTGCTCGACCTGCTGAGCAGGAAGAACTCAAGTATTGGTGCACTACTACTAGATCCTGTTCTGTCTTAGTGGCCAAAAAACAACTAGTTATAATTCGATAGTATCTTTCTATTTTGACCACTTGTCTTAACACTCCCCTGTGCTTTTAAATGAACTTCCAACTCATGTTATGTAAACATGTTTAATAAAATTTCCTTTTCATGTCCAGTGTAGTAGTTGTGCTCTCTGTATGTTCTGAGGTTCATCTGTGATTCTGCTCGCTGCAGGACTGTGTGAAATGTGTTAAGGAACAGTAAAATGATAAGTGATTTCTATGGTTCTTTTGATTGATGTAATAGTGTATGTTGAAATCTGGGGCCAGAAACTGAGGTCTGGTGAAAGTCGTGTTTGGTTGGCTGCCTTTTCACCATGGAAGGAGCCAAATTGTGCTCTCATTCATCGAAGCAGGCAAATTGAAGTCAGTTAGCCAAATTACAACCTGGTGAAACCCAACCAGTTTACTTGGGTTGAACAATGCTGTGTCTGCTTGCACTAGGTCAGTGGGGCAGTACGTGTCAGAGCCAGACACCAGCTCTGTATTTGGTGTGTGCCAAGCCTTTAAGACATGTGAACAACTTCTGAACTTTTGCACTCTTTAAACCCAGAAATATGCCATTGTACTGTAATGCCACGATGGATCCTGCTGTATAGACATTTACCTGAGAGCAGAATTTGGCACTACATTTTATTAGAGAATCAAAGATTATGTATGTTGTTTGATTTTAGTTTTCCATGTCCCACAGATACCTGATCACAACTGAAAAATAACATAAAGACAATATTGCCTCACTTTGAACACTTTTGTTTATTACTTTATTTAACTGAATACATGGTTAAGCTACTGAAAAAAAAAAAAAAGATAATTAAACATGGTAAATCTCTGAACAAAAGACATGTTATATCTCTGCTTCTGTGTGGTGGGAGTGATCTGTTTAAATATACAATTTGTCATACTATTGCAAAACCACTTAGTTTCATAAATCTCATAGCTTTGTGCCTGATACTAGGATACTTTTCCCATTATGATCCTGAGTAATAAATAAAATTTAGCATTTCTGATCCCCCCTAGAGCATAGAAAATGTAACAGCAAAACAACACATTGAACAACTTCATTTCTGGTTCTGGATGAACAGGAGTCACACATGGACAAAGTTCAGGACAGAAGCAATAGACTGCACTAGGACAGATTAGTTATGTGATAGTCTCTTCTTCCAGGGACTGATGCCTTTTAAATAAATACTCATTGCTGATTGCTGTGCTACAAAGATGGGTCAGCTTTCAGTTCCCTCCTGTTTTTCCCTTGGGAACGCAGTACTGTGCTACATGTAATGTGCAGGAGAAGAGCAAAGATACTAAACTTAATATCCCTGATATATAACCAGAAAGTTAGTTTCCCTGTGATGAACAGATGTTCTAAATTTTATATTGAAATGAAAATGTAGTGTCCCTCTTTCTGGTAGGAGAAAAAGCTTTTGACTTTGGCCATTGTGTTAGAGAGCCATCAGAACTTCTCTGAGTTGGTAGGACAACCTACCTAGGATCTCCTTCCTTCATAATTCACAGAGAAATGACACATGCACTTTCATTGCCTATTTTCATTAACAAATGACACTCCTGAAAGTTGAGTTCAGCCCAGGTAGAGAGTTGGGATTGTTCAGCCTGGAGACGAAAAGGCTCCAGGCAGACCTTGTAGCGGCCTTCCAGTACCTAAAGCGGGCATATAGGAAAATTGGGAGGGACTCTGTCAGGGAAAGGACAAAGGGTAATGGTTCTAAACTAAAGGAGGATAGATTTAGATCAGATATAAGGAAGAAACTCTTCACTCAGAGAGTGGTGAGGCAGTAGCACAGGTTGCCCGAAGAAGCTGTGGATGTCCCATCCCTGGAGGTGCTCAAGGCCAGGCTAGATGGGGCCTTGGGCAACCTGGTCTGGTGGGAGGTGTCCCTGCCCATGGCAGGGTATTGGAACTGGGTGATCTTTAAGGTCCCTTCCAACCCAAACCATTCTGTGGTTCTATGATTGATGAAGAAAAGTTCAGAGTGGACTTTCAGTGGCTGTTCTGTGCCATCCAGGATTCTACTAATAGCCACTAACTTGTCCTGTATGAAGTCAATGGCTCTACCTGTGGTTGTCTTCTGCTTCCATGCAGTCACTACTCTACTGTCGACAGCCCACATAACTCTAGCAAAAAAAGCTGTGGGCTTCATACTCTTCTTTTGCCATAAGTGAAGAAATTCATGCCTAACAGCAAAGTTGTTCTTTCTTTAAAGGCCCACATTCTCATACCATGTTAACCACAACGTAATTCTTTAAACATGGAAGAAAATAATTTGAAATAAAGTAGATCATTGTTAAAGTATGTAGTTTCTCAATTCAGGCAATGAGTATTGTGGCCATCCTGAGTGATTAAGAACATCACCAAAGTCTTTCAAGAATAACAAGATTCTTAATTAATACTTCATTCCCAGCCCTGCCACTTCTCTCCAGGAGGAAAATGCCCAGCTTTTAGAATCATAGAATAGTTTGTGTCAGAAGCAACCTTTAAAGATCATCTAGTCCAACCCCCCTGCTATAAGCACGGAGGTCTTTCACTAGATCAGGTTGCTCAGGTCATATATGTATTTTCTCAGAGGCTGTATGTATGACCATGTATGTTGGGAGTTATTAAATACCAGGGTTATAAAAGATGTGTATGTCAGGCATGTCATATAGATCTAATCTTCATCCAGGTTTTATGATCCAAATTTGTCCTGTCTGAGGTGCCAGACATAGGAAGGGAAGCTGCCCTCGCTCCTTTGAGAGTACAGCTGCTGACAATGATTCAGCTGCTGAATACACAACCTGGTGTCTATGAAACGATCATTTGTCAGATTCTTTTTAGTAGTTGGGATGATTTGAAGTCCTAGTGGCACATCAGGACATAAAACCTTGGTGGTTCTGCCTTGGTGGGTCAAAACGACTAATGCTCAACACTAGCAGTACCTGAGGGAAAGGGTCAAAAGTTGACAGAGTCAGTAGGCTACAACGTACCAATACAGCAATTCAGGTAAGGTGAATTTTACACATCTCTACTTACGTCTCATCTAGTACAAGACAGACATCCTTGAGAGATGAGTTTTTTAGAGGTTTCACTGGCTGTCTGCTAGAAGTGAGTTAGATAAGGGCTTCACAGAATGTCATAGGTGGCCTCTGAAAAAAATACCTTCAAAAAGAAGTGATGAGTAGCAGTTGGTTACTATAATGTTCCTCAGACAATTAAGAATTATTTGTTCTGATTGCCTTTAACATGTTTTACAATTTCAGAGTGCTTCTAAAATGCAGTTAGAAATTAGTTAGCTGTAGTATTGGCCTATTTGGTAAAACACTGGGTACACAATGAAAAGCTGTATGGTATTACCATCTGCATGGATTTTCACTATGTCTGCAACAATTCATTTAGGTGAAGATTTAGAGTCTTCTTCACATTCCCTTCTCATTTTTCACTGGAATGTAGGTTTCTGCGTGACTTTGAGAACTTAGGTCTATGCAATTGGATTTTGTGATGAAAACACTGGGGAAAGGTGCAATTCCCTTTTTCAGAGATACCACATAAATATGGAAAAAGAAGATAAATGTGGAAAAAAAGTAGTTGTGAAGTGCTCAGACTCTGAAGTGACATAACTATCCCATTTTCTTGTCCTTTTTTTTTTTTTTTTTTTTCACTGACAAGTCTCAGGAAGCAATATCTTCCATACTAAACCTTTTCACATTTTAGCTACAGCCAAATAACAATTCCTGAGCCACACACCTAAGCAGGACACTGCTGTTCTCTTCAGTTTATACAATCCTCTATTCAACAAGTCTATCATACAATGTCTATTGTCCCAGTTTTATCCTGTTGAGGCAGCACCACCAGCATGATCACCTCTGCATTTGCAATATCTCCACTTTGTCTGTAGTTGCTGTTGTCTGGTCTCACTTCCTCTGGCTGTTTAGTGACAGGAGGTCTCCACAGAATAATGCTGCTCATGTATATGCTACAGCACTAATAACAGAGATGGAAAAATCCCATTTAGAACAAGTTACATAGTTATACAAGGGTCAGTAAGACAGTCCTAGGTGCTTTAAAGAAATCTTGTAACACAATTTACCCCCCAAAACAATGCAAGAGCTTGGAGGGTATAGTAAGGGAGAAGGGAAGGAAGGAAATGATGTTTCTGTTCACTTGGGGGACAAAAAAGGAAGACCCAGGGAAAAAAGAAAAAAAAAAAAAAAAAGGCATAGATATTTAGCTCCTCATGTATTTTTAACAGCAAGCTCCAAAAAGAAGTATAGTGGCTGTGGGAATTTGGGCCAGCCCCTGAAGTTCTTGAAGATGGCAGTGAATTTCTTCCTGAAGTTCATTGCATCAGTAGGTTATTACATCAGTACTGGAAACAGTCTAGTGGCAGCCCGTATCTTTTCAAAAGGATAAGATGGTGCACTGTTTTCCTCTCTGATGGGCAACTCTCTAGAAGTTATCCAGAAGAGAGAAATGAAGTTGATGGCACAAATAATCTTTGATTTGCTCTATACCCAGTCTCTAATGGCACATAATAGCTGTAATTGCTGGGAATAGGAAGTATCAGCAGTCTTCTCTCAGGCAGCTTAACAACTGCTTGTTGACTTTTTTGCTTCTTTTTACTTAGTACAAAAAAGGCCCTAAGGTTTGAGAGCTGTGGCACACTACCTGCTCTCCTACAAAAGGTAAGAAATGCTGGTTCCCTCCGTTCACCCTTTCCCAGGCCATTGCCCCTACAAACTGTAAAAGGAAGTTTTGTGTGGTGTGGTGCCTGCTGTCAGCACTCAGTTGTCCTTCTCTGGCACTTGGTGGAATTGACCAGAATTCCTAAACCATTAATGTGAAAACAAAACAAAACAAAACAGCTCAGGCCTTTTACATTCATTGTGTGCATGAAAAAAAAAAAAAAAAAAAAAAAAAAAAGAGAAGGAAGAAACCCATTGTGCTTTATTTTGTTATTTTGAAACAGAATTAAATTACAGCCCCACCAGAAGTCACTGCTGTGCCGTTTGTATAATCCTTCAGCTTTTCTATACATGCAGGCTTCTTTGCTAGATTTCTGTTATGCCATTCAAATATTCCATAAAACAAATCCCAAAATGTAAACGAGGAGAAAGAGGTATGTTTCCATGGCAGTGAGCGACTCCTCAGGGCTTAACCTTCCTCTCCTTTTGTTCCTGAGGCTGGTATCTCCCTGCAGCACTAATCTTAGCCTTGTTCTCCCATCCCTTATTTGCCTGATACCAGCTCAGAACAGTATCTGCTGCCTCCAGGGAATACCTGTTGGATTTGATAACATTTACATTTCTTCAGTGAGGAAGAGTGAACAGAACAAAGCAGAGGGACGTTTTTGAATACCTCACCTTGCTGAGGCTGCTCTCCAGTTTGTACATGCCTGTTTTATGACCATTTTCCTGCTCTCACACCTTCACTCCTCCTGCCCTCATACTCTTAGCTCACATACACCCCGAGTTTTTCACAAACTTGGGTTTTGACTCCTGTACTGAAAAACGTGAATTTTGTCACCAATTTCCATGAGACCAAACTCAAAGTGCTTTTGTGACAAAAGGTGACTGACACGCACAGCACAGCATCTTTCACTGAAAACAGACCCCAAACAAAGCCAGGAACTATAGCTGTATAAAGCCAAAAGCCTTATTTTTTTCCTGTGAGGAGGCAGTGATGCATGTAGCCACAGCTGGGGTGACAGTCTGTGTTGGCACATCCAGTTGAAGCAATTCATCCTTGACAAGAGGATCTTGCCTGACCCTTACATAAGCCTCATTTTTTTATTTTTATTTTTTGATTTTAGTGTTTATACCCTAACCAAGGAGACCAAAAGCTAGTGCTTTCTGGACAGCCACCTGCCTGGATGAGTGTGGCTCTGAGCTGCGTGACTGTTCAGAGACCACGTTACCCCCCGGTGGGACCAGGACCGTGCCTGGCCCTAACATGCCCACCACAGCACCATTATGTATTTCAATAAACCCACGTAGAGCCTTGTATTTAGGAAGAACAGCCCCGCTGCTCTGAGGCCGCTTGCAAAGGTGAGCAAACATTTGTCACGCGTTTCTCGCCTCGCCTCATGGAGGGAGGCCGCTGGGGGGCGCCGCAGCGCCGCGGCCCGCCGCCTGCTCGCCATGCCGCCCGCCGCTGCCCCGCGCCGCCGGCGGAGGGCGCCTCCTCCCCGCGGGCCAGCCGTGGGGAGAGGCCTCCAGGCTGGCCGGGCCCCGGGGCAAAGCTCCCCTGGGGTTGTAGGGCTGCCGGGACCGAGCTTTGCGCCTTGTCCAGCTCCCCAAGTTGCCCCAGGGCCCCTGGCCTCGCCCCCTGGGGCCACGGGCGCCCGTGTGTTGGGGCCTGATGGGCTGCGTCGTAGGGATCGCAAAGATCCCCGCCTTAATGTGGAAAAACATGCCTCTGTTGTATTAGGCACTTCTGTGCGGAAAAATAATAGTAATAAAAATGTGGTGTTTTTTCCAAGTGGTGGATGTATAGCTGCAGCTGTCCTGAAACTGTGATTACTGGCGGTGCTTGTCTGCTGGTTTCACGTTATAGCTCTCGAAGCAGTCAGAAAGTTTTGAACAGGAATTCGTAATGCATAAAAAGAAATCATGTTTATATTTAGCTGTCTTCCCTGATTCAGTGCTGATTACGAACTCACTTAAATCAGTATAGTTCCACTAAGTAATGTGAAAGAAAAAAAAAAAAAAAAGCACATTAAGTCCCCATTCTGGCATTATTTGCAGTGGCTGGTCAGACAGATTAATGTCAGGCTACTGTGTGGTTAAACTACAAACCTCATTTTGTTTTCTGAGAACTGCTTTTATTATTAGATGGTTCTGTACCTTCACTGAACTTTTGTTACTTTCATATTAAGCTGAAAGTCAGATACATCCGGAGAATTTCTTGCAACCAGTGAAGACTTGTGCTGGAGAATTTTTAAACTTTATTGATAACCTGGTTAAGGAGGCAAAAGATGGTATTACTACTGAAAGCCTGAATGGTTTGATAGCTGAGATATGGCTCATCCAGCCACTCTTTGATAAGGGCATAGGAAGGACCTGAAAGGAAAGGTCTGGCTCAATCAGTGAACAAGAAAGGAGGCTGGCTCAGGGGGAGCAAGGTCAAGTTTGGTACCTGAATCATAAAATAAAAATTCAACTCCATGACCAACTGAAGCAGGGAACTTCAGGGAAATGTTTTTCCTAGCCTCTTTTGACTGCTGTGGTGTTTAAATGACAAATGAGTGGATAAAAGACTTCATACCTTCAGCTCTCCTACATCCTTGAACTGGAGTTTGATGGGACTTGGTCTCTGGCTGACCTGGCATAGAGAACCTCATGGCCCAGGCACTGAGTGTCAAACACCATGTACATGCAATGGCCGAGCCCTGAGACTGGTGCTAGAGCTTCCCTGACTGAATCATGGGAGCTAAAAACACGTGGCCATGGTTTAGGACTGTAACACAGATATTAACAATCTAAAAGGGAAGTCTATCCAGAAGAATGAAGGTCACCATGGTATAGCTCCAAGCTTCATGTACAGCATTAAAGCTTTAAAAACATGCTTAGCTGTCCCCTGCTAGTGGTTGCAGTTCAGGAAGGCGGCTCTGCTAGATGACAAGAAGGGAAGCACTCACTTGATATAGCATAAATTGCATTAAAGTCTGCAACTGTAAAAACTGTCTGCTCTTGATTTATCTAGCCTGGCAGGGCAGCTGTGCTCTGTGGAACTAGGTTGCAGTACAAAACTTCTTATATTTAACCTTGCTTCTTGAAGCTCCTGTCACCTGTGCAAGTCATCCCTCAAACAGTCAACAGCTACCAGAAGGTGTCCCTGGCATGTTTTCCTAAACTCATGGAGAAGACACTGTTCCAGAAGACATGACTAGTGTATCCTTATGTCCTGGCAATATATGGTTACCAGAAAAGCTTATTGAGATTAACTGGTGGTTGGCATAGCTTACAGCAGGCTTTAACCTGCTATAACATGCTCTGAAGTGAGAACAGCTGCAGGCAACACTTACTTCTTTTGAACTATACTCCAGTCCGATGTGCACATGCTGCCCTTCAGCAAACCATCACAATGGCAGGCAGAGAAGGGAGGGCCTTGCCTGTGAGCTAGAGCCTCCAGTTGTGAAGCCCTCTCACTTCCTCGTGAGCAGGGCTGGCGAAGGCCTGCTGAGCTGGCTTCATGTGGGTATGCGAACAAGATTCGGCAGGATGTTCGGAGAAGTTGACACCAGACCAAGCCCTTCAGATGCGCATTCCTGAACCCACTCCTCCCCTTTAGGGCATTTTATACCAGCCACTCCCAGGTTTCCCCTCTCCTTAATTACCTTTTTGCAGGGATCAGCTCTGCTTGTATGTATATATGCTAATGCTAGGAAAGGTTGTCAATGTAGCTTTGCAGCCCAATCTCTTCCAACATGATCCTGGCTTCAGGCTGTGGCTTTTTTTCCAGTGCCTAAATGCACCTCATGTGGCTATTAAGTGAGGGCAAGAATTTGCGTTTTTCTTGCACACAAAACAAGGAAATGTATTCTGCTTCTCCACAGATGCCACAACCACAACTGAGCTGCTGAACTGGCTGCATTTGCTGGCCTACAGGAAGGCAACAAGAGAAAACTCAGGAGTTCCCATTCCCTCATTACAACTCCTCCACCAGAGACCTCTAAATACCATTCCCACAGTGAGGACTACACAGAGGATCCTGCAACTATATGGACAACACTGGAGATGAGGGCTATCACTGTCCTGCACCAATGGTCCCAAATCTTTGGCCAATTAATGAAAGAGGAAAAGGAGAGTATTGAACTGGATGGTAATACAAAGCAGTTTGAGGAAAATCCTCCTTGGTCATCCACTAACAGATTGGAGATAATGCTCCTTACCCTGCAGCCCTTTAAGGTGCCACTGGAGGTTGGCTATGGGGAAAGAGGCTGGGAGAGCAGAGAGACAAACTATTAACTCTCAGCATGGTTCAGAGTTAGCTACAGGTATTACTGAGAGTCCATAAAGGTGTTTGGGTTCTGTGAAGATAACACAAAGTGGTCTAACCCTTGAGAAATGATTTAAGACCCGAGATTGTTCTTGTCTGCAGATCCGAGCTAATTTTTGGTGAATGCAGAATTTCCTGGATGAAAGTTAAACAGAGCAGCTGAACATACCTTTCCATTGGCTTTCTTCTTGTTTTTGTTTTTTGGTTGGTTGGTTTGGCTTTTGGTTTTTGTTTTTATTTTTTTTTTTTTCTTCATTTTTTCTTGGTATCTTTGCATGTTTCAGAAGGATTGAAAAGAGGTGGAAATGCTAACGGGTGTTTTGGCTCATTCTACCGTGTAGAGCTTCTCTGTGCCAAAGTGCTAGTTACCTAGGAAACTGCTGTAGAATTGAATTTGGATAGATGTGTTGTCAACTGCATATGAGTAGAGTGGCTTTTCAAGAGGTGGGAAAGAGTGTAAAATGGACTGAAAATTTGAATGTCTGTAACGTGATTTCTGGGTAAGATGGTGGCTGTATGTTTTTGACTGGCATTTTGTAGGCACCCTGACAGCTGCACAAAAGGGATTGCAGATGGAGTGCCTGACCGTGTGCCTCGGTACCTGAACTTAAATGCCCTTGTGTTTGTAAGCTGGGCAAGCATTTGTCTAAATGTCAGGCTCAGAGTTTGTAACGAATGGCACAAATGGTTGCCATTAAGCATTTTGCCCATTTTATTAAAACAGTTACGACAATCCAAGGAAATTAAAGCCTTTCTAGAGATTTGAACTTTAAAAAAAAAAAGAGAGAGAATGATGGAACATGTTGTTTAATGATTGAGATACGTATCTAAGGGCTTATGCAATGAGGAAAAATGTGACTGCAGAGCTTTTCCTGGAAATCACCAATACTGGGCCATTTTTAATACAGCAGCAAAAATGTGAGAAAACAAATACTTCAGTCTAATGTCTGTCAGTTCTGCCACAGTGGTCAAATCTGCAAGTGGCTGCTCATCCTGAGGGAGTCAATGCTTAGAATGGTCCACGGCTGAAAAAAAATGAGCAAGGCGGTGGGGTTTACTCGGTTAGAATAGATCTCCCAGAAGTCCTCCTATTTTTTTTCCCTCCACATACACATGCCGGAATAGCATTTGGGCTTGTACTGAACACTGATTTCCTTGTATTTCTCCTCCAAAATGCACCTCAGATGCAAACTCTTAGTAGTTTATTCATGTTATGACAGGTGTCATCAGTTGGCACAGCTACAGGTAATATTCAAAGTTCTTTCCCCTCCACCCCAGCAGGTGAGCAAGTTTCCAGCGTTGAAAAGGTAGGTCATGCTGCTTGTTTTGGGTTAGGCAAGTGCACCAGGTGAGAAGAAGGCAGAGGTAAGACAATGCCTTTACTCCTCTGGTGAAGGCTGTGAGGCAGAACCTGCTTCCAGATCCACATTTGCAGCAGCTGCGCCCTGCTCCGTGATGGTATAATTACCAGAGCATGCTGATCCCCTGCATTTCTCTCTACAGGTGCTTCTCTCCTCCCAGGGGTCTAAAATAAATGCCAAAGGCATCAGTCCTGACCGCTGCTCTGACCTTAGGGTTGTACAGCCTTCCTGCAGAGAGAAAACATCTGTGTTGCTCTTTCTGCTGAGTGCTGCTGAGCCTCTGCCTGCAAGGCAGGATCGTTCCCTTAAAGCTAAGGGTCAGGTGAGGGCCCTGCAAGCTGGCTGATCCGCTCCTGTCAGGCTGGAATACATGCATAACTAAAACAAACCACCCCATGAACACACCGTGATTCTGCCCCTGCCTGCTTTGCTGCCAGGAGGCCAGGCTACATGGTCCAAACCGCTGCTGCTGCTGCACCAGAGCAGAGTCAAAAAGAAGCTGTGATATCTTGGATCTCTTATCCGTTGTTTATAAGAATACAGACACCCAAGATCACTATTTCTTCAGCGATGTCTTTAACAACATTTACACTGGAGATCAGCCAAAACCTATAAAACTGCAGGCTGCTGGACCTGGAGGTAGCTGCATTGTAGTCCACCGCATCCAAGCTTTGTCTCTGGCCTCTGGCTTTGGAAAGGAGCTGATCTCACGTCCAGACTAGGACACCCTTCCTCCCTGATTGAGCCTATACACACAAATGCATACGTGCACATAAACCTAAGCAAACTCCTCTGTTTCAAGCTCATCTGTAACCTGTATAATGAATAATGTATAATGAATTTGTGGTCTACATGTTTATTAAGTGACTCAGTATTTCCAGTGGAGATTTTGTGCTCATGTTTTACTCACATCGCAAAACCCACTCACTCTTTTATTATCCCTAGCAGCAGTAGGCGATAATAAATTATACAACTGCAGATGACGGTAACTATATCAACAAACAAATTGTATCGGTTTTTAGTGTGAATTTAAAGCTCCATTTACTGGTTGTACAAACTCCGAAGAAGGAATTTGGGAATGCTGCTGCTGTTATTAAACGTTCTTGCAGGGCTGTAATCCAAGCCTTCCTCAACGCGTCTCTAAAGGAGATTTTGCCTACTGTGTACCACTGCTTTTACATATGGGAGAGGAATTTGCATACGTAAGAGAAGGGGAAGAAATGTAACTTACGCAATAGTGACAGCTCCCATTTGCTGCTGCGTGAAAGCGCTGAAAGATAAAATGAGCCTGGGTCGTGGTATTCAAATCTAATCCCTCTCAACTGCAAGTTCAGAGGCGCATTCATACCCCCTGCAAAACAAAGGCCTGTAACGAACTGTCAATCAGCAGCACAGTTACAGCCAGCATATCAAAAAGAGCTTGCACACTCTTCAAATTATTCTGAATCCCATTGTAAACTTGGTAAATTTCTCAGTTAATGATTTGTGGGACTGTGGGAGGATGTGAGCATATGCAGGGGCAGCCATTTTGAGACAGCCAATACATGCATGGCTGAGGATCGACTTTTGGGGGAAGCGGGTGTCACAGTGTTTGTAAAGCAAGGGCATTCATTCTGAGAGGAGTAGAGGTGGTGTTTATAGAGGAAATCATTTCAGGGGAGAGCACACGGTAGAGGTACACATCAGTGACAAGCCAGAACGCAGATACGTGTGTGTGTTTCACCTACTGCACCACATGCAGTGTTCTTATTTTAAAGAAAAATTTCCCATCGCAGGCTGCTTATGCTCTGTGGCTATGTGCACAAATGGAGCTGGAGTTGGATCACAGATCCTCTCCATGTAGGTGCTGGATGGGGCATACAGGTTAGGGAACAGATATAAGTGAAGCTTGCAGTGAGAGAAGCAAGCGCTGGGGGCTGCCTGTCGGTCAGGGTTTGCTCTGAACTTCCCCGCATAGCAATCCTCATCCCTGTGGGTCTGGAGCGATGAAGAGCTGGCTAGGCCACAGCGTGACTAAACCTCCCAGACCTCACTGGGCTCAGTAACTAATACATAGAACTGAGGTGCTGATCACTGTCCTGACATGCCAGCTGGGCTCTGCGTTGCCCATAAATACGGTTCGGGCTGTCATGAGCCTTTTCTCTCTGCTCCTTTTGTGGTTATTCCCAGGGGCTGCGGAGGAGCCCTCTGCCAGTGGAACCGGGGAGGCCTCAGCCCAAGCTCCCAGGAAACTCTTGGCAAAGGCCCTCAGAGAGACCGAACTCAGCCCCCTTCTAATTGCTGTGGGGACCTGGCAGCAGAACTGCATATTTCAGTTAGGGTTGGTTGTTAAAGGTGTTCTTGGAGCTCGGCACCATTAACTTTGACACTGAGAGCTTAAGGCCAGGCCTTCGAGCATTTCCTTCTGCAATATCACCAATCTTTGCATGAATATGTAAGACCAATTACAGACATAAGTCAGTTCTTGTTACTCGGATGTCTCTTATCCACAGCCTGTACATTCCTCAGTCTCTTTTCAAAACAGCAACCAGGCGCTATAAAGCCAGCAGTCGGTTAGGACATATGGGTTGTTCCTCTTGGGCGGGCTTTTAAAGGACTTAGCTGTGTTACGCACATTGCTAATTAAACTGCAGTTAAAATGAAGAAGAAAGCCATGTAATGTCATTAACGTAGCTTCAGACTGCAAGAACCTGTCCTTCAAATAAAGACAGTATGCCTGGAAATCCAAGTGCATTCAAAATGGCTTCAGTTTCAGCATGTGTCAAATGATTGCCCATTTTTAAATTTAAATAGTTAATTATTCACTCAGACTGCAATGTTCTCTTTATTTTGTTGTCATCCAAGTATCAGTCTTTCCTTCTAAAGGGTGCAGAGCTAGGCTTTACATGGCAAGTCATTTACATAGCAAGTCATTTTATTTTGATGAAGATTTTGCTTCTTTTGCATTCCCATCATCTTGTTTTTTCCTTCTCCTGGCGCACTTGTTGTCTTGCAAACACCTCTGTGCCCTCAGAAGTGTGAGATTTAAATTGTGAACTTAAAGCAACTTGATAGTCATAGAGATAATTAAAATGTTTAATTGGATTCTCTCACCAGAACAAGGTGCCCAAGGCCACTGCAGTGGACCTCTCACCAGCCCACACAGGGCCTTCTCAGCTGCCTCCATGCTGGCAGTGGGAGCACTGGTTCCCCCAGCCAGCCCTCCTACCTCCTTGAGCTCGCTGCACTCCCTGACTTGCTAATGGCTTCCAGCTGAAGAGCAGAGCTCACGTTACCACCGTTCTTCATCTCCAGTAAGAACAGCCTTTCGGAGGGGATTGCTTAGTGTGTAATTTAAATTATTGTGTCTTGCGCGTAGGTATCTACAGCCAGGCCTGGACTACTGTTATGGGTTTTGTTCCCTACATCCGATTCCCTTATGCAGAGAAACTCCAGAAGTTAACATTTGAGTAAATTACACTCCAGTGTATGAATAAACATAAGGATGATCAATAGAAAGAACGTAATGTGTTTGCCTTAATTTCATAGCAACATCTCTACTAGGAACATAATATGCCAACAAGTTGAACTGTTGCAATTACGGAGGTAAATTTAAATAAGGTATTTTATGGCCACCCCTGGGTTTTCAGTCATATCCTGCCTTCTCTTTATATGTCTTTTACACTGGATCCTCTTTTCTGACAGAGTCTTATTTTCTGCATCCCTTCTTCAGGGCTTCTAGAAGCAAGAGAAGTGCTTGGAGACGTGGAAAGTTACTCTTCCTTATTACAATAATGCTATGTAAATGTATTCTACATCCTCAGCCTCTCCTGTAAATAGAGCTGTGCACGTTACCTTTACATTCCAGGGCTGCTGTTATTAAAACAACTCACACAAACATACACATTAATTTGCACAGCAATGACCTTCCTCTCCTGCTTTAGGGTGGAAAAAAAACAGGCTCATGTTAGGTATGTGAGAGTCCAGTGGAAGACCAAAACCCCACATCAATTGGACAAAATGAGAGACTTTCTCTGGGAGTATGCCTTTACTAGGTAGGAAAAACAAATATCTTCTTAATCTAGGTTCACCAAGCTGATTTCAAAGAGCTGTGAACAATGGGCTGTTTGGTTTTTACTTAGGTCAGCAGCTCAAGTTCAGACCTTGTAGTGAACCTGATACTTTAACCTGGAGCATAATGGGCTCTGGAAGAAAAAGGACAGATTCTGCCTCCCTGGGTGTATTGGTGATGGTCAGCCCAAAGCCATGCGAGGCTGCCCTATGGTCCCTGCGATGTCTTGACAGCAAGCTGCAGGGTGCTGTAGGCTTAGGCAAAGTGAAGAATTGCAGGTCTTTTTTGGCTTGCTCTGCTGCCATGCAAACCTCTCCACTGGAACAAAGGTCAAGTATCCCCTTGGCTGGGCAGCAGGCTGAGGACTGCTCCTAGCAGCAGCAGTCCTACCTTGAAACACACCTGCACGACCTAGCTGCAGCAACATAGAGATTTGGCTTATCAGCCCCTACACCAGACTGGGCTGCTGTGGGCTGCCAAGCTTGGGCAAGGGTGTTTAACCACTGTACAGCCTCTTCATGGTGGCACTGTTCAGAAATACTCAGTGTCACAATTCCCAAAGAAGTGGTAAAATTCCTGTTAGGTCACAGGTGAGTGCTTTTGGAAACCTCACCTTAAATTTTCCTGGAGTTGAGCCTGCCTGTGCACACTATTTGCTCTCTTGATTTTTTGTCAGCTTCAAACCAGAATTGGTTTGGGTATCTGGCTAAGAAAATAGTCGTTCTCTGTAGTAAAATTTGGAGCATTGCATTTAACTAAATTTAGTTAAATGACAGCTGTCTGGTAGGCAACTAATTCTATTTATCAATTTCCTTCTGAAGCATTAAGAAATTAGGGCCAGAGCGATGTATGAATTCTCATTTAACCCCTTTCTGGTTAGTCAAGCACTGAGCAGGCAGGTTACCAAAGGCTCTGGAATGCTGATCTCTCTTGCAAATCCTCTCTTGCAAAAACACTCAGCTCTCTCTTAAAATAAAAGTGTTAAAAATGGTAATAAACTTCAAAACCAAGAAAGTGAAGACGTACTGTACCGCCAGCAAGGCTAAACCACGACCATGCCACAACAATACTCTTGAATCTTAACATATCGAGTTAAAAATCCAAAGATTAGCTATACTGCCATATATCTTTTACTGAGAAAGTTTCCACTTCCTTTTTGACAAGTATGAATGTCTGTTACTGGCACTGCGAGTATGTGCCTTTTTTCAAGCCAACACTGTTTGTAAAATTCCTTTAGAAAAATTACTTAATGTAGGAGTTAACCCCTTGCTAACTTGAACTGAGAGGTTCTTGGTTTGAATCACTTCTCTACCACATTGTTATTCTCAAACTGGTTTTCTCTTCAGCAGCTTATATATTTCAACAACATATTTTCTGACCTCTGTGCCATATTCTGCATATATCTCTGCCTAATGTGTACCTCATCCTGTAAGCAAATCGCATTTGTTTTCTCTTATATTCATCTATCCTCTGGAAAACCTCATTTTATAGCCAAGGTTTTATAGACTCTATATCATTCTAATGTGGCTATGCTGGTGCCAAGATATGTCAATTCCCTGAAAATATCAGTGTCTGAAGGGTTTGATTTTCTCTTTTTGCTGTAATTAAATACTGTGCAGATGGAGTTAAGGATTCATTTATAATAATTACTGGCTTTTTTTTTTTTTCTTGTTCATAACAATTTTTTTGCTTGTTGTGGAATTTTATAGCTATTTTAGCTTCCTATTTTTGTTAGGCTGCTTGTAGTCCACAAGCAATCTTACGCAATCATGGGTCATCCACTCAAGAATGAATTAGGTAAAAATTTCTGCCAAGGCAACTATAGAACTGCTGTCCATTTAAAATCTTTTTTGAAGCCTATGGAAATAGATTTCAAAATTGTCTGAAATTAATAATAATAATAATAATAATAATAATAAAGAATATTTTTGTGGACTTTTTTCTTTAAATGGATAACTTTGAACTTCAAAGAGAAGCATTTCATCAAGTATTTTTATGAAGAATTTCTTGTTCTCTGAGTAGCAGGACTGTGCATGTCCCAGGACGTGCTAAGAGATGGGTTGTGCTGAAGGAGCAGAGCTTGTTATGTTTCTGCTGCAAGACCCAGTAGCTTTGGTAATAAATGACAATAATCTCAGGAAGCTACCCAGGCAAGAGACTTTTTGTGGCTCTGATTCTGCCACTGAATGGAAGGAGAATGTTTATTTAATGACCAAGCTGGCTTGTCCTCAGATGTGCCATTTTGTCTTCATAAATTTTTGGAAGAATCCAGAGAATGTTGCCAAGGGCAACCACTGCATCTTGAGGAATTGGAAACGAAATGTAGGAAGAAAATAGAACAAAGATTCCTTAAAGGTCTTTATCCTACTGTAGTCAATGCCTTGTAGGTAAGCACATGTTACAAATACCGTGGTTATCCCTCATCAGGTAACAGCCCTTAGGCATTAAATGTCACGAAAAGTTAAACTGCAGGCTGAGTACGCCTTTCCAGTTTCCTTTCCTGTATTAGTCAGTTGTAATGGCTTCAGTTGACACAGGTACCTCCGCTGAGCACTCACCTTACCCACTCCTCCTGCACTCTCTCAGACCATTGATGTTTTCTTCCTAGCCTTCCTACATCTGCAGTTGCCTTCATAAGGTGGTAGCTTATTTGTCTCCTTTTCTCCTTCCCCTAGGGTTATACCCAGCTCGTATTGGGTAGGTATGGGTGAGCAGAGGCTCATGTAATGGCTGTTCATTAATGTGTTCTACAAACATCATCACTTTGGGTCAGTCTTAGCTAAAGGTACCCAACAGAAAAGGCAGAGATCTGTGATTTCCTTTGCAATCCTATGAAATTGGTCTAAATTTCACCAAGGACTTAAAAGAGGCATCAAATATGGAGGGAAACTCATGCACATTTGATGCTGGAAAGATGTTTGAAAGGTTGTCCAGATGAGAGTTAAACAACCACTGGTCCATTTGTCTGACCCCTGTAGCCTTTTGAGTCAGTAACAGTAATGCAAAAGAGAAGCATGTAGCATAGTGCTAGCAACTATTTTAATGAATGACCTTTTTGGGGGTGAAAAACTGAGAGATGGCTCCTGCCCAGTATTATGACTGGACCCTCCTGACTGTCCTTCTAGAAGATGGATGATTGCTTCCCTACAAAAAAATCAATTTATAACTCCGTTTCAAGCTCTGCTACATTTGGGACAGTTTGGCCCTATGGTTTGCTGTTCAGGCTTATCCCTATTCAAAAAAATATTCCAGAATTATTTTCCCATACTTGGGCAGCTATATTGGATGACAGTTCCAATCTCTCTCCCCAGAGCAAATTCTCTGAATTCATGCAGCTCGAGTGACCTTTCCAGTTCACAGCAGTGACTTAGATTCCCAGCATTTATGCAAGCGTTGTAATTAGATATACATACATACATACATATATACATATGTATACACATGACTAGCATGTGTGCTCATATGTATAAAAAGACTGCTTGGAATTTTAGCTTATGTGTTCCCAAAATCTGTGCCCATACAATTTATGGAAATTCTGGCGAAAATAAGAAAGCAACAAGCATATTTCATATTCACTCAGCTCATCTATTGGGGCATGGCTTTAAGAGCCTCCAGCTATTTAAATGCTTACTGTAAAGCCAGTGACTAAGTAGTTTGCTGGATTAGGATTTTAGTCAGGTTGTAAATTTTTAGAGACTGGGTCTGTGTTTGCCTGATTTTGTGCACAGGCAATAGATTTTGGTCCCTAGGAGCTGTCTCTGAAGGGATAATTAGAACTGCTCCAAGAACTGAGAAAATGCAGTGAAAATTGCTGTACCATTTAGTTTCCAGTTTAATTTGGTGAAATTTTCCAGCCAGCTTCTCAAATAATAAAAGCAATAACTAATACTTTAAAAAAAATAGCCAACAATATTTCTCCTTTGCTGGGCTTCTTTGTCAAATATTTGAAATAAAAGCTCTGATGTCTTGCGGCAAAGAAAGCTATAGTGTCTATTACAGTTCCAATTTTTACTCCTTTTTTTTAAACATAGGTTGCTTGTTGGCAGGAAATGTTTGAAAACAAAAATCTGTCCATTCCAGCCAATATGATCTTTTTCAAACTGTTGATAAAATTTGATAAAGTCCTCTGTTTTCCCTCGTGTAGATAGAAGTGTCTGTAAGGAGTCTTCAGCATATTCATGTGGTTATGTAGACACTTCAGTTCAAGGCTAAGAAACCTGAAGGGAAATGCCTATATATATGCCTTTAGTTTAACCAGCTCAAGTTGGCCCCACCACTCTGCTGATTAAGAGCTTAATTCAGCTGCCTAAGACAAGCATCTCAAGCTAGTTGAAAGCCCTTTTGGTAGCCCAGACATTGACGGGGGGTTGGCAGATGTGCTTCCCTTTCTGCAAAAGCAGGCAGGCCAGATACCAAGGGCATTTCGGTTGTCTATCAGTGACCTGTTGAACTGACCCCCAGATCTCAGTGCTAGCAATGGGGCCGAACATCAAAGTGGCCTCACATCCTTTTCTGTACTGGCCCGAAGGCTTCCAGTAATGTTTATGCAGCTACTTCATTCTTCTACTGTTTATCCACCCGCTGCACTACATTGACTCTTCTGTGTATATGTACTTTGGCTTGCATACTTTGCCCAGACATTTTTAGACTTACCCAGCATCTTCTCTTCTGGCTCACACACTTGATCTATAAACTTCCCTTTCTGCCAACCAGCTTCCCACCAGAAATTCTCCACGTGGCTTCCAGGCAAAGCATGTGGAGAACTTATTCTCCTAACCCCCTTCTCATCCTTAGGGGGAGAACAGAGGCTAGAAAACAGCAGCAGTGGAGACAGCAGCTCATTCCTTTAACAGCTATTTCTTGCAAGGGCCATGGACGTTATAAGTGCTGCAAATGTTTTTCTGGCAATACTGCGACTACTGCCATGGTTTGGCTTGGTTTGGCTTGTTTTTTCCTGTGGAAGACTACAGATACACTTTCTTATATGTATATATATAGTATATATTTTATTTAAATTGACACAATTGCTTGAGAATTGAAAAATGATCAGTCTAGTATTACTAAACAAGCCTACCAGATCAAGTTGTGCTAAAATGATTCAAGTGAATAAAATATACTTATAAAATTCTATCATTTTGCGTTTGCATACCTATATATTTCTTTGAACATCTGTTACAATGTCTTCAAAGTAGCAGTTGGTAGGTTTGTGCTCTCCTTGGAGAGATTAATACCAGCAATAACCCAAAGAGGAAAAGGAGGCAGTAGGTGTGGTGGCCTGAAAGAAAGAAGGAAAACACAGAAACAGAGTACTGTTTATAGAATTACATTGTCCTCTGTGCTTTAAAACTGAGATTAACGTCACAGCATTATACATTTGTCCACAGGCCAAACAGTACCTTCCAAGGAGCATAGCTAAGAAAATGGTGCAGCCCAGAAGCACCCCAACCCCTAAGCAGTCTTCCCCTGACTCCCTTGCCAGTTCTCTGGAATATTTACTTTTCCCCATGACTCAAACATTACTAAAGTTTCATCTCTGTTGTGCTTTGCTTCACCTCAAATGCACAGCTAACATCTTTATCTGTCCATTTTGACAAATCCAGATTCTATTTCATACTTTTTTTTTTTATAGATTCCTGCCACATGTATATTATTGAGGCCTGAATGTTCTGTTCCAATGTTTTCTTTTTCTAAAAATAAGGTGATATTGGTTCCACCCTGTTCAATCTTCAGCTATAGTTATAGACTATAGCTGAAGTTATAGACTATATAGACTATAGTTATCTCAGATTCTGATTTTAAATTACCCTTCTAGTGGTAAAGATTCCCCAGGGACTCATCAGCTCTACAACAGCTATTTGACCCATTAACCAGTGCACTTCTAAACAGTGGTAATTTTTCAATTGATCCTTGCAAAGGATGCTGACACCAGAATTAATAAAAAAAAAAAAAAAAAAAAAAAAAAAAAGTGAAAAGAAAGCAAGAGCAAACAAGAGAGCAAACTGTAGGCCCAAGGAATGACATTTATAACAATCATGAAGAATTCATCAGGTTCATTGCATTAATTATCATAATGTAACATCTTAATTCTTTTGATTGTAACAGTGCCATGGCAACCTCTGAGCGGGAAATAAAGTCAGATTCTTAAGAAAAAAGAGCCTAATGTGTTTAACACATTAGAATGTAGTTAGAAAGAGAAGTAAACTTGTATTACCCCAACTGCCTGAGCTTGGGATGCATTCACACAGTAGTTGTGTCAGGCTTTGGACAAGTAAATAAACTCACTCAACATTTCTTGTTGCAGTAGCAGTTCTACTACTGGTTTCTAAGGCTGCTCACAGAAAGTGAGCTCTCATGCAGCTAAAATTATCTGAAGTAGGGGAGAAGTGCCCTTCCAGTCCCACACACAGTCCAGGCTGCTCCTATTGGGATTTGACCAAACAGAATGACTGAATCACAAAATGATTGAGGTTGCAAAGGACCTCTAGAGGTCATCTGGTCCAACCCCCTGCTCTATTAGGGACACCCAGAGCAGGTCACCCAGGACCATGTCCAGGCAGCTTTTGAACATCTCTAAGGAACTAAACCACAATCTCTCTGGGCAACCTGTGCCAGTGCTCCATCACTAACAACCATTTCACCAAGTAGTTTGTAAGGTGCTTAAGGCTTTGGCTAGAGAAAGTTTCCACCAGAAGTATTCTGGCACTGGCACCTCAGGGATTTTTCTTTTTCTGTTGGTTTTACTGTGGTCTTCTTATTACCTTTTTTTGCTGTTGTGCACATGGTCCTATCGATAACACAGGGCCACAATGCAGCTCCTAGTCCCAGATTAGCAGCAACGTGCAGCCTGACTCCGATTAGCTGGCAGGATGATATTTCTCGACTATCTGGTGTTTAGATGAACTGAAAATCAAAACCTTGTTTTTCTTGGTTCTCTTCCAAATCACGCGCTAAGGTACAGTTTGCCTCATCAAAGATTAAAACAGATGTTGGTAAAAGGAGATAAGTCTGAAACAATTTTGAGATCCAAATAGTCCTGAGCTTGTGACTGGGGATCTTCTCTTCAGAAACATAGGAGGAAGCACTGAACACTTCAAGTGCATGGAATGACTGTAAGAGGGTCTAAAGGGGCTTAGCAAGACCCTTCCTTCATTTTAGCAGCCTGGTGAACTCCTTCTGCATGCGGTGAGCTGCAGGTGAGGTGCCAACTGTAAATCAGCATGGGGAGAGAAGGTCCTGCAGAAACACCTTTACACCAAGAGGTTACAGTGTAATGCAGCCAGCATGACAGGGAAACTCCAAAGTTGGGAAGTGGGTCTCCATGTCAGTCCATTGGGGTGCAGGAAGAAAATATATTTTATACCATTAGTACAATAAAATAAATAATTTTAGAATAATTATTTAATCTTTCTTGTCCTTTTTTATTCTATATTTTTGTGTATGTTCCACAACTTACATACTATATTAGTACAGTATCACAGAATGACAGAATATCCTGAGTTGGAAGGGACCAATGATGATTATCAAATCCAACTCCTGGATCCAGGCAGGGCCCAAAAATCAAACCATATGTGTGAAGAGTGTTGTCAAAATGCTTCTTGAACCCCATCAGGGACAGTGTCACAACCAGTTCCCTGGGGAGCCTGTCCCAGTGCCCAGCCACGCTCTGGGTGCAGAACCTTTCCCTCACACCCAGCCTGACTCTCCCCTGTCCCAGCTCCATGCCGTTCCCTTGGGTCCTGTCGCTGTCCCCAGAGAGCAGAGCTCAGCGCCTGCCCCTCCGCTCCCCTCGTGAGGGAGCTGCAGGCCGCCATGAGGCCTCCCCTCAGCCTGCTCTGCTCGGGGCTGAGCAAACAAAGGGACCTCAGCCACTCCTCATATCTCTTGCCCTCCACCATCTTTGTGGCCCTCCTTTGGACACTCTCCAATAGCTTTATGTCCTTCTTACATTGTAGCACTCAAACTTGAGCACAGTGCTAGAGGTGAGGCTGCACCAGCACAGAGAAGAGCAGGACAATCCCTTCCCTCAGCTGACCAGCAGTGCTGTGCCTGATGCACCCCAGGACATGGCTGGCCCTTTGGGCTGCCTGGGCACACTGTTGGCTCATATTCAACTTGCCATCAACTAGAACCCCCAGATCCCTCTCCATGGGGCTGCTCTCTGGCTTCTCATTCCCCAGTCAGTACATATAGCCTGGGTTGCCCTATCCCAGGTGCAGAATCCCACCCTTGCTCTTGTTAAACTTCATGCTATTACACTGGCAGTATATATAGATATATATATAATTTCTAAATAAATAAATAAATACTGGAGGTGCACGCTTAACTTATTTTTTCTGTAGAGGAGTGCGATCAAAAAAGTTAGAAGACCACTGATACAGACATTCAGTAATCCTTTGGATTTAGAAATCTTTTATTGCACATCCATAACACTTACAGCTCAGGTTCCAGAGCTGCCCCTGAGAACAGAAGTCTTCTGTATGTCCACAGGAGCCATCAGCCCATCTGAGAGTGAGAGAAGGACCATGGTCCTGTAGGGGAAGGCAGTATCTACAGGCAGGTACCATGTTCCCTTGTTCCCACCTCCCAACATGTTAGGCCCAAAGTCACCCAGATCCCACGTCCCAAACCCAGGATATAGGAGCTTTTCTCTTCCTGTAGTTGGCCATTAAACTGCCAAAACACTGCTGCCTCTTACAGTTTATCATCTGAACAGATAATATAATATAGAGAGGTAGCAGCATCTAAGTGCTACTTGCTGAGTGGAATATAAGTATAATAATGAAGAAAACTGTTGGGTTTTTGTTTCTTGGGAACAACATCCTGCTTCATTGCGACCTTCACAGTCACAGTTGACTTAATAAGTCAAGTATCTTCGTATGAAAACAGCTTCTTAGTTTCCACACTAGAGAATACACTGCCTTATCGCTTACTATAATTCTGATTATGAAACAGTTGTTTTCATGAGCTTCACTTTTCTGTTGCTTGGAGCTAGCAGAAATCTTTTTTTTTTTTTTTTTTTTTTTTTTTTTTCAGGCTGCTACTTCCTCATGCTTCCACTGCTTCAGCAATAACACTTTGTGCAGGTGAGGGTTATATTTTAAAGAAGATGTCTTTGATCATATTCTAATGATTGTTTTTCAAATCCTTGTCAGATTTTCGTTCCCATGCCAATAATAAACAATGCAGGGATCCCTAGAATTTTACTTGCACGGAGTGCTTTGAAAGGTCTGTCATGGTGCATTTGGAAATATGTCAGCTATTATCAAAATTAAGAATCAGTGACAAATGTGTCCATCAGATTTATTACTTTTTTTTTTTTTTTTTGCAAAGTATGGATTTTTAACTATAAATTCATTCAGAGCTGAACGCATTCAGTGTAGTGCTGCCCAGTGTTCTATGGGTGTTAAGTAGCTAAAGAAGACACATCTCCTCCACACAGTGGCTCTACATGGCTCTCCTATTGCCAAAACAGCTGCATCTGCCTATATGAAAGAATGTGGAGAATAAAACCCTGGCAAGCTGAGGCAAAGGGGCTGAATGAGGCAGCAAGACCTCCAACTGCAGCCTCCCTTCTCTTGCTTCAGAAAGCCCAAGAGCTCTGCAGGAGAAAAAAGATAATCTGGTAAAATATGCTTAAAAGCCTGTATATGCCATTAGCTCCAGAGGTCAGACATGTATTTCATAAATGTATATGTATGTAGATGCCTCTTTTGACCTAACAGTTGTTCTTCGAGATAGCTTTCCTTATTGGTCATAAAATCTTACAGTCCAACTTCAAAGGAGCCAGATGGCTAGGACACAGAGGGATGCTAGTGTAGCTCAGAGCTGTTGTAGTTTTGTGAGCCCTGATGGGTTTCCTGGGGTGGAAATTTTATTCCCTTTGTCCTGGGGAGTAAAACCTTTGAGAAATAGTCATTCATGTTGCCTATGGTATTCACTGTAGTCACCTTTTTTTTTTTTTTTTCTTCCGAATTTCCTAGTCTTACTATGCACCCCAAATCACGCAAATCATCATCTCAGGTCCCTCTGAAGCCTGGCTCCCCACCTCCACACTGTGCCCGTACTCTCTGTGTGGGCTGGCTCTGTCCCCATGGATGCACCCCAGCTCCCCAGTGGCACCAGCACCCTTTAAAAAAGCCACAAAGGCTTGGTCTCACTCTCGAGCTCAGTAGGTGATGCTGAGCTTGTGGGGAGAGTAGGAGGCACATCAAGCTGAGGATGCAGCTGATCAGAAAAATGTTTGACATTTTGTTTTGGTCCAAATGTTCTCTTATTAAGAACATGCTTCCCTTTTGACTAGTAATTGAGATTTCTCCTCTTTAATATTAATCACTTGGCAAAGAATTTATACAATTCATTTTCTTAACCACGTATTTAAAAACAGCTAGAATCAGCTCTGCTTTCATCCCTTACCACAGAGGGCTGTGATGAGGAGGTTTCAGGTGTTGCTGAGAGGTGTGTGCTACTGAGCACTTTCATACTGTACTTAAAAAGGTGTTTATAATGTCCCACTGAAAGGACCGGACGTCTCTCCTCCAGATTCTGTGAAAAAATAATGAGGTGATATTGTAGCTCTCAGGTTCATAGCCATGACCGTCCGTGCTGCCACCAGGCCACCTAACGTGACAGCAGCTGCTAGACCTGACACGTGCTGCCATCCCCACATCAGCCAGTGCCCAGAAGGTGAGCTGGTGACATGGCTTTTCTAGCCCCATGGATGTGGGCTGTGCTTGTCTTTTTCACACACACAAACACAAAATTGCATAATACTGCATTTTCTCATTGTCTACGCAGGTGCCAGCCCCAGTCTGAACTCTCAGCTTCTGCAGGGCAGGAGGTCAAGCCATTTCCCTCCTGAATCGTGCATTTTATTAAAAGGATATTAAAGAATCTCTGCATTAGCAGCAAATGCGTGCAGTTAATCACTGCATTCGGCTCCGTGCTCAGCAGCCGCTTGTGCCCATGGGTGCCATAAAAGCCTCCTGCGGCACCGATGTCCCCCCTAGCTGGCATTTCAGGGGCGAAGCCGCTTCGGTCTCCGCAGCAGCGGGGCACAAGGGGGCGCCTGGGCAGCGCGACCCGGGCTCGGCTCGGCTCGGCTCGGCTCAGCCCGCCTTGTATCTGCCTCAATTCTTTCCTCCATCCTGCGCCTGGTCTTCTCTGACCCCTCCTGCACACGCTCCAGCCCGGGCTGCATCAACCTGGAAAACACCAGGGGAGTCAAATACTGCCACAGATGTGAAAATAAAAAATAAAAATAATCATAAGCCTTTTCAAAACGATGAGAATTGGGACATCTCTAAGTAATCACCTTGGAACCGAGATGTTACTTTTCTATTCCAGCTCCCATTTTTCTCATTGCAAAATGAATGTAATTTGAGTTATGCTGTTTTATTTAATTTTAAGAATACAACATCGATTATAAAGTACATTTTAAAGTATGCTTGCCAGAAACGTATCCAATATTAGAGCAAAAAATCCTGTTATATCCTATGATTTATAGTGCTTTTTTTTTTTTTTTTTTTTTTTTCTTCTTCTTCTTTAAACATTTGCCAGTAGAAGATGGTGGTGTCAGGCTGAAAAACTCTGTATGGATTTATCTGTGTGCATAAGGAGGATAAGAAGGACCCCTTTGGATTTATCTGTGAGGATAAGGAGGACCCCTTTCATAATTTCTGGTTTATTCCTATGCATATTACTTTTTTTTTTTTTTTTTTTCTTTCTGGAATTGTTTGCAATTTGGCTCTTTGAAGAGCACAAAAGCAGCACTGAAAAATAAATAAATAAACTATTCAGGTTGGAAAATACGAGAATACCCTGAACTGAGGGGGGAAAAGACATCAGGAGCAGTGGCTTACAGGTGCCGGCTCTTGGACCTGCTTCCTAGTTCTGTTCTGACTCACTGTATGGCTGTAGTCAAGTTAAATAATCCTCTTTCACTGCCTGATTCGGGATCTGCAAGGATAATAGTCTTTTCCTACTTTGCAAGGCTTTTGAAAGAGATACATGAATAGACTAGCATAGAAGTACAAAGCCAAATTAGTACAGTATGTAGCAGTGTATGTTTTATTAGCAGGTAAAACTCTGTCCCTCACTGCCTATCATTTGGACTTCAGCTGTATTATAGGTGTGTTGTTGGTTTTTTTCTTTGAAATTTTAAAGTCTGCCACTAGAAACTGCAGAGGACAGCACAGGAACAGGGCATTGACATGTGAAGGAGATCTTTACTCTTCAGTCAGTATGAATTAGGAAAAAGGCATAATAGAAGAACCAACAATGAGGGGAAGCTTCTTTTTTTTTCTTTCTCTTTTTTTTTTTTTTTTTTTTTCTCATTGAAATGTTCCACATGTTCAGTATTTCCTGTTGTGTAATTACATAAATGGAGCAATTTATTAAATAAAATGTCATTGCAACCGCACAAGGCTTCTCCTCTTTAAGATCAGCACTGTAAGGGAAGATATGATCTGTGTGCTCTGACATTAAAGCTTTAATCCTTTAGCTTTATCGTATACAAATGCTTAAATGATTGGTAGTCTGTAAAAGATACACCTTTCCTGATTTCAGCAGAAGCTAAAAGCCGTTGCTGTGATTAAAGTAGGCTTCACCAGCTTTTTCACTGAGAAGCAGCTTAACAAAAAGTGATCCTGGGGGTTGTAGCCCCTTTGCTTGGTGCACAGGGACACAGGGGTATTTGTCCCATTCCCCATTGCAGCTCTACCCTCTGGTCCAAATAAACAGGGTAACAAGGGTGTCCTATTTGTAGCTTCATTTAATAAGATTTATGGGCTGGAGGGGAGACAGAAGCTCAGTAGCACCTCCGGGGCTGTATGTGTCCTGCTCTGTGCTGGGCCCACCTCAAGGGCTGTAGATCTCATGGTGAGAGTCACTGTTTTGACCTGGGCAGAAACAGTTGCACAATACATAAACTTTTCTATCTCAGCTTTGCATTTAGGCAACAGCTAGCATGCTCAGTGAGCTCTTACATTTTGTTTGCCTCTTCACTGGTAGCTCCTCTATACAAAGGCATGTCCCAGATGCTTCTCCTGGACTTGGGCATTGTGTGGTCCCAAAGGTGACTTAGGTGATTTGTAGAAAACCTGGTTTCAGGATCCTAGAGCACCTGCTGTTCTTCACCAGCAGATCACTGCCTATGGAGTAATGATCACACGCTCCCGATGAGACCCAGAGACCTGGGACAATCGTGCCAGCAGTGAGCTCTTCTCCTAATTAATTGTAGCTATGCCGCAATCTGGTGAGGAGCTGCATGATGGCAACTGAACCATGATAACTGGCACCCACGGATGCCAGATCATAAAAAGCTGAATTACTTGTTTGGTTGTCCTAGTACTGGGGGGCTGGGGGGAGAGGGGGTAGAAGGAAGGGAAAAATACCATATGTTGTTTTTAATCTTTTTAGTTATTTAATGTTCCTCTAGCACAAAAATGCTTTTTTAGGAGTACTTTCCTTTGCAGAATTTCTTTGTGATAAATTCTTTCATTTTATTTCCCTTTTCAGCCAGAATGCAGACTATGCAGTACAAGATTAGATGGTGTTTTCTTTTTCTAAGTGCTGCTGTTAGATTCAGGATTCAGACCCTCAAAAAATCTGGGAAATTGTATTTTACGTGATGCCTAGGAGATGTCCAGCAGGAGCTCAAACTTCATTTAAAAAACATTTAAGAAAGAAATGGGAGACTTGATGTATTGCCTTGAGGCGTATTCAATAGCTGCCTGCAGAAGGATGGTGAGGAAAGGCAAATATGGGCCCTGAAGGAGATTCATCACCTGAGTGTCACAATGTGAGTACACAAGAGTCACCTGGGCAGTTACATGGTCACAGAGGCATGTACCGGGGGGTCTTGTATACACCTTGTCCTTGTATCCCACTGCCACATACAATACAAATAGAGGTCATAGAATCAGAGAATGATTTTAAGGTCCCTTCCAACCCAAACCAATCTAATTCCAACCCCCCTGCCATGGGCAAGCACAACTCCCACCAGACTAGGTTGCCCAAAGCCCCATCCAGCCTGGCATTGAACACCTCCAGGGATGGGGCATCCACAGCTTCTCTGGGCAACCTGTGCCAGGACCTCACCACCCTCTGCGTAAAGAATGTCTTCCTTGTATCTGATCTAAATCTATCCTCTTTCAGTTTAAAGCCATTTCCCTTTGTCCTATCCCTACACACCCTAACAAAGAGCTCCAGCTTTCCTGTAGGCCCCCTTTAGGTACTGGAAAACTGCTATAAGATCTCTCTGGGGCCTTTTCTTCTCCAGGCTGAACCCCAGCTCCCTCAGCCTGTCTTCTTAAGAGAGGTGCTCCAACACTCATAATAATAAAATAATAATAAATAATAAAAACCACAACTTATAACTCTTTTGGTTGATGTTTTAGTGGCCTTTATGAATAAATATGGTGGCCATCTAATAGTCCCAGTCATATCTTGCTCTCAGTTAGTTTTATTAGGTTAGGGGAGCATGGAGGGGGGACCACCCCAGGAAGCTGCACAGCTGGTAATCATTATGCATCCTATTTATCTGGATTTAGGAAACAGTGCCTGTGTATTTCTCAAGAAAATGCACATGAAAGAAAGAAGACAAGACCAAGATCTTGCAGATATTAAAGTGGAAAAAAAATTGCTGAGCAGCCACAGTTTTTGCAAGCGATGCACACTGGAAAAGCAATAAAATAACCAACATGGACATATATCACTGCTGTAGAGGTTTCCTTCTCAGAAAGGGTGGGTTTATCCATAAATTGCAGTAAGCAGAGCATTGCTGCTGAATAGGAACCATGTAAAGAAAATACACAGGAAATATGAGGATAAATGGTTTGAACACCACATTTTTCATACCTCTTCATTGTTTTGTTTCTTTGTTTTGTGGAGCTGCATGATCTCTGAAGTGAAGGGAGATGGATCCCTGTGAATTCCTGTCATTTGTTTGTGCCTGGGGAGACCCCACCATCAGCAGCATGTCGCTGTTTGCACTAAGGAAAAAAGTGAGCATCTTCCACAGAGTGGTGGAGCAGCCGAGATGTTGTTCTCCTTGGCTGGAAGGAACACAGAGGACAAGTCAAGCTCTTCCCAAAGCTTCACTTTGGAGTCCTGGAGCAACCCAGTGAGGAAGCTGATGGTGAAACTCTTCTGCTGTGGAGCTAGGTGGGGGGAAAGCTGATTTCTAGGTACCTCTCTTGGGTGCAGCCCACCTTCTACATACCCTGGGAAGCCCACCACACCTGGCTCAGCTGCCAGGAGGGAGATGCTGCTGCTCGTGCAGAACATCTGCTCCATACCCTCCTCATTTTACCAGACAGCTGGTTAGAAAAATCACTGTCAAAACTCTTTTGAAGTTAAATTTTTAGTTTTCTTTTCACACAACAACCTCTACTTTTGATGGAAATTTTATAGATATATACTTTTCATCTAAAGACTGGGCAGTAAAAGCCAACATGGTTTGGCCAGATATGCGGAAAAAATTCTTTGGCATCATTGTCAGTGGCTTGTGGGAGTCACTGTTTGGCTGTCTCACGCCTCTGCTCTCCTCACCAAGCCTCGGGATGACAGTATCTTCCAAAATACTGTGTGGCAAGCATGCTGCTCTGGCACCTCTGCAAAAGAGGGAGAGTGTGTGGGGGAAGAGCCTGGCCATGGGAGAAGTTCACAGAGAGCCCTTCCACAGCAACAGCTTTGAGGCTTAGGGGCACCTTTGCTACCGGCCAACCCTGAAGTTTCAAGTTCAGATTTTTCTTTAAAAAGATAAAAAGCATATTTAGGAGAAGCAAAGCGCCTTTCCAAGAAACTCTAGCTTTTTTTTTTTTTTTTTTTTTTTTCCTCTGCTTCTTCTTCTTTGATGGGAAGAGAAGGACAGTGAGAGAATCCTCTTATCTCCATGAACTCATAGTAGTGCTCTTGCTTGGATGCCCTAAAGCTCATTCTCTCTTATCTCCTACACTTGCCTTTGCAATAGACACTCAAAGGCAGCAGCAAGGAAGCTAGCTTCTGATTTTCCACATGCTGAGATGAAGACAATTTATTTTCTATTCCCTAGCAACTGCCTATACAAACAATTACCTGGTGAGCAGTAAAACTGGGATCAAGAGCTACAAGCAAACAGAAATTGTAAATATATTGTTTTTCTATCTGAAGTGGTGTAAGAGGAGCAAAAGGAGAGCTAAATCCAAATGGAGATCATTGTTTTTCCCTTCCATGACACACATGTAAGTAGAGGGCTAAAGCACTGAGTCCAGCCAGGTTTTCCCAACAGCACTCACCATTTTTCCCCGTCCCAGCTTCTCCACAGTGCTGTTTTGCAAAACTTTTCCTGTAAAATTAAACACACACAGACAGAAGGCCCTGCAGAGGGACCTGGACAGGTTGGATTGATGGGCAGAGGCCAATGGGATGGAGTGCCACATGGCTAAGTGCCAGGTCATGCACTCTGGCCACAACAACCCCATGAAGTGCTGCAGGCTTGGGGGACAGTGGCTAGAAAGCTGTGCAGAGGAAAAGGATCTGGGTGTGCTGACTGATGCTCACCTGAACATGAACTGGCAGTGTGCCCAGGTGGCCAAGAATGAAAATGAACATAGGAAGAAAATTAGAGAAAACATGGATTTTGCCTACATTTTCTGGTTATCCTTTTCTAAAAGAAGACACTAATCTGATCCCTAAAAGAAGTGCTAGGGTAGACTGTTTTGCATAAAATGAGAATGGAAGTCCAAATGGGTCTAAATGGTCCAAACCATTTGGAAAGCCCTTTAAAAAAGGGACACAGCTACTAGGGTGTCTTTGGCAGCCCATGGGTGTTTTAAAGTCTCTTAGCACCATCAGTGAATCTAGAAATATTGAATGCTTGAAATATTTAGTGAGGCTGACTCTGTGGATTTGGAAGTGGTTGATGTCTTCAACACCTAAGTCTATCTCTGGGAAAGCTTGTGGGCCCTGAAAACAAACAAACAAACAAAAGCAACAACGAACACCAAGAAAAATTAGGTCAAAGTACGAGGTAGACTAGAGATTTTATCTTTACCTTTAGAGAGAAATATGGGCATAAAATTAAATATATGATGAGGATCATCAAAAATACAGCTTTTACCCAGTCTGCTAGGTAGTGATTTGTATTTATCAATCTTCATTGTATTTATAGCATTTTCATCTCCTCCATTGATCTACCCATTCTCCACCAGGTTTAATTTTTTCTTCAACAGCATTTTGACTAGATACTCAATCATGCACAGAAAGAAAGGTGCAAAGAAATACTAGTTTAACAAAACTAAGTCAAAAATATGTTGTATGATTGTTCTTATGTTATATTATAATCAGTTATTTCTCTGTTGTTCCTAAATTTGGCTTTCATAGCAAAGAGTCTCATCAAGAAGTGATTATTTCTTCCAGACAACTGTACTGAAATCAGTGTAACTCACAGATGCAGGTCTAAAATAAGAGGCTTAGCTTTCTTCACTTGGCTCAATAATAGTCTTCTGGGTTTGACAGTATACTTATCTCAACTGCCTATCCAGAAAATGACCAAAAGTTAGGGTTTGAAAGTTAGTGTATATATATATATATATACACATAGTATATATATAGTATATAGTATATATATATACTATATATATATATATATCTTAAAACAAACAAACAAACACTATCATTTCCACTGAGATGCTTAGAGGAAGACAAAGTGACACATCAACATATGGAGGTAGGAAGTCCAAACTGGGCAATGGTCAGCTAAATCTCTCCCATGTTGCATCAAATATATGAGAAAAAATACTGCAGCATGAATAAATAATAAAGTTACTTCTGCTTCTCATTCAGAAAAATGTTCCCTTCTGATTCTTGTCAGCTGGATAACACTAGAAGATAATTTAATGTATAGCTTTGGAAAAAAATCAAATCTATTTAGGGACAGTAGGATTCCTTTTCAGAAAGCAAAGGAAAAAACTAGCATTCTATAAGCAGGAGGATGCCTCGTAAGACTCCTTTCATTGAGGATGCTCAGGGTTGAGCCAAGGCCGAGAGTGGGTCTGCATTCATGGGGTGAGAGGCATCCAGGCAGGGAATGGAGGAGCAGTGTTTTGTCCTGCAGAGCTGACTCACCCAGCACTGCCCCCTATCCGCCTCCCCTTCCCTCTTCCTTCTCATGGAGCTGCTTGGTGAGATGACCCTGGCTGTGGTGGCTCTTCCATCAGCATCTCCTTCCAGCTGACTTTCTGAAAAGCACCACAAACATCTTTACTGGATGTGATGCCAGCTCAGGAGTCATGGTAACCTATAGTAAAACGTTATCTTGGAAAGGAGGTAGCATGCAGACAGCTTGCCTTCCTGTATTTCCATTGACATGGGAGAGAGTTCCTCCTCATGCAGCTTTGAAATCTTCAGCAATTTATCTTCAAACTTGAATTAGCTAACTAATTAGCTAATTAGGGTTGTTCTCTTTCTTGTTGTGACTGGGACAAAGATCAAGAGTCTCCCAAACAAATTCATTTTTACCTCTATGGGAATGCAGTTTGGATCTTCATCTGGACTAATGAAGCTTGCAGATTTTCAGTAGGTGGCCACTAGTGTCTTCAGGTAGTTATTTTTATACACACATACATATATATACAAATATATATATATGGAGAATATATATTTCCTTCCTTCCTTCCTTCCTTCCTTCCTTCCTTCCTTCCTTCCTTCCTTCCTTCCTTCCTTCCTTCCTTCCTTCCTTCCTTCCTTCCTTCCTTCCTTCCTTCCTTCCTTCCTTCCTTCCTTCCTTCCTTCCTTCCTTCCTTCCTTCCTTCCTTCCTTCCTTCCTTCCTTCCTTCCTTCCTTCCTTCCTTCCTTCCTTCCTTCCTTCCTTCCTTCCTTCCTTCCTTCCTTCCTATCATGGATATTAATAACAGCAAGATCACCTGAATTTTAGTTAGAGGATATACAACAATTGCACATGAATTATTGCCTGGCTGTCTGAAAGAGTTGGCTGAATGCACCATGAACCCATATGTCATATTTCTGTCAGCCATCAAGCACTGTACCCCTTTGGGGGGACAGAAATCACAAATTGTAATCTGTAAAAAACAAGCTGGGTGAAACCACATCTTATTTCAGCACTGGGAATTAATCGAATGGTCAAATTAAAATGTTATTTGATTTGTAGGTATATGAAGTTAAAACATTATCACAAGGTAGGTGTGTCAAAATAGCATGATTATCTTTATGTCACAGAGGAGAACTACATCAGGACATGTGATATAGAAATCATTTAGATTTTAGCAGGACATTTGTTTTTGTCCATGACAGTATCACACTGGGAAGATGGGCCACCAAGGAAAAGAATATGTAAATATATTTAAAGAATGATATTCGTGACAAAAGATGGTGCTGTACTGGTGAAACCTCAGGGGTAAGCCCAGGAAAGGATGCTCTCTAGTCACAGCGTGAAGGAATTCATGGGGCTGAGGCCCAGATCAGGCAGAAATGAAGGGAAATATTTATTGTAGATACAAATTAGATGTTGCATTATGTACAAGGCATTTATCTGCAAAGCATTTCCAAAAAAAGACAAGGATGAGCACAAGGCAACAGAACTGAGCATGGCTCCTGAACCAATGCTGGCATCAGAAAGATCCTGAAGTAATTCTGAAATACAAACAAGTGTAGGGAAATGAGATACACCATAGCTTCATTTTCTGTCTCATTGAATATTGTATATTTTTCCTTTGGTGAACAGGATACACAAGTAGCAGAAGCTGGTGGCCAGTTTAACTGTGGGAGGGTGAGTCCTGGGACTTTCTGTCCCTCTCATCTTCACCCTCTCACCTGATGCCCATCAGGTCCCATGGTGCCTTGGAGGTGGCCAGAGGGCTGCTTGTGCTGACAGCACTCCTCAGGCAGGCCTCTAAATGCCCTAAAGGAATGTTTCAGACCTGGGCACCCACAGCATCCCCCTCACTTTTGCACTTAATCCCAGGGGACAGGACTGCCAGAAGAAGGAGACATGTAGGGAGCAGTAGATGCAGCACAGTTTCCCAGACCACTACACTGCTGGGGAAGAGATGTCACACAACTGGCAAGCAGGTTCATTCAATACACACTTCCATGGAGCATCATCCTCTGTGCCCAGCCTGAAAAAGAACAATAAACCCCACTACAACTGCAGGATGGAAGTGTTCGATATTAGACATGTATCACCTATAATATCACCTCCTCCAATAACCCTGCTGGGAAGCAGTCAATAGCTGCATTTCCTCTTATTCTTCCTTTACTGATTTTTCTCCCATGTTTCCAGTCTCCAAAAGTTAATGAAAACACATACCAAGATGTCTGATAAAGTACTAACAAATGAGTGTTTCTGATGTTTTTCAAGAGAAAGAGAAGCAGTGTCTGTCTGCATGTCCTGCAGGAGGATGGTTTAGGGTTGGGTGGAGACACCTGCTGCAGGGCTGAAAAGCACCTTTCATTCCCCTGCGAAAGAAGCAGCAGGATGTGAGTGTAATCCAGTGGCTACTAAATTCCTCTTTCAACTCCCAGCAGACCTGAAACCCAGAGGAAATCTGAACTGAAGCCAGGAATTTGGTTAAATTTTATTTTATTTATTTATTTATTTTGAAATTGCCTGCAATGTTAGGAACTTCCACGACTATTTTAAGAGATCTGATGTTTTCTGTCATAATAATGCGGGCTCGCATAGGGCTTGGGAAGGAAAATGCATCTGGTCTCTGGTTGCTGTGGGTGGTTTGGGCTGCAGCCCAGTGGCCGCAGGTCTGCTCTGGGTCCTGTGCTGCTTCTGCTGGTTGAGCCCTGTTGAGCCCAGTTGCTGCCCTGTCTCTGTCCTATGTCCTCCATTTCACCACTTGGCTGCAAGTTAAGAGTAATGCTCCACCTTCCTTCCTTTTTACCGAACCTTTCTTTTATGCCACCTCTGGAGAATGATGGTTGTTTTTCCTTTTGCCATTAAGGAAACCCGAATTTCCTCTCTCGTTTCTTAACTAACATTCTTTTGAAACCTCTCTCTCTCTCATCTTCCAGCTTTCTCTTACTATTAACATAATGTGTCTTTCCATTTCCTGTGCTGTTTTAGTATGAAAAGTGACTGTGAAATTGCTTTAATCTGTGATGTGTTCTCTGTAAGAGTTCGGAGGGATCTTATTTTAGTGACAAAAATAAGCTTCTCCTGCTATAGCTGCCAAATTAACATGGCTAAGGAAAAACAAAGTAGAGTCTATTTCTTCATTGGTGTCTGAAAAAGAAACCTATTTATGTAAAAACTATTCATTTTGTTCAGATTTATACCATTCCAGAGCCTGCTGATGTAACTAAGATAAGATTCAAGTCCCAGTTTTCAGTTGTCTACAACTGCGAAAGATGTCAACAGACCCGAGTGGACAAAACTCATCATGTTGGTGCTGATGAGCTTGTAGAAGAAAACTAGTTTTCAGATCACAGACTGAATCTGTAATCAGTTTGATGCCTGGAGGCAGGGAAGAGCAATCTGCTTGTTTGCGTATTGGGCAGAGTCAATTCAAAGCTATTGAAATCTGCAGCACCATTTTGTTAATAGCTGTCCTTTAAGACACCAATGCTTTAAAAGTCTGGGAAGTTAAATTCCAGAGCCTTTTATTAACTGAGGCCAGTCCACCAGTTTTCCAGTGAGATGCAGAACCTTGAAGCCTCCCGTGGCATCAGGGAAGGCAGGGTTGCTGCAAGCCCTCGCATGTGCTGTGTATCACCGATGCCTCCCACCCGCTGCCTGCCCTGCCCTCTTACAAGGGATGCCACCTGACCTGCCTTGTGGGAGATGTGTATTGACTGCCTTTACTGACATAAAGATGCAGAGGGATAAAATTGGACACTGTCTTGTCTTTATGCAACTGTCTCTCTAAGTGCATTTTGGTTACTTAACCTATTTTTTTGGAATGACCTTGGCATTGCAAGGCATTGCAATATCTTGCTGAGAGTAACATAAATGATTCCATTTTAATTTGCTAAATTAAATGTAGAATGTGTTTTAACTGTATATATTTACTTAGTTTTGAAATTAGTTTGAAATTGAAGTTTAGCAATTAAATAACAGGCAGTACTCTTTTTTTTTTTTTTTTTTTTTTTTTTAGATTTATAGATTAGTAGATTTATAGAGCTAGTATGTCTGTTGATGCTGCTATTTTCTTGCTTTCCTGTCCCTTTGTAACTGGGATTCAACTTTTAAACTTAATTTGCTTGTTGATGTTTCACCATAAACAGTGATGTTTCACAGTGTGTTTTTAGTGACGTGGCGAAAGACTGAATCATAGTGAAGCGACTCAGAAAGATCTCCAAAGATCACTCACCTCTATTTTGAGAAAGGATCAATTGCATTTCTGTCATGACTTGCACATTTTTGTCAAAGTTTTTGTTTTGGAGGTGTCCACTAGTGGAGCTCCCAGGCATTGCCTGGTAATTATTACAGTGTTTCACTGTATTTTAGGGTTTGTCAGTAGAGTTTTCTTCCTATGTCCAGTCTGAATTCCCTTTTTACAAGTCATTCCACTCATTCTTCCTTTCTCTGCTGTATGCATACAGAGAAAATGCTTTTTCCCTTCCTCTGAAGCATTTTTGAACATGCTTGAATACTGCCTTGCTCCCTCAGCCTCCTTCTCTGTGAAATGAATCTTCTAATCCTTCAGTCCTTCTCAGAGATCATATTTTCTGGTCCTCTGATCATTCTGCAGTCACTGTGCTTGTTTACTGGCTCTCCTGAAGCAGAATGTGTCCTGCTTTACATGTAACGGAGCTCAGCTAGCACAGTGCTGATTTAAATCATTTTAGGGAAGCAGCAGCACCAGAAGGAAACCTGGTAATATCCTCTTTAAAAAAAAGCAAGTGAGGAATAAGAGGATTTGTTTCATGGTAGCAGCCAAACTAAACAAATAGTTAAGTTTTCCAAAGGAGTGCAATATTAAAAATAATAAAAAAGTATCCCATGTATTATGCAAATTCAGTGAGTAAAATTCAGCTAATATTTCCAGACTATGAGGAAGCTTGTATAAATTTGGCTGAAAAAAAAAAAAATCTGCAGTCAGGACTGTTAATGATATGAGGGAAATAGGGTGTGTAAGCAATCTGAGGGAAAAAGAAATCCCCTAAGTGTGGGAATGAAGCCTGTGCTGCACTGGAGGCAGTCTGTGGGGTTGGGGGGGGGAGAGTTGTAATTCAGTAAGAGAGAGAGAAATTGCATTTCTGTTGCTAAGTCTTAATGAAATTGAACTATTTATAGCAAGACAGTTGCTATAACAGTTGCATTGCCAAAATTTTAAGGAAAGACCTTAGGTCATAATAAATAACAGTGCAACTAGCATCTGAAATAAAGAATTCACTGTGCAAGAGAGAAAGGCAAAGAATGTGTTAATTCATACAGCATATGCCTACTCTCATTCATCCAGATGGAGAATGAGAATACTTCTGTGGGTTTTATTTTATTTGGAGATACCTTTAGATTAAGGAATGCTTGCTTTCACTGAGGCCAGGGTGGTTCTTTTACCTGGGATTCCCTGGCCAGGGTCCGACTGCCCACGGGCTCTGGGTGCCCAGGCTGGGGTGCCAGGCTCACCACTTCTCTTCCCGAGCACCTCCTGCAACACCTCTGTTCCTCCTTGTATAATGCGAGAAGAACATATTTTGAGTCTGTGTCATGCCTCAGGCTCTGTGGATGACAAACACTTTCTCCAACAGACAGAGTATCTTGTTCTAAAATTACTTCTCAATGGATCTACCAGCCGCTTGGTTGAGGTGAATGTCTTTCCAACACAAAGACTGCGGATGCTTTTCTCCTGAAGCTGCAGTAAAAGCACAACTCAATGAATCCATGCCATGCCCTGCCCTCCAAACACTGAAATATCCCATGAAGGGACAGTAAACTGTTCCAAAGCCACAGCGCAGTCTGTGGACCTGGAGGGATTCATCTTCCTCACCATCATCCAGGTTACCCAGGCTCGAGAGGGATTCTTGTATTTGTTCCCCTCCTTTTTGATTCATTCTTTTCTCTGAATTATCCTACAGGGCTCTTGAGCTATCCTGAAAGACTCTGGCCTCTGGTATCTCAAGAGTAATTCGGGCAATTAGTTGCTGTCTTACAGAGCTAACTGCTGATGCAAACCAGGTATCCTCCATGAAGAAAATAAAAGAAGTGTAAAAAAATGAAAACACTGAAGCCTAAAGACAATATGAATTGAATGAGAAAAGGCAGGACCGGACAAGACTGCTTTTACTCCCCCAGCTGTGTTGCATTCACTTATGCAACATGTAACTCTCCTTGCTGCCAGCAGCAGACCAATCCTGCACACTGCCTGGCCACCACCTCTCTAACTCATATCAGATGATGCTGGGCAAAAAGCAGGAGAAGTGCTTTTTTTGCAAAAGCAGAAGAACTGCTATTGCAGTCTAAAACCAAAATGTTATTTCTATGGGATCCAGTGCAGCAGGGTAGACGTGCTTCAAGAAGCCACAAAAAAATTGTTTTCAAGGTATTGATCAAATACATGAAACTGATTTTGCCATCCTGAGCCTTGGGGTAAAAGAGCTTGAGGTTTGAATATTTCTTTCAAAAATCTGTTGCCAAGAAAATGGGATCAAATCCAGGATTTTGCTGGGGAAACGAATGTCAGGATTCCTGCTGGCTGTGACAGTACAAGAATCTGACTCCTGGATAGGATGCAGCAAGGGAGGCTGGTTCACTTCCCTGGAAGCTGGAAATGCCTTCCCTTGCCCCACACAGAAGAAGCTTGCTGGAGCTTGTGTTGGGGTAAATTAATAGCTCTTAGTGGTTTTGGAGACATTTGGACTGCATTTGTTCATGCTTCAGCGGGCAGCTGGATTAGTTTTGGGATTTTGCCAATGATAGCTGGTCTTTCACCATTAATGTCTCAGACAAATATATTGGATTTTCATAACTCTAGCTCTCATCTTGGAAAGCCCACACCTTTTCATGTGTAAAATAAATTTTCCTCACATAAATCTGCAAGATACAATAAGTGAAGATAGAGGGAAGATCAAGCAGGAGGGAGAACAGGCTGTGAAAGAAATTTGGTGGCAAGAGGCTCCTCAGGGAGAAAGAAGATGAAGGAGGAAAAGTCATCGAGCTAGCCAGAAGAAGGATGCTTGGGGTAAATTCTTCGCATACATTTCTGACCCAACCTCTTTCTGAATCACGCGTTTGGATTTTTGGTTTAGGCATGACCTCTGGAAAAATAGTAATATAAGTAACTGGTTGATTGCTATCAGCAAAGGATGTAGTTCACTTATGAGACTGGATGCACGGCTGTGGCAAAGCAGGAGTTAATCACATTGATCCTCAGCAACTGAAGCAAACAAGGCTGATGGAGAGAAATTCTCCCTCTCCCTGCAGAATCCATGAAGCTGTTATGTTGGTGAGGAAAATTAAAGAGGGCAGATAATGGAATTGCCCGTGCTCCAGGGCTCAGGCACACAAACCCTCACACATTGCTTCATGCAACACACCCTGATAAAGGTCATTGCCATGTTCCAAACCAAGTTCATCCAGATAAAGGATGTACTTCTAAATTTCACGTCCTGCACATCCGTGGATCACAAATGCAGTTGGTATTATGAACAGGATTTAGTAGCCTAATCTGAAGTATTATGATATCATCTCTTTCCTTCAGGAAAGATGCAAATTAACCACAAACTCCTGGTCCACTGAAGGAGCCTAGTCTGACCCAGGCTCTCTCCTATGGTAACACATCTTATTTTGTTGTTGCTGGGAGGCTCTATGAGCATTTCCCTTCTGTTCTGCTGGGACAGAGTTGCTAGAAGAGCTGGGCCCAGTGAGTTAAGGCCGTCCCTCATCACTGCAGAGATGAAAGCGACGTAGACAAGATGCTCTGACAGGTTGCTCTTCATCCACAGAGACCCTGAGAGCAGACCAGATCCTGGGGGAGCAGCAGCAAGCAGGTAGCAATCTATAATACCAATGGAGCAGGTAGCAGCAATCTTTAGTACCCTATACCTGGACCACAGGAGCCCTGCCTTTAATTTTAAATGAGCCATGAGCCATTTCAGAGGATCTTGTACATTAGTGTGTCACCTACAGGTGGTGAGGTTGTAGGAAACTTCTTTAGGGGCTGAAAGGTTTCCCACAGAGGGAGCAATGCAACCAGTCCATTGGGAAGCCTTTAGGGTCTTGCTATTCTTTTGTTGACTGCTATATATGTGGGAAAGGCTCTTTTTAGCTCTGAGATTGTTGTCTCAAACACAGTAAAAGCTCATGACTATAGCAGTACTTTTTAAAATGGAGCTTGATCAGTGTATGAAAGACATTGCGGTAGGGGGGAAATGGACAGCAGTGCAGGCAGTCCTTCCATTTTTGTTTTCACTGCCACCAGCAGAGTTTCACAATTAACGCCCTTGCTCATTGAGCAGGGAGAAGGCTTTGAAGTATCCCCTCTGATCTCAGCAGGAGAGCCGGAGGCCTTCTGAGAGCTCAGTGCCAGAGACACCCTTTCAGCTCAGGCTGTTCCCTCCTTAAAAAGGAGCACACTTCAATTTCCATACAGCTCTCAGCACAGGTCATATGAAGATCCCCACACTGTGTGGAGTATACTGCCAAAAATAAGGACAAATTGCACGTTGCACTAGTTATATGTAGAGAAATTGAACTCAGTATTTCACCCGAGGATCCTCGAAGTATTGCTAGATCACAATATGAGCACTCAATTGATATTTCTTGTTTTTTCACCCCATATTGCTTTGCTATTTCAGGTGTGCTGGCATTGTCTACTCTAAATTCTCTTCCCCCCTTATGACTAATCTATGATGAAGACATCTTTGTATTTACAAGGAGAGAAGCAGCTCCATAGTGAAAAAGGCCTTGCCAAATGAGGCAGGAATGAAAACAATACCTCAACATTTCTTGTCTATCATTCCCTTGCACTCCTACAATGCAAGCAATTCAAATAATACCCAATTGTATCATTCCTATTAAAAGCTGCAGCACTTTCCAGCTTAAAGGACTAAATTCTTTCCCCTACTGAGATTTCGCTTTTATGGGAAGTTTGATGTTGAGATCTAATCCTGTTTCTGCCTCAGACTCAACCTCATCCACAAAGCCACTTAAAGTTGCCAGATAACTTCTGTCTGAAGATCTTCATTGGACCCTAATGATTTTTCTCCCCACAGAATACCACTGTAATCACTAAAGATTTTGCTGAATAAATTGAGAAAGAAAAGATGCAGCTGCTTAGCATACATTAGGCTTAGGCTTTACAATGAAAGGCTAGCAAAAGTCAAGGTAAGAGGTAAGCAAAAACAGATGGTTAAAACCCAGGAAGAAATGAAGCTTCAAGTCAGAAGTTACACTGATGTGGAAATTTAAGCAGGATTAGCATCAGGCTTAATCATTATTAATGCAATACTTAGTTTTCATTTTCTGTTCCTGTCCAGACTTGCATTTGGTAAAGCACTCTTGAGAAATAAGCACTATTATCCTTATTTTGTAGTCAGATTAAGCTTCTAAGCCTTTGTCACAAGAGGGGCTATTGCAATGGCTGAGGCTAGAAAGTTTAGGCTGCCAGATCTACCTTTTCACCATTTAATTGCTCCATTTTGCAGGTGATCCTGGAAATCTACAATCAGTCCCACCAGCAGCCTTTTGTGCAGGATGTGGACAACTGGTGAGGCAGGCGATGGTGCCACAGACCTGAATGTGTGCCGTGATACTGTGAAAGCTTTGTTCTCTGCTCCTGATGCCAGTTTTCAACCCGGCTGAGAGGGCCAGGCTGCAGCGTGCTGCCAGCCAGCCTCGCACAGCTCAGCCTTGCACATCACCAGAGCATTGAATCAAACAAGTAAGGTCCACAGTTAATATTTTCACCAAGTAGATGAACTGTCTGCTGCTCCGTATATCATCCGCAAGTGGCACATCATGAAAAGAGTCACTACCAAGGTCCCAAAATATATATCTCTTGGCAGCTCTCCCCTACCAGGCGAGGCCACTTAAAGGCTGCTTTCAGCATTTACGTTAATGCTTCCCTGTGGGTGGCAGGAGCAATGTGCCAGCTCAGCAGCTGCTGCTCGTCCCATCTTCCAGGACACCTCTAGCCATTACAGGCCCGTAACTGGAAATCCCAAAGCTATCTTCCTTTTCTATTTTCACAGCCCACAACCCACGCTGTGTAAATCTTTGAGTCCCAAGCAACATTAAACGATGTTCACTTTCTCTAATAGGAGGTGAAAAGAGACAGTGAGATGCTCTGTTTGTTTGTTTGTGTTTTTACACTGTAGCTTTTTTTAAAGATTGCTTAGCAGTTGGAATTGAAATTACCACCTTGGTCTCATTATGGAGGCCATAGTTTTTCTTCCCTCACGATCAGATGTTTGTAGAGCACTTGTTGCACCAGCAGTTCATGACCGCTCTGCAAGGTTGTATGTTCCCCTGGGGGACTTTAGTAAACATAATTTGTGGCCCTAAGCCACATTTTATGTCTTTCTTCATGCTGTGTATGGTCAATAGAACTGAATACAAATCCTCTAACTTAAAGCTGGACATTTGAAGTTGTTTTTTATAGGGAATGAGGTTTTTCTTTGCTACCTGGAAACTACTCTGGGGAAATAACTATTGCTAGTCCAAAGGCACCCTAAAGCCATTTGTTTCCTTCCAAACTGAAAGCAAGGTGACGGTGCGAACTCAGGCTGCAGGTTCTGAATTGCTAGTGGTTAATGAATTTTCCTTCCATAGGAACATTCATATAAGAAAAATTATAAAAAGCATATTTGCATTTATACAATGGGGACATTTTTATTATGCTTTACAAGCTTGGGTTATTTAAAAAATATATTACTTTATATGAGTTTATTTAGCTTTTCTTATTCTCTGATTCAAAGCCTTTTTTCTTACTGGATTATCACACCATTTTTACAGTTGCAGCATGTCCCATTGGAGAAATCCTTTTCATCACCGACTGCTGGGATCACATCACCCACAGTCACACAGATGCTGCCCCTTTCTCTGTTATATCAAGTGAGAGAGACTTGCCCTCAGATTTATATGCCTCATATCTTGTCACTACTGTCTGCCTTCCCTGTCTTTTAACATTGAACCTAGCTGATACCACTAAATGGCTTCGTCAATTTCTTCTAAAATTTTCAACTACCAGCTTGTGTGATTTTCTCCATCATAGCCTTGCTGTTTGGAGATTTGTGAATGATCTCTCAATGAGGCAATGTGGAGTCTTCCAGGCTCTTGACACAACCTGTCCTTGTAAGAAAGGCCCACAAAATCCTGTGTGAACTGTAAGTTGTGGCCATGGGACCTCTCCCAGTAATGTTTTCTGAAAATTTATTTTTTTTCCCCGTATCTGTCTGTTTTTTTCAGCTGCTTCAATTCTCTGAGTAAAGCCTGGCATTTCTACCTCTTTGTGTAGTCCTCAGTACCGCAGGGTTTCAGCTCTTCACAGGGGGAGCTAGATGTGGCTATGTGCTGCACTATTACAAATAGCAAATGATACTTGTTATTTAGATATCCTGGTGGGCAAGGCTGTAAATTTCTCAGGCTTTTTTCTGTCTTTTGCACAGCACCTGAAATCACTGGCTTTTGAAAATGACCATAAATTCTTGGGTAAATATTTTTTCTATCATTAATCTCACAGGAGCAATTTAAGTGGCCGATATTTGATTTAGTTTATCTGAAACATCTTACTAACTACTGTTTTTGTCACCCTTGACTCTTTTCCTTCTACCTTCTTCATCCCATCCCTGCTTTCTGAGTATCTTCTGTGTAAAACTGCAGCAGGAGAGACAGCCTGGAGAAGCTGTTAGCTGGTTTCACAGAGCTCCTGCCAGTTTTCCTCCTCAGAGTCAGAACTTTGCTTTGGTTACTGCACCAGTTTTGTTTTCTTTGTGGAGATATTTTGGGATACTATTTTTTTTCCTCTCTTTTCTGCATGGGAAAATTTGCTTTGAATCCAAACTGGAGCTATCCATACTGTGTATGGGAGAAGAAGAAAAGGGGAAGGAAATGAATGGTGTAAATCCAGCTCTTTGCTCAGAGGCTGTGTGCTGCTGACCTCAAGGAGAAGCTCCACTGGGCATGGATGCTGTGCCTTAGGCAGGTCTTGCCTTCCTAAGCACCCATTAGTCTTCTGTAAGCTCACAGTCCAGCAGCTATAACTCACCCTTGCTGCTTCCCTTGCTGGCAGATGCAGCTCACTACTAACGAGATGGTTGGCAATATTTGGCAACTGCAGAAGGCAGCAGTTCCAGGGGCAGCTTGCTACATTTGGCATGCCCACAGCATCACTGGAATTGCAATCGGTCCCACTGCATTCCCACAGATATTCTGAACTCATGTATCTGTGTTTTTCTACCGAGGTGTGGCATGCTGTCCTACTTTGAGCACAGGGTGTTTCTGTCATTGTTCTTGGTGTTTTGTTTTTTTTTATATATATCGCATTACATTTAGAGACCAGCCCAGTCCTTTAAGATGCTGCTCAGAACATCCACCCTGCTCTGTAAATTTTCAGAGAGAGGACAAAAGTTCACTTGTCTTCTGAGTGATGCCCAAGCACAACACTGGCTTATGTACCAAAGTCTCAAAGCCTTGACCTTTGTTCAAGATGAAGGGTTTATGGCAGTGAGCTGAAACACGAACCTGACTGGTGGTGCAATTAGAATAAAGATACGTTTAGCAAAATCAGATCTCCTCCCTGTCAAAGAAGTTACTGTTATGTTATGCTCAAGAGGCAGTTTCATTTGGGGATTACACTGGTTTGTGGTTGCAGGCAATAGCCCTAGGTCACTTTGGTCCAGCAAATAGCTTTGTTTTGGTATTTGTGAGCTCTCTGTCTGAACAATAAAATTGTGCCCTAAAGGACTGGGAAGCTGACAATTTTTAAGAAAGGGAGACAGAAAGATTATTGTATAATTATACACGCTTACTTCTTCACTTTCCCTGCTGAGTCTCCTGACCAGCTCTGGCTGGGAAGTACTTGACCACTGGACCATTTGAGACTCAGCTTCCCACAGGAGGATGCCACATTCAGCAAGGCCAGGATTTGGTGCATAGGGAAAAGTCCTCTCCTTGTCTAGGCAATCTGGAGCACAGGCCCTTTGCTGTCCTAACTTAGACAAGACATTTGCTGCAGTAAAGGAATATTACATTGCCTGGTCTAGAGCAGCCACATGTTCGCAAAGTGTTGGATGGTGACTACACCTATACACATTACTGACGTGCTTGGCATCACACTGTATGGACAAACTGTGGCATGAGGTGCTTTCTGGCTTTGTACTTCCTAGGTTGAAAAGGGCCTTGGCTGCTTTCCGTGGCTGGGAAAGATACAAAATATGGACTGTCAATCTGGAGTTTGTATTTGCTAAATTTTGAGTATGTTTTCTTCATTTGTGTGCAAATGACAGAATGCCCATGTTCCACTGAAAAGCTTTGGAAATCACCTGTAATTTTGTCCCTCTGTAGGCTGGTAAAGATGGATCCAACCTACGGAAATGTCGTGTCAGCTTCCCACAACAGATAAGCAATTACATTTTTTGTTTGTTTTCTTCTGGCAATAAGTTTTCAAGGTGATATGAGACTGAAGAGAGCTTGAACCTCTTCAAATCTTCAGGATTTGTTAAAACTCCTTTAAATCTGTGGATAATACTACAGCACTCTGTGTGGGGTGTGTGTGTGTGTGTGTGTATAGGAATGAGAAGATAGCAAAAGAAACCTGCCTTTGCTTTGCTCCAAAGTCTGGAGTCTAGTTTCCTGACCTGATAAAGTGCAGCTACTGCACAGCCAAACCCCAGAATCCAGACATTTTTCACAGTGTTTCCACTGTGGTTTCAGCTCTGTAGGTCAGGGAGGGCTGGAGTGTTGTACAGCACAGGCATGCCAGCATCAGCTGGGTCTTCCAGCTACAAACTGGGCCTTCACATCTTTATAGCAGAGCAGTGCTGCAAGAGCAAGGGGCTGTGCCATCTCCAGCCATGGACTACACCTCTGCTTTAGAATAAAATGGTTCAGTTGGAAGGGACCTACAAAAATCATCAAGTCCAATTGCCTGACTGCTTCAGGGCTAACCAAAAATTAAAATATTTTATTAAGGGTATTACCCAAATGCCTCTTGAACAATGACAGGCAATGTGCATCACACTTTCTACCTCACAGGAAGAATGTTGCATATGCTGGAGCTCTGGCCTGGTCACCCAAGCCCAGGATGGGCAGGATGTCCATCACCATGCACAGACCAGTCGAGCCCTGCACACCTCATCTTTTTCTGGTTCTTTGTGTACCCCACAATTGCTGATTCCATCCAGATTCATCTTGTCCCCAGCCCCAAAACCACTCTGGTAAAACTAAGTAAAGGCATATTAAGACTTAACATCAGGCATTTAGATACATTTCTGGACAAAAGATAGAGATGAGAGAAATATCATTTTTATTTATTTATTTTTGTTTGTTTGTTTGTGCTTAACAACCGGATTCCTTTCTAGCTCTTTTCTGTACCTGTCATCTAAATTCTTCTGGCATGTCCTAGCTGCAAAAAAATGGGGCTTCAGACATTTCCTAGGGCTTCCAGATGGCTCCCTAAGTTTTATATGACTCTACCTACCCCCTCTGATATTTCTTTCTAGTTAAGATTTGAGTACAAATGGAAATATTCCAGATGGCTTTAGCTGGAGCCAAGTGCCTTCAGTACTTCAGAGCTGCCTAGACAGCCCACTAACTAATTGTCCCTTCCCAGTCTGTTCATGTTAAATTCCCCAGATTTCCTTGGGGTTACAAAAATGTTCTTCTGTGATGTACAATATCAATAAGTTATATTTTGTTCAATGACATTCATATCCCCAGTTTCTTTTAAAGACCAGTTATAACCTATTTAATAAAAGCATGAATAGCAGACCCAGCAAGAGATTTACTTTGCCCAAACATGTCTATGGCAGTTTCCTCCTCCTCCCCTCAAAAGCCCTATGTTTCTTGTGTGTCATGGTATCTCTTGTAGTTTTTTAAGAATTATAGATAGATTGATTCATGCATACTAAGGTATATTTCCAAGATTTCCAAGGCTGGCTTCTCACAGTGAACCATGATTTAATCTGAATATGATTAATTATTGGAAAAGCAAATGTGGAGTTATGATTTACACTGAGGGCTGTCTAAGATTTGTAGAGTTTTAATTCTCTTTAATTTTGCTATTAGTTGCAACAGTGTTTCCTAATTCTTTTCATTTGCTTTTTCATAGAATGTGTAATTCTTAAGTATGAATGTAATAAAATGAGTACAACAGTCTGCAAAATTCCAATACTAACATTTTTCTATCAAATAATAAGCTAATTCCCAAGCAAGGGAATCAACCAAATTACTCAAATCCTTTGTTCACCACTGCTACCTAAGGTGTGCAGAGTGGCTTGCCTCATTAGACTTCAAAGCATGATGCAGAATATAGGAGATAAAAATATCAGCAAGACATGTTGGACTTTGTTAATGGTGTGTGTTTCATGTGTAAAAAACAGTTTTGCACTCCACAACGGAAAGACTACTGAGGATAATACAAGTAGAAATTAGCATTCAATTTGTCTGTTATAAAAAGAAGGGAAAAAAAAAAAAGACCTCTGTCTAGTCAGGGCTTTAAAAGCTGCCATCCCACATAACAACACAGAAAGGAGAGGAAACGCATTTAAGGCTTTCACCTGAAAGTGAATAAAACAGAAATCGCTGCTGAAGTGTTTCAAGAGAGAAATCAAAGTCTCTTAGGATCTTTTAGGTGAAGTTGGCATTTGACTTTTTTACCCAACATAAAAAGGCTAGCACAATTATGTCTGTGACATTTGAATGCATGCTATTAGAGATAAAACATTCATCATCTGCTTTTACTAAAGATACCATTAGCATTTTGTTAATCAGATATGTTATTACATGAAGCTGATTGTACTACTTCATATTCCTGGAGAAAACTATTGAGAGAATAGCAAGAGAAGCTACACTGGCTGGCAGAAAAGAACAGGCATGGGATGAAGCCAAAGGTGGGGAAGAAAGGAAGCTTGTGAAATAGAATCAGAAAAATCATGTTCAGTTGTTTATTCAGACTGCCTGAAAAATAATTTGTGATTCTTATGTCTTCCCATTCCATGTGAACAGATTTCTATATTAGTATGTCTCTGTTCCTATTAGAACTGGTTTACCAAGTAAGTAACAAGTTATGCTGCTGCCTGTTATTCAGTTGCTTTTGTTTACAGTCCAAGAAGTCGTTCTCTGTTTAGTGGACTGAAAATTACCAGCCCTGGTGGTGACCTTCTAAGTATCAATGAAATTCTACTTGAGAGAGATTCTGTTTTGAATTTGATGTTTCTTCAGTTTAGGTAATTATATTTACATTCATAGGAATATACAATCACTGCAAATAAAAGAAAAAAAAAAAGTGGTGTTAAAATTTTATTAAAGCTGGTGAAGTCAGCTACTTGAAATTAAGAAATGTTGAGAAATTAAGAAGCAGCACAGTGACACCACATTACAGCTGAAGCCACGTTAGCAGTGTATCCAGCAGTAGTGGAACTTAAAATCTGGTTCACATGAGTGGTACACGGCAATACCTAAATTTCCAAGACTTTGCTAAAGACTTGTGAAGCTGTCAGGCACCCAAATTCTCCTAGTGACCTCAGGACTTGGGCTGGTAGACCATATCCCAGACTTGGTGTCACAGTGTCTTTTATTGTACCAGGGACTTTTATTGTAAAGTGGAATAAAGGTTACTAAATAAATAAAGGGAATCTACTGTATTAATTGGAGAGAAAGAGTCTCTCAGAACAGCTCTGTGGAGATTTATGTAAAGCCTTGCAAGCGAACTAGAAGTCAGACTGCACTGTGCCTCTGGCGATGGCAGCAGAGGGAAAAACAACTCTTGACCTGATTTTCTCTCCCTCTCCTGTTACCTTGCAGCCTTGCAGAAGCCAGGTAGACTGACTGTGTACAGACTGGGTGGGAAAGGAGTCATCATTTTGAGCCAAATATTCTCAAAGCTTGACAACAGACTTTGCCAGAAATGTTGCTTTTTGTATACAGGAACCAGGTGTGGCTTATGGTACAGTGATAAAATCTCTGATTAGACAAAATGTGACGAAAGTTCTGCATACACAAGAATAAAGCCGAATAATCTCTGCCTCTGAAACAACCTAGTTTGCTGCCTAGGAGATAGGTAAAAGAAGAAAGGCTGTTATAGAAGGCAGCAGAAGTTTTTTCTTATCTATATGTCCTTCAGATGGCCTCATTATTGCAGAGTCTGGGTATATTGTCCTCTTTCCTGAAGACTCTCAGGAGGTAAGGAAGGGATATTTTACCCATTCTCAGGGAGAATTAAGATAAACAATATCTGTGACATGGTAGGAGGCTGACCCAAGCTGCTCAGTTGCTAGTAGCCTGACTGTTGGACCTTCCCTCAGTTCTGTTTTTGCTTCTTGTATGTGAAGCCTCATCCAGTTTTGAGCCTCTGTGGGGAGGTTGCCTTCTTTTATGTGTCTAAGTACACTTACCTAAAATACAAGATTTCTAAGTCAAAAGAATCAAAATGAAGGAAACAGAAGAATGAAGAGTGTACAACCTCTTTGACCATAGTGTACAACCAATTTTGACTTCTCCTGGATGTATAATTATTAAAGTCCAGTTGCATAAGAAATAATTCTTTCTTCTTCTCCACGCTACTGCATCGTTCAAGCAGAAATGATAGATGGTGATCGTTGCAGTGGAATGTGATGTGCTTCTATTCACTGCTACTTTTAAATACTATAACCCATCTTCCAATTTCTCCAGTAAGTCCAAATTATTAAATTCTTTGTGGTGTTCACTATGCTTTCATCGCTAGAGCGATCCACCACTGCTGAGGAAGATCATCCCAAATTAACAGAAGTGCCCACTAGGTTTCAGTGCCTGATCATGAGAAGCTTGTGGCTGATTTCTTAAAGATTCTTCTCCGTTCTCCATCTTCCATGTCAGACCTTCAGGGTCTCAAGGAAGCAATCAGAAAATGAGGAACAAAGTTTATGGTCATCAGTGAAATTTTTAGCCTAAATATAATATACAGGGTATCTGAACCATTCAGAAAAAAAAGATGTGGTCTTTGAACAAGTGTTCTAGGCAGAGTGTTGGTGTTTGAATCACAGACTACAGTTCTGAAGCCTACAGATTCGGTCACCATCCATCTTCTGTCTTTTGAAATGCCAGAGGGAGTTTATCACGCAGTTTTGCTGTGGATTGTACCACTACATGGGCCTCTGTCATGACAAGGAGCAGCTCATTACTTGGCTTATTCCTGAGCTGGCCTGGCATCTAGAAAGGGGATTGTGGCAGCTGGCTACTTTCTTTTTGTAACTACTAATTGGAATATCCCCCTTATTGTGTGTGTGATGTGTTACCTCAAAGCCAAGGAAACTTTCTTGGGAATTGGAGCCCGGAATTCCTTTCCAGCCCAGCTGGTAGAAAGGAGAAATAAAATGCTACCATTTTTCAGATCTGCTGTATCTTCAGGTCCCTAGGATGGTAGGAATGTCTCTGAGGTTATGGATTAGTGTTGATGGTTTCTAATCTTTTTTGTCATCTCAGCAGTTACTTCCACTGTGGACTGCCATTGAATACATGAGGAAATGAGGTCAGGTCAGTAAGTCTCCAAATGCTTTCTTAATACTGATTAATACAATCACACCCACCCCTACGCCCCCCAAATTATGTGAAACTGATAAAAAGAAGGGACACAAATGTAACCAGCCTGAAACCCTGCCTGTGTTTGGAAAAAAATGTTTGAGCTCAGTCTTGGCCAGATCTAATCTAATTAGAGGGAGGATGCTGCTCCTATTGTCTTTGGATGTCTTTTAAAGCTGAGCTGGGGTGAAGGAAGGTTAGAGCTGCAGCAGTGTAAATAATGTAACAGTATTTCATCTTGACTTGGAATCTTAAAAAAATATATATATTAGATGACCATCCTTCTGTGATAGGAATCTATTCAAACAGTACTATTTGTTGAAATAATTTTTGTCTATTTTCACAGGGTGTGCTCGCTGAAATAAGAATTCACTTTCAGAAGGCTTTATATGAAACACATTAATTGCAAAGGATTGAGTTTTGGTGTAATTCCAGATTTTATTTGTTTGTATGTTAGCAATAAAAACAATTGGGAAAAAAAAAAAAGTTCTATCCAGGAAAGCATCCACTTGCAATTCTATTCATAAATATTCAAAGCATCTCTTCATATTAAATATTCAGTGTCTAAAGTGTAGCCACTGGAAACATTTCAACACCATTTTTATAAGTCTCACTATACAGTAAAGCACAGCAACTAGTGGCACCTTGGTCAGAGGCTAAGCTACCCCACCACCCAGGGCCACTGCTTTTCACAGCTGGTGCTCCAGGGACTGGCCACATGCTGCCCCAGCATGTGATTTTCTTTGACAAGATCAATGGTTACAGGACAGAAAATGCTGGATTTCCCCATTCTGGCCCAACTCTGGTTTTTGTTATACTAACAAAGTAAAGTCAAGAGAGTGTGTTAAGATGGCAGATGTTTGATGGCATGCTTCTCCCTAAGCTAAATTAATATTGAACAACATGAAACTCATTGAATGAGTCAGCGAATGAGTCAGCAGAGTCGTTAGTGGCGAAAGTGCAAGCCTACTGCTGATAGACGTGATTTAGAGTCTAAAATCTGCAATCTGTTTTCTTTACGAAACTTTAGAGATCTCAGGAAAACAACTTACTATGATTGCCCAGGCTAGCAAGAAACCTTCTCTTTTATCACATAAACACTCCTGTGTGTGAACTGAACCATAAAAGTATATCCACAGAGAGCTCATCCACTGCTATGAAAAGTTTACACATGCTTCATTTCATTATTTTTTTTTTTTTTATGAGGTAGGAATATCTAGACTTGAGTGAAATGATCACACTGACACCAGCTAACACAATTCATACTGCCTGGCTTCTATTCAATATGAAATCCCAACAGGACACACAAAGCAAAGAGAAGATGACTGTGTAGTCAATGAATTTATTATTTTTTTTTCAAATGAAAGAGTAAAACACTCTTTGAAACTTATGATCAGTTATCTTTAAAATGTTTCCTCTCAGTGCTCACATAGGTGGTATCAAATGCATCTCATAAAGGTTTAGTTTTACAAATTGGTAGCACCTGTGTGTAGCAATTAAATAATGAAAAACATGAAAATTTGAGATCAGTATTTTTTAAAGAAATGTTAAACATAGGGATACTTGTCCTAGGCTGTAATTTATGTTATCTTATGCTTTTTGGACTTCTGAAGGTTAAAACTGTAACTTGACACACAAAGGAAGAAGTTTTGTTTTGTTTTGTTTTGTTTTGTTTTGTTTTGTTTTGTTTTTAATCTGTGTTTTCAACCAGAAAGAGAGTTCAGAAGTCCTCAGAGGTGTTGGGAGAAAATGTACTATAATAAGATCTGTCTAAAAGGAAAAAGCCAAACCAAAAAAATATTTTAGCTGGGGAATGTGAGTGTGAAGACAGGTGTTGGGAAGGGGAGAGGAATATCTGAGGTTATGATTTGTTTCAGGTTTCCCATAAGAAGCAGATAACCCATATACATCACTGGTGCTGCTGGAGCTCATAAGAGGGCTGTTTGTGCATATATGGGACTGCTGGGGCAGCCACAGTGTGCCAGCTCACTAGCTAGAGATTCAGGCAACACCTCATCCTTTAGGCATTGAAATGTTTCAAGATTTCATCCTTTCTGGAGAAAACGCTTTGTCTCCCACCCAGAGGAACTGGATATGAGCTAAAAGCACAGCTGGGTGCAGGAGCTCAGAGGGGCAATGCCAATCCTTGTTCTCTATCTCCTGCACTGCACACAGTCAAGACCCTGCCCGAGCTCAGCCTAGAGCTCTATGATAATTTGGGAGCAGTTCTCATTGCAAGGGTGACCAAACACAGTAACAGGTTGCCCACAGATGTTGTGGAGTCTCCATACTCAGAAATACTCAAAACCTGGCTGGACAGGACCCCGAGCAACCTGCCATAGAAGGGAGCGTGGACTAGACAATTTCCAGAGGTCCTGACCCACCACAGCTGTTCTGTGTTTCTACTAAGTAATAACAGTCCTACAGAGTAATAGTGTCCCAGAGGATATATTAGAGTTAAATTCAAGGCTTTCAAAACCTGCTAAAGCCAAAGTTCCATGGATTTTATTTTAACTGTAATTTAATTTACTGTTTGTATTGGTGGAGCTCTCAGAATGTTATCATGACCTAGTCATGACAGTCAATGTTCAAATACAGAGACATAAACAACTGCCTGCCTCTAAAAAAGTACCGCTCAGTCACAAAACAAAGAAAAATGGATAAGAAATACATGGAAAAAAAAAAAAAAACAAACAGACATTAGGAATCTAATCATTATCAAATTTCTGTAGGCATTTTGGGAATGTAGGGAACATTTCCTGAGTATGGGGCAAAGAGATCAACATGGATCAGACAGTAGATCCTGTCTGAAAATGTAAAAAAGTGAGTGTTTGTGGCCAGGAGATGGTCTGATAATTTACTTATGTAGAAGTGAATTTTTGAATGAGTATATGAGAAGAGGGTTATTGCAAGAATAAGACAATTACCAAGGGCAAGAAAACAAAAGATGTTGGATGAAATTAATATGAAATCTGGGTTTATGCCAAAGGGAAGGAAATATATAGGTGAAGGGGAAAATGCTGGTGGGAACTGAAGAGGGGTAGTAGTGACCAGACATAAGAAATTGAGCCAGCTCTGAAATGAAAAAGTAGAAAAGAGATGCAGAAAAAAAAAAAGAAAAAAGAAAGAAAAAAAAAAAGCTTTTAATTAAAAAACCTGGTGAGGTAGTAATGCTCCTGGAAGTGTCCCTGTGGCATCTGGGGAGCACTGTCCCAGCTTGCCAGATGTGAGAGCACAAAGTCAGGTCCCTGCAGGCCACGCAGAGCTCCCACGTCGGGAACAGGAGAGCCGGGTGAGCCAGGAGCACGGCACACCTGGCCCTGCAGGCACGTGGAACGTGCCTTCGGTCTTTGTCTTTCCAGGGCAAAATAAGGCAAATATTTTACTAGCTAAATGCCACAGTAGTTAACATGCTTTCCCACTTGCATTGCTAAATTTCAGCTAGAAAATATCTCATGTCCATGTCACTTAGCCAGCAGATAGGTCGAGCACATGGGGAGGTCGCTTGAGATGAATTTGAGCAAGTGTAAGGCATCTTGAAGAAAAATATTGGTTTTGTTTGTGTAACTAGGTGGTCTGTTCAAAAAGCACTAAGGAATTGAACTATACATATATGTAAAATGTGCACCGTGCAAAAGAATACTGTTGACTGTATTTATATTAATATTACTGTTCTACCTGAAATAATAGCATTCCTGAGACATTAGCACTGGTGATAGGATAAATTAGATCTCATCTTTTTTTTTTTTTTTTTTTTTTTGGGGTGGGGGGAGTGCTTCATGTCTTCCAGTGTTCCCCAAATACCACACACAATGGAAGTTCTGCGGGTTTGCGTTTTCACAGTGTCTGTGATGGATTTCAATGAAAGTGCTGATGCTGTACTGGGCTGTTATGGGCACTACAGCTGAGCTCCACAGACATATCTGGGGCAGGCCGCAGGTGTGTCCTTTTGATATGGAAACACGTTGCCCCCGGCCTTGGTAGGGAAGCCCATATGGGGTGCTGTTCCTCCATCTCAGAATGTCTGGACAGAAGTGGGTACATGAGGTGACTGCTTGCAGCAGGACTCACAGAAGCACATGGGTAAGGTTGGAAGGGACCTCCAGAGACCATCTTGTCCAACACTCCCCTCATACAGGGTCACCTAGAGCACATTGTACAGGATCACATTCAGGTGAGCTTTGAATATCTCCAGAGAAAGAAATACACACAAGTGGACACTGGCTTGGGGGTTTCGGGGTCTGGTACCCTGCACCCAACCAGGACCTTCTCCAGAAGCCCCTGGTGCTATAGTGTTGGCTCCTTCATCCCACGGGATGAGACCTCTGGTAGCATGGAGCTGTCCAGGTCACTATGTGAGGATATGGTGAGGTGGGGGCACCTCCACTGTCCTCTGTCCTCATTTACAAGGCAGTGACCTGTGAAAACATTTTACCTTTCCTTTCTTTCTGCCTTCAGGTCGTGTAGCATATCTTCCCACGCTTAGGCCCTCATGGCCTTTACAATTGCGCTGTGCCATGAAAGATGTCTTCTGCTGTAATGTTGCACTTTTGATCCCCAGAGGAAACTCATGGCTGTGGGAGGTGTACCACAGATTTCAAACTGGATGGGATTTTATTTTAAAGGGGTTTCTAGAAAATTTCAATGTGTCATTAAAAAAAAAATAATAATAATAAAAAAAATTAAATAAATCTTCCAGAAACTAATTGAAAATTGTCTGAAATTGCTATCTCCAGCACAACATTGGAGATGGAGAAGGCCAGTTCAATGAAACCAGAGTCAACACCTTTCTCTCCAGGCCTATAGAGTGAGATTATTTTTTTACACTTAACAGTTGAAGAAGATAAGCAAACAAAGGAAATACACAGATTTCTCCTAGTTCAAACTTATCTAAAACATCCCACATTCTTGCTTTAAATTTTTTATGTTTTGTTCTGTTGTAAAAGTCCTCTAAAATTGTCTCTGTTTCTGTGGAGGCATAAATGTGCTTTTCTGAACAATCTTGCCACAATTTCTGCCACATCCGTTAAAGATGTCTATTTAAATATTTTTTACCTTAAGTGACTAAGTTATTTCAGTTGGCAAAGTCTTAATGGGAAAATGAAAATTGAATATGTAACATTGATTTTAGATTCTCACAAGAGTGGGGATTGCAGTAGGCTTCTGCTCTGTTGTGCATTAATTCTCCATGATAAGGCTTTTGATCCTTCTAACACCTTGCATACTAGAAAACACATGCAATTGAATAGTTTCTTTGATTTACACAGAGGTACTTGTGCAGGAATGAGTTGCAAATTCTATATGTTTTTCTGTTGTGGTATTTGATTTGAATATCTTCACTAACTATGAAATATTTTTAAGACCATCCCAGGAATGATGAATTTGCCTAGGGAACCTAAGTCCACCATAAACTTTGCTCTCCTTCAGAGAGCAAAGTACCTGTCTTCAGAACTACTTTTGCCTGTAAAATATAAAGTCTGCTGTTTTTAATTGCTTGTATTATATATTTATTTTCTTTTGTTTTCAATCCATATCTGATTTTATCCTGTTATAGGAAGTGAAATACAGAGAGGTAATGATTGTTAGTAGTATCACAGAGTGAGCTAGAGGAGGAATACAATCGCTGTACTGGAGTACAGCAGAGCAGAGTGCAGGGTGGGACAGCAAAGTTTACAAGCAAAGTGTAGACTAGAGTAACAAATCTTGAGAGGGTCTGAAGTGTGTCTTCTGTCCTGTATACAGTGGACTGGATCCCACAATGGAAGCTGATGTCAGAGGAGTTCTGGATTACAGATAACCTTAACTCACTAGCAAGTAAACTCTGAAAGAAACCTAAATGTCTGGAAGATACTAAATTCCTACGAATTTTATAGAAAGTGGCAGGTGGTTGATGAAGGATGGTCCCTGTTGCTGTCCCATTAAAGGTGAAGATTGTTGGATGAACTCATCAGTTATCTATTGCATTTGATCTCCTGTCTGACAGTCACTGTTCATGCTGCCAATCACATAATTTCCAAATAGGAATTATGTGACTTGCAAAGCAGGTATAAAATTTTTTGAGGGAATATGACAATGAATATAGGAGTACTGGGAGGAGGGGAGCATAGAGAACCTGGTGGTATCAGAGGATGAAACCAGGACAAAGGGTAGAGGGACAAGGAACGCACTAGGGATGTGTTGAGAAAGAACTTCTTTGCTGGAGTAAACCTCAAACTTTTGCTGATCACATAGTGTATAGGTCTTTAGACATAATGGCTATAAAACACAGTTGGAGCTTCCAAAAATATGCTGGAGGGTAGGGTAATGAGTCTGAAGGTGTTTTTTTTTTCTTTTTTCTTTTTTTTTTTTCTTTTTTTTTCCAATAATAAGAATCTTTTCAATAGAATCACCTGGGTTAGACTTTTTTGATTTCTAACATCATTTCTTCAATACTGTCTTAAATGTCCTTGCTTTTAGGAGCTCATGACTGAAAGAACAGATGTTGAGCTAAGATACAATGAGAGAGTAAGAGACAGAAAATGATAAGGTTTTATTTTTTGGTTGGTAGGTTTTCAAGTATGTAAAATTGAGGTTCTTCAGCTGTGAGCTACTTGGAACGATAAGTGTTAATGATAAGAGGCTGTAAGCTTGTTGAACTCCAAACCCCACTTCCCTGCACAGATTGAAGTTCCCTCACCATTTAAAAATGAGCCTACAAGTTACTGTGTATATTCTTAAATCCAATTAAAGACCAGAGTCCTTAGGACCTTTGCTTTCTCTTTGTGCTGCCTGCAAACAACACAGGAAAGTTAAATGAGACCATTGGGTTTTCACCAGCTTTAAAGGTCACCATTGTATTGTATATTCTTTCAATGAATCATGAAATTCACTGTAACTGTCTCTTGCTCTATGTTTTCCAAAGTATTGCTGAATCTGAGCCACATCACGCAATTCCCTAAACCAATATAACTTTGTTTTGGCTTTGTATTCCTCTGTATAGCAGATTTGATTTTGTACAGCTCTGTTCAACAAAATTTATCTTATCCATTTCAGTACAGTCCAGTATGGAAGAGCAGTTTGACAGTAGCAGGATGACAAGCAAGGTAACTCTCTACAGCCAAGCTGAACATTTTAAAAGAAAATATGCCTGCAGTCATCTGCTTTCTTACATCTAATTACTTGTATTTAGTTATTAATGGGGAAAAAGACACTGGGATCTTATGGGATTTGTGAGTTCAGTTGTTCAGCATATCTGAAAGGCAAAGCATTCATTTAGTATCTAAATACAATTTAAAATGTTCAGCCTGAGGACTCCATGTTTGAAAATGTTGGCCAACATACACATAATCACGTAGGGATGGAAAGAATGCATTCTAACAAATCTTTAATCTGCACAAAAAAAACAATGGTGCCAAAAAGATTGCTATGTAATCCAAGTCCACTTTGTTCCTGAAAAGCTGTCTGGAAGGAGGGAATAGAAGACACAGTTCACACTTGCATCTCACACTTAAATAACCAATTCTGATTGAAAGGTCTTAGATTAATTTATTTCCAAAGTCTTTGACACGTATCAGTTTTCAACTGATGGTGTGCTTGTAACAAAACAAGGAGGGAAAGAGCATGCATGGATAGGTTTTGGGGAGGATCCGAGTCATCTCTGTTTCAATACTTGGGAACCTGAAGTTCATGCTTACCATTTGTGTCTGCCTTGGACAAAGACAATAAAACATTTTTCCAGTTCTCAAACTGATTCACTCTATTAGAATAAAACAAAAACAAATCGGAGCTTTATTAAATATGTGGATGCTGACAACAACGGAACACTTTTGAGGTTTTGTCTATTGTCATAAGAATGGCCTAAATATTTTAAAGGTGTGCAGGCATCTGAGGCTTGGTGATACAAAGGTTGGTGGTACAGCCAGCCCCTAATCTGCTAGATATTTTCATCTAATTCTAAGATAATTTCTCTTTCAGTTTTTTCTATGAATAAGAAAAGCTAAGAGACAGTAATAACACTCCTTCCATGGTTTTTCCACTGTAAGTGCTCTTTATGACCTTGTGTTTCAGACCATTAACACTGACAGGCTTTACATATGGCACAGTCAGGTTGCCCAGAAGGTTAGCCAAGTGTCCCTCATCCTACAAATCTTCTAATCATAGTGTTAAGCTTGTCTCCCAGGATCTTGGGTGTGTAAGTGCTCAGGTAAAGTTCAGGATTTTCCATCTGTTTTGATTTTTTTTTTCCAAGCAATTGAATTCCTTAATAGCAAGTATTAGTTGTTGGTGTATTTTTTTCCTGCCAGATGCCAAGGCAAACATACATACAAGTTAATGACAGAATAGTAGGCACATTCAGTGGTGCGAGCTGTTCTCTGTTCCTTTCTCTCCCAGAAGTGCTGAGTAATTATTTTTTTCAAAGTCAGAACATCTCAGCCCTGTGACAATCGTGCCAAAACTTATATTTGGGTACCTAAACATGAGTTTAAGAGCTTAACTTTAATTTCTTATTCTGGCTTTCACAAGTATTACTCAAATACCAGTCTCTGTTTCTCTTGGAGTGAATCTTTGAAATGCACAGTTATCAGCATGCATTGTTAAAGCCATCATCAAGTAACAAACAGACCAAAGCCATACTGTGTAGTCCCATGGAGAGAAACCTGATCGTTTCTCATAAAAGACTGCAGGGGAAATTTACAGAAAGAAAACCAGCACAAAAATGTTACACAGATGAATGTGAAGAAAAGAAATCAAAAGACAGGTAATGAAAAGACAGAGCAAAAAACTAATCACACTAGTTGTCCTTTTTCAGAAGTGTGAATCTGCAGAGCACAAGTGCATCACTGTTGCAAAATCCCCTTTCGAACTATTGAACACAACATATGGTAAAGTAGGTGTGGAAGAATGTAAAAATCACACAGCTTGCGAGTAAGATTTAAGACCTCAGAAAAATATTAATCCAAACAAGATACTTGTGGTTCACTGTCAAGTAATTTTGCCAGAAGTAATGGAAAATCATGTGTCTTAAAAAGGATGACTTGGAAAGTTCTGTGGCTCCAAATCACCTAGTTTAATGAGTGTTATAGGCCTTTTCCAAAAGGCAAGATTTTTTTTTTTCTTAATTAACAGAGAAGAAAATATTGATGTACTTTTGCTTACCACTTCAAATAGTCTTGTTCTCTGGTTAACATGAGCAGAGAGATCAAAATATGTCCATTTCCATTCTGTTGTATCTTTTTTTTTTTTTTTTTTTTTTTTTCTAAGAGAAAACTTACTGGATCAGTACCAGCATCCAGATTAAGAATTTATCTAGCAACATGTTGAGCTTACTGTGCACTGTATATAAAATATGCAGGTAATGATTACAGCAGAATTTGATAAAGTACTGATTATCAAATAAGCAGTGAAAAGGTATACTCCCAAATGTGAAGAGCGTTCAAAAATTCCAGGGCAGAAGGATTTATGCGAGCAGTTTCATATAAAAATATCCTCAAGATAAATACTAAATGAAATGTGCAGATGAAATTTGGGATTCAGAAATTGTTTCTTTCCATTTTGCAATAACAAGAAGTTACATAAAGAATCTATTTCTTACCTTCCAGCTAATCTGTTGCTGTGCACTGTTTCACTGTGATAAATAAGCACATGCCCAATTTTGAACACTTCAGTCATGTCTGTTTCAGAGAAACTATTCTCCAAAGGAAGTTAAGCAGGAACCCAGTGTCTTACTGAACTGGCCCTTTTGGGCTTGCTGCCCTGCCCGTTGGAGATCTAAACACTTTTCCTTTTCCTTTCCCTTTCCTTACCCCTTTCCCCTTCCCTTACTCCTTTCCCTTTCCCTACCCTTTTCCCCTTCCCTTACTCCTTTCCCTTTCCCTTTCCCTCTCCCTTTCCCCTTCCTCTTCCCTTTTTCCTTCCCCCCACTTTTTTTTTTTTTTTTTTTTTTGATCTCCCTCCTAGGAGCTTGAAACAAGATCTAGGTAGCCTTTAGGCACACATAAATTCAAACTTGTGAAACAAACAAAAAAAACAAAACAAAACAACAACAACAACAACAACAACAAACTTCTGTAGTGGCAGATTTGTCGGGAAGTATCTAAACTCAGAGAAAGTTTTCATTTCTGCCCCCAGATTTTCAGTGATTCCCAGATTTGCAGTTGTGATGGTGCCCAGGTATGGTGATGCCTGGGCAGGTAGGTCCCATGCAAATGCTAGCGGGGTCCAAATGAAGGGTTTGTCTATAGCTTCACCTCCCAGGGAACCTGGCATCATTGGATCACTCACCAACACCTGATTCCTAGCAGAATGCAGAAGAATCTCTTTTATTTTTAAGATGTGGAAGCAGTAAACCCCTTTTATCTAAGAAAGTTACAGCTGGGAAGTAGTAGGTCTCCTAGCAACCCACGAGCAAGCAAAACCACACGTTCTGCCCCTCCAGGAAGCACAGTCTGTGGGCTCCACCGAGTACTCCAGCATGTGAGCAGGAGTTGGAGCCAAAGCAATGCTGGAGTCAAGGTGATGCTGGAGTCAAGATGATGCTGGAGTCGAAGCAATGCTGGTGTGCGGGGAGCAGCACACAGGAGAGGGGAAGGGAGAGGCAGCACGAGCCCTGCCTGCATCTCTGCTGTGTGGGTGCCTTGCAGCACATCATTGCTGATGAGCAGCAAAAGGGAACTGCTGTGTGTGCTGGAGAGTGCTTCCGACCTGAAATTTGTGCTGAACTTTGCTTGGCCAATTTGTTAAAGTAAGAGACCTGCCAATACTGCCTGCAGAGAGGTGGGTGCGGTTGCTGCAGGGTCGTGCTGTGCTCTCAGGTGCTGAGTTTCATACTCTAGCTATCAAAATCATGGATAAACAGAGCAAAAGTGCACAAGTGCCGGTCACTGCTGGAGACTTTTTCAGTTATTTATTCCTAAAATTATCTGGAATAATTGGGTTGAGGTTTATTTTCTTTTTTTTTGGGGGGGAAGGAGGGGGATTGTGTTTTTTTTTTTCAAAGTATGACAGACGTGTTTTCTATATCAATAAATCCTCATAGCCCAAGCAACCCCCTTCAAGGGAAGGATTATTTCTTCTTTCAAACACTGCTCCTTCTCCTCCTACACCCCTCTGCCAAAAATAACGTTGGAAGCAGCAACATAAATGACCGTACACGTGGTAGCAGCAATTTCGGATCCCAGCTGGCACCAGCCCAAGAGGCCGGGAGATGGGAAAAGTATATTTCCAGCTTTGGTGTTTTGCGTACGCTAACATGCACAGGGGGGTCCCGGAGGTGATTTGGGTTGGTTTCCTCTCTACAGGTGCACTGACTGCTTCCACAGGAGCTGGTGAGGGTGACAGGGACCTTCTGGAGTGGTGCAGGATGGGCTCCTGCCTGCAGCCTGGCTGCCAATGGACAGGGACTGGAGGCAGCAAGGCAACGTGCCACAGGGATGCCCTGCACAGCGGGGGAGCAGGCAGGAGGCAGGGCACACAGCCAGTGCTGGCAGGGGAAGGAGGGAAAGCGTCCTGGGGAGCACGGAGGAACAGGAATGGGCATGGGACGATCCTGAGCTGAAAGCTTTAGGGTTGGCCAAAACTGCTCCAGAGAGGGCACAATAGGCGGAAGAGAGATTTGTTTATAAACCCTCCTACTTCTGTTCCATCTCACCCAGTCACTTTGAGTGCTGCTCTATTTATGAAGTGTTTATATCCTAACAAGACCTGTCTTTCTGAGTTTAGAAGCCCTTTGATCTTCCTGGAAGTTACCATAGTGAAAAGCAAATACCTCTGAAAGTGCTGGCAGGTTTGGGGTCCCATCACATTCTACTACCTCCAATTTTCAAATAATATAATCTCAATGTTAGTATTAAAACATGGAATACTGAGCTTATTTCTATAGGAAATATATTATTTTGTTATTGGTTTTGATGATTCTTTTTATAGTATTCAGAAATAAAATTAATTCAGATTATTTTTTTTTTAATAGCAGAAATGATATACAGGCTCTGATTGTTTTCATTTTTCTGTGGTCCTTAATAGTTTGAAAATGCTAAAAGGTCTCAGGACTACAGAAGAGAAATGATATTGAAGGTTGAAGGTGACTGCAGTTGGGTTGCTGCTGGAAGATATCCTCTGGGACATCCACATCAGCGCCCGATGCCAGCTCTTAGGAGAGAAACAAACATTGCAGCTGTGTCTTTCAGGAAACTTTGGGCAAATAGGAACTTGAAACTTACCTCTACTGTTTATTTAAGAAATGCTGAGGCATTTCCTAATGGTGCCTGCTAAACAGTTTCTTTTCTTGAAGACATTATTTACACAATATCTCTGAAGAGCTGAAATTGAAAGCAATTTATGATTATTATTAACTACAGTTTTTGTTACAGCATCACTATAAACCTATGAGATTTGGTCCTGGATCTGGGGCCCATCAGCCAAACACTGTACAGGAAGAGACAAAAAAAGGTGCCTGATAAGCACATCAATACTTTAAGAAAGCATGAAGTTTTGACAGACCCAGAGTGAAAGGGTAGCTTGTGGCAGGGAGCATTGTGCTGTGCCCATAACTAATGTGGCTCAGCTGTGGTGGGGTGGAAGAGCCAGGATGCTCTTTTCTGTATTCAGAAACTGCAGAAGGACCAGGGACAAGCAGTTCTCGAGCTTCACACCGAGGTGAACATTTAATGAGAAACTTAATGCACAATCTGGAATGAACATTTGCGTGGCTAATGTTAAACAGAGTGAGAGGGCATCCAAAATAAATGAAGAATTAATGAACTACTTTGGGTTGAACCAGCCTCGCTGTTTCTGCATAAGCTTTCTAGCTTAAAAATTATCAGTTAAGAGGAGAGAGAAACACCTTTCCTGGGACCAGCTAGGATGGAGAATTGTTTTTCTTTTTCTTTTGAAAGAATATCCAACTAGATACCAGAGGCTCCCCAAGGGCTGACAGGCTTGGTAGCGACCTGCTGTTTCTCTTTGTTTCCTACAACTTCTGTCTTCTCTTTTTCAGTGTTTCTTGTACCACCTGGGAAAGCTTGAGATAGGCTACAGCAGTTTTTTATTCTTCCTCTCTGTAAACTTGCAGGCTGTTGACTATCACAACCCATTTTTAGGAGCTGCAGCACCATGGGGCCTCCTGTCTTGGGGAATCAGGAGTCTTAAAAAGACAACTTTACTTTTCTCCCTAAGTTACTACAGAGAAATGTTTTTCCCACTGAGTTTAAGCAATATTTTCTTACATCCTTTAATATTCGTTCCTTTATGAGCATAAGGACTTTTAAAGATGTAGCCAAAAACTCCTGTCGACTCTGGAGAAACAAAGCACAAGTTGTGCAAGTATTACTGAGAGCCAGATTTATAAAAGTATTTAGCTGCATAAGTGTAGTTCTGATTCTTAGGTGGCATCTGCTTTTTCTGGTGAAAAGTCGTATCTTTCAAAATCCTAATCTTCTTACATTCCTGCATTGCTCTTTACACTGCCAAGTGCAATAACCTAATGAATTCTACAGAATTCTTCATCGTGCTATCAGGAACACAATAAAAACATCTGCACAGAAGAGGTGAAATTCTGTAATGATGAGTAGCCTAAGCAGATGGGGCCAAACTCATTTCTGGATTCACAGAAGACAATTGAATGTAGAATTAGACCAAGATAATTCGGGTGCACATAATTTCCAAGAATTTCCTTTAGTGGAAAACCAAATTTACAGCAGATGCCATTTAGAGCTGAGGAAAATAAGATAATATAATGTATCAGAGAAACATTATGTGGATAGATTGGTGACACATAACAACTGCATGCTAACATATTTTCTCTATTTTGTCATATTAAAGTGTCCTACAATCACAACAATTCTGTCCCCAGAGGGCTTTCGATAAGATTCTCTATGAGATGATGAGAAGTAGGAGAAGCCTAAAGCAATTTGACCCAGGGTCTGAAACAGCTGTTAGGGACCTTGCTATCTCTAGCTTTTATTTGGAAAGTGAATGGCAGGCAGTGACTTGCCAGAAGAAGTCCCATCTCTTCCACCAAGTGCAGTTTCTGATCTTCAATATCAGAAGCAAAATCAGTACTTGCCTCATGAGCCCAGTGCATCCGGATAAGAGAGGAACAGGAGTGGAAATCAGTACGCAGAAAGTTACTGGGGAAAAAAAAAAGAAATTCAGCAGAGTCATGAGGATGGGGAAGAGTGTAAACCTTCTGAGGACAAAAATACCTTGTCCTGTAGTAGACATCAATAAACATCCAAACTGGCAGATCCAGTATGATTTTGGGGATCCCAAGTCCAGATACTGATAGGTTTATGCCTTGCACTTGTACCGTCTCTTACACCTCTTACACTGGGGAAACAAGGGAACTCTGGGCTGAGCCTGTGTGGTTGAGGGGGGATCCACTGTGGGATGTACGAGGGACTTGTTCCTACAGACAAAATTCTCTCGAAATCGCCTATCCAAATATTTAGGGAATTTAATCCTTGATATAAGCTTTCTGCAGATACAGACAAATGTCACTGCATAGCAGGTGGGTTGGATCAGATGACCTTCAGAGGTTCCTTCCAGCCTCTGCCACTCTGTGATTCTGGAAATCTGTGGTTCTGTTCTTGAGACTCATCAGGCTCAGGTTTACTATGCAACAGAGGTGACAAGAAGTATTTGAAAGGTATGCCATCGTACAGTAACTGCAGGAAAAGGGTGCCAGACATACTCCTGCAGTTAGATCAGGCTTTCATAGTCTGTCATCTAGTGTAACTCATTCTGTGAAAGTGTATTGTTAATTTGTTCTACCATTCTATTTAAGTGTGGAATCTTTTCCTAATGGAAATGTTTTCTGACAACTGTAATACTAGTTCTTCTACTGAACATAATAATTTAGTTTGTCATACAGTCTACTTTTTGCTTATTAATTTCCTTTCTTCAGGTATATTAAAATATATTTAAAAATTAATCCTATTATATTATTGCTGAAAATATTTGTTATATTAATTTCATAATTGTTCTCAATTATAAGATTACTATGAGATTGAGAACACAAAGTAACACAGCCAGGTTGTGGTCTCCATTCTTGAAGTTCTTCAAAAGCCACCTGGACATGGTCCTGGGCAACTGTCTCTAGGTGACCCTGCTTGAGCAGGGTTTTGGACCAGTTGGCCGCCAGAGGTCCCTGCCAGCCTCAACAGCTTTGTGATTCTGTGATTCTATTCTAAAAATCTAGAATTCTAAAATTTATCTTTAGGAATATTTTAGTATTTCTTCTTACACCTATTTGTTAATAGCACCACTGAGAGTGAAAATAATTGATTTTTAGCAAGAGGTGGGAGTTACATTCTACAGACACATTGCTTTCTGTTTTCTGTGCCTAGTTGTTTGAGCTAGTGAATGAGTACAATGTGTTCAGCATGAATTTCAGTAAAGAACTGAAGAATTATACTTCAGAAAACCTTTTCCAAATGCACTTATTTGCCTAGGCAACTAATTTATTCTGATATGCTTTATCAGTCTCTTTTTTCTTTTTTACATAATGACTATTCTGAAGCATTCCATGGCTTTTCTCAATAGACTAAAATGTGTGAGTCCTGCCTAGACTTTATACATCAGATATTTTTATGGTTTTGTTTGTGTGTAAGGATTTTTACTTTAAAAATATGAGTTATTGTGAGTGTATTTTTTTTCCAATATGTTGTTACAGTCCACAACATGGATTTTTAGGATAATGTAAATTGACATAAACTGATTTTATTCTGCATACTAACTCCAAACAGAATAAGAAATGACTCTCACTTTTCAGTATAACTCATAATTGTAAAGATTTTTTCATTTTCATAATAGTGTGTGTCCTGTGGTGTGTGCACAAGAGCAATATATACAGCTATATATCAGCATGCATTTATTCATACTGATGTTTATATGTACAGTACATGCATACAATTATAGAACCATAGAACCATAGAAACATCTAAATTGGAAAAGACCTTCAAGATCACCAAGTCCAACCATCAGCATAACCTGCCAAGTCCTTTCACTAAACCACGTCTCTTAGTGTCTCACCCACATGTGAGCCTCCAGGGATGGGGACTCCAATACTTCCCTGGGCAGTCCATTCCAATGCTGGACCACCCTCATGGTGAATAAATTCTTCCTAATGTCCAACCTAAACCTCCCCTGGTACAACTTGAGACTATTTCCTTGCATCCAAGTGATAACTTGTCACCTGAGAAAAAAAGTTTGACAACCACATCACTGTAACCTCCTTTCATGTAGTAATAGAGAATGATGAGGTCTCCCCCCAGCCTCCACTTCTCCAGAATAAACAACTCCAATTCAATCTGTTTTTCCTCATAAGTCTTGATTACTAGTCCCATTATTATATGACTTAGGCATCTCATGGCAAGGATTTAGAGCTAATTTTGCTCTTGATGGTGCTTACCAATGCAAATGAACTCATTAAAGAGGTTAAGATTGGAGGCAGTCTGGGCTACAGCAACCACATTCTGATTGAATTCTTCATCTCAAGGAATACAGGCCTAGCAAAGTCAGGACCCCAAACTTTAGAAGAGCAAAATTCCAGCTGTTTCAAGAATTAGTGAATGATATCACCTGGGAAACTCTCCTTAGGGACAGAGGGATCAGAGCTGGCAACTCTTTAAGGATACTTTTCTTAGAAAGCAAGAGCTCTCCAACTCCATGTGTAAGAAATCAAGGGAAGGCAGGAGGCTGTTACAGCTGAGCAAGAACCTCCTGGTGAAACTAAAGTCTGAGAAGGAAATGCACAGGCAGTGGAAGCATGGACTTATGGCCTGGGAAAAGTAAAGAGATGCTGTTCAGATATATAGGGATGGGATCAGGAAAACCAAAGCACAGATGGAACTGAACTTGTCAAGAATAATGAGAAGGGATTCTATAGGTGCATTGGTCAGAAAAGAAAGGCCAAGGAGAGTGTCTGATAAATGAGAAGGGAAAACTGGTAGCAACAGACATGGAGAAGGCTGAGGTATGTAACAACTTCTTTGCATGAGTCTTCACTGCCAGCCAGGCTTCCAACATCTCTCAAGTTCCTGAACACCTAGGCTGGGGCTGGGGGAGCAAAGTCCCTCCCACTGTAAGAGAAGGGCAAGTTTGAGACCACTTGATGGAACTGAACAAGTACAAGTCTATGGGGCCCAGTGCCATGCATCCCAGGGTCCTGAAGGAACTGGCTGATGGAGTTGCTAAGCTTCTCTCCATCCTATTTGAAAAGTCCTGGCAGTCAGATGAAGGCCCCAGTGGCTGGAAAAGGGGAAACATCACTCCCATTCTTTAACAGGAAATAAAAGAGGACTTGAGGAACTACCAGCTTCACCTCTGTGCCTGGGAAGATCATGGAACAGATCCTTCTGGAAGCAACGGCAAAGCACTTGCAAGACAAGAAGGTGATCCAAGACAGCCAGCACAGCTTCTCCAAGGAAAAACCATGCCTGACCAATCTGGAGGCTTTCTATGATGAAGCGACTGTGTCAGTTGACAAGGGAAGACTAACTGTTGTCATCTACCTGGACTTCTGTAAGGCCTTGACACTACCGGTACAACATGAAGTTCTTATCTCTAAATTGGAGAGAGATGGATTTGATGGATGGACTATTCGGTGGATAAGGAATTGGCTGGTTGGCCACAGCTAAAGTGCTCGGTCAACAGCTCTATGTCCAGGTGGGGGCCAGTGATGAGTGGCATTCCTCAGGTGTCTGTCCTGGGATGAGTGCTGCTTAATTTCTTTATTAGTGACATGGACAGTGGGATGAAGTGCACCCTCAGCAAGTTTGCAGATGACACCAAGCTGAGTGGTGTAGATGATATAGCAGAAGGAAGAGATGCCACCCAGAAGGACCTGGACAAACTTGAGAAGTGGGCCCATGTGAACCTAATGAGGTTCAACAAGACCAAGTGCAAAGTGCTGCAAAATTGAGAACCTATCTCATTGCACCCCGGGAGTGAAGCAGTTGGAACAGATCACACAGGAGAGTAAAGTATTTGGCAATGATTAAACCACATGCAGAAAGGAAAATCTTACTTTCATGAGCCTACACAAGTGATTCAGGCTGTTGTCATATGAATAACAGTAAACTTTAAGGAAGAAGAAAGGATGTTGAGATTGAATTCCCACCTCTTCACACATGCTAGCAAAAAGACTACTTCACTGATAGTCTTCCCTTGTTTTCTGCTCACTAGGCCACCAAGCAGCAAGAACATTTTTTTCTATCATACTGTTTACTTATAACTAATGTATGAATTAAGGTGTTTTGAGGGGGAGTGATGAAAATCACAAGAGATGGGACCCCACTTCATGAACACCGTGTAGCTTGTGTAGCTTGACTCTAGAAAAATCAGTGTCCTTAGCTGACTGAGATGTTTTTATCACTATTCCTTTTTCATTTCAACATACAACACTGAAGGTTGTATGCTAAATTGCCAAAAAAGCTGATATCCAATTAGGAATATTTCTGCACTGATGAATCTCTTACAGGTCAAAAAAGCCAAAAGCTGAACTAGTGTAAGGTCAACCACATTGCTGCCAGGCCTGAGTATTTCAAGGATGTTCATGGAGCATGAGAGCAACCAGCTCTTAATGCAAGAAGGGGCAGAAAGGCCGGAAAGAGCAGAAACAAAAAGGGATGGTGGACCCTGTCTTGTGCATCTGGTGATGGAGAAATGGAGAAAATGGATGGGTACTATTCAAGGCTTTAGTTGCAACTGAAAAAACATGTTAGGCTTCTGACAAAATAAATAAATAAATAGATTATGTCACAACCAGCTAATACCATAACAAAGACTGTGGAAAGTAAATTGTGAGATATTGAAGGGCCATGACTTAAATTCAGAATGTGAATAAAATGCAAAAGGGGGGCAGAAGGAAATCCTGTTCCTAAGTATAACTCTCATTATACCCTCACAGGAAGGAAACATTCCCCAAACTGCAGCAATACCTGTGCAATCGGCTTTGTAGTACATAATATCAGAATATCAAAATGACATATTAAAATGATACCAAAGGCAGCATTGTATATCTATGTGTAAATGCAAAATGCAGACCTTCAAGATATCTTTCACCCTACTCCAGTGTGAAACAATTTCCGAGGAAACAGATACAAAATGTCACCTATACACCTCGCATCCAGTCACTGTTGCCCCTTGTATGCACTTTTATGCCTCTACCCTGACAACCAGCTTTCACAGAACAGGAGATGGGCACAACAATGTGCATGGTGTTCTTCCACTGCCAGACAGCAGATGAATATCACAATCGTGGGTTTGCACCAACATGCTCTTGGTATGACTCTTAGGTTTGAATCAGTGGTGCTAAATGGCATGAGGCCAGCCTGAGACTTCAAAGAGTTCAACTATTACTGGAAGGAAGAAAAGAAAAAAAAAAAAAAAGAAAAAAAGAGAAAAAAAGATTTACTATATTAGCTAGCTTGTTTATTCCTTAGTTATGCAAGTAATTTTCCAGCTTTCTCAGTCATGTTTGCAAGTGTCCACTTATGAGATGTCAAATAAATATACCTCAAATCTGATGGTTTCCATGATGAAGCCATGTAAAAATAATCACTTCTGCCTATTAGTTTACTCTTCCTTTTGTATGAGAGCATATATTCCTTTTAAACAAATTTATTTTTTCCCTCTGCTTATATTGGTTAAGCTGTGTTTGTAGAAAGCTTCTATCTGGCCTCTGCTCACAGAGGCCAATATATTCATTATTCTAAACATGGGTGTGCATAAACCAGTACAGATTTTGGAGTCTTTAGGTAAAACTTTAAAGCATTTGCTGTGAAAGTGTACGTTGTCCTTTGTCATAAAAAAAACATTTGGATACAAATGGTAGGAGGTGTCATATTTTATATGACTGGAATGGTAGTTTTCAATAGCGCCTCACGTGCACTTGCAATAATCTAGATGAATGCATTCGAGCTTTATGTTTGGCCTGTACCTTCAGTCTTTATTTATATTCTAGCTTGAGATTCAGGACTGTGCTTGAATCCACTTGCTGGTGCTTATAAATTAGCCCCCACTCCATGAGAGTGCATGGATGCCTGGGCAGAGATGCAGAGGCTGAGGCTGCTGTGGGGGGACCAGCTCACACTCAGCCTGGGCCCCAAGGTGTGGGAGGTGTCTCCCCTCTTCAGACCACTTGGCTTTGGGAGCATGAGTCTATACCCAGCCACAATTTTTTTTATTATTATTTTTTTATTTTAAAAATGCAGCATGCATCTTAGCAATCGTGTTTCTTCTTTCCAGGTAAACAACTTTTCTTTTTGTTTGCAACTTAGAAAGCATACCATTTATTCATTCATTCATCTTTTTGCTGTGTCCTTAGTGTTGGGACTTAGCTAAGGCTGGTTCTCTCAGTTTACAAGAAAGACCATTTTTTTTGTTAAACATTTTTGTTTGTTTGCTTGTTTGTTTTGTTCTGTTCTCTTAGTAGTTGTTGTTTGTTTGTTTTGCATGCTGTTTCCTCCATTCCCTGCACACACTTTTCTGCCAAACAAGCAGCGATGAATACTGTGTTTTGGTGTGTGAAGAACAAAATCAATACCAGAGCTGTTTGAGCCTTTCCTACACTGAAAACAGGCTAAGGGAAGAAATGAAGACTTTAGGCAGTCAAAGTGTTGTGATGGTCTTTAAAATGAATAAATAGAAAGGTTTTCCTAGAGAGAGCATCATTTATTAATTGGACAGAGGGTGTCTTTGAAAGGTAGAAGTTGACTATTACTTCCTGCAAGCATAGTTTGTGCCAAGAGATTTGTGCTTTTTCCTCATAAAACGATGAATGAAAGTTTAGGAAAAAAAAAAAAAAACAACAACAAAAAAAACTTTTTAAACAGCACCTAGTGAGGAGTTACAAGCATACATAATGGTGTCCAATATTGTCCAATTCATGGCTTTTAAGAAGAGTAGCACTACTTGTCTATAGGGTAGGAGTCTAGGGCTAACTCTTGAACACAGAGAAATGTTAGTAGCAGGTGGACTGGATTCCAGGTGTTGTTTAGCTTTTATGGGCTCAGTTCCATCCTTACCACTTTCCAAAGTTCACAGACAGGCCTTCAGATACAACATTTCACCTAAATAGCATCTTAGGCAGAAATAAGAATATGTGAGTCCTACTCAAAAAGTAAAAAGTCACTTTGGAGAATGAGATTTTGGTTTCTAAGACATTAAGAAACTCATGAAAAGTTTCCCAGCATAGAGGCAACCAGCTTCAAAGTCACTGCTTTTTGCATCAGAAATATTTTTGACCTATTCACTTTGTAGCTTACTCCTCAAAAATACAACACTCACTAGTGCATGGAAATAATCTATAACCACTCGAAATGTGTTGCTTCCATGTCTTCTTGGTATCTGAATTTTCAATAGTGTATGTTTTGAGATTGTTCACTGTAGTCCCCATTGAGAAAGTTATGAAAACTCTCAGCCTAGGGTATTCTTGTGTAAGACTAGCAGCTTTCTTTTTCTTTACGTGGGAGTATTTAATGAACAGTGGGTTTGTAGGATAGGAGTTCTTGAGCATTACAGTGATTGTTACTGACAGTTAAAAAATTACAGGTACAAAGATTTTAGTCTTTTTATTTGCCAATGAGATTCAATGCCAGCTGGATAGCTAATATTGAAACCCTAAGATTCCTTTGAAGATTCCTGCTTTGCCCCTAGTGACATATGTTCTGCCTGTAAATATTTTTTTTTCTTTCAAGAACCTTTGCTTTCAGAGCCTAGAGCTGGAAATGACTCCTGAGAATAACATTTGTTTTCACAAAGACCCTTTTTTTTAGTGGGAATACCTCTGCAGGAGGACTGTCATGGCTGCTCCTGCAAGTGTAAGTACTGGCTGTGCTCTAAACCCCACCTGATACCAAAGTCCTTACCAGAGTTTGAAGTTTTTTAATCTACATTCTGATGGAAGGAAGTGTAAGGTTCCTTATTTCCTTGTAGCCTTGGTCCAAAACTGACTAGCACAGTTTCTGCAATAAGGGGCTAGAAACTTTCTTTGTCATTTTAAATTCAAATGTCTTTGTATAGTAGAATGTTAACCTTGAGACTGATGCTAAGTACATCACAAGGAATGAAGTCTGTGGTGCTTTGAAAAGCACAGATGCCAACATAGGAACAAAATTTCTACTAAGGCTAATGGAACAAGGAAAGAATTATTTATATTATGATTTGTTAGCAAAATTGTTAACAAAGATGTTACTGACACGTACCTCTAGGGCTTTTTATCCTATGGATGCCATCTGTAATGGCAGTCTCAGGCTCCTCAGGAGAGCAGAATGCAGAATATGTGGTTTTGTCCCTTAGGTGTGCACCACCAGTATTCTAGTAAGGGAGTGTCAAGAAAAAGAAATAAGAAATGTTAGAGGAGATGAAAGAAAATACACCAAGAAAAGATTCTTTGTCTTCTCTTTTCTGCTGTCTTTTCCTTCCTTTCTGCTTTACCTTCCTGCTGTAAGTTCTTTACAGAGGGAGAAAATATCACCCAGTTTTCAACATACATAAGAGGGTAAAATTTTAACTTAACCAGTAGGTAATGTGCACAGATAAAGAAAACCCACATGCAAGATGCACAGAAGTCAATGTACTGTGAGCATTAGGAGTGGGGTTAAAGGAACTAGGGATAAGAAACTAGGGATAATGGGCAGACCTTTGGCCTCTGCCAAGGTCAGTGCTGGGCTCCCTGCAGTGAGAGAAGAGACAACTGGTAGTCAAAGCAAGTCAAAGTGAGACAACTGGTAGTCAAAGTAAGAAGAAAAGGTCAATTCAGTTTCCAAAACTGAAGTAGGAGAGTAGATGGATGCATTTGTCTGTGCTGCCAAACAGATAAGGGGTTTTGGTTAGCAGAGCATGGAAAATTAGAGACAAGAAAAGCACTGAAGCAACACAGGGGCTGCATGTTCAAGAAAGAAAATGCTAAGCAAGGAAAGCACCCTTTGTAAAGTCAAGCAGAAAGTGTCCAGTTACAAGAATAGTTGAGAGACAGACAAATAACAGGATATGGCTGGTAGAATAAATAGGCAAGGAGTCCAAAGGCGTTTCCATGAGTCACTGCTGGGCTACGGTAACCAAAACGGCACAGAAAAATGATTCAAAGGGATGCAAGGAAAATGGATGCAGAAGGAATAAAAAGGAGGATAAAAGCTTTGTAAGGCTAAAGAGACAGGGAAATGGATGAGGTGGAATGATGTCATGGAGAGATACCTCTCTTGGCCAGACATGTGGAAAATTGAGGTACATAGATTATAGTTCTGTTTATGGTCCTCTGCCAGCAACTGCTTGTTTACAGCACTGAGAGTTAAGATGACAGCTGTACCTTAATATGACAGGAAACCTTATTTCACAGGAAGTCTGATTGGTCTGGCAAGGGATCATGTCTGGTAGCAATGGAGGTCTGAAGAGCCTTTTAAATCTAGTACACATGTGAAAACTAAAGTGGGAAAAGAAGAATATATCTTTCTTTTACAGATTTATGATGCTGGAGTAGAAAGGAGAAGAAAGATTTGTGGTTTTTTTTTTTTTTTCTTTTCTTCCAAGAATAATTGCTGGATGCTGGTGAAAGCAAACAAAATTAAACAGGCCACTTGGAAATCAAAGAATATTTTAAATTGAAGGATTTGTTTTTATCCTCACCAGGAGTAAAAGCTGAGTTAAATTGAGCCCACTGTTACCATGTAAGTGTTTGAAATGAAATAAAGTTTTCTGACCGAATGGCTATCCCCATGGCAATGCGAGAGGATCTTGCACATTGAAAAGTGAAAGGAATGAATACACAAGGAGGAAGCACAGTAGATCCTGACACAGCCCAAGGTACAGGATGTATCCTTAGAACTGTGCTGTGAAGGATACATGCAGAATGAACAGTCCCTGTATTTCCAGGGTTTATCAGTAATGTGAGATAGGACCACTCTTGCAAGTCAGGCAAGGACAAGAAGTACTTTTGTTAATTTTAGAAGCACTAGGATTATTGCGTCTGGAGCATTAAAGGTGCATTATTTAATGAGTGTCTAAAACTTTTATTAACTCTTCTTCAGTTATATTTATTTTCTATCCCATGGCTCAGACACAGCCTGGATAGTTACCAGGATAAACTTTAAAGCCAATGGGAGCTGTGCCTACTTATTCCAGGCCTGGAAGGAGCTCTCTAGCTCCAGCTCTAAACTGAATAACCCTTGCAAACCTGCAGCAGAGCTTTATATGAATTAATGATTTATTTATTTATTTATTTATATATTTTTTTCCAGTTCTGTAAAACAGGAAACGAGAGAGAAAATTGCCATTGGCACAAACCAAATTCTAATTTTTAATTTTGGCAAGAACAAAAAAAAAAAAAAGATTTTCTGACATAGAATGACATAGAATATTCCCATTTGGCACAAACAAAACCATTAAGGTATTTGGAAGAAAAGACAAAGAAATAAAGCATTAACTTCATAAAATATGATGTGGCAATTTCATGCCTTTTCTGCATACGTTCAGGGATCAGATTTGTCACCCAAGCTATGACAGGCTGAATTTTTTCCTCTCCCACATGTCCCATATCCTGGCAGAGTACCCCACTCTCTAGACTGGCAGCCCAACTCTAGGTTGAGCTTTCTCTCTAATTCCTGTTGATATTCTTATGTTCCATTAGGAAAAAAAAAAAAAAAAAAAAAAAAAAAAAAAAGAGAGAGAGAGAGAGATGTATATATTCTTTAAATCACAGAAATGTATATATTCTTTAGATCAAAAAGTGGAAGTCAGGACAACGTGTTTGCTTTATTTTCACCAGGAAGGTAAGAAATCAGGATTTGGTTCCCTGGGGCAGAAAATGGAACTTGATTTTCATCTCTAGTACCCTGCTTATTTCTGAAAAATCCTGAAAAGCTGTGGTTCTTGAGCCTTTGTGATACTGAGAAACATTACTCCTTTTGTTTTGATTTTGAGAGTTTGGTTCATAAAGCAAACAAACCAACTCACTTAAAACTGTTCAGTATATCTGGATTAAATTTATTAGTTAAATTCAGGCTGATAGAAAGCCTAGCTTTATCAATTATTATTCACTCGAAAAAAATTATACAGACGTAGTTGTGAGGGCTCTGTAGCCCGTTTGTAGCTTAGTCTCCCCAGATGATTTTTACAAATCTCTCCAAGTTCATATTCAGCATGGAACACCCCAGTCTTGACCTGTCCTTCCCCCTCAAAATTCTTTTTCACAATGAAAAAAAAAAAAAAAAAAAAAAAAAAGAAAGAGAAGATGATGGATTTTCTTCTCCCAGAAGCAAAAGTATCCTCTGGAGTACTGTATTTTCCCATATCCTTTCAGTCGTTAAGTTAGGGAAACTAGAGTATGCTACTCTACTGCAGAACTACAGGAAGGTTGTGATAAGATGTCTCATGTTTTAAGATCACTGGACCATTCTAAATTTACATACATTTATAAAAACAAAAAAATGAAGCAGTAATTGGATTGGACATAATCTCCTCCACAATTAGCACAGTTAGTTATGCATTCAAATTTAAAGGCAGAAGTTAGAAATAAAATGATCAATTCTGATAGTGCTGTATGACAGCTTTGGATGCCTCAGTAGAAAGAGACATGTCCTATCAATACTTACTCTTGAGGATCAGTATGAACATTTATTTTGAATTGTCACGAAGGATCAGAAACAAGAACTTAGAAATCACTGTCATCAGCTTATTTCAGATGGCCTTTTATTTGTGAAGGTTTTTCACTGAAAACGGTTTAGCTATAGGAGAAAGCAGAAACGAATGCCCTTATAAGCTTTTTGTGATGATGCATAAATACGATGCAAAAAGAATAATAAAGTTATAAAGTCAAGCATTCTTATTGGAAGAAAAATCAAATTCATGGAATCATTGGATAATTCAGGTGGGAGGGGACTACTAAGTGCAACCTCCTGCTCATAGCAAGGTCATCTAGGGGGACAGACCAGGTTTCTCAGGGTTTTAAGTGGGTCTTGAAAATGTGCAGTATCTGGGAAACCTGCTCCAGTGCTGAACTGCCCTCACATTGTAAAAGATTCTCTTTACATCTAATCTGAACCTTTCTTGTTGCAGTTTAGGTCCTTTCTCTCTCATCCTGCCTGACTCTGTCTTCTTGATGACCTCCTTATAGGCCCTGGAAGGCTTCTGGTAGGACCCCCTTAAGGTTTTCCTTAATTAACTTAAGGAAACTTAATTAAAGTTTCCTCGTCAACTTTATTTTAGTTTCCTTGTATATTTGCATATGGCATGCACTATGATAGAGTCTCTAATTACCTGAACAAATGCTACTTCTTTCACAAGATTTCATTCTCATTTACTAAAAGGATGGATGACATCTTACTTAGAGGGGAGCAACTCATTAAATTTTTATTCTGCCTTGTTCAGCAGGTGGTCTCATTTCTTGTTTACAGCACACTCTTAAAATTAACCCCCTAAAGAGGTTTTTCTCATTATCATTAATTCCCTCAGGTTTCTAAATAGTATTGACTGTGAGACTTGTGTGGGAATTGGAATTTGCATTACAAGAAATTACATAGAATAGTTTTGTATTTTTAATTTCTGATTTAGAAAACAAAGAAAAATGATCCAGAAAAACATTTTTAAATTAGAAATTGACCCACATAAGTGGAATAGCTCAGACTGAGGAAAGCAGTAATTTGTTCAGTAGCATGATTTGTGTTCACAGTTTCATAATTTCAAATACCAGCTGGCCTGAAGTTATATTATGTTTACTTTACAAGTAGGAAACTGAAGCACAGAAAAAGAAAGTTCCAGAGTATCCATTTATTTTGTAAGTCTAAACTGAAACACCTGAGAATGTGGCTAAAAGAGAGCTGAGAGAATTTTAGAGTTCTGAGCCCTTGTGCCCTTCCAAATCATGAGGTGAACAGCTGTGAACCTTAAGGAGATTATGAGGCTCTAGAAAGAGAGTGGAAGGCACCTGAGTGTTCTTTGTTAGTCTGTGAGGGTCTACACAGGGACAAGCATCTTGACTTAATCAAATTTCCAGCTGTTTTGGAGGGCTGAGTGCAGTTCATACATTTGCTAGGAAGGAGAGCTGCCAATAGTTGATGCTCTGCTTACAAGTCCAGCACAAAACCAAAAATAACTGAGGGTTTTCTGATTTGGCTAGCCTACTCCCAGTGTGCAGCACAGACACAACAGTTTATGCAGAATAACACACAGAAGGAGCCAGCATTTCTGCTTGGAACAACATCTGTGTCTTCTACAATGGTGGTGGTGCACGACAGGGCATGGTTCCCTGCTCCCAAGGAGCACCTACCCTAGCACATCAGAGACCTCATCCAAGAGTGAGTTCCCAAAGGTGGAATTCAGCTCTGCAGCTAGGGACTGTGGAGACATCCAGGGCCTTTTAACAGGTGCCAGGGCAGACAAACTCCTTTCCTGTCCATACCACCAAGCACAGGAGCTGCAAGAGTAGTTAAGGAGGCTGTGCATCAGTAGGGACAGCAAACAGGTGAGTGACTGGAACTTCTCTAAAACCCTGCAGAAATCAAAGCCTGAACACTCAGCTACACTGATGAGAGGGAGACAGAGCATGTGCCTATGTTTCCAGGAAAAGGAGACTCCTGTAGTGGCAAAGACTGGATGCTGGTCATCTCAGGTACCAGGAGGACATCTCCTGCCCCACCTGCAGATCTGCAGCCTCAGGAAGGGGATCAGTGTCCTGGTAATAAAGCGGTGCCTGACAACTGGGTCCATGAAGCCTCCAAACCATTGGCACCTGAGCCCTCCCAGCACAGGTGACTGAGGAACAAATCAAGAGAGGGACACTCTGCTGGACCTGACACCTAAAAAAAAGGAAGAATGGGTCCAGGTTGTGAAGTTCTGGGGGGCAGCCGTGGCTGCAGCAACCATGAGATGGTGAAATTCCAGATCCGGAGAAGAGGGAGTAAGGCAAGTAGCAGGATACCAACCCTAGACTTCAGAAGAGCAAACTTTGGCCTGTTCAGGGTTCTGCTTTGAAGAAAACCATGGGATATAGTCCTGCAGAGAAGGATACAGGGGTCAGTTCTCAAGGATCACTTCCTTCAAGCTCAAGACCAGCTCTTCTCTGTGTGTAGACAGTCAGGCAAAAGTGCCAGGAGGTGTGCATGAATGAACAAGGAGCTCCTTGCATATCTGAAATATAACCATAGAGTCATAGAATATCCTGAGTTGGAAGGGACTCACAAAGATCATTGAGTCCAACTCCTGGGTCCCCAAAGGACCACCCAAAAATTCAGGCCACATGTCTGTGAGAGCATTGTCCAAGTGCCTCTTGAACTCTGGCAGGCTCAGTGCCGTGAGCACTGCCCTGGCGAGCCTGTCCCACCACCCTCTGGGTGCAGAACCTTTCCCTAACCCCCAGCCTGACCCGCCCCTGTCCCAGCTCCATGCCGTTCCCTCGGGTCCCGTCACTGTCCCCAGAGAGCAGAGCTCAGCGCCTGCCCCTCTGCTCCCCTCGTGAGGGAGCTGCAGGCTGCCACGAGGCCTCCCCTCAGCCTGCTCTGCTCTGCACTGAACAAACCGAGGGACCTCAGCCTCTTTGCATACGTCTTGCCCTCTAGACCTTTCATTATCTTTGTAGCCCTATTAAAAAGGAAGTGGAAGCAGGGACAAATCACACTGGAGAAATATGGATAGAGACACTATTTGAGTGTGCAGGGATGGGATTAAGAAAGCCATAACCTGCACTGAGCTGAATCTTGTGATAGATGTGATGTGGAAAAAGATAAAAGTTTTCTACACTTAAAACAGCAACAGATGGAAGACTAAGGAAAATGTGGTCCCACTGCTGAATGGGGGCTGTGGCCTGATGATGAAGGACATAGAAAAGTCTGATGTACTCAATGGCTTCTTGACCTCAGTCTTTAGTGGTAAGATCAGCCTTCAAGTATCCTCATCTCCTGAGATCATTGGGAAAGCCTGGAGCAAAGTGTCCACCCATGGTGGAGGATGATCACATGAGGGAGCATTTAAATAAATTGGACATGCATAATTTCATGGGACCTGGCAGTTTGCACTCATGAATTTTGAAGGAGCTGGCTGATGTCACTGAGAGGTCATTCTCAATTGTCGTTGAAAGGTTATGATGATCAGCAGAGAATCTTGATTGCTGAAAGAAAGCAAACGTCACTTGTATCCTAGAAAAGGGTGAGAAAAAGGATTTTAGGAACTACAGGCCTGTGAGCCTTGCCTTCACCCCGGGAAGATCCTGGAGCAACTAGTCCTATCCAAACATCCAGGTCAACAGGGTCATTGGGAGTAATTGGCATGAATTTAAGATGGGGAAGTAATGTCTGACCAATCTGACAGCCTGCTATGTCTAGATGACTGGTTTGATGGATGAACAGAGAGCAGCGGATATTGTTTATCTTGACTTTAGTAAGGCTTTTGACACCGTTGTCACTCTCCGATAATATAGACAAACTGAGGAAGTAGAGATAAGTGAGCTCTGAGATTAAGCAAAAGATTGGCTGAATTGCTGGGCTGAAAAAGGTTGTTATCTGTCTGTGACACTAAGTCCAGCTGGAGGACTTAGTGGTATACTAGTAGTATACCACAGGAGCTGATACTGTGGTCACTGCTGTTTAAAATCTTCATCAGTAACCTGGATGAAGGGGCAGAGTACATTGTCAGCAAATTTCTAGATGATAGAGAACTAGGAGGATTGGCTGATGTAACAAATGTGTGTGCCACCACTCAAAAGGTCCTTGACAGGCTGGGGAAAGGAGCCAGTGAGTCACTCACTGTCACTCATGAAGTTCAACAAAGGGAAATGCCAAGCGCTGCCACTGGGAAAGAATAAACCCATGCACCAGTACACACTGGGGGCCAATGTGTTGGAAAACACTTTGGCAGAAACTGAGGATCTTGATGGATGCCAAGTTGAACGTGAGCCAGCAATGTAGTCTTGCAGCAAAGACAGCTGACACCATCCTGGACTGCGGCAAGGGCAACATTGCTAGCGCATTGAAGAGGTGATCTTTCCCCTCTACTCAGCATTGGTGAGACACAACTGGAGTCCTGGGTCAAAGTTTGGGCTCCCTAGTATGACAGAGACATGGACATACTAATGCAAGTCCGGCAAAGGCCATAAAGATGGTGAAGGGATTTAGACATGAAACATGAGGAGAGGTTGAGAGAGCTGGGACTGTTCAGCGTGGAGAAGAGAAGGCTCAGGGTGATCTTTGTGTGTGTAAATATCTGATGGGAGGAAGTAAAGATGGAGAAAGACTCTTCTCAGTGGTATTGAGTGACAGGACAGGAAGTGGTACATTCAGTTTGGATTTGCTGTACTTTGGATCAGCTGTCTCATTCTGCTGTATCTGTGACCTGCCTGAAGCTGCATTCTTCATAGCAGCTGATTTGTGGCCACTCTGTTGGTGATAAATTGAGGTGCTCTATCTCTTTCTTCATTATATTTACCCATCTTGAATAACCATCTCATCAAAAGATAAAGCTAGTTCTTGTTACCCCGATGTTACTGCAATGTTATTTGAAGGAATTACATTCCAATCCATATGAAAATTTTTGTTGTTCTTTTCCAAAAATTTCCAATGCCTAATATCAGTGCATAGCATTGAAGTTGTTACTTCGGTCTTCTGCAGAAAACAACAACAACAAATCTATACTTACTATACTTCCATAGTGATACTCTCACTTAAATTTGATAGTATTAAATACAGGTGCATGTCAATCTCAGTATCTTTTTAGGTCGGCACTATATTTTTGGCATGAACTTCTTCCAACTACTTAAGCTAGAAGTAATTTAAAATAGTTAGTTACATTTTTGATCTCAAACTCATTCCTACTGAAAAGCATACTGTAGTCAGGCCATGTATAACACGTTCCACAAAAATAAATGTATATGATGATTTGTTTAAGCAGGGTTACTGTCTAGCATTGTAATCTCAGAGAAGACAGAAGAACTGTATAAATAACTCGTCGTAAAAAAATAAAAATACACAATGTTAAAAAAAAAGTCTATCTGTAATTTCTTAATGGAACAAGCCTCCCTGTATCACAAACACTGGCTCTTTCAGAAGCCTTGTTATATATTCTATGTACCTGTGGTAAGCGAGACAGCCTTAATGAAAGCAATTGCTCTTTTGGGGTCAACATTAAGGTCTTTTCCTATTCTTACATTTTTGATTCTGTATATCATGCTTATACCTATTGTTTGAAGGTGTTTTGTGTGTTGTTTTTTTTTTTTCTTTATTCTATTTTTTTTTCCTGTAATAGCTTGGCAATCATTATCTTGGTGCTTTCAAATAAAAACTCAACAGTACTAAAAACCTTCCCTTACAATGGGGTCTAGGAATACGCTGTACTGGTTCTCCAGGGTTGTTTTGTGTAGGGTCTTGTTCCTAACAATAGTGCCAGGAATAATAGACCTCATTTTCACCTGAAACCAGACCACATTTTTAATCAGATTCACAGTACATAACATACCTCTTGACTTAGCTCCATCACACTGTCAAAATGCTCTGAAGTGTGTCTGCAACAACTAATTCTTTCCCCACTTGGTATTCAATTTGCAAATCATACATTTGTAGCTGAAAAAACAATCTCTATTCTTAGCTGCAGCAGAATGGGCTGCCAGGCCCCTTTTGGCACTGTCAACAAGTGGTTTATGGTCAGTGTCAGCTAATAGTGGCCTCCCATAAATAAAAACATGAAACATTTTTCCCCCACGGACTGAGACCAAAGCCACATTATTTATTTGAGTTTATCGACAGCTTGGGTTTTGCTCATTCCTATGATGCTTACTCTATTGGGATTTTTAAGGTTTGACCACACCATTGTAAAGGATTGTGCAATGCTTTTCTTAGAGCCATCAGTGAACAAATTTGTTTTGCATATATCATCATAGCAACTCATGACTGGAATCTCATCTACTCCTTTAATCTCTTCCCATTTTTAAGATTACAGTGCAGAATGACTGTTTAGTCTTTATCGGGATACCAATTTCCTAGAGCCTCCTGGTTCATTAAGCATGGAAAAAATCACTTGTATTTACCATTTCTCTAAATATTCCTCTCCTTTCTAGGTAATAGAAAATGTTCCATTTCAGTGTGACTATTTAGCTCCTTTGTGTTGATGTCTAAATGAAGGTTTTTTTTTCTCAGCGCTGAATTATGTGTGCTGAACATTTGTTGGCTCTCCTCATGGCTGCATGATTCTGAGAAATAGAGCTTATTTTGCTATCTTCTTGCCTCAGAGAGGTCTTTTTTTTTTTTTTTTTTTTTTTTTGAGATCACTGAGATTTTTCAAGTGCAGTACATAGAACATAGGTGTGAACTTCTTCTTCCTCTGAATATAGCCTCAGCACATATTTGACACAGCTGGCTACCCTGCCATCTCCATCAACTGCATCTGTTTGATGAAACCAAGGGTTTTGGCACATTTGTAGTGTCCTATTTTTGTAGTACAGGTGACATATTTTCCATGCTCTTTCTAATGGAGTATAAACAACTCACATGGCAAAAGCCTGGAAAAAATTTCATGTAAAGATACCTCTAGAATACCCTTCTGTTTGCTCACTCAGAGATGCACATGCACTAGGAGAAACAAAAACAAAAATCTGCTGCAAAGGCATGGTGAAGCAGCCAGTTGTGGAGCAGGCTGCAGAGATGCAGCCCATGGGAAGAGAAGGCCAGCAAAACTGAGAAACCACAGACCACCGCTCTGTAGGAAGCAGAACAGGCCATCCCTGGGGCAAGAGAGTGATGCCCAACAGGAAGCTGCCACATGGACAAGAGCCTCCTGGCCTGGGGAAGCTGGAGCCCAAGGGGCCACCTGAGCCCCTGTACAAGGGCTGCAACCCATCAGGGGCTTGCTCTGAGGATCCCTGCTCTGAGGCAGGCGTGGGACACCAACATTGAGCTCTGTGGTGATGCTTCCCTGATTGTAAGGGTTGGGTTATGACTGTGTTTTCTCCCTCCCATGTCCATGAGTTTGTTTTTTGTTTGTTTGTTTTTGGTTTTGTTTTTGTTTGTTTGTTTGTATGTTTTTCCCTTGGAGCAAATATCTTTGTTTTTGGCACAATTTTTGCTCCTTCTCCTGTGACTGTGTTAAGAGTAATGTGCCACATTAGCTCTCAGGCTGACTGTCCATTTGTCATCTGCTGCAGTATTGTCCTACAAGGCTTGTTTGAGCTAGCAATACAGCGGTGTTCATTGTTCCTCCTGTGTATATGCATCACAGAAGTGTGCATCCAAGGTCTTGTATCTTTTTTCATATTCTTGACATTGGCAAGGTTGTTTGGCAAAGGATACACCATTTTTTCCTGTTATTTCTCTGTGGAATTTTATACTGAGCTTTCATATGCTCAGTATTTGAATGTCTTGTGGGTCTTAGTGTACACTTACAATGCCCTTCCTTCTGGATTGGCAGACTCCCTTCATTGTAAAAAACAAAACAAAACAACAACAACAACAAAAAAAAAAACGTCTTTGTCCAAAGGTTCACTACGGGAACTCCACAACAGTCTTCAGGTGTTTTGTCTTCCATCTAAATCAAAAGTCATCATCCACTGTGTGATTTGGTCAGTGCCACATACCTCCTAGAGTGTAGCCTCTAACTGGCAGTCTTTGTTTAGTATTTTTTAGTTCTTTTTGTTTCTTTGTATGTTGAAACTTGTTTCTCCTAAGTTTCTCCACCATCATGTGGAGACAGAGATAGCTAAGTAGCAAGAGGATAAGGTCACGGTGAAACTAAACAAAATTGATAGCTACATTTTTGCTTGTGTAGCACAATGTACGAAATGAACACCATATTATAGTGCAGTGAAAGTAATAAAAGCTCAGCTTTCCTGACTTTTTTTTTTCAGTTACTATTGCTCAAACTTCCTAAAATTATCATTTTCAGAAAGTTTAGAGTAATTTCAGCCCCCAAACTCTGACATCTATGAAGAAAAAAATATAAAAAGAAAGCTCTGATCCATAGTGTAAATTGTTTTAGTTTCTTAGCTATTTAAGCATTGACGGGAATCTGCTGTTTGTACTGTCCCTTAAGAATGATATTTCAGTAAACTTCCTTGTCTAACAAAATGGAAATAAATTAAATTTTGAGCTGCCAAATGATGTTGAAATAATATGTTTCCAACATATGAACAGGAAAAGGATATACTTGTTGCTCACTTGCTCCTTCAATTACAACCTAAATGAGCTACTCCTCCTGCCTTAGCATAGAATGCCTCAACATGTGAACCAACTCCTTCTTCTAAAGGACGGTAAATCATTTCCATCACTGAGCAGCACAGTTTGCCTTTCCACAAAACTTTTCTTTATGGAGGGCTAAGCATGTTGAATTGAAATGCAGAATCATAGAACAGAATGGTTTGGACTGGAAAGGACCTTCAGCATCACTTTAGGGTCATCTGGCCCAACCCTCCCACCATGGGCAGGGACACCTTCCAATAGATTGGGTTGCTCAAAGCCCCATCCAGCCTGGCTTTGAACACTTCCAGGGATGGAACATCTACATCTCTGTGTAATCTGCTCCAGTGGTCTCACCACCCACATCATGAAAAATTTACTTTAATTATTAACTTTAAAGATATTCATATTTAATTTTTATTCGTGATTTTTCATGCCTTGATAAATCAACTCTTCCTCTCCAGGTTGGGAGTGTTTCTTCAGAGGAGTGCTCAGTTGTCTGTTCTTTCTCCTGTGTCAACCTGCAAGCGTGGCTCCCACACAGCACACATCTGTCACCACCATCCACCTCTGGCTTTTTCAGAAAAACAAACAAAAAAGTTGGAATAAGAAGGCAGTGAACAATGTGAAGGGATGGAATTATTCTACATCTCCACACCATTTTTTACTGGAGAAATACCATCTTACCACACATCTAACCACTAAATAACAACTTTCCAACCCAAAGCGCTTTACCGCTGTGAATTTTATGGTGTACAAACACCCTCCTGGCTGCTTTTTAGGTGGCATTTAGCAATTACAGGACCCACCGATGTACTCTGAGGTCCCTCCTCAGGCAACAGCAGGTCTGGGGCTCTGCAAGGAATGGGGATGTGCTGCAGGCAGCCTCAGTGGGGAGCCCTGGGCACAGATAGCTCCCAACACCATGTCCTACATGTCGATATGGCTACTTGCACTGGATCAGCTCACAGCTAGATAGTCTTTAATTTCTCTGGGTATTGCCCTCAGAAAATAGCCGTTTTTGTTTTCTATGTCAGCCAGCCTTCTAAATGACAGATGTAAAGTTAGTGGCTGTTTGTGCTCTGCTGTGGACACAAGTCAGTGTATTATTGTTTGAACATCTGTCTGTTCAAAACAACAACAACAACAAAAAAAAAAAAGCGCTCACTCCAATTGCAGCTTCCAGCAGCATCTTGGCACAATGCACTTTTGGGATTTGACTGACTATTTTGTAAATTTTTATCTTCTGCAGAATGATTTTTCTCCTTTATAATAGGCATATTCTTTGGAAAGATCTAGAATGACAGCCATGCAAATTGCTGTGAACACCAGAGGGTGAGACATTCTCCCCTCCCTCATTTCTGAGAGCACAAGTTGGCTGGTTAAGTGCAATGTAGGCAGTGGAGCTGGGCCAGCTGACGCCACTTGTGACTTTGGCACTTTGCATTTAGACAAAACCACTGTTTTGTGCAGAATCAGTTGCTGTACTATCCTGAATGAGAGATCACAGGTTCCTGGAAGCCCCCTGCCCGAAAATGTAGAACAGATAATGCTGCGTGCTTACACACCCCACTGGACATCTACTTGAGGTGCACTGTGGGTGAGCAAGCTTGCATGGCCAACACTTGGCTGATTGAGCTCTGCAATGAATGCAGGAAGGAGAGAACGGAATGGAACGGAATGGAACGGAATAGAACAGAACAGAACAGAACAGAACAGAATAGAATAGAATGGAATAGAACAGAACAGTTTGAAGGGACCTTCAGAGAACATCTAGTCCAACTGCCTGGCCACCTCAGAGCTAACTAAAAGTTAAAGCATATTACTGAGGTCATTATCCAAATGCGTCTTGAATACTGTCAGGCATGGGTCATCAACCATCTCTTTAGGAAGTATGTTCCAGTGTTTGACGACCCTCACAGCAAAGATTTTTTTCCTAATGTCCAGTTGTTGGATGCAGAGCCCATAGTTGCCATCACCCTCACACGTTCAGTACTTTTGTGATTTCACCTGGATTTGGACATCTGCCTAAGAAGTTTGATTCACACTTGAGGCCGTCATAGCCTACTGGATAAGGCAGGGTAGGAATATGAATATTGTCTCTCTGGCTTTTGTCCCACTTTCCTGGAAGAATTCACTATGCAGTAGTAAATGTGAATAGGAGTAGTGAATAAGAGTGTGAATGAAAATTAAATTCTTTTTTTCCTGGTGAATTAGGGAATTCCACCAGAAGAAAGGTTTGATGAACATTAAATATACAGAAGTAAAGCTGTAGTAAGATTTAGGATATCTCCCTTCCCCAGATAGGGAAGTATATTGATCACTAATCTATAAAGTCATTTGCACTATCCCAGTGATATTAGGAGCTTACCTGTGATGCCTCGGTACCATTCCTGGCATAAATTGGTATTCTTGTTTAGTAAACTGTGAAAGATGTCTTCTTTATTTTCTAGACCATTAATGAAGGTGTATATATAAATGAAGATTGACCTCAAGTGATGGGGAGCTGGAAATTAACTACAAAACAATTTTTAATAAATTATATATCTTCTATGGATCTACAATATTTTTAACCTGTCTTTTCATGTATCATTTTGAGTTCTGTAGCCCACCAAGAATTCATTTTTTTTTCCCCCAGAATTTAAATCCATTCTTCTTTGTTTACACTGAAAATATTCTGCATTCCCTGAGTACAGAAAACGACTCTGACTACAAAGCCTTGCAGTTGCAGCTCTTACTTTTCTGTCACTTCTAGCAGTTAAGGAGTCTTATTTATGACTTTAATATACATTTCTTCCCCAGTGTATTTGTCATTGCGATCTTGTCGAAACTTTTGTTTTAAGTTGCAAAAGTTCCTTATTCCCAAAGGCATTATTTTGTGTCAGAATTTTGTCTTTTCTCATCCCCAAAACCAAAAGTTAAGGTTTTCTTGATACTGTGTTCATTCCCTCTATCTTTATACTATTTTTTTTTTCAGTAGCCATTATCCCTCTAAGATTTTACTCTTGTGCTTTACTTTAAACTTACATTGTGATGAACTCAAAGAGACTGCAGTTTGTCTGAGAGACTGGTGGAATGGACAAGAAAGGATTTGTTCCCATAATTTCTCAGACTTCAGGCTGGAGACAAAGAATGATACCTAAATACAAGCAACTAATGCAATCTGAGATATCAGATGTCTCAAATGTCCTAGGGCACTTCAAGTCTATGGCACTTGAAATGTCTCTAAATGTCTATGTTCAGGTAACTGATTCCCACCCCAAAGAGGTGGGATTAAAACACCTAAATTTAAGTAGCAAACTATAGGTGTCTACAGGAGAGCTAGGTGCCAGGCTTGCATTATAGTCAACAGAGCTCAATGTAAACTGGAAGTTGCAGGCATGCTATCTGATACTGCATGCCACTCCACTGTTATTTTTAACTTTCACAGTTTGCAGTGCAGCTCATATATCATACTGAGGTGACAAGATATCACTCCTCAGCCAGAGGTATACCAAAAGCATTGCACAATTGTCTTTGCAAACCAAATGGATTTTCATGGGCATGCATGCTTTAGATGGCAGGTGGGCTATAAAATTAGCCTGCCTATGCAAAAGCTTTGCACCCAGAGCCCATTATGCAAGTCCCATGGCAGGGTGTAAGCCTGGCAGGCTCTGTATCCTTCTTGTTTCTGACTGCAGGAGGCACCTGGTGACAATGATGACAGAGGTGCCAGGGCAGCACTAGCAGGCAATGTCTTGGTGCCACACATTTCAAACACACAGTGCCAGTGCACGGGGTGCTTGGCTGTGCCCAGATCCTTGGCACCATCACAGGGTTCACATGGGGCTTTCAAGAGACCCTGCACAGACCCACCACAGGCATGGTTTGCTCTTCAGGATGCTGAACACGAGCAGAGCAGTAACAAACTGAAAAGCTCAGACTGAGCCAAGGACCTGAGTTTTAGCCGCAGTTTGTACCTCTGTGAGAGTATTGCACATCCTTAGGCAATGCTTGGAGAGCACAGGTGGAGCATGAAGCATCCATCCTTATTTCATAAAGAAGAAAAAACAACAACAACAACAACAACAATAAAAAACAAAACAAACAAACAAAAAAAACAAAAACAAACAAACAAACAAAAAAAAAAAAAACAAGCAAACAAAAGAACTAAACTAAAAACCTTGATCAAAAATACTGGTATACCATGATCAAAAGTACTGGTATAACCTTTTGTGTCACAAATCATGCTAGCTAGTGCAGTGAGGTTGTAGGACTGGAATACTTTGATCTGCCAAGATATTCATGCTAGCTGGTCAAAATGTAATGAAGATTAAAATTTCAAATAATCCCCTTCATAGAAGCTTGAATTTTGGCAGTATTTTTAAAATGAAACAGAATGGGGGAGTTCATTGAAGCTTCCACAAATCTTTAATTTAATGTAACAGTTCTATACCTAAATACTTATAGAAGTATGAACATCTCTTCTGGACTTTTTAGTTACCAATTCTCTCCTAAAATGCGTGATAGTTGGGGTCAGAACCATGTTAACCACCTGGAGACCCTAAAATATGTCTACACCTCAGGTGTTATAAGCCAAAGGCTTTATATGAGTAGATATAGCTTAGATACGTGTTTTAAGGATATAATTATAACTGTGACAATGAAGATTGTGTCTCAACAATACATTCTAATTCCCAAAGAACTTGAGATAGCAATTTCTCTTATCTCCATAGTACATGCCTTAAGGAAAGTGAGCAGACTAAATAATTTCCAACAGCTTTTTGGCTTTTTTTTTTTTTCTCCCCAGGGGAATATTGAAAACTACTTTTATAAATCACCCACTTCTATTCATTATGCACAGATTACATGAATGTCAAGTTATCTCTGCATTAGCATTGGAAAGATGCTTTTCAGTAAAAATTTATGCAGCAGAACAAACTCTGAGAAGCATTTGCCTTGTCTTTTCTGCATTGTGGATTTATTTTCTGGAAAAGCATGAATGACCCCCTACCTTTGAATCCCTACTGACATAATTATTTCCAGAGAGTCACACTTTGATGGCTTTTCTCCTTAAATCCTGAAGAGAGAAATTCACTTTGGACAGGGAAAGTGAAGTGCTTCGGAGCTGTAGGGAAGAGTTTCACTCATGGTATTGATGAGGTGAGACCCTTTGGTGTTGGGTATGTAAACGTATGCAGGCTGAATAGCAGAAACCACTGTTTTTGGCAGAGCTGAAGTCCCTTACTGTGGCTGCCCATAATGCGTGGCAAAGTCAGCAGCCACTGCTGCCCCTGCCAGCAAACATGGGAGAAGTTGAGAGGATTTGACAGTGCAACCTTAAGTGCAAAGACAATGATTTATCTAGCATCCTTTACTAAAATCACATTGATATACAACTGTGTTGTGACCTCTTTTTTTAGATGTTGTTGTTTTTAGGAAATAATATGTGGAAGTAGATGGCAGAAGAATAGGCTGATGCTTCATAAGGAGAAGAGAATTGAGTAAAACAGAAGAAAGGAGAGTTACAGTCAAAACCCGAAGAGAAAGAGTAACATTCTGTTGAAAATCTTCCTGATTAAGACTCTCTCAATAATTGTAAAAATAAATAAATAAATAATCAGACTTCTTCTAGATTCTATTTTAATAAACAGTTTGGACTGTCCACTATTGCTAGTGAGACAAATAATGTCCTTAGATAGATGACATTTGAGGATAGTTGAAATTTATTCATATTGTGAGGACAACTTAATACAGTTCCTGCCTGTGGAGAATCCGAGGTACCAAATGACATATTTCAGAGTTACTGACATCCTGCATGTACCTATGTGTATGAGAAAAGACAAAGCTCAATATTAGGTAGAAACTCTGACTGTTCATTGTACCCAGTGATCTGGGTGCCATACAACACATGCTGAGCGATAACCCAACATTTACCTTCTAAAGAGGCTGCAGAAATAAATGTCATAACCCTATTCTTTCATTCTGAGGATTTATTACATCTACTTCAGGTTTTTAGTGGAAGCAAAACTTCTAAACACTGAGATTTCTCTTTCTAAATATTACAATGAAACTGCCTTTTTATCTGCAATTAACACTCTGTATGAAAAGAGCTGTACTATTCACCTAGATCAGGAGAAAACAGTCTAAATTTAATACATTATTAAGCTGCAGACTTATTCTGGGAGAAGAAACATGTACATCTGTTTCTACCAATCCAATTTAAGGCAAGTTTCTTGGTAAAAAAAACAAGCAAGTGATTGCAATGAAACACTGTAGATTTTTACTTTAATTAATTAATTGTTTTTACCCAACAGCAGAATATTTTGGTGAAAATACAAAGACAAATCTTTGAAGACTATAATTTCATATTTGGCTCCTGAAAGATCATTCAACTTTTTTTTTTAAAAATAGTATTCATATTTATAAGGCTTCTATTAACCTCTCTTTTTTGATGTTTGAGTTAGACTCAAAGCTTTCCCCCCCCCCAAAAAAAAAAAAAAAAAAAATTAAAAAGCCTTTTAAAGCCTGATAACATCCCCTCAAACACAGATGAGTTACCCCTACAGAAAATTGCTATGGCTCATATAGCAAGTAATACTTCAGAGGACTCTTTAAAGATCCATAAAGAGAAATTCCTTAGGTAAGCATTTTTCTTTTAGACAAGGCATTGTAGGTTTATTTTGAAACCATTTAAGTCAAATTATTGCTTTCTATAGAATAGCTATAAAATATATTTAGTGTAAGCACATACAAATGTATATATTTATATATATATATATATATATATATATATATATATATATATATATATATATGCACATACTGGGGGAAAGAAGTGGGAAGCAAAAACCAAACCAGTCAACCAACCAACTAAGCAAACAAACAAACAAAAAAGAATCAACCAAAATACACCAATGATCTATATCATACTGTACCAAGTAAATATTGCAAAGTTAGATTCCTCAGTCTAGAGTAACCATCTTTCTACAAATCTGTGTGTGTAATGAATTCTGCAGTGTTTCCCACCACCATTGATGAGGGTGGCTTTTTAGTAGCTGAAATTTTTGCTGCCATACGAACTGGGGAAAATCTCTGGCAAGCTCTAGGTATAATTGTTTTAGAGAAGGGGACATATCCCACTTTATATATATATATGTATATATATACACACACACACACACACACATATATATCCAGCTATCGCTTACAGTATTACAGGTAGCTTTTTCACTTTAGTAATTCTGTATCTTCTTCCTAAGAAGTCAACTGGATATGATTATATAATATATAAATAATATCATTATATATAAACCTATATATATATTATATTTATATATATTATTGATATATATAAATAATATGATTATATACTCTTTAAAGACTTTAGTATGAAGTCTTCTTACAGCTTAGCACAAGATGATTGCATTCTGGTCAACCTGGATGAAATCCCATCTCTTGTAATAGATGGATATTTTGCTGTTCATTTGAGGAAAATGAAGATTTTGCATATTGAGCATCTTAATCTAAAGATATTGAAACAAGTCATGAGGTAAGGACTTACTCATCATAAATGAAGAACACCACAGTCTAGCCATTAATTACTGAAACTGTATCTTCTTGATCCAAGAAAAAGAAACTTCTTGTAACACACTAGGCTCTACCAAGTAGGCATTTAAAATCTAGGGGAAAACACTAAAATGCAGTGTTTGATTAATGAAGACTCATGAAGACTGACATCCAGTATTGTTTGAGTATCCACAAACAAACAAACAAACAAACAAAAAATTAAATATAAATTGAAGATTGGAGAGATTGGAGTAATGCAGGCCAGGTAATTGCTTGGTTGAACAGGAAAATATAAATACAGGTGATTTATTTATTTATTTATTTATTTTACCATAAAAGGTAATGAAGCTGGGGTCCTATCCCTGCAATAAGGGCAGAAGGATGCCCAAGACATTTGTGCAGGCCTTTGTCTACAAGAAGGAGCTACACCCAACTGGAGGTGGTTTCTTAACAGAACAGAGACCAATAAAAACCCTGGCTAGTGAGGTGCAGATGTGAGGGGGCCTCTTCTGCTTGCTCCTCTTATTGGGTTGCATCCTGATTCTGATCTAGCCTGGCAGCTGGATCTAATTCAAGAGAAGTACAAAAAGACTGGAGGAAAAAGTCAGCTTCAACCTGGCTGCTCCTGCTTGGGAATGGGCCTCCATTTGCTAACCAGTTCACAGGGTTGATGTGGAAGTGGGCTGTCCATGGGGGCTGTCTGTTAGTAAGCCTCACTATTGAACAAAGAATTTGCAATGAAGAAAAAAAAATAGAACAACCACTGCAGCAAAAAATGTCACATGTTGGTACCACATGTTACTCAACATCATAAGATTCTTCTGGCAGCCCCTCAAAGTTGACTGCCAGAGAACAGAGGTTGCTGACCTCGTGGCTTTCCCTAGTGATATGGCTTGCCTAGACTTTTAAGGGTCTTACCTTTATACTATCCATCCTTTTCAAATAAAAAGGCAATGCATATTTTTAAAAAGAGTGATAATTTGTGTGTATACATATAATACGTACATACATTTAAATTATAATACGTGGTATAAATCTACTAAATATATGCAACGTGGAAGGTATTACATAATTCCAGAAAACTGTCAAAAACAGCCTCTGAATCACTGCTGACAGTTGTTCAATGATTTTAAAAAGTGAGTGATACATCCCAAATTGACATTCTTCTAATGTGTTTTGTAGATAGACGCTGTCCCTAGGCAAAGCAGCTGCACTACAAGGCAGGTGGCTGATTCCCTTGTGTGTGCAGTAAAAGGCACACAAATGTAAGCAGAAGCTGGAGAGATGCAGCCTTCCCAGTTCATTGCTATGTGGAGGCTGCATTATGTCTGCAGGGTGGTGTCATGCACAGACCTGCCCATTCACTCTTGCATGCTCCTCACCTTTTTCCAGTTGTGAATCCAGCACTTCATCATTAAATTGCTGCAGTTCTCTGCAAAAAGACCAGGGAGGCTCATGTTGCTTCTTAGGACCCCTCCAACCAGTGCCAGCTCTGGAAAGAGCAGGGGCAGCCAGCCCATGCTCAGAGTTGTTTAGGGAAATGCCTGTGACCTCAGAGCTATTTCACTAAAGCTATTCCGCTGAGGACATGCTGCCAATAATTACCTCTCCTGCAATCTTTATCCCTAGGGCCAGTTTTCAGCACATTGGCAACAGGCAAAGGACACCACTCCCAGCCTGAGATGACACTGAGGCTCTCTGAGATGACACAACACATTTTTGCTTTCCCTCTTTGATCCTGCATAACTGAGGCGTCCTGATGCAGTGCCAGCTGCAAACGTAAGCCATGCCCTCCCCTACCTCTAGCATGGCCAGCAGTCAGGACCTAACTTGAACAAGTACAGACAATTGTATTTGCCCTGTCCTGGAGAGCCGTGTATTCAGCCACTCATAGGTCACAGGGCCCTGGTACTCAGCAATGAGATGCCTTCTTTAGAGACAGCAACAGAAGAAAAGGAGAAAAAGGAAGGAGGAGGAGAATGGACTTCTGTAATAGCCTTTCCTTCCTTCCATGCTTGGAAGAGGTATCTACAGTTTCCACCAGATCAAAAATGGTACATGCAGGGAGCTGTGCTCTGCAGTGGTGATTTTCTGCACAGGGACATGGGGGTAGTTGCCAGCATGTTGGTTATTTTGTTAGGGGAAAGAAATGGATATTGAGGAAGTAGAAGTGGCACAGCAGTGGATAAACACATCTTTTGCTAATATCCAAATATTTTCAGAGTTCAGTAGTTGTTTAGTGCAGAAAAACTGTGGAGAACTGGTGCCAAATTTGACATCAGCAGGGATTTGGATTGGAATCACTAACAGAAAGTTACACTGCTTTTTTAAAATAAACTTGGCACCAGACCCAAGAAAGTTTACCATCACTGACGCAGAAAAAAAAGATCAGTGGAAATATGAGAAAATATTGGAAATGAATATTTCATATGCAGAAAGATTAACAGGGAAGCCTTAGAAACACATTATAATGTTGCCCCCATCTTAACTGGTTAGTCCATGTCATAGATTTTTACATAAGAAACTAGATAGAATTTTTATATATTGGCATATCTTGGCGATGATCTCAGAACATTTTTATGGAGCACTCTTTTACTTGTAATTTGGTATTGTTTTTATCTCATACCTAGGTGAGAGTGAACATTTCCTCTGATTTAATACTCATGAAAGATCACTTGTGACACAGAGAAAACTTTGCTGATGTTTATTCTGTGCTCTTTAAAACCTGTTTACTTAGTGCCCATTAAAAGAAGAAAAACGCCACTAGAATTGGCAAAGTTAGGTTTAAATGTCTCATCCACTTTCTGTTAGCTTTCCAGTAGAAGATTAGTTCAATTATTTTTAGCAGAAAATACCTACTTTAGGGTTGAACTCCTTTTTTGTTTGTTTAACTGCAGGGGATGAACTAAGCTTCACTTTGAAGAACTACTACTATTTATTGTCTGAAGAAATGATACTACTATCAACTTCTCCTTCTTTTTGAAGGATTTTTCCTGAATTTGTCTTTTCAGCACTAGTATGTATATATATATATATCATTGATGAGAAAATTAATGTACGGAAAAAGCATAAATAATAAGACTGATTGTTAAGATATGTTTTGATGCAGCAAGATCCCTGTAATTATAGTAGGCTCATGCTTTTTAACATCAATTACTTCAGAAGCATCATGTATTTAATGAGATATTTCATGGCATAGGAAAGCTGACTTTTTTTTTGTTGTTTGATAAGTGGCTGCTGTAGTTGATCTTCATGTCCTTCTTATCTCCATATCCAATTTGAACATCAGGTATGATGCCGGACCTAATAAGATACATCAGATTACTTGATATAGAAGAGGCTAAATTTGCCAATTAGCTGTGTTTCTAAATCACGGTATGTGAAGGTGGCTATTACCAGGGAGTTGCTTTTAACTCCAACTGAAAAACAGTTTTCATGAAGGATAATTGCCTGCAAGAGCAAATGTATTGAAGTCCTTCAATCACTAAAATCCAAATATGCAGACAACTCTTCGTGTTCCATCAAACCTACATGTGTTACTGTAAATAGACTGCAAAATTCCAGTAAAATCAACTGAAACTACAGAAGTATAAGGAAGTATCTAATCTCAGCAGTGGAAGATTTGACTTATTAAAAACTACCTTTAAAAAATCTGACTCACATTTGTTTGCTACCTACCAGAACTGAAGAATGTTAAGAGGATTTACCTTTTGTATGTGGAAAATCAGTGACTGACAGATAATATAAATGAATATTTGAGAGCTAAATTCTGAAGTAGACACCATTATACACTCTACACCAGTTAACTGGGTGCTACTGTATCTTATTATTACCTAACAGTCTCTTTTATATACATATATATATAAAAAAAAACCACGTCTATTATTTTGATTACAGATGATTATCAAACCAATACTAGAATGTGTTTTCATTAAAATAGTGTAGCTCTAAACGCTTTGTGAAGTCTTGCCTTTTCACTGAAATTTAACTTACATGAGGAAAAAAAACTGGAAGAAAGGCTCTGGCAATGTCAAAATAGTTCATTTTGACATCTTTAAATGAAAGTCTTACACTTTCCTTTTTGAAATGACTTTTTACTTTGATTTTTGTGTTTCACGTAGGCATATGTGACATGTGTAAAAAAAATGTATTGGAAAGAATTGATCCTTCTGAAATTAGGCACTTTTTTATGTTGCAGAATATTTTTAATATTGAAGTTTTCTTGAACTGGAATAAAAATTATTCTAGAAAGCTCAAAGTTCTAGAAACATTTTCATTCTCCACATAATTCTAGTTTTTATGTAGATTATGGAACAGACATTTTACTGGAGTTACAAGTAAAATGGCCTATAATATCCTTGTATACTCATGTATACCCTGAAAGTGTGAACAAACACGAAATCTCTAAGAGAAGCAGCTATCCAAGCACTTCTGGGGTGTTAATTGGAAATTCAGAGACAAGCACTTATTGCTGTTTTGCAAGTTTTTGAAAAGCAGAGATAAGAAAAAGGAACCACATCCTCTGAGTATTCTCTTCAAACAACCAGTGCCTACCTTTGTATGGTAGAGAGTCTTTAGGAGGAAAGGTAAATGAACCCTTTGAAACCTGAGAAATATTCAAGTCTTCCTTTTTCCCTTTCAAGATTTCCTACAAACCATGGCTTGTGCACAATGAGTTTTAGCTATCTCAGAGTGCCCATGTTTCTCCCCCAAGCTGTCCTTGAGACAGCAAAGAAACAGAAGCAGAAACAGGTGAAATTTAAGATGGTCCTTTCAAAAACAGAGGCAAAATAAACAAATGTCTTAAGCTTTAGGATGGCAAGATTACATTTTTTCAGAGGTGTCAGAATGGCTTTCTCAGGCACCAGTATTCCTCAAAAGACATATGTTCCCTGGTGCCTTGTCCAAGATAATGTTGAATCATGGTCTAAACTGACACCAAGCCTAGTCCTATTAGCTACTGGCTTCAGCTAAGTGTGAGGGCCTTCTTCTGCCCAGACAAGGTCTGGAGCTGGCCAGGAGGAAGAGAGTTGAAAAGGTGCGGGCTCAGCCACTGCAGAGACCTGCTACCTCACCTATGTGTAGCACTTACCTCACAGCAGCACTGTCAAGCACAGACCATGGCCAACAGTACAAGACAAACAGTGTGCAGCTGTTTTGTTTGATGTTTACTTAGGTTTCGCCTTCCTAGATCTACATCTACAGCCAGCAGTGCATAGTTCTATGTGCAGCAGATAAAAACATGAAGCAGACTTGCACGATTCCCAGCTGTTAAAATGTTGACAGCCCATGCTGTTCCTCTTGCAGCATCAGTTCCTTACATTTACAGTGAGCATACCAGGAGAGGGAACAACATGCCATGGTAAGACAACCAGCATGACCTTGTGGAGGTGAGGTGATTATGCTTGCCTAAATGAAGCTCCTGGCCATGGAAAATCAAAGGTGCTGTAGAAGATGCTGATGTGCTGAAATGTCAGCACCCACTCAAGGGTTTCCAAAAGTGAACCGTGGTCATCCAAGCCTCTGTGCCCCTCTGTTTTCAGGGAACAGGGAGATATTCTAGTCTCATTGAAAATCCCTAAACTGTGGGAGGTAGGATAAATCCAGGCCAGCATGCTGCTGTTCTGAAACTTGAATCTTCTTCGTTCATTCCCCAGAATAGCATAGGATCAGGCTGAGTATCAGCTTACGAGTGGGAAAAACAGAGTGATTTTAAATGTGTTACATAAACAAAAAAATATAAACACATTGAGATAATTTCAATGTTTTCCTTGGTTTCTGTTCATTATGAAGTATATGGCAAATTTCTTTCACTATTTTTCCCAGTAACCTAGCTAAGTAAACACACTTCTGACAGTATTTATAATATAATAATACATGCACATAAGCTCTTGCGTCAATAATTTAAGCTGCCTTTATAAAATATAATAAAAAATTACAGAGTAAGTGAAATGTCTTTTTTTTTCTTTTTTTTTCTCTTTTTGGTGAGTAAAATTCATAATGTTTGTGTGTTGCCATTAAATTCCACTTTAGAAGAAGTTTATAGTACCGTAGTGAAGACTATCAGGAGAACAAATTAAAAACTTTTATATGACTTGCTGTTTATAGGAGTCCTGTAATAGCAGGGCAATAATAACACTCAGGTATTAGAAAGAATTTCCCACATGACACTATAAGTGTAATTGAATTCTGATTTTTTGTAATCTTTTCTTCTATTGAGTCTTACTGGGAGTGGGGAGAGGCTACAAAACATGTCTATATACAGCTCATTCCATGTTTGGCTTTGATTTTTAATACTATGCAGTTTTAGCAGAACAACAGGAATGATCTTCAGCACAGGTGATTACAGAAACATTTAGAGCTAGATCTCCAGAGATAAAAAGCTGGAAACATATCCCATTGGACTGACAGGTTTGTTCTCAGAAATCTCTAAATTCCCTCCTCTCTCATAAATGTAACTACTGACTTCGTAAAGAATACCGATACCGGAAAAATAAACATGAAACAAAATATTTTAGGATAAATGTACTATGTACTTTGTATTGCACTATACAGGAACTACAGTTTGATATTTGAAACAAAAATAATGGCTCCACAGTAGCTCCATAATAATAATAACCTCATATCCTAGTAGTCTTCCAATGAGCTATTGGCAGAAATGATTTCTTAGGTACATATTCTCAGCTGGTTGAATAGGATATACATTGGTTTCTTCTGATATGTTGAAAGATAACATTGCCTTGTTATCAAGAGGAATTTGGGTTTAATATATAATTTCAGGCAACCAAATCTGAAGGAAGCTTCTGAGTGTTACAGTCAGCTAACAAGACCAGCTGCTCACCAAAACCCAAGTCTGATCCTAAGCCAGAGGCACCTTCTATGACTCTCCCTGGCACCCTGCATAAACTTTTGGAGGATTTTATCCCCAAAACGGTGTGACTGGAGGATCATCCTGCCTCTTACTGCTCCAGCCACATGGCCTGAGCCTCCTTATCAGGTGTGCAATTGGAAGGGGATGGATGGAGCAGAGACACAGGATCCATCCCAGTGCTGATACCGCTTTCTCCTTCTGTATACAGCGCAACCATGTTTTGCCAGGTCTTCTGCAGATGCACTGCATCAACGCTTGCAGCATCGAACCTTGATTTGTTCACATATCAACAAGCTGCTTGCAGTCTTCTAACATTATATTAAACTAGCCTATAGGGTGATAAATTACTTTGTCAGAGGCGAAGGCAATGTCACTGGCAACTGAAGGAGAGAGGACTATCACACAAGTGAGCATGTACTTAGGTTGTTGTATTTCAGACTGTAGTACTGCCTTTCGCAATAAAACAGCAGCATAACTTGCTTTCAGTATGGGTTTAATCCATACCTTGTTATCTTGCTATTTCCACTTGTACATTGAAATTCAGTTTTTGGTTTTGCCTATTTGTTGTTATTGTTTTTGTTGTTTTAAAGTGTTGTTCAAGTACTTCATGATTAAATTTTTTAAGGTATTTTAAAATTATCTGCAAGATTACTGAGTCAGATCTTGATTGGTTGTGTGTAATAGATGTTTGTTAGTGCCATACGGCAATATAACAGCAGGCTACAAAATGTTCCATTAGAAATGCATACTTGTTATAAGAATAAAAACATTTAATTGATTTACCCTGTGCTAATATATTTTTTTATTTTTTTTATTTTTTTTACTCTTGGTCATGCATTAAAATAGATGTTTTACACACTGTTTTACACAGTCACAAATGTACAAAATATCTCACTGACTAAGCAACATCCTCTCATGTCAGAGCTATCCTGGCTGTGAGCACAATCCTCAGCATCTGTGGTAACTGACTGAAGAAATAGATAAAATGTGTTGTTTTTTGAATGAAAAATTTATATTATCAGAAGAGAAACCAGAGTATAAAGGAAGAGTGGACATTTTGAACTTTAAAGCTATTAAGCAGGATAGCACTAGCCTTCAAAAAATGATGGGAAATATCATTGTAATGCCACCATGAAGTAAGAAGTTATTACTCTAATTTTATAGTTAGGAAACTGAAGCATGACATGCCATGTGATTTCCCCAAATTTACTCAGGATCATGGCTTTACTGATAAGTGAACAACAAGCTCCTGACAAACAAATAGATTTGCTGTAGTATCTTCTGTATATTACATATTCAAGACAAAGCAGCAGCAGCTAAACAAGAAAGCAACCCTCTTTCCAGTGCTTTCTCTTGAGTCCTTCCCTTTCTCTAATCCAAGAATTTATTTTTCCTCTTACCTTTCTCTATAACAGCATTATAACATGAAAGTTGAGATCCTAGGACAACTCTGGCCAAGATCTGAGTTGTTTGTTTTTGTTTGTTTGTTTGTTTGTTTGTTTGTTTGTTTTGTTTTTTAATTCTGTCCCCCAACTTACTTAGAAAAGGGCAGGTATGCACTTTGGGATATTTCCTATAATGCATGACACTGCCTACATACGCCCCAATTAATAATTAATTAGAGATGTTAAAATTAGGAATTTTAATTTTAAAAAAAGAAACAAAAATCACAAACAGTCCATTCCTCTGCATGTTAGTTATTTATGATATTCCTATAAAAACTACGGTAGGTTTAGAGTCCCTATAGAAAAATTATTTAATTTCAATATAAAATTTTCCCTTGTTAATAAAAATTTTGTAAAACCTACATCCTAAGTTGTTATCAAAAATGTTGCAAAGGAAAGTTTTTTCTCAGGCAGATATCTATATTGATCCTGCCATAAACCTGATGCTCTCTTGTCGTAGTAAAACTGCTGAGTCAAGTTCCTTTCTCCATGCCTCTAAAAAGGAAAATAATGTCTGAAGTAAGTAGCAAATTGTTTCTTCACTCACCTGAAGTTTTCTGGAACAAAAAAGGCAGAAACCTGAATGTACTAAGTGGCAACATGATAGATGCTGAACTCTTCTGAGTAACACAGGTAGTGAAAATCAGGGACTTGGTAGGACACTTATAGTTAAGCTCCCTGCCAAGTATTTCCTCAAAATCAAAAAGCAAAGCAAAGAGTAGGGAGTGCAACCTTTTAGGACAATTTAGTACTGGTAAAACAATTTAGTACTTCATCCTCTAGTTATTGTCTGCTACTCCTCTTCTTACCTGGAATTAATCTGCTTCCTCCTGTATAACACATTGCAAATAGTATTGATGGTTTGTAATGCCTGGTGAGAAAGGAATCAAATTAAATATTCTAATTATATTGCACCATTTATGTATATGATATTGACATACGATATTGAAATTTTCATTTTGCAGCAGGGAGTAAAAAAAGAGTCTACATCTCTAAGCAGGTATTACTTCTCAGAGATTAGAGGCCTGAAATGTTCAACGTGAGATGGTGGTGCTTGCAAAAGGCTTGTGACAGGGTTACAGATGGGATTTGGTACTGACAAGCATGCAAGTAAATAATGCTTATGCTGAACTTAGAAATTACTAGTCGAATGCACTGATCACGGAACTTAAGACTACATTAACAAAGCTAGTTTTTGCAAACACAAGAAAAACAACATTTTTAAAGGGAACAATAATTGGCATGAATTTCTCTATTTAACTTAAAAAAAATATTTGCTATTCACTAACAAAAGATCACTTAAAAATGTAAAACTTGTCAGGATGAAAAGTAAGAAGAAAAAAAATTAAGGTGTTAGGGTGTCATCAAACCACTACTTGTAGCAATCACGGGAGTAATACAGGAATATTTATGTAAAAAAAAATAAAATAAAAAACTAAATATGTTACTAAGCATTTTATTTTTTCAGAGCCCTGTAACAAACCACTGAAACAACTGCATCAGAAGTCCCTAAAGCCATAATCCTCAGGGAAACAAAGTCTTACCAATCTGTGGAACTGCTAGGTTTTTGTACTGTTGCTCCCAAAGCAGATGTGATGGCTGCAGTAAGCACCCACAGTCACCCACAGTTACACACACACCTGAAAGTCACAGTGTAGGAGTGCTCCTGTACACTACTGGTATAAGTGTGGTTAGGTTGAAGCTGGATTTAACATAACAATAAATAGAGGAGGCTATTCTCCTTTACATAATTTTGGCAGGAGAAAGAGGACTACGTGTAAATATTAAATTAATATTTCAAAACAGCTTGTCTACCTACAGTTACATGTGTTTAGAGAAATCTGCAAACTGCACATTTCACTCTAAGTAACTGCAAGCATCTGATCTAGTGCAATAGCTTGACAGCTGATAAGGGTAGCATGGGAAGTGTGTAGGATCCTGTGTTTTTCCATAGCCTAACCCCAGTCAGGCTTCTACTACTCTGCTGCCTTTTTATCAGCCTCTTTCATATGATTGTGTGATTTAATGAAAAAAAAAAAAAAAAGCAAGCAAACAAAAAAAGCATTGCAGCAATCAGATTGAGAAGACCTGAAGCCTGTGACAGAATGTGGCTTCAAAAACACAAAACCCTAGAAATGTTCTCCAATGGGAAGCAATTAAGAAAGACCATATAGAAAAGTTAGGTGTTATTGGATGTTACGGGAGGTAAACAGAGTCGTGCAGCCATGGAAACCAGCACACCAGCACATCTTTTCTGCTGCACCGCCGAGGAACTCGCTGAACTACTCAGCGTGCTTTTATTTCTTTTTTTTTTTTTTTCCAACTTAATTCCTCTTCTTTCTTGATATGAATCACCATCAGTGGGCAGGTGAGGAGGAACTGTCAATCAATATGCCTCTCCAGGCTCAAGAGATAGGCTTCTGAGGTTCTTGTCACTGAAGACGAGCATACTCTTCTTCCCTCCTCCCCCAATAGAAAATATATTATTCTCTAGTTGCCTGAAGCCCCGGAGCATAAGATTTATCATTTCTTTTCAAAAATTTGAGTCCTGCTTGAAATGATTCGCTAGCCAACATAGGGCTTCACCAAATTGCTGCATTTTTAAATAGAGGATACTCAGCTTCCTGAAAATAAACAGAAAAACCGTCAGAGAATATATGCAGATGAACCAAGAATATATATATATAATGATTTTTTCATAATTCATAAACAAGGACTAGAAAATAAATAGTTAGAAAATACAAAAAATAAAAGCCATTACTCTTGACTTACTCTCTTTTTAACTACAGAACCACATGTTCTATACAAAAACCTAAAATAACCGAAAATAATGAGCAGTGTTCATTACTGATGTCATTCCACTGAAGTTAGCACAGACACAAAGGGGAACAGAGTCTGGATCAGCATCTTAACTCCCCTTATTTAGATGGGTACTAATTAAACAAACTCTATTCAACAATCGTTCCTGCAAACCCTAATCCTCTTAATATGTAATCACTTGCGATAGTGATTGCTTGTGGAAGTAATCACTATTTTTGACTTGGGGAAAAAAAAAAAAAAAAAAAAAAAAAAAAAAAAGATATATTTAACTTAAGGCTATGTTAAAATATTCAAGATGTGATACAAAATGATATTCCAGACACATTAAACGGCTCAAAAAGAAGAGACAATGCAGACACCACGTACCATGGCTGCGTGTATAAACTCAGCCTGCTCACATGATTCTGAAACACGTTCATATTTTGGAAATTCAGATAAAGAGGGACTGTGCTGCCTGAAATTTAATCGTTCCAACTTCCTTCAATGGTGAAGGGGCTGCATGGACCAGTGCTTCTGACTCAGTTTTGGGAAGGGAGTAAGGTTTGAAAAGGGGGGGGGGGGGGTGTCCTTTCTTTTTGTTGATCTCTCCTCTTCGAAATGCCTTTGCGGAACTTCTTCAAACCCACGGCTTTATTAAGAGAGCCACCCTCTGGGAGGAAAATTGGGGGACGAGGACCCGGGGGGCTCCGCGCACCCCGCCCCGCCGCGGGCCGCCACTGCCACCTGCTGAAGGCATCGCGCTACTGATGGCCAAGGCCCCCGGTCGCCCCCCGACCCCCGGCCACTCCGAATGGGGCCGCCGGGGATCCGGGGGGCGACCGGAGGCTTGTCGGTGCCCCAGCATCCTTGCAACGGGATGCGGAGTGCGCCCGTCGATGCGTGCGATCGGTAGAGGCATGACAGGTGCTGGCGCTAAGGCTGGTGCCAAATGAAACCCAATTTTGGGCAGCCCGGTTTTCTTTCCGTTCCCCCGCAGCGGCTCAGCCTACTGCTCTTTAAACACTTTTTTTTTTTTTTTTTAAACACATATTTTTTATTTTATTACTGTTTTTCTAAAACCATATCTCAACGGAGGCATAACGATGCCTACCAACTTTGTGACAGTGCTTGAAGATGAATCTTGCCCTATTTCCCCCACCCCATCAACAGCACGTACTATTTGATTTTGGAGGTGTGTTGTAGGAAGGGAATGTGCTGATTGAGTGGACAACAAATAATTATGCAAGGGGAGGTAAGGTTACACTATGGAAATTATTGTTCCTACCCAACACGGTGCGTTAGACCGAAATACCCTTAATAAGTCTCCTCAGCCAAAGGCAATATATGAAAAACATTGTCAAACACTATATTAAGAAAACAAACAGACAAACAAAAGAACACCTCTTAGCTTTGCAATGGGGAATAAGATCCCAATCAATGTTACCTGGGATCTGCAGGAACATTGCTCTTCTAGAGTTATCATCAGCATTACAAATGCTCCTCTCCTTAGAAAATAGTAAGTCTTCATCAGCTAAACAGAAGTAAACACAAAATGTTTGTTACTTTCTGGGGCTCATTTGTTTTAGCAGGAAGCTGCCTCCACTGTTATGCTACTCAAGCGTACAGATTCACTCTGGAAACTGAGAGGTATCCTTATCTGTATGGATTTAAATACGGAAAGAGACAGTGAATGGAAAGAACAACTTCAATCAGATATTTTAAGTTACAACTGAATTGTGTTTATGGCCTCAGACAGCGTGTTCTGCAAAATGTTCCAAAACACTCATCTCTAAGCTTTCAACCATTTCTCACTTCTGCTCCAGTGCAACATTTGGAGAAAAAAAAAAAAAAAAAAAAAAAAAAAAAGGTCTGACATCAAGATCTATCATGAGGAAGGTGGAATAGTGGTGATAACCATTTCCAGTTGAGTTACGAAGGTCGTTTGTTGCTTTTATTTATCACCCATCATTATCGCCTAGGCCATCATTTCTTTTTAAAATCTGTAACAGTTTTGGTTCCAGTACATGATCTTTACACTACACAAATCATTTTGGAACCATGGCTTTACAGTGCACCTTTTAGAAGATAATGGCTAAAATTTCTAGTTTCCCTCTTTATTGCAGTGATAAGGTAGCAGCAGCTATAAAACAGTCTAGATAATATGCCATATCTCTCTTCAGCAGCTACTGCACACACGATATAGGAAACTCTCCTGCTACTGGTTACTCATTAAAGTTAAGTGATAGGGATCCACATGACAAGGTTAAGTTTCAACACTTTAAACCCTGCTGAAAGTTGCTAATAATAATGTTTAATTTTCATTCCAAGTATTTATGGTATCAGGAACTTGAGATGTATTTTCTTCTTCTCATTAGCTGGAACCAATGAACCTTCCTTTGGAATAGCAATCTTCAGACAGAACAATAAAACAGAGGCAGAATTTGACCCCTGCTTAAATTAAACAACTTAAATGGTTTTAATGTGAATGTCCTATTAACCAGAGACAAAGTCAGATCAAGATTTTCAAAAAGGTCTTGAGATTTCAACATCCAAGTAGGGAAATGCTAACAGAAGCATGATTTTCAAACCAGAAGCACTCAACAGTTTCTTAAAGGCATAATTACATAGGGCAGCTAAAGTAACTACTCTCATTTTAATAAGATACATTTTGAAATGCTGACTTTCTAGTTGAGAAAAATATTGTTTGTAGCTAATCTCCTATAATCTCTTCACATGGAAAAGTCTTGCTGCAAAAATGCAGCCAAGATTTAATCATCTCATGGGGAAATTAAAAGATGAGAAAATGGAAGATGTCTTCTATGCAGAGAGGACTGGAGGAAAGAAAGGGAAGCCAGTGGGCTGCAGAGTGGTGGGACCCATGGTGGAGATGAGGAAGGCACCCAGTCCTGTGCAGTTCCTCACTGTTATGCTCCCACAGGACTGTGGTGCAATGTCTCTCTTAGTTCAATTTTCACGTCCCCTCTTTTTTAGAGAAGCAATTGGAGGAGCTGCTGTATCCTAGCCACAAACCACTGCTATCCTTTCCACCCTTTGCCCCCTGCACATAAGGTTTGTGATTTTGCAGTGGGGGCAGGATATCAGCAGTGACAGATGCTTACGTGTCCTTACAGTATTGACCAGGTCAAACTTATCAATGGGTTTTTATTTCACAGGGTAGGTCATAAAGTATTCATTGCCCTAGGTCATCTAGACTCATGGAATAATTTAGGTTGGAAGGAACTTCTAGGGGTCATCTACTCCAACCTTTCCAACACCCTGCTCTCATCAAAGTTATGTCAGGTTGCTTGGGGTCTGTTAAGCTTTGAAAAACTCCAAGGACGGAGATTTCACAACCTCTCTAGGCATCTATGCCAGTGTTCAACCACCCTCATGGTAAAAAGCTGTGTTTTTTGCTTTATATCCATATTTGTACATCTTGTATCTCCTCTGGTAATTCTGGCCTGTAGCATTTAATCATCCTCTCCCCAACCCTACAAGGATATTAAAAATCACTTTTGGCTCACACGTTTCCTTGCAGACAATGATATATGTGGAGACATAAAACAAGTTAGCTTTAGACACATCACAGCTTCTTTTCTTTTCTTCTTTTGAAATGAAATAACTACCTTCAGCCTCTCTTAGGAATAGAGCTGTTTCACCATCCCTTTAACTTCTTGGGAAAAAGCACTGCTCTCTACGAGTATCTTATTCCCCATGTTTCTTATTCCTGCTCACCCATTGTTGCAAATTTGGTCTTGTTATAGTTGCTGTCTCACAGCCTCACTGGATTTTCTATATTCCTCTTAAGTCTTACTTTCTTGTTTTTCTCCATTTTTCTGATGGCTATTTTTGAAATGCGTGCTGTAGGAAGAGATTTAAGAACATGGGTGAGCAAGTTAAGTGCCTAACCATGCCTGTAGAAGCCTAAGAATTCTTTTCTGATGTGCTCCAGCTCCCACCAAATGTCATTACTCATCCAATAAAACAGGAGCTTCTGAAGGCCCTAGTGACCCTAAACCTTTTCCCCTCTGCCTTTACGGTTTACCTAGTGATAGAAATAAATGGGAGTCAACAGGAACGCAGCAGCAGAAAGGCGGACCCTCAAGCATACAATTCTCACAAAAGGCTTAAAACGACTGCTTGTCCTCTGATATACCAGCGGAAATGCACTGTCAGAGCTCATGCCTATTTCATCTTTCTGCGGTTCCTTTAGCTTAGGAGGGCTCCGTGGTGCCTTTAGCTAAGTTCTTGTTATGTCACTTTGGTAACTCAGAGGGCACGCCTTATTCAAATTCTTTGAGGATCATTGATGCTGTCAAATTATTTGAACAGGCAGAAGATTAAAAAGGCCAAGTATTTTTATAATTTTTATGACAATTGTCAGTAAATTATTTTTTACTTTAAAATGTTCCTGCAGAATATATTAGGTTCATGATTAACCATCTAATTTAGAAAGAATGTTCCTCCGGTTACAATGAATAACAGTCATTTAGTTCTGAGTCCTGTATTTACACTGTGAATAAAGCCTAAGACACATGAGCATTTTTATGCTAGATGAACAGCTGGTGATCTGAGATTATTAAATTACTCCTAGGTGTGACAAGAGAATTTAAATTCCAGGAAACAGCTCTTTAGCTTCTAAAATTTGAAGTGTTATTCAACGCCAGAAAGCAGACTGCTCTGTTAGGACTAGGCCATCTTAGTAATGCGTGAGAGGTATAAGTGCCTCAATACAAGGTGACGTAGTCCTGTGTATCTCTCCGATGTGAAACTACTGACACTGTCCCCAGGCCCAGTGGTCAGAGTGCTCCCTCAGGCCTCAGTAGGGCTCTGTTGTTCCAGAGCCATGCCCAGAGATGTTCAGCATTTCCAAAGTAAAAGCACCCTGAGGCAGGAGCACCTGAAGCAGCTGACTCTCTCCATCCTACTCTGCATAGATTTTCGTAAATTTATTTGGGCCAGAGAGTGTAAAGATGAGCACATCTCCCATATCTAAAGATTAGAATATTTCTCTGTGAAGAATTTTATTTAGAATGCTTCTGACAACTAAGCCCTTGATAACTAAATATTTCCCACAAAATAGTCATTTCAGGGGAAAGGTATGAGGGTGCCCAGTGAGGACTACAATGGCTCTCACAGCTACATTTTCTTACAGAATAATTTTCTTAACACGGTAAGATAAACATTGTGATTAAGATACCCTTGATCTGAGAAATGCATGTTTGGGATAGAGCTCTTAATCCTGGTTTCCCACATCTTTGATAGGTACTCTTACTGTTGAGGGTTTTTGTCTTTAAAGAGGAAGGTACAATGCTACCTCCCTTTCCAGCTTAGCTTCAGAGAAAGTAAGGGTGTCATTACATACATTTTGTTGCAATCTCTTGGTCAAGGTGCAGAGAAAGGTGCAGTCTGTGGAAATAAAACAGCATAAATGTATATTTTATTCTAGTTGGCTCAACTGATGGGCTTCTGGGTATTTTCAGAAGAAAAAAGAAAACCACAGACAGGCAATTCTGAAATACTCATGACAAAAACTTCAGTGCTTCAAAGATTAAGCCACAGTTGAATGGGAATTTTCAAAACCAGAGCTGCTACAGTACAAATTAAAGAGGTCTGTGGAGAAGGGGAAGACAAGATGGCTAGCAGTTCATGTCTGGCAAATAACGAAGGTCACTATGCTCTAAAAGAAAAGCTCATATGGAGACACATCAGAATTTCAGACACCCACATCCTTTAGGTACAATTCTAGATGATCTAATGCATAAAGAAGGACTATGCATTGCTGTGTCTTAAAGGAATTTTCTTAATCTAATGATCAAGATGAGCTTTTACAGAATATTTCCTCCATAGCTCCCCCCCCCCAAAAAAAAAAAAAAAAAAAAGACTATACCAGAAACAAATTCAAGCCACTTATCTCCTACACTGAAAACCTAAAAAGACAATGTCCTATTGTTGCATTCATATGCAGCCCTTACTAAAGTCTGACGATTTCTGTAGTGTTGCAATGTTGAATTTTTTTGACTTTTTGGTTCTCAGTTTGGGACTTCTTTCCTTTTGTTTCATGGATTTCTTTCTGTTTTACCTCCATATCTCTTTCAATATTCTCAACTTACCAGGTTTATGCAAGTCTGCTATGGGTTGTTACCATGCCTGTGGGAAGGAACCATGGACTTGCAGGCTAGACAAATTACATTCTTCTCCTTGATAAAAACAAACAAACAAACAAACAAACAAACACATTTTTCACATTTTTTAGACAATATACCAAGGTTTTATTTTTTTTTACTTAAATACTGCATTTGCCTATAAAAAATGCATTAAACATTAACATTTTTGATTGTCATGTTTTCTCCAAAACTCCTATGTATTTTGGAGAACATGATTTTGAAAATCTAAATATTTTGAGAAATTAAGCCTTTTTTATCAAAAAAAAAAAAAAAACAAACAAAAAACAAACAACAACAACAACAACAACAAAAAAAACTATTTCATATTATATTATATTATTCCCAGCTTTATTACGATTCAAGTGCTCTGCAGGTCTCAGTATAGACTCATCTTTTTTTCTTTTCTTTTTTTCTTTTCTTTTTTTCTTTCTTTTTTTTTTTTTTTTTTTTTTTCTTTTAATTAAGCAAATGCTTTGTTTTCATTAGATCAGAGAGTAGGAATGATCTACACAGCAGGCCTTGCAACTGGGGCAGAGTTGCCTCCATTGGAGATGCACGGCCTAATGTTTTGGGCAGTAGACAGTTTGTTCATGAGTCCAGACAGTTGAATCACAGAGGGAAGACACTTACAAATGAGAGAATAAAAGCCCCACAAAATAGTAAGGTTAAAAAAAATAATAGAAAGTAGGAGAGAAGAATAGAAAAGAGATAGTGTTGGGGTCTGACAATGACTTTACAGAGAGTCATGTCTTATTAATGGAAAATGCTGCTTAGATATTTTGTTAAGTAGGAATTAATAGAATCAATTAATTCTCTTATCAGGCATGAATATCTGATGAGTAAAAGGAAACGGAAGATGTCAGGAAGCAAAATGAACATTTTCTGGAACATTTGCTGGAACAGCTGCCTAGCACAAAAGCAAGACCATGGTCTGCTTGAAATGAAAGTCTGGTCTCAGGACAGCTCTTCATGGAGACAGGTCTTCCTCAGAGAAAGCAACCCCACAGCAGTCCAACAGTGAGGTCAGCACATAAAAGGGACATCAAAACTAAATTACTCCTGAAGGTGCTCCCTATAGGCTGAGGTTAAGGGATAACATGAAGGATGTGCAGGGGAGGTCGGGCACTCCTTTCTGCCTTGTTCAGTGCATGCAGTACCTCCTGCCCCTGGCTGCCCAGCTTCTCCCTTTTATGTGAAAGAAGCTTGCAGGAAAATATTCAAACATTTTGGAATATATATATGTATAATATTCCAACATTTTGAACCATTGATATCAAAGCCCTGCTACAGCTTCTAGCATGCTGCATGCACTCGCTAGACAGCTTGCAATACACATCCAACCATGTTCTTCACCCCATCTTACATTTTCCTAATGATTTATTATGCAGTGATGATCCTTCATTCTAGGTTTCCTGGAGATGCACACCACGTATTACAGGCTACACAACAATTCTGTATAACAAATGAATTGTTCCTAACAACTAATTGCTTTGAAAACTTATTCCTGAATCCTGTATGCTTGGCATCAAAATAGCTACATGGAGCCCCTCCTCCATACAATTAGACAGAAAGCTAAAAATCTTACAAAGAGGTGCAAAACTAGAGTGCACTCGATACCTTGCAGTATTATATAACACCAAAAAAGGTTATTAACAAGCAACTCGAATGAACTCAAAACATGATACCACAGTAAGCTGACCTTTGCAAAGCGTTGCTACGAGGGCCCTCCAGCTCGCAGGCAGGCTGCCGTGCTGCTCAGCACAGACACTGTGTGCCCGAGATTTGCAGTGTCCCCCCCCTCTGCAGCCTTCAGGTGCCTAATACTGTCCCATGTATTTTAGCTAACAACTCTGAGAAGGAATTGCCACCACCACTGTGATGGGTATGACATGGAGGCACACAAGGAGATTTTCCAAAAACATTTAAATACTAAAAAACATTTAAATACTAAAAGCTGCTCTCCGAGGTACACATCTGATCTTCAGTTAAACATCTGCCTGTGTGCTCAGGTGCTTTGGATGTGACACGGTCAGGCTTAGCTGCTGTCTGGCCTGGCTGCACAGAGGGAACCAGACATCCTGAACCCTAGCCCATGCCTTTCCAAGCAACAAAGCTTCTCGTTTTTCCTCTTTTTGCCCTTTTACAATTTGCTCTTCTGTTAATATCTGTGCAGTCAGCCATAGACTGTGTTATGATTACACCAGTGTGTTTGCATATTCCTGTTATTTATCCATAAATTTAATCCTTGTGAAGGTCTGCTTTAAATTCTAGTGTGGCTAAGCCCAAATTACATTAGTTAATGTCTTAGATAAGAACTTTACATGCTGTTGCAGAAACACATTTTATTATAAGTAAGGGAATATAGTTCCTGTTTAAGTCATCCTCTCTCTTTTATTAAAGTGTAACACAGAAACACTGATTTACAACAATATATCATGAGCAACATATTGAAAAGAAAACTTTGAAAATCCCAAACATTTTGCACCTGAGCAGAAAAGATTATACATACCAGCTGACTCTTCCCCAAGTCAGGCTATATAATGCTTGATGCATTTGGAATAATGCAACAGGATCTTAAAAACTGTGATTTATGATTTGGTAAGCACGTGTTGTTGGCATTTGCCATAAAGCACTGCAATAGCTACTCACCAGCTGCACTTTAGCATGCCACTTTCCTTGTCCCGCCTGTGAGTGGGATATAGTGTACCTGCAGGCTCTAGAAGCCAAGATTCCTTGGGATGTTCTTGCCTTGGAGATTTCGTCAAGTAGATCCTCTTACTGACACCTGAACCCAGGACGACCTTGGACCACGCGGACACGCTAGAATTTCACTCGACTCATTCCTGTGGGTATTATATAGTCTGAAGCCAAAATATCAGTGGAAATTGTTGTCGTATAAGTGCAGACCCTTATTTTGCAATAAATACTTAGGGGACGACAGGCTTTTATACATAGTACAGCCCTTCTGCCTGGTGCAGGGCAGGCAGCTGCATTTGAATCCACTCAGCATTTGACCAGCACATTGCACCCTGGTTATCTGACATATTAGCAAGTAGGGATTAGATTAATTACCATCAATCTCTCTTCATAATACATACTTTTTCTGGGCATTATCTAATAAAAGATAATAAATGGGAAAATACCGTGTTCACACACAGTAAAAATGAAACATAATTCATCCCTAACAGTATTACATGCCTATGCTTCTAGCTGTCCTGGCATGCGTGCCTACTTTTCAATATTGGCCTAAACTATTTGTGCTCACAGGCTGCTTTCCATACTATTATTTAAATTAATAGATGACTCTAAGCACCACTAGAGGGCACAGAATTATAACAATATTTCTTAGCGGGTCACCAAAAGTACATCAGGAGCAGGAGTTCAGCCACTTTCGCTGTTGGTTGCCCATGCCCCCAGCTTGTAGCCTCGATCCTAACAGCAGCCACACGCGTGTGCAGCTTCATGACCACATGCGGTTAGACTGGCAGCTGAATGAAGAGCATGGGGGAGCACCCATGGGATGGGTATGGGGACAGGGATGGGGACAGGAACAGAGTGCAGAGGCAGAGAGGAGGCCGGGTCGCATGCTTCCAGTTGGCCAGCATGGTTCAGCTTTCTGGAACCTGAGTACCCATCCTCAAATATTTCACTCTAAGGCCGGGAGGGTGTGAATCCAAGCCTGGTACCCAAGGCCCAGCCGATTTCAAAGGCATGCTGTACATATTTGGCTGGAAATGGGTACAGAGGGATGAGAAAAATGAACACTCGCATATTAAAACAGGGAAATGCAAACAAGTGGTAAATGAAGGATTAACTAACTCAATTTACAATTCGAAGAAGGAGTAGATATGTGCCACTGGAAAGCTTAAATATTAATGGGGTTGCTGTGGATACTTATATCAACTACTTAACATTTGTTTTGACATGTGTGCTGTTTCTGCCACCCCTTATCATGAGTCTGAGTGGCCGTCGTGGTTTGTGAGTTCGAAAGTTCCTGTTTGCTGCTGCCTGCTGTGAGAGAGGAAGTGCAATGAAGAAAGGAAGAAGATTAAGCTCTTTGTGTAAAGACAACCGATTGAAGGGCTTTGGAGACACGGTAGCAGCAAATGAGTGCCGTTGATGCTTCCGTGTTGCTTTAGAGGCACAAGTAAGTGTCCTCAGCCAGAACACAAGGTTCTTTTCTGAAAGTTGGAGATACACGTGTTAATCAAAGGCTTGAGAACCTGGCCTATAAGTAGCCAGTGCGAATGAAAAACCAAAAACTAACTGAATTTCCGAATGCCTCTGTTCATTTTAGCATAACATCGGAGCCCAAATTATTACTTTTCACTAACCCATCCCGAGTTGGCATCGTATTTTCACATGGCAGTGCCCAGACTGCAAAAACAGTGCCCTGCACTTGCTCCCAACGAGCCGGTTGCAGAGCACCCGCGGGGCTCCCTTGTGTCCCACGGGGCTCCCGCGACCCCGCGGCCACCGCGGCGACCCCCGACGGGGTGGTGGCCGGTGCCGAGCCCCTGGCATGGGCGCGGGCGGCGGGTGGCCGCGGAGCGACGGGGCTGGGGGCTGCCTCCCCGAGACTGGGGGCACCCTGCGAGCACCGGCAAACAACCGGCGGCCAAGGCTCCCTCCGGCTGCGGGCGGGGAGAGGCGCGGAGAGCGGCCGCGCCTGCGGCGTTGCGGGGTGGATTTCTTTTTTTTTTTTTTTTTTTTTTTTTCCGCAAGCTCACCTTGATGCGCCGGGGAGTTAAAGGCCCACTCTCGGCAGGGGGAGCTTTGTTTTCTCGGCGCAGCTCGGGCACCGAGCGGCGGCACCGCTGCGCTCCGGCCGCACCGAAGCGGAGCCGGAGCCGCCGTGCACGGGGGCAGAGGGGCGGCGGAGGGGGGGCGTGGGGGGGACCGAGGAGCCCGCGGCGAGGGCAGCCCCCGCCGCCGCCGGGACCGTGCGGGGCCGGGGCACGGCGGAAGCGCCGGGGCTGCGCCGCGCCCTCGGGGGGACACCGGGCGGCTCTCCTGCGCTGCCCCGCCCGGGCCGGCCGCGCTCCCCGCCCGCAGCGGGGTCCCGCCGGCGGCCGAGCCTCCCTCCGACCGCGACGAGCGGCGGCAACCGGGCGACTTTTTGGGACTTGCATGGACATCGCCTAGCCTGCGGGCTCCGCGTCCCGCCCGGCCGCTCGCCCCGCCGCTCTCCCCGCCTCTGCCGCCCTCCTCGCCGCCTTCCTCCGCCGCTCGCCCGCAGCCCGAGGCGGCAGGGGCGGCAGGGGGCGGCGGGAGGCGCCGCCGAGCCGCGGCCCGGGGGCCCCCGCGGCCTCCCGGAGCCCGCCCGCCGCCCTCCGGCCGCCCCGTCCCGGGCTCCTCGCCTCGCCCCGGGCCGCGGAGCCACGGGGTGCCGCCGGCCGGGGGGAGGAGAGCTTGCCCGGGGGGGCGCCCGCCGCCCGCCTCGCCGGGGCCCCCGCGAAGCTGCCGCAGCCCGGGCCGCCCGAAGTGGCCCGCGCCCCCCCGGTCCGCGGGCGCCGCCCGGAGCCCCTCGGCCCCCGCTGCCTCCTGCGGGCCGCCGCCGCCGCCGCCGCCGCCCGCGCCCTGCTCCGCCGCGGCCCCGGCGCCCGCCCCGGCGCCCGGGGTGATGCCATGCCCCGCAACCACGGCGGCGGCGAGGAGGGCGGCTCCGCGGGGCTCTGGGTGAAGAGCGGCGCGGCGGCGGGCATGAAGGATGTGGAGTCGGGCCGGGGCAGGGCGCTGGCGAGCGCGGCGGCCCGCGGCGACGGCCTGCTGCTGCTGGGCACCGCCGGCGGCGCGGCCGCCCCCGCCGGGCTGCGGGAGGGCCGCCGAGGGAAGCACGGCGCCCGCATGAGCCTGCTGGGCAAGCCGCTGTCGTACAGCAGCGGGCCGAGCTGCCGCAGGAACGCCAAGTACCGCCGGCTGCAGAACTACCTGTACAACGTGCTGGAGCGGCCCCGCGGCTGGGCCTTCGTCTACCACGCCTTCGTGTGAGTACCGACCCCCTCCCGTCCCGTCTGGAGCCGCCGGGCTCCGAGCATCCTCCCCGCGAGCATCGCTCCGTTCCCCGAGCATCGCCCCGCGCCCGGCGAGGCCGCTGCCACCTGCGGGAAAAGCGCCGGGAAAGCCGCTAACCCCCCGCTAACCCCCGCTAACCCCCGTTATCCCCCTTTAACCCCCGCTAACCCGCGGGACGCCCCGTCGAGGGACACCGGGGCCGGTCCCCGGCGTGGCGTTTGCCCGGCGGTCACCGGGCGGGAGGCTTTGCAAAGTTACTGCCGGAGAGCCCCCGGGGCGCCGCTTCTACCCACGGTGCTTCCACCCCACTCGTGGGCTCGGCTCCGAGGCACACTGCGCCGGGGGATGCTCCTATTCCCCGACGGGCAGCCCCCCCTGCGCCCACCTGCTGCCCGCAAGGGGGGATTCAGCGCTTCGGAAGGAAGCAGCGAGCAGCCTTTTCTCTGGTATATGGCATTTCTACGCCTTTTCTTTGAGAACCTAACTCCTCCTTTCGGGCTAGTGCTTCCCCTCTTTCCGAGGGAGCGTGTGACTGATCCCTGCGTCCCCTGTGCTGAGCGGCACTGACACGGCGCCGGGGACCTTGCGCTGATTTATCCACACAGGCTTGCCCGGGATAGCGGTGTGAGGGGATCCGAGCCCGGTAACTACTTCAGGTATCTCCGAGTGGTCCTCACATCGATGGCGATCCTCTGCCGCCACGGTTTTTTGTAATGCTTGAGGGAAAGGTCGGGCTCGAAAGCCTGCTGGACGGCTGGTGAAGACACGCAACACGGTGTCTGGCAAGGAGGCATTGCAATGGAGCACTAGGTGGAAACGCTGCGATAAATTACGGATGGAGTGTGATAGGTGTGACCATAACAGGGGTGCAGGACAAGGTATTTCTGTGTTTGGCCACAGAAAATATATTGTTAAGAGAAAGGAAGATTTAATTGATTTGCTGTAGGTAACTATTTTCCATGAGAGTTGCTGGAATCAAGATAGCGGTTACAGCAGCTCCGGTGAAAAAGCAGCAACTGGTCCCTCAAAGCTGTTTGGTAGCACAGAGACGACTCCTCTCCCAGCAGTCAGGGAATCCCCAAATCCTACTTTCATATAAGTTTTCATGGGTGGAAAAGTACTTTGCCAAAAACATGGCAGTGTGCTTAGTGTAGTACATCGAGGATGGAGTTCCTTAGGAGATCAAAATTGCTATAGACAATAAAGAGTAGGAACAGATGTAACATTATTGTTTAGCCAGTATAACGCTTTTTGACCCTCGAGTAGAGCTGCCCAGTCTATTTTACTGTGCAAATCACCCTTACAGATTGAACTTTCTTCTTGGAGGGCATTCATTGGGTACACTTTGCTATTTGGGTTCTTACAGGTGTTCTCCTGCGGTGTAGATCATGCTTAATTAAGAGTGGGAGAATCTCTGAACTACTTGCTAGGAGCTGTCTTACTGCAGTGCCTGAAGTTGCCATAGAAAATCCATAAATTGCAGTTTTGGACCTTTCTCTCTGACATCACGATGAAAACCATTAAAACAAGTAAAGTTCAAGTTGGAAATAAAGTTGACAAGTTTAAACCACCAAAAAAAAAAAAAAAAGTAAATTTCCAAACAGAGTGAAGTCATGACACAGCAGCACTGTAAACAAGGAAGATCGCCAGCTGCGTTTAGATAATTGCCTGCATAGAATGAGTGCCAGTTTTAATTTTTAATTGCAAATGGCAATTTTGGCAGCTGTAAATGCCAACATTATATCTTTTATCTGAGCAGATCTGTGTGAAAGAGCTTGAAACATTACTGTAATATAAAGGCACCTAGTAATAATATTACCTTTAAGGATCTGTGACTACTACTGCTCCCTGTTTTTAAGGTGCATTTGAAATTCCATTGGATGTCAATTTGTCAGCCACCTTCATTGCCAGTCTATACATTCTTTTAAGGTATTTATTTAATTTTGATTATTGACTGCCAAATATTCAGATAATATTTCTGATGTTTCAGGCTCCTTTTTTCCAGCCACCTAATCAAATACAATTGCACCTTAGAAAACATACTTTCTTACAGAATAAAAATAACTAAATAAGTAAAAGTAATTAAAAGCAAACAAACAAACAAAAAGAAGTCTTGAAACAGCTTAGAGTGGCAAAGACGTTACTAAGTATGTGGATGAGATGTCTGCTCCTACCTCTGCTAAGCTATTCTTGACTACCGCAGAGCCCATTATAGCCCTGTACTATTTCTGGTACAGAAATGGGATATCTGGTGTAAGACCTTCTGTCTAGATCATTGTTCTCCTAAAATGAAGCTCACTGTGGTACGCACGGTTGAAATAACCCAAGGGTACTTTCAGAGTTTCAGTTTGAAGTCTTAGATATATGAGTTTATTTAGTCTTGTCTGTTTGTTTTTGCAGTGAGAAGGGGGGGAAATAAACACCAGTTACAAATGAGAAACCGTCCCTGCAGTGATATTTTCATTTCTCATTTCCATAGGGAAAGTACTTTAGAGCTGAGAATTATGCCCAATTTGCTCTTCTTTTTTCTTCTTGGCCTTTCAAAGCAGAAAGAAAAATAGGCCAGCCACCTGAGGAGCAAGTGTTGTGACCTGCATTTGGAAGTCAGTTGGTTAATTTATTTGTAAATACAACCATGCAAACTGCTGGCAAAGACAGCTGTTCTGCAAACTTTTGCTACTAGATGAACTATATTACTCTTGAGCATGGGCCTTTGACTTCAGTATAATTGTGCTGGGTAGCGGAGCCATAAATTACACGTTTCTTGGCTCCTTTTTGTGTACCTCAGTAGCTCTTTACATGGAAGCCCTAGTTAAAATCTTTACTGCAAGCACCACAGTCTTCTGTTCTTAGTCATTTAGGAACACTTAAAATATGTACGCTTATGAAATCAGAAAAGAACATTCATACCATTTGTGAGTAATGAGTCAGTAACTTAAACTCCTGCTAATAAAGTATTTATGCCACACCACATCACCTACACATGGAGCATGTGCATATTTAATGCACGTGCACGTATGTTAAAATGCTGTAATATTGTAACTTCTGAGAAGCCGTTGTCTTGGGATGTCATAGAATTTCTTTTTGTTGTTGCTGTCGTTGTTTGTTTAGATTATTTTGGGTTCTTTGGTTAGTTTGATAAGAACGTGTAGACACTGCCTTAGACGGATCAAAGGGGAATTCCAGATTTGTTGCAAATTTAACTCTGGGTTTCATCTTCAGCTGTCATAAGGATTTTGTATTATTTTTATTCTTAACTGACATTCTGAAAAAGAGATGGCATGAGAAGCTCAGAAAAAGTATTACTCTTTGATACTGTTTTTACTGGTAGGATATAATTAGTTGCGTAAGTTTCTTACTTTAACATGTTGGATTTATTTCAAGAATAATAAAGTTTCTGTTTCTTACTAACTTTTTAATAAATTCTGTGCAAAAGTCTTTAACATTTTTCATGGTAATGTCATTGTCTTTTCAAAGCCACCACCTTTTGCTCTGGAAGCTTCTGAATCACAAATCGCAGGGCTGGATGCATGCACCAGGGCAGTATCACTTTGCGTGACCTGTATTGATGTTTCCATGGACATCTTCTGCTGGTGATTGCTGGAGATAAGACACTGTGCTAGATGAATTTGTGACCCACTACAGTGTTCTTCTTCTTGTTCTTTGCATTCTTTATGGAAATGGGCTAAGAAATGATTTCTGAAAAAGTCTAATGATGCCATCAAACATGTAACTAGCTATTTTAGTTTTCCAGATCTGCTTTCCAGACATATTTTACTAATGATCAGATGGCTATTGAACAGCAGTTTCTTTGCATCTGAGCTAACAGTGCTGCATCATACTGCGCTATGGGTATAATTAGGGAGGTTCTACATTCTACATTCTGATTCAAAACACAATAATGTGCACCACCCTAAATACTTGCCTATCAGAAAGCAGGAGAAATGATTTTATCACTTTATTTTATCCATCTTAGGGCATCTAATGAACTCGTTCCAGGTGATTTGTGGGTAGATCTAAGGCATTTATCTTTTCAAGTAGCATTTTGGAGTCAGAGCCTCGTATTGTTAGGGTAACAATATATTTTTATTAATTTTAAAAAACAAATAACAGTATAATGTGTGTTACAAATAACAAATGATAGAAGGGCTGACAACATAAATGGTGTGGCAAAGCCAATCTTATTAGGTACTGAAAAGGTAAAAATGTAAAGCTGTTTAACTGCCACCTAAAATTTAGTAAGCATTTTCTTTCGGAGAGTGACAATGAATGATGGTGAATACTTAGATGCAGTTCAGTATAAATCTGCAGCAGTTTGTTGCATTTGAATCAGTCTGTGATTCTATGTGTGTGCCACACTCTTCCCATTCATATCAACTGGGCTTTGTCTGGTCAGGTCTTTGTCTGGTCAGCCTCACTGGGTACCCTGTTGTAGGCCTGTACTACACCACTGTTGAAAATAGAAAGTTTGGGATGGGGGAAGAGTCAACCTGAACCTCCCAACTAGCAATTTCTGGTAATTTCTCCTTTTTGTATCATCTGGCACTGTCAAGAATATGGCTTCTTTAACCTTACAGTTTCTCTTCAGGTAGCTGTAGGCTGCTTAACTTTCTGTAGGCTGCTGGTCAACTGGTAGATCACCCTCTTGCCATACTGAAGGAGCTCAGCTCCCTCCGCCTCTCTGTGTTGCACGAGCCTCTTGTACTTGAGGCCCCAAACCTTCTTAGTGGCTCTACAGGGTCTCTCCCAGCTTCTGCACATCCCTTATCAATTGGTGGCAGGGCACAACTGGGTCCCATGGTGTGAGGGCACGCTGAATGAAGGAGAATAACAACCTTCTTCAGTTTTCTGGTCGTGCTCTTCTAAAATAACTGTATGTTCCTTCCCTTATCTCTGATGGGTGTATGCTATTGGCTTTTACACAACCTGCCATGTGCACAGTAACCCCAAGGCCCTTTGCACTGAGGCTGCTGCCCAAACAGTGGTCCCAGACCATATGGATGAATGGGGTTTTTCTGTACCACATGCTCTACTGTTCTTTTAATTGGTCTTGCTTGTTGTTTTTTTTTTTTATGTTCACTTTCTGCGTGTTCTTGTACTGTTCATCTCAGTCATGAGACTCTAACCAGAGAGGCAAGACACAACAATTTTCAAAACCACTTGCATGTTCTCTGTGATCACAGGAGAAGATAAAATGGGCAACAACAATGCATTCGTGCACTTTCCTACTGTTGTTCATGGACAGTAGCCCTCTTCTGGAGCCCTATCATGGGCAACAAATAACATGTAGCTTCTCTTTTTCATTCAATTTTTGTTGGAGAGCTATTGCCTGCTTGAGGATCTTCAGGACTGGGAATATTTATCATATCATGTGCATAAGAACTGATTTTCACTTACCCAAATATTGTTTCACATTTTGTTCTTTTCAGGCTTGGTTTCCTCAGTTCACTCATTTGTACTGGCCTTGCTTTCTCATTCAACAGGAGTGGTCCAGGGGAAACACTGCTTTGCCATAAAAATCAAAACTGTTCCTCAGCCTCTTAGAATGAAGAGAACAAAAGGTTTTATTTGAGAAAGTCACTAAGACCAGGACTGGTGAGAGTTCATGCACATGGGCTTTCTTCTATTTGTCCTAATGTTCAGTTCTCAAATGAGATAATGAATTGTGAATGTGGTTAGTGAGGTCAATGGTACAGTATGTTAGTGTTTGGGTTTGGCATTATAATAATTGGCATTATTATAATTGGCATTATAGTCAGGGGTAACAGTCCTATCTTAGATGTGTTTTTTCTTTGAGTGATGGTTCTTGTCTTGCTGACTGAGTATCTTGTGTGATGTGGGAACTCTGGATGAACTTCCTGCAGCCTCATATGGTGAAGGCTGGAATTACAGATTTTGGCCAGGGGTAGGGCAATCTATGAATATGTAATGTGACATTAAATATGTGTTGTCTCAAAGGGGTAGTTGTTTTAGAGGATGCTGGGAAGATTTTAGGAAGATTTTAATTGCCTGTGAGATGCTATTTGTGTGACAGATTTGCACAGTAAGTTCTAGACAATAGCTTAATGAGCTGGAGACTTTTTTTTTTATTAGTTTTTAAGTTTCTGTAGTGTTTGACTGTAAAAAGCAAAAATAAATGTCACGATACTTAGATCTGATGCAATTTCAGTGCTCCAAATTTGATTTACTGTTGTTTGTGATGAATTAAATTCCCCGAACTGGGTGAAAGTAGAATTGAGATAAAATTTTTCTAATACTTGCAAATAATGCCTAGCATCCACCAAATGAAATACCATTTATCATTCCTTCATTAACAGCGAATTCAATATTCATTAGAATAATCATCATTAATATATCTACCAATACTCATGAAAATGCAGGAAACAGTTTCGTTACAGTTTTAGTGGAATGGGAAAGCACATTTTTTAATTTTATTACTTTTTTTTTTTTTAATAGAAATATATGTATATAAGCTTTTATTCCTAGATAATGTCAACTACTAATATTGCAAATAAAACTCAGTGCTGTAGGGCAGTTTGTTCTTAGTTATTCACAGACAAAACTTAATTGCCAAGTGTTTAACATATTTCCATTGCCATAAATTATATGTCTGATGAAAATTAATGACATTTGCCACAGATTTTATTTGAAGGAAAACTGTATCTTCTTCACACAGGTAAAATAAGATGGAGTAGGACAAATAAATTATACTATGTAATGAAAAATATTTAACATGTAAACATCATAGATATTATTTGATACCTTCTTCCAATGAGGTAGATACTTTTTCATATAATAAATCTTGCTCTTTCCCTTTGCAAACTATTCACACAACAGAGCATGCATTCTTACTTTTTTTTTTTTTTAGTGCTGGTAGACTAAAATTTGCTTTTGACTGTATGTATTATATAAACTATATTGAATTTGGGAAAACTTGTGTATTTTTGTTTCCCTTTTTGTTTTCTGTGAGAGATTTTTTAAGAGTTTGGTTTGCAGGTTTCCTGTAAGAGAGCAGACTTTGATTGCCCAAGGGATTGCCACTGCAGCTCAGTTAAGGTAGAAAATTCATCAGCTGTATGGTTTTATCAATTGCAAAATAATTTTAAGCAGTTGGTGTGCTCATGTCAAAGTAAAATTCCTTTACAGACATTAATTAAAAGTTCAAAGACTGTCTTACAGTTCAGCTGCATTTGATCAAGAAGTATTTTCAATTTTCTGTTGAACAGTAGATTTATCTTGTGATAGCTGTCTGAGTTGCAGTGTAATTGCTTTACAGGAAGCTCACAAAACGTTCATCACTTTGGGCACTGAAGTGTAGTCTTAGCCACTGTATTCTACTTGAAAGAATACATGAGCATGTATGGTCTGGGCTGGTGATTCAGAGGTGGACACAGTCCTCCAGTTACACATATTTGAATTTCTCTGCTTGGCCTTCATCCAAGAAGATATTCAAGCATAAATGTGTAGGTTTTCCTTAACAAAGATGGACATAAATATGTACGTAACTTTTTCTTGAAGAGTGATGGATTTTGAAAAGCACGGAGTACCTACAGCTTCCTTTAATTATTCTATTGTGTGTTCAATGGGTAATTCACTATTTTTCCCCACACTTGTATCAAATGAAGTTTAACACATGAATCATGCTCTTAAACTGATTAGGAATAATGAAGAAAGGAAGTTCTGTACCTGCCCACTTCTTGATTTAAGCAATATATCCCTGTTTGTCTTGGCTACCTTCTTGCTTTGAGGCTCCCTGCTTGAAAGAAGGGAACACATTAAACCTTTTGAGAGTTTTAATTATTTTATTGTAGTCATAGCAGGTATCGTATGGTATCAATGTACTGGTGCCAGGAGTCAAATATGACAAATCCAAGAGAGTAAGATCTTTCTGCTTTGAGAGGAAAACAACATTACCAAACATATTCAGATGCTCCATGGTTTGCTACGGCCTCAGATTAGAGCATCTATGCCCATTCTTTTGAGGTCATTCAGTCAGAAATAGCATCTATCTTCTTCTAGTGCATTAAATTTAATTGCTTTGTATGGCTTAAACTCATCCATAAGCATGGTATCTGAGAATTACCCATTAGACGCAAATGCACAAATCTTCTTCCATGCTCTGTTAACAGGTATGCACTTAAAAGTTACTGCTGGGGCCTTTTCTAAATATATAACTTGTATGGATCCTGACAGACCCGAGAGGGCCTTTGTGGGAAAAAGAAAATGAAATGTGTTGGATGCACTTCTGTAAGTCATGGAGGTGTTTGGCAGGGAGCGTGGAAACGCAGGTTGGTTTCCCCAGGAGAGGAGTCTGTATCAGCAAGCATGTCTTTTTGATGGTGACGCTGACATGTCTTTAGAGCATGACAGTTAATGCTCAAAGAAAGCTGGTGTGAGCCCCGCGTGGTGTCTGCACAGGGTTGGGGTTGGAGAGCAGGTGATGTCCTTTCATGTGGCCCCATGCTGGAGAAGATGCATTGCCATGTTGCCAGAACATCACACAGTGGATTCATCAGCTTGAAATACACTGCTACATGCTGACAGGTTAGAAGTGGCCCGTAAAATTATTTGGAGGAAAGAAATCTCTGTGTCTTCTCTCATCTCTGTGCAACAGTTCCTATAGTCTTTGTGTGTGTGTGTGCCTTTTATGAGCCATTGCCGTAGAAGAGCACATCCTTGTTTGCTGCTCTCTGCAAAAGGATGCTTATTGGTGGCAGGAAATGTAAAGCAGCTTGTGTACGGGTGCAGTGAGCTCCCTGCAGATATCTGCAGTGGGAAGGAAAAAGGAGCCTGTGCTGGCAGAGGGAGGGTGTTTCTCAGAGCTGTCCCTGAAACCCTTCTGAAGTGCAGCTGGGAGGTGGAACTTTTCATGCCTTTGGCCCCACCTAAATTGCTTTTACTAGCAACGTGAAGTAAATATCAGTTTCTCAGAGGAGGTTTCAGGACACTTCCTGTGCAGTATGCAGTTAGTCACACTAGGTACACGTGCACTTTAGTGATTTACTGAATTGCCAGTCATTCAATCAATGGATGTTTCTCTTCTTGAGAAAACAACCCATTAATAACTGCATCTGTAGACTGAAGATGAAGTAGAATTCTGGAGAAAAAACAAAAAAAAAAAAAAAAGAGGAACAGTTTTGCTGTTTAGGTGTTGTAAATTTTTATATAACAAAGCAAGCTGTTCAAACAAATATATTTCTCTCCCCCTTTAAGCTTGGAAGCAATAAATTTGATTTGGTGCTTGGAGATACTGTCTGGAAAGTTAGCCTTCCTGAAAGGTCACACTGGCTGCTGACTAAACTTGTGATTTGGCTTCCACTAATCTGCATGCCGGGGCATTGGAATTGACAGATTCTTGTAGGCAGTGATGAGGCAGGTGGTGATCGCGACTTATAAGTGCACTTTGGAAGGAATTTTGATTTTCATCCTGAAAATGCTTTTAGATGTAATTTTTAGTGGCATTATTAGTAGTTAATAGCACTTACGTAGTAGTTAGTAGAAATCATCAACTGAGCACTGATAAAAGCTCTGTCTTTCAATCAGGGATGATGGTGAAAACCATCTGAATTAGAGATATGTTTATAAACCTTCTGAAGACATACTTGAGAAATTTTTGTATGGAGGGTTGAAGGCTTATTCCAAAGATGTTGAAGCTATTATATTTTGTATATGCAGGCACTCCACATGAGATTTTGCTGTTTGGAGATACTGTGTAGGGAGAGCTATGTTGAGAGCACTTGTGGAAGTGTACAGAGGCAGAAGACATTACCTAGATGGGAACAAAATCTTCAAAGTGAGGGAGAATTTATGAATATCTACTTGACTGTAACAGTACTTGACTGACATTGAATTTTGAAACGATTAAATTAGAAATGTGGGCTTATCTTACATTATTAACATGTTTTAATTGACATTTTCCCTTTTCTTATTTGCTTCCTGTTGAGAGAAGCTGAAGTACCAAAGTGAATCAATTTATCAGATTTAAATATAAAGAGTTCTATTGATCTTTACATCTTTCTTCCACTGAGGTTTTGACCCTTTGTGCAGACCTGAGAAAATAATCAGTAATATTTTTCTACGTAATGAAAATTGCATTCAGTTGTGGTTTTTCCCTTGTAAATGTTGGTGTATTTTGTGTGTGTGTGTATGTGTGTTCTCGTAGCTAAAGCAAATACAGGTATCTGACTTATTATCAGAGTCAGAGGCCAAGCTTGTCTTTAGACTTAAAACAATAGCTTTCAGCATTTTTCTGCTTTATAAGGTGCTTATTCATTAATTTGATTTCATATCAAGTTAGAATAATGGATGAACCCTAGTCTGTGCAATTTGAATACTGTATATAAACTGCTTGAAACTCCTATAGCAAAACATTACACTGTGCAACAGGCAGACCCTTTCTTCAGAGCACCAGCATGTAGCCCTGCTGTATGTCTTAGTCTCTTGCATTTCCAGAAAGGCAGGTGACACACATGAGCCATGCCACGTGCCTGGCTGGGGAGCAGTTGCATGTGGGCTGCCCCCCTCCCCAAGCAGGTGTCCACATCCTCTGGCACTTCTAGCATGATCTGTACCTGCAAGATGAATTTTCCCAGCAGGGTGTAGAAGGTAGCATCTCCTCTGGACTGCTGCTGATCTTGCTGATGGCTCTTGTAGACTTAACATCTACTGGGGACAGCAATCCTCATGCCATCAGCACCCTCCTCTTTGCTGAGAATGAGCCTCAGCTGTTTTATTCCCACCTGAGTCCACATTTGGCTGGAGATTAGGTCACATTTTGGCTGCTCCTGTGGGTAGTTTGACAGGAAGGGACGAAGCAGGAGTGCAGCCCAATCTCTGCACTCTGTCATGAGTACAGGCACACTTGGAAGAAGACCTGAGGAGAGACATCTGATATTTCCATCTCTGAATACCCTTTGGCTTGGTGAGAAATATAATCCTCAGAGACTTTTTCTGCAGGAAGGAATTCAGTCGCTCCAGAGCAGTCTTATCCTTGTCCAGGGAATTTCTCCTTGAAACTATAGCTGAGTTAATGACACCTATAAAATATCAAAGACATCTAAAAATACAATAAAATTAGATTAAATGTTGTTATTATTGCTGTTCATTAATGGGAAAGATGGAGCTGAAGTATCTATATCAAACTGAAATGTGTTATCACACCAGTGTCAGAAGAGAAGGATTTTCTTTGAAAAATCCTTTGTGTGATTTTGCTCTCCAGTATTTTTTTTGCCTGCCCATATGTTTAAATTGCTTCCCTGCAAGGAAAGGTCATGGTATTCTATTTGACTTGCTTTTATCATCAGCTTTAGGAGTTAATCATAAATAGTGTAATAGATAATGACTGAAAACTCAGATTTATTAAACCAGTGTAGATAGTGACATTTCAGATACGATCTGTAGCTGGAAGATATAATTGACTATCAGTCAGTATTTAATAAATATGATTTTATAAAATTGAGATTGTGTTTTTCCTGATTAGTAATCCATGGCAAAATTCTATTGTTTTCTGTCTCGATTATAAAAGACGCAAAACTCTGTAAGACTGATATGAAAATGAGCCTGAATGAGAACATGAACAGTTGAAAAGATCTTGAAGTAAGTTACAAAAGACTCAGGCAAGACAAATGAAGTATACTTTGATTTTGGGAATGGGTTAAGTTTATTAATGAGTCCCACTCAGCTCTGCATGCCTACATTTAGCCTCTGGCAATGAACCGAAGTGTTTGCATCCATCCCAGTGCAGTGTGTACTGTGGAGCAGTATTTGGTGCACACACATGGTATTTGCAGCATTTGATCTGTTGTGATGGCTCAGTAATAAAACTTCTGTCTTTAAATCAGAAGAGTTCTGTGGTGGACAGACGACGTTGGCAGGTTATGCTGTTACTGGTACAGATCTGTTTTAATTTCAGACTGAGGGCTTCCTTACCTACCTCTAGAGGGTGTTCAGGTGACAGCAACAAATCACTGCAGATATAGTTCATACTGTTTTCTGGCAGGAGGATAAAGCTACTGTCTTGCAGTCTAACCCTATAAATTGCTGGTTATGTGTTGTAAAATATCACTAACATTTTTAGTTGGATTAAAAAAGACTGAAAAATTATTACAGTACCTTGTGAAAGTGATTGCACACTCAGACACAGCTCTGCAGGATGTAATTTACTAATCTGTAAACTTCTTTATATAATGAATGTGGGAGATGCAAATTCTTGATTAAATAATACCAAGTATTTATATCACTTTTGTGCTTAGTTGTTCTAGTTACCCAGCTAGCTAGCAATCACTGTCTTAGATGCTCTGCAAACAGTGACAAGCCTTTAGAGAGGAAATCCATCTGTTCTCTTGGAATAATGTGGAAAGGCAATACAGTCTCACTGGTCAGCATAATAAGCATGAATTTCAATTCTCTCCATTTTTTTTTTCTTAATTACTGAAGACAATAGCGTCACTGTCCTTTATTCAGATTGGTAGCCCAGACATCACTTTTGAGATGCACCTTTATCATTCCTAATATGAGATCTGGCTACCTAATACCTTCAAGGTCTGACCTGTCTGACACCACAGCTAAAGCTACCACTCAGACTCTCACTATTTCACTTCTTGCACCATCCTCCTGTCAGACTCAGCTCTGAATGCTCGTCACTGGAGCTCTGTAACCTCTGCCTTTGAGCCTAGATTTCACCCCTTTTACTGTCTAGGGAGAAAATTATTTGTCTTTACTTTCAATAGCCGTACAAAGCATCTGGCTAGTCAGTTGTTAAAATTGCATGTATAACTGAGTTACAAAATCAGAAAGCATACTTTGCATGATTCATTAAGGGGGAAAAAATAAGAACAAATGAAACAGCTCCTTTTTACTCTGTCTGGCAACCTCAGGAGCATGTGCTAGAAAAGCTGTTCATTCAACAGTGAGCCACTGACAGCAGAAGATTAACACTAATGCATTCCTAACTTACCTAACTTCAGTAAACCTGTAACAAAAACTGTTAAATTTTTTTCAACCACTTTTTGGAAATTACACTTTTTTTGGCAGATACTGAGTTGTTACATAACTCAGGAATTTCACTGTGTAACAGTTTTATTAATGTTATATGTCATGTGGTTAATGAGAGAGTTCTTTCTGCATTATTTGGTTTTGTCTGACGATACTGAATTTGAGAAATGGATGACTTAGTGGATGGACAAGCAAAATGGCAACACAGCTTCCCAGCACATGGCAGACATAACAGGTTGCAGATGAACTAATAGCAGTAAAGACCAACCATCTCTTCACTTTTTCTGATGATGCTAATTAAATTAAAGACATTAAGTAGCTAGTAAAGGCTAACAAGATACTCAAGGAGAAGAGACTAATATCAATCTCATTGTTTCTTTGAAACAATGTCAAAACACTATGACTTAAACTTTGAGAATGTTAAGACATTAGTTGGTGTAGTATGCTTGTTTTGAGATATGTTTTCTATGAAGCTGTTTCTCTCAAAACAAGCTTCTTCATCTGCCTACTTCTGTTTTGCAGTCCTCAGTATGGAATGAGGATGAACTTCATGCTCTTGAGATGCTTTAATTGATTTCAACTGGTCATATTGCTATGAGATAATCACTAAGTCTTTTGGGACAAACCGAACTTTCAAGGACGTGTATAAATTTAAAGCAAATTCTTCAAAAACAGGGGTAAAAAAAAATATTTTACCAGCTAACAACGAGATTAACAGATATTTAAAATTGACATATATTGTGCCCAGGTAGGCTGAGTCCACAGTGTCTGCAGCTGCAGTTCTGCTTTGGATCATTGAATACACTCAGCTCATTAAAATAGCACATACATACCATGTCTTCTGGTTGTCTTTTATGTTTGCTCTCTTAATGCATCAGAGGACACATAACTGTAGCAAATCAAAAGACAACCCAAACCCAATTCTTGAATCCTCACACTTTTTAGTTTAGGCACTCTCATCTTCCCCAAAGACAAAGCAAAGACTGCCAGCTCTTTTATCCTGGGAAAAACCAACTCTGGCAAGACTTGGCTATTCCTTTTCATGTGTGTGAAGTCTTTTGCATATGAGGTGAACAAGTGTTTCTAGCTTCTTACACCAATGGAAAGATGAAGAAAACTTCTGTTTCTTCTTAGCCAATCTCTCTCTTTTTTTTTTTTTTTTTTTTTTTTTTTTTTCTGAAAAGCCATTTAAAGTGGCTTCCCTTTGAGTGGCTTTTTAGCTTCTCTGCCAGTCAACTTGTTCTTTTTTTGGTTGTGCATGGTTGCTTTCCTAAGGCACTAATGATCTTTTACTGCCTCTATGCTCTCTGATTAACTCAAGTCTCCCTCACAGGACCACAGGAATGGAACCTACAGGCTTGATAATAGCCATCTATGTGAGAGGACCCCATGGACATTGTTCAGAGGTGAAAAGAGTGCAGCTTTTATCACAGTGATTTATTTCCTTTAAAATTTCAGCACACTGTTTTGGCCTTTCAGGAAACTCTCTGATGCATTCAAGCATATAAATATATAAAAATATATATAAAAGTGCTGACATACATCTCTGTACCCATTAAATAATAAGTAGAGAACATGACTTACAGTTTGTTGAGTCAAACATTAGCACTTTTGGATAGAGAAGTCTTTAAGAGGTACAAATGGCAAGCCAAATCCTAAAGCTGTGTACCAGCCATTAATTCCAGTCTGCATCCAGCAGCTCTTACTCAAGCAAAATACCGATGAAGTAGTAGGATCCTTTATCTTAGTATTCTTGAAATTTCCAAAGGTGCTGTATAAGTTGGAAACCTGAAGGAGAATTTGTTTTATTAGCACTGTTTTGTCACTCTCTTGTGCAGTACTCATGATGTGATTGCTTATGCTGCATCAGCTTCAGCGTATTACATGCTAACTCACCTGCAGCTGCAATGGATCACAATATGCTCTTGGCAATGTTTTTAGATCGTTGCTTTAACCATTTGCAATGAATAGCAGAGTGTGTAAGTGGCAACATGCTTTTCCTTTAAAAGTAGTCATTAAGATAGTGCTACAAAAGTAACCATAGAGTTTGGAAAATGATGTGGTACAAAATAACATATTTTGCTACGTACACTTTTATTCCTTTCTGAAAATGATTGTTCTTTTGCAGGCATGGGAATCTGGATATGTTCCTAATCTAAAATCAATAGGAAATACTTCAGTTGTTTAAATAGCTCTTAAACATATTTTAGTTTGATAGCTGATTGTATATTATGTTTGCTGCCTTTGTGCAAAGCAGTGTTTAATAGCACAGCTTGCTGTATAATGAATATAGATGAAGACTGTTCTTTATAATATCAGTCTAAAAAAACACCATGTATTTATTCATCTAACGTGGCTGATGTCAAGTTGCCACACTGCTTGGAATTTATTGCCACATTACTTGACACATAGCTATCAACTAAAAGAACTCCTTAAAAATTGCAACTCAAACTCAAGACTTACCACTTCCCAACTAGAAAATGACCTTGCAAGTTAGTCTGATGACTGAATTAGCAAATAGATAATGGTTCTGTGGAAAAGGAGCTACTAATGCAAAGTTCTCAGTATGGATCACTTATTGAATTTTCTTTTAATTATTGTCCTTTTTGCCTATGTATGAGATGGTTATCAATGACTTAATTGCTCTTTAGTTCCCCTGTCCCACTCTTTTAATATCATTATTCATTTTTAGCTTTCCTAAAATTTAGACAGAAAGTATCTGGGGATCCTTGAATACCCTTGTGGCATGAAAACAAATATCCTCACATTCTCATGATGAAATACATTTTCCTTTTAAATCTCTGGTACCAGTTTTGGTCCAATTGATTTGCATAACATTCCTTCATAGTATTCTGGGAAAAATAAAAATAAAAAAATCCCACCGTTGTGGAGATGTTGGGTAGGTGAGGAGACCTGGATGAGGGTGGGATTTGTTCAGGTGATCGGGTCTGTTGTCCACATGTCCTGGGCCAATTGCAGAGTACTGCATCATAGGTTGCCTTTTCGGTTTAAGGTTAATGACAAAGCCTCAACCCTAATTGCCTGCTAGCTAAGTCTGTTTTTATTCCAGTTCTGTGTTTGTCATAATTGAAAAGTAACTAAACCTGGTTTGAAGATTCAGCCTACAAATAATTATTATCAAGCAAAAATACTTACATTTCTAAAGATTTAAAAAGGTGATAGACAATAATCAACGATCAGAATTATCACTGCTTTAGTGCACTTACCATAATTTTATGTTTAATCCTGCTCTGTAACATTCAGTTTAGAGCACTTGGTCCTCTGACTCAAACTGTGCAAAGCCACAGTGGTGATGATATTCTTAGCTGTGCTGAGGACAACTACTACTTTAAAACAGTTTCCTGTTGTGATCTTCTTCCTTGCAGTGTGTTGTATACCGATAAGTCACAACTTGCAGCTTATTGCTTAATTTAACCATAGCTTGCATCTCATAGTTTGATTGGCTGGCAAAGCATGCAGAAATTCTGAGTCAGATACACCTATTTCTGGATGCCCAATATAGTTAGGTGCAGCCCTGCAGCAACATATTTTGTGCAACTTTCCATGCAGACAAAATACAAAAATGAAAGTGATGGTTTAAAAATTCTTTGAAAAAAATTGATGTCATTTAACTTTGAATTATGATTATATTTGTTTTGATGAGTCTTTTGGTAATAATGAGACTCTGCAGCCTTTATAAAATTGCTATTATAACTTTAATACATATGAAATGTGCCAGACAAACATTCCTGGAAATTCTGGTGTGCTATATAACCTCAGAATGGTGATAAAGAACCAGCATTGTTATTAAATTTCACAAACGTCTGTGCTAGTTTTCTGTAGTATTACTTTTGAAAGTGAGTTTTGTTTTTGTAGACTCTGTAACCTGGTTTGCATGACCAGCCTGCTAAAAAAGTATGCTGAATACTGCCATTAGGTGCATGACATCAACTGAAAAAAAAAAAGTCTGAAAACAGCAGCTTGTATTCCAGGGAGTACTGCTATGATTTGCTGCTGATTTTTGACTCCTAACAATTGGATTTGAGTCTGTTACTAGCAGAAGGAAGTGGTTTGTCTAGGATTGTTCCACTGAAAAGGAAACATATCTGGAAAATGTTTCCTTGTATTTGGAGAGTAAGGCTCTATTGAACAGTTTGAATGTTAACTGCATGAAACATGATTACATGCTTAATTGCTTGTGTGTAAATAATGGAATGAAATCCTTTTGGGTAGTAATTGACATACACCTGGAAGCAATTAAGTAGAGCAGTTTATAATATTGGTTTCCCTGAAATACAAGAAATATATCAATTCTTATGGCACAAAATCACACACCTCCATGTACTGCAAATATTGCCTCCTAAGAGAACCAGGTAGAAACCAGAATCTACTTTTAGATCTGTCTTTTGAGGTCTGCCCTTGTTCTATTTGATTCATTTTTAGAATTGGAATTGGAATTAGAAATAGAATTGGAATTGGAATTAGAACTCATTAGTGCTGAAGGAGCTGGCAGACATCATTGTTAAGCCACTCTAGATCATCTTTGTCATGGCAATCAGAAGAGATGCCTGAGGACTAGAAGAAAGCTGATGTCACTCCAGTCTTCAAAAGAAGGAGGACCCAGGGAACTACAGTCCAGTCAGCCTCACTTCAGTCCCTAGAGAGATGATGGAACAGCTCATCCTGGAGGCTATCTCTAAGCATATGGTAGACAAGAAAGTGATCAAGAGTAGTCTGCATTGATACACCAAAGGGAAATCATGGTTAACCAACCTGATTGCCTTCTATGATAGGACAATTAGCTGGATAGATGAGGGGAGAGCAGTGGATGTTGTCTACCGTGACTTCAGCAAGGCTTTTGGTACTGTCTCCCATCCTATTGTTATAGGCAAGCTTGGGAAGGGTGGGCTGGATGAGTAGACAGTGAAGTGGGCTGAGAACTGGCTGGATGGCAGGTCTCAGAGGGCTATGATCAGTGGCACAGAGTCTAGCTGGAGACCTGTAGCTACTGATGTTCCCTAGGGCTCAGTACTGGGTCCCATGTTGTTAACCTACTCATCAGTTACTCAGATGAAGGGACAGAGTGCCTCCTCAGAAAGTTTGCTGTGATACAAAACTGGGAGGAGTGGCTGATACCCCAGAGTGCTGTGGTGTCATTCAGAAGGGTCTAGACAGGCTGGAGAGATGGGCAGAGAGGAACATCTTGAAATTCAAGTGCAGGGTCCTGCACCTGGGGAGGAATAACCCCATTCACCAGTACAGGCTGGGGGATGACTTGCCAAAAAGTTACTCTGCAGAGAAGGACCTGGGAGTCCTGGTGGACTAGTTAACCATGAGCCAGCAATGGGCCTTTGTGGTATCCTGGGCTGAATTAGGATGAGCACTGTCAGCAGGTTGAGGGAGATTCTCCTCCTCTACTCAGCCCTCGTGGGGCCACATCTGGAGTCCTGTGTCCAGTTCTGGGCTCCCCAGTACAAGAGGGACATAAAACTACTGGAGACAGTGCAGCAAAGGGCTACTAAAATTATTAAGGGACTGGAGCATCTCTCACATGATGGAGCTGGGCTTGTTCAGCCTGGTAGAAGAAAAGACACAGAGTGAATCTCATCAATGTGTATAAGTATCTGAAGGGAAGGTGTCAAGAGAATGGGGCCAGACTCTCCTTAGTGGACAAGAGGCAATGGGCACAAAATGAAACACAGGACGTTCCAGCTGAACATGAGAAAAACTATGTTACTGTCAGGGTGACCAAGCACTGGCACAGGTTGCAGAGAGAATTTGTAGAGTCTCCTTCACTGGAGATATTCAAAAGCTGTCTGGACACAATCATAAGTAATGTGTCCTAGGGACCCTGCTTTAGCAGGGGGGTTGGACCAGATGATCTCCAGAGGTCCCTTCCAACCTCAGCCATTTTGTGATTCTGTGAAGGTGTGTGGGGCAGGGAGGCCTGGCTGTCCTGGCATCCTTCTTGGTGCTGTCAAACTGGTGGTCTGCTCTTGTTGCTTTAGTTACTCCAAACCCAAGTAGTCAGTCCTGAAGTGTTGTGAATACTACAGTCAGATTACTATATTTTTATGTTTACATTTAATTAATGTTTTTCTATACTATGTATATTAGAAAAAAAAAGTTGTCTTATGAGTCTTGTTTATTTGCCATATTAAAAGTCCTTAGCATGTGATTTTTTTTTTCTGTGAAATCTCACATATAATTAAAATTAAAAATACACTACGTAATATTTATATAATGCAGAACTGTAATAAATAATTAAGACTAGATTATTCAGTTTAATTTGTTTATGATGCATTTTATAATCCAGTTAAGTAGATAATAGAGGTAAATGCATTCCCTAAAATTCCATTAAATAGCATGGACAACATGTTTAATTACCAAGAAAGGAAAAATGAATTAACACTGGAGTTGCAAAGAGTAGAAGTGTAAAGCTGAAGCTGAAATTCCAGGAAATTGCTGTTTGTTTTTGTTTGTTTGTTTGTTTGTTTTTGGCTCATTTTTAAAATGGAAGAAATCTTTCCATTACTTTTTATAAAGATATCGTTCTAGAAACCATGCACACAGTAAGTGTGTAACAGAATTAACTCCTTCCAGTAATGGAGTCACCAAGTAAATCAATTACAACAAATTCCAGACCCACCTTAAGATACTTCCATACAATTAAACTAGAGTTTTTATACACACATACATACATAAGTAAGTAAGTACAAACATGCTGTTGAATATAGTAGCTCCTGATGTCAAGGTGAAATAATGCTTTCCCCTTTACACACCACTGATGGCTAACTTGCACCACAGTTGACTGACCATCTTTTCTGCCTTCTGGCAGGCCATGGGCCTCTTCTGGATATAGCATGATAATCCTCTAGCCTTTTGACATAGTCTGTGGGGAATTTTTGGTCCCAGGTATCCAAAAAAAGGGAGAACTGTTGCAGATCACCAGAATATTAATTGTTGTTGTTGTTATTGTTGTTGTTTGTTTGTTTGTTTTTATATCTATAACTTAGGTATTTTATGACCTACTGAGTAGTGTATGATGGTGTTTGAATGTTGTGTGTCTGTAGTGTATGTTGTAGGATGAAGAGAGACAGATCTCTGGCCACTTCATTCATCTTATGCCCTTCTTCCCAAAGAGAAGAGCAGTCAGGAGCAAACTATTCCCTGAACTGTAACCAGGCTTAGTCCTGGCATTCAGCAGTACAGTGCACAAGGCCTCTTCCTGCTCTTCTTCTCTTTAGCAGTGTAGACATACCCAAAAATGCCTACAGCTCCTTTGCAGTGCCTTCTTGGGATATAGTGTAGAAGTGGGGATTGCCAGCCAGAGCTGATGGAGAACAGGTTTTGCATTGTGAAAATGTGGGATTTAAAAAATTCCATCCCAAATTGCAATGAGGAGGTGTCTTTCACTGTTTCCCAAATCAAATGTAAAAAATGTGACTTAGACAAATGTTGTGCTTTAGTATTAGCTATTTCATACTTTTTTGAAAATGTGTTGAGCCTCACTTCATTAAGAAGGCTTTTTCACCTGAAATGATGAAAATGCTTCACAGACTCCTCAACATTCCTGTGAAGGAAGACAAAAACCAATTATTTCCATTTGATGAAAGTTTTTGATGCTTGTGAATCAGTATTTTCCTTCAGAAGAACATTAACATTTTTCTGAAATATCCCAGTCAGCTTTATTCTCCATCTATCCTCTCTTTTTCACTTCCCCTCTTCTCTTTGCCAATGACCAACATGTAGAAATGCAGTGGGAGTCCTACTAGAGATTTCTAACTGCATTTTTCATGAGGAATTCACATGGAAAGGCTGATACTCTAACAGAAGAGCTTCTTCACTCTGGGTGGTTCTCTAGGGAGCACAGTTCAGTATTAAAAGTACAAGGTAAAGCTGGGAAGCTGAAAGAGAGTGGAAATAGTGATGAACACTAGTTAAAAGCATTAGAAGCGGCTAGAGAATTTGGTAGGAAGAACCCAGCTTTAACCTTTCATCACCTCTACCCCTCCAGAAATGCAAAATTACATGAAAAGGTTGGTGAACCTGGGTGGTTTCTGAAACTTGGTGACTGAGGGCACCATGCTTTAAAGCCACAGGAGTTGTATGTGTAAGCACGCATTTCATCCTCTTTTGAGATTCAGTTTTCTGTGTTCTCGGTGACACCTTCTGTTTGTATCTAGTGTTTTCCAAGGCTTTTGCTGTAAGGGAGCCAAGGACCTTGCTACAGTGCCATACAGCAGAGCTTAATAACTGGCAACCCAGTTGGCTGCAGCGTGTAACCAGGCTTGCACTGTACCCGCACCAAAGAGACTGGCTTTTGCTTTTGCTGTTATCAAGGGCCCAGGTCTTATCCCCCATTACTGCAAACATAGCTCTATACTGTGGAACGATCAATATTTGCAAACCTTTAACAAGCCAGCTGTAATACCAATGTGTTAGTTCTTCCAGGCTCCCTCTTCTGTCCCACTAGTGAGGCAGACATCCTGGGAGGCTCTGACTATAATGAGATGTTAGTCAGTTAGTGTCATCATGTTATTTGCTTACTTTTACCTGAAGCCTGATATATCTAAATAATGTTTTAGAAGAGTATTGTATTCTCTCAGACACATGTGCACACACACACACATGTGCACACACACACACATACACAAAGGTGAATGACTCATGTCATATGTATTTCTTTCTATATATTTAATTATAATTTTTCTACCTTGATGTTTTACCTTAAAGATCTTTAATGAAAAGCAAGTGGACCAATTACCAAGTGCAGCATTTCTGGACTTTTTAGAAATATACTTTTGGACTGAAAAATAATGAGTGTAGTAGTATTTTTGTGTTTAGAAGTATGATGTAGTATTTTTAAAATGTTTACATTTATCTGTGCCTAAAATACTTTAAAGATAAAGAAATCTTTTTGTTATGCAACTAATCAGAAGATAATTCATAGCAAAATTGCTGTTACAAGTTAGAAATATTCTTCAGGTTGTTTAACATTTCTCAACTCCTTGTTGAAAGAATGCAAATGAAGCAAGGCAGTAAGTGAAGACAAGCTGATGTTACACTCTGGTGTTGCTTCTTTTAAATTTGGCTTAAGGCATAAAATAACAGCTTGAGAAGCCAGTGCAGCAAGCACTAACTTTTGTGATTCATTTAAAGTAGTCACATTTTTAAACATGAAGGAGCTTTTTGAGGCTATGCTCTTGACATAAAAAAATATTCATACAAAAATGTGCCCTTAAATGTGCTTATGTTTTTACTGCCAGGTGCTTCTGTAGCAGTAGTACATGTGTACATGTTTCTTGGATAAGGAAAATAACCTAAAAGCAGTAGTGTTTTTTTTTGTTTGTTTGTTTGTTTGTTTGTTTTTATGCTATGTTATGAAGCATCAAGCAATCAAGCATCATTCAGCATTGAGTTCTGGGAAAATAATATGTTTTTTGGCAACTTTTGTTATTGCAAACCTTACTAATCTCAGTTAAGAGTTGTTTCTATAGGAGATCCATGAGGAAATACCACAGCAACCTGTTGGTCATGTTGCAGTTGCAAGTGCAAGGGAAGCAGATGGCTGTCGGCTCTTGAGCTGCTTTACTTTGTGTTTCTGCCCACCAACCTGTCCTGTTGTCTGCCTGCTTGCTCGGGCTGCTTTGCTTCTGGTTTGCCATTTTCCATCTGCGTTTACTTAGTGGACCTCTCTGCTGCTTGCTAAGCAGTAGGCAAGCTGAAGTGAAGCCCACTGAGCAGAGATATCCACAAGTTTGGTAGCTGGGAGTTAGGAGATCTTAACATGCTTCCACAGACTTTGAAATTCAATAGTTTAGGAAAGATTCTGCACATAATATTTCCTCCAATTAAATTCATAATTAGAAAATATTTGGAATTTTTACCTTCTTATTAAAAAAAAATAAAAAATGTGTGTGGGAATTATTTTGCCCAGTTCAGATCTTGAATATTTTGTACTTTAAATAAATGTTTTGATTGACATGAAAATATGTAACATACTGGAAAAAAACTGAGCCAGACCATTTTCATAGTTTCTATGTTTGGTATCTGGGGAAAGTTCCCCATGGAGTTTCTTGATGCTCCTTGACACCTGCTACCCAAAGTTTCACCATGAAAAAAAAAATTCCTGATACCCTGTGACATAATTCTTCTCATTCTTCTTCTGATGGTCCTCACTCTCTGCATGAGTAGGGGCAATGGGCATGGCTGACAACTCTAGGTTGCATATTTTTTTAAAGTTAAGGTTAGCAACTAGTGCTAGATATCACCGATGATACCTAGTCTTGTTTCAGACTGCCATGTGGACTGCACAGGTTAATTTTTATAACATGCTGAGCAGGCACAACATATTGAAATGCAGTGGGAGTTAGTTTTTGAGGCCCCTGAAGTTCCTGGAAGTGCCAGTCAAATGTGAAGCAAAACCTTGTTGGGCTTGGCAGGAAGTGGGATTGTGGTGAGCCCGCTTATCAGCAGACCTATATTTCTGTTGCAGTGTGTACTGCAATTTTAATGTAGTTGCCACACATTTTGTAAAGGTACTTGGCAGCCAAACAGCTTCATGTTTATTGACCAGTTCCAAGGTAATACTGGTTACCCTGTTCTCCAGGCCCTGTTTCTTGGTCGTAAAGTCAGCAATTAATAAAAAGCAAGACATGCTGGGTGAGTGGAGAATTGGTGTGATTTTAATTAACAGGTAGCTCCATGAGTAACAGAATTAATAAAACTTGGAATTACATTTCTGGATTAATTTCCTGTTTTGGTGCGTTAATATGATCAGAACTCAATCTCAGGCATTTTCTTCAGTGTTGGCATTCAGAAGGTTTATCTCCTGTGCATTTCTTGTGTAGTGAGAGCTGTGTAATGTGCTATGTCTTTTCTATGGCAAGTAGTTTCTTTCACCTGCCGGCTCACTTATTTTCATTAAATATGTAAGAAGGTGACGTTTTTGTGAATTCCCCCCTCTGTCAGGTCTGATCGAGATCTGCTACCATGTTGAAACTGACTTGTGTTGAGGGAGGCTGGGGCAGGCAAGCATGCACACAAGCAGCCTGATTGCATAAGTCTTGTTTCCATAAGAATCCAGCTGCAATCCCATTGCTAGCTCAGTCTGTTACTCAAGAGGACTAAGCTGACTGCATTCCCAGGAGCATACAGTAACAGTTCAAGTTTACATGGCATTTTTTGAGAACACGCTTGGTTTGTCCAAGTAAGGACAGCTGACTCAAAGGAGTGGTGATGGCAGTACCAGTTTTCTTGTACCATAAATATACGTTGTGCTTTGCAAGGAAAAGATGAGTATCAAAGGTTAACCTAAATGAAATGCAAATCACAACATATTCATATTGGCTTGTCACTTAGGTTTCACTTCAGGTTCTCATTCACTTTCCACTGTGAATGAAAACAACATTCCTGTTGAATGAGAGTTTTCCTGGAAAGACAAATGTTAGGTACCCCCACCCATCTTCCTGCTGCTTAATCCCTGTGGACATAAAAGGGTGATGAATATGAAGATGAGAAATCACACCCTTTTCCCTTTACCAGCCTGGAGAAGTGTTGATGTTAAGCAATGATAGTGCTTTGTGCAGAGTTGCCAACATTTAGAAGTGTTATCCAAAGAAAACTCTCTAAATAAACTGGGTGCCCACTGGACTGCAAGGAGTGAATAAACAGAGAGAGGTTGCCAAGAAAGTGGAGTACAGGGCACAGCTTGGACATGGCCAGATTTATGGGGTGGATGAAGGAGCCATTGGGGAAGGGGCTTTGAACCTTCAAAAGCTTCCAGAAATGTTCTTACTCCTCACGGAACTGATATAGCCCTACTGTGGGAAATACATTAAATTAGATTGCAAAAAATACTTGAGACTGTATGGAGAAAAAATAAAAACAAAAAAACACTGAAAAGCAATAACTCAACTCAGCTTGTATTTTGTACAGTAAAAGCAAAAGAATAGTTGAAAGTTTTTCTCTTCTGCCCCTTAGTCTTTCACAGCAAAAACATTAACATCCTACATTTTCATTACTGAATAGCATCTTCTTTGTATTGATTTTGAAAATGAGGCTTTATTAGTCTTGAATAGAGACTTTCACTAGGGTAGCCATTCTGTAGAGTACCAGTTTAGTTATCAGTTTGAACTCTGCTGAATAATCGGTTTTGCTAGTAAATGATTTTAGTTTTAAATCAGCATATTTTAATATGGAGCATTTAGAGTGACTGCTGGTCTTCACTACATACAGAAAATGCAATAGTCTACTTCAGCAGAATAACAGGTAATAGTATCTTTCAATTAAATTTTCAGCAAGGCTATGCACATTGTTGTTAATCAGTGCTGATCATTCACAATTAGATATTGGTGGCAAAGAAGATTCCCACCAAAGCAAGTTTGTTTTTTATTTCATGGCTTTCAGGAAAAAGTTTTTTTGTTTTTGTTTTTGTTTTTTTTTTTTATAAACTCTTGTTTCCTACTGCTGATTTGTAACTCTGAGAAATGCATCTTTTCTAGTTTTTTTTTTTTTTTTAATTATTAGTATTTTTAATTATTTTTCCCCAGCTTTAGCTCCAGCAGCTTCAAAACAAAACTCTCAGTTTGTCTGTACAAAACTAGTGACAATATTACAAAAATACATACAAAAGCAGTGAATGGGGTTAAAAATACTGGTCTCAAATAAAAGGCACACATCAGTAATCCTGATGGACCAAATGCCTTAGAAACAGCATACTTAATGTTAGGTACACAGTCTAGCTGATTAGGAGAAATGAAGAGATTAGGTGTATGTGAGCATTTAGAGGATATTTGTATAGAAAGATTCAGATCTAAACTTGGCAGGTAACTTAAACATAAGACTTGGCTGAGATAATATAGATACCTGTAGTTAAAAAGCTGCAATATTTTGCTCCATTACACCCTGTTCCCTGTACATTTGAATTCAATCGCATCTCCGTGTGCTGAATGTTGTGGAGACAAGCAATATGATAAGGCATGTAAGATAATGTTCCTCTTCTGAGTTCCTATTTGAATGTCACCAATTCAATGGCTAAAAATTGTGTCAAATGAATTAGATGATACCTATTTTTGGACATGTGTCTACAACACAAAAATCTCCATTTTACTTGCCATTAATTGACAGGATGTTCTTGGCAGAGAGGTTACAAACTGAAGTTATTGGGAAACTGAAATGCTATTTTTTTCAAGAAGAGGTCATGGAATGGTTTGGATGGAGGGGAGGACCTTGGAAAGAGGGTGGTTATATGGGTTTTGGTTGGCTTTTGTGTGTTTTTCCCCCAATATAGAAAGAACATTGTTGTCTGTCTGAAACGAAAAAGAAAAACAAGCAACTAAGAACCAATGCCTGGCATTCCTTTTTATTCTGCATATACTTTCCTTGTCTTTTTTTTTATAAGAGAATATTGGCATTTTAACAAGCTTGTTAGTAGCATTTTAAGAATACTGAAGAAAACAAATCAATGAGAGAGCACACATTGTTCAATCAAGAATTATTTGCTAGATACTGATGATTTTTGAAGTACAAAAACAGTTTCTGAAAAACGTAAGTTTAATGCCAAAACTTTATCGGCAGTAAATGTGCAAGAAGTTAAAGTCTGCATCCCTTTTAGGTCTCTAAGATTTGTAGAGTTGTAAACATTCTCGCAAAATTGCAGAATGCCAACAGAATTCTATTAAAATATTATTATAAAGTTCTTTATAAAAACTTTTTTTCCTATTTTTGTTTTTATTGGCTCTCTATAGGATATGGGTTCATAACCCAGTCATAATCAGTTCCACTCTGAAATTAGAAATGGGAATGAAGCCACTTTTCCACAAGTTAGACAGTAAAGGCTGTTTCTGTGCCAGCAAAAATTCAACTAATAGTGGTTCTTCCTAAGAAATGAAGTACAAGAGGTGATGTGTAAAAATGGTTTTCTTGATTAAATGTGGTAAGAAAAATCATTGAAGATATGTTGTGAATGAATGCAATTCATTCCTATCTAGATCTGTAAATTTAAAAATGAACATTTTGGCCATTTATTTTAAAAAGTTTTAAATATTTTAAGCATGTGCCAATATAATTTATATTGTCAGTTAATATTTTATATGCTTATATCCGTAGAAGTTTCCAGTGATTATTTAAAGTTTCTGGACTTCTAAAGCAATTTAACCTGAAAACAAATGCAAAGAATTGTGAAGCAGCTGTTAATTATTTCTTAGAATCCCACTTTTTTTTTCTTCTTAGAATAAAATTCTGGAATTTAGAGGAGTTGGAAAACCAGAAGAAGAACAGAATTATCTTAATATAAACATAATATTATGGTTATGCCTAATTTGTTAAAATAGATTGTATTTGCATGTTCAGTTTCCTTGTGTAGGCAATATGGACAGAAATACTCCATTCCTATCGTGTTGTAGAGTGATATGAAATTTGAAATGAATGATTTTATTTTAGTTGTAATACATGCTGAAAATGAAAGACGAAGTGTGATTACTGTATGAATTTGTGTGCATTGTGGAGCTTGTGTGTGTGCTGTGTGGCCTTTCTAGAAGGTTTTTCACAAGTTTGTCACCTGAACATGCAGATTATTGAGGAAGGGTGTTGGTGGTACTCTAAACTGGGACATTGTTCTCTCTTGGTCACCTTGGAGCTTCCCTGGCAGCAAGAAACCGTCAAAGGAGTCAAGGGCCTGGGTTGGCAGTCTGTACGGAGTAAAGATTGAAGGAAATTGTTCCTGTCTCCAGAGAGATACCTGAAGTTGAGGTGTGTCTCAGCAAGCCAGTGTGCTGAGGGGCCCAAAAGCAAACTCCAGCAAAAGGACTGAAAATGAACTTCCTGATGTTGAAAGTCTTGAAATTTCCACTTCAGAAGGATAATTGCTGTGGGATCCTGGAGAAGAAGAGTTATCCAGATTTTCGCATATGACATTTAATGCTGTAGATAAAAGAAACCATTTTCTATTAGCAATCTCAAGGTAAATCAGTTGTTAAAAGACTAGTGCATTTTGAACTAAATTTTTAGCTCGATTACATATGCTGAAATACTTGTAATCCTTACATTTTTGGTGTCTGCAAAGTGTATTCCAGAATCAAAAACACTGTTTAGTTAGAATCTATTTTATGGCATGTTCTTCAGTGAGGATTATGGACATACGATTTACAGTTTGTAAATACGCAAAAATGAACACTGCTGCATAGTGCTTGGACATAATTTATGTATTTCGTGGTCATAGATCCAGTCAGATGAAAACATATTCATTCAAAGAAAGTTGTGTTGCCAGTTAATAGTTCATATATACTAACAAAAAATAAAGTTAGATGATGTCAGAGGAAAAAATGTGCTCCATGGCACACTGTATTTTGCAATAAACAAGGTACAGTCACATTGGGTGTATGACAGATTTTTGGTATTATTTCTGTTGGCTATGCTGGTCTTTTGGCAACCTTGATCAAAGAATTCATGTCAGAATAGTCAGCATAATCCCAGAAGCAGAAATGGGCTGTAAGTCTTTACTAAATAATGACTAAAACCATTTAAACAAGGTTTGAACTGAGGTTACAGATCTAGCTTGAAGCTCCAAGCTCACCAAATGTGGAAAAACAAGGAAGAGTGCCAGTTTGATTAAAAATATGATGCATGTTGCAATAATAGCAGTTATATATCAAGTAACCAGAACAGTGGATATTTGAGACACCAGATATATGCTATTGATAGACCTGCTGAATTCAGACAAAGTTGTTCATTGAAAAGCAGCAGATAGTTGTGTACAGAAGCAGAGTGGTGGTGTGTGGGGTGGTTTCCATTGGTTTAATTGGCTTCTTTACCCACAGAAAGTGTTGAATTGAGTTTCATGGTGCAGCATGATGTCCCTTACCTTCCTGGCTTGCTGGTGGGAGCTCTACCTGCTACATCTCCTAACCAGGTGCATTTCATGATAAAGTTACTGAAGACCGTAAAGCTATTTTCTATGTTCACTTAGTAACATTTGAGACCTTTTTGAGTATTTCATCTTGTCTAATTTTTGTCATGGTGAAAGTTTTCATATGTTCCAGACATGCTTTGTCTTTTGAAAGGTGTTGTACACACCTTGTACCAAATACACTACAGCTGTTTTCTTGCTCATAAGGCAAGCAGGGTACTGAGTTTCATATTTCTCAACAGGGACCACATTGAGTATAACCATTTATTTTAACGCTCATTCCAATCTGCAACCCTGGATTTCGCTACCTGTTTGTTCTTTTCCTCCTCCCTATTTTCTTTTGTATGTCCACCAAGGACATTTCTTTTTCTTCTTAGTGACTCCCATCTTTTTCTTTCCATCTTATTTTCCATCTTATTTCCATCTTATTTGGCATTAGTAGACAGCACTTGGGTACTTTGCATGTTATTTGGTGCTGTCAGTGCCAGTGATGACAATTTTTCTAAGTTTCACATGGCTGGCAAGAGACTTTCAGTGTGGGTTTTATGGGTGTCCACTGAACCCCAACCAACTGCTGCAGGAATATCTGAGAATCAGGGAAGAAATCAGAGGTGGACACTTAAAATGGGTGTGTATGGAGAAAGTTACTTTGGAGTTACAGTGGGAGCTCCACGCATTTAACATAATTTTGATGACTGGCAACAAGTTTTGAGCAGAGTGAAGGAGCCCACACTGAGGAAAAGCTGATGTGAGCCACAGCCTAAACATAGCCACACCAGAACATAGATCTCCTCCATGCAAAAAGTGGGCTTAAAGCCTTGTTTTGGAATGGTTACGTGTTGGGAGCTGCAACATGCCTAACAGTCCATTTATATTCTTTGGAAAGACAACAGCATAACTCACTACTACCTTGATGATGAGCAGACAAAGCACATAGAAAGTGTTGCTAGAGAACCATGTAAAGGTCAGGCAAACTCTGTTGATGGCCAAGAAACAGAGATGGTTGCTTTCAGGGACCATGGTGACTGCTTATCCTCCCCCATCCCGTTGGTGCTACATGCCTGAGTTAGCACTTCTCCAAAGCTCTTAAGGGGAATGGAGCTTGGAGATAGATAACAGGAAATGGCTCCTGTTGATGTAAGGGAGATGTTAGCGCTGTGAGCAGGGCAACCAATGCTGTAGCTCTGACTGCATGTTTGTGCAGCCACCTCAAACCCCATCTTAAAAATAAAACAAGGGCTTTGAAATAAAGTAGTCATCCCACTGATGTGTTTAGTGTCTACTAGATTTGAACAATACTCTGTTCTGAAGTAGGCAAATGAATTTAAAGCAGACACTCCTGTGTTTTTTGTTTCTTCAGTATCACTGAAAAAAAAAACGAAAAAAAAAAAAAACACCACTCTTTAAAATAAGGCAACTGTCATTGATACAATATGTGTAAAATGTTGGGGTGTTTAGAAAAGGAAGTGAGAGGCATGTGTGTCATCTGTGCAGGAGGAGCTGGGAGCTGTGTGGTCCCAGCTGTGCTTGAATGTGCTCAGCCTGGTGCTCCTCATCTTTGCTCTTGGCTTCAGCCATCAGGTGTCAAGGCAGCATCCCAGTATTGGGCTTTCAGCATATTTCTGAGATAATTAAAGATGTGGACTACCAAAAGCCATCACCATGCATTCACCATGTGTTTCAGGACAACTAAATGCTAGTTTAGTTCTCTGAGGTGTTATCCCCCTTTAGTCCTAGCAGATCACATCATACAGAGTAGAATATTAAAAAGAGTCAATCTCGTGAGAAATTAAAACAGAAATTTCCATTATTTTTCGTGTAGTTGGGAGGAACATCCAGCCAACTGGCATGCTGGCATCATCTAAGGTGGATACAAATATCCAGTTTTCACATCATGGAAAATCACATTGTTCCATAAAGAGGCCATACATAATGAAAGAAAACAAATAACAATGCACACACTTTTCATGTCCTGGGAAGAAACAGCAAGCTGAATTGTATAAATGTTAATCATGTCATTTACCCCATGCCAAAAGGTTTTTGGAGGCCATGGTGATTAGGACTATGAAAGAACACATTCAAATTACAGTGGAATTTATAAACTGACGTTAATGAAAAATTAGTGCTACCTGTCACATAAATATATGCCATGATGAATGCAGATTGCAAAGTTGGAAAAATATTTTGCTTTAGAGAACAGCTTTTTATAATAATAGACAGTGAGGCCAATATAATATACTAAAGATAAATAGCTTCTAACCGAAAACTTTGTTTCCCTTGTTTCCCATACCCTTAACGTCACAGTGAAAAAATGTTTTCCCTCATTTTAATACTCTTTCCAGCTTGATTACATTTACAAAAAGAAGCCAAATTATTAAGATATTAGTTCTTTTAGAAGGTGGAAGATTAGGTTAAACAAGCAAAAGGCATTAATTCAAATTTTGATGAGGATTCTTGAAACTGTTGATGTAGAATGCCTAGGTGTTCCCCACATTTTTAAGATTATTTTAGAGTTTGAAATGGTCTCCTTTAAAAATGAGGATTGTGTTTTATAATTTATACCCCCTTTTTAAAAAGAAAAATAAAGCTAGGTGCTTGTTAAATCACTTTTGGTTAATCTTGATTACCTTTCCACCAGTATGCCACCAATGGCATTTCCTGCAGAATACCAAAAATACAGATTCAAAACCATAAGTATTGGGAAAACTAGTATTTTGCTATCCTTCTGCCCTTGATTTAGCTCTGGGTCAGTGTAAAACAGAGCAAATGTTTCTGTAAGCAAGTACAGTACAACAAAATATTTCTGGATCTATGGATAATCTTCCAGGTCTTTTAGGGATGAGTGGTGGATCTGTATTTGTAGTCTGCACTTCTATGTGGAGAGTTTTGCTTCTTCACTGATGATGTGACTATTTTAAAATGCACATGGTCAGTTTTAAAAGTTAGATGTTCAATATATTCTTTTTGTCATTTCTTTCCTCTTGGATTTGAAAGGTACCATTAAATTACTTATTTCTGTAGCTTAGCAAGGTGTGTTTGAAAGTCTTTGCCATTAAAGGCTGATCTGAGAGCTATTTCATGACAAGGCACTGTCTTAATCAGTGAGGAGTACAAAAGTACCACTGCTATCCAGTAATTAAGGTTTTTAAACATCAGTAGATGATGGTTTTGCATATCACTGGAGCTAGACGTTTTCAAATTGAGAGGACTGGCACTGGAATTAAAGCTTCAGAGCTGATTTCTGCCCAAAGGCTGTACATAATTCATAATCTACAAATATGAATTAATTAAATTAAAAGAACATTACCTACATGTACAAATGATACAGATTTAAAACCAACTGTAAGTAACCAGAGGTGTGAAACTCTAGTCTGTCTTTTTATCCTGCTCAGTCAGTTTGCCTTGCTTCTTAATTTGGCAGCTTTGTTGCCTGGTATATTCTACAGCATGGAAACAAAACCAGAATAAATCCCTGGTCTAGGAATCCAGGCAGTCCAATTTTCTTCTGTTTTTCCTGTTTATCTTGTCACTTAGGTCTTACCCTGTGTTTGACAGGGGTGTTATTTTTCTGGTTGTCCCACACCTTGCCCTATGTTTCTGCTAAAGCAAAGGGCAGAATGCATTTTTTTTTTCCCCTCGGTTATTAGGATAACAAAGTATTGCACATTATGAAACCTGAGCAATCATTTACTGTAGCTGGTACAGTACTGTGCAGTTTCTTAAGGACCAGAAAAAAACATAACATTTACAACTATGGAGCTATGGGAATATTTTCCTTTTGATCGGGGTGACTTCCTAGCCTGGACACGTGCTTGCAAAGCACATCCTTTTGCACGGCATGAATTCACTCCAAACACAACAGCAGCCTCCAAACAGAGCAGAATTTCCCCTGGAAGCAGCAGTCCCCCAGACAGTAGCAAACTATCTCCCCTGCTTCCTGTAAGTGATAGCTTGCTGTTTGTATCCCCAATACGAGGGATATCAGAACTTGGCTTTACCAGCATTGGCTCCATCCCTTCTCCTCTGTGACTCTCAGTGCTGTTTTCTACCTCCTGTAATGAAATCCCTTTCTTGCCCCCATAATTTGTGTGCCCAGCTTTCACAGGACTGTTCTCCATGGAAACCCATGGAAAAGCTCCTGAAACAGCTGAGGAAATGTGTTAAGAATTGTTTTGTGTCTCTGGGCTTTTGGTGAAGTTGTTCTTTTATGCTTGTTGCATGTATGCAGTCAGGGCCTAATTAAACTCTGCATTCTTCCACTGTTTTTTTCCCATTTTTGATATTTAAAAATAAACCAGAACTAAATGCTGACATTTAAGTTCTTGGTCAGCTATGCAGCTGGAGAGTAAGTGCTGTGTTTATTTGCAAAGGAAGTTGAAAAAAGAGTTGTGGAAACAAGACTCCTTGCAAAGTTTTGCTGTATTGCATTTCCCTAAATGACAGGCAGCAAGATGTAGGTAGCCAGAAAGTATGTACAGATTTCAAACATTTTGAGGATGACATTTCAAAAAGAAAAAAAAAAAAATACAAACTTGACACTGGAGACAAGGACGTGACACTTGTCTAGCTTTGTCATCTGGGATTGATGAGTTGAAATCAACATGTTACTGCCTGCAACTTGCAAAGAAAGTTAACCATCTGCACCCTCTTGTTCCTCCAGATTTCATCTGGAACATACAGGACATAATGGGAAGACTAGAGAGAATTCAGGTTGTTTAAGATTTTTATTTGCTAAGCAAACTTTAGGCATCACATGGACAAGGTTTTGTTTCAGCAGCAATCCAAACCCAGTTTGAAAAATAATACTAAGAATTGGCACAGAAATACTATTCAAGTACAGTATAATTGTCAGAGATAGGATATGTTTGCTGGTTTAGGAAAAAAAAAAAAAAAAAAAAAAAAAAAAAAACATGAATGAAAGCTTGTTTCAATTTGTTATTAATGCATGAGCTACATCGTGTTGGTTTTGTTTTCTGTTTTTTGTTTGTTTTTTTTCATTATGCAACCTGTATTAAGCACTTTGTTAGAAAAGACTTTTTACTGCTAATGATTCAAACTGTGTTCATACTGGTTCATACATGAATTTCTACCCAAATCAGTGAATAGGGTGGGAGTAAGGATTCTTCTGTGAGCTTGGCTTTGCAGAATTGAGCTCTCATCTTTCTTGAGCTTTCACTGCTGTGGTTTCCTTGTGGTGCATGTTCATCTTTGTCTTCATTATTGATGAGTATACATATATGCTGTCTTTTTGGGGCTGCTGCAGAAAGAACATTAATATTTGGTCATTCAGGGAAGGTAAGCAGTCTGAGGTTCCTAAAAATGCAGTTATAATTCAAAATGAGATAAATGATGTAGTTAAACAAAAGGTACCTCTTTGATGTCATGCTGGTACAGCACATCTGCAATTGCAGTGCTACTTGGAAAACTTTGCTGAGAGATAGGTAGGAGTAAGTGGAAAGCTTAGAAAGAGTGGTTCAAAAGCTTAAGCTTTCTGTGCAATATACTCGGAAAAACGGGAAAAGCTGAGTGGGTTGAGATTTTTTTTCTTTGCCAAAAAACACTTCTCACATATATGATGTGGCAAACCTATGAGAAAGATGTTTGTGCCATTTTGTATTTTATGCTTTTTCCTTTATAATTATTTATTTTCATTTTCTTTTTTAGCAGAAATACCCAGAGTGGGGGAAGACATAAATGTTCTCAGGACTGACTATGCCTGTGAGCTGTGATAATGTGCATACAGTCCTGAACAATTTGTTGTTTCTGTGTTCAAAAATGATGAATTTCACATGTGAGTTATTCTACATGTGGCTCTGTTGTAATGCAGCAGAAACTTAAGGGCAACAAATGCTGTTTCTCCTCTCTAACTATAACCTATAGTTAGAGAACTGAGAGAACTGATATAATTGCTTGCACTTAGATTTGACTGATGTTTCTCATCCATGTCTCAAGGATGACATATGTGTATTCATATTTTTTAGATGTGGGCCACACTAGCAGAGATTTTTTTTCTAGACACGTTTCACCTGAATTATATTGAAAATAGTCAATTAAAACATTCACACAGAAGTTTTGGGTTACTTTTAGCTACCAAAAATAAATGAAAACAAGTAACCAGGAGAGAAGCTGTCTAAGTTGCTTTAGAGGAGAGGTTTGCAGCTGTAGATGGGTCTGGCCATTGTGGCAGGCCATGCAAATACCTGCTGGCATTTGATCAAATTGAAAGCCTTTTAAAAGGAAATTGAAGAGAAGCTTGGTAATAAGTGTGGCTGGTTAATTCTGTCAGGCTGATGACCCTGGGATGCTCCAGCTGGCGTAGGGAGTTGGGAGTGACCCCAAACCTGGTGATCTCTGATGAATCATAACTGACATCATTTTAGCTGTTTTGTGAACCACAAGTCACCTCAGAGGTGCCACTCACACAGCCCAGAAAAAAACTCAGGCATCCCAAAGAGGTCTGCTTTGGTCGCATGGCTGGATGCAAGCTGGGCTTAGAGGAGCAGCTGCTCCTGCTGTGTGGAGACCTCATGTCACCTCTGTGTTGGCACCAGTTGATGGCTGACCTTGGGCTAAACTGCTGTGGAAGCCAGCATGAGTCCCCAGGGAAGGGAAATTCAGTGATCACCTCTAATGCGAGCCCTCCCTTCCCTGTGGCTGCTGACAGGAGCATTGCTGCCGCAGCTGGCTCCCGGTCCACCCAGGGAAGCACCTTCCTGGCTCCAGCTGAGAGGAGCTGGCATGGTTTGGACAACTGCAGGCTCCAGGAGCATTGGGAAAGGATCCAAGAAGGATGTACCTGCTAGGTGTCTCTTCCCCCTAGACCTTTTTTGAAGGTACTCCTGCCTTTCCATAGCCCAGAGCTCAGGAGCAGCTTGCCTGTAATGTTCACCCTTGGAATTCTCTCACTAAAATTTACTTGTGTTTTCAAAATTGCCAAAGGTGGCTAATTATTCCAGAGACAGCTGGCAAAAAGGGGCTAACCAAGCCATTGACGTTGATATTGCGTTACAGTAACAGTGATGCCGATGGTATTTGCACATGTCTGCCTTGGCTCGGTTTCTTAATTAATTTATTGTGCAATGGCGTTATGAGGTTGGCTAGGTTTCTTTCCCTTTCCTGAACTTCCTCTGACATGAGAGCTCTTTCCTTCACGTTTCTTAGGGTAAGATATTGCTTTTCCTTCAAATCCTGAGTCAGTACCAGGGTCCTGGCTGATGTATTTAGCTGGGTTGTGAGCCTCTGCCTTTCCTCCCCTGGGTACTTGTGACGCATGACACCAGCCTTCTTGAAACAAACTAATTTAACAAAATCATTCAATGACTTAAGCAAAGAATTTTAAAACAATGAGCATACATTGTGCATATATACCTCCAATCTCAATTAGACCATGCCCTAATCAAGATAAATTGTTTTTTTCTCTTTATTTATGGGAATGAGACTGACTAAGGTTTTCTTCTTTCCAGCAAAACCTAGATGCTTCCAGGAACACGGGGCTGCTTTATTTCATTCTATCTCATGCTGCTCAAACTGATTTCTGTTTGCCATGCCAGCAAGATAATGGCAATAAGGAGCCTTGTGCAGCCACTACATGATGAGAGGCTAAGGATTCATCATTTTGATGCTAGTGGAGTAGGCTTGCCGCCTCTTTCACCAGGCAGGGGAACTAGCTGCTCTGTGGTCATACACTGATTTGGTGATGGATCCAGATGCAGTATTAATAATTGCTAAAGGGAATAATAGGCTGGTGCACGTCATGGAAGTTTATGGAGTTTTGGAAAAGGCACATCTAACAGCTTTATCTAAGGTGGTTTGGGAGTATATTTGATTGCTTGGGATATGTGAGGAAAGCTGTCCAATGCTGAGCAGTGCAGCCGAAGGGTTATCAACCATTTTATTTTTTTTTCCCTCCGGCCTTGCTTGCTGGCATGCAGAAAAGAAATCTGAGGTGTGGTGAATTATGGTAGTCCTCATTCTTACATTACTGAAGAAGAGGGAAATCTGTTCTTTTGAGGTAGTGTATCTCTCCTCTCATACTTTTTCTCATTTCACCATTTACACTTGCCAAAAAGAAAGAATATGACAGTAGAGTTGGGAGCAAATTGGGTCACTGTGGCTGTATTTGCAGCATATTGGGTAGTTAATGGATAAGAGTGGATTCAAATTACCTCCTTTACAGCTGCCTCCTGTCTTGATTCTCATTTCCCTTAGCTTTTTCATCACCCTTCCCTTCCCTTCCCTTCCCTTCCCTTCCCTTCCCTTCCCTTCCCTTCCCTTCCCTTCCCTTCCCTTCCCTTCCCTTCCCTTCCCTTCCCTTCCCTTCCCTTCCCTTCCCTTCCCTTCCCTTCCCTTCCCTTCCCTTCCCTTCCCTTCCCTTCCCTTCCCTTCCCTTCCCTTCCCTTCCCTTCCCTTCCCTTCCCTTCCCTTCCCTTCCCTTCCCTTCCCTTCCCTTCCCTTCCCTTCCCTTCCCTTCCCTTCCCTTCCCTTCCCTTCCCTTCCCTTCCCCTTCCCCTTCCCCTTCCCCTTCCCCTTCCCCTTCCCCTTCCCCTTCCCCTTCCCCTTCCCCTTCCCCTTCCCCTTCCCCTTCCCTTTCTTTTTCTTTCCTTTAGATATCTACTTCTTATATCAATAGTTACACATGACTGAATGTACACCTTGTCCAAAGAAATCATCTGGGTTACATTGGTACCGTGAAGTTATGGTACCTATATTTTTATAATTTGGAGAACTTTCCTCTTCTGAAGGCACCTGTAAGAGTTCTCATCCTTTCTGCTCTTCATACAGGAAAGTAACTTCTTTTACTAGACAAGGATTAACAACATTGTATACCCTTATGGCTAGTTTTACACAACAGTTAATTCTTAAAAACTTTGACCCTTATTAATACATGCATGCCATAAATTGCAAGGACGGCACAGTTAAGATTCTGAACTAAGATTAGCCAAGAACATTTTGAACAAAGAGGATCCCAAAGAAATGCGACTCCTACAGTCAGCTTATGTTTTCAGAAACATACTGTAACTGTAAGAACATTGGCATACTTGTAAAATTTGAGGTTAATAATGTTTGTAGAACTTTGTATTGCTTTGCATCAGTTGCTGAGCTTGAGCACACAAACATTATTATAAAAAAAAGTGTTTGTTTTTTTTATGCTCCAGGGAATTTTATGAAAATCTTCTGTTTACACATGCAAATTGAATTTCTTTCTCATGCACACATGAAATATGACCTGGTCATTGCATCCTTTTGTTGCATATCGTCAATGTCTAAATGTGCTTGAAGGGTAGATGTTTTCAGAAGAGATACATATTGTTTTTAAACAACTCAACGGTAGATTTCAGTGTGAAATATTGCTGTTTCTCAGTTTTTACAACCAAAGCGTTCAGTCTAAAAATAAAATTGCTGGCAAATACTTAACTACAATAGCATAAGGAAGTGTCTCCAGAATAAATAAATAAAACAGCCTTTAGCTGAAGCATTGGAGTAAAATGAATGTGGAATTCATCTGGGGAGCCTCATGTTTGGAAGGTGGTATGCTATGGCTGGGTTGTCCAATTTATCAAGACTGAACATTTTGCTGAGCGCTGCTTGTAACTGCTCTGGAAACCCTTATGATTCCACATTTTCCACTGCACAGAGGCCATTAAAATTAAATTGCTTGGAAAAACAGTAGCCCCTAAACTATGGTGGTATTATCACCTAAATGAGCACTAGTAAGGAATTTTAATTTTGTAAACAAATTAATAATTTTTGAAACAAAACTGAAAACTCTAAAATACTTTATGTACTAGGATATCTCTGAGTAACCATGACGACAGTCTGGGCTTCATGTTCATTTGCTGTGTCTGAGCATGTACAATTTTTTCTTAAATGAAAAAAGGAGTTTGAGGGTGTAATATACAGGCCCTAGGAAAAAATAATGATTCTCTAAAGTGAGAGTAGAGGTGTGTTACTGTAGGTATATTCCTATGCCTATCAACCAAGCTATTTGTTTTTTCTTTTCCTCTACATGTCATAACTATTTCTTACTCAGTGTTATACTCCACTAAAAAAATACAGAATATGTTTTCCCTATAAGTAGATATTAAATCTCTGAAGACCAGGTTAACAGCAGTGTCGGTGCATACTTTTAATTAAAAAACTGATGTTGGTGGCAGAAGGAACCAAATAAAACATCCCAGTCAGCTGTGCAGACTTCTGAGATGTGATACGGGATCTACAGCAGACATGCATTCTGTCTGGCAGCATAAAGTCATAAAGCATAAGAATCAGTAAATTCAATCCCATAAAACTATTGTTTTGTGGTCCTACAGCGTGAGAAGCCTTTCGCCATTTTGGCATACTCTGCATAATAAATCTCCAGCTCTGGCTGGCAAATTATCAAAACTGATGTCCTACAAGTTGAAAAATTCACCGGATTATTCCTTTACTATGATGTGAACTTTTTCCATTACTAATAAATTAAGCATTAAAATCAAAACAACTCTAAGTACACTGTCCAATCTGGAGTACACATTTCTTTTCAGGCAAGCAGCAGTAATACTTTTTTTTTTTTTTCATTTTTTTTGTCTTTCTCCCTTTCCATGTCCAAGTAGGGAGGAATCAAAGAAAAAAAAAAAAAAGACTACAGTGAAGTAACGAAGACTGTGTGCTCATGATAATATTTTATTTTAAGTATTTTAAGGATTTACTGTCACATAGAACAAGAAAATTTCTACTTAGAGTAAGTGCTACAGATACATAGGTATGGTCATATAGCAAAAGGTATGAGTTTTATATCTCAAACTTCATACTTCAAGCTTCGTTCTTCAACACAAATCTCAGCTACAAGTACTTTAACAGGAAATGGGATTTGTTCCAGTATTTATCCACCAGGAGCTTAAAGGTATAACTATCACTGGTCAAATGTTGATTTATTTCTTTTTTAATGCTGTAAGTTAATTACAGTTTCTACTTATTTTTTAGGTATTGGTTTGCTTCTGTAATTTTTCACTTCTTCCATATAATACTCCCATTGTGTATCTACATATTTATTAATCATGCTACCTGTGATATTTCATGAAGTTCAAAGTTGAATTTTTTTTTTTTTTTTTTTTTTTTTTTTTTTGGTGGGCTCCCTAACTATGGCATTAAATACTGTTTTTGGGGAAGCTGAAGCATGCTATATCCTCCCTGAGTCATCTAGCCACAGAGTTATGGCACAGGTGGGGCACTATCACTGTGTTATCCTTATTTTATAGATCTAATCTTCTATTGTCCCAAGCATTTTTGTTTTAAAAGTGTCCAGAAATAGACAGCGTTGGGATGTTTTTGTTGCTCAGCTTTGAACTGTTAAAATTTTATTTCTTTCTCTAAGTGAAGAGCCACAAAGATTTTTTCCAGTTGACCCCAAAGATACAGCCATCAACTGAAATCAGTGTGAGACTGAAGCTGTATAGGGTCTGTTCCTCTTCAGTTTCAGCTCATCATTTCCAATTGTAAATTGTCTGCATGAATAGTATGTTTGCACTCATTGTTCTGTGTCATTTTTTTAGTGACCATCTTGTTTTTGTGGCCTGACTGCTTAGCACAAAGAATTTAAATGAAGTGTACTAACCCACAACAAAATACAATATGCATGCTTTTTTAATATTTGCAATGACAGAAGCACTTTGTTCTACTTCTGGAAGGTATCCTGAAAAAATGGATATTAATAAATGGATCAGAGTCTTGAGAGAGGTCCAATTTCATCCAAACAAATTGGCAATAATAACTATTAATGCCATATTTATATCATACTAACTCTAATTAGGCCCTGCTGCATTATTTGATATATGCCTGCAATAATAGAAAATACAACAGTATTTCCGCTGCCTCTCATTTCCCAGCAATGCTGACAGTTATGTGTGTTTACCCCAGTCCTGAGGTCTGGGGTAAATAGAGCAGTTTCGTTGTGGCCGTGTGTCGGTCACGTAACCTGCATTTCAGCATCAGCTTAGGATTTGAGGTGAGTCTGGGTTAGACGGTTACATATTTCTGAGATGTTTCTAATCAGTTTTACTCTGGACCTTAATTGAGAGGGCTGGGAATCTGTTGTCCTGTCCGTAGGTGTTGAGGAAGGGGGTTACAGCTGCCAGCTCTTTGGTTGCTCTCAGGGCATTTGCCATTTGCTACGTTTCTTCAGTGTGGCCTTTGGCCTTTGGCTTCCAGAAGCAATTAGAAAATGAGCAATATCCTCCCAACCCCTTTCTTCTTAGCACAACATGCAGTGAGGGGGTCTGTCCTGTAGCCATATGGTAATCCTGGTTAAGTCTTAATAGGCAGGCTATCTAAATATAATTGTTATAATTGAATTAGAGCAGACTTATTACAAACTTATAAACAGGATAAGCTTGTCCAGCAGAACTGAACAAGCATTATTGTTCCCCCTAGCTAGATTTTTATCACTGATAGGTACTATATGTCCTCCTAGGTTACATATTTGGGAAGGGTGATAATTACTGCCATATCTGTCAGCAGTGTTGCAGTGCTTTGATAAAGGCTAGTCTGCTCACAATCAAGTGACTAAGGAGTTGTTTTTGGCTTTGTTTATGCCAGGGGGAGGGGGGGAAGACATTTTTTGAGTGAGATCGTAGTTGGAGTCTGTGGAGCAAAAAGGATGAATAGTTTCTTGGAATTGTAACTTGGAAAGAAATTAGCAGAAAGAGTACCTCTCAGATCTGAAAACCAGCATGTGGAGCTGGTGCCATGGTTTGAAGGCACAGGTGGCTGTATGCAAATACTCATTGTATTTGTGCATGGTTAAAAATTAACTTATTGTATATGTTTATCCAGGTTGAAGCATCATGTCACAAATGAAGTACTTCAATGACCACTGCTGTTTTGTAGTATTGTGATTATTCCTGTTCATTTACAACCAGACTAATGTAATACCTCATATCAGAAATGACAAAAAATTTAATAGGATATTATGAACAGTTGTGATAACTTAAAGAAAAAAATGGTCTGTGGGTTGCAAAAGTAAGGTGTTTTTCAGGGAAAATTACCTTAGAGATTCAAAAGAACAAATAATCAGCAGAAAACACACCAGGCACCAAGCTGAACCTGATGGGGGTACAGAAGGGGTACAGTTTGCCCTAGACCTATTTCAGGAGTTTATGGTGGAAGTCAGACATTGTGTAAAAAGGGATAAGGCTTATGCTCAGTGTCTAGTAGCACTATGTGCATAATATCAACACATTATTAAGGGTCTAATAACAGAAAAACTATCTGTGTCAAGAGAGTCTTCAGCTAGTTCTGGTTTGCACTAAATTTATAAATTTATTATGACGTTAGATTTTTTTTAGCATTTAAATAAACTTCAGAGGGGAAACGGACTTGCTTTTTCATGGAGAATAGAGCTAGAATTGTCTAGTTAGTGATTTTTTTCCCCTAAACATAATGAAATTGCCTTATGGATAGACTGATGGGGTATCACTGCTGGTGATCTGGGTTCCACGCAAGGTCACTATTTTTTCTATGGCTGATCCTGAATGTGTATTTGTATCTGACTGGGTCATGGAGGTCTTGTTCCAGGGAACAACTCTGCTGTTGGTGCCGGAAGAAGATGCTGAAATGCAAAGTGATGCAAATTCAGAATAACCTGGTCTTGCATGGGCCAGGGCTGAGTATAGAGGCTACTGTCCTGTCTTAGTGGTTGTGACCTCATTTGTCCACTTTTGGTTTAGCATTATTTTGAAAATGAGGTTATTCCTGACACCAGAGATTATGGAGAAGCTATCTGATGATTTCTTTCTTGTTGTAAGATTCTTGAGTTCCATACTGATCAGGGCAATGCTGTGAAGTTGGGAAGCTGCAATATTTGCACCATGTACACATCTTCCTCGGGAGAGTGGATATGGTGTATATGTGTGCATCATTGTGTAACAATCTGAATTTGTTTGCCCACTTTATTCAAGTCAGGTTTTTCATATAAAATTTTTATCTCTGTTTAAAATTGTGACATATTAGCCTATATTTACTATGATTTACTACTTATATTTTGTTTCCAAAATGTTTAAATGCTACAAAGTTTAGAGCCTGCATGTTTGACATACCACCAAACATGAAAATTTCACCTCTCTGTAGTAGTTAGTCAGTTCTGTGGATAAAGAAATAGTGTTTTCAATTTACTACCTAAAGAGATTGATTGGAAATTGAGAAGCAATTGTGTTCTCTTCAATTGTTTGTATTAAAAATAAGTCTCTTTTAATCTTAAATTTCTTCAAGATGTTATCACCAAGAATTGCAGTTCATTTAGCTGAAAAGACTACTTCCTTTTGATTTATAGATAATTTTCCTAAACTGTCTTTTAATAATCTTGGGGTGGGAGGAGACCGTGTTTGTGTGTATGAATCCAGAAGTCTAATAAACATGCTTAACCATTTTAGACTGTTATTTTCTGCATTTTACCATTTCAGTTTCCATCTGAATGCAATTCAACACAAATTACTAAAAAATCACTCTTTCACTGGTTCATAAATCAAAATGCAAAACTTCAGTGTATGAATAAATTTTCTGATACATAGCTGTGTTAATATGTTTTCATTTATATATAATTTCTTTCTGTCTGAAAATATATATATTTTCTGTAGCATCCTGGTTAAAAACAAGTAGTGCCAAAAAATGTGTTTAATTGAAAGCCAATAGGTTTAGTACCTACAATGAAAATAGATCCTTCTGTAGGAAACAAAACTAAGAAGTAAATGCTCAATAAAATATTTTAATAAACTTAAAAACAAGTTTCCTATCAATTCAAAATTATGCTTTTTTTAATAATTAAGCTTTGCTCTTAAATTGGTCCACAAATGTTGCATTAACTTTAACACTTTCATTACAACGTAAGAAAAACATTTGGATTTAAAATAAGAGCATTAAATGGGGTATTGAAATGCTTTTATAATTGGCTTTTATAAAAGAATATTTTTTTAAAACATCAAAAATAAAATTCATTTTGCTTTGGGATAAGCTCAGCTCTTAGCAGCTTTTTGTTGTTGTTGTTGACTCAGAGCATTAAACTTCTGATAAAAGTTAAATCCCAACAAGAAGACAAAAATTGTTTATTCATCTCCTGTGCAATTTGGCTCAGATCTCTGGAAAAGGGGGTGGGGAACAGATTATTCCCTTTCTTTGCTCAGATTGTTTTGTTCCCATAGATGTGAATTAGTACCATGAAGAACAGACACCACATTGAATCAAATCCAGGCTATTTTCGAGGAACTTTTGCTTTCTTAGCAGGTTGGTGTTTAAGGAGTAGACCTGATAGATACTCTTAAATGTAAAAGAACAGCAATAAAGCTATTCAGCGTAGTCTATAACAAACTTTAAAACAAAATATCAAAGCAACAAATGTTTGCATGCAAAGGAACTGCCTGCCCAATTAGAAATGTACATGCCCAGAAGTTAGTTTAAGAAGTTTAAGAAACTTAACTTTTAAAAGTTTACCTTAGATTTATCTGTAGCAAGAATCGAGAACTTGGACATGTCTTTTGTGTTTCTCCAGTGCTATTTCTACTGTCATCTATAATCAAGCTGTTTACCTTCCTACTCACAAGTAGAATCGTAAAATCACAGAACAGCTTGGGTTGGAAGGGCCATTAAAGATTACACAGGTCCAACCCCAATGCCCCCCACTAGACCAGCTTGCCCCATCCAGCCTCCGGAGTTCAGGAATTCATAGCTTCTCTGGGCAACCTGTGCCAATGCCTCACCATCCTCTGAATAAAGAGTTTCTTCCAAATACTTAATGTAAACCTTTTTTTAAAGGTTTTAAAACCGTTACTACATAGTCCTATTACTACACTCCCTGACAAAGAATCACTCCCCATCTCTCCTGTAGGCCCCTTTTAGGGACTGGAAGGCTGCTATAAGATCTCCCCAGAGCCTTCTCTTCTCCAGGCTGAATTACTACAACCTTCTCTGCCTGCCATCATAGGAGAGGTTCTGCAGCCCTTTGATCATCGTTACGGTAGAGTGAGTTGATTTCTGTCCACCTGGATTTTAATATTTCTGCACCAGTGAAGAGGTATATGTCAACATGTGGGCCCTTATGCTTGTGTTTTTGTAGTGCTTTGCTACCTGGAACAAAGGCTCTGTCCTGATTGCCCCAAAACAGTGTTATGGATAATGAAACATAGCACCTAAAGTGGTAGTCTGAGGTCATGTGGAATTTCTAGTCAAATTTACAGAAATATTTGCAGTGTAGATATGATTTATCAATTGGAACAAGATACGTGAGCATTCATCAAAAGTCAATTGGAAGGTCAGTCAGAAGAACAAAGGTGCTTTTTATTAGGAAAGCAGATTCCGAAAGCAGATTCTTTTTAATCAATGATAGAAAATTATAATGTTAAGTGAAAAGTCCACTGGTCATTCTTTTGTTCTCTTTCCTCTCCTTTTCATGCAATAGCTTGACGGAATTAGGCTAAGGTTTTATCTAGCCTAATTTGCAATCTCCAATACAAACCAGTAGTGGGTTCTTCTTAGAGTGAGTCAGTTTTAGAAATCAAGGTCCTCCTTGACCCCTACCCTAGTAACTTTCTCCATTTCTGATAAGGAAGGATTCAGGGTTTTCTGAACTGCAAGCTCTTTCCAAGGATAGGTTTTCCCATTACATAGTTTCACTCCATGTCTCTAATTCTGGAGCTTTGAGAAATAGTGAATGTTTTTTTTTGCTTGTTTGTTGTTTGTTTTTGTTTGTTTGTTTGTTTGTTTGTTTGTTTTCACTTCATAATTGTATAAGTATTCTCACTTTAGTTGTGAAAATTGTTTTGTTGTTGTTGTTGTTGTTTGTTGTGTGTTGTTGTTTTTTTTTCCCTACCCTAAAGAACTATAGTCTATTAACATACACTGTATTATCCTTCCTTGCTCTTTTTCAGCATAAAAAGAAGAAACATTTATCTGGAATTTTAAAAGTGGGTGTTGATTTGGTTCCACTAGGGAAACATGCATGGGGCTGCAAGGGCAAGTATTTATTGCTGATCACAAGTGGGTAGAAATGTAGCTTACTAATTTTATACTAATGCACTTGAGAGGGAAGAGATCCAAGCACTGAAAATAAAAGCATCACATGTCCTCCATTATTTGCTTACAGAAGCAAGAATACACAGTAGGATGGTATTGCAAACATAAGCTGATCCTTTTTCCATTGAAATGAACATCAGTTGATTAACTTCAGTAGAAGCAGGTTATGCCCAAATGATAATCTGCATATGCATTCTTCCAGCATTTGGGAAACAAACAACTGCATGTCCTGATTCTATCTTTATAAATGCAAATTAAAATAAAGAGCAGCAGTTGATGTTTTTGCTGAGCAATGTTGACCTATTCATGCTTGGTCAGTAGTTATAATTTTTAAATTATAATGTCTGGGTGTGAGTTAGGCATCTTATGCTCTTGTAATAAACAGTAGAAAGAAATGGCTATTCAGGTATAATTCATCTCACGTGGTTTAGACCTCCAATATGTAACTAGATGAACTGCCTTCTAAAAGCATCAGCTTTTCTACACTAATTGTAACGGTCAAGTGACATGTTAGGTAATATTTGTATTTCGTCAGATGAATCTCATAGTGTGTACTGTTATTGCATTGAGTTGTTTCTTCCATACTGTCAGCTCATTCTGCCATGACAATGTTTTCAAGGCAGCCAGGTGCATAGGTGCATAACAGATGACAAAACTTAATTGTACCAAAACCACTGTAATCAAAGGAGGTTTTTTTTTATGTTTGTTTGTTTTTTGTTTTTGTTTTTGTTTTTTCCCTGATCCTGGGTGATTTCACTTCAGTTAATCAAAACCAAGCAAAGGTCTTACTCCCAGCTTTGGCAGAATATAGTCAAAATCTGTTCTACTTTCATGTCTTTATAGAAACTTGTATATTGTGTTTGCAGAAAGCACTAGCATTCAGCAAGTCACTCAGACTGAGCTCAGGTAAGTGTATAACAGTAGTTTTAATATTGCTGTTTGCCATAGTACCCATTTTTAATTCAAATTTTCTATTGCTTAATCACTAGACTTCTTTGTCTGAACTTTTCAAGTGTAGAGCATGTTGGTCTCAACTGAGAACAGTGAGATAAGCAGTGTGTGTATACCTATGTGTCTCAAGCACTTAAGCTGTGTCATTTTTTTTCTGGCTTTTGTAATTAGAATGTGTGTTTTCATCCTATTTACATTGTCAGCATGGATCTCTTGCATTCTTGGTGCTTTGAAGTGGATGTGCTTCTTGAAATGCAGTAGTGTTGTATCCATTTTCTAAGAGAGCACCAGCATGGCACTTTTTAGGGGATGACATGACATAATCATTAAAAAATGATTAAAAAAAAAAATAACTAATTAAAAAAATCAGACATGACATAATCATTAAAAGCAAGCAAACAAACAAGCAAACCAAACTCAACTCCTCTTTGGCCTTTGGATTCTACAAATGAAAATAGGTCCTTTACTGAGTGTTTTTCAGTCTTAAGAGCTGCCTTCATGCAGTTGCTTTGCAGTTGACCCTTCAGACCTATTTTGAGTTACCAGATGAAAATAAGGTTTCCCTTCAAGGGTTGGTTGCCAGGGGTAACTGGCACTGACGCCAAAAGATGAATACTCTACCTACTTAGGATAATGCCTACTTTGTGAGCTAAATAAAGAGCTAAATTGCAGAGAAGGAAGTTGGATAAATGTGAAATATCAAGGGAGAAAAAAACAAGATTACTAAGGACACAGAATTCAGAAAGGATTATTGCCTTTTGCGACAGTAATGGCCTGGTATACAGTTCGTGTACGCTGTTCTGCAGCCAGGCGCTCGGCTCTCTCAGCCCTGCTGCTAAATTGAACAGCATCCATACTACCTCTGCCTGGATAATAAATAAAGCTATGGAAGTGAGAGGCAGGGAGGTGGAATATTTCACATGGAGTAATTACTTTGAATTTAACAGAGGAATGATAGTTACTGTGATTGCTAAAAGTTAGTATTTTGAGCCTGAGGCTGAGAGACTCAGCTGTTGCTGGGAGAAGTACCACTGAAATTCAGAATTTCACAGCAAAAAAATCATGCACCATTGGTGTAAGCAAAGGTTAAAAAACTCTCTGTATCTAGCATTGTATAGTGGAATGAATTTATTATTTTGATGTTAGATTCAAATGTGGAAGCAATCTTAGTGCCTTTTCCTCAAAAAGCCACTGGTCACTTTGTGTGATATGGCAAAAAAAAAAACTTTCAAAATAGTTCAGTGATAATACTGAACAGTGTGATCAGAACTTGATATCTACTGATGTATTCATATTTATGCAAAAGAAGATGAAAACACATGACCCACATTATTTAATATCAAAAGATATAAGCATTTAGTTTCTTAGTTAGCTAAACACACTAAGTAATTTCTCAGTAGCCAAGAATAACACCATATACAGTTACACACAGCGATGTGATTTTCAGAAGCAGTGTTTCATGCGATTTTGCTCAACAAAATATAGCCAAAAAATGGTGTATGGACCTCTGTAAGTGACTCAGTGGGTTGAGCAGTCAAGGCTGTTACTTATAAATCATTTTCCTACTGTGGCCGTTAGGAGTTTTCAGGAAGATCCAGTAGCTTGTTCATCAGATTTGTTCTGAAGATAAAAACCAATTCTCCCAGCCAGTTTACTGCTAATTTTATGAAAGACAAGTACAGGATTTTTTTACTATTCAGAGTCCACAAATGCCTCAGATGGTTCAGGCTACATTTATGCAGTAGCTTGCATTTATATTGGAGATCTCTTTGTCATTCTCTGCAAATGGCATCTAAGGCTGCCAACACTCATCATGGTTCTGCAAAGAGAAAGATTTTTGCAGGTTGGCAGCAAGACAGCAAACAACAAGCTGCTGCTTTCACTTTCCATTAGCTTTTACTGTTATAAGCTCTTTCCAGACAATAAAGAAATGTCACAGCGTATACGCAGAAGTATGACTTAAAGATAACTGTGACAGTGAAATGCTATGGGCTGAATATCCCCACCTGAAAGTCAAAAAAGGGAGCAGGAAGAAGTATTTTCCTTTCATATGTACTTTTAGTGGTTTTTGTAGCTTCTGTAATATTCTGCCTTGTTTTGAGTACTCATTTGTGTTGTGGAGTAAGGGTCCAATCTTATGTTCTTGAGACAGTGTCACATAACACATGGAAATCCACTTTGGTCCACAAACTGTGATCCCAGGTAAGCTCTACTTTCAGTAAGTGTGTAATGTCATGAAGTTCATTTAGTGTATATCAGATAAGAAAAATAGCTTTGCATAGCTAGGAAAAATATACTAAATTAACTTAAGGATATACCTGAGCAGCGTCAAGTATCCTGTGCTCCAGTGAATTTCCATGGGTACTCTGAAGTCATCAGCACTGCTTTTCACGGACAACAGAATGGCCAAATGATCATATAGTTTCTCTCTGTGCACTTGCATTTTATGTTCATCTTAACAGAACTCAAATTCTCCATCTGCAAAACCATCTGGTAGATAAGAGATGCCTACCTTTAAAAAAAAAAAAAAAAATTCTTTGCCATGTGTCACACAGAATAGTAGAAGAGACTCCTGGCTTGTTTCCTGTATAAAACGTCCTCAGACACAGAGCCCCCACTGTGGAAGTTACGGCTAGAAGAGACCAGGCAAAGCCTGTGATTGACTGTTTCTCATTTCTAACTACTACATGATTTTGCACAGTAGGCTTTCCAGGGAAATTCCAGGAATCAACGGATGAATGTATGTAGTTATGCTTAAAAATACACTAACAAATATAACTAAGAGTTCATAATTCACTCAGGACCTTACCAGTCATTCATCCAAATAATGATACAATTTAGGATGATGAAACAAAATTTAGAAGATGAGAGAGTGGTAATTGTAGGTAGTCAGCTTTCTGGACTTTGTACGGATGGAGGTGAAATTGTAGCAATCATCCAGAATCCTTTAGTGTTTTTTGCAGTACAGGCAGTGCTTTAGTCACTGCAGTTTCAACCCTCTGAAGCTTATATTTTTGCACACTGAGAAGCTGATTTCGTTTTTATCTTAATTAAAAACAACTGCAAGTAGAGAATGCTTTCAATATAAAAGGGTCTTCTCCAGTTTCACATGTCAGAATGTCAATGTGTTCAGATCTTTTCCTGATGTTTTAATTTTGATCTTATCTTTGTAAAGTAATGATCTAAGAAAAATTCCTGAAACTGTTGAGTTATATCAAATGTCTGTGGATCTCATGGAGGGACCTTTTTTGATTTCTTACAGTTGTCAGCAGGTTTATAATGAACTGAAATATGAGATAATTATTGGAGTTGAATATGCTGTCAATGTCTAGTGAAAATGAATGCCAAATGGTCTGTTACGTTCTTGATATCAATGCAATGTGCTTAAGTAGACTTTCTTATTCAACATATATAGAAAAAAATCATAGTTATTTGTCAGTCTAATTTTGCATTCTTTTCATTTCTTTATTTGACATCAATGAACACTATTTTTCATCTTAACCATACAGCTCCATAAACTTCGCTTAACAGCTTTTCAGAAAAGAAAGACTCCTAAAATAGAAAATACAAAAAAGCTATGTGCATGAAACATGGATTGTGGGAGTGTTTTACTTCTAGATTTTACTTGTGCTTCTGTTACAAAGATTTTAAGTTTTTAAAGGAACAATTATGATTATCTCGTCCTTCTGTACAATTAGCAGTGGCCATACATGATAAATATCTGAAAGAGGGCATATTCTCATTAAACTAGCTGATACCTTGCACAATAGAGTTCCAAAAGCCAACTACTTTTATGGTTAAAAACAGATATCTAACTTGAATCTTGAATTTCTTCCCTGCTATTTTATCTGCATTTGCTCTTGTTCAAACCATGTTCCTTAATCTCTTGTCTCTCTCCTCCCTCACTGTATCCAGTGTATCCATATATATTGATCATGCTCCCTTTGAATTGGATCTGCTATGCCAAAGCAGCCATTCTCCCTTAGCCTCCTCATATATGAGTTCCTCAGTTTTTCTGTAAGAAGATTGAGTAGAATTCTCCATTAACTTCCAGGCAAGGACTCACCTATTCTTCTTTCAACTTACTTCCCAGTCCCTGTGGAGGATATTGCTTAGGCTGTTAGCTTCCCCATCTGTAAGGACAAACACAGGGCCCTGCTGGTCAGACCAAAGATAGGTTACTATTTGTTGTTTGTATGCACAGGTATGGAAAGATGATGTCCTGCAATATTCCAGTAACCTACGTCTGTGTCTCAGCAGGGACCTGTAATGATACTTTGCTTTGATACTACAGCAAGTGCTGTAATGATACTTTGAAACTCTTTGTACTTTGGCATTGAAATCTCTTTGACCATTATTCAGTTTGATCATTCAATTTGATGTTGAAGTATAGATTTGTTTGCTGTTGGCACTTACTTCTCTGAAAGTGTTAGAAATTGTGTTTCTTTCAAAGTGTCTCTTGAAGATTAGCAGTTAAAAGTTTGGGAGTTGAACTAAAGTTGAACACGAGTTTAGATTTATTTGATTGTAGAAGTGTGTGTTAAATATTCACACTTGAATGTTCACCTCACAGATTCACTCCAGTGAATATTAGTGGCAAATTTTGTAGAATGCTAGTTTATATTTAATTAAGTCCAAAAGAATTTCATATGCATAAGTAAAGTTCTGTGCAGTTTTACACCAATGTTAATGACAACAGTCTGTGTTAAAGTACATGTATCAGGCCACCAGCATGCTGCTAAAACTGTCACGTTCATATTCATTTCAGAACAGGATAAAGTACTCTTTCAAGGTGCCCAACTCAGTTCAAGCAGGTATGGGACAAATGGGTTTAACTGTCCTTTTTACTAGTGTAAGCGCATAGTGTGTGTGCCTAGTAGGAGAAGGGCAGCAGACTTTGGTTAGTGCAAGTCTAACAAGAAGAGCAGAGTTGTTTTTAAGGACTAGTGAAACCATTGTGAAACAAAACAAAACAAAACAAAACAAAACAAAACAAAACAAAATGAAATAAATAAAATAAAATAAAATAAAATAAATAAAATAAAATAAAATAAAATAAAATAAAATAAAATAAAATAAAATAAAATAAAATAAAAATAATTATAAAATTATCTATTGTGATCTTTATAAAATGCAATTCCACATGTGGTGATAGCAGCTTCCTTTATAGAACTGTTGAGATTTTTATACCGGAGTAATTTAATTCTTATTAGCTGTCCTATTAGATGATAAAATAATCAGTGATTTGTACTTATTTACGTAGGCATCTTAGAATTTTGAAAATAACAGAAACATCAACTTTGCTTCTCTTGTAATTTATACAAGCATTCTATTGAATGTTATTTGAAGACTTTTTATGTAGACCGGAGATTAACTTTTTGAACCTAAATATTTAAAAGATTCATGCCAAGTAATGTGTATGAGCTGTACAAGACAGAAAAAGACAGTTTCAAAATTCAGCTAAGTAGTAGATTACAGAAAAACATGTCATTTTTTTTTTCCATTTTTATAAAGTAGCTTTTAAAAATGTTTTAATATTACAAGTTCAGCTATGGAATGTATCCATCTATTTATTAGTAGTCACACTTTGCTATCCACAGTTCAGAGGGAGGAAAGGTTTCTAGAAATGTGTACTGGGGGGTTTTAGTGAATTTGTCTGTATTTCTTGGAGCTATGCCACACTAGAAGAAAAAGTTCAATTATTTGATAGGCAAACTACATCCTCTAACAGAGGGTGACTAAACTTACAGAAAGTTACATTATAATATATGTATTATATAGTATATGTATTTGAAAATTGCTGTGCAAACAATTATATATTAACAAAAAAGATTCCATATATTAACAGAAAAAGACTTCATGGAATTATATTTTATTTCCTGTATTTCTATTTCCTCATCATTATTTTGAGTTAATAAATTTCACATTTCCCTTTTAGAAAATTATATTTTGAAAAAAAAATGCTAAATATAGTATTAAGAAGACTTATTTATATGAAAAAATTGTTGGTACCCTCCTTGTAATTCTATTATGGTAATTCTGTGTGTTTGCTAATGGCCTTATTTGAGAATCAGTGACCTTTCCCAGTTTGTCTGGTGTGTACAGCAGTGCAAAGGTAAAATATAAAGGGTTGTCTGTGTGTATTCAAAATATAATGAAATTTCTGCATCTTACATCTTTGTGTTTTGGTTTTAATATACCATGATGGTATTTTAGTTGGAAGCTTAGAAAGAACACTGATATTTATTTATTTATTTATAATTATCCTTCAATTTCTGGAGAAAAAAAAATGAGAACACAAATCTGTTGTACTTTCTCTGTGATAGTTATAATTCAGCATGCCCAAAGTGGAACCATGAAAGTATTTCCTTGATTCTGTATTCTTTGGCAGGAGCATAATGAATAATAAAAAATAATCTCTATAGAAAAACACATGCTATCTTTTCACCATGGCTTTGCATGATTGTAATGAGAAGATTACTTGGAGCTTTTTATTGTCATATCAAGTTGCTAACTGTTGAAATACAAGACTGTTGCTATATATTACTGCTAGGAAGCAGAGCATCTATGTGTGTGGCCTCATGTCTAATGCTGCAGCTTGCCATCCTCTGTCATTCCTACCACCTATAATTAACTAATTGGTAGGGTAATATTTTCTTCATTTCTTTAATGTCTGAATTAAAATTGATGAAAATGTTGATAAAGAAATCAGTCCATTTTGCTTTAGAATGAGAAAATTTGTCAGTCTCTTTTATACAAATATTTGTAAACATATATTTCCTTATGGAGAATAGTATAATATATACAGACATGTAAGCAGTATTTATTTTCCCCAGATAATTTATTTCTGTCTGACACATCAGCTGAAAATAATTCTCAGGTTGTCCACCGTGACCCCAAAATACAGATCCTACTAAGTCTGCATAGCATTGAGGGGAAAAAATGTACTTGTAACATGTTGGAGGAACTGTAATACCCGTTAGTCCCTTTATGTTCTGTTTCTTCTCCTGTATTCTTTTTGCTGTATGCCTTTTGAATTATGTTGGTGATGAGAGACCCTTGGTAGCTTTTTCTCCAGGTCTTGTATTGCTGCATTCATGCATCATTGTGTTTCTGATCAGAAGACTTAGGCTTTTGAGCCAACAATTTAAAAACATGCCTCGGTTTAATCACCCAAATCATTTTAATTGATCTAATTTAATCTTGAACATTGGCAATGCCCTTTCTGAATTCGTAGTTGTTTCCCAACGTTGTTTCATAGCAGTTCAAGTCCTGCAGAAAGTCACAGTTTAAATAATTTTAAGTGATGATTGTAACTAGCTTTATCTAGTGCTACAGTGGCACTAGAAGTACAGTAGGAAGGAGGTGATAGCACCTTTTTTTCTCATTTTTGTTTATGAATAGCCCCAAAATAGAATCCACACTGTAAATATGGTTGAAAGAGCATTTTCTGGATCAGTTACCAAACCTAAAAAATCGAAGAGTAGGAGCTCTGGGCTTGTCTTTCCTTATCCAGCAGGGTTCATTCTTTTTCTAATTAAAATACATTTTGAATAGTCCGTGTAGCTCCCTAAGTCATATAGTATGCAACATAGCGTGTAAGAGTTATTACTCCAGAACTGTTTTTTGGAGTCTTGTATTTTACATATTTATTTCCTGTGTCAGACAGCACCAATGAAGCCCTCTTTATTCCCGAAAGGGCATGAGTTAATGAGCACAAACTGAAGCACACAAAATTCCACTTAAACATAAGAACATAAGAAAAAACATTTTCCTGCCAATAATACAATCCTGTGTCAAATACAAGAACCAGTTGCCCAGAGAGCTTGTAGAGTCTCCATCTTTGGAGATATTCAAAATCTAATGGGATGCAGCCCTGAGCAACTGGCTCTAGGTGACCCTGCTGTGAGCAGGGAGTTGGACTGACCTCCAGAGATGCCATACACCCTGAACCAGACTTTATACGGGTGTGATTATAAATGTGACATTGTAAAACCTTAATCAATATATTATTTCTCTGAAGAACAGCCCAGCTACATGACCAAATAAAATTTAACTCGTTACTGATAACAACGGTAGATGAAAAGGCACAGTGGATAGGCTAGATGAAGAGCTTTAGACATGATTCAATGCCCCAAAGCTTCCTATTGGCTTATTTGAGTTTGAAACTTGGACTCCTCCTTTTTTTTATACATGAAAGCAATTAAAAAGACTTTGTGTTGATTTTAACAACTTGTGTGATAGGGATCTTTCAGTGTGCAAATTCTGGCAAGAAACTTGCTTTTTTTTTTCTAAGCCTGGTTCCAGATGTTTTAATCCCTACTTCCCTGATCAGTGTCTTTTCCTGGTACGCCCAGATCTTAAAGACACAGTCTCCAGGACCAGACGTTTGGCCTGTCATGAGGATGATGGTGGCCTTTGGAGGTATCCATAATGTGGTTTTTGTGCCCTGAAAAACAGATATTGAAAACATGTTCTGGATAATTGAGGTCTATGACAGAGGTAACCATGACATGCAACTTGCTGAGGGTAGCTTGGGTTAAAAGTTGTTTGTATACATTTTGTATGCTGAAAAGTTATCAGCTAAGAAAGGACGGGATAGGTTTAGAACAAATTGCAAAACCTGCTGTCATTGAATGCACATAAACCAGAAACTGGGATCACAGCCTAAAAGGCTGGTCAATTAACCAGATCTACACATACAACAGAGATGAAAAAAGCAACCTGAAACTTGCAGACAGTAAAATTATCTGCACTGTGAGACAAGGTTCAGGGTCTTGCAAAACAGCCATAAAGCCTCACAGTGAGAAGGTGCTGCATCAACCATGTGCTATAAGCTGAGGGAGCAGCCTCAGTGCTCCCTGGCAGGATCCAGCAGCTTCCCTGTAGAGAAACCCCTTAGAAACTGTGAACCATGGCTACAGTGGGGTGGTGGGACAACCAGAGCTGTGGAGGTGATTTGGAAGACCTAGGTGCCACTGAAGGGAAGTATGTCTCAGCTTCAAACCCAAAATCTAGGCTGCCATCTCCTGCTGAGTTTTAGTCCCAGTTAAACACACAGTTTTAGTTTCCCTTGCTAATTGCCAGCTGCCTGGAGTAGTCTCCAGCAGTGGTAGCAACGTGGTGGGCAGGGCCAGTTGCAATCTGCTGGTCTGGAGCAACATAGGAAGATGTTTACATAAAAGCCACTGGACAAGGCTCATGTAAATTATTGTGTGATTTTAAATTATACCATTTTAATAATGCTGTGAAATTTAGCATTATCCCCTGATTTCAGAATTCTGATGTGCTTTGTAGAGAGACTTTGTATGCATTTCTGTTTAAATGTGTACAGCTGTGTAGCCCTGTACCTCTAACAATGCCTAGGCATGTAGTGACAGCAGAACATGCATATACTTTATCTCTTGATTTAATACAACTGAACTGAAAATTACCATGGTAACTCTTGCATCATATGAATCAGTTGCCGATATATGAGGGCATCACTGCATCTTTCTGGACTCTGTGCTACAAATATGTTTTAAGAAACCTGGGTTATTTATTGTTATTGTTTTAGGGTTTGCTTTCTGAAGAAGTTCTAACTTGAGGCTGGAAACAAGGCTATGTGGCTAAGGTATTGTGCTGCTCCAAAGCAAATTGAATTCACACTGCTAAATAATCTCTCCTTCCCCAGTAGCTCTGTAAGTAATGCCGTTAAGATGTTCGCATAATCCTCATATTTCAGTAATTGAACTGCTGCTAGAGTACTGTGCAATTCTCTATGCATTATGCTTGTTCCTGACTAATACTTTGTTAATACAATAAGAATATCTGGGAGAAAGAGCAGTTCTGCATAGCTTGCAGCTACTTTGTCCTACCGTTGAGTCCCCACAAATTAATTAGGTTTTATTCTCTTGAATGCTCTGGGAAACCAAGGCATCTACAAATGCTGTAGGAAATAATAATGATGAACTAGTGGGTGGCTCAGTTAATTAGCAAAATCTTTTGAGTTTAGAGCATTAATAATGAAATTTAAACTATAGATCTCATCTGTGTATGTAGAGCAATGCATTGCTGTACAGAGATACCCGAAGTAACTCTGACAATGTAAGCTCAGTAACAAAAGCAGCACAACTACATTAGTCCAGCTTTTGTAGGGATGGTAAAGTAATGCACTTCTTACTACTCAACTATTCTGCTATAAACTTTAAAATAATACTACCAACAGATCAGTTGATTGCCTAGGTACCCATAGTAAAATAGATTAAGGGGGGGTGGGGGAGGAGGGATTAACTACCCCACCAGCTATTTTGAAAACACAGTAGTAGTTATGTGTAATTGGTAGTTTCTTCACATTAACATGTTAATGATTGAACATATCCTGAATACTTGGTAAATACAATGTTCATGGTAAAAAGGTAAAAAACCTTTTAACTTGTTGGATACCCACTATGAAGGGACTGCTGCTGTTGTGTCCTTTCAGAGCCTTACAGAGGTTCTGAAAACTTTTCTAAATTATTACCTAGGACAATTTGAAACCATTACCCATGAAAATAAATTTGAAAAGTTCAGAGTTAAAGACAATGTGCTGTCGAAGTATCTGTTTCGCATTCATGTATCATACCTTTTCTATTCCTTCTACCATGTTTGCACCTGGCAGTGTGCCACTCCAAGCAGTCAGGGGCAACACTATGCACCGGTTGGGTGTCATGGCACTTCTGTTCTACAAAACCTTTAGGGTTTAGGAAACTACCACCAAATGCTTCACGTTTGTGCTACACTTATCATGCCTTCCCCTAGAGGGGTTGACAGCTCACATGTCATGTTGCAGTGCTCCAGTGTCAGTGGAGTGGTATCTGTGGGAGCAGTAACTTTCTCATAGTGATGTCCAAGGGCAGGGGTGAAATAACTTTGCAGAGTCCAGTACTGTTCCAGGTCTGTTTCTTTGATCTTTCCCACACTTCCCTAAATATGTAGCAATGTAAATATTTGTATTAATATCTCTGTTAGCAGTAAAATTATTACTGTTGACAGCATACTGGGGGATACTATGTGAAAGGCAATAATGTTCTGTAGTGTGCACTTCCTGAGTGCACTCAGATACCATTTAGTGGTGATGGTAGGGGAAGAATCTTACACAGGATAGCAAACTGAGACCAAACAGTAGATGCAAAAATAACTGCTCAGGAACAAATAATTTCTGCCTTTTACTGCCCCTAAGCATCTTTGCTTCCTTTCATTCTGAACATTACAGGAGATTGAACTTCTGCTCTGTATTTCCTCTCCAAATTTCAACATTTTCACAAGGTCTGTAGGTCCTCTTTGGGCTTTAGGAAGTCTAATTTATTTTCTACAATATGAATTAAATCATCTATCAGTAGTGGATGTTTCTGAGACTGGAAATTGCTAGCCATTTCATAAGTTACAGCAAAGAAAGCTCTTCTGTGTCGTGTTGTTTCTAGAACAGAAAAAGTTTATTTATTTATTTATTTATTTATTTATTTATTTATTTATTTATTTTTAATGTTACTGGATAAAAACGTTAGTGGAGAAAGTGATCTTAAAGACTGCTTTATTCAACCTGAAGTGTTCAGACCTTCACTTTATAAGGGCAGTCCAGCTAATTAGTCTGTGCATGATGTGTATTACATGGCCTTCCAGAATCCCATGTGTATTATTTGTTAAGGCAACTTATTTTATCTTATGGTAACAATACCAAACAAATGGAAGATACTGCTATAGTAACAGTTAGACCCTTCCTAAACAATGTAAGCTGTCAATGATAGTCTGGAATTCCTTTATGACCTGTAGCTGTACTTCCCACTGTTTTAAATGGTTGCTTGTATCAGAATTTCTCTTCACAGAACTTGACCACTTTTTATTCTAATGCACAGCATGTTAAGTAAAATTAAATTACATACTATGAGAAAAGACTACTCCATAGGGTAATGTTTTTCCAGCGTGAACTCAGTGCTAGAATATGTATTTTAATGACAGAGAAATTATAGGCTGTCAAATAGTCATTTAGCAAGGCTGGAGTATTCTGAGTTTCTGCTGCCATTATTAGTGCTTTAATGAAAATACATGTAACTAAAAAGAAACTCTTTTTGAGTACAATTTAGTTAAAAAAGAAAAGTATGTCAAAATCTAAACCTATGAATTGTAGAAATTTAAAACTGTGTGAAATACGGTTTGGGATAGGAAAGCAATTTAAAATGGGTGTAAAAATACCATCAATAAATCATGAAAGGAGAGATTCTGGAGACTATCCCTACCCTGGAAAATAAAACCAAAGTTAAATTTCATGTTTTGGTAGCAGCTTAGTGGCAGCATAAGGCAGATTTATACAAAAATCTAGTGCTGAACTGTACATGCAAATAATAGTGAAGAGAGAGGACGGCGCACTCTGGTAGCCTACAAAATGCAACTGTAGCCTTCAGAGGGAGCAGCAGCACATTCTTCTCTCTCAGAAGATTGTTTGCTGTCACACAGAGCTCAGAGGAAAGGAGCTGTGAAAGGAGATGTGGAATTTCTAGATGTGATAAGTAATAGTTTGCATGTTTTCAGACTTATTCTATAGAATCTGACAGCTGCCCATACCTACTTTATTCAGTGTTTGTCATTATTAATGTCTTCTATGGGTATACCACACCATTCACTACTAACATCAGAACATGCTAAGACTGAAATTTATAGAGGAAACGTTGCGACTACATGATAATCAGTTTATGTTGCCTAGTTTTCTACAGGAAAGGGATTCCTACAGTTTTAAGCTACTTGTAAGCATTTCCTTGGAGGTGACCTGCATGCGCAGTGGTGCATGTACCACTGTTCTGCATTGTGGAAGACAACTTGGCATGTGTTTAAGCAAGGAGTAGAGCAAGGGTGGCTGGCAGAAGAGAAAGTTGCCTATAAAATGAGCTTGGAGGTTGTGGTGCATTATACCTAACATGCTGTGATGGAAAAAACGGCTTTTTTTTTTGAGTGCATGATCTCCCATCTTACTTAAAAGTCTCTAGAATCTATCAGTTTCATGCTAGTGAAATATAAATTAAAGAAGATTAGGGATTATTTCTGAAGTCAGTTGAGTATAGGTAGAAGTTCTCTTGGTAAATGTTTCATACATTCAAAATAAAGATGTTATTTATCCTTAGAGAAACACATCTTTAGTTTATGGACAAACTTTTAAAACAAAGGGAAAAGCTATTAAGTCCTGTGCAGGCCTGTGAATGAATTTCCTTAAGTGTAGGTGAAGAGACCATTAAGGGTGCAGGTTGACACTGGTAGAATCTTCAACTGGGCCTTGCAAGATCATTGCAAAAGTTCTGGGGATGTTAATCATATAATACAATGGGAAATATTAATAAAAATAAAAAAAAAAAACAGCAGATAATAAAAAGGGATGGGGAGAATACCTATCTTTTGCACAGGATATCTGAAAATATTCACAGGGGCATATATACGTGTATTCTCTTTTTCTATATGCTTTTGGTGTCTACAGAATTATTTTAAATACCATATATTATTAAACAAATTAGCAATTCAAGAATCATACATCTTAAGAAGCTGATAACAATGGCTTTTAGATCATTTGGGGGATTTTGATTCATCTCAGAAGGGATAGATGGAGCTCTTGCTGTTTTTCTACAGCCTTTGTTCCTTATCTTATTGAGTAATTGAAATTCAGACTTAACACATATTTGATTCTAAGATACGTATTTTCATTAAAAACTTGCCAGTTATGTGAGAGCTATATAAGTTCTTGAGATATTCATTAAATGAGATTTGTAACAGTTTACATGATATTCTGACAGTTTACCAAATCTATCAGTCAAAAGCAGATGGCCTGCGTTGGTAGGCTTTTTCTGTTATAATGAATATATTTTCAACATATGTACTTCATTTATAATATATTTGTTCACAAGTTTTAATTCTTAAAAATCATTTAATCAACCCATAATACCCTCCTACACTTTAACTCAATGACTGAACGTTCACATGTCATTCATCTGCAGTTCACTTTAGTAATGCACGTGATATGCAACAAAATAAATTATTTAATATATTAATCCTAAAATACTAAAAATACAGCTGTATTCATTTGTCACTTCTTCATACCTACCCCTTCATGAATGTGTTTTGCAATTAGATGTCCAGGTATTTTTAGATTCAATGCTTCACCATAAGGATTGCTTTTTGAATGTGGTCATGTTGGCCATCTCCCTTCAAGTTGAGGCATAGTCTGGCCAAGAGAGGATGGAGAGGAGGAAGAGCACAAAGAGACAAGTCAGTCCCCCAAGGAGGCGGACTCTCCAGTGGCTTGAAGAGCAATGACCTGAAGACCAGACCTTCTTCCATGAGTTGCTACACTTGGAAGCTTGGTGGCTGGGTTGCTTACATCCCAGTTTTCACAGCTGTAAAAGCAGTGTGCAGGACTGTGGCCAGGGCTCTGTCTTGTGAAGATGCCATACACATTTCAGGAGTTTATCCTGAGATGTTAAAGTGGGAAACTCCAACACTGATCCACAAACCATGGCATGATGAAGTGAAGCTTGAATACTGGGGCAGAGACGCAGCTGAGCTAACAACTGCATCAGTGTGGACAAGGGTAATGTCAACAAAAGATTTGTGGTTTTTTTTTAGAAACCTTTTCCCATAACACAGTACATGGGAAGTGGTTTGGTTTGAGACTTTATCTAGAGGAGCTCTAGTGACATGCTATCTTGGGTGATACTCGTAATAAATGTGTGATGGTAAATATGGCTTAAGACCAAATCCTGTACAGAGAAAATGCTCCTAGAAATACTACTTTTTTGTTATTAAGAATTTTGTAGAGAAAAAGTGCAAAGTGAACACATTTTCTACATTTATAGAGAAATTCATTACATTGATGATTTCCAGATTTAAGTAATCAGAATATGTACTGGACTCACGATAAATATGAAGCAGAAGCAAATGAATGTGAACTTCTAAAGTAATACAGAATCATCAGGGGCTGTTTGAGGATTCCTTGTGCTATCTGTGCTTTCTATGGCTTGTTCTTATGTTGCTGGACAGAAACAACTAATGGGGATGTTATCATTAGACTAACATAACCAACTTCTTAATTAATCACATTTACAGGGACAAACATATACTATAAAGACACCTCTTGTTTTGTTTTGTTGTTTGTTTGTTTGTTTGTTTATTTTTCTTGTATTAGATATGTATATTTTTAAGGGAATAATATTTGTCTTAGATGCAATTAAAGACCGTTTTGTTGTTTTTGTTGTTTTTTAGACTTGACTAAAACAATGTAAATTCCTACTTATTCTCTAATTAAACTGTGAATTAAGAAGAATTGCTTGAAAATGTTTATGCTTATTCAGCTACCTGAATCAGCTTGAATTAAATTATGTATTTACTCACTTTACCTTACCATAAGCTCAAATTCAGGGATCATCACCTATATAGCTACAGTTTCTAGCAGTTCAGGAGTTTACCTACTTTCACAAAAGCATTATTGCAAGCTATGGTATAGCACTAGAAATGATGTAGAAGCAGCTCAGGTTTCATGCAATTTCTGCTCAGATACTAATCAGTGTCAGCTATCCTGAGTTTTGTGTTCTGTAATGCTGACACACATTAAACTGGTGAACTTAGCTAGAATCAAATGGTAATGATATGTACTGATAAATTAGAAACTTAGCAGGTAAATAATAGAAACTATCCGAGGGATCTTTATTTTAAAGATTTATAAATACATGGATAAAGTGTACTTTTTCTGGCATGTATATTTGTTTTTATCAGCATACTGACTTACTGTGTCATAGTTGATCATAAAGTGTCATAGCTGATCATAAAATAGTTGACAAACTGAAAGCAGTTTATAAGAGATATTTTATCTGTGTAAGTTCTTTGTGTTTTTATAACCTGGACTATTAGAAGTATACATGTTATGTACATGAACAAAACTTTTAGTTTTCCAGTAGCCAAGTAATGTGATGTTCCAGTTAATGTTAATTAGAAAGTGAGTTGAGTAAGAAAGGAGGATTTATAATGGTTGAAGTTTTTTCACAAATGAATAACTGTACTAGCTAGGTCAAGTCAATTTGTAACAACTGATACTACCATTGCATTGTCACTTAAATTCTTTTTCTGAGGGAAGAAATTCATAATAAAAGGTTATGAAAGGACAGAATTGAAGAGAGCTCCTCGATTTTAAATTTACCTGTTTTATTAACTTAGGTACCTTCTTCTCAGTTCCGATATAATAAATTACCTACTGGGGCTTTCTCAACTCTTTTCAGTTTTCTTTAAATGTAAATAAAAAGGGAAATAGAATAAAACCCAGAATCTTAATAAAAATATTGTATTTTTGTTTCTGGGTTTGTTTGTTTGTTTTTCCATGAACCACTCTGAGACTCCATCCATTAGATTTTTGCATCAGAAAAGCTTGTTCTAATTTTATTTTATTTTTTTCTCATTCATCTACAAAGATACTCAGGTTGTTCTTCAGTACCACCTGAGTTAAGTCATTCTGTCTGTGTTCTCTGCCTCATAGCCTGTTTTATTAAACTGCAATACTGTTTTAGATTCATGTCAGTTTGTGTGAATAAATGTTTATGATTCTTTATAAAAGAGTCTCCCAAGAAGCAAAACCCCGAGAGCCTATATCTAATACATGCTTACTGAGAGGACCTTGTAAAACTTATTCTTCACTACTATTATAAGATTTGTCCTAAAATTCTTGGAGATAGAGAAGAAAGGTGATCACACTTAAAAATATTAATCACATTTCATTTAGCAATAATTGTATGTTCTCTGTTAATACTTTGTCCACAGATTGGATGGTATATTTAGATAACTTCATCCCAAAGAAATAAATTAACAATATTCAATAAAACATAAAATATATTATACTAAGCTTATAAATTATGACTTTGTTTTGGACATACTATTATGTATTGTAACTGTTTTGAACAATCAGGATTAGGGTAGAAAATAGGTAAAATACTAATTATATATCTGTAGAAAAAAATACGTCGAGTTTGTAGAGATGTAAAAAAGTAAATGGGAGTAGGATAAATATGTGTGTATATTCAGATATTTGTCCAACAGTAAGCATTTTTAAATGTATATATTTTTAAAGTAATTGTTTAAAATGGCAATTTGTGTTCATTCTGGTTGCTTCCTATTCTGCCTGTAAGAAATCATCTAGAACAGTAACTCTAAAAATTTTCAATATCAAATACAGTTTTCCTTACCTTCCATTTTATTCAGTCTGCTCTGTGCACTCTATATATTCACTATTACAACAGAAAAAGATGTAGTGCAAACTGCCTTTGGGTTTCTCGTGCCTGAATACTATCAGCTTCCAATTTTACTGTTGTTTTTATCCATTCTTCAGCTACTGACCTTTGAGAGTTAATATCTCCACTCTCTTGGTCATTTCTTCTGTTAGGAGCCTAATTCTCCCCCTTAACTCTCGTGATTATACTCTTTACCTCATGTTCTTTTCTTCTGTATTTCCTAAAGCTCCTTTCCTTTGCAAAAGGGAGAGGGGTAGCTCCTCTTTAGCATAGTATGGTTTAAACTCAGTGATTTGGGATTAGGGTCAGTACCCTTTTTTGGCTGCAGGGGTCACAGCCCCCATAGTATGGTGTCACCATGTTGGTGGCTGTCCTTAGGGTATGAGGATCACCCATGCCAGCAGCTCCACTAGTATGCTAGAGACCATGACAGCTTAAGCAGGACTTGAGGAGGCATGGGGTCTGCAAGAGAATTGGCATTGTACCAATGAGCTCTGCACTGATGAAGTTACACTGTTTCAAATCCAACAAAAGAAATGAGATTTTACAGGTCTGAGCTGATTAAATCCATCTTGGCTTTGAAGGAGGCCATCCAGGAGAGCTGTCTCAGAGACTGAAGACACCTCTTGGTTCTTGCCAGGCTGTCCTGGCTGTGCTGGTGATGCAGCTGGTGCCTACAGCTTGGCTAGACTTCCAACACAAGTTTTCTTTTCTCAGTGTGTCCTTCCTTCCTCCTTCCTCATGAAGCCAGGAGCACGTGACTTATCATAACTGCCCTGATAAAGAGCAGGACCTTGGAAAACAGTGGGTCGGCAGCTCTTTTGCAACACTTTAGCTTAACCCTCAGGTGTGCACTTCCACATCGTTGCTTTGAACTCCACAGTGTCTAGATAGATTGCATGTATCATTGGGAAAATTTGCCTTGTGAGGCAAAGGTACACAAAAGAAAAAAAAATGCACATCTTAAGAACATGCCTGTCTAAAAAAAAAAAAAAAAATCAGTTTAAGCAGGGAGCACTGGTATTCTGGAATCAGAAATAATTGGAATTGGAAAAATAAGTTGCATTTTTTCTAATACAACTTTAATAAATTGCAAAAACAGATGTAAAAAAAAAATAGGCCATCAGGTAACGTGAGCTTGAGGGAAACAACTGATGCAAAGACTTTCCTAAGATATCATCACAGCTAATGTTACATTATGTAAATTAAAGCTTTCTTTCTCTATGGAAAATAATTTGCATGCTTTGAAACATTACTAGGTTTTGCCAATTTCCTGCGGTAGCAATATAATTAAATATTATTAAATACTTTAATAAGACATATCAAATGTTTAGAAATGCAATACCTATACCTCTAATTTCAGAGCTCCAGTAAAAACCTGCAAACAGACTGTAAGCAACTGCTTTCACTTTAGTCTGAGTCCTCTGCAGAGACAGCAGTTGTGCTGTCTCTGGACAGTAATGGGGGTTTGGCCTTCCTGTGTCTAAATGCAAAACCTATTTTTTCTGTCAGGCAAAACTCTGATTCTCAGTCATCTGAATTAGTGAGCAAAGAAGTCCTAGTTCCTCCCCCTTTGTTCTGCTTCACCAGTGCACATGATAAAGCAGATGAATATGTAATCAGAAGATTAACCCTAGGTGTTGTACAGAGCATCCATGCCAAGCTACAGTGTTTTTACCTCACTTCTCTTTGCGTACTACAAGAGAGCTTGAAGCATGGTGCTTGGGTGCTGGGTTTAAGTGCCCCAAAACAAAGAGCTCCTGGTTTATGGTCACAGCCAATCTGCCTGCTGGCAAAGGAAGAAAAGTGATGGCTTTAGTGCTTGCTCCTCAGATCCAGTTCTGAAGACATTTCAGCCAAGCGACTGTTAGGTTGCATGCTTCATACATATACATAACTCACCGCTGTGCCCTTCCTACCTGTGGCACGTGTCAAGTCTTGTCAAGTCTTCTGTAGGAATTGTTGGGAGACAGCTTTGCCTCCATATTCTGCAGAGACCATGGGTGTTCTAAAGTTACTTTAACCTATACCACTTTCATGAACCTCCTTTAAAAGGCTGAGATGGTATGCCACTATGAGTTGCACAAATGTACTTGGAGTCACCAAAATCCCCTGGATCTTCCCCCTTTCATTCTTGTACAGCGGGCATTACTGTAATATGGGTTATGGTATGTGCTAGAGACTTCTAAAAATATTATTATTTTAGAGAGGTAACACCCAGTGATCTCAGAGAGTAGCAACAGTACTGTGGAATGAAGATTAGATGAGAACAGAAACCCTGACAGGATCAAGTGCAGTGGCTATGCAACATCAAGATGTGGCCTCTGTGATTCTGGCTCTTCAAAGGCATGGACAGCACAGCTGGCAGGAGGCTTTCACCATCCCTTCCTTTGCACATGATGAAAAGGAAAACAAGTTACCATAAACAGGTGGATGTAATGCACTTCAATTTTATCCTCATAGATGCCTCACTCCAAGGATTTTATACTTGCAGTAATATATCTTACTGAAGATAATTGTTTTCTTAACTGCTCCTGGAATATGTAAGGTCTTAAGAGGAATACTAATTATACTGGTCTGCCTTTTGTGTGGTTGTATCCAGTACAGAAGGCTGTATCTTCTTCAGACAACCGTTAATTTGTGTTTTGTGTGTGAATTATTCTTTCTTCAGTAATTGATCTGTGTGCTTAAAGACAGGTATCATTCCTTTTAGTCTACTATCTTCTTAGCTTTAACTGAATTTAAATCATCAGTTGCAATATTAAAGCTTGGATTTTGCAGTATGCTATTTTAGAATGTTTTCATAAATTTGGGTATGCTGAATGGCAGTTCTTCAATTCCAAATACCTTCCAGTTAATAAAATAAATAAATAAATGTACAATAAAATAGTAAACAGACCATGGATCTGAATCACTTCTTGTTTTTCAAGCTGAATTTTTCCAGGAAATTAGTTTATGAACTAGATTTTGAAGTCTGGACTCCATCAGTCCTTGAGGAGAAAGAGCTGTAATTACATTCTCTTTCAATTTATGCTGTGTGTCTGCACTCCTTTTTTTAGAATTTTTCTTTTTAATTCTATTATATTGAATTTAATTTCACATGACAAGTAGCTGAATCATGCAGATAAATAACAGAAGAAATATAATATAATTGTTCTGTAAAGACCCCACTGTTTGCTTTTAGAATATGTGTACATTGTAGTCACTCACTAAGACTGCAGCTTATGAAGATGTATCAAACTAGCTTTAGCTTCTTGGCTAGGGTACTGGAAACAGGAGTTTTTCAGTATCTCAAAAAATCAGGTAGGCTATATTCTTCTTCATTTCATGGAATCCATGGTTTTGTGGATTTTCATGGGTTTTATTTTGTAGCTCAAACCGAGCAACAAACTACTGTAATGGATGCCTTATTTCCAGTAGAATTTAATTACTTTTATTATAAATGAGCTGAAGTCCTAGGACCAGGCTTAGTATGGACATACATCCAAGCTGTAAAAAAATTCCTCTACAATTTTGCCTGTTTTTTCTTGAACTTTTGCATTTCCTTGAACTTTGAAATATTCAACTTCCTTCTGCTAATGATGAAAAATAAAAAATAAAATATGATGAAATCATATCATATAATGATGAAAAATAAAAAATAAAACAAAAAACATCTACAGATGTGACTATAAAGTCTTTCTGTGTGTCTTTCAGAAAGTCTTTCTGTGTCTTTCAGATGTGACTATAAAGTCTTTCTGTTTCTGTGTTCAGAAACACTGTGACCAGCAGGGCTAGGGAGGTGATCGTCCCCCTGTACTCGGCTCTGGTGAGGCCGCACCTCGAGTACTGTGTTCAGTTTTGGGCCCCTCGCTACAAGAAGGACATCGAGGTGCTTGAGCGGGTCCAAAGAAGGGCGACGAAGCTGGTGAGGGGCCTGGAGAGCAAGTCCTATGAGGAGCGGCTGAAGGAGCTGGGCTTGTTCAGCCTAGAGAAGAGGAGGCTCAGGGGTGACCTTATTGCTCTGTATAAGTACATTAAAGGAGGCTGTAGCGAGGTGGGGGTTGGCCTGTTCTCCCATGTGCCTGGTGACAGGACGAGGGGGAATGGGCTAAAGTTGCGCCAGGGGAGTTTTAGGTTAGATGTTAGGAAGAATTTCTTTACTGAAAGGGTTGTTAGGCACTGGAACGGGCTGCCCAGGGAGGTGGTGGAGTCACCATCCCTGGAAGTCTTCAAAAGACGTTTAGATGTAGAGCTTAGGGATATGGTTTAGTGGGGACTGTTAGCGTTAGGTCAGAGGTTGGACTCGATGATCTTGAGGTCTCTTCCAACCTAGAAATTCTGTGATTCTGTGATTCTGTGATTCTATAATCTACAGATAGTTTTTGTCCTGATTTGGAAATCTGGGTATCTTAATTCTACTGATAAAATCATGTTTTTTAATTTTTTGTAAATATTTGCAGGAGTAAGATGTTTTAATAGTATACTTGCAGTATCAATGTTTTCTGATTGACAGTAGGAACAGGTAAAGAAAATGTTCAGTGAATGGACTTCATCCTCAATTACTGTGAAACAATTTGCAAAGATGTTTATCCCTTATGGAGATCATTTAATTGTAACAGCAAGCTTGGAATGTAGAAACTTAGGAATTTTTATCCTAGCAATGGATTTATTGCTATTGAAAATACTGGAACTAGAATTATTAATTTCATCATTATAGATCTATTTTTTCTTTCAATCTTATTTCTCTTATAAAAGTTGCAGGAGTTCTTCTCCTGGTGTAGACATGGTAAAATATTGCTTCAGTGTTACCCAGCCCCTCTGTACCCATGGAAGAAATGCAGAGTTAGTAAAAAATAGTGCAGATAGGGTCCCCTGGCTTGGGATCCCCCTTGTCTGTTGGTTGGCCCCACAGCCACAGTCTAGGTCTTTTTTGTTTACAAGCATGGTTGTATCCCACCATGTGTTCTTCAGGACATATCCAGCAGCCCCATGACTCTAGACACAGCCTACAAAGTATGTTTCATCTTGGTATCTCCCTTCCTAAAAGCCTACTGTTTTCATTCAGGTAGGGTTCATTGCTCTCAATGATGTTCATAATGCACATGAACATTGGTGGTCACTTAGAAAGGGGGGCCAACCCACTGCTTCTCTTTCCACCATGAAAGAATTCAAGCATACAAGAAAACTTGGTCTACCTGCAATGAAAGAGGTCTTGATTAATATCAGTTCATGCTATTTTTCATGCTATCAAAGAAAATGAACAAAAATGTGAGCTTAATTAAGGTGAACCTGCCAATGCTATAAGATAAATGCTGCTCTTTGTGTGGAGGAGATGCAGTGACAAATCTCAGTAATTAGGAAATTGCAGATAGTATGCTACTTTTAGCAAGATAAAATCTCAGATTTTACCATCTTCTTATTAGTATCCCATAATATATATAGGCAAAATGACAATATGTATTTAATTGGTTACTAATGAAATTATAATATCGATAATCTTCACTTTATGTTGAGCATGGGATAATTTTCAAATAAAGGATCTGTTATTCAGTAAAACTAAAAGGGATATTACTCTTTCCTTATGCAAAATTTTCTTAAAAACAAATTGCAAATCAAAGACTTTAAGTCGCTAATATGTCATCTGAGAAATACTAGACTTGAAGGAGGATGAATAGTTTTAATTATGTGTAAGTAGATTCATTAAGAGGAATGCAAAGGTCCAGCAATTATTCATTCTCTGAGATTAGATTAAGAATATTGTGTTTAGAGTCTTGTATCTTAATAGACCACTTTAATTTCTGTTTATACCTATTATTCTATTTCAAGTGCACAGTAATCTTTTCAATGAAATGTATCCATTTATCTAACAAGGGGAAATATTACATGTTCCTAAGTATTCATACAATTATTCAAAACCTGTAATGACTTTAATTTTAGGTTGGCAATAAAAACATTTTACTTTGTACTTGTCATTGTTGCCTTGAGTATCTCTAGACATTGCTGGGCATGAGAAATTCTCTGCTGTAGCAAAGAAGAAAGACTTCATAAACCAGGGGTTTATTAATGACAGATTATTAATGACATTTATATATCTGTTCTCAGTGTCATCTGTTGAATTACAATAATTACTCTATTTCAAAAATTTTCTTTCTTGTATGAACTTATTTAGCAGTGTTTTAGTTTAGCTTCTGGTGCAGAGACCATTTGCACACATTTACAAGACACTTTTTGTATGTAGCTCTAATATGTATTTTTGTATACAGGACCATTTCCACACACAAATAATGCCTATAGGGAAGAAGTCAGAAGCAAGCTAGGAAGAGCCCATTTTTGAGTATTTTAATTGTGGCATTATATATTTATTTATATTTACAAGAAGTAATAGTGATGCAAAGGCTTTTTTTCAGTACTGTCAATCTTGATTCGTGTAGGTGTAAATAAGATCAGAACCAAGCCTATTACATCCAGGCTTGTTAACCTAGGGTAACACTGCAGTCTTATTGGCATAGTAATTTAAAATATTTTTTTACATATTCCCACACAGTTGTCTTTTTGTGTTTCTCAGGGGTCTTGAGTTACCAAATGACAGGAAACACAACACAGTGACAGAAATAAAAAGTATTTGGTGCCCCCAACCGGCCTCAGCTGAAGAGAAACCATTGTAAGAATATCACTTTATTTTCTTGTATCAGTCAACATTTTATGTCTGAATTCCTACAAAGTTATAACGTTACAGTTATAATGTCAGAAGTCGCATGAAGAAAAAAAAAAAAAAAAAGCATACACTATTCTGTTATGTGTTGCTGGGTTTTTCTTGAATCTCTCTTTCACTCCATGCCAACTTGAATTCAAGGTCTCAGATCAGGATGTAACTCATACCTGCGAGTGCCAAGTTCCACCTCTGTGGAACCCATAGTTTAAATGTAGAGTGTGCAATGGCAGTCAACTATTAGAAGCCAGCAGTAAGATGGAAGGAGGCATCCAGAAAAAAAAAGAAAAAAAAAAAAGAAAAGAAAAGAAAAAAAAACAACAGTATTTCTTGGATCCTAATTCTTTGCAATAGAAATCTAGTTCTAACTAATTAGAACTAATTAACTAATCTTTTCAGTCAAATCTGACCACCAGTGTTCCACTTCTCCCATTGACCATTCTGGAATGCTTGAGGCAATCAAACATGCCAGTCTTTCAATTGCTACCTCCCTTGGATCAACTGGATCCACAGTCATTTGTTTTTCTGGTGATTTTTGTCTGTAGTCATTGACAGGTCCCTCCTACATAGTTCAGCTTTGTGTCTTCTTGAACACAGTCACCATCTCCATGCTAATGATGACTCACAGGTATGCTCCAGACTTACCTTCTTTCCAAATTAGGCCCCATTTGCACTCATCTTTTCTTTCACAGTTGTCTCTAACTGAAATTTGAGTTGAATTATTTTGTTTTCCATTCATGACTTACTCAAAGGCTGCCCAACACTTCCTGTGTATGGAAAGCACGTAAACTCCATAAACTCATAGTGGCCTGAGTGGCGCCTCTGACTCAAGCTTCTCCATAGCAACTCATTGCCAGGCCATGACAAGACTTGCAGGTGGTATCTCCTCTGTGATCTCCAAGAGATTTCTCCTCTCCCTTTCACCTACAGATACAAAACCCTTATTTACATCCTCATTGTCTTGCATTATGATTATTGCAAAATCATTTTCTTTTGCCTTAGCAGGTGCAGTTCTGCCCTTGTATCTATGTAAAGTGTAGGATGTTCTGTCCAGCCAGTCTCTTTGGCAGTCTCACCCCTGTGTCCATGAATCACTCCACTGACTCCTGCTTCTCTCTTCAGTTAAACATAACTGCTTGTCTTCACTTTTAAAGCTGTTTCTTAAAGACCCTGAACATGGTTCTACAAACTTGCCTAATATGCAATAGTTTAGTCCCTTGATCAATATATGCTAAGAGAAATTATATGAAAAATATATCATTTTCTCATCAGCTCAAAGTTTTCACTTATGAGTCACAAGCTACCTTTTTTTACATTAAATCCTCTCTGATAATAAAATAGGTATAAACCACTGAAGAAAACAACCTTTAATTTCAAGGACAAAAAATATATGGAAAACTTGTTTTATTAAACCAGTACTGAAATAACAGAATCATGGAAATGTTAGCTGGAAGAGCTAACGAGAGCTAACGAGTATGAACTCCTGGAGGTCATAGAATCATAGAATCATAGAATCATAGAATATCCTGAGTTGGAAGGGACCCTTAAGGATCATCAAGTCCAACTCTTGACACCGCACAGGTCTACCCAAAAGTTCAGACCATGTGACTAAGTGCACAGTCCAATCTCTTCTTAAATTCAGACAGGCTCGGTGCAGTGACCACTTCCCTGGGGAGCCTGTTCCAGTGTGCAACCACCCTCTCTGTGAAGAACCCCCTCCTTATGTCAAGCCTAAATTTCCCCTGCCTCAGCTTAACCCCATTCCCGCGGGTCCTGTCGCTGGTGTTAATGGAGAAAAGGTCTCCTGCCTCTCGACACCCCCTTACGAGGAAGTTGTAGACTGCGATGAGGTCTCCCCTCAGCCTCCTCTTCTCCAGGCTGAACAGGCCCAGTGCCCTCAGCCGTTCCTCGTACGTCTTCCCCTCCAGGCCTTTCACCATCTTCGTAGCCCTCCTCTGGACACTCTCCAACAGTTTCATGTCCTTTTTATACTGTGGTGCCCAGAACTGCACACAGTACTCGAGGTGGGGCCGCACCAGCGCAGAGTAGAGCGGGACAATCACCTCCCTTGACCTACTAGCGATGCCGTGCTTGATGCACCCCAGGACACGGTTGGCTCTCCTGGCTGCCAGGGCACACAGGTCTTACAGTCTGAGGATTCACTCAAAACACAAATGTCCCTGATGCTGGAGCATGTCAGCCATGAATTTGTCTAGCCAGGTCTTGAAAATTTCTAGGGATGAGGTTTCACCATCTCTCTGGGCAACCTCTTCCTGGTTCCACTGCCCTCGTGGGAGGGTGTCCAGGCTGAAACTGCCAAGCAATAATTTGAGGTCGTTGTCCCTTATTATGTCATCTGGCACTATCAGGAAGAATTTGGCTTCTCCATCTTTGCAACTTGCTGCAGGCTGCAATCAGATCACCTGTTAGCATCCCTTCTGCTGGGCTGAGCCAGCCCAGCTTCCTTGGCGTCTTTTCACAGGTTACTTGCTGTAGGCCCTGACCATCTCTTGGTTGCTGTCTGCTTGGTCTTAAGTTCCTCCACATCTGTTTTGAACCATCCCAAAACTGGACACCAGATTTCAGGTGCAGCCTCAGCACTTACAAGTAAATGGGGATAATAACTTCTCTTTTGATGTCTGTGCTCCCATTAACATATCAAACTGTGCAGCCCTCTCTGCACTGACAGCACGCTCTTGGCCCATGCACACCCTAGCCTTCATTGTAACCTCTGGGTCCCTTTCACCAGGGCTTGCTCAGGTATGGATACATCATGACATTGCTTCACCCAACACTTTGCCAGCTGTGGCAAACTGTGATCAGTGTCAGTTTGCCTCTTCATTTATTCCAGCATATTCATGTTTCTTTTTGTTTTTGTTGTTGTTGCTGATGTTGTTTTGTCTGCAGTGATTCTCTTTGCATTTCTTTGTAATATGAAGCAATGAAGAAAGTTAAAATACAACTCTACAGTGTGTTCATCATAATGTTCCTTCTTTTCTTTTTTAGGTAATTACTGTTTTTTTTTTTTTTTTTGTTGTTGTTGTTGTTGTTGGTTTTTTTCCTGTTTTCAAGAAATACATTTTCATTATAAAAAAATGAAAAAATGGCCCTTCAAACTCTGCATCTTTTTCCAAACCTAGAAATTCAGCTGTTTATTAGTAATTCAGTTTCATTCCATTGATCTAATAAAAAAAAAAAAAGTAGAAAATGATTTTTTTAATTTTCTTATAGTTTAGTCATAGTGCTGAGGTCTGTTTTACCCTTTTAACATTTATGAAATATGTGCTGGTGATGTTGGAATAGCACAGTACATGTGTAACTAGTCAATGCCCAACAGAAATTTGTTTTAGTCGCTTGGCCTTGGTGACTTGGATGGAGTCCCTTTCAACGTTGTAGGCCCTCTTAAGCTTGTAAAGGATGACTGCTTAGACTGCTTAGACTGACAGACTGCTGCTGTCACTCCCTTTGCCTTGGACTTTCAGTAGTTTGAAGTCCATACCTGACAAGGTTTAGTATAACAGTGATATTAAATGGTGATAATTTAAATACAAATGGACATTGATATTAATGTGGTGGCACCATGGTGCCTTTGTACAAATTCTTTCTACTTATTTGATTACCCCCAAATCTATGCATAACTTTTTGTACTTCCATGGGAGAGGATGTGTCAAAACTCTGCTGTTTGGCAGACAAGGAAACAGAGGAAGAGCAGATTCCCAGGTGTCCTTGTGTCTTCTGCAGTGGATCTGCAAGGCACTAGGAACTGAAGCATTCTGTGAGTAATATATTTCACAAAAACAGAAAACCAAGATCAGCCTGATTACAACATTACAGGGGTCTATGTCATACTTTAAATTAGTGCCAAAGTTTTTGAGACTTCAGCAAAGCTGGTGACATTAGGTACAGACCATTTGATGTGTTAGCATATCCAAAGGAAAGTGTAGTAGTCTGATCACAGCAGTTGCTTGGTGTGATTACTCATACTTAGCGCTGTGGAAGTATTTTTAAATACAGCATTTAAAGGTGTTTTAAGAGGCATTTTGGAAGCATATAAGTTCAAATCAAATGGTGATAATTTGTCATCTTGAATAGACTAGTTTTGGACGATCTTAGTTGTGTCTGGCTTCTGTTACTTATTGATACCTTCTTTTACTCTGCAAGTAATTTTCAACCGGATGCCATTTTTTTTTCATCTGCTTCAAATTGAATGCTTCTGCATTTTTATACACTAAAACATCGTCAACAGCAAGCGGTGAATCTGTAACCTGAATTTACATGTTAAAATCAAGAAGCCTTTTAACTTACTGGTTTTGACATCACTGCAATAAGAGTATCTAAAATAAGGATGTTTCTATTTTTAGTCACTTTTCTTAATTCTTCATTTCTGAATGATAACCATTATTTTAAAATATTTTGTAAGCCACATTGGTTACTTGAGATTCATCAGTAACAGCTGAAATCCACCACAGATTATTTATTTGGTGGTACAATATGATCATTTCTGATTGAAATTGTCATTTGTTTATCCTGAAGCTGAAAACAAACAAGCAAAAATAAATAAATAAATAGATAGATAGATAGATAAATAAATAAATAAATAAAAATAAAAAAGTATAACAACAGAGAATGTGCAAAACCCATGAAAATAGTTTTTTTTGAAAATGCTTTTTTGGGTGTTTGATTGTTTTATGTTTGTTTGTTTATTTATTTATTTAATTAATTTTATTTTTATTTGGTTTTGATCTCTCCAAAACACCCTTCTTTACAAATGATATGTAAGTATATTCATTCTTTGGCAAATAAGCTTTTCTTCTAGATTTTATACACAATCATTATAATGATTTCTTCTGAAGGAGTTTGAACTGATTAAATCTTTTCATGCAGGTAGACCTAAATTGAAATGGCTCCTTGATACATTTTTATAACACTTTATATTTTAAAATCCATGCTAGATTAAAAGACGGATTTAGTGAAAGAAAGGATGAGATAAACTGGAAGATGGACCAATTTAATGATTTCTTTGTCATATCAGCTAGCTGCTCATCTTGAATGGCTATTTTCCTCAAATATCTATTTATAATGGTTCCAAAACCAAAAAGAGAATAAATGCTATTTTAATTAGAACATACCCCCTATTCACAGATTAATTTAAGCAACATACTTTAGAAATCTTTAAAACTAATCCTCTAACTATATTGTTGTGAAGAGCTCATTTTTTGTAGCAAGAGCTCCTTGTTTTGGGAAAGATGTATTTATGGAACATTTTTCTTCAGCTGAGAAGACAGATAACAGTCAGCTTCTCCAAAGTAACCATCATTATTGCCTGACTAAAGGCAGCCTACACATTAAGTGACCATATTCATTACTTTTCAGAAGAAAAAAAAATACATAATCTAAAGCATAAAATGATTAAATTAAAATAGAGCTGATTAAATACCTGTGTATTTTACTCCATTAGCCTTTTTTTGTACATGTGGACTTACTGTGGAGAGCCTGTTAGTTTGACTAGCTTATTTAGCTATTCAAACTAGTTTTTGTTTTTCCCACTGTATTTTAACTTCTTGGATCTATTAAAAACATTTTGGGGAAGCATTCACATTGGTGTGTGCTGAATCACTGTGTGGCTGATAGGATGAGAGAGGAATGATGTTATTTATCCAATTTAGAAGTAGCATCTAACAAGCCTTTTTGTCAGACATCTATCACTCTTGTGTAAAAAAAGAAAATCTGCTCTAGATGCTGCTCAGACAGTCAGGGTCAGCTAGTATTTAAAAGCTAATGAACATCAGAGCAAACTAATGTGACCAAAGTTAATGCTCCTAAAGATCTGACAGTTTCTATGCAGTATGCATTTTCTTTTTGTTCTTTGAATGTAAGCCACCTCTAGGGATCAGAACTAGTGCCAAATTACTATTTTGGCTTTAAAATTGTTTCCAGTTATGTGCATTGAAATGCCTCCCTAAAAGTCTCCAAACATAGCATATGTAAGCACTACTTTATATTTCAATGTAATTTGAAATAGCTTGGATATTAAAATGGAGGGGAATTTTGATCAATGTTGTGTTACAACACTGAAAATTGTTTCTGTAGATCTGAAAAGTTCTGCTTGCTGTAGGTATTATACTGCTGTCACTTTCCTATATGCTTTATGAATTTAAGTACTAGAAAAATCTCATACTGCACATCAATTTTCTAGTTTGGTTTTGCATGTTTTATATTCTACAGTAATTCATAATGTCTTTTTTTAAAAACAAAACAAAACAAAACAAAACAAAACAAAACAAAATGCTGTGTTCCTGGTTTATGAAATTCTTGAATTTTTAATTGCATGTCTATTATTTTTGAGGCAGTGTTGTCTCTCTTTCTTGGTTCTGAAGTCTATTGCTTCTCCAAACTGTTGGCTAGTATTAGGCATAAACAGACATTTGTCTCTGTTTTGATTGGTGCTTTGCAAAGCAAACTAATGGAATTAGTAACATTGCAGGACAGTTCAAAAAAAAGTTTATTATTTACCTGTTCATTTAAAACCTTTTATGAAATTTGGTATTTTTAATAAACCTATTCATTATATGTATTGCAAAGAAGACAAAAAAATATATATTTTTCATAACTTTTTTTGTTGTTGTCCGCTAGCAATTCTTTTTTTCAGATACATCTAATTCTCATTCACCCATACATTTTCAATAACAAAACCCACTACCTGTTGTCCATCTTACATCTAAAACATTTCATTTTGCATCATGGAAAAACCTTCACTGTATTGTTAGGAGACTGGCCTGTTTGGCAGATGTTATATTTTGAGGGTAAAAATGCTAATTAAGAAATGTAGAGAGTAATATAGGCTTACTCTATGATGAGCTGTCTTTAAACATGTCCAGGGAAGGAAGTGTCAGGTGGCACAGAAGGACCTGAAAAGCGTATGTGGTATTTGCAAAGTACAGGTTTCAATGGCCAAGTTTCTGAATGCAGACAGAGTAGCTACTGGATTTTGGCATGCCTTCTAAGCTATTCTCAGTATCATATGTGTTTTTTTATTAACTTGCCTAAGTAAGGATGCCTTGAAGTACATGAGCTGGTGATTTGTCTTGTGATTTTTTTTGCCAGTAGGTTAAAAGTAACTAATGCTACTGAGTCAGTAAAAGCTGAATGCTGTTTCCTTGCCGAACACCTTCCAGAAATCTAATTAAAAATGAATGAATGAATAAATAAATAAATAAATAAATAAGCTTCTTTTTGTTCTGAGGAATCTGTTGGTTGTTTCCTCTTTGTGGCTTTTGAGGCCTAACTAGACCAGTTACAGTTGGTGAGAGGATGAAAAAGCATTTAATCATTCAGCACCCATATATTTCTGCAGCACTGCAGTAGGAGCTAAAGATTAAAAAAAAAAAAAAAATAGCTAGAAAATAAAACTCCATTGTGTCCTGTCTCTTTGGGTAATGAAAAAAATTATTCATTCATACATCTTCTCATGCTGATGTTTCTTGCTTTGACATAGAGGTTTGTAAGTATTTAAACCAGGTATTGCCTCACAGTCTGATGAAGTCATGCTTCATCAATTCAGTTGTTCATCATGTAATATGTGGAAAAGAATATTTGGCCATCTGTTAATGCATGTGAACTACCATGTTCATGGTTTGCACCCATCCAAAGGGCACGTTCCTTCAAACCATCTTCTGCCTAGCTCTATTACACCATATAAAAAATGAATTGGCTCTTTCAATTTGAATGTCAGCAGACAGGTGCCTCCTCCAAAAACATCATTTATCACAGCTGTAAGGGAAGGCCAAAAATAATATTAAGTTCTTGCTAGCAGTCTATCCTTCCAGGTCGGGCTGGTTTCAGACACAGCTTGATGATGATGCATGTGTTGTATGTGTGCAGTGTGTAATTAGGGGACTTAATTTTTCAGATATGATAATAGCCATTCAGTTGATATTAATATGTTTTGGTGCTTTGTTCCCTTTTTTTTTTTTTTTTTTTTGGGGGGGGGAGGAGTTGGGGAAGGTGCTTTTCTTACAAATCTAATAGTTTGTCAGCAGTCAACAAACACAATTGTTAAGATTTTTCATATTTGAGTGTATTTTATAATCAGCATAATATTTAAACTTATGCTGTTCTGATGCTTTTCCCTACTTTTTATTTCCTCTTCCTCTTCTTTTGTTCCATCCAGCTCTCACAACCTTTTAGAAAGTAAGCAGATACCTGAGGAAAGCAGGTAGGGAATTAAAACTGATGTATTTTCTCTTTCATATTTTAATTTAGAATGGCTGATTCAGCACATTACAGATGTTTGTTTTTCATCTGTCATAGCAAGTGGTTATAGTAAGGGCTTGCCTTATTTCAGAGACTGAGAAACATAATGATAACTCTCGAAGATGTTGAAAGAGCTGTAATCATAGATTCTTCCTTTCAGAATCCTTACCGTTTAAAAGTAAATGTTTCTGCCACTGGAATAAAAAGGTGAATAAAAGGTACTCTGCAAAGGAAGGAAGGAAGAATTGGAAGTGACTACAACAATGTAGTAAATTGATATCATTCTTATTCCTTTAGAAGCTCTTGACTTGGGTCTATGTGAGGGAAAACCATCTTTCACATACAGAGCAACAGCAGAACAACTCTGATGCCAAATAAAAAGAGCATCGTTGTGTTATTTTTGAACATGTCATTTCTGTGATCCATGTTCTCATGAAACTTTATCCCTAAAGAAAAAATCAAATGAACTGTGTCAATTATCTATTTGTGCCACATATGTTTGTTTCTAGGTAGGTATTTAAAATGTTAATCTGTCTTTCTGTGACTAATTGTTCTGTAACCATTTTGGGAGAGGAGAATTTAAAGGCCCTAGTAAAAATATTTTAGAAACTTATGTGTTTCTATGTTCTAGAAATTCCAAAACAAACACATTTAATGTAGCTACCAAGATCACAAATTTCTCAACTGGGAAATACCATAAATTATGGGAAATGGCATATAGCATGCAATAACATTTTAACATGAGTGTAGTTGCTGTTTTTTGCTTGTAGAACTTGTTATCTCATTGTAACAGCATGAAAGATAGACATCAGGAAGAGACCAGCTCTGGCAAGTTTGAGGCCAGTTCTAATTCTGTTCATCTGTAATCACTTCTTTTCCTAGCTGGACATACAATTACCTAATATAATCCCTGGTATCTCACTCATTGTTTTTAAAATAAATAAATAAATAAATAAAAAGCTTTGCCACTAGAAATCTATCAAAAAGTTCTGAGAAATAGAAATGATTAATCTAAGCCCTAGATTACTACTCCTATCCATCACTGCTAGAATGGTTATATCTGCAAGTAATATGAGGATTTTAACTGTAAAACAATACTTCTTAAAGCTCAAGCCTTTCTCCATTTACATGCAGATCTAAAAGAACAAGACCTGCAAGTTCAAATAATTCTCAAATTTTGTGCCTTTGAGAAACTTGTGCACTTTCCTAATGAAATGTCAAATGCAATTGTTATTCTCAATTGTTGTTCAAGATACACCAGCATAAAGTTTTTCAGTTTGCTTATGATTTCTAAACTTTCCTATTAGTCACACCACATACCACTGCTACTTATTTTCACTGAGATCTGATCTTGTTTCTCCAAAATAGCCAATCTTGTAACTAAAAAGTTGTTAGTGTTTAAAAACACTTGTTCTGCTTTAGAGGTGGATAAAGCAAAAGGCATTCTAGGAAGCTTGAACATAATTATTTCAACTGCTCCATCAGTACATTGTAGGTAGCTTATTGGTTCTATTTCTTGTCATTTGTGTTTTCTACGTTCTGTACAGTTTTAGTTACAATTGATTTTTATTAATGTTTTAACTAGCATCTTCCCACAGAATCATTAAAAATTGCTTTGTACTTTCATGAAGTTATGTATCTGTTAGATATATCTGTTCTGTTAATCTTTGGATGAAGCTGTAAAATAGCAGAGGTGGACCTTCCATGTTCTAGTACATCTTGTATCCAGACTTCCTCCCACAATCCAACATAATTCTTACAGAGCACCTGCATTCCTCAAACTGAAAGGGACAAAATGTTCCAGGTCACATCAACCTGTTAAATTGTCTCCAATAACCTGCTTTCTAGGATATAGAGAAGCACTTGAAGATAAGAGATGAAAAGTTGTAACAGGAGAAGTCACTGAAGACCCAGACAATAATGGCATCTATAAACTTGTCAGCTTGATAGTTCATCACTGATGAGATAAAGGCCAACAGTCATGTCCAAACTCAAAGACTCTGAAACAGAAGTAGTAGAAGTGTAGTCAACTGCAAAGGGCATCCAGATCTGGAAAGATAAATCTCCTTGGATACAGAAACAAAATGAAGCTTGAGCTCTTGGGGTCAAAAAGAATCATTAATTTTCTAATTACACCATAAAATGTCATAGACCTTTTGATTCTCTCTTTTCAATTCACATCATGCTTAGTGCACAATATTCCACATCATTTTGCCATAGTTACTAATGTACTTCTAGATTTATTGATAAATAACCACTGCTGCCTCTTCATATTATGGGTTCAGACTTTGGTGTCATAAAACTTTAGCATGTTTTATTAAAACAAATAATGTTTAGAGATTTTCAAATTTTGTCTTTGAATTTACAGGAAAAATGTATTCTACTACCTCTTTGCCTGTACAAATTCAAAGATTTTGAAGCATTTAGCCTTTATCACATAGCTTTTTCTCCTACTTTTAGATTATAAATGATTTCTAAAAACTGTTAATTTACATACATTCTGGTGTTTCACAATGTTTGGGTATAAGCATGCTCTTTGTCTAAAGTTGGCATTATATATTAAAATATTTATTTGATACTAAAGTAAATTAAATTTACAGCATGTGCTATTGGAATTAGCAGACTGAAGAAATGTTAGCACACTACATTTGGAACATCCATCAAAATAAGAATAGCATTCATCAAAATAGAATAGCAGTGTCAAAAAGGAAATGAGAAAAACCTATATGTGGTTGTTATCAACTAATGTTTTTTCTTCTATAAAGGAAAAGGTTGATAAATCTAAAGTTTTCCATGTGAAGGCCTTTATTTATATTACAAAGAAGCCAAAATTAAAGAATTTTCATCAGGATTTCATGCACTTATACAGACCTTGGACCATTTATGCAAAGATTTCCTTTACCTCCCCATTGATACAGGAGAGGAAAGGAGGATTTGTGGTTTTATTTATATATTGCTATATAATAAAGTCAATTCCAGTAGTATTTTTAAAGCTATAAAGTTTGCTTATACTTCTGTTTTTGTTTTATAGATGGAGTCTCAAAACTGTCATAGTCATTCTAGCAGACACTATTTTTGCCTTATGCTAGAGAATACCTAATATGAACTGATATTTGGGTGCCATACTTCTCAGCAGAAATATCTGAGCTAGAAATACTCAAAAGGGTATATTTTAAAATGTCACCATTCTCTGCGTAATCAAATCAAGCAGTCATATGCCCAGGAAATGTTCCTTCCACAGAATGAAAAGACAAGATGCATGAATGAAATGTTAGCCCGTTCTGGGTAATTTCATTTTAAGATGGGTATGTGAAAGAACTCATACTAATTTATGGACCCTGAAGAAAGCTTAGCTCTGTTTAGTCTGTAGTAATTGCATTGTAAAATGATAATTTAGCAAGAATTCAATAGTTTAACAATAATGTAGTTGTCACTATTATTTGATGGGTCATATGAAAGTGTTATTGGTGCCACATTTCTTGTGCCTTGCTTCCTATATTCTGATTTATTAGGGAAATTTTTGTCAAATTAAAGAAGAGGTGAATTACAGTTTCTTCTTTTGCCTAACACTTCCAGTTTTGTGATTTTTTTTCTCACATTTATTGATGGGCATGTCAGGCATTGGAATGGGTTGCCCAGGGAAGTGGTGGCATCACTGGGGGTGTTCAAGGTTGGACATGGTGCTTAGGGACATGGTTTACTGTGTGACATTGGTGGTAGGGTGATGGTTGGACCAGATGATCTTGAAGGTCTTTTCCAACCTTAATGTTTCTATGTTGTAGTTCATCTTCTACTGCTGAGACAGGTCACCATATTAGCTTCAAACATTTGAAATTCATGAAGGAATTTATTTTTTGTACACAGAAAATACTATCAGATTAGTTTAAATCCCAAAGCAATACTAATGGTTTAACAAGCAAGGATCAAAGAGAGCAGGAAATGCAGCACCTAATTAAATAGCGGTCATGCTATTTTGCTGCTCAGGAAAATTAAATATGAGATATATGGTGTAATGACTTGGGGTGTTCTGTCAGAAATCGCTCTTTATTCAATTGATGAAACCTGATTTTATTTTAAATATATTAATTTTGATTAATACCATGTATAACTCCCCTTCTATCAAGAATCTATAGAGTCATGCATTCGGTAATGAATTTTAATTTTTTATGAAGCTATGGTTTTGCTACATTTTAAGCAGTTTATTTCTTTCACTCATTAAAACATCAGGAATTATTTTCTGCATTAAAATATCACTACATCAGCCAGTCTATTTATCTCCTTTTGTGTGTGTGTATACATATATGTATATATCTGTATAAAGAATGGAACCACTAACATTCTGAAGGTATCAGAAACATATTTGAAAACACATCCTTTAAAAACCTTCTGTAACTATTAATTAAAAGTTTTGAAACATTTAAACTCATTTGAAGAAAGATGCAAAATGCTAAGAACAGGAAATGAACGATCAACGCATTTGCAGGGTTTGTGAAGAGCCTGGGTCCAATTTCAATCTATGTAAATGACAGAACATCAATGGCAACAGCTGGTTGAGTGCTACATGGCAGCATGTTAAAGTGTTCAGAGGTATATTTTTTTCAATATTATTTTCAAGTGAATACATATTCTATCTGCTGTAAATGTGATAAGGATTACTGTGCTCTTGATTTCTGAGGTGAAAATGGATACCAGAGAATGTGAGGAAGAATATCTTAAAAAGCAGAACAGTTTCTTTTCATCTTGCTGGATTTTTTTTTCCATTAGGATTATAAACCAGTGAGTAAAATGTTCAACTTCTATTGTATTTCAGGTTTTCGTACATATTCATTATTCTTTGTATAAGCATGTAGAAAGAGGTGGAACTAAAGCAGACTGCCTTGCGTTCTAGTTGCTGTGTTTCACCAGCTGCACACTCATTTAGGTGGTATTTACCCTGGTAATGATTATTTTAATGAAATCACAGTCTAAATTGGTGGTATCAGGGAGCAATTCAGGAACAGTCAAAAGATTTAGTACCAATTTAGCAGCTAGAGAGGGAAGCTCTAAGAAGTTGGCTTGCATGGTTCTCCAACAGTCTGTTGTAAGTGCCGCACAAATATTCAGACAGAAGTGGAAACAGTATGTGATCTTCTTCATCTGGTACTCTATTCAGAGAAGACTCTGGTATTCTATTCAGCAGAAGAATACAGAGCCTTAAGACATCTGAAATGTGGTGCAGATTGGAACCTGAGTCTGCCAGAATCAGAATTAGCTAGGCAGAGTTGAACAACCATTTCAAACCATTGCAAATGAGCAAAAGGTAGGATATATTGTCTCACTTTTAGTTGTTTTCACTGGTGCAGTTGTTTTAGAATGTCTCATTTAAAATGAATGATGCTGAGACTTTTCAGGAGTTTAGTCAACATTCATATTTCCTACCAGAAAATTTTCTATGGGAGTTTTCTACATAAAGAAAGAAAAAATAACCATTTGTCCATATACATATATATATGTAAGTAAATAATCAGCTAGACTTGTTCTGGGGCATGTTCCATGGCAATGGAACTAAGCTAGATTCAACCCAACTTTAGGTGCAAAATGAAGAAAGACAAAACTCTGTCCATAAGTAATCAAGACAAATAATCAACTTAGACTTAGATCAGATCTTCACAGGACTGAATTACTTTAGGAGTTTCATCTTTGTCTCTACCAACTATAGCAAAGAATGCAGGACAACCATACAACTAGCCAGGGTGCTATGGTACATGGAATTAATTTTAGATGAATCTGAACTGGGATACATTCACATGTGGACAAATCTAAGCTAGGTTTATTTAATACATCACCAGACACTTGCCAGAGCTTTTGTCTTTGGCGATAACAAACACTGATCTCGGTTTGTCTTTCTCTGGAGGAGAGTTGTTAAATCTTTTTCTTTTGCAAAAAATGTTCTAAAGAAGATGCAGTAAACTAGAGAGCAGTACTAATTCTGAGCAAGTTTAAGTCTTGGCTTTCCAGTGTTGCTTGCATTGGACAACAGACTTGATAATGATTGCTGCCTGTTGAATTTAGAACAGAGGGATAGAGAGCTAGTAAAAATTACCAATGTGTTAAATATGCATTGATTTTTTCTTTATGTCTCCTGCTGCATTAGTGAGCTTAATTATACTTCTCTTGTGTTCTTAGAAAAATAAGAGATTTTAGTAACACAAGTATAATGACTGTATTGTGATAGCTGATCAGAGATAATGGTGTTCCTTCACTTCTTTCACCATCTGCAGCTGATTATGATTTCAGCAGGATGTGCCCACTGCTTTTGGGAATATGAGTAGCTTGATATTTATTTAGCACGGGTGTTTGATTATAGTCAGGGCAGTATAGGAAGGTATAAACCCAGGGAAAAGGCAGTTGAATAGGTGTAAAATTTTACTGTCCATACAGTCGGTTGAAGAATTCTGATCAGAGTTTGCATACACTTTTTCTGTCTACTTACATTGCTTTTCGTGCCTTCTGTATTCCTTTACCCAGCAGTGTATCTGTGTGGAGTAAAGGTCTGATATCCCCATGTAACTACTACTACCTCTACAGTTCCGTATGTCTCCTATACTTAGGATGGGGTAGTGCTTAGTGCCCAAAGCAAGAATTTGTGGCACTTGAGTGAAAATAGGGAAAAAGTAGTATTAGGGATAGATTTCTTAAGGAGGCAAAAACTGTTTCTAGTGCTTTAAATGAAATTCTTTTATTTCTTTTAAGAGTTCTGTGAAGGAAAGTCAGAAACCTGGGCTGGAGTTTATCTGTGTGGAGTCTTTAAATATACATACAAATAAAGACTTAGTTCTCGAGGGTGATTAAGCATTCTACAGTACTTGTTGCAGATGTATGTCCTGCCATTCAATCAATATGTTACAAAAATGTTTGAATTTTATCAATGCAATACAAACATTGCAATGTGCCTAATGTTTTCATTCCTAAGTGGTGACTTGAGTGCTTGGCTGCTTACAGGAAACTCCTCCAACCATAAATTCTTTTGATCATGAATGATACCATTCTGATATCTGATGTTTAATGATTATTTCAAAATTGATATTTTGAAATAACGGACTTCAAAATATTTACTAGTGAACTTCTGATAAGGTGCAGAAGCAGTTTGGGATTGGATAAGTGTTGCTTTGAAAACAAACAAACAAACCAAAAAACAACAACCACTTTCTCCCTTACTATAAAGAGTTCCAAATGTGATATCCACAATGCTACACTAATTCTATCTGCAAAGCGGTATTCAATATTTTAGAGTGGTCCCTTCCCTTCACAAAAGGACAGACTGGTGATTTGACTTTATAAAGTGGTTTAAAATGGTGTTTGTGTAGTTCAGAAGGTAAAGATAACACCACAGTTGGGATAGCTGTTCCCTTACAGATATCAATATTGTCATGTCTTATGATGAGCATCTATGCAATGTAAAAAATCTTGTAAGAACTAAGTCACAAAAAAACGTGTTCCCAGAGTTTGAAGTGATTTTGCTTTCTTTTCATAGTTTCAAAGGCCGGCCATTGAACATAATCATCTTTCATAATTCAGGCTGTAGACTTGTGGCCCTATATTATTACTAAGCAGCGTAACTCATAATGAAAATAGAACTTTCTTTTGTATGAAGCCCATTTAGTCCATGTTATCTTACACTAACATTCCTGATAAAAGATTTTTAACATCATTTCCAATTGACTTTCAGTCAAATGATCTTATTCTGCCTTTCTCTCTGAAGAACTGACTAGTATCAGAGGTTATTCTTCTTAGTTCTCTAAACCTGTCTTTTGAAATGCTGTTTAGCTAACAAGTTCACAATAACAAGTGTGAATTGAAATGAAGGTGGATGATATAACCTGTTTTCCAGACCTTGAGTTACTAACGTGATTTCAACATTCTCTGAGATCATGTCTGAAATGAATGAAAAGATCAAGTTGCACTCAGCCCTTCAACAGAAAACATGCGGATCTATTCAGACGAACAGTCATTGTCACTCTGTTTTTAATTCAACAAATGTGTCATCTACACATGGCACCTCAGAAATGAGGTTATATATTCTCTGTCTGAATATCGGTTTATTATGAAGTACTCTTGTACATAGTTTAATGAAACAGGTGAACAACACCAGGGCAACAACCAGTTCCTGTGGGGTGAAGCTGAGAATACTTTAATTTGTAAGTCTGATAGTTAATTTATTTTTATGATTGTGGTTGTGTACCACTTTTTTTTTTTTTTTTTTTTTTTTAATAGTTAGACCGTCATGAGTTACCACAACTTGGGTGCAGATCAAATCCTAATGCATCAGTACAGTTCCTTCTGTGAAGTGAACACATAAATTTATTAGGGCAATATGCAACACATTTGTCCAGGTGTAATTTCAGTAAAGTGATTCTAACTGCCATTAACTGCATTTCCCTATTTCATTAATATATTTATTGAAGTCTGTAACAATTATCCACTCATGTTTGTGGGGTGCTCTGTGAGGCTAAGAGCTCTACAAGCCTGTAATTACCTATGTCAGCTTCCCTGTTCTCTCTGGCTCACCTCCAGTTCCCTGGAACTTGCCCAGTTTTTCAGGATTTATTAAAATTTAATATCAACAGCCCAAAGATTTTTTTTTTTTACAGGCCACAAATTTGCTTAGATGTTTTAGTTACTTAATTCAAGCATCCGAACAGGACACTTTTAGAAGTTTCATTGGCATCCCCCACAGTGCCCTGGCTGTGAACCAGCCCACTTCCCATAGCACCCTACAAGGTGCCTCTGCTTTCCCAAATCCCTGTCTTGAAGGAAGGAGACAAATGATTGGAAAAAGGCTGACCGTTTCTTCTCTGGAGGGTGAGTGGGTACTGAGCAGGCCAGCTGGGTGTGGTGAAAGTTTCTAAATGTGATTTCTGATGAAGGGCAGCAGGTTGGGCAAGGGTAGCAGCAGCAACTCATGAGACAGTTCCTCATGGAATGGAGAAACCTTACTTTTGGACAGCTCAGTTGCTGTTCAAGTGGTGACAGGCTGCAAGGCAGGTTTTTAGCATCTAGATTAAACTGCAGGATGGCAGGAGCTCCTCCTGGCTGTGGCTCTGATCCTCTTTCTCACATGGGACCCAGATACGTAATGAAGTGCTGTCTCATCCTCACGATAAAAAAGGGTTATAGAGAAGCTACAGGAATTTAAGCATTGTTAGAAAGTTGCATTTGACATTGCACTGGGCTTTGTGTACAGCTAACAAACAGAAACAGCCCTAGTATTTTTTCTTGCTGTATCTCTACAGGTTGTGAAACAGGGACAGTATCCTGATGAGTTGTTTTGTTTTGTTTTGTTTTGTTTTGTTTTGTTTTGTTTTGTTTTTCCCCTTCTTCTGAGCTAGTTGATTGACTCTATCAGGTTTTACAGACTTATAATGAAGTATGAAAATATAAAGAATGGTTCGGTTACCCATTTGAGCTCTCTGACCTGCTTTCAAACCTGTTTGGATAACTGTGAAGGTGAAGGGAAGAGCTCTGCAGGGAGTCCACTGATGCCTCTCCAGAGGCGAGAGTGTGAGGGGAGCACCTGGCATCTGCAGGTCATCTGCATCAGACCCCTCCTTGCAACACTGCACCTGATACTAACTAAATAATAACAATATCTGCAATAAATATTAATAATATATAACCCATTACTATAACTGTATATGCTGCTGGGATACCATGGGAAGACAATGTTTAGGAAGTCTGAGAATAGTCAGAAGGGGCTAAAAAGGAACCAGACGTTTTTGCATTAATGAAATAACAGTCTGTCTTAGGCCTTAAAATAACATCTAACGTTAAAGAAAAGCAAAGGAGAAGCAGTATATATCTGAAATCAGAAGGCATTTGGTTTTCAGTCCTCAGCACTTCAGCTGGCCCTTCGGAAACATACAGCCCCGAGAGAGCTGCAGTAGGGCCCACACAGAAGTCCCCTCCAAGGGTAGTCCAGAAATGGGAATACCAGCATTTTGCACATTGTGTGAAAATCAAATGCAGCAAGACTAGAGCCCTAAGAGGGAAAGTACAATCATTGTTCTTTTGTAACTCATCATCTTTTTTGCTGACTGACTTCTGCTACTGTTTTCTGTTTTTTTTTTGTTTTGTTTTGTTTTTTTTTTCTTTGTTTGTTTGTTTGTTTGTTTTTTGTTTGTTTGTTTGTTTTTTGTTGTTGCTGTTGTTGTAGTAGTAGTTTTTTTGTTTGTTTGTTTGTTTCCAGTTTCATCCCCAAACTCAAAATTTTGGTCTGGGAAAAAAAAAAAAAAAGAAAAAGGGCACATTTTGAAACATAGGGAAAATAGACTTAAGGTCTATCTAGAAATGGGATTTTGTGATACAACTTGATAGGAAGGAAAACATTCCTGTACATAACCCCCCTTAAAAGTAATATTTTGATTGCTAAAATTACTGAAATATTTGCATCATGCACTCTTCTTCACCAAGACATAAAGTAATTATTATTCTATTGCAAAGAAGAAAGAAAGGTAGTAAACTTCTTTAAATATAGTCTGGACTTCTCTGTGTGATGTTTCCAAGGCCTTCGCTAAATGTCCTACTGCACTGAAATCTTGAGTCCATAGCTCATCATACACATGCTCATGTGCTCATCATCCTTCAGCTGCTTTTGTGGAAGAAGTGTTATTAGTGTTAAATTCTATGTAACATCAGTTTTAGAAGCTGGGTTGAAGTTATATCAGAAAGTGAAGCTTAAAAAGCGTTTTTGTAGATTATGTGAGTGGATGTACCTTATGAACCTTTTAAGCAGATGGCTGCTCTGAAGTGAGACAAATCAAATATAGACCTCAACAGCTGATGATTAGACATGAAGACCCAGTAAGAACTAATTCTTCTGGCTATCACAGACATCTTTTGTTTAATATTTAAAACCTCTATTTAAGGCTGAACAAGTTACTTTTCAGTTCACTGTCATCCTTGTCAAGATAAAAATAAAGATCCTACATGTGAATTAAAATGAGGAAACCTTTGGGGATATTTTAATCCTCCAAAAATAGTCCAAATTTCTGACCACAGCTAAATTGTTAGTTAATGTCCCTGAAGACTGGACTTGTGTAAAGTATTTTTAACTTTCTTTGTTGGGCTAATTGTACTGCCTTTGGAATCAATTTCTGAATTTGTGTTGAATCCTCAAATAGATTTGGCTGAAATAACTTTGGAGACAGTAGACACCTTTGAAAAGATAAATCATTCCATTTCATTGGTTTCAAGAGGCTTTTCATTTTGAAAGAATATGTTTGGAAACCAAACTAAATTTTAAAGACTTTCAAAAATGTGATTAAGTAACCCCAAAATAAAATGAATAATTTTGGTCACTGAAAGTAGGATGAAAAATAGTGGAGTTTTCTCATTTCATTTCATCATCTGGGTGTAGGAAAAAAAAAAAAAAACAAAAAAAAACAACGTCAGAATTAACATTTGGAGTTAACCAGAACTGATTTTTCCTTCAGTCTTTCTTTGGTTTGTCTGCCTGTGTAAGAAGTCCGTTATTGTCACAGTATTGCTCCTGGGTTGTTAGGTCTAATCACCAGATCTTACAGGTAACCACAACATGTGTTCATTAAAAACCTTCATTAATTCTGCCTTTGAAATAGCTTACTTTTTCATCACTCACACTGACTGTTTAAGATTATATTATAAAAATAAGATTAGGAATAAGATTAGGAATCTTATTTTCAGCCTTAATTTTCATATGTATTTTATGGTTGTACAGTTCATACAACATGTGGTAGCATTGATTATTGATTAAATATCTCTTTTTCCTTTATGGACATCCCACTTAGGTTTACAAAGAAAAGTGTATCCAGTTTCAGCTGATGCTTTGCTGAGATGAACAAGCTGATGCTTTGCTGAGTTGAACAAGCTAGGCTTTTTCAGTTTCATGTTGTGTTGAAAATACCTCCATTACTTGATTATTCAATCGGGCCTTCTTTGCTCTTTCTTCAGACTAATATCTGTTTCTTGAATGGTGGCCAAAACCGTGCATGGTATAAAAGATGTAGTTTCTAGACAGTGCTTCTAGTATTCTCTCATCTATACTGGATATACTTCATCTTTTAAAACCCAAGATCACATTTAGCATTTTTTCCACAGCAACATGACACTGATGATTTTTAGCTATTCTTGACCTATAAGCCTCTTTTTCCTCCTTCACTATTTCAGCTGAATAGTCTCAGCTTAAAGCCAAAAGTATGAATAGGATGTAATCTTTTAGGACCCATATCTAGCTCTGGTTCAGTGGTAGGATATTTCTGAATTGGCATTGACATGTTTCCTCTGTTTAGGAAATTGACACTTTCAAAACTGTAAAAGAAAGCTTTGGATATAGTTTGCTTTCATCTGTCTACTTCCAGACAGCTTTCATATATTTCCTTTTTCCTGGATTTTCTTCATATATGATGTTGAGAGATATGTTCTGGATACTTACAAAACATTAACATCTTTTGTTCTGTCTTGCACTCCCCCTCCTCCCTTTTCAGAGGCAGGTAAAACATCATTCCCTCAACATGAATGTCATTATTAAATGTCTGTATGCAAGCATATATTCATTTCAGGTGTCAGTTCTGTCATTTTTTTTAAAGGTTACCAGAAAGTACCATGACTAGGGTGTCAAGCTTTGTGATTGCTTACATGTCAGATGTGCTAGTTCCTAAATTTATTCAGGAACTATTAGTCATGCTATCTTTCACCTTCTGTTCTTCAACAAAAGTTTATTTGTTATACAAGTCAAATATAAAATTGGGCTTTAGTTCATTTTAAATTGTTCAACATTGTTCTTATCTCAACCCTTCTCAATGCTCTTTATCATCCCAATTTTGTTTTAAGTCTGTGTTCAGTCCAAGTAGTACTGCAATGGTACCACAAAGACCTTCACATTTCATGGGATATAAACTCCAGAAGATCTGCACCTTTGGCTTACGCAAGTTCCACATCCTTCCTCCATGTTCTCATCCCTTTCATGTCTCTATTGTTATGAATAGATCTTCTCACTCATTCCTTGTTTATGTTTTCAATTTCTGTCAGAAAGTGCTTTCAAGATTTCCAAATTAGGTACTTCAGTTACAATGTTTTCATTTATACAGCTATGTAATTTCAAGCAGAATTCATTAGCCCAGTTCAGGTACCTTAGTGGGAAAATACTGCGGGTTTAGGTTTTTTTTTTTGTGTGTGTGTGTGTGTTTTCCTTTTTTCTTTTTGTTTGTTTTTGTTTTTCATTTTGCTTGTTTGCTTGGTTATTTCTTAATGTTTATGTAGAGTATGTATATTTGATGTTTATTCTGAATTGTTGATGATAAGTCTCAATAACATTTAGAATACATTTTTGAGTTAATTTGCCCAGGTGTGAATCCCAGCAGTGAGCCATACTCCAGATATGTGTAGCTGATACTCAGTGGTACAGCTGCTCTGACAGCATTTTGGAGAAGGAGAAAGAGCAGGGAGGCAATTTTTGAGCTCCATGTCTGAACCAGAAACATGTGCCTTGGGAGCTCTTCTCAGGTCTTCTCAGCAAATACTTGAGTCCAGATCTCAGTATTAGAATATCTCTTTTACATTGTGTAAGTGACTACAACCAAAATGCATCTAATCTTTTAATGTAAATACCTCAATTTAAAATTCAAGGTGCTTCTCTTTTCTTTACCATTCCTTGTTGTATGTGCAGATTTAAAAAGTAACAGGGAATAAATTTTGCACATTTTGGGAGTAAATTGACATTAAAGACACTAGATCAATGCAATATTCCTTAATCGCTGAAGTCAGAAATTTTGTGCCATGTTCCTGAAAGTAGTGCCTCACAGAAGAATCCCTAATAAGTACAATGTCCCCATAGGAATTGCACTGTGGGCACACAATCTCATCCATAGAAGAGGCTAAATGGTCCCTATATCTGTATGTTTACATTTGTTACACATTAATATTTCTATAATTCATAACAAAACCACTCCAAGTTCAGTAATTGGTTTCCACAGTCATTTTATTAGTTCAAATGGAAAACAGATAAAAGTAGATATTTTTCAGTTATGTGGAGATAAGACATTAGCTTGGTTCCTCCATTATGTTTAAAAAATATTTTTTAATTTTGGTTACCTCTAACTGAAAAACTTTGTAAGGATGGGAAACACCACTGCAACATGTAATTTTCGTACCTCACCAAGAAGAATGCATTCTCTCAGCCCTCCTGAGGGGAGCTTTGATTTTGGGACCAGGGGAGGTAAAATCATTGCTGACCTCTCCTGAGTTACAGAGAGGTGTTCAAAGGCTTTATGAAGAAGGAAGTGTGAGCATAAGCAGAAGGATTTTTTTTTCTGTGTTTATTCTCCATTATTCTTCATTCTCACCACATACTGCTCATGCTGTCTCCCCTTTCCTGCCTATAGAAGTAAGGCTTGGGATTTTTATTTTTCTAAACATGTTTCAGAGAATTGTAGAATCACAGATTTTTTTGGATTGGAAGGGACCTTAAAGGTCATCTAATTCCACCCTGCTGCCATGCGCAGGGCATCACCCGCTAGACCAGTTTGCTTAAAGCCCCATCCAACCTGGCCTTAAACACTTTCAAGGATGGGGCATCCACAGGTTCTCTGGTTTCTCTTGCTCTTCCCTTCTGTTGGAGGATGTTTCTGCTTGCCTTCACACAGAGATGAAGGCAAGCTTTCTATGGGAAAAGAAAGGGGAAAACTGCTTTCTATGGATGCAGAGAAACCCTTACTTTGACCCCTGTCTTTGTTCTGTCTGCCTGGTCCCCCATGCTATAAAGACACTCTTGCATGTACCTAAGTTGGACCTCACTCGTGGTCCTCTTTTGAAGCATCAGGTAGCAGCTTTAACTGAGACCTGCAGGTGCCATTGGTACCCTGTTCTCATTTGGGACAACTCTTCTCATCTACTTTTGCTCTGACCCTTCTGGTGGGCCTCAAGGATGATCTGCGGTGTCACAGGATGAGTCTACTTTAACACGGTAGTTCAGATCTTTTGAAGTGATTGTCCCAGTTTTTACCACTGGCTCTTCTTTAGTTTTCACCATGAGACAGTTTTGCAGCACCTCCAACAATTTTCTCTTGAATGAAAGAAATCAAATAGATGTGTTCCAGGTGTTTGCATAGTAGTGTCCTGTCACTAAGAGCTGTTGTTCAGGCCCTGGGACTAAGCTTGATTTGGCCTGAAATTAAACCCTCAAATTCTGGTATTGTAAATGCCAGGTCCTGAATGTCACCTGATATGTTGTTGCACCACATTATATGCCTATTTTGCATGTTAACCCAGCAGTGATTTAGCTGGTATCTCTGGTAAGAAGGCTGAGGAAAGATGTCAATATGTATGAGAGAGAAACAACCCTCTTCATCATGCTCCTCAAGTGAGTAATGGCACAGAGCAGAGGTCCTCATTGCACATGCCGGTGAACAGTTACGAAGTGAACAGTTCTCTGTATGGCATGGTCTATTGCTGAGCAAGAAGGCCCAACACAAATTAATGACACTGATTTACACCATACTGCATCCTTCACCCATGCTGTTTTTATTCATGTCTTTGCCAGGGAAAATTGCTATTTATTTCAGGGAGGTGGTTTTGATATCACATCAGATTTATTGCACCAGAAGGGGAGTTTCATTCATTTTCCTGATGGAGTAATAAACTACTTGTGTGTAAAGTTACTTAATGAAGATATGAATTTAGTCTAAAGAATCTCTGAAGGCTAGTTTAAAATTAAAGTGAAGGAATGTAAGTACCATGTAATAATGCATGTCTCTCTCTCAAGACAGATATAATATTGACACTAATTAAATTTTCATTTCTTAGGAAGAGGAAAATACTTTAAGATAAAATACTAAATTAATCATAAATATGTGCTATATATGAAAACCTCAACCAAGGGAGACACCTCCTTTTTGTCAAGTGTTGTACTGTTTTTGGAAATTGAATTAGTTGGTTGTATTAAAGTACTATTCTTACATTGCTAGTTTCCTAATTGGTGGTTACTTTACACATACTGACACAATGGTAGATATCTTGGTTTGTTGCTAAAAGACTGTTGAGTGGCTACATACATTTTATCTAGATTTGTAACTTGGTGATACTGGAGGATCCAAAAATTGGATCCCTTATCATAGGGAACTTAAATAATTCCAGGAATAATTTCATGGAAATCAATGCAACTGGCCTCTTGACTTCTTGATACCATAGGTTCATCATCAGGATGAAAAATAGAAGGAATAGCCCCAAAGTTTGCTTTAGCTTAACAATAATGAATACATACAATTTTCTATTGTGCATTAGCACAAAATATGAACTATGTAATTTAGTATGCATGCTTGCTTTTTCTATGACAGCACTGACAATTAGTCTGTCAATATTAACATGACTGCAAATGTACACACACTTTACTGTAGTACTGTAAGGGACTGTGTTAGCATAAATGAATATTTTATCACTTTTGCCACCACACTTAGCCTGAAAACACTGTTTTCTGAGTCTATGAATTCAGTCAGGTTCTCTAAAATGTATACTGTTTTGTGGCAATGGAAAACAAACTTAATATTTAATCACATTGAGGATGTCTTGGCCTTGAAGGGATGAGGTATTATAAATACTATCACCACAGACAGTTGAAAGAAACAGTGTGGGAGTCACAATTATGGGTTCAAGAACCTGTTTTTCTTTTTTCTCCCACGCATGTTCATCTCTTGTCATATTCTCTTTCAATAGTTTGCAAATTTCAAGTGTTTCCCAGAATGTCCTTCTGTTAAAGAGATTAATACAAATATTAACAACCCAGGATCTCTTATCTGCATTTGTTCAAGGCCCCTCCACAAATCATATGGCAATAAGGTTTATAATGCAAAGAAGAAGAGATCAAGTTAAAGTATAGATTTAAGTGCTGACCAACATGTAGGGCTCAGAGCCATGGAGGAAATCTTACTTCAAAGAATGCAGTATATTGCCTGAGAACCCAGAGTACCCTTTTAAATCAAAGTGCCTTCATTTCAGTATGTTTAAATTTAGATTGGATTCATTCATGAGAATGGGATAAGTTATGGACAGATTGTAGCTGTTACAAATGAGCACAAATTTTTCACATGCATGAGTCCTCTCTTTCTTTCATGTGTTACTGTCTTCAGGAAATGTTGAAATTAGCCTGTTACAAGCTTAAATGATTTTAAGAATGTTCAGTATTTCTTCTCTAGAAAAAATTATGTAAGGAGTATTTCAAATAAGGAGACATCAGAATTTATTATATGAGCAAATAATGTTATTTTTCCTATGTTTTGTGGTTTCAGCACACATCACTAAAGCCCAATAGAGTTCTAATTAAAACAGGAATACCTTCTTGTGGCCCTGTCAAAATTAAAACAACACACCTTCTTGTGGAAAATGTTTGACATCCTTAATCATAATCAGTAATAATTGTCACAGTGAGTAATTAAAATACAGTTTTCCTGTGCTCCATGGCCTCAAGCAGCTAACTTCTCTTGAACACAATAACTTTAAAAATAAGAGGCAGCACAGGGTTACATTTCGTCATACCCTAGCGGTAAATAAGCTATTAGCATTAGGCAGCAGATAATTTGGCCCCAAGAGTTGCGGTTTGTGCAGAGAACGTTTGCCAATTATATAAAACGAGCCTCACATTTGTCAACAGTACGCTGATAATATAGCCAGTGTATTCAATGAGGTCATCAACCCTTCTAGGAAATAATAGGTGTCTGATGAGCATAATAAGATAAATCTGTACTTGGCATGATCACATGCAAAGGAAAAGTCATAAACTGCAGGTCAGATAATGAACGGGAAGTAAACCTAGCCTGATGTCTGCAGTCAACACAAGCATACAATATAACTCTAAGAGAATAAGAGCCAGTATTTACTCATACCTGTGGTTTCATTGTTAATCCATGTCGGTAATACTTGAGGATCAGAATACAAGTAATTGAAACGGCATCATAGTCAAAAGTTGTCATCCCTTGGAAGCCATACAAAACCAGGGACCATGTTTGCACTGCCAGTTAAGTTTCTTATCCTCAGCTTTTAACTGCTGAGACAGTAGCTGTAAGAGTTTCACATTTTCCTGTTTCTCTCTCTCCCTTTCTCTCTCTTCCTTTATTTACTGGCATAAGGAGCTGGAAGCAAGACAACTCAGCAGCTCTTGTAGAGGTAGAAGAATGAAGAGCAACTGCTAATTTGATTGAAATGAGAAAGTGGCTAGAGATCTAAAGGAATAATTGCAGCAGTTGTTCTGAGAGGCCTTACGCTGTCCTCTTCACAAAACATAAAAAAACATACGTGGTACAGTTGAAACCACGTTTGAACTTTAGCTGCTCTAACCAGTCAAGGAGGATCTAATCAGTCGAGAAATGTTTTGAATAAATCAGCAGTATTATTTTTGAAAGAGAAAAAAAATGGAGGATATATCTAGCTTCGCAATTATTCACTTTTTTTTTTTTTTTTTAATAGTGTACTATGATATATTGGAACACGTAGTAATCAGAAATAGTAAAATATCCAGGTCATGATCCAGATTCTTTTTTAAGATCATAAAATAACTTTATACAACTTCTGAAGAAGACATGAAAATGCATAAAGATGGGAATTTGCCTACAGTTTTGTTCTTGTAATATTTCAGATTTTCTTGAACTTTAGTTTTGCTGAGTTGAACTCCCCCCCTAGTCCATAACTAAAGAGTAGTCAGTTCATCCAGTGGCACATACACAGTGGTTTGGTGATATGGAAGTGTTCTGCTCTCTTTGTTTGGCCACAAATAGTAGGAGAACTGGTAGGACACCCAAGAACTACTGAGATACTTATCATCCAGGCCACTCATTTCCTTGCTCCGTGCCACAGCCTGGCACCAGAAACCACAGTGATATTTGTGTGGCTGTAGGGATGGTGAGCTGTTGCATGGAGGGAGATAAAAATGGCAGTGAAGGGAACATTTAATATCCATCTAGAACAGCTACTACTCACATCTTCAAGTGAAATCTCAAGTTCTGCGTATGTTTTAGGAGAAATTACCTCTGGGAGATTCCAGGAAGTGGATAATGGTAAACAACATGACTAACTGTAAGATGGATGAAAACTAAACCGTAAGATGGATGAAAACTAGCTGAAGTGTATACTGCCCTTTCTTCTAGGTTTTTTTTTTTTTTTTTTTGGAAATAAAATTGGATTTTTTTCATTAAAAGCGTAATTTTCAAAAAATTATGGCCTTTTGTGAAAGCTTTTGGGTTTCCATCAAAAATAAAAGAATCTGAAACTTTCTCAAAGAAAGATGCAATGTTTCCACTTGGGTGCTCTGCCATATCATTTCATGGAATTCATAGATGTGATCTGATCCTCTAGTCAACATGTTTCTTTGATCTCCTGTTCTCAGTTTTCCAAAGTGTAGGTATACCATCAGAAGATATAGTGGAACTGGGTAATGTAGCTTGCAAAAGTGAATAGAAATGAGAGATGTCGTAGTGACACTGATGAGCAGAAATATTTCCTTCAGGATGGTGGTGACCAATTTCACTCCATGGGGTATGACTGTGGCTAGCAAGGGAGTGTACCCTAATCCAGGGAGTGTAAACACTTTTAAATCTTTAGGATTTCCACCATGAATGCCTTCATTTACAGAGGGAAATATGTTTACAATTGGTTATCTATTGCATCATTGTGGAAAGACTGGAGAAAGAAAGAAAACTCTTGCAAAATCAGTTAATGTTCCTAACACCAAGAATCACAAACCCATTTAAAGTATTTTTAAGACTTAGTATTCTCTGGTTTTATAGCAATTTCTGAATATACTGTGTTTCTCGTAGGTACCATTTGATATGGATATTGTCTGGTGTTCTATTTTGAATTAAAAAAAAAAAAAAAGATATTACTATGATTTATTACAACAGCCTTAATGTTGGTATCAGTCTTGAGGAATCAAGATTTCAGGGATTCCAAACAGAATTAGATCAAGAAAAACTGCTTATTATTGAAACTTACCAGAATTAAATAATAATAATAATAATAAAATAATAATAATAATAATAATAATAATTAAAAAATAACAAGTAAAACCTTCTGTGGTATAACATATGACACAGCACACTACTGTGAACTTTGTCCTTTGACACTTTGGCAGCTACCTGGAACCTGTTAAATTTGAATCTTTCTTGGTAAGTTCTACTTGAACTCTGAAAAGATTTATTGTGAATTCAACATATTAATATTCCTCCTGAATTTTTTCATATGCTTGCAAAAGCTCCATTTAAGATCAGGGTCCAGTCACATTCCTTGGACTTATGGAGAATACCAGCAGTAGTGTCAGATGTGGAAATATTGTTGAATGGAGGCATACCTTCTAAATAGGCTGAGGTCCTAAGCTTACCTTAGAGATGCCAATAAAAACTTTTCTACAGTATCTTTTTAGGGTTCATTTTAGTGCCAAGCTACAGGCATCCAGTGCTGTTTTTGATGCTGTTGGGTCTCCTCCAGCTGTGGCTTCTGGAGGACACATATCTCCTGCTGGTTGTCTGTCATCTGCCAGACCTGTGCAGATATCTCAGATACCAGCATTTCTCAAATGGCAATGGGTGCCAATGTTTAGGCAACTGAACCGAGCCCTTATTTACTACATATTTGGTATAAGTCCAAGTGGTTGTAATTTTCTACTATGTTGTCTGTGCTTTTAATATGTCTAGCAATAAATATGGTCCAATGCTCATATTAGTGTCACACCTGATAGGAAAATGATGTACACGTTTACATTGTTTCAGCTCTAACACACAGCTCTAGATCACACACATAATCTTATGAAACTAGAATAGCTCTAGAAGCGTGCTTTTGTTTATTCTAACAGTGCTAGACCAGCATGATAACCTGTTGTGGTTTAACCCTGGCAGGCAGCTAAGTGCCACACAGTCGCTCACTAACCAATGCCCAGCCAGACCCTGAGAAGTCACCCGCTGTACCCCAGCCAAATCCCCCATGACGTCCTACAGTATAGGGCATCTCTTTGGCCAGTCTGGGCCAGCTGCCATTGTTCTGTTTCCTCCCAGCTCCTGGTGCACCCCCAAGAATCCTTGTGGGCAGGGCAGGAAAGACCTTGGCTCTGTGTAAACACTGCTCTGCAACAATTAAACATCACCACTGTTTCCATCACAGGTTTTTCATCACTTTTTTCATCACTGAAACACAGCACCATACAAGCAGTTACAAGGAAAATTAACTCTATCCCAGCCAAACTCATGACACAACCACAAAATTTCCTTCTTTGCTGCCAATCTGCTGTGGCTCACTCCTAAAGATTATTGCTAATGTGACTAAGAATTTATTTTTTAGTTTGCACTCCTACTTCAGATAGTGGTGTGCAAGTAAGCTACATGCTCTTCTTAATAAGCCTGAACGTGACTTAGCTATGTCATTCTTGACAAAGTACACTGTGGAACACAAAGATAACAGGCTATTTTGGTAATGTACATTTTCAAACATTTAGCATTGTAAGAGAGACCAGTACCCCCTCTGAATATAAAGCTTTACTTCCAGGAGCTGCCAGTTTAAAGTGGAAGGTTAGGACCTTACTATCTCACCTTGGTGTCTGATGTGTTTGATTCCTAGCAGCGAGGGTGATCCTCGGAAAACCAAAGGACTGCCTATTGTTGGCAGTGAGCTTAGTGATAAGCACCTGGTGGGTTCCTCACTGACACCTGTAGGTTTTCAAATACATGATTTATTTTTTTTAAAGAGGCTATTGTAATTGTGTTGAGGATCTTAGATACAAAAGGAATCAAATAAATTTAAGCTCATTACATGTATCTAAAAACACTTTTCTTATTGAACTAGTCATCCTACTACAGTCAAGAAAGCCAGAAAGACTAAAGCAAAATTTCTTGAAAAGTGTAGAGGAAAATAACAAATGTTGTTATTATGGGTTTGTTTGGCTTTGTTTTGTTCCTTTTTGGAAATGTGTTGGGGGGAAAACATCACCAGGACTCCTACGCCAGCAACTTGTCATTCTGAGCTCTTTTGCAGGGTTTTATTTTCTTCCTGTGCATGTGTGGCTGCCATCCATCCTAATCAAACTCAATCAGTAGAAGGAGGCAACTGCTTTGTATTAACTATTGTTCTCTTAACTACAGTCTTTTATAATAGATTTTTAAGATATGCACTGACTCATACAATACATATCTAATCAAAAGCAAATTAAACTGCATATTCTAACTTTAATGACAGAATAACATTTATGACAATAGAATAGTGATGCTCTTCATTATATAAGATTTAAAAAAAAGGTTCTTTATTGTTTGTTTACTTGGTACATTGTTGTTTGTTCTTAGACTGAACTTTTAAATTTTAATTACTGTTTTTATTCAAGGTAATTTAATATATAGCTGATAGCTTTCTTTCTTTCTTTCTTTCTTTCTTCCTTACCTGAGTCCTTAAAATTTTCTATTTTATACAGTTAACTGGAATAGGAATTAATTGAGAGTACGTATTCATAGTCTGAAGAACTGCATTGATAACTTCTTTGTATTTTGCAGGGGGTTATCAATTTGCACAAATGCTTTAAACCTATTGTATAGTATTTTTGTTTATAAAATTGTTTTAAGTAGTTGTCTATCTGGTCATCATTCTAATACAGCTATTTCTGCAATTTTGATAGGTTCACTGAAAATGCGCCTGCAATTTTTTCGGGGATTTGCAGTTTAAAATAAATGAGGGCAAAATAGTGTCTACAGAGTTGATACTAGTGCCAAGGTAGAGCCAAGGTAGGTTAAACCAGCTGATATGGATGCTGGTCAGTGTAGGTCTCTGCATGATGTATAACTCCTTTCTATCTTCAAAAAGATTGTCTTGATCTGTTAAAATGAGATGCTTATACAGCATTTTTTTTAATTATTGTCTGATCATTAGTTCTCACAGTAGCCCAAAGAAGTAGGTAAAATTATTCCCATCATTATATTTGAGAAAGTCTACCTTTGAACTCTTTGCAACAGCGTACTAGTCTAGTTTAGACCTAAGGGTCCCAGACTGCTAGTCCCTGCTCTTCTCTTTCAGAAGCCCTGCCATCTGCTATGCAATACAGAGGGTTTCTACTTAGGATGTGCATGTTTGGTGCAATCAGAACAGTGAAAGGTAGGAAGGCTGCAGATGGAAATACTGTTGCAAACATTTCCTAATGTTTTTGTTTGTTTGTTTGTTTGTTTGTTTTTCATGGCTCTACGACAAGACCATTATTCCTTTTATCATAACAAGTGACTCATAACTTCTCTGAAAAATTTGGAGAGTTCTTTTGAGGCAGCATTTGGGCCAAGTTAGCTGGCTTGTTTCTGGATTTTTACCTATTTGGGATTCTCTTTTGTTCTTTTGAAACTAGTCAGAAAAGAAAGAGCTAGAAACTTGACATGGTGTCAAAAAGACAATCAAGCAATAGAAAATTAATCAAGACTATAATTAGAAATCAGTACTTTTACTACTAAATTATATAGAAGTTTAAATAAGAAAAAAAGAACTAATATGTTTAACAGTCACTAAAAAAAAAAAGGAAAGCATCAGCAGATATTAGTATCTGCTTTGTATTAGTAAATCTAAAGTAAATCATTATTTAAGTGAAATAGCAATATATTTTTTGCTCCTTTAGTGGGTAAGTTTGTTTGCATTATTTGTCATCAGTCCAGCTGTACTAGTGGAAGTGGTGGGTTTTTCCATGAACTTACCAACCTAATACTAAAAGAAATGACAAGACTCTGTCACTGTATGACTTATGCTGCAGTATAGTCACTTCAGAAAAAATAAAAATAAAAAAATAAAAAAAATAAATTGAGCATAGAATGGTTTTAAAACCCCTGTTGCACTGACCATCAGTTTCCTCAAACAAGCTGTAATTCCTGAGGTGGAAATATGTGAATATATATCAATGGTATACCATCACTCCTATGGCAAACATTTTCTCAAGCTTAGAAAAAAATATATATTAATTAAAACACTTTACTAAGTGAATACTTTATTTTCTACATGTGGGAAGTCCCACTGGCTTTTCTGCTATCTTGTCTCTGCACCCCCTAATTGTGCCTGAGGTTGACTATCCTATCTGGCCCAAACATGTATTCTTGACATATTCCTAGATCCTCAAAACTGGTAGCAGATTTGGATACATGATTGCTTGAAAATGTATGTCTGACTGTGCATATACGGTCTTTATTTTCCTGTGATTTTCCATACTATTGCAATGAATTCACATTTCTGCACTAATCAGTAATAGCAACACAAATATGTTTTCAATATGTTTTAATGTTATGCTGCATACACAATTGAACAGGAACCATTTAGGCCAATTTAGTGGAAAAGACTTAATTTACATTGACATTTCTAAATATGATCTGAATGTTACTCTAATAAAACACCGGAAACATTATACCATCATTAGTTGGGAGATTTTTTAATGTAAATTTGGCTTAGAAAGTGTCTCTTCTTTACAGAAGAAACAGTGCCTTCTTCATTATTTTTTTTTTCAAAATCCAATTTAAAGAAAAAAAAAAAAGCCTTGTGTTTCTTTGGGCTATAAGTTCTGTGTTTTGATAGGCTTCAGAATAAACAACAGCACTTTCTCCTTAGCTGCTAAAAGCTTATTTAAGAAGATTATTCTTCATGCCATACATCTGGAGATGAAAAGCTTTTTCATTCCAAATTGAGAGAGATGTTAAATTGCCACTGTTTGTCTCCTGTGTTTTCAGAAGTGGTACTTAATGATTATTTATTATTACTTTCACACACATGTACATACATAATATTTATTGCACCTTTTTAGGCCTTATTAGCTCTGTTTAAGCAACTCAAATATCAGAGAGTAGTTTGGGGAAGAAAAAAAAAAAAAAAAGAATGTTCATGCTGATCTAAAAGCAACTCAAATATCAGAGTGTAATTTTTGGGGAAAAAAAATAGAACATTCATGCTGATCTAATTCAGATGTGATTAATGAAGAAGCTTTTGTGCCTCTACCAAGGAATTTAAATGATAATTCTACATGCCTGTGAAATATTTAGACTAACATGCAGGGCAGGTCAAATGAATGCATTTCCTTCAGAAAAATATCAACTGTAAAGCCATTTTAAAATGTGCAGAGTTAGAAAAAAAAAAATACAGAACTTTTAGAAATAAAACTATGAAGTAGACATGACTTAGGTTCTGATGTCATGCAACAATGTGTAAGATCTAGTTGGAGAGCAGACAAATCTGTGCAATGTAAAAGTAACTCTTTTGCTATATTCCCTCTTGAAATTCTGGCCCTAAGTCACAAACTCATCTTCTGCCAGTAAGCCAGAAATGGAAATAGTTCTCTGCCTTTTGCCTGGGAGTGAGTAAATTTTACTTGGATGTAGTTTTATTTCTCTAGTTCATTTTTAAACTAACTTTTATTTTTATAGACCAAGGGAGTGAGGAGGAGACTAAGACTAGAATTTCTCCAAACAAAGTGTTTCCTTCAGATGCGTCTTGGCTGTGAGAGCCTTACATAAAGAAATCATTCACACATGCCCTGGTAAGCTCGAGTTCATTGAAATGACACTGTGCTGCCCATAGCAGTTCTACCTCACAGGCAAAACATTCTTTTCCTGGAAAAATGCTATCAAATTCCCACTGACTACATTCACTTTAAAAGCAATTCATCAATGCCTTGTTTCTTAAACAGCAGAGAAGCTGTATGTTCTCGACACTCTGAGATTCCTAGCCCTGGATAGGAGAATGTAATTTCCTCTCACAAGGAAATCTACTGGACAATCGTTAGGTTACCATTCCATATGAACTTCGTAAAATCAGATAGATTGTTTTGATTTGAGTTTACATATACTCTTATTTTATTAAATATATTTCAAACCTCCATTGAGCTTTATATCTTCTTTAGCCTTTGATATCTACTAAGATAATTAAGATAATATATCTTTTTGGATGCTTTGTTCTGCAGTGATCTCCTATTCACCTCATCCCTCACTGAATAAGTAATTACTTGCATGCAGTTGCATTAGTATGCTACCATTAAAACTTATGTGTCTGTTTTCTTATAAATGGAAGAGGAAGTTGGTACAGGTGTTTGGGTTCTTTTTTAAATGTGTGAAATCATTTCAAAGAGTAAATTATTTCCCACATGCAATTGCACATGGAAGAAAAACTTGCCATGGGATCTCCCGACAGAGATAGTAGCTGGTATTGCCACTGTGACGGGGATCCAGGTGAGGAAACTGGCACTGCACTGCAAAATATTTGCAATCAGTTGTTTTGGGGTTGTTTTATTTTTGATTTTTTGATTCTAAAACCCTAGAGAGGATTTAGTTACCAATGCAGCCAGCTCTTTCACTTAGTTGCATTGGTACTGGTGAGACTAGTTAAAACATCTGCACGAGAGACTTTCACAAGATTTCAACTGTGTATTTCCTGTGGGTTATCTGGATCAAGACACTTTTCTTTCTATGCAAATTCATAACTGCTTGTACAGATGTTTTTCTCATCTATTGCTGTAAGTCAGTATTGAAAGATGAAAGAAAAAGTAAAAAATAAAATTAAAAAAATAAATAAATAAAAAATGCATGCAGCCCTTGTAGCAGTAGTTAGGTGCAAAATGTGAGAGTACTGGATCTGTGGTCTGCCAAAACACTGTTGTCAGCCATATCAGCTTTTTAAAATATGTTGTATTGTAAGGCAGGACTATGTAATATTGCTAGACTCTTTTAATTCACTGTTTGATTGCCAGAAGTTATTCCTAACTTTTCCTTGGGCAATGATGAAGAAAATCCATGTCATATGTCTGTGACAAGCTGTGGAAGCCAGACAACTTTCAGACAATGCCAGAACTGGTATCCAATGTCACTCTGCAAACCATGCAATAGTGTTTATAGTCCCTGAATTTTTATGGTTTTATGATAATTTGTTTAGGGATTTCGATATGGCCACAGGATAAATAGCATGTGAATTAAAAGCTGATATTTCTCAATGTGGTATCGTATAGACTGCGAATTTTCTGCCACTTCTATTAGTCCAGAGCTGTCACCTTCCCTGCACCCGTTGCATTGACAACCACACTCTCACCTGTCTTCTTCCTCTGCTTTCTCATCACAGTTGTTCTGTGACATTTTATTATCATTATCCTTCCTTTGTACTTCATTAACTCTCCCTTTCCTCAGTACTCTCTTGCAAATTCTCAACTGACCTTCAGCTCTACTGCTGTTTCCTCTGCTCTTTGTCTTCCACCTTTTAATTTAGAAACCTTACAGATGATTTTTTTAATATTTTTCTCATTTTATAAAAACTAATGGAAATGTAAAAGAGGATGTTTATTGTTATTTAAAGCATCTACTCACTGAATGTCATGGTGGGTATTAGTCAGCGCCACCACTGTGTGTCTTGGTTCGCACAGTCTGGTGCTGGCTGGCCCTGCAGGACACCTTGTCAGCCTGGCACTCGTGGGTCCCACTGATATTGTGAATTCAGCTTTGCTCTAAGCCATTTCCACAGGAACAGTTACTTCCCGCCCATGTTCCCTGAGTATGGGAACAACCTCATGTTTGAAACTCCAGTGAGTACAACTGCCCAGGCATGCTCAGCATCTTTATCCCAGGGCAGAAGCTCTCACTTGTTTTTGCAGTGGGAGTTGGCACTGGCAGGATCAAGTGTTGTACAGCTGTCCTGCGGCGGATATCCGAAGTGCCACTGCCTTACAGCACAGTGTGAGCCTTCATCCTGGCAATAGCAATGGGAAAGGGTTCGGGTTGCAGGACTGGCAACCTGCAGCATGCTTTTAGCTTGGTGGTGTTGTTGCCAAATGGACAGGTGGTCACGAGGAGGCAGGCACAAATGCTGAGCTGAGCTCTTCAGGGTTCACAGGCAGTGGTCTTCATAGCTCTGGGGCCCAGAGGTGGGCTTGGGATAAGAGCTGTGGTGCCAGATGCTCTTCTCCTACTCTGTTTCCTTACTGAGTTTGCTGTGTTTGATTCCATGCCATTGAAACTGAGTTTCCTTTGTCGCCATCTAATACTGTGTATTTCGAAACAGGAAAACCAGATACCATTCTTTCTGATGTAACTCCCTTTGCAGCCACAACAGAGTCAGGACAGGCTGAGTTCTGTACATTGCATAATTACCATTGAAAGTTCCTACAGGTGCCAGAGCCTAATAATTTTACACTGCCTTAAATAAATTTAATACTGTCCAAGTTCCTAAGCGTTAATGACTTACTTCTACAGATCATACAAACAGATGATTTTTATTGGTTCAATGCATTCTTTAGCTTTCCCAATGAATTGTGTCTGCATTACTCTATTAGACTCACAAATATGCTACTACACTGCAGTAAGCAACTTTTTCTTGTGAGGAACTGACTTAATTGTGCTTAGCCATACACTGGAATTATCAGTGTGGCTCTAAGAGAAAAAAAATAAGTTCATCATCATTATCTTTAGCATATTACAGTTTATGACTTGCTTACTCATTATCTCCTTGAAATGGAACACCCTTCTGACCAATACAAACAATCTCAAAGGGACATCTGGTATTTATATAAATAGCTAAGCTCATTGCTTTTTTACCAACTCAAATCTCTGATGATGTGAATTTGCTAGCCCTTGTAGATGTAAATTAATTATGAAAGTATATTGAGAGCCACAAGGCTAGGATCAACATCACAGTGTATGAACTTGCCTTCTTCAGTTTTCTAAGTGGTAATTTCTCATTATTTATCTCACAAGAAATGGTGTCTTGTCTTACAACTTGGAAAAAACTGATGACTTAGTAATGCCAACGTACTCCATAAAGTGATATGATTAATGCTTTTTTCACTAGATCTGCTGATGGAAGTAAAGTCTTATTCAATTTCCTGTGGAGACATAGTGAACCAAAATCTTCTGCAATAATTTTTTAAGCAGGAAGCTTTCTGCTTAGTTCAGCTGTATCGTATAGCTGTGCATTTACTTCACAATGCACATTAAATAGCTGGAAAGAGTTGATAATGTGGGAGAATTTTCCCTAAGACACTGAGGATTCATTCAGTGAATGCAGGTTGTGGAGAAGCTCTTTCCCTTTCCACCATATGAGATCATTTAGGCTTCTTCAACTTTGTTATTGTTTAGTATAACTAATGCCAGATAATATGACACTTCCTTAATTGAGTGCAAGTTGTTCTGTGTTCTTCATGCCTTTTATTGTTTTTGGCCAACGACCTACCACAGACAGTTGTTGTATCTACTGAAAACATCAGCTCAGATAACTGACAAGACCCACAGCATTTCATTAACTTGTTATTGTAAGCTAGCTTCTTGATTTGTTTAATTGGCTTTTTTTTTTTTCTATGGGAAATTATAAAGAAACATTGAACAACTCTTCTTCTTTTATAAATGTTTTTATTTTAAATATGTACCACAAGAGAAACAATTAAGGCAGAAAGCTTTTACATATCTGGAAATTAGCTATGTAATGGAGAATAAGCCTCATGGCACTGAATAAGCAATGCAGTTCCTGTTGACTCCTATTGGGGCAGTTAATGTTCTGGGGATGGTTGGTGGCAAGACTGAGTTGCAGAATCAGGGCACCCTTTCTTCCACCAGTGCAGGCTGGGCTCCCATACAGTCCAGTCATGCTCTAGGTCCTATTTAGTGGCTTTCCTCCCCTGGCCTTGCCCACGTGGATTTCTCTCACCTATTGACTAAACACAGAGTATAAGCCTAAAAGATCTGTTCCTTTTCCTCACCTTTTCATTTGCTCCCACTGTAGTGGGAGTCACAAATGTAGGTGAAGCTATTACATTTGGCATTTGTAGGGAAAAAAAAAAATCTTATAAGCAAAAAGTAATTTCTAATCTCCTACACATTGGGAAGAAATCAAACAGACACAGGGTGAAAACATAAATTATGTCTGGCAAACTCTTGGAAATAGAATCAGTCAGCTTTTGGATAGACATTCACCGTACCTTGCAAAAATATTATTTGGAGACAAAGTTCTGCAAAGTGCAAAGCAGCACACCGTGCTCTAGCATGTAGCAATACCTGTTTTTCATTTGTGCCTCCCTTCTCTATGCAAAAAGGCCTGTAACTGAGTCTTATAAGGTTCAGTCCTATATAGTATAACCAGTTGGAAAATTTCACACACCCACTGAAGGTTCCAATGAACACAAAATACCACAGGACAGATGCCAATAAGAGGTATTTTTAGCGGCTCATGTCACAGTTGCTGTTTGCCTCTGCTGTGACAGCTAATGAGCTTTGAATGGCTGGGAGAAATAGCACATACTCCAGTAAAAGCCTGAGAATGCCTCTCTGTTCTTTAGCATAGGCAGTAAATGCTTGCTTGAGGTTTCTCTGAACCTTTATAACAAATTATTACAACAGATCCTACATTGGTTAAATGGATTACCTTGTAGAACTCCATTTCATATATTTATTTCCATAAGAGTCTGGCATGACAGTTTATTGTTTGTTTGCTCTGTAAGATCGGCTGCTAGAGGTAATATTATAAACAGAGCTTGACTGAGTGAACACTTGTTACTAGTAGTAAATATCACATATTTTCTTGGCTTTGGACAAGAAGTACTTAAAATGTAAGGAAATCTATTCTGTACATTTTCAACTGAAACTGTTTATCATTACATAATGGAAATTTTCTAAAAATGTCATAGGCTGAGCAAAAGAAAATTATCCTTATGTTGGGGTTTCTCACTCTTTCTCCCTTCGTTTTCACCATTATACTATACAAAATATAGCGTGTTACATTCCCAGGAGAAAGGAAGATTGATATTGAATGTGTAACCAGCTGGGTGTTTACTCTTCATTATTCATACTGACAAGGCATGAGAGAAAGAAAGAGAACAAGAAGCAAATTTGAAGTTTTGGAATGGTTGTTCCTTTTTGTCTCAAAAATGCCAATTTGAAAATTCAGTTCAAGTGACCTAAGAGAAAAGTTCCTGTATACTCTCTCAACTTGCCTACTATTTTTATGATATGCATTCTTAGAAATTATCTACTGATGTACTTAGGTTTGTGGAAATGAGCCCTTTTTCTTTAGAAATGGGTTTGCTATTCTTGTGCTTCCTGAAGAACAGAGAATGAGTGTGTAATTACAGAAAGCTCTGGATGGATGGACCTACTTCCAGTAGTCCACAGTGAACAGGGTAAAAGTTTTAGCTAAGTGTAAAAACCTGTGTAAACCCAGAGACCAGTGTTTCAGAAGACTTCAGTGGAAGGCTGGAAATGAATCAGAGCAGAACTGAATCTCAAATAATCAGATCATGACAGGTTTTATATACATATATGCAAGAGGTTGCTATGGGATTAGAAGCATGCATCCTGTAGAGGGACTGCCTGGCATATGACGTGGTCTTTTACACCCACTATTTATTCTGTCTCAGATGGCACAGAAACAATGTGTGTTTCTTGACAAACATTTGTCTGTTCAAGAGACATGTAAGTTTATAATAAACAGCCCCTATCCTCTATCCTCTTTAAGTCTAGTTTTCAAATTATTGGTAAGAAACATGTAAATTGGACTGTTTTCTCACATTTTATAGTCAGGAAATTGAAGCCGAGTGGCTAGGGGATTCCCCTGCTAGAAATGCATTTCTGCACACCATTCATTCTGAGACTTGTTACTTCAAGCATGACTGCAAATGATTTAGAAACATTACTTATTCATATTCAGAAACTTCCTTTTTTTGCGTGAGTGTATTTTTACTTTCTATTTTCCTTGTCTTTTCTTTGCAATTTTCAAAACACAGACTTCTAAGTTTTCTGTTGACTTCAAAGCCTCATATGCATTGTATTTTGAACTGATTTGGTAGTGAACAGTTTTCTAAAGTCAGTTTTCCTTGCTGCTAGCAAAGAGTAGGAGAGCCTGAATACCTATGTCAAGATACACCTACAGAAGTAAACTAAAACGACCAGGGCAGATGTCAAACATAGTTTCCTTATCATCCATATAATTAAATGCTTGAATGTTTTTATGGTTCCTGGGATGTTTCTGGCCCAGACAATTGGATCTCTTGCAGACATGTAAAACATGAATCCCACACATGGTAGGCTTTGGCTAAATATTGGGTTGGTCAGGCATCAGAAGTGGAGGGTAAGGTCAGGATGTAGGTCCTCCCCATTGAGTAGTAGTAGACTGGGAGAAAACTGGGGCATAGAGTTGTGGTCCAGCTTTTGGTTCAGGCACTTGGATGTTCATTCACAGGGTACATTTTAGTACCCAGTAGCGTGGTTCACCAGGAAAGATTCATGTAGGCAAGGGTCAGAATTTGGAAGTGGCACTCCATTACTATCTGACCACAGCTCATTGTATAACCAGTGATGTGAAAACAACATGAGATATGCTTGTAGGAGAAGTGAAAAATGGTTACTTTAGTGCATTATCTCTCACTCCTTAGTACCTAGAAAAATCACAATCATCTCCTTTCTTAGAGTCTTGGACATGTAGCAAAAGCCAAACTTTTACCATTCTTTGTGCTGTAGAAGATTTCAGTTTGTTGTTCACAGGTACTCCAATTGTCTTTTGGTCATTGCTGTTGAACAGCAGCATGTGATGTCTTCTGTTAATTACCACTTTGTCCAAGATTGTATGTCATCAGTGCCAATCAACTCTTTTCTTTTTTGTCTCTTTCCTGGTATCTCTAATGTCTCTTCATGCTTTCATTCTCCTTTGTTATTCTGTTGCCTTTTAAAATATTTTAAGTTCTTTACCATCTGTGATATTCAGCAGTTTGGCTCCTTTCTCTATATCATTTACAGTGCTCTATAGTAAAGTCTCAATTTGTACTGCATAGTACTAGTGAAATATGCCAAACCAGTGGCACTCTTACTATAGGTTATGATAAAACATCAGTAATGATTTATAAAAAAAACTGTACATGTTCATTATCATTTCTGATATCTTGTTTTGTGTTAGGAATTATATTACGAACGGGTAGCTACTACCAAAAAAAAAAAAAAAAAAAAAGGCATACCTTGAGATTTTTATTGAACACTGGAACTTACTCCTCTGTCTACAACAACCTAGTCCATTGGCCTTCTGTCAGGAACTTGAATTTTGTAGTTCCTTGGCTGCCAAATGTTGGCTATGAAGTGATGAATTTTCTGAGAAATCCACTCTTGGCCTCTGTAACGCAGCTAAATTCACTGGATTTCCATCTCTCTAAAGAACTTTTTATAAAAAAGAATGCATACATGTATTCTGGTGAATTCTGCTTGAATCCAATTTTAATAACTGATTTAATCATTCAGTAGCACTTCCATTTACCAAAAACAGATGTAAACTTTATGGAGAAGAAAAAAGGAAACAATAAGCTAATTATTCCTACATTCATAATTGCTTTCCTTTGAATAAATCCAGTCAAGATAAGCAGCAGATACAGAAACCATTGACTGTAACTTGTCACATATAATTAGTTCTTCTTTTTAAAGGGTGGAATAGTTAATTTTTATTAACCAATGTTTAATGAAAATGTTTAATGTTAACAAATGTTTAATGAAAAAAGTTCAGCATTGTCAATGGCCTCATTGATCATTCTAATTTTTCACCGCCATTGTCAAACTGCTTTTCACATTGTACAGTTCTGAATGTCTTCAGCAGGGTTAGCTTCTGAAGTTGTGTGCTTTAGCACTAGACCATAACTATGACAATGACAGAGACTTGCAGGAACTCATTCTCTTTCTCAGAGAATGAGATTTCAATTTTAAAAGTTAGTCCTTTTTTCAAAAGCAGTTAACCAAAGCAGCAGAACATGTCAATATAAGATACTAAATGACTGCATACATACTGGATCACATACGGACCAGCATTTTTCAAAAGTGGTACCAAAACAGTGTGACTAGTCCAAGCTCATCTTCATGACCAAATCTTTTGATGAGAATATCACCATTGTCTTTATGCCAGCTTTATTTAAGATTTCACATCTAAATAAGGCTTTTGAAATGCAGAGAATGCAATTAAATATAGCAGGGCTTCAACATTTTTCTTTCCTCAGCAGCAGCTGTCTGTCTTCTCTATATTCCTGGGCAAATGTAGGGTGAAACTGTTGACGTATTGAAATGTTTTTAGTTTTAGTTATTTTTTTTCATTCTCTACAACCAAGGTTTAGTGTTTATATACATTTCTATGAAGTGAGCCTGAAAGTTATCTTCTGTACTAGTAGTGGACTTGAATGTTCTCAGAACAAGGATGTTTTGTAAAGGTAGTGCCTTAGAGCCATAGTTTTTTAAGAGTAAGGAACAGTAGTGACTGTGTTTACTTTATACAGGGAGAAAATTTAGTTTCCTGAATTAGCTTTCAAAGTATCTTTAAGAAGCACAAAGAGAAGCAAAAGATGTCAGGATATTAGAAATCTACGGGACAATAAAAATGCAATCATAAATATTATTATAGGAACAATGGGAAGAAAAAATAAGAAGATAAAAGCCTTATAGATAGATAGATAGATAAGGCTTTTATCTTCTTTCTTATATATATATAAATATATTTATATTCAGTATCTCAATATATATATATATTCAGTGGAAATACAGCAGCATATGTTTGCAAAGAAGGCTCCAGTACCTTCTATCTGAGGTTTTCCTAGTGATTGTATTCTATATACTTTCAGTAGGAGCTGAAAACTGTTCTCTGTCATTAGCAACTTGTAAAATGAGTAACAGATGCTTTGGCTGTGTGAGGCTCAAATAGAATGAGCTTGGGTTGTTCCACTTTGTATCCCAGTAGCCTCTGCCAAAATGGTTGTTTTAGTAAGTACTTACTGATCTGGATAGAGTCAAAGATTGTTCTATACTAACAGCATCTGAATAATGACTTGAAGATAAAAAGAGATCAAAATGTATTTGTTAAGATTCAGGGCAGTTTGGAGAATGTTTAGAGAAACAGTTGAATTTGTACTAGGAAACATCGAGGTGAGGAGGTAAGTTAATGGGTCACTTGGCTGTTGTAGCTTGGGAATAATGTTTGTTGACAAAAAAGGAAACAAGAAAAATCAAAATAAAAAAAAAAAACTATAAATTCATAATATTAAAAACAGTCACACAGTGCATACATGAGTAACTCTATCTAGAAGTGAGGTAAGGTTTTATATATGCAATAAACACTTCAAATATTTTTTACACAGATTTTACCATAAGGACAAAAAGCAGTTGTTTTTGTGTGATTTTAATATAATTAATATATTTTTGTTATAATCTATAGAACTTAAGATATTTCACTACAATATCGCTATTATTTTTGTATTATATATCACTGTATTATTTTTGTGCAACTTTAAATTGTTTTTATTTCTGAGGTCATCATTTGCAAATCAAAATTTAGTTAAGTGAAAAATGTCTTACTTTTTAATAGCTGGGATATTTATGAAAAATATGTGGATTTCCTCTCAGTCTTCATTTATTGCTCTTGTTTTCTCTTTTCTTTTTACCACGACAATGGGGGTTAGACTGCTTACTCTGTGGGTCTTTCTACAATTGCTTAACGTTTTATAAAATTAAAGCATTTGTAGAAAACATCAGAATCAAGACAAATAAAATTAAGAATTTAGTGATGAACAGGGAAGGAAAATTTTATTTCTCATTCTGTGTCTGGTAAGCTCCAATTTTTCAAGATTTCTCTATTTCCACTTTGCCAGCAGACTCTATTTAATGTTTGAATATACAGTAGAAATGATTCATAGAGTACCTAAAAATGATGTGCAGTCTTGGCACAAAGTAGTTGAATATCAAATTAACTGGTAATATTGGCATACTGCAGGTCTCCACATCACAGAAATAAGCAAAAGGATGAATGAGCAGGAAGCCTGATGGTTTCGGTTGTATTGCAGTTCCATCTCTGCTTGGTCTTGTGAGACCACAACAGTGCCACAATGACATTGCCTTGGGATAACACTGAGGGCCATTAGTATGGTGCAGTTGTGCAATAGGACTGCTGTGCTCTTGGGAAGTTGCTTATGCAAGACATGAGGAGAATAACCTGAAGAAAATAAATCTTTTGGATACCTGTTCTTGAGATGAAAAGCTTAGGGTGCAGGCTATCATTCCGCTGACTACTCTATGTTTGTTTTTTAGGTTCTCTATATTTATAATGAGTCTCAGTATTTATGTTGAAAAGGACTTTTTCATACAAAAAGTATCGATAGCACAGACCAGATCTTTTGCAGCATAGACAACATAGGGGAAAAAAAAAAAAAAAAAAAGTTAAAAAAAAAAAAAGTGTATGAAGGCAGGGTGTAAAGAACAGACTTCTTCCCACTGCTTAAGCAATATCAACGGATTAATCCTAACAAGGTCTATGCTAAGTAAGCATGTTTTTTTTTGGAGGAACTGGTAAATGTATGCAGAAGGGAGAAATGCCCACTCTTTGAAAAGCAGTCACTGATATCTGCTGCCTGATTTAGAGCAGGTTAGACTTGATTCTGAGAAACCAGGGTAGTCACAATTCCCATTGAAGTGCTGCCAAGCTGAGGAGTGATTATTACAGCAATAAATCAAAGGAAGCTGTTATGAGCTGGTAGAATACAGCTCGATAGGATTGTAGCATCCAGTGTGAGTAGCAACAGGAGAGGTACTGACACCAGCAGGAAATATCTGAGGTAACTTACTGTTTTAGCCAACTCATGGGAAGTAACCTTATCTGTTACACATTTTGAATCTGTCTGCTCAGACAGAAAGTGTTACCTGAGTTATAGGATAAAGTACTCAGAGATACTTGTCTTTTTTTTTCCTTTTCTCGCAACAGTTTTGTTATTTTGGACACATACTCCATTTCATTTTATTTGCAAAGAGTGTATAAGCACTTTTTCTTTAAAATGAAGAATTACTAATAGGAATACTGTCTGTCAGCTTCATCTAAACTTCCCTCTTCTTTCTGTGATTGCAGCACTGTCACAGTTATAACTGTGATCAGAGAGATGCTCTCACTTGTAGATGACAGAGCTCAGAAGTTGCTTTGCTATAAAACACAGGAGTGGCTGGATGAGCACCCAGTCCACATCACTTCCTGTCTTGCTCCTTGTAGTAGTCATGAGGAGGGCCAGTCACGTCAGAAGAGCTTAAAAGGCTCCTTCTGTTGCTTTGGTGGTGTACGATTTAGAAAGTAGTTCCTGTTCCACTGCTGCTGAACTGGCATATCTGGGAGACTTTGACCAACCACTGGAAGGTGGTCTTTTCCAAAAGGTCTTCTGGCATTATTTGAATTCGAGAAGACACAGCCCTGGAAATTAGGTATTATCACTTGGTATTTGGAGGCAGATTTTGTCTTTTACCTGTAAAACCACTAAACTCATGACACTACTGTTTGATTTAAGACTTAGGAGGACAGGGCAAAGGTCTTCATGTAAACTGCCTAAAATTGTATGTGTTTTTGTGAATTGGAGTAAGTACAAATTAGTAAAAGAGCAGACCAGGACCCGTGGACACATCCAGTAGCAGGATACATGTATGTCCTACAGACAGCAGAAAGAGAGGTAGCTGGGGAGAAGAAATGGACAAAGAAATAAATGGCCTTAAGACACTAATAGACTTACTCCTAGCCTCTGTTCTTCAGGCACAGAAGGGTAGCCTGAAAGAAAGACACAGAAATAAAACATTAATTTGGAAAATGGTTAGAGAAAAAATTATTAAAACAGTTACCTATACATAGTGTTTCCTGGTTGGTCATTGAAATGCTGTTAACATACACACCTTCTTCAAAACTTAATACCCTCTTTAGTCTGTAGGTGAAAATACAATGTAGTCTAACAATTGATCTTTGCCAGGCAGTTCAATGCATATGAAAAACTCTCTAAAGTAAATGGAAACTTCATGGGAGATGAGATGTAAATATATAATCTTTCACTCTGTCTCATCAGGCTAAGAATTTAATCTAATTTACAAAGAATATGCAAATGTTTTCTCTGTATTGTAACTCATATTCCTTCTAGTGGGAAGCTAATTAAAAGAAATGAAGAAGACAAGACAGAGATGAAAAAACATCAGAGATAAGTATGACCTAAAATATAGATTTTGCATATAAAGTTTACAAACTATAAGGGTATTTCCATATTTAAAGCAAATAGCGTAGCATTAAAAGAGCTCAAAATTCACCCTGTCATTTGTGTCCTACAAACTGATTACAGACAAAATGAATTAACTCTACTGTTTTAAATTACCAAGGACAGAATTCAAAATAAAGCTAATAGTCTGTGCAGAAAGTGTAAGATAAATCTGATTCTTAAAGTTAACTTTTCCTAGTTAAGCATGAATAACAGAATATTTTAAGGTATGTTTTGTGTAATTGTAATAATTAATCTAGACATGTCCACATGAGATTTACATTTGAAAGCTAAACTATTCTATAAAAGGTATTTCGAATTGAAAACCAAAGCATAATGCAAGATATTTCTTATTTTTAAAAATAATGAGCAGCTTTTTACCTAACTCTATACCCTTTTTATTTTTCTTTAAACTAACCAGAAGTCATTCGAATCAACCGTTTCACGTCTGCGTCTGCCTGTCACATGTAACACTTCTAGCTTCTGACTCAAAGTCAGAGCCAAAAAAATAAATTTCCATCTGCAGAACCAATAATTGTTAATTAAACTCTTTTTTTTTTTTTTTCATTTGTGAGAGTTGAACTGAGAAGCATTATAATTTGGCTGGTATTTCAGTAATTAATAGCAGTGTTATTCCATTACATGTAGAAGATTTTTGGCTTGCATGAGTCAATAACTTGTTTTAGAGACTGCAAGTGCATTGGTTAAAGGAACAAATTAGTGAAGAATCAATATGTCACACATGGCACAGATTAAAAAATGGATAAATCACAGGCCACAAAGTTAATTTTAACTAGCCAACAATCATCAAGGGGGTTTAGTAAGCACAGGAGAATTCCTCATGAGTCCTCATGAGTCCTCATGAGTCTGTAGTATTCAAACCTTATCAGTAAACAGGTACTACAGGTGGAAATAAAAATTTAAAGAAAGATAAATGGCATGAATGTTTACTTTCTCCTATTGGTATAGGTTATTATATGAAAGTTGTATGATTTTATGGCATGGATATACAAAGTTTCTTTTAATACATCAAAATTAGATAATTTCATAAATCCATGGATACTGCAATGTGATAGCTGACACTGCAGTTACATGCATCTCTTTCTGCAGTTTTATTCTCTTCTCCAACAGATGTCAACACTTCTTGGCTGCAGCACTGGTACTCAAAAATGTATTGTAGTTACTTGTTGCAGTTTTTGACAAAAATGAAAATCAGCAAGAATAAAACAATTCTTAAGAGAAACAATGTCCCTGGGTTTGTACACTTAAACTGAAACATGTTACTTTTGAGGAATGATAAACCACTTTAGTCAAAAGCATGCACCATTGCTGTGATAAGCTGATTTATAGGAAGGTTACTTTGTGGTTGCTTTGAAAAGAACATGTTTTACTGAGTCAGAGCTTGTTTGCTCAGAGTACTTCATTTGGTGGATCCATACATATGTGTGCGCTGGTATGAACAGCTGGAGAGATTAGTAATGATGAATCCTGAGGATTGTACAGATGCAGAAGAAAACTAGGGTACATATGCATGGTACAAAATGGAAAAGTGACCCTAGCCTACTAAGTGAGCCATGAGTTGTGGAAGAGCCTCGTTCTGTCCCTGCTTGTCTGACTGCAGTGTTCCATCGTGAGATTTAGGAATACCTAATAAATGGGCTGTTGAGTCAGCTTCTCTCCTGGAAGATGAATACTGAGTCCTTTAAACAGAGCAGAATATCTTCCACACTGAGATAGACTCACACTAATACCATACTCACCCAAGTCAGAACCAACCAGAGTAGAGATTTGGAGCTGGTTATTCTCCATCATCTTGGGCAAATAAACTGTTCTGGAGTTAACTTTGTTTCTTGCTCCATTCCTTTTATTCCTTTTCTTCCCATTCTCTCACTCACATTCTCATTTTCTCTGTTCTTTGCTGCTAAGCCTGAGGAATCTTTCCAGTGTATCATAAATCTTAAATGGTTTGGGAAAAAAAAATGGTTTGAATTTATTTAAGCAAAAAGTATGCTTTGTTGAAAAACTTGCATTGAGGTCCCATTGTCCATATGCCCAGGTCCTTGCATGAATGCCTCAGGTGTACTTTCCTGTATAGATTGGTTTTACTCATCCTTGTGGGAATGGGTGCTTAATCCATATCATGGTTTGTTTCTTTGTTGTTTGTCTTTCAATGTTCTCTTCATAGCTTTTTTCTTTCTATCTTAAAGAAAGGAGATGCACATATGGAATGAACATTGACCAAGAAATTTTCTGGAAATGATGTTGTGGTGTAATTTTTTCTAAATTTGACAGACAGGAAAATCAAGAGAACTTGTTTTCTGTACATGTCATTTATTTAGAAAACTGTAATTAAATGCGACATCATTATCCATATTTTCCATTTCACTCTATTACTTTTTACTATGTATATCATGATATGAGGGACTTCATTGAGTTAGTCATATCTTTTCTGGAAATGTTTTACTAAGAAGTAAATATAATGGTGAGCAATTTTCCTTTGCATCTGTCCTCTGTTTAGGACAGGTCTACTATTTCAAAGATTTTTGGTGAGCAATAAAATAGGAAACAGAAGGTTTACTTACACCAGTTTTTAGGGAATTCTCCTTTCATGATTTCTTCATAATTAGGTCTACTTCAATTTTATGAATCATAGTATTTGATTGCTGCTTTTCTGTTTGATTTTGTAACAAAATATCCAATTTCCACTCAACAGTTAGTAGCATTTTTGGAAACAGACAGCTCCATTTAGCAGACTCCCTGAAACACGAAGAGTGGAGAAAAAAAAAAAAAAAAAGTTTTCTTTTTGAAGTTTATGTAAGAAATCTTAAGGTTAGAGGATATTATCAAGCTATTCCTGGCTTTCAAAACCCCTTTTTCTTAATTTTCCCTTAACATTCACTGTATTTCCTGAAACTGGGAAGCCAGCCTGTTTGGCAGCCCTAGAGCACTACTGAACTAATGGTTAATGGTAAGAATCTGGCTGAGCTACGCTGTATGACCCGTCTGTCTCCAGTGATTGGGAGGTTAACACTGCTGGGCTGAAGTTTGCTTTGAAATCCTCTACAATGAGTCTGTGCTAACATCTACATATTTAAATTAGATAACTGTGCATTGAAGCAGATGGTTTACCATTGACTCAATTTATATGTCCAATTATATACGCATTAAAGAGAAGACTTCATATTCTGTCATTTGTTGTTGATTACACATTTTAAAAGATGACTTCTTAGTTTAAAATTGGCACTGGACCACCATTTACAGTGGAATGAAACTGGCTAGATGGTGTATGGTAAGTGGAAAAGGAAACTTTAAGCAGATATACACAAAATGCAGCCAAAAGTATGGAAAGGAAATTAAGTGGAGATAGGTCAGAAAGGAAAGGAAACCAGTTTTGGTAAAACAGAAGTAACTAACTGGTGCGATGAAGTGAGAACATTCAGGAAGCACAGGAAAAGGTATTGGCATCTAATGTGAGAAGCGGAAGTGCAAATTACTGTTGATCTTTCCTGGAAACTCACATCAAACTTCAGGGAAACAAGTGATTTCCATTGCTGTTTCCTCTCCTAGCACTGTTTCGGACTGGAGTTTTGTGTAGACGCTCCAGTATAGGATGTGCCTTGAAAAAGAAGATTTGGAGGTCTTCTGGCAAGAAGATCTGATATAGTGCCTCTGTCTGAGTTTTTGTAGTGTTTTTTGTTTGTTGGAGAGGGGGAGGAAAGGGAGTAGTTGGTTGTTTTTTGTTTTGTTTTGTTTTTTTTTGCCTCATTTGACAAAATTCTGAATCTCTACAGCTTGGTAATTGTGTAGTCTGTTGTTTTATTTTGAAGGAATTCAAGTATTAAATTGTTGAGTTAGCAGCTGTCATCTCTGGCTACATGTCTAAAAACACTTCGGTACCAGAGGATTGGAAAATGATTTACAGAACTTATATTTTTCAAAGGACTCCCAAGAAGATCTGTGATCTCACAGATGAGCAAACCTGTTGCCTGCAATTAGTACAAACAAATTAGAAGAGACTATTATAAAGAAAGAGCAAAATTAGTGCACGTGTTATTAATGCAATGTATTGGAGCAAAGTCAGTATGGCTTTGAAAAGGGGAATTGAGAGCTGCAACCCCCTGGCACACTCTGAGGGTTTCCACAAGCAAATGAAGGAGAACTGGTTGATGTGATCTCCTTGGATGTCAAAAGGCTTTTGGCAAGATCCTTCACCAGAGACTCTTAAACAAAGTTACCCTGGGATAAAAGGGCAGTTCCCCACAGAAGAAAAGTACTGGTTAAAATGCAGAGGGAAAAGGACAGGAATGTGTTTCCAGTTTTTGCGGTATAGGTAGTTCACCAGGGTAGTCCCACATATGTCTGTGGTGATCAGAATATTTATAAGTGATTTGTAAAGTGATGAAGAAAGAAATGATAAATGGCATGTTATTTAGAGTAAGGATTATTGTGAAGAACTGTAGAAGGATCATATGATACTGAGTGACCAGATGTTAGAATGATAGATGAAATTCAGATGTGAAGTGATGCACATGGGAAAAAGAAGTAATCCTTTCTTCAGACATTGAGTGATGGGCTATTAGCTAATGAATACCACATAGGAATGAGATAATGGAGTTACAATAGTCTGTTCTGTGAAAAGGTGAGCTCAAAGTACAGAATCAATCAGAAAAAAAAAAAAAAAGAAAAAAAAAAAAAAAAACAAATGCAATGTTTGAAATTATTAGAAAGAAAAAGAGAACAAACCAGAAAACATTACACAACTGAACAAATGTTTGGTATCATGAATGCTGTGTACAGTTCTGGTTGCCTGCATCTCCAAAAAGGTATTCTAAAACTGAAGAAGACTCAAAGGTGGTCATGTAATATGATAAAAGTCATGTGGGCAACGTCTATATGAGGAGTATTAAGGTGGACTAGGATTCTTTAATCTGGGAAAGGTGTGAAGGTGGGGGCACAGAAAAGATAGTTAAGAAATTTGGTCCCTGTAACTAAAGAAAGTAGGCGATGTGAAATAAAAGCAGGGACTATCAAAGCAATCTGAGCAGAGGCAGCAGTTCTTTACTGCAGTGGAGCTGAGTGGGGGAGCTCTGTTGCTCAGTGTTGTGGATACAGTTTAGATAGATTGAATAAGTAACTGGACTAATTCATGGAATAAAAAACATAGGCTGTCAGCTGCAAAGACGCTGTGTCTGGCTGAGCCCAGGATGGTTTTCCAAGGAAATGCCATTGTGTGTTTTGCTATTCTTATATAATTGCCTAGAATTCTTCCTCTGGGCACTGACAAGATACTGTGCTTGTACCATTGGTATGGCTCCGAATGGTCATTATCATGTTCTTACATTACTTTAGATGTCTGGTGTGTAGCTGCATTTAACCTCTGAACACAGAGAGCATTATTGATTTGTCTGATGTAAATCAACCAGAAGTACAGTAATGCTCCTATTCAGTGTCTGTAAAAACAGTGTCTAACATACAGATTATTATAAATTAATTTAGAAGCTTAACTAAGGTACAGACCTTTCTTTGTTTTGCTATCCAATAGACCTTGATGTATTATGCAGAATTTATTGGCAACAGTTTGTTCATATATGGTATGCTATGAATGAATTATTAGATCTTATATCCCACTAAATCCCGCACGCTAAAACCTACATGTTGAAAAATACACAAGATTTTTGATTTTCCAGAATATTCATATGATGAGCATGCATAAGCATGTACACGTATGTTCTTCGACATGGCACGTGGAAAATGGTTCTATTATATACCTGTAGATACTTTAATATATTAAAAAAAAAAAAAAAAAGAATTACTAGATGCAATAATTAGATGTACTTGTAATCATAAGCGGTATAATTATAGTTGTAAGCAGTGTCAGTAACAGAATTAAGGTGAATTTGTTATCTCCATTCTAGCAAATGAATATATAAATATGAAAGGATATCATGTCACTGAGTTGTTTGCTTCCAGATTGCAATTGGCTGTCAAATGAATGAAGAATTTTTTTTTACTTCACTGACATTTTTATCTTCTGAAATGATAAGGAATTAATCAAATGATTTAATTAAACTATTAATCTACATAGTAAGGCCCTAGAAGATTATTTAAGTGTAATTCAGTTTTTCTTCTCATCTGGACCTCCTGATATGATTAGCCTTTTCAGTGCCATAGTGCTGTGATTTAACCCAGCGGGCAGCTCAGCACCACACAGCCAATCCCTCGCTCTCCCCAGGCGGGATGGGGGACAGAATCAGAGAGGTAAAAGCGTGAGAACTCATAGGCTGAGATACAGACAGTTTACTAGGTAAGGTAAAGCCATGCACACAAGCAAAGCAAAACAAGGAATTCATTTGGTACTTCCCATCAGCAGGCAGGAATTCAGACACTGCCAGGACAGCAGAGCTCATCACGGGTGATGGTTTCTTGGAAAGACAAATGCCATCATTCTGAACATCCCCTCCTTCCTCCTTTGGCCATCCCTTTGGCCAGCCTGGGCCAGCTGCCCTGGCTGTGTCCCCTTGTAGCTCCTGGTGCACCCCCAGCTATTCACTGGCAGAGCAGCATGAGGAGAGGAAAGGCCTTGGTTGTGTGCGAGCGCTGCTCTGCAACAACTAAACATAGGTATGTTATCAACATTATTTTCATCACAAGTCCAAAACATAGCATTGTGTGAGCCTCTGTGAAGAACATTAACTCTCAGTTAACATTATCTCAGGGAATACTATGAGGCAGAGAAAACAGACGATTATCGCATTAAGGCACTGGTCATTGTTAATTGGTTAGAGCTAGTGAAGGTGAACGCATCTAAGTTTTTCAAAGGTTACTAGCTAATGAATCTGGAGAAACCCTATGTAGAAAATATCTAAAAACCTGAACTATACTGAATTAACATGATATGGACATGCTTAACCCATATATACTGCATTGTTTCCAGAGGTAGTGCCCCTAGGATGGGCTGAGCTTTGCATACATGGGCATATGTTATATATTTCCAGCTGAGAGTTTGGAAAGACCAGCTGAGTGATGTGTTAATACATCCCTGTTATTCTCGCTTTAAAGAGAACAGGAGCAAACTGCAAGATTACTGTATGCTGAAAATGTACACAACCTCTCTGTTATTTTTATTGCTTTACTCTGTGTGTCCGGGGCACCCAGCCCTGGTTCCTAACACAGCCTGAACTCCTTTGTGCCCTCCGCTTACACAGCATTGGTGCTCACTACTTTCCAAAAGGTGCCCAGAAACTGTAGGAAATGCATCAATGTGTGAAGCAAGATTTTCTTACGCTCCCCAGGAATACCATGAAATAGTAGAAGAAATCATAAATATCAATTGATGAAGGTTTGTATTCTATTTTGTGAGAGTCTTTTGTACCTGACAACCCAGCACTTTCTATGTATCTGGCCATCTGGGCCCAAAGTATTTATCCACTTCCATTTTAAAAGATTTCACAGAGAGCTTATGAATAATGATGTATTAATGTGATAGGGCAGCTTAGGTACGTGTTACTTCTGTGGTGTTACAAAAGTCACTTGCTTTTATGAGCTGTATATATGCTTTTTGTTAATCTAGAGAATATTAAAAGTTCTTTATTTATAAAATGAAAGAGGTGAATCTGTTGTATGTATATTAATAATTAAAAATAATGGAGAATAGGTACATGTCTATATACACATTCCATATTTTGTACCTTTATGAACAGGGCAAAAGCAATGGTTTTGCTTCAATAGGTTTTAATATTCAGGAACAGCTGTGCCACCCCTATGCCATTTTTCAAGTCTGAGCTGCTGCCAGTTGAGAGTAGTGTTGGGATAATAGAGGATTTTGAACTTAGTCATAGCTGGCAGCTCAAATCTCTTTGCTGATAAAGCTCACAGCCACCCCTGTGCATTTTCTTGTCAGTTAAATAAAATGTCACTCTCAGACTGGCAATGTCCTTTATTCTCAGCTGTTGTCTGTCTGTACTTCTGCCAGTGCAAAGTAAATGTAAATGTGGTTTCCAGCATTGTGTGCAAGGCAGCAGTTGCAGAGTGTGCAGGAAGGGCAGCAGCAGGAGGGCTATGTAATGCCATCTCCAGTGGGGAACTGATGGGAAGCAATGATGACAAAATGTACAAGAAGGATGGTGGGAGTGTTGTATTGGAACCAATCAGAGGGGTGGCATGACGGGGATCTGAGTGCTCTCAATACTAAAGTTCTTATTTCCCCTGGTGCTGTGAAACAAGGTGGCCACAGTGCAGTAATCCACTTCAAACATATTCAGAACCCAACAGATAGCTGAAGCCAAAGTTCAACTTTGTCAGCTTTGTTTTACAGTCTTTTGCTTCTTTCCTTCCTCCTTTCACCTGATGTTCAAGGTGGTAAGTCATCCCAGACATCTCTTCTGGTATTTTTTTGCACCATGCATTCTTTGTCCTGCAGCACTCTACATGACTTCTGTGCTTCTAGGGGGTGTGGAACCAGAGGAACCCTTAAGGGTCCCTTCCAACCCAAACCATTCTATGTTTTGACATAATTTCTTATGTACTTTTTTTTTCACTACCATCTTTGACTCACATCACTTATCCTACTTTAGATAAGCCAAATATTCTTCTCACAGGTGATGAAGGCAAGTCAAAGAATCATAGAATGGTTTTGGTTGGAAGGGACCTGACAGACCAACAAATTCCAACCCTGGACACCTCCCACCAGACCAGGTTGTTCAAAGTGCCATCCAAATTGTCCTTCAACACTTCCAAGGATGGGGCATCCACAGCTTCTCGGGGCAACTTGTGTCAGTGCCTCACTGCCCTCACAGCAAAGATTAGACACTAGAATCTTTTCCATAGAGAACTTTTCAACACATCCTCTAGAAATCCACATAACTCAGGTTATGTTCAGTGGGCTTTTTCTGCTGTTGATTTCAAAGTAGATGCCTTAAGTTTTCAATAGATTTTGTCATTGTTGTTTTTGAGACAAAGGGAGAAAATAACAGTAAAGACATTTGAAATGAAGATCATTTTTTCTTCTACTATGAATCTGTGTTAGAGAAAAGTACAATATGTGAGAGGATAAAGGGCAGCATTTCCAAAATTATCCAAGCATCACTGCAGCCTTAGTTCCATTTTCAAAGCAATGTAAGCACTTTGGAGTCTGTAGGCTGCAACAGATTTAGATAATATCCTCATTGTAGTCTAAAATGGACAAAGTACTCTAGGTGCCTAATTCACACTAACTTCAAGTGCTCTGATGCTCTCATAATCCCTGCTAGATACCTCTTTGAATCAGTACAAACCTAAAGTCTCCTGAAAATTGGACTCTCAGTCTCACCAAAATGCATGGGAACATGGGTGCTAATGTCACTTCTTAAAATAGGATTTTAAGTCCTAAGCCACACAGAGCCCGATTTTTAAAAGTATGAAGTCACTGACAGATGCAGAAATGGGCCAAGAGAAATTTAAAAGGAAAGGGGAAAAGGCAAAGAAGGAAGGCGAGAGGAAGACAGCCAGCTGGCATATCGAATATCTATCAAATAATAGATTCTTTACAGATATTCACTAAAAAAAAAATGATGATATTCAATCCATACAGGCAATCATTTCTAGACCAAAGCATTAGTATTTTTAGTTGCTTTGAAGCTTTGACTTTTAAAACAGTGTAAATGCCTGGATATGCAAGCAGATGTTACTTGTAGAGCCCTTTGAGTAATCAACTACATAAGAGCCTGAAAAAATAAACCTCCTAATCCTATACCAAAAGTCATTTGTTTTGGTCTTTATAAGAGAGACACAGGATCTTAATTTCGGCATAGCCAGTGGTAGTGAACAGGTCTTGATTAACACATCCTATTAGCAGTCACGGACACGTAGCAAACACATGGGAGAGCAGGAGAACTGGGAGTATTGCACTTGGAAAGTATGAAGGTTACAGGTATCCTAACATATTAAACAGTGCCAAACTTTTCTGGATGCTGGTATGATCCCTGTCACAGCTCAGGGCTGTGAAAATGAACCATCTCCCATATAGTTCATGGGCCCTGTTGGGTAGGGAAGTAGAAGTCAGGGACCATTGCCAATAGGCAATATGGATTTTGCTGCAGTACTCCATTACTTCTTTCAGGTGCTGCTATATGGCATAAACAAAGTGTTGTTGTCTTTCTGCTCCTCGTTAGCAAGTTAATTTGCTACTGAGTTGTAGCAACACTCAGTATCACAGCTGTGATGTTTGCCACCATTTCAGGAGGTAGGAGTTAGGTCTACCTGTATACCTATTTTTTCCCCAAATTTGACCTCATTGTGCAGAGCTAGAAATGAAATTCAGGTTGCTAAGACGATGGCTGATGTCAAGGTGACAATTTCCAGTCACCACTTCGTGCTCTGATAGTGTGGAAATGGAAAATGGGCATAGCAATTAACTTTCTGGGGAAGTGGAGGGTTAGCAAGTGGAACATCAAACAGCAGGCACAGCATCCCCATGAATCACCCTCTTTACCTTTATCTGAAAAGCTGAGGTAGGGGTCTCAGCAGTGAATGTTTTTGTAAACTGAGAGATATGTGACACTAACAACTACACAGACGCTTTTGTTTAGTATATAAAGTTAGATCAATAGAAGAAAAATGTTTCCATAGTTTCTATAGAGATAAAAGACAAATCTTCTGAATGTCTTAATCAGGGGCAAAGGTTCATTGGCTTATGATTAACTTTGTTACTCAAAACAGATTTGAGTTTATGGCATTTGTGGTTGGACAGTGTTTAGCAGTGGATACATCTACTTAGTCTGTACAGACTAAGAAAATTGTCTAATAAGAACCTCATGTTGGTTATAATCCAAGCCCTAATTTAAAGCTTTTTTCCAGTGCAAGATTAAACCTGTTTCTTCCTACTGATTAAAATGGTGCCAAAATAATTTATGTCAGACTCATATGATGGTAAAACTGAAGGGAGCTCCAGTGGTAATATGTTACTATCATGGTGTCATTGCTTAACTAAATGGACTCCAAGACATCCTTGGCTTGAAGCGTTTTTGCTTTAGGCTTTATCTGTGGTACTCAGACATGTATTCCTGTGATAGAGAAGGTTGCATGAAAGGATTCTATATTCTGTCCAAAAATGTCAAGTTTGTGGGAACACAGAGTCAGAAGGGACATCAATGCCAGTGCATCTCATAATCAAGGCAACTGTGAAATCAGTACTGAGTTCAGGGTGGTCCCCAGCACGACCACTGCATTCACTCTTTGTGCTGCATCCCAGGAGCCACAGGGCATTTCTTTGCATCCTAGAAGATTAGTGGCTGTATTTAAAAAAAAAAAAAAAAAGAAAGAAAAAAAGAGAGAGAGAGAGAGAGAACAGAAACTAGAGTTGTAATGCACTACAGAGATTGAGAGAATCACCAAATTCTCTTCTGTACAGTAACAAAGTATTTGATAAATAATATCCCTGAATAATGTTGACCTGTGGAAAATAATTTGTTCTCGATCCAAATTTTTCATCTTAACTTGGCCATGATCAAGTGAACTGAACAAACCAACTGCATGTCTGAGAACTGGAGAAAGCAGGAGAACAAGTGTTTGTCTTAACTGGATGATCTCCATCTTCCAAATATACATTGCCCTTCTTCTTCTCACTCCCTATTTATAGGATATCCTTGTACTCCCTATTTATTTCCAAGGCAGCTAAATGTTTTCCTAAATCCCATAGGGAGCCATGCTTGGCTCTGAGTATGAGATTCATACCATAAGCATTATACTGCAAGATGTGATGGTTCAGTCTCCTTCTGATTTGATGATATAGGTTGGATACCGAGACTCAGATTTGCCTTTTTGTTTTTGTTTTTTGTCTCCAGAATTTCTCCAGTTTATTTTAGATAGTCCTTTTCATAAGCTTATGAGACTCATATGAAAACAGTTTGGGTTTCTTGCCCTGTAGGACCATTTCAGAACTCAGATGTTTAAATGCCTTCTTGTAATTTTAAGTCTAAATTTATTCATGCACCATTTATAACCAATTTACAGTCTTATGTTATATTATGTTGAACTTATAAACCATTTACATGAACTCAGTATTTTATATATGTATAGTTTGATTGTATTTGTTACAGATAAATAGTTTGGTACAGCAGGTTGCTTATGAAAATAATTTATAACTCTCTATAAAGCCTATAATTGATGTTTGCTTAAAGCCATTAAGGAAAACAGTATCTCCACCTGTCTCCAACATGCTTGTAACTTCTATCAGTCATTTATAAACATTTACATATTATATATCAGCATATTTATGAAATAATTAATGCCATCACAATACAGCTTGTGCAAGTACTGCTAAGTCAACAAGGATAGCTTCTTTGATTACTTTTTTTTTTTCTTAGACTAACTGTGCATTTAAATTTTGGTACAGCAAATTCCTTAGTGTGGTAATAAAACCAGCTTTAAAAGCACCTATATAAGCATGAATGCTCTTTGAAGTTTTGGCTCCCTGATAATTAATGGAACAAAAAGGACCAATAGACCTAATTCAGCAGCTGTTCATGATGGTGCTGCTTCTGTTGTTCCTATAATGACACAAAACAATTACCTTGTTTTTCCAATGCATCGCAATTCATATAGACCTTTGTACATCTGCACAAAGCAGAACAGTGTTTTTCACCTAATAACAACATATTATGCTGAATTTGTAAAGTTAAAAAGCTCATGCAAGCAATGGGGTTTCTGTACCTGAGTAATTTGATACAAGGGAAGTGATTCTTTTTTTATTTTTTTTCCCATTAGGTTAGATTTATTCTAGATTTATTTTATGATATTTAAATTGTTGAGTAGTTGGATGCTGACATTAAAATATTTTTTTTATTATTATTATTCAGAAAAGGTTACTTTTAGCTGAAATGCGAGGGCTTTAAAATATTAAGCAAAACTACCAAACATTACCCTTCTTATGCATATAATTAATGTTTGAATGAGCACACTAAAACCAGTGTAAATTTAATTTCCAGAAAATAGATATTAAATTTCTGCATTATTGAATTTTTACTATTAATTATATTTAGATTATTACTTCAAAAAAATTCTCTTGGGTGATTTCAGGTAATTGATATCAACTAGGCAATTAACAGGGATAATCTGAACAATGTTGACATTTATGATGATTTTTACTTTCCATGATTCTAATACAATTAGTAAAATCAAAAGAAAAAAAACAAACACTATTTGAGATATCTTTCTTAATAATAATGTGTGCTTTTCTTTTCTTTAAAGAGTACAGATACATAGGAACCAGGGTGGGGAGGAGGTCAATGGTTTTTTTTAAGTAATCTTGATTAAAAATTATTTGTGCTGTTTTCATACCCTTTGGCCACACATTTACTTGTGTATAAAAAATGCTCTTTGCCAGAAGAATAACTTCTATTCTAATATTTTATCTGGATGTTGCATTAAAGGATTTCTTCCCTTTTGCCCATCAGTTTGACGATGTGATAAATTTAGCTGTTATACAAGTGGAAAACACTGTATGCTCGCCTTTTCCTTTTCCTTTTTTTTTTTCCCTAAGGAAGATAGAGTTGAATAAATGTGTATTTTGTGCCTCAGGCTCATCATCTGCTCAGTGTAGTAATCCATTTTACATTTTTACATTAGTAATTGTTCTTATCCAGAACATAAAATGTGATGGAGTGACAAGCTATACAAATAGAGCTGGTTTCTACTGTTATTACCTTGAAATGCTGTACAATGGATATTGAGGTTCCATAGTGCTTCATTGTGATGGATTTGGTTAAGAAAAACACAGGTAAAATTGTTGAGCAAAATGATCTGGTTTCTGTGTAGCAAGCTACCTCCTGCAATGCTTTTAGGAGGAGAAAAAAAAAATAGAAGGTGATTCTGGCAATTAAATACTAATAGTGTGCCTGGGAGCATTCCTGAGCAGAAATGACTGTGCTAACAAACTCATAACCTTCCGTGGCCTGAGCTGGTGTGGTCCAGCCAGCATCCTTCTCAGCAGGATGTAAGGTTTGCCATTAAAATGGTCTGGAGACCATTTCCAGCATGCATCTGGATTGTGCTGGAGATGAGAGCATTTTACTAGCGAAGATGCAAGTGTGCCAGCTGCACTTAGTGCCAGCCTGGACTAGTCCCTGGGCTAGCACCAACATAAGAGCCAGATGTGCTTCCCTTACTGTGGAACTTTGATGAAGCTGTGGGCTCATTTTCTGCCAGCTGATTGTAAATGTACAGTAATTGATGGGACAGCATGAGAAGGCTCAGTCAATACAAATTTCCTATCTTACTCCCTATGCCTCAATTATATCTTTAAAATGGAAATGAACATATGTCCAATCTCATCAGCATACTATAAAATAGTTTTATTAATATTTATTAATGTTCATCATGATAAACAGCCCGGAAAAGAGGTAGTATGTTAAACTGTTCAGCTAGAATGTGTTTTCCCATAAGGGACACATAGGCCACACAGTGTGAACAAAACAAAATACTCAATAGCTGTTTGTTAGTTTATTACGTGACCATTGTCTCTGCTGTGGGTTGAAAAACTGGGGATCCTGCCAGAAATTGCAGAGTATGTGATTATGGGTCTACACAACTAATGCCAGTTGTGTGATGGATATACACAAGGGGTTCAAATGAAGGTTGCCCAAGGAGTCTTAACTCCTGTATTTCCTAAGAGGGAGTGCTCAACTTTCAAACCTGAACTCTGTGTGTGTGTGTGTGTTTGTGTGCATGTGTATATGTATTCAGAGAGAAAGGTTTCCACTTTTAAGGAAACCAGGTCTTTCAGCAGAGCAAGAGAATTTGTGTACTAATCACATGCCTATCAACAGTAATTAAGAAAAGTTGGTGCTTTTTACTTGGCTAGTGCCATTAGAATTGCATAGTGAATGGGAGTATCTGGCTCTCCTTAGAGCCCCACGTCTCTGTCTATTATCAGTCCTAATAAGCAGTGCAAATATGTTCCTTGCTCATTTATTGTTAACGAATTACTTGAGTATCATTTAGCAGGTTGAGCACTGCATAGCAGCACATGTGTTCTTTCCTTCTGAAGAGGTCTAAAGGGAACAAGCAGCCTTGTCTGTAAACAGGTTTAGCAAAGCTGCTGTTTTCATAGTCATTTTCATTTCATTTCAGTTTAATTTCTTGTTTTCTGCTGCAAACAAGATATTCTCTTCATATCCAGGAAGATTTTGAGAAATGCTCCTAGATGGAAGGACAAACCATTAGGTGGAATATGGATTTATGACAGGAATGAATTGGAATGAATTTCAGAACGTGGTGGATATTGTACAGGGGACAAAGAAAGCAGAAAAAAAAAAGTCTCTATTAGTGTACAATAATAAGATGATTTGTTGGAATTATTTTCCTAGAATTCTAAATATAACTTTACTATAGCTATCTTAATAAAAAAACTGAGCTTGTTTAGTTGATATCACAGTGACGTAAATAGATTTTTGTGTGTGTGTCAGTCCTATTGTTATGAATATTTTGCTCTACTATGTCTCTTATCATTACAAAGATGATTTATTAGGTGTGGAACTTCAACATTTCTTTCGGATGGATTTAGTCCTGCTGAATCTCACATCTCCAGATCATTAAAATAGAAATATCAGTATCTTCTTTGATGTATAATTCAGAAGATGCTATAAACTTATGCCATAAACATATAGGATTTGGATAACTTTTATCCAAATGGAGACTTTCTGAGTCATGCTTTCATACTTTTAGCCTTCCCTTTTTAACCATCTGCCATCACACCTCACAAAATGAAGAAAATAGGACTCTCTAGGTCATATTTGAAATAACTTCTGATACTATTAACTTTTAGTTCTTATAAGAAAAGGATATTTCCTCTGCAAAGCAATCAGGTGGCATCCTCTCTCAACACCATGGCAAAAATTATCTGTTATATGATGAACATTTCCTAGATTTCACTGCATTCAATTATTTTAAGTGTTTTATAACTACTGTACAGAACAAGGAAAAGATGCTATACAGGGCTGTACATCTCAGTGCAATGTTAGTTTCATAAGCGCTGGCTCAGCACTCACCAGCAAGTACAGCACAGTAGGATGGGCTGCTTACTGGAGGCTGGACTCATACTAAAAATGTTTTACCTTGCTTAGATTCTCTGGCAGTTAGCAGCAGGAAGCCACTGCTGTGAGAAGTGAAGTTCTGAGTGCATTAATAGGATCAAATGATACTCACGGATTGAGGCAGAGGATGAAAGATCTGAAAGAAAGAGCAGACTGTCTTCTGAGGCTTATGCTCTCCTCATTGAGAACTGATCAACACATTGAAAGCAATAAGAAGACTTCTTTCTATAAGCCTTTATACCTGCTAACATCAGGTAAAAGCCATTAGTGTCTAAGCAACGATGCTGAGATGTTCCTAGGAAGCATCTCTCTCACTTCATGGCTTGCCCCTTCCACTAACTGTGTTGGTAAGGAATATGAATGTGCTTGGGCACTTGTAGACCCACAGGGTGCAACAGGGCTCATAACAGTTCTCAGTGCAATCACATTGTGCCTCACCATCTTTTAGTAAATATTATTAAATCATTAAAATATTACCTAAACTTCTTGTATTAACTTCTTGGTTTTGTTCATCGTCTTGTCAGCAGGAATGAGAGCTTCAGAAATTTAATCAAGGCAAGACCAATAATGTGACTATCGGCTTTGTCTTAGCTATTGTTTTTCATTTTGTGCTGCTTCAGAGAATACGAAGTTAGTGCTAGGGAATGGGATGGGTGAGAAGACAGAAGACTCCATACTGACCTCTTTAGTAGATTGCCCATCCCAACTAAGAGAAGCATTTTGGTTACTCTGCTCAAAATTCTCTCTTTTTTTATTTTTTTTTTCTTTTTTGCAAGTGTAGGAGTGTAGGTTCCGCACTAACATATCAGTCAGAGCCTGCTTCAGCTTGATAGTTGCTAACGGGAATGTGGAATGGTAGCCAGGAATTTGGTATTTTCATTGGATTCCAATTACAAGTTCACTTTATATAATTTTCCAGCTGCAGTAAACCCATCAAATTATACCCTAAGAAGAATTGCTAAATTAGGAATGCATATGCTATCTCACTTAGAAAACAGTTTATTTTTTTATGTTTCCTCACCCATTACATATTTTAGGAGGCCCATATAATAAATTTTCTAACAGAGTTCAGAGGGTAAAATGACTGGATTACCACATTGAAAAAAAAAAGGAAGGGAAGGGAAGGGAAGGGAAGGGAAGGGAAGGGAAGGGAAGGGAAGGGAAGGGAAGGGAAGGGAAGGGAAGGGAAGGGAAGGGAAGGGAAGGGAAGGGAAGGGAAGGGAAGGGAAGGGAAGGGAAGGGAAGGGAAGGGAAGGGAAGGGAAGGGAAGGGAAGGGAAGGGAAGGGAAGGGAAGGGAAGGGAAGGGAAGGAGAAGAATAAAAAGAAATATGTTGTCTTATTCTTACCTTCCTTTAATGCCACCTGCCTGTGCAATAAAGAACTGATTTTAAAATTTTAAGCAAATATCCATTTATATTAATGGTTCATAACAATTGATAAAGTCCTTTATATTTTTATGCTGAATCTTATTTTCATCAAAAACTAGATAGACAGCCTTTGACAAGCTGTCCTTCATTAGTTTCTTATATATTATGCTGACTTGGAAATGAATTTTCTTTTGCCTTTTAAATCTCTGCCTAGAACAAAAAGTAGGTATTTTTAGCAGTGTTGCATTAAGGAAAGTGCAATATTTTATTGACTGACAGCTTAAAAAGTGAAATTTTATAAAGTACATTAATGAAATGCTCTGGGTACAGATGATTCTCTGCAAAGAAGTTTATCAGAATTATTATTTATTACAATTATTATTAGGAATTTCATTAGTGTAGTAAACAAGATGACTTGACTATGACTGCAGCAAAAGCTGCTTTGCAGTTCTTGTCTTCAACTGCTTTGTAGCGTAGAGCTTTTGTGAAGAGACAGAACAGGCAAAAGTATTTTAGCCAATTTATTTCAGAAGATCAAATGAAAAAAATAAAACAAGAAGACACTTGAGAATAATTGGAATATTGAGTTTAGCTCTAGACATCTCATCATAGATATTAGTTATCTTTCTAATAGTTGTGTGTATTTCTTACAAGAGAACAGTTTAGGCATTGATTTAGAGCAGGGCTGTATTCTCATTAAACAGTCACATCTGTGCTTTGGCTGTAAGTGAATATGCAATTGGAACATCACTGAAAAATTATGCAAACAAACATTACTTGTGTGTTTAAATTCCAGTGAGAATGTTTAACTGACCTTTGTTCTGATTTGACTCTCTCCCATTTTTATTCTGGAGTCACTTTTTACACCAAAAAAAATCCACTTGATTGTAAACTAATGCTTTCCAGTTGCAGGTTTCTCATAACTAATGATATTTTTCTTTAAAAAAAAAAAAAAAAATCACATTTTTCAACTTGTCATTAATTTCCAGAAGAGAGATAGAAAAACTCTTACTATAATCTCTCTTTCATAAATTTCATCATGGTGCTTTATCTAAAATGCAGACAATGTACAGACAATGTCACTTGCAATTATTAAAAGGGTAACATTCAAGACCATCAAGGGGATGTAATGTTTTTTGCATTAAGTAAATACTAAATATAGTAATGCTAATGAAATGTTAATACAGTATTATAATAGTACTATAGTGATATTATATTAAGCAATTATTAAGTGAAGCAATCATATAAGTTTAAATTTATTGAGCAGTCTGTGGCTGGCATTTCCAATATACTTTAAACTGTAGTAGTATGAAAATATTAAATTTGTGAAAAAACATCTTTCTTATTTTAGAAAGACATAAGGTTTATAAAGTTTTGTTATTTGTATAGTACTCGTGCATTCAACTGAGATAGTTACAAACATGTACCCAGTCTGAGTTTGTCTGGACAAGCCTAGTAGTAATGTCATATGTAACCTTTTTCCCAAAATAGTTCTCTCATTAGTTCAATGATATGTAGCCATATGTCAATTAAAAGAATATTTTAAATTGTCTGTTCTGTCAATGCCTCATTTTTTGAGATTTGGTGGTAATGTGGTGGTGTTTTCTCTAAACCCCTTCAAGGTGCCTTGTGGTGCAAAGGTGCCAGGGAGGTACAGCTTCATTCACCCCAAGTCTGGCACAGTGACAGCCCACATTTCTTGTTATAGACAAGTTGCTGGATATTTCCACTCCAGGGCTCTTGAGGAATTTAAATTAAATAGCTATTTCCTCTCCAACAGTAGCAAAATTATTCTAGATGAAATCACTGAACATTCACTGTAAATGGAAGTAAAAGTAGTGAAATATATTATTCTGCCCTTCATCAGTTTTTAGTGGTGAAACCCATAACTTTTCATGCATGTGATAACTTATCAGAAATAAATTCAGTTTCTTTTAATCAAGTTGGAACACAAATTTATTTTTTTTTACTTTCCCATATATCACAATATGTTCATTATTACCACTCAGAAAGAGAAAGAGAATCGTGTAAGTTTTTCACTGCATTTGCCATTAATCTAGAGGAGAAAATGAGACTTTCTAACAATACCTTTCTGCCATGCTTTGAGGTTTGTTAACACAGGAAGCTCTTCTACCTGATCTCATCAATGTAAGAGTGCAATTTGTAAGCTTGTTAGTTCAAGCCCAAAAGCTCTTTTTATTTTAATGTGAATGACTAAGGATACAGATGAGACAAATCATGTGATTCGTGCTAGCAGGAGCTGAGATAACTGAAGGTATCCCAGACTAATACGATGGAAGTGCCAAGCCTGTCTGATTAAATGTTTTCCCCATCCTTTCAAAAATACTGTGTACTCAGCTGTGTAAGCAAAACCAAAGATATTGCAAAAGGATGAACACTTAAAACCAGAAGATGAGAGCTGACCTGCCTTATTAGCACAATACATTGAGTAATTTATTTATTTTTTGGTCAGGCAGGTCTGCATTTTCCGAAATTTCCAGGTTGGCCACTCTCCTGATAGGTATGATTTGCTAAATAGGTCATTTTTATAGTTAACAAAGCTAAGTTACTTTCCATAGTTGAAGTGTGCTTTCTGCAGTTTTGATACTGTCTATTCATTTAAAGAAGAAATCTAGTAAGTGTTTATCTATAATTATTCATAATAAGGATGTAATTCTTAAAACACTAATATTAATTACTAAATAATCAGCTACAAAGTTACTGTTTTCCTAAAAATACATTGTATGCATTGTCTGTATTGTACACTCTCTAATATTATTGAGTGATAAATGCCCTGTTGGGGTAATTTTCCATACCTAAAGTAAACTCAAGGGCAGGAATTGTGTTCTGCTGAAAGTTTTTAGTTGACAAATTGGTGAAAAAAGCATTTCCTCTGTGACATTACAAACCTGTTCAGAATAAGATAAAAAGACATGCATTAAAAATGTTTTGTCTCTTTGACCCTGTGTCTCTAAGGACTTCTAATTAAACTCCAGTGTAACTTATAAAGCTCCCGATCCAACTCCCACTGAAGTTAGTGACAAATGTTTGTACTGTCTTCAGTGGCATCCCATACTACAAACGCAACTGTCAAAGCAACTAAAAATCAGGTGTGAGATCAGCCATCACATAAGTATATATCACCATTAGCAGAAATTATACTTTGGGCAGCTCTGAAAATAAACCTGTTTGATCTTATTAAATCTGAAGAAACTTCTCTCCCACAATACTGCGCTGTGGAGGAAGTAAGACCTGGCAGGACTCTGCTTTGAGCACTTGGACATGTGAATTGGCCTCGAAAATGTAAAACTAAAAATAATGATAAAAATCCTTACAGAACCAGTAATCTGAAGTCTATTTTTGTATTTAAAAATAAATAAGTGGCCATTGCATTTTCAAGCAGTCTCATGGGATGTAACAATAGCAGTTGGAATTGGTCAAGAACACTGAATAACTAAAAATTGCTCACACAATAAAGGATAGGCCCAATGCTAAGTATAGTTATGTTGCTACTTATTCTTTGCATTGTTATGAGGGTGATTAACCTCTTTTGCTAGGTGGTTTTTGCAAGGCAATTGTGCTTGTGCCTGAACTGGCACACATTTCATTGATTTCAGATTGGTACTAATGCATTTTGTGAAGTCGAACAGAAAAAAAACTGAATTTTGCCTTTCACAGTTAGATTTCTGTACCCATCTAATCATCTAATTTTGCTGTTGTTGTTGTTATTAAGGTAATTTTTTATTTATTTATTTATTATTTCATTTTTGTAATATTCTATGGGCTTCAGAGCAGTATTGCTTTTAAAGTAATTTTCCTATATAGGCTGCATGGCAATGAGGGAAAATGTGCAAACTTTAACAAAAAAAAAACACTACTTTTGTTTCCTTTCACTCCCAAGCTTTCTGAAACCAAGTTCCTACTGGCAATGGTCAATGACCCTTACATACATGTTGCTCAAGGCACATCTATAGTGTCACTGAGTTTTCAAAACATATGAAGGGAAAGAGACATATTTTGGCCTATAAACCATTCTAGGACATTCTTGCCACCATCTCCGTACTCTCAACTGTTCAATTTCCCATATATGAACCAGAATGTGTGACCTCTTCTGTTGCACAGCCATGAACAAAACAAAGGGATGGAAAGAGTAAGAACAAATTTCTTAAGCCAGTTTTGCAGTCAAAATCTGCTTATCATGGTGCTACAGTCTTCCAGATGTTACACGTATTTAGTGTTTATATCAAGAAGCTCTATATTTTCCAGGGCATAAAAAAACATATCCTAAAAATCAAATAATTAAATTATTTTATTTATTTTATTAATAAATTATTATACAATATGAATTAAATTATTATGAATTAAATTATCGTTAATTAAATTATTTTGTTTTATTACACAGTCTAGGAAATCAGGATCTGCATACAGACATTTCCATGCCAGATGAGAAGGCTGTTTGAATAAAATAATATTTGCAATGAAGCTCCATGGCATTTTCCAAAGTTTTAAACTAGTACAAGCATATTTGGCAGCTCCTGTAGCAAACATGCCTTTGTTTAAAATTTGATTTTAATTGAATATGTTTATTTCTTTTTGACTTTGTTGTAATACTGTGGGAAAACAGGGAAATACTATGTTGTAAAGGACTGGTACCTCAAAAGGGTGGGAAGATGGATGACTAGCATTCCACGAATGTAAGAGCAACTTTGAGTTAGGTAAATTCCTTGCTTATATGGTGTGTGGAGCAAGTGATACACATCTCTCCCTAATCCAGGGATGTCCTCATACTAGTGACATACACCCCGTTTACAGAGAGGGACAGATCAGCATCAGGCAGGATTTCAGCTAATTCATTCAGACAAAGCAGTTCTGATGTAAATAAAATATTCAAAATAGAAAACTACACACAAATTAATTTGATGAAGGCTTGACGGGTTTCTTTTGGAACTAAAAGCTTAAATTCCATCAGTATTCCACTCAACCATCTTAATCCTATGGTAAAACTGCATGAAGTTCTCAAAAATGAAGTAACAGAAATGTTAATGCTTAGCTGAATCTGAAACATTGAAAACAAATAGTTATTTTTGCTCTGTCAAGCATGTATTACTGCAGACCACTGAAGTACTAGCATTATTAGCATGAGTACTTAAATCATGAGCATAAAATAGAATACTGAATGGAATGTAAAATTCCCAGGGGTACCATTACAGAGAATAAAGTATGCTGTAGATTATCTGCTAGAATGAGCCTTTTAAACCATAATTCCAGAGTATGAAGTACACAAATTAGCTGTATATCTTAAGATAATGGATCTTAATGTGTTTACATTTTAAATAAACCACATTTCTGTATCAAGATTGTTATGAATTTAACCTTTGTGTTACTGCTTAGCCATCCAGAGTTTGAAACAGAACATATCTGAAAGGTTTTATTCAGAAGGAGCATGAGTCAGAAAACTGTGGCATTTGATTTCAGGAAGCAAAAGATCCCATACAGAGAATGGCTGGGTGTGTGAATAATAAACTTAGTACAGTAGGTAAGATATAATGTGGGAGAAATATAGGCTATTTTCTATTGGCTAAATTAACTACAACATTGTATTACTATAGCTATACTATATAACTCATACTATTCTGTTTTTCTCACACCTATACTCATCAAGAACAAGGACAGAAAAGATTTTCTCTGTGAAAGCTGTAGGAGCACTTTCTTAGCAGTTAAAACTCTATTAGCCAGCTTCCTTGGAAGAGGAGAAAAAAAATGTATAAAGGGATTCCTGGTATGTCACTTCCTTTAGATGTGCCCAATGCTGAATTTGCCAGTAAGTCTGTACATCTTCCTGTATTTGAATATCCCCTTCCAGACAGTCTGCAAGCACATGGCCAAGTGCAGATCTACCCATAGAATGCAAGGTTCAAGCAATTCTGAACAAGGGGTCTACATATTATTTGAAACAGGCAGTTTAGATCTAGTCAGATAATGAATTAATTTGGGGTTCATTTCTTTCCAATGTCCATACTGGCAGAAGTTTTCCTGGAACTCTTAAAGACCCTATGACATCTACTGTAATCTGAAAGGTACTCTGGATTTTCTCACTGGACAGAAATTGGTACCCAAGAGTAAATGTTATATCCACTTCTGCTTTTTTTTTTTTTTTCCTTCTTATATTTATTTTGCTAGTGTCTGTCTCTTAGCAGCCACGATTGCAACCTGTAATCATGCCTTATTTCAAGAGTGCTGGCCTTGCTTTCTGTAGTTGTCCAGTGCAGCACATTTCCTTGGTGAGCAGACATGTGCTTATAGCTGTATTAGTTCAATGCAGTTAGAATGTTTTCATCAGTTCCAAGCTGTGAATTCTGGTCCTCCAAGGAGGGGAAAAGCTGCTATAATAAGAGAGTATTTTTTCAGTTGACTTAACTCAGTTGGATTTCTTATTTTTGTTGATTTTTCTTAATTTTAAGTTAGGTCAATCTAAGTCAATAAAAATAGTCCATCAACAGAGGCAGACCCTTTATCACTGTGACACATAGGACAAAATAATTATTTGATATGTGTGCATTCTTAATATGCATAAAAATAGTAGTTGTCTCTAAGAAAAGAAAAAAGACTTTGAATCATGGAAATACCATTTCTGATAATTCTCACTGAAAGTATATTATTTGTCGATATACTTTTAAATTTGTTTTATGTAATGTCATATTCTACCTATATTTAATGTATGTTACCAGGTAGCTGCATTATGTAAAGTTCCATGTTAAGGTTCAACTTTTTTGTAGAATTAAAGTGTAATTTATTCAAACCCTGGCATATAAAGTTTGGCAAGGAAGCCTGTGTTGCAGCAGTTGCTGTTTTCTCTGTTTTCTCTATATCACAGTCTGTACTTCTTGTACATCTCTTTTTTTTCTGTTATCACACATTAGATTTTATAACTTTGAAATTATAGTGCTGTGAAGCGTATGAGAAGCTCAGACCATAGCCTTGACCATGTAAAAAAGTTTAGGGAATAGAAGTGAAAATAGCATATGAATCAGTTTAGAAGCTTGGCCTGTAAAGTGCTGCTCTGTCTTGAACAGTATTCTCCAGGTTGGCATCTGCTTTACTGCATACATCTGTAGATTTAGCAACAGGAGATAAGCAGAGGAGCATATCCTGCTTTAAAATTATTTGCTGGGTTCAACAACATCATACACTTCTCAACTTTTTTAGTGGAGCACTTTTCTTGTGGTAGACCAGTCTGCTCTTCATTTAATTATGTTTCTCTATAAAATTCACTTAAAGCAATAATTTTAAAAATATTTTGAAAAATGTATACCTAAAAATCAGAGAACTCCTGAAAGTAAAATCCTGTCTTCTAATTAAATATATACACTTTGTTTAGCATGTTTAGCATACATATGTATGTGTCTACATATATGTATATACATTAATATGTATATATAAATATTAATGTAATATCTGGAAGTCTGCTGGAAAGAGCTCTGTCTAGTTTTCATGTTCATGGAAAGCAGGATTCCACTACTAATGTTTGGACCTTATAGCAGAAACTAATCTGAGAAGAATTTTTATGCGAGAAAAGGTACATCCTGGAGCTGAAGCCAAGAGGTTAAGCAAAAGCTTTTTTTTTTTTTTTTTTTTTTTTTTTTTAATTGTAAATGCTTCTCTATGTCCGTAATTGATGTCAGCAAAACTGATCTTGGTGGTCTGGTAAGATGGTGAAATATAGTATCAGCTGTGTGTGATAGTAAGCAGAAATGCAGATGACATAATTCCCCACTGAACTGTAGAGCCAAAATCAATTCTTTTAAGAATATGAAGCATGTTAGGCTGCAGAAACAAGCAAAGCCACAGCGAAGGAATACAATCTGCTTTCATTCTCTGGCTACATCATCCTTCTTCACAAAACACATTACACAGAAATCTTTTCTTCAGAAAGAAAAGAGAACTATCTGATCAACAGAATCTTATATTGTAACTTAATCCTTCAAAAAGTGCTTCCAAAACCCAGAGTATCTTTTTTTCTGTGAGCTATCATCTTGTGTGGGTATAGCGCATTTACAGGCTCATTCCTGTCACCTAGATATACAAGATTTCCAGAGTAAACTACTGTAACTATTGTTCAGAAGTATGCCTTCAGAAGGTGGAAGATGCAGAGCGAATACCTATTCTTACACTGTAGGTACTTGTTATAACTAAAAGGGAAAAAAATATATATATATGCACTGTGATATTGTTGACGCACCTAAACCGAAATGGAAATTCATAGAATTGTGAAAAAAAATATATCAAAATTTAGGCAAATTAATGGAAGTCCTATTAAGCTATTATCCATATTTTCTTACTCAAGAGGAAACACTATTCTAGTGGATTTATTTATTACTAGAAGAATATATATTTTCATAAACATATAGTTTGTAACCAATATAACACTCACCATATGATACTGTTGCATGAGTACTTTTCCTCTTTAAAATCTTAAATTATTAGGAACTTAGGTATTTTAAACTAGAACCTGAAGTAGCTTTCTATTTTAAAAATATTTGTTTCTGATTGGCGTGATACAGCTACATTAGTGGAGTTTGCTGTAACTTAGCTTCTTGTATATGTGGTCTCTGGATATCCCATGGAGGAGGAAAGCTGAGGTAGGAAGATGAAAATGGCTGCTATAGTTTCAAGATCCCATAATGATACTTGGGTTTCCAAATACCAAAGCACACAGAAAAGGAAAAGGTGTTTTTTCCAAGTGAATGGAGGAGAACAAGTTTGACTGGTTCTTTTCTCTTCGTTTCCTCATAAAAGCTTAAGAACTTGGGGAAAATAAATAAATAAATAAATAAATAAATGAAAATACAAAGCTGGAAGCAAAGAATGAAAGCAAATAGCTGTGTTATTAGGAAGCTATAACTGAGTGCAGTCTGCCAAGGGCACACACTGGCCATGGTCTGCAAGCCCTGTTACAGTATGATGACAAGATAAAACATATTTATATAGCTCCATAATAAAACTTCCTAATCATTCCCCAATGATTTTTAAATTATATGGTTTCTGTCCATCCTTCAGTCCATTTACTCTCTAATTTGGGTTGCATTGCCTTTCAATGTATACTATGGAGACCTCAGGTTTTGGTAGGTGAGGCAGACACAGTGCTTCTATGCAAGCCAGAATCCTAAATATATTCATTGCTTTGTGTGTCAAGAGAAAAGCATGATTTATGAAAAATATAATATTAGAAAACAGTCAAACTGTCTTTTACAAAAACCTTGGCATGATTGTTATAAGCAGCACTTTATTTTCTTAAAGAAACAGACCCAGAATGTTAACGCCAGCTAAATTAGACAGTTTGACAGGAAAAAACAGCTCCATTTTGCATTATGTATGTATCTTAAAAAAGAATGATAATAACTGAAATTCATCAAATAACATCTATAACAGTGGAAATAAAGTACAATAAAATAGAAGATATTTGTTTATAATTACTATAAATCAGAGAAATTGTGAATAAAAATTGTCTTTAAAATATGTCCTTGCTGTTCTGTGAACTGAAACCATCCCCACAGGAATATGCTGGAGAAAGTGCATAGGATTTTAAATGTATATTTTGCATGTTTGTCACTTATCATATATTTTCATTGCATAAAGGAATGCACTAAGTTTCTACATTTGTAGAAAATACAAAAGCAAGAAAGTGATTAACTTTAAAATGTAGTTTGCCAAAGCATTGTTCTGGTTTACCAGGAGCAGCACTCCCTCTTGTTTCAGGTGCATACTGGAAACTTCTTTTGGCTTTCTGTCTGAAACAAGCCTGAAAGTATCAGACTTCAGGAATACTCAGAAAAACATGGTGTGGTTTCTTTTTGCAACCACGAGCATAGCACAGGCCAGCAGCAAACTGGGGCTGGGGAGGGAGCAGTGGCAGCTCCCCATGGTGTTCCTCAGATCAGGGCCTGGTGCCAGGGCCTATCCCACCACCCCAGAAGGGGTGCCAGGGACACTGGACAGCCCCAGCCCATCCCAGGGATGGAGAGGGGCCAAGGCTGGGCCAGGATGCATATACTAGCAAGATGTTACAAGTGTGTATACCTGTACTGAGCCAATGCCTGATGCCTCTTAGCTAGGCTATCATAATATATTCCACTCCAACATACCTTATTTCTAGAAAACTAAGATCTCATTGTTTTTGTTTGTTTGTTTGTTTGTTTGTTTTTAATGGTATAACTCTTGAAAGATACACAGGGAACTATTGGAAAAGGTAATAGCTGCTCAGGGTGTTGCATATAGGTTATGTTAATTTAACTGTAGATAACTTGGTTTGTAAAGCTCTTTGTTCAGAGCAAGTGGAAAAAAAAGTGTGAAAATGTTTTTTCACAGAAGTGGTGATTTCCTTCCCTTCAGAGTTGTGTTAAATTAAAGCAGAAGGGAAGTTTGGTCCATGCCACCTGAATTTATTCGATCTTTGAAAATGGAAGGATGCAGGGAAGGTTTGAGCTTAAAGAGTGCACCACAGTCTTGTTCCGCCATTCAGGAGAGAGACAAACCAAGCCAGCTGACAGCCTTTCAACATTTTGGTTATTTTTTTGTTGTTGTTGTAACTGCTCTCAGGAATATGTTTCTTGAAAACTTTTATTGGAGCATCTGCCTTTGACTCATCTCTTGTGCCTCAGCCCCATATCCCTGATGACAGTCACAGATGACAGCTTGCTGACTGCTGGGGAAGTTGTTTCTCCAGCAGTGGCTGCTGCACTTGGTAAAAACAAGACAATGTTATTGTTGCTCAGAAGGAAAAGGTTCCACCACCCCCTGACTAAGGCAGTGGTAATTGAGGTCTTGAGATCAAAGGGACTGACCTGTGGCTTTCATATCCAGTCCTGAACACTGCTGCCCATGGTCAACAGCACATCTTTTGCTGTAGGAGTACCATCACAGGAGTTAATTCAGGACACCTTCCAAAGGTAAATAACACAAATGTGAAGGTGTTTAGATTCAGCCTCGTCTCCAAATGTCCTTTATGAAAAAACAGAACAAGCACAGGTCTGAAATGCTGGGGCAGACAGCTTGAGGCAGCAATGGTAGGCCTCGTTCTGTAGACGTGCTGCAAAACAAGAGAAATACCAGTCTTAGTCCTGACAGGGTGGGCATTTCATGGTTAGTGAGTCAAGAGAAACTGCATTGTTCCCTGAATTAATTTGCTCTCAGGATTTAGCCTGTTGGAGAGTTAAATGATGGAGGACCAGGTTCAAAGTCACTTATTTTCTTCTTATTTCTGTAAACTGCAATACATCTGCATTCTCAGATACTTGGAGAGCTGCAAGAGCTTAAAAAGAAAAAAAAAAAAAAAAAAAAAAAAAAAAAAAAGCTATACAACTGAAAAGAAAAAAGCTATACAACTGAAAAGATAAGCTCTAGGAAAGAAGAGAAAGCCTGTTAAAGATCCTTCTATAAACTGTCAATGATCCCATAATCTTTTACAAATATTTTGAAGCCATGATGGTATCTAACAAACCATTTTTCGCAAGGTTAAAGGCGCAGAAATCTCAGGTCCAGCTTCAGTCAAGCTTTACACTTTCCTAACTCTCGCCTATTATTTGTGTTGAGCACAAAGACACACGTGCACTTTTACTGCTTCTGCTTGGCATTGCCTACCTCTGCTGAAGAAGCCCTATTGCTTTTGACCCTGAAGCCCAGTTTTATCTTTGGTTTCCTTGTTTGCTTTAAAGTTTGGAGACATTAACAGCTGTGTCTACTGAATCCAAAATCAATAAAACTCAAAAACATGTATCTGAAGCATTTCTTTAACTCTCCACACAAGTGCTTGCTCTGACATGCTGCAGTGTACTATTAAGCAAGGACTATTTTTCAGCACATGAAGAAGCTATCCACATACATTTTAGTTTCATGTAAAGCTTTAAAGTTGTATTCAACTTCTATGGATCAAAGAAAACTTCTAAATATAGTACTAATAGTTATTGCTGATAAGCCAAATTTGAAAGTCTTCATTTAAACTTAGCTGGCTAGTTTTGCCAGCCAGCATAAAACCCCAAAACTCTGAACTAATTTGGCCAATTAATACTTAATTTCACCTACTCTACATGCCAAAGATCTGCACAGTAGCTCTTAGAATTTATCTTCCTTCCATAAGCATTAAATGTGAATACCTTTTTTAAGGACATCTGCTCTTTCTGGAGCAGTGGTGTCTGCCTGATCCTGAGGCTGCTGGGAGCAGAAAATCTCTGAACAAATGCCTGGGTCCTCCTGAAATTTCTCCATCACTTTTTGACCACAGACATTCCAGCAGCCAAATCTGCATCTAACACGAATCAGGAAAACACTGCTAATTAATTTGATGAAGGATGTTGATTTACTTCAGATGAGAATCTGCTTCTATAAATCTAGAACCACTTGCAAAAGCAAAAAATATCAGATCATATATTAGTTGTTTGACCTGAGATACATATTTCAAGCACTTTTCTCCTCTTGTTTGACATCCTGGCTTCAGGGGATTTCTTCTGTGTTTTGTAAATTGCTTTATCTTCCAAAAGTGGATGGGGGCAGTTGGTCTTCTCTGTGATTTATGTGGTTTGATATTACTAAGTTAATTTTATCCTCTGTAGATGGACCATGTAGTATCTCAGTGCAAATCCCTTATTTTAAAAGTCCAGGCTGTTCCTGTCATATCTGCAAAATATTCATGTAGACTGGGGATGTGCAGTGGTTTTGAAGCTATCGCAGTCATGGCCTTCTCATGCCTAAGCATCCTAGGAATTTGTAAGCCTATTAACCCAGGGAGGTCTTAGATGAGATCTTGGGAAACATTTATGAATTGATTCGATGCATCTGTTGGATTATAGCTTTCAGTATCCTCCAAGAATATTTTCCACTATCGTGCCTTATAGTGAGAAATTTTCCACTTCTGAAGACTGGAGCTGGGAAGTCACTTGGTAATGCTGGGAGATGCTAGGGAAATTGGATTCTAGTTGTTGGGGTAGGCAGCAGTGTTAACTTCCTTGTGCTTTATCACTCTGTTTTTGGATATGTGCATGAATATCATATTCAGACCATTAGCAGACGTGCTCATGTCTGGCTTGAAAGCATAGTCAATCGTAATGGAAAGGGGTAAGCACATGTGACAGCAAAGCTGAATTTCAGAAAGAACTGTAAATTCTGAAGTTTGTTGAAATACAATTTTTAACTCAGGCCTCCTCCTTTCTCATGTTGCTAGCTCTGCCATTGGTCTGCTGAATGGTTTTCAAAAACCTTTTTTTTTTTTTCCCTGGTGCCAGTTCTTACCTTAAGTAAAACACTCGGTATTATACTGAAAGTCGATTAAATGATCTGAGTCTTCCTAATGGAAAAGCCCAGTATAAGATATTTTTTTTTTCATAAAAAAAGAAAAATTAAAATATATTGCTAATTTTATTCATATATATTTCTATGACAAAGGTAATGAAATTTGTAGCATACCTCCTAAATAAATCCTTTATTTCTATTTTATAGTGTGATTGATGCAGTGAAATTGGTGCCAGTTCAGCAAATTCCACGTTTATTTTGACTTTAAATAAGCATAAGCATAAAGCTGTGCTTAAAAGATGAGCTGTGCAATTTGGGATTATATGGCTTGCCATTTTAACATCTACTGGATCATCTTCTCACTCTGACTGTGCTATTGCTTCTGAAAAAAGTGAAAATACTGTAATAGACAGTAAAGGACTGCCTGGAAATTGGGAATATTCTTGTTAAAATTGAGTCAGGTAGTAGTTAGCTTATACTTTGACCTGTGGATTGTCCTCATCTTTTCACAGCAGTATTTTCTTCCCTAATTGTGAGTATTCCTGAGGAATGCACCTGATGTCAGACATGTTAAATCTAATTTTGACTCTGTTTTAAGACTACAGCACTGGGCAGGCTCAGCTGTGCCCCTAAACCATTTCTCAGCTATTGCAGACACCAATGCCATATGACTAAAACCAGAGGAATGACAGTGAGTAGACACAAAAAATGAATTTCAGAGATTAGTTAATATGTCCTACCTATGCCATTGACCAAAAATATCATTTTCCATACACCTTGACTCTAAATTCCTCCTGAATGCCCAAGGCTGTGCAACTTGTTGAAAAAAAGCATTAACATTCTTGCTTAATCCTACCTTCAGCTGATACAGTCACATCATTTAAGTTATCACAGGAGAGGATGTAGTAAGCATAAATGACAAGAGAAGTGTATTCAAGCCATCGGCTATATAAGGACTGGTATAATATTGTTGAGCACTGCATTGGTATCCATGCAAATTATAATAACTGTTTATGTTGAATGATTATTATAGAAAGCAAGGTCTATCAAGATAAATAATGACTACAATAAGCCTGTTTATCATAGGGATTTTAGCTTATACAAAGGTACACTTACACATCTTTGGCTTTCTGATCTTTAAAACTGGATGCTTTCTGGTGATTTTTAATATTTTCCTTTGAACAAATGTCATCTATCGCCTTTCTGAATGTTGTTTAAGAGTATTATTACATGATCATTAGTTGAAATGCTAACACAAAAAAAAGATAACGTCTGGTCAACCTACGGATAGAAATCAATTGAATACAGTTTGTTTGCTGAGTATAAATGTGTTATTGTAGGAGTGTAATTCACAGTGTGCTTATAATTTGGGATTCCATTTTACTTAGAATTTGAGTTATTTTTGAATTGGGAGTTGTGCCTAAAATTAGGGAAGAAATATCCTTTTTATTCTCTTTTAAAAATTTTTCTATCCAGTCAGAACTATTTCTTTCCAGTCTTCAAGCAAAAGCAGGTAAACACATTCATTATAATGTGCATTGATTAATTGTGGTATTCTCGGATGAGTTCTTGATAAGTGTTTGTTGTTTTTTTTTTTTTGTTTTTTTTTTGTTTTTTTAAATCTACATAAAATCCCTTTTCCAATTTGTTTATTCCTTCTTCATAGAATCAACATATGGATTTCATAGTCACCAGAGTATTTGCAGTTTATATGGCAAAATAAATACGTCTGTTGGGATTTATAATCTCAACTCATTTAGCAATTTGCCAACAAAAGATGGTGCTGTCCCTGAAGGTCAGCCCAATGTTTTGTTCCTTATTAGCCATTTTATCAAAACAACCCTTGATGTAAATCTAATTGATGACCAATTTTGAAATTTTAATGTTATCCAAAGAGGCTGCGTACATAACAAGGTCACATTCTGCCTTGGATATATTTGTGAAACTCCCACTGAAAACAGTGGGAGTTCTGCACATAGAACACGGGACACAGTCTGACCCTTGATCTTTAAATCATTAATACTTAAAAATAAAAAAGACAACATTCCAAATCCTGTGTTTTCTACTTAGTTTCACTTAGGCTAAACCTTCACTGTGGGTCATGAAAATCTGATTTGAGGGAGAGCTTCATAAAATGCTCACAGGCTGATGAAGTGTTGCTGCTGGATTTGTGGCATTCAGCCTGTTCTCTCCTGGGATGACTTTAAGTGTAAGTTTAGATGATTTACAAGTCTAAGTGACTCAGAACCTGTTCTAAATCCCATTTTCAAAATTAGACACTGAATCTAAGACTCACTGGAAGTTGATGTCCAACTAGATGTCTGAGCCATCCTTTAGTACTGCTAAGTAATGAGTCTTTTTAATTGTTAACTCTGTCATTTTTAGTATTTGGGGGATCTTTGCTTACAAATACTGTTCAAAGCAACAATTATTACTTCTGCCACAATATATCCATTATATTTACTGCTGTTTCTAGACAGCATCTAGTGTGACTTTTCACAGAAGAAATTTAGGATGTTTAACACTTTGAGAGATTGTTTTTATTTTATTATTTTATTTATTTTATTTTATTTTATTTTATTTTATTTTATTTTATTTTATTTTATTTTATTTTATTTTATTTTATTTTATTTTATTTTATTTTATTTTATTTTATTTTTTGTTTCTTACTGAAAGTTTGTCAGAGTACTAGTTTTAACTAATTCTCATTGATCTTTCTGGATATTGAGGAACTGTGCCTTTCCCCAACTTCCTGCACAACATTAAGTGAAGTTTTCAGGTTAGAAAGTCAGAGCAAGCAGAGCTGAAGCAAGACTAGGCAAGCATTTTTTCACTTTTCAAGCTTAAACCAGAATATAATATCGCAATGTTTTCTGGCATAATTATTAAAAATAAATAAATAAATACATCTTTGGAGAATAATAGACTTTTATATGAGCACAAAGGTACAGAGCTATACTTTATACGGTACGCTTTACAGCCACAAAGAGATGGCAGTGTGAATTTGTGCCTCTAGGGCTTTACATGTGCAAAACTGAACTGCTGAAAGAAGGTTTAGCAGCCTCATCTGCAGAAAGCTGATGGTATTAATGCTTCTGATAAGCTGCAGAGGAGTTAACTCTATTTGTTTATATGGTCTACTTCTACTTCGTAAAGGACGAAATCCAAACTCCACTTGGAGATTTGCCTTTGCCTTGAGTAGGACCAGAATTTCACCAACCGCTTTGAAGTCCGTAACTACTTATCTCGCTTTTTCTGTTGGGCCAGAAAAGCAGTTGCTGTCCTTCCTTAACTTTAATGGTACCTGCCTTTTGTGAGTGAAGTCCCTTTGAACAAGATATGGCACTACCTGCATGTTAACTTATTTCATAAAACTGTAAATGTTTACCCTTAAATTGTTTTAGAAAAAGGCAGGTGAGGAGCTCCAATTGAGCTCACACTTAGGGGGGAAAAAATTTAGAAATGTCCTCTGCCACACAAAAAGTTCACATTCTAGACAAAGCTCTAAAACATTTGATTGCACAGGATCAGGGAAAAAAAAAAAAAAAACATATTTTTGAAAGGGAACAAGAGAGCTGGTATAGCCGCAAAGATACAAAAGCAGGAACTGAGAGGTCAAGGAGCTGTATCAGGGACTGGCTGAACAGGTCTTCAGCTGCTCCATCTTTCCCTGATGTCCTCTCTTTAGCTTGTCTGCCAAATGAGACCTGAGGATATCAGGCATTATCAACAAAGTTCAGATAAGGGTCTGAAGAGTCTTGAGCAAAAAATCACTGTATACATGTATACCCCAGAAACATGAACACCTGCACTGCAAATGGAGTTATATTTGAAAGAGAAGAAGGAAAAATAAAGAACATGGAAAATTTTAAAGCCTCTTGAGTCCCATAAAAGCATATTTGGGTTATAAAATTAATTATATTTACTCTGGAAGCAACCAAGTAGTTAAAAAATTACAGTATCTAGTAAAAAATGGAAACATCTTTATTTTCCATTAGTTGCATTGTATTTATGAGGATTTCCTGTGAAGATTGTTTTCTGTCATATAGATTATCTAATAAAAGATACACATGTACTCCCTGTTATTTTTCAGATAGGGAAAAATTAAATACCAATAAACAAACAATTCCTTCCATCTCAGTACCCCTATTAGATAATAACAACAATGATAGGAGTAGTGTTCATTAACAGATAGTAATGCTGAATTACATCCTCAGGCTACTTGCTGATTTTAGACAAACAAACACTCCCCAGAAGCCTTAGAGATGTTTCTGTAGTTAGCATACTTTTTTAAAATGAGGAGGGTCAGACATGAAGAAATATAACAAGTGCCCTGCCAGCCTGCTAAATCTGCTTTTTGACAGAAATCTGTTTTGTGGTGATTAATCAACAACAAAAAATAGAAGTGCAGTGCCAATTTACAGTTACTGGGCTTCTGATTTTGAAGTGTAACAAGGCAGGAAAATGACATGGTTACAGTGGATGTAGGCTTTAGAAAATGACATATAGTGGATGTAGGCTTTAGAACTGAATTATCCCTATAATCAAAGCATAAGTAGTTTCAGGAGAGTATCTGAAAGACCATATATATGTTCATTTTAAGCTAGCATACAGTACTTTTAGTATTCATCTCACTACAATTGGACATCAAATATGTTTCCTTGCCATTCCTTTCTGATAAGTTGTTTTTCTATTCACTGGCACTTCTAACATGAAATAAAACTCCTCTTTCCTTACCTTTTCCATTTGTATCTAGTAGTACACCAAAGAAAGGAGAACCTTATACTTAATTTTAGGCTTTCTAATTGCTGATGAGGGGAGGAAATGGCTTGATGTGCATTTCCAGACTGAAAAATGACTGCAAATAGCCCTTTGGAATTCTGTTTGTATTATCACTCATTGACTTCCATATCACATTTTTTTCATTTTACAAGTACGAAATGTTTATTGCTAACTGCCAACACTATGCACATGACCTACAAACCTAAAGTCAAGCTGGATTCTATCATCAAAAGCCATCACTTCTCATTATCTTTGAACCCTTACTAATAAAGTTAGTGGGAGTTCATGATATAAGAGAGGGCAGAATTTGTAATTTAGAACTTAGATAAATAAGTAAATTCTCTTGATTATGTGTGTGCATCCTGATACACTCCAGGTCCCTTTCCCAGGCACAGATACTGAAAAAAAAAAAGGTCAGACCTGCAGATGCATATGAATACATAGAAGGAATAATCCTGTTGAGAAAGAATTTGAAATAATGACCTGTCTTTATTTCAAGGACTGCTGTGACAAAGGTGCAGGTTCTCTTTTGTAGTAACTTCTCTGGACCAAATTGCTCTTTCAAAATAGGGTTCATTAGTTCCTGTTGTGGGCATATATTTCTGGTCATAAATGGGGAACTGGAGTAATACTCCACATTTATTTCCAGACTGAGAATTGTATGGTTTCATGCTCCAGGTGTCAAAAACATTTAATTGAACAGTGTCATGCTTATGGTATCAAAACCGTTTGTGAAGTTTATGGTTGACACCTTTTTCCAGATTAGAACAGGACAACCAATCCAGAAGCAAACATGAGACCAGAGAGAAATGTCTGTGCTACATTCAAAACTAGCCTGATTTGAAATGAGAAATTATTGTTCAGACTCCCCAGGGATCATTGCTACTACTTCAGAGAACTTTTTCTAATTCTTAGGTATAAAATTTTCTACACCTGGGGTATAAAATTCAGTTCAAGATTCGAGAAATAAGTTAGAAAACAGGAGGAGGAAAAGCATCTAAAGCAGATTGTGCATGTTTCTGGGACAGACACTGGGAGGTGTGAAGTTAGCTTGAATTCATTTATTTTGTCATCATGTCAATAAAGATTTACTGAAGAGCTTTTGGGATGGAGTGCACAAGCCCTCCCTATATGCTGGGTACCTGGGCTTTCTAGTCCTGGCTGGAATTTGTCAGCACACATTTACTGAAGTGGTAGCTGAAATGAGCTGCATTCACAGATATTGTTCATCTGTTGCCTTAGAGAGAGGAGAGGAGAGGAGACGGAAAGAGCAGCCTGTCTGGAACTGACTAAATAAAATTAAGATTTATGAACCGAGTAATTTGGGAAGGTCTCACTTTGTATATATATTATGACTAGCAATGCTGAACTTCTATTCAAGGGCTTCAGAGTGTGTTTAACTTCATTCCGTCTGTGTGTACTGTTATTCTGTCTTGATAGATGAAGTCATGGAATCAGAAAAATTTGATATGCCCAAGGCTACTAGACAAGACTGTAGCAAAGCACTGGAGAAAATCTGACAATGCTTTCTTTTAAATCATAGCTACAAACTTCACACATGGGTTTGTACATGTTCGTTATATGTTGTATATACTAGGTCTATCTGATTTATGCAGTTTATACTTGAGTCTTACAAGATGCATCAGATCAGAGTTTCTCTCAGGCCTCCAAATGTTTCTGTGTGTGATTTTTCTCATCGCTTTCATCTCCTGTATCTTTTAAGTTTTTTGTTATTGCTTTTTTTTTTTTTTTTTTTTTTTTTTGGAATTGGATGTGATAAAGGATATAAAGCCACTGGCTAGCCCAAATTCCCAAATTTGGCTAAGGAAAAGGAACACCAGAGGTGACTGTCAGCTGGCTGGGACTATGACAAGCTGGAGAAGAGCTTAGATAGCCAAAGCCAACCAAGTTGCATGAGAATGGGTGAGTCACCTCAGCAGAGATGGAGCAGGAAGAAACACTAGAGTAATGTGGGGGGTGATCTCTGTAATGTAAAGGAAGGGAATTCCCTAATATCAGCTTCATGCAACAGCTGCTCATCAATGATTTTATAGTTGTTGGTTTTTTTTTTGTGATGAAAAGAGGTTCCAGTCTAATGCAAGTGGCTTGTCTTGAAGTGGGGTATTACTGAGCATTGTGTTTCAAGTAGAATAGAGGAGACAATTTTTAAAAATAATTTTAAAGTACAAGAAAAGCAAGAAAAGTCTTGTGGGATTTTTATCTTGGTGTAAATATTTCTTGGGCTATAAATGAAATATGCTTGTTTTTTGGGGTAGACACAAATCCATCAGCAGAAACAATAGGCAGAGGAGGATGTTTTGACCTTGAATCATTTGTGCTTTTCTATGACGAGCTATATTTAAAAGCATTTAATAAGGAAAAAAAACTGTTTATGGATTCACTTGATACCAAGCATCATTGACAAATGGTCAGCTGCTGGCCAAAGCCCTGGCTTTCATTACTGAGTTATTTAAATACATTTATGTGAGTACTAGAAAGGATTGAAATTTTTCATGTTTACTAAGGGGAAAAAATATCCCAGAATTGGAATGGATCTGGTTTTTCATTCTCACTTCCACTTTAGAATCAAGGCAGTATTGAGTTCACAAAACACATCTGATCAAAAACCATGCAATGCAGGTACTACCTTATGAGATAGTATGAAATACACCTTCAGTTCCAAGAGGGATTGGGCAAATAGATCTGCCTCAGCTTGAGTAAAGTTCTCATTGAAGAGAAAAGTTGACTGTAGAGGAAACGTAACTGCATCCAGTAGACCCTAGAGAGACATGGTTCAGATTTTACTTGTTGTTGCAAGCAAATCTCTCAGGGCTTGCTTGTTAGTGGGTTTAAACCACTGTAGTGCCATTGACTCTGGGGCACACAGAGACTGAATTTTAGTCACTGTGATATGCACTCTTCCATATGCATAAAAAGGAGTAAGAATTTTCTAGTGGATAAGCTTGACGTGACCTTAGAATAATGGAGTGTTTATGCTCTGAATCTCACAAGAGAAGTGTAGAAATTTGTGTGCAAGGTCTTTGGCTCTCATATGCTGAAAGGAATTCCATTTAACCCCACAGCCAGACAAAATCCCACAAATTGGGAATGTTTAATGCTGGTGTGAAACAATATTCCTTCTGAATAGGCTAAAAGTTTGAGCCCTATGTTTCTTATTGGTGATTTCATTGATATAAAAAAAAATGTATTTCAGTGCTCAACTCCATCCCCCAGTGCCCACATTTTTCTAATTTTTTTTTTCCACATCCATTGTTTTCTTGTCAAACCAGATGATCTTTCTTGGACATGCTAATATTTACCACAGAATTTTGCACTAGAACAAATAATGTGCTAATAAAAGATACATTCTAGGAAGCTAAAGATCTTTTTTATCTATTATTTTTATATATTTATTATATTTATTTTTTTTATGGTAAGTAACTCTTAGATTGTTTCTTCCAGTTCTAGAGACATTGTTAGTCCATGGATATTCTAAATTGTGATTGTTTTCTTCACTAGGAGGAATGGAGAGTTACACTTTCAGAAAACTTTTTTGCCTAGCTAATATATTTAGGGCATCAGGCTCAGGAATTTCTCTTGTGCACTTAAGTCAAACTGGACTTTCTAAGTGAGTCTGTGCAATTCTCTGTATTAAACTTGCACAGCTGAAGAATCCCAGTTATTTCTATGGAAGCTATACATATATAGTAACAGAAAGTTTATCCTCCAGAAACTTGATGAACAATACAGACAGGTAGGATTGTCTTTCCCCTCTGGCTCATCTAAGGGTTGTTTGATGGCTCATAGAATTTTCTCTTATACCCTAATCTTATTTTTTTTCCAGATGCTATATATATATAGGCAATGATATAGGCAAGTTTCCTAGGCTTTCTAGTAAGTAACTTCCCAAAAATTATTTTAGCTTAGTCATGAAGTATGTCACTACAGACATTCTTTATTATTGTTAATAAGCAAGACACGTACATATCTCCCGTGATAGCCTGAAAAGAAACATAATCTCAGTTGTATTCATGATTTTTTTGAGATATCCTTTCCTTAGTCTGTTATGATCTGTTAGGATTATAGTGAGGTGAGTACAGGTTAATACTATTAGGATATCATCACACAATGAATCGTTAATGGCAAGAGCAGATGAAACAGACTTTTCTATGGGAAATATAACTATGACAGACCAAAAATTAAGCATGATTAATTATAAAATTAATAAAAATATTTTACCTTTTCACTGTTTAAATACAGCATTAGAACACAAAACAAAATGTTATAGACAAAATGTTGTGCTTTGCATGACTACAGCTGATTTCATCCGAATTTAAGAAATAACCTGAAGCCCAAATGTCTGCTACCTGCACTTTCAAAATACTTGCAGCTAACAGCCCTTCTTGGCAGGTTTTGTACTGATTGCTGTTACTAATTCCTTGGAAATCTTTGAGCTGTAGTAAGATTTTATTATTATTATTATTATTATTATTATTATTATTATTATTATTATTATTATTATTATTATTATTTTATAACCATTTTCCATTGTTGAAATAAGCATTTTGTCCAAATCCTGAAGTAGAAGATACCTTATGTTTCCCCAGTAAGATCCAACTAACACAGGAGTTATCATTTCCCTTTATTAAAATTAGGGCTACACAGCACAAAGGCCAAAACTTGGGAGAATGGTAATGAACTGGATTTTACTAAAGAAGAGCTGAATATTCCTTAAAATGATCATTTAATTAAACTCTTTTCCATTAGTTTATTGCACTGCAGATAGAGGTACTTAGTACACTTCAAAGACATTGAAGGCTGTGGCAGTAGCAAGCACTACAATACTGGTTAAGTAAAGCTGGTGGGATGCAGAGATTTTAAAGCAAGAAATCCTGTGTGTGTTATGGAAGGCCAATAGCCACAATGTATCCCTGACTGTAAATATTTCAGGTTTTTGCTCTGAACAGACATTTAGTGACGTTTCATTCATGAGTACCTGCTTGCCCATCTGTGCCACATGACTTGCAGACTGTGGTGGAATGGCTCTCGGTAGTTCGTGGAGGTACATGGGATCTTTCTGCACAAGTGTAGAGAAATAGGCAATGTAAAGTCTTAGCTTGTGTATTAGTGTGACAGTTTTTTAGAAAGTGAGGTAAGGCATAGTTAGCATAATTTTCAGTATGCTAACCTGAAAGTGAAGATAAACATTACAAAAGCTCAAACAAACCATCAGTCATGGTTAGGCCCATCTTCCTGGTTAGTCCAAACCGCCAGATCTCCCTCTTCAAAATACCAGAAGAAAATCCAATTTATAAGGATTGCTACATAACTCTATATTTGTTTGTTCATTTAGTAGAGTTATGTAGTACGCAGTGTTGATAAGAGAAGTTAAAGATCTGAGAAAGTCATTCTGATGAACTGAAAGTGTGTTTCAGGATTTTTGTTTACTGTACTTAAAACACCACTTCTTTTTAACTCTCTTCAGAAATTTAGGCCTATTACTGGATGGAAATTCAATAATAATGATGCCCCCCCCCCCCCCCCCCCCAAAAAAAAAAATAATAAAAATCATGCATTTATTAAATTTTCATTAGGTATTTGGAAGGGAAAAAGTACATAGTGCTTTCCAGATAATCAAAGATTTTAAGCAATATCTGTTAGGGATACCATTTCCTTAAGTGTCTCTGTTGACTTGCACCCGGTCCTCAAAGGGGAGACCTAGATTTCTACAGTCGCTATCATAATTTCTCATAATTTCTTAGAAACAGGTTAAATTGAAAGGAGACTGATGTGCCATTGTTTGAAAAGTACAAGTGGAATGTGACTATTCTTGATTCCAGTCCTAGGCAAAATAATGGGTGCCCATGACTGCTTTATTGGAAAGAGAATTAAAAACATAGGGTTCAAGAACAATTTGCATGGTAAAATTTTAATGGAAGTTGTCAGACGAAACTCAGAGTTGAATGGAAGTGTTTCTAGTGGTGGTATAATAGACACCAGATGTAATGTTCATACTTCTCAGTTATCTGGAAGAAAAAAAAGTAACTTACAGGTAACATTTGTAGACAGCACATGCTGGTGTGGTAAACAGTGATTAAAATCTGCAGTACTTTGTGTTCAAAAATGTGTGTATCTTGATAAAATCAAATGGAAACAGGTCAGGGATTTGAGCTGTAGCTGCAGAAATATGTATCCTGGAAGACAGCACTATGTAAAGGATATAGATTTAATTGTTAAAAACTGGTTCAATATAAGGCAAAAATACTAAATATTAGTACACACTATGTTTATAAAACATGTTTTGTGTGCTGATTTATATACTGCTCATGTATAAAAGTGCATATGTGTATAATATAAATGGTATGTTTACATATGAATATATCTATGCACACATTACATATTATCATGCATCCTATGCATATGCAATGTGCTTTAACATACATATATAAATATATTTCACAAAATCTGTTTGCTTCTATGTATATCAGCATATAAGATATATTCAAGATATAAGCACATACAGTGTTTGATTAGATTGTATGTGTTCTAAAGAGAGATCCCTCTACTGCATTAGTAAAGAAATATAGTAAAGGGTTGGTATGCAAATAAACAAACTCACAAACCAAAATCTATAGCACATATTGTGTATTAAAAAAAAAAAAAAAAAAAAAAATCACATTCCAGCACTAATCTGCTGAACAGGATGATGGTAAAATTGCTTGATTCCTGATATGCTTTAAAAAAATTCAGTGTGATTTATTACTGAGAAGGACAGAATGTGAAATGTCTTTAATAAGCTTAGTTAATAACCTTTCCTATTCGTTTTTTAATCATGTTAGTAGTCTTTTGAGCATTTAATTACATTTCAAAGGTCTTGATGGGAGTAGCAATACCAGCTTATTACATTTAAATGAACCTGAAAAATACAATCATTACCTTCCTTGTGCAGTCTTGTATTTCTGACAGGACATCAGCTTTAACAATTATATCTCTCCTAATTAATGTTATTTTCACAAGAATTGAACATATATATATGAGAAACTTAATGAATCTACCCTTTAACTATTAAGAGATTTTTCAGTGGTTCCTAAATATATAAATGTGAAAGGAAACTAGCCTAAACCCAAAGAGGGGGAATATAATGCCATATATTGTTATTCTCATGCAGTAACATTCATTCATGTATCTGTCAGCTACCAGGGGATAGATTTATTCTTTACATAACTCCCACAAATTCTGGAATGAGTGGTCATGCCAGTGATGAACTTGGCCCTAGAGTTTCTAAAATTGTACAAGCCCTCTTCAAAATGCATCTTACTAATCAAACTGAATTCTTCCCTGAGAGGTAATAGGCAATCTTTAAAGTGCTTTTTTTTTTTTTTTTTTTTTTTTTTTTAATTTTACTCTTCAAGTACAGAGTAGGAAGTCTCCAAGAAATTCAGAACCTTTCTTGTGACTACCAAGCAAGAAGATATGAGCATGCAGTACACAACACTAGTGGAAAATAGTGCTTGCAGTTTCACATATTCCACATAAAAATCAGTTCTCCTTAGAAGTTAAATAAGAATTCTGCTTTGTCTTAAATAGCTAATGATTGGGAATTTTTGTAGAAGTTTCAGTAGAATTTGAACTAAAATTAACTGAATCCAAAATTTCATCCAGATTTGAAACTGACATTTTGAGCTTCAGAAAAATATGGGAAGCACAATTTCCTGACTTTCTCTCTCCTTTGACTTATGCTCAGGAATCCATGTGCCTCTGCTTAGTGGTCTAAAACTGTGTCAAAATAATCCAGAAATATTCTATCTTTAAAAATCAGAAAAGTTTGGCTAAGATATGGTACTTTAAAGGGATATTTATCTAAGTCGAATTTTCTAAATACTGAAAGTGCTTGCATTGCCATAAATAAGCTTGCTGGGCAATTCATACTGTCATGGGCTGGGGGTTGGCTGTATTCTGGTCCAACTTAGTGACATTATTTTTGTTATCAAAAATAATAACAATAATTGGAAAGCTTCAGATCATATACTCGGCTCTTTTGTTGTATCAGTTGAGCATTTGGTCACTTAAGAAGAAAATACTCATACTCTCATGCTCTCTGACAATGAAATATAGATCTTAAATAAAACTGCCATCTAATGGTAGGCAGTAACTAGAACAATGTGGGAGGTACACCATGTGAAAGATAACTTCTGGCCACAGGGTATATATAATAAGAGGGATGAATACCTATATACACATATATAGACACATCTGTAGCTGTTGGGGTGAGGATTTATGCTAAAGGATTTGTGCTTGCAGAGAGAAGAGCAAATAGTGAAAGAGTTGAAGCCATGGCACAGCCTTTCTAAAAGGAAACTATAGCTGTAATTTGGACAAGCTTTTCATGTGGGGAAGCAGACAACACTTGTCACTAGATGATCTAACTTTTGATCTTCTTACACTTAACACAGGCTGTCTCACAATATTTTACATTGTCTTTTTTTATTATTGAGAAAATACAGCAGTGCAAGATTTCAGGTGCAGGAGGAATCAGAGCATTTCAGTACTTTCCAGTTTTTCTCGGTTGGTTTAGGAGTTTGGCCCCCAAAGAAATGAAAAAGGAATTTTGTTGTGAAAGTACAGAAAAGTGAGAAAAAGAAGACTGTGCAATGCCTATAAAAACAATTTTGCTTGAAAGAAAATTCATAATAGTATAAAGTGTCATGAAAACTAGATTTTGGTTGATTTGGAAAGACACAGTAAGCAAATCAAGTATTCAGTGTTGCTCATTTGCAGCTGCTTTGATAAAGTGTTCCTTACTGTTTTGAGAGCTGTGAAAACATAAGGATTTTATAGCTAATGGAAAATAAAACAATTTAAAGGGAATAACAAACTGGAAAAATATCAGTCCCTCCAGACCAGTAAACATTCCAGTATCTCTTCAAGGAACTTGTTAATAAATTTGTGCCAAGTAATACATTTTAGTAGCTTCTTTATATATAAATAGCAAGAGAAGAGCAACTATAACATTTTTAACTCTTTCAGAATTCTGTATATTACAGTCTCTTCTTGAGGAAGCACATCCACTTTTCGGGGGGCCAGTCCTCCTGCTTTGCTTTACAGTACGTTCTGATTCAGTCATACAATATTCTTATGGATAAATACACCACAGTGTTCTGTCCCTATAGAGTAATTTTCATTAAATGTGATTGTACAGACTCTGCTCCTACAGCAGCCCAGTTTAAAAGCTTTCAAAGGCTACCACCATGTCCACATCATGCAAGCAATGTATAGGAGTTCTGTTTCTGAATCAAGCATAGCATTGAGAGGGGAATGTAGGTGGCTCAAAGACTTGTTTTCATACTTGGCAGCAGTACAGAGGCAAACAGTAGGCGTCAGAAGACAGTCTTTGTAACCTTTTAAAAGAAAGTCATGGATGGCCTTAATTTTAAAATAGGCTGAGGTTTCAAGTTCATTCAAAATAAACTGTAGAGCCAAATATAATGGTGTCTAGGAAACTGAACTGGCCATCATCACAATACATTCAAAAGCAACAAGGCTGCGTATTAAAATCATGATATATCACTGCCTTAGTCCTTACATTAATATATTGATTGATTTTACTTACATTTATTTTTACTTACATTATACACTTCAGTTATATTTCACCTCTCTAGAGTCAGAGTTCTCCTGGGATTCATTTTGTTATCCTGTAAGGATATTTTATCTGTTGCTATCCCTGTTCAGAGGACTGAAGCATGCACATAAGTGAAACATTTGATATTAGTAAGAGTACCTGTAGAAACTCAAAGGCAAGGCATAATTTCACCAGTTGTTTATACACTTGTGCTCCTTCCTAAGAATCCCATCTTCTGCTAAATACTGACATATCCTCTGGCAAGCTGGCTACTAGGCTCATTTTTATGAGCTCTCCAGAGCAGTTTCTATATTAGATTAACCTCCTGCTGCACATTCTGTAGAGCCTGTATTGATGTTAAAACAGACATGTTTCCAGCCATTGAATGTGAATTAAACCAAAGCAAATGTTAGAAGAGCCATTGCCTGTGAGAGTTACATTCAGAACCCCAAATTACTCTGTTGTCTTACTTCTGACCAAGAAGCAACCACAACAAAGTCCTTTCCAAGTTGTGTCTATACCAGTGTATAACTGGCCTCACAGTTTCAAAAACTGATGTGTGGCTGTAAGGTTTTGATGCAAGAGCTTGCCCTGACACCAGAATAAAGAAAGGCACCCTCCAAGAGCAACGCTGGGCTCCTGGGAGAAGTAGCACGTCTCCAGCTCTTTCCCTATGGGCAGCTACTTAGATTGTCTTTAGCTGAGGTCAGTCCTGACTGAAGACTCTCTACCTCCCCATCAACAGTTAATCAAGCAGAAGGTTAGTGCTCTTTGTGGCTCTAGGAAATGTCTGTATTGAGAGAAAAAGGCAAAGGGCTGTAGCCACTAAGTAAGAAATGCAAAATATAAAATACTTTGGTTGTAGCATTCTTTCTTACTTTCTCTTCCTCCTTCTCTTCTTCCCCACCCATTTTTATGATTTCATAACTTTTACCTTTAAGCAACAAAGTATTGGCCTTTCTTGGGGGAAGCCACAAAATGGGAAAGAAGGAAGCACAGAAAAAGTGCATACATGTTTTTAAGTTACAAATTGAAGACAGAAAGGTTAGAAAGAAACCTTAAATAGGACAAGGAGGCTGAGGAACATTTAGATGGTTACAGTTTACAAGTAGAAAGTTGCATTTAAAAGAGAAATTACTGCAAAATAAACTGTCTCCTGTCAGGGAGCAGCAAGGGCTGGCTGCTCAAGGACGTGCCGTCCACATGGGTGCCTCCCTCTGGGGTTGAATGCATCTGGCATAGATGATCTGGTACCCATGGGGTAATTGACAGCCCCAGGCATGGCAGGTGCTGGTCCAGGACCAGGACCTACTTGTGGGGTCCCTACAGGAGCTAAATAAGCTAGGGCCAGAGGCAGGTCTTGAGTCAAGCTGCAGTGTATGTCAGAGGGGTCCACCTAGCAGACCCACAGGGATGGGGACAAAGCCAGAGGCCAGCTCTGCTTCAGCAACTCTGAGGCAGGGGCTGGAGCCTAGCCAGGGTGCAGGGAACCCTGAGAGGCTGATCAGGGACAGGCAGGGCTATTGGTGCTGTCAGGGCCATCACATCTCCTTCAAACAATCTTCTTGTTAATTGCCATTACTAGAAATGGTTATGCACCAAAGAAACAGTGAGTTTTAGAGTGAATAAGTAAAGGCAGTGGATGCACTACTGTGAATGTATTTGTATTTGTAAGTGAGAAGAGGGGAAAAGAGACAGCAAGCTATCAAGAGATGATTGCTAGGGAATAATAAAGGGAAAGAGGCCGCAGCAAACATACAGCTTAGGGACTCTTGCACAGTCTGTGACTCCTGCCATAGTGAGCAATGAGCATGTGAGGGAGGATGGGACAGCTGGCTAGGGCACAGCAAGAGGCAGGAAGGCAGCTGACACTGCAGGACACAAAATAAACAGCAAAACAGAGATGCTCAGAAAAACAACCACAGCTCAAACAGGGAAGCCAGAATTTCCGAAAGATGCCATTCAGACTTCAGCCTTGGCAGCGGTCACTCTGTGGCCAGGCACAAGCTGGATGGCATCCTTCTGCCTCCCTCGTCTTCTTTGCCTCCAGCTCTGCCTACTCCAACCCCACTTCTTTCCCCTTCTGCTCTGGGGCTGTGCCATCACAGCTATTAGTTTTACTTGCTCTTCTGTTCCCAGTTCTGCTTCTGGCTTTCTGCATCCTGCATAATTCAATGGAAATGGTTGTGATAAAAATCAGCAAAAAGACTGAGCTTTTACTAGTATTTTACAGTGAAGTAAATTGAGAATAGGAAAAAAATAAGAAAAAAAAAAAAAAAAAGAGAGAGAGAGAAATTGCTGCAAACATTGTAGAGAGAAATCTAAATACTGCAGCAAAGGGCTATAATTTTACCTGAAATGCCAAGTTCTAAAACCAGTATAGTTTGGTTGTATTAAAAAGCTAAATAATAGACTAAGCTACAGCAGGAAGCTCTAAGTGTCTACTTATAAGAAAGAGAAATGTTTAAACTGTTACACAAAATCATTGAGTAGAGACATCGTCTAACACTATGATAAGCACTAGAATGCAATAAAATTGAATAGCTAACAAATTGTTTTAAAGTATTTATAAAAGGAAAATAAATTTCAAAACCAGACAAGCTTGATGTTTAAGAGATTTAATTTAGAAATGTTTTTTTCATACTTTATGGAGTGAAACAAGAAAATAATATACCTACATTGTTTTAAACATTCTCATGATTAGCCACAACTATCTTGAAGAATCTTAAATATGATTTCTGGTATGGGGAAGATATTATTTGAATAACATTTACCATCAACCCATCTGAATGGAGATGAGACTTCCAGTAGCAAAATAAGAGTTCTGCTCTGAGATTAGTCTACTGCAGTGAAATAAACTCTGCCAGCAGTAAAGATGTTTTTGCTCCTAAAAGTGTTTATGCTAAAGTTTTCACTGGCATTGCTTTGTCACAGGAGGGTGTTAAGTAAAGGTGTTAAGTAAAAGTGAATCAGTTTAAGTGCACTGAAGCCTTGTTTAGCTGCTGCTTTTGGGAGTTAAAGCAGCGAGGAATTAAGACAGCTTTGTTTGTGAATGAGGGACTGCACCTCAGGGATTAATACATTTTTACTGATGCATTTTTATTACGTATGTTTAGTTAATTCAGCTTAACTTTCCTAACCATACTGATGTAGGCAGATCTCAAGGGACAGAAGAATGAGGCATTGCATGCAGAGACCTATTCAACTACATTGTCTAAGTGATGACAAGATGAAACATGAATTAATTGATTGCAGATTTTTATTTTTAGTATATTCAAAGAGGCATCTTGTCTATGGTTTTGTGTACACAAGCATGTTGAAGAAAGTTAAGTAAATTTCAATGCAAGAATGAATTCAGAACGTATTAAATCACTTAGCCTGAAAAGCCCCCAGAAAGGTCCCTTTAATTTTGAGTAACAGGGCATGATGTTACATGCATTTCTAGCTACATGTAACTTGACTTTCTTGGCTGTATCTTTCTATGTAAGTTCTATATGTATTAGACAAATGTCTCACAACAAAATCAATAGATATTTTGCTGTTGGCCTCCCTAGTAAGAGCAACAGACACTGAAAGTCCAGAAATAAATCTTTTATGTGAACTAATGTGATTTTTTTTTCTATTTAATGTTTAAAACTTTGGGCTCCAGAGAGGTTTGGAGTGTAATCACTGATCAGGCAAATGCTTTATTTCTTTCTAAGCATTGTTTCTTGTTTGAGAAACGCTGTGGGCAACGCCACTTTTTCAGTTTGACATTTTTAATATTGCTATGCTGGCATTGGAGTTGGGGGCATCAGAATCACCTCTGACAACCATAGCTGATGGGCAGAAATTTTGGACTGTTTTCTGTTTAAAGGACTTGTATGAGCCCATTTGCAGCCTGCTGTCACACTTGGCTACATTAGACATCTAACTTGGATACAAAACTTCATAATTCTGTCTCCCTAGGCTCCGTGCATAGACAGAAAAGAGAATAGGCTTTTTCAGAGAGCAGTTCAGAAAATCTCTATTTCTGTCTTGAATGCACAAGAATACAAGGATGGCTACGTATGTAAATATCCTCTTTTCATTTTACAAATTGCTAAAGAAAAACAGAAAATCAGTCTCAAAAGCTGGTAATCAGTTTGCCCAGCAGCTCTGCTAATGACCACATGCCTCATTCTTTGCTGACAACAGCAAAGTTCCTGATTGAGATAAAGGCAGATCGTATTTGTTTAGGTACTGTGTTGTCTTTGTCATTGTGCTTAGCATCAGTTCTGAGCTTAGGGGGAGGTTTGTACAAAGAACTCAGAAACAATTCCCTTTAACTGTGCAACAACTTTTAGTTGATCACTACAATAATTGGTCTTCAAGCTGGAGAAATATCTAAGACTGCCAAATGTGTTGCTGCTGAGCACACACTGTAGTTTAGCTTACCTTTTAACAGGAAGTGACAAGCCTCGTGTGAGATTAACTGCTGTTTGATGTATAATGTATGTGTGCCACTGAGGATATGGTCTCATAGAGCAAAGGACTGCTTGTTGAAAAGAATATTAATATGTCTCTATTGTAACTGCTTTAGCAACTTCAAAAACTCCCTGCTTGCTTTATAAACATCACATGCAGATCTGCTACTACTGCTTACATGGTAGTGCACTTGGAGACTTTGGGAGGGTTCTTTTTTTCCTTTTTTCCTTTATTTTTTTTTTTTTGTAAATAAATTTGAGAATTTCAAGACTTTAACAAGATTTTCAAAGATTAATAGAGTATTTCATATTGCAACAGTTTTGAAATTAAGTTTCAGTTTAGGTGTGTTGCAGGCCTCAAGGTAGTGCTTCCATCATTGCATGATGGCTGTAGAGCAGCTGTTCAGGTACTGAAATGCTTGCTCCAAAATAGTCACAGAACCACACAAATTTTTGAGGTTGGCAAGGCCCTCTGGAGGCCATCTGGTCCAGGCCCCTATTCCAGCAGGGCCACCCAGAGCTGCTTGCCCAGGACTATGTCCAAGCAGCTTCAAGGAGGAGACTCTACCACCTCTCTGGGCAACCTGTGCCAGCGCTCCATCACCTGTGCAGCACAGAAGTGCTACCTGATGTTCAGAGGGAACCTCCTGTGTTTCAGTTTGTGCCCATTGCTTCTTGTCCTGGCACTGGATACCACTGAAAAGAGCCTAGCTCCGTCCTCTTTCCAGCCTCCCTACAGGTATTTGTACACATTGGTGAGATCACCCCTGAGCCTCTTTTTCTGCAGGATGACCCTTCATGACCCCTCACTGGACTTTCTCCAGCAGCTCTATAGTCCAAGCAAAACAAACAAGCAAACAAACAAAACACATTGGCAGATGATATGTGGTTGCTTTCTCATCCAATTTGCCAATTTGGGAACAAAAATAATTGGCACTACATAAAATATCATGCCAGTATTATCCAGAAGGAAGGTTTATCAGCAACAAGACTGGGAATTGACCTATTTTGTGCCTAGTCACATCACACATCTTTGTAAACTCTTAACAAGTGTAAAAACCATTCTGTGCTTCACTTTTGCAATCTGTTAATAGAGGGAATGGTACTTTTACCTGCTTCCTTTTGCAGCTGAGAAATGTGGTAAGTGTCTGTAACGCATGTTAAGCGCCTCAAATAGGAATGACATCTCTAGAGCAGTGCATGATGTTGTTGTTTAAAAGAGTTTGTTGAAGACTCCCATAAAAGAATCTGATCCCTTCCCCAGATACTGTTGGTCGTTCTGCTTGTGGTTTCCACCATGCGACAGATGGTGCTTAATGTTGTATACGTTCCTTATATGCAGTGTACCCAGAAATTAACCTTGTCTAAATTGGTTATGACAGAAAATGTTAAAATATCACTAAGTTATGCATACTTGCTTTCCAGTGTGGCTTTCATTCCTTCTCCTTTTTTTTATTGTGTGCTTCTAAAAATACCACTTGAGCCTTTGATGGCTGGTAACTTAGATTTTTTGCCTTTTCTTTTTCAAATGTTAGAGAGCAATTATAACACATGTTCTTCTGTACTTAACAGTGAATAGAAAATCTGCTAAATCTCTCCTCTATGTGAAATTTACTACAGTGTTATTTTTGGATATCTATTCTTAAAAGTTTTTAGTTTTAGCTATTTAAAGTATTGTAACAGTTCTCAGCCTTTGACTTCAACTTTTACAGCAGTTGTAAAGTTGATGGAAAGCTGGCACGCCTTCTTCCTTTTCATACCATTATTCCACCCCAGCATTACCATTCTCAGAATCTCATCATCATTTTGGACGTTGATATGAGCTGTTTGCTCAGTGAAGAAAATAAATTGACTAATCAAAAATCAAAAGGTAAATTCTATTCTATATACTAAGCATTCAGAAAGCCAGTGTGGTTACTTTGATATTACACTGTTAGGTTGTCCCCGTCTTTCTGTCAGAAAATGCTGTTGCCATGATAAAAACCTTGCTTACTGAATTATTTTTTCATGTGTATCAATTAAGGAAATTAAGATTTCATTGTTCTAAAATCACCTCAGCCATACAGTGAGATTTATTGATATGCAGATGGTTTTACCTAACATAGTCAAATGTGTCATCCTTGCTATTAAAGAGGAAATCCAAGCAATCAGAGCTTTTGAGATTAAGAAATATTTTCTGGGAATTTCAAGTGCTTGTGAGTATGATACAAGGTTGATTACCTGTAGAATAATCTAGATACCAGAAACGTGGGAAAGAGGCTTCTTTATTATCACCACTAGATATATGCAAGATGATGAGGACGCCTTTTAAAAATCTAGTCATAACTAGTACAGAGATAGATGAACTAAATCTTTCAATCACTGAAGTTTTACTTTACAAATTAAAATAAATTATTTATCCCTTTGATATGATTTAAAACATTCTTAGAAGTACATCTCCAGCTCTTCCTTTGCTTTTTGTACCTTTAACATTAGTCTTGGGACCACATGTTACCTGTAACACAGGAAAATGGAAACAAACCACTCTTTTCCTCAATTTTGGTGTGAATTGAAAACTGGACAAGCAGGACACTTTACCTAAAACTGTAAGAAAATGCAAATGGAAAAAACATTAGGGGCTTCTGGATAGTACATAATAGTAAATCACTGTAACTACAAGAAAGGAATATGCTACAAATTATAGATGATTGGTACATATAATTGGTACAATGAGGATTGTAGGAAACCTAATAGGGGATTCCCTATTAGGGAAAAATGTGGTGTGCCCACTTAGGGCACTGCAAATGTGTGAATTTGTATGAAATGTATGAATTCATTAAAGATATGATGCAGAATGAGAATTGGGCAAAACAGAAGGAAAATAGAGTTAAAGTAGAATTACTACATGAACAAGGGAAAATAGAGTACTGTAATGAAATCAGAGGAGGGAAGAGGGGTTCTCAAAACTCTTTTCTTGGCCAGAACCATGGAAAATGGAAGCACAAAGAATGTATTTTGCTTAAGTGCAGTTTGTGATCTTATGCCAGAATTGCTTTGCTTTCAGTGATGGAATGGAGAGAAGGTGACAGTTGTGGCTTATGTAGAGAGATCTACCAGGCAGCACATTTTTCAGGCTGAAGAATGGTACAAACACAGGACTGGTGTCACAGAAAACATGATGAGCGTAAAACAGCAGTGGTAGATACATTAACCACTATCAGTACTGCTCCCAGTACTGCTCCCATTTCCCCTTTCCTCAGATAAAAGAAAATCAGAATACTAACCATCAAGAAAGGCAATGTCAGTGAAAACAAAGCTCAATTAGGTTAAAAGTAATAGCAACACTAGTACATAGTACTAGTAGTAATAGTAGTGATAGTAACTTCTAGATGCCTGTGTACATATTCACTTTAGAGGCATATGACAAAAAAAGGGAAAACCTGTATTTACTGAGCTGAGATCCTTTGTCAGTAATATATCATATTAACAAAAGAAAAAGGAAAGGAAAGGAAAGGAAAGGAAAGGAAAGGAAAGGAAAGGAAAGGAAAGGAAAGGAAAGGAAAGGAAAGGAAAGGAAAGGAAAGGAAAGGAAAGGAAAGGAAAGGAAAGGAAAGGAAAAGGAAAGGAAAGGAAAGGAAAGGAAAGGAAAGGAAAGGAAAGGAAAGGAAAGGAAAGGAAAGGAAAGGAAAGGAAAGGAAAGGAAAGGAAAGGAAAGGAAAGGAAAGGAAAGGAAAGGAAAGGAAAGGAAAGGAAAGGAAAGGAAAGGATACTTTCAAGGAGGAAATGTTGCACAGACCTTGTCAGGAGTTTTATGAGAGAAGGCTATTTGGCCTTACTTTCTTGGTTTTGCAGCACTGAAATCCTGCACTATACCTGCATTTTCTTCCAAAACTGTGATGAATATTTCACGCTATCCCTTTGAGGTTTAGTGATGGCAGCAAAGAAGTGCTTTCCCCATCCCCTCAGACCTTTGTAACCTGTATTGCTGCACAGCGTGACGTGCCCATTTGGAGGGATGCGAAGCGAGGGTGTGCTGATGTTGTACATCCAGCAAGACAGGCTGCACACATCTGACATTCACTCACATCTTCTGTATCTGAAGCAGACAGGATTGGCTCTTTGCCGCAGCTCTGAGTAAATTAAAATTGGGTGTTTTCTATGTGGTGGGATGGAAGAACATTTCCAGATATTACTCTATTTTTGTCTTATGTTGCTTGCATCCCTTTCTTTCTAGCCCATCTCTATGCTCTTATTTTTCTCAAGAGTGACATGGTTATATTTGCTTTATCCAAGTGAAAGTTGGACTCATGGTCCAGCTTTGTTTATTCCTTTGGGTCAAGGTCCTTTATATTTCTCTTGCCAGTGGCCTGGCACTGTATCTCTTACTGTCTGTCAATGGGAATTCAAAGGCTGGATGACTGGAGTCATCTGTAATCCACTGTCTCTCTGTATACACCCTGAGGCATGTCACCTAACTTTTCTGCATTTTTGTTTCTCACCTTTAAAGACTTGTGTCTAATATCCATAAGGAGAGCTGTGCAAAGCAAATAATTCTGTACATGTTCATATGGTCATTTGCAGATTGGAAATGCTCATATTACTTAAGTACTGAGGCCATTAAAAATAGCAAAAAATGCCACATTTCAAACACACCCCTTCTCTGCCATATGTATTTCCTTTTGTGTGGATTTTGGTATGATGGTTTCCTTGTAGCTACAAAGTGTGTGCAAACCAGAATCTGTTTTATGCTTGTCTTTGTTCAAATCAAACAAAGTAAAAGGAAAAAAAAAGACTCCCATTTTACACAGAATGTTAGGGTCCATATATTGTCTTTACATATTTTTACACTATTTAGCATGGAGATTATATTACTTCTCTGGCATTTTTGTTGGTGGCTCCTGCATTTAAAAGTATTGCTTAAGCATCTTTCTTTAATTTTGGCAGTATACACCCTGTCAATCACATTCTTAAGTGCAGTGAACAGTATGCAACTGCTGCAGTCATCTAACTGATACCAGCAAGAAAGGATAAATTATAGGAAAAAAAAAATGCAAGCTGAAGCTTATGGAGGCTTTTGGATGATTTTAGTAAGAGTTTGTTAGTAGAAGGTTAATGCAATTGCCAACACTGTAATTACAGATTGCTAGGAGGTCAGGAAAAACAATTAATACCTCCAAAACAGGGTGGCTTTGGGCTGAAGAGTTCATACAAACCACTTAGTCCTGCTAATATTGGATCAGAGATTTATATCCCAGAAGACTTCTCTTTTCTTAAAGGCTTCTCTCCCTATTACAGAAGCCAATTTCCTTTCTCCATAGCTTTGTCCACACCCTGAAAGCTCTCAGAAGACCTTTCACCTCTTATAACACAAAATTAGTCAGCTCTAGGACCCCATATTGTAGGCCAGGCTTCTGTTTCCCATCCTGTCTCCCAGGATAGGTCCTTGCTAGCAATTGGACTTGATTTCAGATTTAAAATGGTCATGAAAGTAGGTTCCGCAGTCACAGTCCAGCATGTACAAGACACTGGGCAATGTGTCCAACCTTCTGCCCCACATCTGGGCTTGCAGGATCGCGTTGCCCCCTCATCATTCTGGGCACGGATAATCTGGTGTCACACTTAGCCAGGTTTTTCTGCAAGATATTTTTGAGTTCAGTCCTCCAGGTAGCTTTTAATTCCAGCACTTAACAGCCAATGCTGGCAAGGCGGCTGATGTGTCTGAAGCATGGGAATATCACCCGGCTGCTGATAACCTTGGTACCACATCTGCAACCAGGTGCTGCCACAGCCCCGACCCCTGGAGGGCAAGTGGCCCCAGACATGGGTCCTCGGGCTGAGCCACCGCTGTCCTTCCTTCTTTCCTTCCTTCTTTCCTTCCTTCCTTCCCTCCCCATCCCTCTCTGACCTCCCTCTTGCCCCACACAGAGCTGCGCCTCTCCCAAGGGGTCAAGGAGAGGCTGTGATGCTCTGCTGGAAACAGCAATGCCAGCAGCGCTGCCGAGGAGAGGGGGACTGAAGCTAATTGCAGAGTTAAAAGCTTTTTTAGACCTTCTGATAACGTTGTGTCTGCCTGCGGCTATGAATGAGAGTTTTCTGTACATCTGGGGGTTGAATCCTTAAGCTCTTGTAAAAGGCTGGGACCAGTGAAACCTTATATAAACTTACAGAGCGTAAACAAGGCTGGAGAATAGTGGAACTACTTTTTGAGATAAAAGAGATTTTATGGAACCAAAATTTCTGCGGGGTGTTTCCACTTCATTTGTTTTAACTATACTGAGCTCATGGATTGCTGTTGTCACTTAACCTTCACTGACACCCCAGTACTCCTGGAGTGATTTTAAGCCTGTCTCTGCATTAGGGTTAATAATTCATCTGTCATGTGTGGTAGGACAAGACAGAGTCTGAAACGTATCTACGAAGCAGATCATTAATTGGACTTCTCTGACCAAAGAGAGACATCAGAGGATGAAGAAAGGAAGGAAAACTCCCTCATTGAGACACATATGTTGTTTGCTATTGTAAAAGACCTGCTTCATTCTACTGCACGAGCCCTTGAATGGGGAGGGATGTCAGGGACAGGACAAATGGCATGCGGCAGCAGTGGTTGCAGAGGTCTACTTGTTGGGACTGACATTTGTTTCCTTTGCTGTTGTTTGTGCTCTGCCAAAATGGCTCCATGCCTATTCCAAATGCACATTGGTGAAGGTTTCCAGGATGTTATTGTAGCTGTAAATTTTTGGAGTCATTTAACTAGAGAGTTATTAGTGAAGTGTTTAGCTAACGAACTTGATATGAGTGATCCTACTACTGTTTCTAAAGCTGACAACAATGATACTGCCACTGTGAGGGAGATGGAAAAAGTGAGAGAGATCAGGAAGGTGGCTTTGGCCACAGAAATTTTGCTGAATCTGTATTGGAGCAAAACACACAGGACTGAACTCCTCCGCAGCAGTAACTACACACGTGAGGGCTCGTGCTGGCCCTCGGACACATGTAGGAAGGAAGACCTGTGACTGCATACACTTGTGTCTTCCTTTCCATGCACGGGTGAGCACTGCACACCCACACAGAAATCACTCAAAAAGAGAAACTCTGTATTTTTCAGTAAATGATGAAACTCACTGGCATTAAACAACTCTGCTTACCACAGTATGGAAACTTTTGCTTTATTCATTTTCCCTGAGAATATTTAAAGTTAGAAGATTCTAGTTCTGCTTACTTCAGAAATAAGTTATTTGAAAGCTGGTATCAGCATCAGAAATAGTTCATTCAATAGCTCTGGTCTGTCCTTCAAGCACCTTTTACTCTCATGATCCAACCACTGTTGTAACAATTTGTGTTGCAACAAAACTTCAAGCATCTAAATTATAATGATAATGCAAATGAATTTTGTCTATCCCCATTCCATCCTTGTTTTTTGGCCATTCTTATACGTGCAGAATATAACCAGCTGAGCTTGGTTCTGCACTAGCCACTTCCTGGCAATGCTATGAAACCTTGATGGCTGCAAAACAGGAGAAAGTGCTGATCATTGATTTTATTTCAGTTTTTGTTTAAGGGGACTGTTAAAGGTAATCGAGCTTTGAGTCTTCCTAACAGAATGTATTAAGCTAAAATACTTAGAGGGGAGCTCAATACCTTGTGGAAAACTTCCTCAAAACATTCTACTTGGAGTTAGGTTGGCTCTACAGTCTGTATTATCTATTCCTGTGCCCTAGCTTTAGAATCATAGTTCCTACTAATTAGGATATTTTAGAGAAATGAACTTAATTTAAGAGGAGAAAGTAATAAATAGCTAAACCAGGCCCTGGAAACACTGACACTATACCATCAACTATGAACAACTTATGGGAAAAAGAAACAAGAGATAGGCAACCAACATCTACAATTATCTTGTACCCATCTACATTTGACACCTTTTTTTCTTAAAAAGAAAAAAAAAAAAGTATTTTCTTAGTTATCTCAGAATTCTTTCCTAGCTCCCACAGATGATGATCCAGTTTTCTTCTGACTAATGTAAGAACAGAATTTTTCACTGCTGGAACGTAAAGCTGGCTTGAAAAGATTGGCTTATTTTATTACACTGAGAAAATTATCAGTTTACAAAAGTCCAAAACACGGTAGAGAATAACATGTGTTTTCAATGTGTATAAAAACCATTAGTCAGTGCATATGTAGGCAATAATTCATCTTTTATTTTTAAGGATTTTTTAAGAAAAGTTTGAAATACAAATGTAAAAAAAATATAAATCTTATTGACTGATGCTTGCATTCACCGACTAATTTAAAATTATACTACTGAAATATACTTAATGATCACCTGATACATATAACATGGTTATTAATCGCAATACTTAGCCGAGTTTGCTGGGACATTTTCTGAATGCATTTCAACTCTTTTACTAGCATTTCTTGTGCATACATACAGCATAATGAAGATGGATGTGAGCACAGTTGTCAGGCAAACTTGCTTGCCTACTTAAATGGGATGCCAGGAGCCTTATCATCATTTTTGAGAAATATTTAAGCTAATTAATAAATGTTTTCTTTTCAAGGTATTTAGACTATTAGTTTAAAACTCACACTACATTGACCAAAGGAATCTAAAACAAAAAGGAAAACCAAAAACTCCTGAGCCCTGGGACTCATGCCATCTGAGCGAGATGCTTCAGTGTGCTGTGGGCTGTACTGAGTAGCTGTACTGGGAAAATGCTAAATATCTGAAAAAGCAAGCCTTCTTGCTGTTGTAATGTGTCAGAAATCTCTGGCCAGAATCCCACCAACATTGTCATGTACTTTTGCTGTGACAAATGACTTTATGAAAGTTTCTAGGAAATCTGTTCTTATTCACCTCTTGCTTTTGCAAAATCATTTTGATTATGTTCACGCAGAGATGCTTGGCTTGTCTTTTTCTCATTTGCTTGCCATTTCCTATGCAATGTAGGATTATCAGAATGTAATTGAATGTTGGGGTGGTTGGTGTTTTTTGAAGAATTTAAGTTGAACTCAGTGTCTACGTTCTGTTTAGAAAAGCGCATGCACAGGAAAAACAAAGAGCAAAATTCTGATGAAGAAACAAATCAAGGAACGTAACTCAGAAATGAATGGACATCAAGCTCAGGATTAGTCTTGATGCACTTCATAGGGTCTGATGTTTCTGTACATGTTTTTTTAGAGACTTCACACCATCTCAGAAGGTGCATACAGTCAGACACATTTGGCATATCAGGTTTCTCAAATCTCACACTGGGGACACAGGAGGTTCACCAGTATTTCCAGAGGCATCAAGCCTACTGGATGACAGACCACAACACCTGCGTGCAATCTGAATGGCTATTTCCATACAGAAATCCCAGAAATAACTATACAAAGAGCTTCAGGTATCTGAGCTCTCATAGCTACCACTTATTTCTAAATTGTAGACCTGTTTATAAAGAATTTAAATACACTAAATTTGGCAGTAAAAAATGCTAGTTTGTATTTCTTAAAATTTCTAAGAACCTTTGAAAGAGTTTTGTATTAAATTTTGAATTAAATTCTCTTCAGTATATATCATATCCCATCTGAGAAGGGACTGAGAAGTACTGAGAAGCAACAAGTGGTTTTCTCTGGCTTTGCACTGAGACACCATCATGGTAAATCTAGTTGTCTTTTACTCAGAAATACGCAGAGTATGAGGAGAAAGTCTGGTAAGGAGGAGGAGGAGATTGTCCTCCTCTTTCTCTTCACTCTCTCCTCCTCTTGTAGGCTCACACGTGCGCTTCTAGCTTCAACAGAAGAGCAGACTGCATTCATGTTTTTGATCTGAATCTGTTTATTTTTGACTTTTTACTTCTGGAAAGTAGCTGTTAAATTGTCTGCAAAATGAAGTGATACAGAAAATTTGATCTCATAATATTTGCATGAAGTAGCACTCTAATAATAACACTAGTTGGTGCTAAGGGAAAAAATGATGCTTTTTAGCCAGGTAAAGCAGGAAAAGTTTCATGGCAGACAAAGGAAAAAATCAGTAATAGTTATCAAGCAGCCTGGAAACTTCTGTGTCATTAAACACATCTATCTGTGATCTGTCAAGGGTGGTAATTTTTATGCTTTGCATTTTAGCAAAGCTTTGTTTTATGTATGTACATGCTTGTGAAAATAAACAAAGGCTTAAAATATATGAAGAATACACAGAAACAGAGAGGATTTGATCTTAATAGAATAACACGGTTAATTTATGTAATGAAAAACTAAACAACATGAGAGTGAGTGGTGCCAAGCCCAGTTAAAATTAGACCTTATATATCTTGCTTCATCTATTGGTGCCTTGACCTCATGTGAGCTTTTTGCATTATAATATATATATGAATGTTTTGCAATTACTTTGAGAATAACGTGCACTAAAGGAGGAGCTAAAACCTTAGGTTTAGGGTGACAAACCCAAAGAAAAAAATATATATATATATATATAGTTTTATTTCTAAATTTAGTAGCTGCACAGGCATGTAAATGCTGCAAATGAGTAACTGAGTGTTCATTTGTTTCTAAGCAGTTTGTTTTCAAACTGATGTATGTTTTTTAAACAAAATCCAGGATTTGTATTGATAGCATGGTGACATTTCAATTATAGAAAAACATTTTATATAGCTTCAGGATGATCATTTTAGATTGGGCTATGAAATGAGTGATCCCACATTGTCTTTTCATGCACATGCACTGAGTAATCTTGTCTTTGCTTATTTCAAAGATAGGAAAATTGATCTTCCTTGTTCATATTCAAAGATGGATCTGACCCTCATGAAATATCTCCTATAGCTACAACCAGTTACTCTAAATGTGTCCAGCATTGAGAAGCATTTCTTTTTGCCATTCATCCAAAGGTAGAAACCAAATACATGTGTTTCTAAAGATGAATAGAGCTTTCCAGAACATGTTAGTTCATGTACTTGTAGCTCATGTATTGTGCCTGTACCTTTTTTTCTATCAGACTGATCTTCCCTTTTTTAAATCTCCTTGCAACAGAATCTTACCTTGCTATTCATATAGAGGCCTGTTCTCATCAGTGTATGAACATCCTTCACAATTACAACTTCATGTCAGCTTATTTGTAGACATAGCTGTCTCTGGTGTAGAAGTAGGAGGACCAAATAACTGATGTTAAAAATAAAAAATCTTGTTGTAGAAATACATGAAAAAATCTTAATTTTTAAAAAAGGGTGAGTAAAATTTTAATGTGTCATGATGAAAAAAAAAAAAAAAAAGCAAAATTTGCCATAATGTCTATTTTCTTTGAACTTCTTTGAAATCATACCTAATTCCTGGTCTGTGTAGGACTTTGCAGAATGTCATTTAGATTGGCAAAAAGTAGTATATGTTATTGTGGGAAATATATAAAAAAAACTCACAAAATTATGGTTTTCGCCTGCAATACAATAAGTTTCTGTCTAGTTTAGACAGTTCATAATCCAATTATTTGGAAGATGAAACCATTCATCCTTTCCTTCTTTTTTAGGTTATAAACTGAAGTGTATGGTCTGTGAGTATAATAGCTCAAATAAAAGCTAAAAAAAGTAATTGCATTCTGTCAAATAACGTTGGAAGCAACAAGCAGGTGAAGCCAGTGCTCACACAGCTTCTATCAAAAGTTTCCACATTTGCTGCTACGGTCAGAGTAATAAAATACTTTGACGTACATTATTTTTGCATGTTTGCATTATGCCTGAGCACTTAGCTTTTGGACTGAAATTTTCCTTTCTTGAAACCTGTTCAAAAGCTAATATATAAATATTGTGTGTATGTGTCTATGTTTCTCTGGCATTGGCAGTTATTTTTTCTGCAAGAAAGGAGGAGACATTTGTATGATTGTATTAAGAGTTTTTTATTGTGTTAGAAAAGTTGGATCACAATCTCTTTGACTTTGATTAGGTTGTTGTGGATAGAAAACACTGTCCTCTGTTTTTTCTCAGTTCATAGGGCTGAATTCTGATTTTTCTCTACAAGGGTAAAATCAAACTCAGTGGATCTAATTCTATTGCTGTACTTACAAAGCTGATACTAATATTGGGTCTACAGGTGACTTTACAACAGGAATTTATGTGTCATTTTTCTCAGTCTTCTGAAAATTCTTACTTATTTTATAACATGCTTACCTGTGTCACCTTAAAGAGAAAAACTTTATCATAGTATAACTTCAGGCATGCAATCTTGTCTTTCAGTGTTGTATGCACTTCACTTGTATATATTTTAGGGGCATAGTTTAAATGCTGTTATCAGAAGAATGGGATTCAGCTCAAGCTTAAAATACTTAAGTAACATACATATAATTGTCTCTAGGCACACTAAGGACTTCAGTCAGTTGCTTAAAAATAGGTATTTAGTGACATTTGAAATGTCCTGGAGTATCTCAAACATCTGCATGGCATTGACAGGTATGACTCATGACTCTAGACTTTCAGCCTTCTGGTGCAGTAGCTGGAGTCTGAGCATACTTTAAGGTGTCTTACTAGGTATCTTACTAAGGTATCTTACTTACACTAGCAACAGAATCACATCCAGGCAGGTAAGCTCACAGTTCAGGCCTTTATAGACCTGGTCAACATACTCAGTTAGCCTGAAGATCAGTTTGACTCACCTGAAAGTCTACTTCAAAGGTGGAAGGTGCCTAAACAAAAGCATGTAGTACCATTTGATAAAGTTTACAATACCCGATCCATCAGCATTACACTAGCATGGGGGTTCTTCAGAACAAGAATGATGTCAGATCTCTTGCACATGTCTAACAATTTGGGGCACATGTCTAGTAACTGAGGTGCCATCAGTTTTTGTAGTGTGGTTTAATTGTTACATAAAAGTGGACTTCGGCTGAGACATACCATTACTGTTATGCATAGCACAGTTCATTTCCAAATTCCTAATTTAAACATCTAAAACTTGTAAAATGAATCTCAACCTAAAAGTACCTGTTCTTCTTCAGGGGACCATAGGTAGCTAGGAAAGCTGAGGATGTCAGCATTGCAGATGCCTAAAGATGGACCCCTTTCAGCACATGTGAATTGTATTGCACTTCAAAACAAAGTTCAGTTTGTTCCATATTTTCATGATTACGTGGTGGAAACTGTCCCCTCCCCTCCCAGTTATACTGATTAACTAGTCTAGATTGGTTTACTGCTTATATTCCATTACACAAAATTGTAATAAATAATCAAAAAAAATTCTTCATGGGCATGTCAGGATAAAATCGGTATGAAATAAAACATTAATGTTCTTTGTAAATCAAAAAAAAAAAAAAGCCAACAAATCAAATAAAGTATTTAAATCCATATGGTTAAAGCTTTTAACGATTCATGCGAAATGCTATTGGCATTTTTCCAATATTTTCCAATTTCCCTACCTACACTTTGTAAGAAACACAAGCTTACCAGTGTTTGACATTGCCTTCATAGGAGTGTGTGCCCAGCAAGTGGTGCTTGCTGCCTTAATTGGCTGTGCAGTGCACACAAGGCTAAGCCTGTGCATAAGTGGATGCAGCCCACTGGTGATATTGTTTTCGTGGGAGGTGCAATGGCACAGCTCTTCTCTTGTCATGTCATCAAAAGCATGTCACATCTGCTGCTGCAGCAGGGTGGATGTTAGTCCCCTTGCTGTTGCAGATCTCCCTGTTCCTGGTGTGATGCAAATGTCCAAGGCCTGTGGTTTGTAACTACCTTTGGCTCTTTTGTAGACATAGCTAACTGTGGTATGGGAGTAGGAGGACTGAATAACTGGCGTAACAACAACAACAACAACAAAAAGATATCCTACTGTAGGAATATGTGATGACAACTTACATTTTAGAAGAGCTTGAGTAAAATATTAATGATGCAAAAAAAAAAAAAAAAAAAAAAAAAAAGGAGGATTTGCCATAGTATCTATTCTCTTTCAATTGTTTTGAAATCATTCTTAATTATTGGTCTGTGTAATATTACAACATTTATTCCTCTAAACTCTTTTTCTTTGGTGCTTCTTAATAATTTAATAGGTGATAATCCTCTATCTTTTACTGGGACGATTAAAGCAGGTCTTAGCAGAATGCCATTTAAATTTAAATTGGCAAAAGCATTATACATTATTATGAGAAATACATAGAGAACTCACCAAATTACAGTTTGCACCAGTAATATAATAAGTTTATGTTATGACCTGAAGCATCTATGAGATGTCATATTTTCTGAGATGTCAAACTGATAAATAGAGAAGTCAGTCAGGAGGGCTCTGATGTCTAAAAATTGTTATAAGTCTCACACTATACAAATAATTTTGAAACTCACCAGGGAGTCTCCTCTATGTAGGATCCAGCTTTCTTTTTTTCCAAGGACAACTTTAAACTTTTCAGTGATGAATAAAGATAAATATATAAATATATAAATAATTCTCCTTTGTTGTAGTTTTGGCTTTATGAATAATGTGGAAATAGTTCATTATTGTTGTTTAACTTTTACTTCTCAGAAAGATGGAAAATCTTAACTTGTCTTGTAGCACTTTAAGGGATTTCTGCCCTGGAGAATTAAGGTCTTGGCATGGGAAGAGGGAGCATCAGTTTCTGCTAGACTGGAGACAGGTACATGATTAAGGTCGAGTGGAACTAAACCAGGTCATGGAGGCCATTAGCAGCTATTGCATAGCCAAGAGCTGCTCAGCCTGGGCCACTTCTGTCCTGGCACAGAAACAAAGCAGCTGCCATCTTTCAAATAAGAAGGTAGGATACCTACCGACATTAAGCAGCAATGGATTAAAGGACTGATAGATCAAATTTTATACATAGGCACCAGAAGACCATTTACAAGTCCTGTTTTAGGTGAGGTCTTTTGCAGGGGAAGAAGAGGAAATACAGTCACTGTCTTTTGAATGCTAAACAAGGAGTAAACACTTTATCACTGAAATTGCTACAACTGTTATATGAGCATAAAATGCAAGGCAGCATATAGGGATGGATACTGATTACACCATTCAAAGTGCTTTTAAAATATAATATAAAATAATTGAATGTTAAACCATACAGAACAGAAAAGGAGTGAGTCTTCTTGAAGTCACAGAGTATACCTTTCCTATATACAACACTACCGTGCTTTTGTCTCTCATTTCGGTAAAGGAAAGAGCTCTAAATAAATGTCTACAATCATATTTTAATACATAAAATATAACATAGTGAAGAATGCCATTTGCAAATGACAAGGCTAATAAGCAAGGCTATCTGAGATTGGCAAGGCAAATGAGAAACGGGGTGTCCGAGGCACACATTAACTTGTGCATGGCTGGGGGGAAGGATTTCATAGGAAGTGGTAGTTGTCAGACCTCTCTGCAGGGCTGATTATGTATCTGCTATAGAAAACACCACAAGTCACTGAGAATAATTTCTCAGAGTTAGTAAATACAAGATACTATATTTGTTCCATATCTTTTTGTGCTCTTGGTGGTGGTTGTTTTTGCTGTTTTGTTTGTTGTTTGTTTGTTTGTTTGTTTGTTTGTTTTATGGCAGCATAGGAAGTTTGTTGTAGTAGTTGAACTCCCATCTCATCACATTCTTTAGGTTTTCCAGATATATATTTCCAAACACTTTCTCACACACCCCTGGATGTTAGTTTTAAAAGGCTCATATCATCACTTTGGTGGATGAAAGAGGTCATTTTTGACCAGTGACTATTTTTGTTGACCTGCATCTAAAACAACAGCTGTACCACAAAATGTTTTCTAATAAAAAGTACCATCTTTTCAAAAAGGCTTAGCACAAAGGATAGCTTGGATGCTTGGCTCCACTAGTGCAGTAAAATTGCATCTGACATCTGTTTAATACAACTATATGGAGCTTAAAAGTGAAGGGCAAGCCTGAGGATTCAAGCTGATGGAAACCTGCTGCCAATGCAGTGTGTGTGCTCCTGTAGTTTATTAATCTTGTCAGTTGTTATTACCTTTTTATCTGGATCCTGTTAACTTAGGATTTGTATTTAACTCATGGAAAAGATCCGCTTTTGTTTTCTTTGTTCAGATATGAGAAGTCTTTTGGCATGAGTCTTCAAAGGCATTAAGTCAGTAGCATCATGGAAATTTGGCTATGTTTTGAGCATTCGAGTAGCTATAAAAATTAGACTAGGTTATTTTAACAGGCTATTGTTCCACAATCTATCTCATCTCTTCTTTTTTTTTTTTTTTAAAATAACTTTCAAGTCATTTAAAGCTATTTTGCTTTCGTTCTGAAGTTCAGAAAAAGCTTTTACGTATTCTGTGGGGCTTTTTCAAATAATTTCAACATTATATATCCACTGGATACACCAGCAGTACATAGAAACACAATCCAAACAGCTGAGTTCTTTGCATATGGAAGAGTACCAATCTGTAACAGACCACTTGTCTTAAATTTATTTTCTTAGAACAAAATACAATAACTAAATATGTGACAAAGAACAAAATAAAAACAGACATTGATTTGAACTTTTTTCTCCTGTTACTCAGTTACACTTGATTATTTATATCTAGATTGATGATCTCTTTGCTGTGGGCCACTGGTGAGTGTTCCTGCTGTCATGTAATCTTTGTTTCCTCTTCTGACCTCCTGACAGGAATAGTTAGTTACATTTGCACATCCCAAAGAAAAGCTATGATTAGCACCCAACCATGCTCCCAGAAAGTTTCTCACTGCAGGATCTCACTGCATTCAGTCTCACTGTCTTTACAATCTTCCCATTGTGAACCTTCCATTCTCATCTTGTTGTTGTCTTTGGGACTAAAGCCATGTCTTCTTTTCTTACTGTTAAATACATTCTGTGGATGTGCGATATGTAAAAGCATATTACTATCACTTGCAACACTTGAAGAAGCTCAGCAGTCATTTACTGATTTTTTTTTATGTATATTTAAATGCACCTTTTCTTATACCAATAATCAATACTATTATTCTTGCCAGTGCTATCCCACGTAATATGTCACCTTTAGTTTCTTTCAGTTTGTTTTCAAGACTGTCTTAACAAGAAACTGGCCTAGAGACTTTCTGTATTTTGATTTGCCAAAGTTTTTAAAGTGAAAAATTAAACTTTTTTTTTCTGACAGCCCACACAGGGCTCAGTAACCATAACACTATTCCCTGCACACCACCTCCAGCTCAGCAGCATTGAGTATCTCCTCCGTGAGAGCTCCTCCCCAGGGTCTGGCATGTTAAACCAATAGTCCCTCACCCACACCCTTAATAGCTTGGATGGGAGCCTGCAAGATAGAAAATGAACCAGAGAAAACATAGATTTAGTGTCCTAAAATATCATAGGACTGTTATTGGATGTTTATGTCATATCAAGGCCTGTGATACTCCATCTGAGACTGTGCCGCCTACATGTGCAACACTTTTCAGACACACTCAGGGAGCCACAGCTTACCTCCATTTACCATTTGAAGCCTGGCTTCTTTTCTTTGATTTAATACTGTGAAATGCATATTTTAGCAATAGGATACTGTAAGCTGTACTCTTCACTTCAGTCATTCTTCTTAGGAGTCACAGTCTCTAAGTTTTAACCAGAATCAATCATCACTACTTATATCACACATTATTTGCTGGTATATTTTTCAAGTGAATACTTATTTAACTGTAGTCATACCATATTGCTTTTCATAATTTTAAAGCATCTAAATATCTTTCAGGAAAAAAAATGGTAAGTAACTTGAGTTAGAGTTTGAAGGAAGACCACAGAAGGTGCAAAAACTGGGGAGTTTCTGAAAACAAACAAACAAAAAAAACTTTCTAAGTAAATATTTGCATCTTTTGCAGCTAAACACCCTTGGAAAATGTTCCCTTAGGGTCTTAGCATTTTTACAGCCAACACAACAGGAAGCTGTTTCTTGATTTTAGATCTGGTTCTGCAGGGTTGCCACGCAGAACATTCATCTTCTGCACGGGAGAACTTCAAGGTCTGTCTTGCATTCTTGGCCCTCATGTACAACAATACTTATTATTTCAAACACTAGAGGTTTCTCAGAAGAGGCTATAAGCTGTACTAAGTAACTTCCCTCCATAAACAGAGCTGGTTAGTGCTATCCTGTATTTACTGCTGCCTGCAATGTAGCTGGGATGCTAACAGAAGTGGGAGACATTTGGAAGTGCTGGCTTAAACACTGTCCTCAGCTTCTTCCTGAGACATTTACTCATTGAGCCTGAAGACACGTGTTGTATAGTCTTTCATTTCTTTTGGATTAATTTCTATTTATAGTCTTGCAAAGACAAACAGTAGTGAAAAATATCTCAATATTTTGGCAGTCTACTGATATCATGTAACCTAACTGATACTCACTATAAACCCTTTGCTTTACTTATCATGATGCACTACCTTTCTTGAATTCCCATTTCATTGACATTTCCATAGCGCTTATTAAAAACATTCTGTCATTATTTTAAACCCCAAATTCCCTAGGTCTATGGAAAATTTCATTGTAGGTGTGCTGATGAAGTGTAGGTGTGATTTCTGCAATGGACTCTTTGAGAAATTTATTTTGGATATTGTTTAGTATTGGAAATTGTTTTCTTATGCTTGAAAAATCTCTGATGAAGTCAGCAGGAGCTTTTGTGGACACTCATGAGCTAGTTTCTATGCAGTCAGCCTGGGTAATGATAGTAGTGTAACTGTGCCAGGCTAGAGCTCAAGCATGAACTACTCAGCCTGTCTGGAGGGCTGGGTAAATTATTGGGCAGCTAGCCTGAGCTAACCTCTGTGCTGCTTTGGCTGCACTTTGTCAGAAACTCCTTATAGCTAGTTTAAAGCTAACCTTGGCAGGCAGGCATATGCAGTGGTCTCACCATGTCTTTACACCTTTAAGTTTAGTGAAGGCCATCTTTGCTATGGATTACTGCAGTGAGTACATGTTTCTCAAATACCACATTTGTTACAAAAAGGGGCTGATTACATTTCAGGAGATCTTGGCCACATTAATGTCAATGGCAAAACCCTTATTCATTCCAATAAGGATTGGATGTCACCCTAAAACTGTGTAACTCATGTTTCTACATCCCTTAGCAATTTTAATCTGGGAAAAATCTAACATGAAATTTTTGTGTATTGCAGTGGCAGTCAGGAATGGGTCTGCTTATTTTAAGCCTCTTTCTTCACTAAACCAATGAGACTGAGAAAACATTTCTATGGCCTTGTGCTTGACAAGGAAAAGAACTCAGAAGAATGAAGTTGTGTGAGCCTAAAAGGTTGGCTATTTCCTGTGACACTTAGAGATGAAAGAGATGAAAGAAAAATTGAGTGTTTCTGTCTGAGAAACTAAATCATACTGATTAGGGCATTTTCACAGTTAAATGTTCAAGAACTTGGTATGAACTATGCTGTGTGTCTCAGTTACTGAAAACAGGGCATTTGCTTCAGTCAAAAGTGAACACATACAATTGCTGACGAGTTGCAATACCAGAACTGATGGCTTGTTTATCCAAATGTTACAAACTCTCTGGTTTTCAGTTTTCCTTTTGCGGTAGCTATTGCCTCTGCTATATAAATGTGGTTACCAAAATGTGGTGACTATATAAATGAGAGAGAGAGCTTTTGGTGATACTGATGCAAAATATGCAAACAACTTTAGCTAAACATAGCTTTACCATGGTTTTGTTATATAAATGTCAACTTGAAATTAAATGTTATGGAAACATTTCTTTTATCTTTATGGACTCTACCAGCTGCATGGTTACAGTTTTCTCAAGTACAGTTTACATTTATGATGTTGTTTAAATCTATCACATACATTCAACATGCACAGAAGAATTTTTTAAAAGCAAGCTGTTTGCATTTGTGCAGTAATTACCTATGGTCCAACCTCAGTCTTACATGCAAGAGAAGTTTGTGCTGACCCCAATGAGAGCAGGAGTCACTAAAGCTCGTAGCAGCAGCTTGACTTTTCCAGAAACTAAAGAGCTGAAGACATTTGATGCATGTCTGTTACAAGACTCAGGTTGTATTACCATTTTCTATATCATGAACAAATTTCACAATATATTGCTAATGCAGCAACTTTTTTTTTCCCATGAATATTTCGCAATGCCTTTGCCAAGATTGTGTTTTTGCCGTTATTTTACTACATACATCTGGTTGGAGACTTACTGAGTAACAGGAATAATAAGAAAAACAGCAATTTTAAAAATACATTGTCCTGTCAAGCTGCTCTTATCAGGCAGGTTGCAAATACATTTTCAATCAGTAGGGTCCCTTTGTTATAATATGTTATGGTCCTTGTTGGGTTGAAGGGTAAATAGTAGGTGCTATCTATTAGTTAAAGAATTGGACTAGCTCAGCCTCATAGTATAAACTGTCTCCAGTCAACAAAACTGGTCATTAAGCTACAGGAGCAGACAGCCGGAGATTACTGCAGACACATCACCCCCTTGTGAGTCACGAAAATCATTAATGCTGCCAGCCTGCTTGGCCTGACATGAGCTGGGTTCTATGGTCACTGGATTAGAGTTCAGAAATTAGAGTTCACTTCTGCCTCTATCTTCCCTAGTTCCTGTGAAAGAGTTTATTCTGTACTCGCATAGAAGTATTTATAAAGTTAAGATGTGAACAGAGCAGATGAACAGTGATGGTGATTAGCTGCTTCTTACCATATCACATAGATGTGGCATCAAGGTGATTATTAAACAACAGGTTCCCGCAAACAAATGAAAAAATATAGCTACATACAACACATACTTAAACTTTGTAAATCATTTATGGTTTGTGTACACATGCTAAAAATACATGTGGACTCCAGAGCTGTGATTAGGCAACCTGATGACAGCAGAGTCTGTCCAGATACATAACCTGTGGTTCAGGAAGCCCCTGAGCCTGCTGGTCAGGTACCAGCTTGCCTCCTCCTCAGGGTTTTCCCTTAGCATTCACTACCAGCCATTGCTGCAAAGGCAGGGTAGGCTTTGGTCATCTCCACTCTGGTCATTCATAAAGTGAATGGCAGAGTACTTAAATGCAAAATTTGTTCCATGACAAAGCAGACTTGCATGGACTTTCATTATTATGTTCAATTTTTATATATATTTTTTTTTAATTCTGAAAAAATAATGTTGTCTAAAGAAAGTCTGTGGTGTTTCATTTAACTGTTATCTGTACTGATGCTCATTCAACCAGCTGAAGGCTTCCTGAGGCAACGGGCAACAGACTGTAATAAGAATGCCAAACTGAAAATACATGAACAAATCAGAATTGTCATTTTACCTTCACTCTTTATAAGCATTTTCTGTTTAAAGACATGCTTATTTTATTTTTTTCCTGATATTATGAAATTGAATTTTTCAGAAGAAGCTTTGATAATGCTGTCATTTCCTCAGCGAGGTGGTTAGAAGTGAAACCCAGGCATAAATGCTTCAGCTGACAGCAAAGGAGTGAGAGAGTTTAGAGTCTTTTCTTTTTTGCCCATGAAGCAAAACCAACTAAATACTTTCAGTCTCCTCCTCCTCTTTCCTGTGAAGTAAAGGACAACAACTAGAGATGAAACATTAGATGCATGTGAGGCAGACATCTAAAACAGGACTGAGAAAGTTTTCTTAGGTGCCTGCTTTTTACTTCCTATAAACACACCGGGGGTCAAAATTCAGTTTCCTGAAGTGTGGTATGGCCACTACCATCCAGAAGTCAGTTATCTCTAAGTTACCTCATGGTCATTGACAGTTATCAGCTCTAAGAAACATGAATAGCCATGAATAACATACATACAAAAGTATTTTTCTCTGTCTAAGTCCTTACAAAAGAACTAGAGTCACTGCTGGGTACATGTGCGTAACAGCACACTGACTGAAGAGGCCTCTTTGTGTTTCAAACACATCCTGTAGATACCTCATTATGAATTCCCCTTCTTCAGCTAAATCCAAAAAAGTTAATAAGATAGGTGAGTCCAGTGTGTGACATTCTTCAGCTAGAAGAAACACATTTGGGCAAATCAGAACATGGCCTGGAGAAGAGTTGATAAATACATTTCCAAATGGAAGTGCTTTACTACTGGACATCTGAATCTGTGCATGAGTATGGAGCTTCAGAAGGCATGTTGGGACTCCTGAGTATGTCTGCCCCTCAAAATAGCTACTTGGGCTTCTGCATTTGAAAATACCAGTTAATAACTGGAAAATCTTTTAGTGCTGGATAGGAGATAATCTCTTATATAATAAATATGCCATGACATGCATCTTGTTTTTTCACTTCAAACCCCCAGTTTTGGTGGGCTTTCTACATTCTCAGTAGATTAAGACCCTCTGACAAAATAAATGGAGCAAATGAACAAATAAGTTGAGTTCCTTACAAAGTAAAACAAGCCTTTCATTATGGTATAAAAAGCAGTATTTTAGCTTTGTTCTTGCCTGTGTTGTAGGAAAAATAACAGGCAAAATAAAAGCAAAGAGAACCAAGAATAGTAATCTGGATAGTGAACATAGTACAGGGAGATGTGAAATTATTATAGGTTGATAGGCCTTGCTATCTGACCTCAGTAATTCAATGTTATATTTACAGACCTTCAACCAAAGTGTACAAACTGAGGTCATGGGGGTAAGTACGTGATAGCTATAGGAGATTAGCACCAGGACTACTAAAATGCAGACTAAGACTCCCACCCAGTCATCCAGCCCATCAAGCCCACTCATTCTTCATCTAGTAGATTGTGTGATGCAGTTTAACAATCTGAAGAACAAAGTGAAATTATGTTATTATACTTTGAGGAGTAAAGTAACATGATACTCTATGTTTCTTAGGTGGATATTCCAACTAAATATTAGGAAAAAAACATGAGGGCCATCAGGCAGTATAGCAGGATGCCCAGAGAGGCTGTGGAGGTTTCATTCTTGCAGATGTTCACAACTGGAATGCACAGCCTTGAGCAAATGGATGTAATTGAACCTACTTTCAGCAGGGAGTTGGACAAGATAATGGCTGAAGATTCCTTCCAACCAACATGTCTGCATTTTAGGATTTCCCTTCTTAAAAAAAAAAAAAAATGTAACTTTATCTTAGTTAGAGATGAATATGATGATTTCAACAGACAACTCCTCCTCGGATAGTTATTTGCCTTGATTATTTGAGCTTGGTGAGGCTCTTGGCATATGGCAAAACAATTTATTTCATGCAGCTTTATGGGAAGGTTTGACTAAATGATCTTATTAGGTTGAAGGGGCTATCTGCTGCTTTGATATATCAGTTGATTGGGTTACTTTTTCATCTCATATTGCTGGATGGATACTGTTATATGATTTTTCAGTTAAATTGAGATACCTACACTTTCTCAGAATTTATTCTTTAAATCTACATAAATAAATGTATATAGGAGGTCACAAAATATATGAAAAAAAAAAAAAGGTTCAGCAAGAACTTGTTTTTGTTTTTTTTTACAGATAAATATATACTACATTGTTGGCTCACCCTGAATCCACTCTTTTGCTTGTCAAGTTTCCTGAGCAATTAGGAGACAGTCAGACATGCATCTCTGCTGGAAGTAGAAAAATAGTGCTCTCACTACAAGGAGGTGCAGTCAGCTGGTGTATCTCAACTGAGACTGATTCCTGGCTGTGTGAGTGCTCTGTTTGGGTCCCATACATATTTTAAGCCACTCCTAGCCAAGGAAATTGCAGGAAAACTTAGGAGCCAATCTCTACTCTCACAAACTCCACTTGAGTCAGCATTTTAAAATGGTTAAGCATTTTTAGATTCAGATAGACTCAGAATTTGCAAAAACCCTTTGGTGTCTGGCTTGTTTTTAATGTGAAAGTAAATGAATTCTAAGAGGCCAAAATGTCACATATCTCTACTACTTAGGGTTAATATGGGGAAACATCACTACCATGTCTCTTGATGGAGTTTTCTGGACTGACTGCACTGAGGGCTGTAAGATGCTGGTGGTGGGAGTCACAGAAGGACAGCAGAGAGATGGCCCCTTGGCACTCACACAGCCAGGAATCGTTCTCACTGTTTTGTTCTTGCAATATTTTTCTCCTTCCAGCAGAGATGTGTTTCTGCCTGTCTCCTATTTGTTCAGGAAATTTGACAAGTGAAAGGGAGGATTCAGGGTGAGCCAACAATGTTGTATATATTTATCTGTAAAATACAAATTTCAATAGCTGAACCTTTCGCTTTTCATGTATTTTGTGACCTTCTCAAAAGGGAGTTTGTACTTTTGTCCATTTCTAAATGTGGCACCATGTTCTGCCTTTCTGAAAGGAGACAAGGTCAGGTCACCTCAGCCAGCCTCCTGATTAGTGGGTTTACTAAAAGCAAAAGTTCCCTGTGACAGCACAAGGGTGTCCCTTGTATCCTGCTTTACAGTCTGATCCTGACATGTGTCTTACATATAGAAATTCACACTGGGAAATTGCAAGAGTATCCATTTACTAGAATGTTCCATACAGCTAGTAAAGGACAGCACTTTGTATATTGAAGCTCCAGAAAACTGACTTTAATGGTTGGATTAATGAAAGAATCTCCAGGGCTTCTTCACCAAGCTTGAAGCATATGGTTAGTGCCTGGAAGCATGTACACACAGTCATCACTGATTAAACCATGCACATGATTAAGGGTTTGCAGGATCAGCATCAGTGAAAAGACAGGAAACTGATCTGCTAAAGTAAAATCCATACAAAGTTATCCCTGTGCCTGTAATCCCTCTTAAAAATGCAGACTTGCTTCACACTAATTTCTGAGCATGATAATTTTGGCAAAGAGTGCAAACCACTTAAAATGTTGGAAAGTAAAAACACCTTCATGTGTTGTTTCAAGAAGCAGTTTTAATGTGTTTAAGAAGTTCAAAGGGCAAGTTCTTCCCCATATGGAAAATAGGTTAAAAACACTTTGTGTATTTGACATTCTGCGTAAGCATAATAGTGGTTTCAGAACCCTCGTAACTCAGCATTTTATAAAATAACTCATTATTGGAACAGAAATATTATTGTTGCTGAAGCCATGTATAAGCACACCGTTGGCACAAAGAAGCCAGACATGTGAGCAGCAGCCGACTTCCCCACAAACATCACACAACACGCAGCCTCTGCTGAGGGCACAAAGGATGCTTCAGTCCCACACTGCTGCGCAGTTGCTGCTGGTGCACTTTGTGGTGTGCTGCAGGCACTTCAGGGTATCATGTTTGATGCACAGAAGAAATTATGTAACCCTCTTTCCAATTGCAGTGCTTATGAGATAAAAGTCTCTGAAAAATAGAGGAAAATGAGTCACATTATTGGGCTTTGACTGGAGGTAGACAGAATAAAGCCTCATTTTGAAAAGTGTGTTGCATCTTGCTTTAGGCCACTGTAAGAGCTGGTCTGTTCTCAAGGCAGTGTGTGATATAAAACCACGAGCTGCACCCACCTCTGCAAGGTCTAGTTCTTGACAAAGCACATATCTGCTCTTTGCTCTTAGACATTAAGGAAATTCAAGCATACAGAAAAACAGGTAGACATGCACCCTCATGCACAAAAATTTGAGGCTTTGTGCTGCTTTCATGTTAGTGTCATATATACATGAACTTAGCACTCTGTGGAGGAAGGAGGTAAATGCAATAAAACCAGGAAAGTCTCATCATCATTTGAACTCTCCAAGATGGAATTCTTCATCTTTTGCGATCTGAAATGCTTCTGCTATCAGGTTCTATTCTGTGAGTACAGCTGCCTAACGAAAAGAAAGTGCACTTCAGATTCCAGAAAGCAGAGGACTTATTTAGATTAAGGAAGACAAGACTATTGGAGGGGTATAAAACTGAACACCCTTGAGCAGAAGTGCAATGATTGATTTTTAGAAGTTTAATATTAACAATGCATTCTGTTGGAAAAATATTCCAGGATCCATTTATGTCCTGGTTTACTACCAGGAAGGAACTTTAGGAAATTAACAGGTTTTTCTTTGCAATAGTGATATCAATGAGTCAGCTCTGAATTCCCAACACAAGCCATATGTCCACTGAAGTCAAATACAAGGTTTCAGTAAAGACAAAAATTCCAGTCATTAGTTAATGGCAGTAAATTAAGTTACAGAAAGACATAGATCTGGTACATGGAAGAAATTTTCACAGCTGCTTATTCTTGAGGAATTCTGCCCCGTTTAATGATCTGCCCTGTTTAATGCATTTGTAAATATCCCATAAACTTGTCATCTATATAATAAAAGTGAAAGCTGCTGCCCAAATAATTCTATTATCTTCAAGTCTGGAAAGCTATTGTTGGAGGATCTGTGGTTCTACTTTGTTCACATTTGAAATAACAAAAATTGTAGAGGTAACCAATGGTTACTAACGGGCCTTATTGAGGGATATGATGGAGTTATTTATACTCGTACTCCAGTGGTATATTTCCATTAGTGTACTTTAGTGGTTCTTTCCTCTGAAGAACTCCTTTAATTTTTGATGTTGCTGACCATATAGCACAGAAAAACAAATTAATAATCAAAACAAAATTGATGGTATATAATATACTAGTGGATAAAAATTGAAGAAATGAGGAGATTGATTTATATTCATGAGTTCTTCAATAGGTTGGAATATTTTATGTAACAACACACCATTGATCTATGGGCTTTGCCTACAGTATCAACCTACCAAAGTCATGATGGGCTAATTTTCTTAATCCTAAATCTTACAATTAGATTATCTGCAAACATTCTATTAAAATATGCCAAGAAGACTCCTGCATTTGCATGGTAACATTTTCAATAGACTTTGCCTCCTTGTCTTTACCTTTAGTTAAGATGCAAACCAATAATCAAGTATTTACATCGATCATAATATCACAACTCATATTTTTAATATGTTGATTTGATAGTGTTTGGGTAAGGACTTAAGTTTTCAATGACTTTTCAACACAGTAATTTGACATCTAGATATATCCTGTCGATAGTAAAAGATGGTCCAGAGAACAGTTTTGTCCAGATACATTCTGACTCCCAAAGCATACCCAGCAATTGCTTAGGAAAGAGTTGACCCAGGCCAAAAGAAGGCTGGTGGAAGTCCTCACAATTTAATGATGTAGACAATCAGGAGCCAACAAGAGTAACAGTGCCATTCCCTGGCACGGCATGATTTACAAAGGGTCTAGCTGAGTCACACTGAGAGGGATTAACTCCAGAGACTATGTTAGACAGGCTTTTTTTTTCCAACTCAGTGTGGTTTCTACTCAGTTTTAGCCACCAAATTCGTGGCACTGTTGGCCACTGATGGACGATTAGATAATGAGTGTGAGTGGTGTCTGGCCCCATTACAATCAATCATGCCTTAGCTTTCATGAAGCCAGAACTGCACTCCCAGCATAGAGCAAAGAAGCTCTTACTTGGGGCATACAGAAATACAGTGCAGTGTAGCAGCTTGTCTTCTCTGATGATTTTCTCTCTTACTTCAAAAACACAAACGTGGTAGTGACAAAGTTGCTACCTTAAAATCTGAGGAGCTGAAAAGCTGATTTTGAAGATGATTACACTGGTGATTACTAGCACACTTTTCTTACACATTACATTAAGAATTTTTCTGTGGGTAGCAGGAGGCCAAAGCACAGTCTGTTAGTAAACACTTTTATAGAAAAAGGTTATTTGAGAATTTCCCCTTTCCTTGGTGGTGGACAAAGTTAGACTAGATTGCAAGGGAAAATTTATTTTGTAGAATGGATTATGTGGTGAATTTCAACTCTTCATATTCCTACTCTAATTTTATTAATTGTCTATACTTCATCAAAATAAACCTTATTTTTGCATTTGTTGAAAAAAAAAACAAACGTAAAACTAAAAAATCTAATTGCTCAGTACTAAATACAGTATAGTTTCGATTACTATTTTAATTTAATTTTCTTGGAAAATACTTGTGGTGAAACAAAGATTCCTAGGTGAGCTACCAGTCTTGTCACTGGGCTTTAAGGATACTTCATGCAAAACAAAACTAAAAATACCTACAGAGTTATCTAAGTACAGATTTTGTTCAGTAAATGAAGCATTCCCATTTGAAAATTTTGGTCCACAGAAAGACCTACTCTTTGAGTGTGACAGACATAGAGTTTTGTTATTTTCTATTGAATTGAGGCAATTGTACATGCAAACAAGAATTCTGGGATGAAAATCAGTATCACACCTCCCAGTCTTTAAAGTAGTTTAAATCTGTAAGAAGAACACATGCTTCCAAGGGAAGGTAGAAAGGTAGAAAATGGGACAGCAGTTTCAAATTAAGTCATGTGGATTGATTCAAATTATTTGTATTTTTTGTCTCAAAAACATGTTCTGTTGAAGCCAACGGAAAAATTTACCTCTTAGATAATGTCTGTGTCATAAGTAACTCAGAGCATTAAGCTCTTCAAATCCTTTGTTTTGTTTTAAGCTGATGTGCATGCTCAAGGAGGAATGATGCCTGCTTTATTGATTCCTGGAGAAATGTACCTTGGTGTTTTGCATTTTGTATGTGATGAAATAGATTATCCAATGTGCACTTAATGACAGTTTGATTGGTGTCCCATAGGAATTTGAGATATTTCATTTGCTTGCTTTTAATTACATCTCCATTTTTAGCCTTTTCACTTCTTTGTCAATGTAAGCCAAATACATTCACTTAGAAAGCACTGATAGTTCATTTTCTACTTAAAATATAACAAAAAAGGTCAATTTAGTTGAACAAAGCAGTTGCTACAGCAGCAAGTTCAGTTCTTAAAAAAAATGGGACATGAAATTCAGCTCAGATTTCTGTAATTCTGGAAAAAGCAAGATCAGAATATATAATAAGATGAATTTGCTGCAACTGTATTTTTTAATCTCAAAAAAAAAAAATAAACCTTCCCATCCAATGTATTTTCACATTTTAAGACAGTGAGATCTTTATACTGCAGCTCTCCATAGACAGGGTTGCTATGTTGGCTTTGGGGTAGAAGACAGCACAGTATCAAGCCCTTAAGGTGTTACACTCTTCCACTTGAAGAAAAGGTTGAAGAGCAAGTCATTTTAAAGAAAGCTTACAAGAGAAATTTATGAGCTCTCTTCTATGGGAGAGCGCTTATTCTCCATTCGGCTTTTGTCAAACATTTTTAACAAATTGTAATAACCTTTGTCATATCTCATTTTCCTGCATAAACAAGTCACATTGAAACTATAAATGATGGAAAATTTAATCCACATGGCTTGCACTATCAAAACTGTTAAACTGTATTCTTTTCCACCATGTCAGCAGAGCATTATCTGTTTTATAGAAATGTTGAAAAGATTACTTTTTAAGGGAGATACTACAGGACCTGCGTAAATATCCTCCTCAAGCCTGCACTAGCTGACGTTTTCACTTTCAGTTCTTCCTGAAGCTAGGAAAATGCTCCAGTGTTTGTCTTTTGGCATCTCATTGGAGAGATTATTTCTACCCACCTCCAAAATTGACTGCTCAGAGATATGAGGAAGGGCACCAAGGCTCACAGGAACTGTCAGTTTTCTACCTGCCTTCCTATCTTAAGCATGCATGTTTGCTCAAGGATGGTACACCAGTCTAACAGATACATATCTTTACCTGTATGGGAATTTAGTGCCTTGCAAATTGTGTGTGTGTGTATATCTCTAACCTTAGTAGACCAGCAGATGCTCTTTCTCTGTCCCTGTCAGCTCCATGGCACACTGAAGCCATGAAGTTTGCCTGTCTCACAGACCAAGGGAGAATGCCAACTGCATCAAGCCAAGACAGGGATCTTGTACAGAGCAGCCCACTTACCAGATATCTGCCACTATGCTTTTTGTGAGAGCTGTTCACCAAAACTAATAGTCCCAAAGGAAGTAAAACAGTGCCATAAACAACAGTTTGTTTGTTTCCTTCCTTTCTTGGTTTTTCTCTGTGTATTGCATCCATTTATCTGAACCTCCAACAGGTGCTATACATCCAGGATAATCTTCAGGACATTTGCTTATCTAATGTCTCACATGTTTTACACATTTGAGAATTATAAAAAAAAAAAAATCATTTAAAGGTCATACTTGGGTAGTTGGTGCTAAGAAAACGCCTGGATGCTAGCTATCAGAAGGAATTACTGATTTGGGGGCAGCTCTGTTAGGTCCTCTGTAAACTCAAACCTTGTGAATATAAACAACTTTCTGTAAATTTGCAAGTAATTGCCTTAATTCTGACTTTGTACCTGGGTGAAAAGTAAGAGCTACTTGTTGGTTACAGTTAAGGTTAGAAAAAGCTTTCAAATATTTTTCACCTTCCATACAAAATCCAGGACAATGGCACTGACAGTGGTTTACAAACAAGTTTTGGCCATAATCCTGAATATCCTTGTTTTTATGGGCATTAAATTACACCTCAAATAATACTGGAACATAACTCTGGTGGTCTAATTGCTTAATTATGTCACTTCAACAGTGATACACTTTTATTATTTGCAGAAGAGGTCATAAAACTGTTTTCAGATGTTTAACTTTTGATTATTTTAATTCTAGCAGTAAATAATGTAGCAAAATAGCTTTTAAAGGTCTTCGCTGAGTATATTTTTTATGCTTACAATGTTCCCTGAGTAGTGTTTGAACAATTTTTTAAGCTGAACATCCTCTGCCATATGAACATCCCTTAAATCACAAACTATAGTAAAACTCTGTTGAAAATTAAATAAATGGAGAATTGGTAGTTCCTAATTAACCAGTAAGAAAAGTTTATGAGAGGCGGATTGAATAAATATCAAAGCTTCTGAGTTATATTATCTTTCATAAATTGGCTTTTCTCCAATTAGTGTATGCTTTCAGAAGCCAGGGAAGAAGATGAAAGGATCTGCATCAAAATTGATTACTGCTGAAACAAAATGGAAGCTGCTGCTTTTGATAAAATACATGACTGTGGCAGTGCTTGAATAATTTTATGGGAACTTGCTGCCTAAGGCATATGTTTTACTGTCTGATACTAAATGCATGAGGAAAGACCATCTGTTTTTTTCAGCATGAACAAATATATGATCCAGATTGAACCACTAGAGGCCAAATATAATTGCTTTGTGTTTTGCTTTGCACCACTCTGTACCTACGGCAGCATCCCCTTGTATAGCATGTATCACAGCACACAGTTCCAATGCTGGCATTTGAAAATACTTTTTCATCTGTTATGGGGGGTATAAGTCGACTATCCAGGGCTTAATACAAACCTCTGCACGTCATCTGTCTATGGAAAAAGAGTTTGTGATAGAAAAGTACAACTTCTGATAAGCTTTGACCAGCCGGCCTTTGAACCTTCAGGTTTTATTTTTACTGGACAGATCCTTGTTGATGTCCAGCCAGGTGAAAGGCACTGCTGTGTCCTCCATGCCTTCAGCTCTTGCTGTGGAAACAGAGAGGCTTTCCTTCCATGGGCTGAGCAATCAGTAAAAAGTAGAAAGGTTGGAAGTGACTCCCAACTGGTTTACTTCGAAGGAAGGAAAGCAAGTCAGTGGCAAATAAACTACATAAAATGTTCCAGAACACTTAATCTTTTGACACTTTCTTTGCACTTTTGACACTTTCTTTAGGTGTTTTACAGCACCTAAAAGTATGCTTTTAGTTTTGCAAAGCTAACAGGACTGGGTTTCTTCCCTACCCAGAAGTTCTTATAGTCTAATTTTAGATATGCTGAATGGCAGGAAAAAAAGTGTTCGGTGTTGGAGGGAGGAATGAGGGATAGAGGGGCAAGATTCAAGTGTGTGGGTGGATAAATGCAAATATTTTCCTTTTGTTCTTTAATAATAATTAATAACAATGCTCCTTTTTTTTTTTTTTTTTTTTTTTTTTTTTTTTTTTTTTTTTTGTAGAGCTTCTGGAAAAAATGAGAACAAAAGGTTATAGAGGTTTGGAAAAATATCTTTCCAAGACCATTCTTATGTACTGCTGTGGGGATGGTGTCTGCTTTTCATGGATTATCTGCAGAACTATTGTCTACCAGGTGCTAATCTAAACTGTGCACCTGGCTTTCCTGAATATTTACTTGTGATTAATATACTGCTTAACTGTACTGGTTCCCTCTCTTGACTCACGTTTCCACTCTTACCATGAATTAATACTTTGCCAACACTGATCTTCTAAATCACAGTCCTTAGGAACTGTGGCAATTCATCACATGTGCTGGGTTCATAGAGGATGGTTTTGTGACTGCAGGACTGGGCTGGGACTTAAAAGGTCCAGGTTTATCTCACAGTTCTGCCAGAGACTTTCCATATAGCCTCAGGCAAGTCCCTTACCTTTTCCATGCCGTGGTCTCCAGCTGTGATATGAGAACAACAAACTTTCTTTTTCCTACTGCGTCTGTTTTCTATAATTATGCTACAAGAGATCTCTTCCAAGTGAAAACTTGTATTGTGTGTTTGGACAAGACCCAGTACAACTGGGCCTCGAATTTAGTTGGTATTACTGGAATACAACTTAAACAAGAGTGAATTTTTATACCTAAGAACAAAGAATGCAAGAAAATCTAATTTTAACTGATTCAGGACTAAAGAAATCCAGCAAAAGGAAATGACAACCTTTTATTGTAAATTCTTAGTCACTTCTTAATTTTATTTTGCCCTCTGTGCAAGCCTTAACTAGAAGAAACCACATTTATGACTATGCCAGTAGGATGTAATTAGAGGGGGTTTGTATCTGAAGACTGCAGAAGCTGAAACTACCAGCAATGTTCTGGGAGACTTTCCTTAAAAAACAAAGGTGGGGGAAAGGGAAGCAATCTTGCTCACAAGGTGGATATTTGTGAATTGGATCGGTCTTTCGTGAAACCTTTAAGCAAATATCTGCTGATCATTATCCTTTAGGCTTGAAGATAGATTTGCCAATGGTGTGTGACAGAGACTGCTTTACCCTCCTGCATACCATGAAACCACCATTTTATTTACAGCTCTTGATAAGAGTTTATACACAAACTCCTATCAGATTTGATTTTCAGAACAGAACTTCTTCCCTGCAGTTAAGTGATGTGCATATGCCTCCAACATGTTATTGCATTGCACGTTAGATATTCTAAGAGAAATTCCAAAGAAATTGACTTACATTTTTTGTCTAATGTACTACATATATTACTGCACTGATGCATAATGGAAAGTCAGTATAAGGGGAAGAGCAATTTTAGCTCCTGAAGCACGTGTGGGCAGATGCAATAATGTATTAATGTTTATATCCAGTAGTTAGAATCAAAGAATAATTTAGGTTGGAAAGGGCTTCTTCAGGTCATGTAGTGCTAATTTCAAAGTCATATCAAGGCCTTTCCCAGCTGAGTTCTGAAAATCTCCAGGGACAGATATTGCCTTGTTGGTCAACTAGTTCACTGCTCAGCCAGCTTCATTGTGATTATTTTTTTCCTTATAACTAATCATAATTTTCCTTCCTGCAAATTGTGTCCTCTCTGCCTTTTCTGTAACCAAAATTGGATAGTTGACAGTCAGAATTCTTAGCCTCCTCTTGTTCAGGCTGGGAAAATCCAGCTTTGCTCAGACCCTCATGAGCGTTTGAGCTCAAGACCTTGACCACCTTGATGGCTCTCCACTAGCCTCACTTCAGTTTGTCCATCTCTCTCTCATGTTTCTGGAAGAGATTTCAATCCTTTTTGCATCAGGAAGGAGCCATTCATACTTTCCTGCAGATATATCCCTGTATTAATTGAAATACACATTCCTGCTGGGTTAGAGCAAGAGTCCCAGCAATTCAGACAGAAGCCAAAGGCCTGTATTTTTTTTCAGTTGATTGATTGCCCAGAATGATTGACAAGTATTTTAATGAGGAAAGTAGTGAAACATTGATAGAGTCAGTTATTACTACTTGCAAAAAGTGCAAATGCTAGAATTTAGGATATAGAACATGCATTACATTCTTTGCATGCTGAATGGTAACTTCCAATGTGCTACTTATGCAGTTCATGGTACTGTGGGTGAAGTGAACTTTTCTTCTGATCCGTTTCATAGAAAACAGTTTTCACCAGCACAGTGGCATTGTTATCAGCAAAGCAGTCCTGTAGGAAAGGATATTCCTTGTCATCCATGGTACAGGCTTCAGGAAAATACCAGTTCTTCAGGCTCATGTCTGTAAACACTACATGTGTGCTATATGCTGCAAGAAACAGGCACAAGAATTTCTACAGTGATATGGGGTGTCAGTATAGAGATTTGGCAGTGTGTTGGTGCTTTGCTTCTCCTGCATGCATTTGTCAGAACCATGAAGAGTGCAAGTTCAAAACTGTGGTCATGTTTTCCCAGTTGTGATTACCTGTGTAAAACCCTCTTGACTCACTCCTATGCTTTAACTTCTTCCACTGATTGTATGATACAGAGTTTGTTCTCTGAACAGAAGCTAGTCATTTAGGGCAGTGATGCCACAGCCCAGCTGCCTTTGAAATTCTGTTAGTTTGTACATGAACTCTGTTGAAATGTCATAGCAGTTAGATGCAATATGTATCTTAGCTCTTAGATAATCATATACAGAAGACATCTGTGATCCACTGTTGGAGATCCTTCAGACTAATGAGAGAACTCTCCCATTATTGATCTTGCTTTCGAGCCACTAAGAGTAGCTGGACTGGATAAATGCACAGGGCTAGGAAACCAAAAGTAGTGTCAGTGTATGTTGGTCGTTTCACCAAGAAAATCTTGATTCTTATGTTTGTTTACATTAACTCTACTGGTGCTGCACAAAAGTCTTTAGAATCATGAAGAGGCAGTTCAGATGTCTTTAGTGAGCTAAGTAGTAACTGAATTCCCTTTTGTTAAAAAAGACTGTTAATTGACAGTCTTCTATTAATGTTGGTGAAGTAGGATTTATATAAATACTAGGTCAGGGTTCTGAAAAATATTAACAATTATTAATATTCTTTCTTTTTCAGTTTTCTCCTTGTGTTTGGTTGCTTGATTTTGTCCGTGTTTTCCACTATTCCTGAACACACAAAACTTGCCTCTGGTTGTCTCTTCATTTTGGTAAGTGAAACTTCTAAGTAAAAGACAGTTTTACAGATACATTATATACACTCAAATCCTCTTCCTCACCATGGAGAGAATAATGTAATTCTTGAATACTTTAACAAACCAGACTTTTTATCATGATGATGAAAAAATAAAAAATAAAGAGTATTCTACCATCTTTTTCTTTAAAAACAAGTCAAGATTGTAAGTGCTAATAAACTACTGTATTGCATCTTCTTTTTACTTGAGAATTGCTGTGTTTTGTTACTAATAGTCTTTCTACTGCAGTTTGGCAGTGACTGAGCATGATACTGCTGCCTTTGATACTGCTGCTGCCATTTATAAAGTCAGTATGTAGTAAGAGGCACTTATACTTAAAATAGGAAATAATTTTGGTATCTTAGATACCAATTTGTGCAAGCTATTGGTGGATACTGACATTTAGTGGCAGTTGCTGCAGTAGGATGTGGTAGTTTCATTATTTCTTCATAATACATGCTTTGTGTTATGTTTATCTCTCTTTTTTTTCCCTTCTGAGGTAGATATAAATGTCTTTAATCCCTAAAAGTGCTTAGCATTTTTCATGCATTGTATAGATGCCACTTTATTCATCTGCTTCTTGATGGGCCATTTAGTTCTGCAAGTGATGGCCTAAGGATAAGCGGTAGTGGTCATTAAAATGTCACTGTATACCCAGAGTTACCATGGTTATTTCAGTTCCATGTACACAGAAGACTGTGGCTTGTTAGGTAGTGCCTGCGGTGAAGTAACTGTTGACAAATGCCAACATTTTAATTGTCATCACTGTATATAACTGAAAGAACTAGTTTTGAGAATAGCTTCCTAATGAATTACAGTGTGAGCAGTCTGATAAACATAATTGCAGTGTGTGGTATGCCTCCAGAGCACAATGTGCTACTGCATCCAGATACCTGAACTAAACGTGCGGAGCTGGCTAGCTGCAGAAGTGTGGTGCTCTGCACCACCTGATTATGTTGTTTCTTAGCAGGGCTAATTAGGGAGAACCATGCTAAGTATGGTATTCTGCTTCCTAGCCATGTTAGCCTTTTTATTTATTTATTTATCTGGAGAAAAGATCAAGTGGCATTAAGCCAGCTAAAAGTGATCAGATTTAATCCTGCACTCATACCTACTTCCATTATTTGCGTAGTTGAACAACACTTGGCAGATGGAAGTTTGTTTGAATGCTCTGTAACTAATTATGTTATTGTGATTATTATTACACTAATTGCTAAGGTTTTCTGGTACAGAAAACAGGAAAATTTGTTTTGTCTGAAAACACCCATTTTCAGATAGAAGGTGCTTTCTTGACAAGTAGTCTATTTCCCTGTATGCTTATGCAAATTAGTTGCAGAAAAGCCATTTGTTCTGACAGAAAATATGTGTTTCCCTTGAGCCGCATATTAGTTGATTGTGCTGGTACACTTACCGCTGATTCCTCAGCTGGATGATAAACACGTTCCCTGTGGTTTGCTGTGGCTCACCTGGGAGCCTTACCAAGCAAGAGTTCTGTGAAGTCCTGGGTTTGCTCCCATGGCCAGGTTGAGGTTTGGGAGCTCCATTAGCCCATACCCCAGTCCTTGTAGTGGTGTCCATCAGCAGAGCTGCATTGTTTGGGGTTTGGTGCATGAAACTTTGCCGCACTTCTTGCTGTCATGGCCTCAGAGATTGAGTTTGTCCATCTCAATAATTCTGACTTTACATCTTCTGTCATCCTCTGAACAGAGAAATGTCCCTAAGGAGGATCCCAAGGAAGGTGGATAGTTAATCCTTGAAGCATCGAAGCTCTAGTAGCTTGGTCCAACATTTCTATGCTATAGCCTTGTGTGTTCAACAAACTCTTGTCAGGAATAAATCTAGTGATGACGAATTTTACGGCTCCTGCTGTGGGTCTCTAATGGAGAAAAATATAAACACAGCAAAGCATGAAGTTCCAGAAGCAGGCTAAAGCTGACTGGTTTATTCCAGTTTGCTGCTGCATGATTTGCTCCCTCTCTGCATACTGAATCACTAGCTGATATTAGTAATGTTATCAAAGCAGGCTTTTGCAACCACAAAATAAGAAAATAATGCAGTTCTACATTAAGTCATGAGGAGTTGTTTTGGCTGTGCCAACAAATAATTACAGTCACTAGAGTTTCTACAACCTTTTACTTGCAGTGATTCACACAATTCTTACAAGTGTGTCATTTAGTAGAGACAGTTGTATTAACTATCAGAGGTCTGCTTTAATACTGTTTTGCTTCGTGCTCAAGATAGAAGATAGATGTTTATTTTCTAATGAAGTACAGTACAAATACAACAATCTCTAGAGCTGCCTGCTGGGTTTCTGTGAACTGTTTGCTTCACAGATTTATTCCAGATGGTCCCCCCTAGAGCCATGTTAATTGGCTAAAAAGCTAATGTAATGTTCCTTCAGCTTAATACCTGAGCTGCTGCTTGCACCAGCACCTGTGACTTTTGATGTATTGCAGCTATTTGCAATTACATGGGAAGGTTAAAGAGGGAAGTGTAAATGAGGTAAGTAAACCTTTCCTTCCTTCCTTCTCAGAAAGGCCAGAGGAGCTGAGGAGATTATTGTTCTGCAATCAGTCAGTTCCATTTATCCATCTCCCTGAGCCTCACCTTACAAGGGAGCAGAGAACATAGCCCCTAATCACTGCATCCTAAGTGCTCTCTCAGAAAAATACAACAGAGTGCAATAGCTCAAAGTAAATAATTGTTTAGGAAAGCAGTATTAGCTGAGGGCTTCTGAGCGTCAGCAGCAGTTAATGGACTTGTCTGGACTGCAGAAATTCCCAAGCTCTGCTCCCAAGGCTGGCACAAAGCTGCCACGCTGCGTCAGGCTGTACCCAGCCAGGGCTTCAGTGCTGGCATCTGAGCAAACACTACTGGATTCCTTGGTACCCTCTACTTATCTGGGGGCCTGTCAAATGAAAAGCGCTTAGTATTTGGGTTTTATGCTTAAAATGAAAGTCCTTCAGATATGTTAAGTGTATGTGAAATATTGCTACATCAGTAATGAATTTGGTTAGATTTTCTTCCAGAAATAATAAGCCTAACCAGAGGGAGAGCATCAGATAAAACTCCTTATACCTACAATCATAATTACGCTTTAGCCTCATCTGAGCACATAACTTTTGGCACTCCGGCTGTAGCAGTGATATATCCCAGACAGACAGTAGAATAAAATCTACTTCAACATCAAAAAAGCCACAAGCAGCTTAAGAATCCAACTAACACAGCAAGAAAATAATCTTTCGTGTATTGCTGATCTCCTACAAGTACATTTGCTGGCGCTTTATCAAATAGTACACACAAGGGAAGTAAAACTTGGGCTGGAAAGGCAAAATCAAATCTTTTGGGGATGATAGCCAGGAAAGAGTATATTTGGAACTGTAGGGAATTCGCTCTCATGATCAAACTTTCTATATTTTAAGATCATTTTCAGGTAAAGCTGTGAATAACTGGTTCACTTCTATTTGTTTATTGTCTATTCGAGAAAATAAAAGAATTTGACTTGACCCACAAAGAGCTGGCAAATCAGAAAGTCCAGAAAAAGTCTTGGATCAGATTAGATGCCTCATTTGACCTGGCATAAAACATTCTTTGTGTATTTGAGCACTTTAAAAATCTTGGCTTAAAAGTAAAATTGACGCTGTAGAAAAGAAACACCATTTTTATTTGAAGTGACAAGTAATCCTTTTTTTTTTTTTTTCCCATTATTCTCATTTTTAAGCACATTGGAAAGATTGCAAAACTCATGAATTTCTGCAGAACTTGTTTTGTCAATTCTATTTTGTGTTTTTCTCTGAAAAGAGCTGGGATAGAAAGCTATACACAGTTCTGCAGAATAAGGACCTCGGAAAATGTTCTCTAGGAACATGTTCTTCAGGCAGAAATAGTTCCCAAAGACATAAAAGCAGACAGTGTAGCTCGCTTCTAAACTTACTGTGGTCACTTACATGAATCCAAAAGGAGAGTCTAGTAAGTGCTTCTAGCAATTAAGCTCTTCCTAAGATTTTTCTCTTCTAATATATTCCCATAAATGAAATGTAGAAAGAGGATGAACATTGATTAGAAAACATAGGGTATAGCTGCCCTGTAGCAGGCAAGCACATATTCAATTTGTCTCTGCTCTAGGAAAGTGAATCCATCCACAGAAATGTAATCATACAAATACTAGCTACAAAATGTTAAGGCTGGGAAGAACATATTTAAAAAATAAAAATAAATAAAAATAATAAAAATAAAAGAGAGAGAGAGAGATTGATGTTCCTTTGTTCAGAAAGTCACATATTCTGATTTAGATTTATTATCCCAGAACTTGAGTCATCTCATGACACATGGATAAAAGACCACTGGACCTGGGCAGTAGATGCTGTCTAAGTAGATGGCTCTATAGGACAGGCTAACAATGCATAGAAGGAAAAATGAACGATCACGAGAGATTTCAATTATAGATACATCTCTAACAAAAAAAGCTAGGGTATAGACCACAGTTATTACAGTTCCATTGATTCTTTTCCAAAGAGAAACACATGAACTAACCCATGAGAAAAAATCAGTGATTTTCAAGTTTGCTAGAGGTTGTAAAAACTCAGAAATGTCTTTTTTCAGAAAATGCTCATTTTTAATGTTTCCTTTCATTCCAAATCAAAACAAGGATTTTAAAATTCAAAATTTCTCTATAGAACTCTTTGAAAAATTCTACCTGTTAGATATTTGAAACTGATGTTATCAATAACAAAATAAGAGAGGGAAATGTATTTTTGATAAGGTCAAAGCCTCCATATTTTCATTGTTATTTGGATTCATATGCTCTACTATTTTAAGGCAATAACATGAGTATAAAGCAATTCAACCGTATCATAATAAACTACTTGTTAGCTTTGAAAGAGTATAGTCTTACCCTTTCAATATAAACAATTTCATGTCTTTGTTAATTATTAATTTCATGTCCTTGTTAATTACATTGATACTCTCCTGTTATGTATACTCAATTCATTAAATAAGAACTGAATGTTACAAGAATTTGCACCAGATCTCATTAAAACTGCCCAAGAACCTTTGTGTGCAAACAGAGATGACTTTCTGTATGAAATCTAAGTTCTGGTTGCACCTTTCTGAAACTAAAACTTATTAGGAGGAAGTTTTACTGAAAGCAAAAATGTAAATGAAATGTTGAAGTTATTTAAAAACAGTAGATGTCCCCAAAGCTGTAATTCTCCTGTTGTAAGGCAGCACTGGCACTCCCAACCAACCAACAAACCTCTAAAACAAATACACACTGTAGCTATGGAGAGAGATGAAAGTAACAATAAAAATGATTTCATAACAAATGAACATGACACCATATATAAAACGGTGAATGTATCTATGAAAAATCTATTGTCAACAGTGCTAAGTGTGTTAAAACACACTTCAAACATATCGGAGAATTAAAAAAGTCTTGATACTGGCATAACCCTGTTACTGATATGGTTCTGGGCTTGATTATATTGTCTGTAACATTTTGTCCATTTTTTTTTATTCTTCTTTACTAAGGAAAAACAACCTTTATAAAGAGAAGAATGAAAAATCACGCATTGAATTGAATCAATTTTTTCTCTTGTAATTAAAAAATGCAATGTATTATGCTTCTAATGGGAAAGCTTAAATGGGTTTGATGACTAAAGATGACTAAAACAGCATTATTACACATGATCTGCAATCAGGGCAAAGAAAATTCTCATAGCTTAATCATTTTAAGAAGGTAGGATAACTACGAACAGTTACCGCAAGTGCTACAGTGTTCAACAGCAAATGCAGTAGCAGGCAAGAAAGAGTTTCAGAGTCATTGCCAGAGCATTTGCCAGGAAGAACTACTTAACAGGTGTCCTCCAGTAAGAGACCTCCATTTACTGTGCAATGTAAAGATCACTGGAGCTGTTTCTGATTCCTTTTGTTTTCCCAGCACAAAGAAGACTAACTGCTAACTGCTTCAAAGGCAGAGAATATATTCTTAAGAGGGAAAGGACTGGCAATGTTATTTAAAAAAGGGCCTTTTACCCAGCCTTTCAGTAGGCCACTTTCTGCAGAACACTCACAACTTGAGGATTTGGAGATTAAGAGTGAAAAAAGGAGAGAATTCAATGTTAGTAATGAGGTGTCAGGATTCAGATTAATATAATTCTTTGAGGAGGGAAAAGCACATCTCCCTTTAGACTAATCAACACATCATCCTAAAGGATCAAACCAGTTGTCCCTGACCTCCTTTAAGGACAAATGAGCAACACTCCTTGCACAACTGCTCTTCCATTACATCTTTACCTTTTTATCAGTTTAAGTGATAACAAGGTAGCATGATAAACCTATTCTAAGCCATAAGTATAATATTTTACATAGATGCATATTTGTAATAGTTTATGTTATAGTCTTCAGTACTGAACTTCATTAGCTTCATGGCAGAGTTAGATAAGGTTCTGGACTTCTTGTATTGGTAGCAAGAACTACCTCAGAAATTCAGACCTGATCTTGTTAGGGAAATATTGATTTGCCAGATGGAAATGCAGAATATATCTCTAGAGGAAAGCCAAAGTATGGGGTTATAATGTTTAAGGAAGAGGTCTACCAAACATTATATTATAAAAGGAAAAGAATGCTGAAAAAGGCAGAACATCAGTGATATGAAAGCTGTTTGTAAATCTAAACCTAAACCCCCGTGGTCTGAGTAACGTACAGAAACTATAATCCACTTAGTCACTTTGCACAGATGTGACAATGCTTGCAAAGACATTTCTTACTACAGCCAAAATGCGAAGTTTCCTCAAGCAAGAGAAAGGGTCTGCTCAAAAAATTTAGTTTAAAGACATCAAAATCAAGCATATAGATACAAAATACAGATAAATATCAAAATTATCTGCAAGGATCAGGTGCAGAAGTATATTCAAAGACAGTTTAAAGTTTAGATGATGACAAATTCAAGGAGACACAGAGGAACTAAGTTCAGTCCTGACACTGTGATGGGGGTGAGATACGATGATGAATTAGCAAAATAAGCACTGGTCATTTAAAACTTGGAGGTTTACATTGAGTGCCTAAGGAAAGGGTGTATGTCATGTACAGGATAATAGTTTTGGTATCAAAACTGAACCAGACAGGAATTGGCTGATTGCACCATATGAAGATATGATCGCAGGAAATGAATGTCTCACAAAGATATATGTATATGTTTTTAAGAGGATGTGGAAGGGTTTTGCTCTTCTCTTTTTCCAGGAGACCAAAATTCCAGAGCCTAGGAAAGATGGTAGAAAAAGCTAAAAAATACTGGATTTCAAAGTTTAATTATTGGAGAGAAAAAAGAAAAAAAGAAAGAAAAAAAAAAAAAAAGGATACCAAGCTAACTTTTTCACTGAACCTAGGAAGTCGAATAGAAATATTATAAATGAATACTTGTACAAGTAACATAAATGTCTGGTGAGATTACAGAAGCAAATAAGTTCAGTAAACTAGATGTATAAACAGGATTTTGGCAGATTGGATAAAGTACTTTCCAAGTCCAATTTGCCAAAATTTACCAGTTGTCAGATAACACTTTCTTGAAATTGCTTTCTGTATTTGGTACTGGAAACATTTCAGAGCACATAATCCCAGATGCCCAGAGGTCTCCCAATAATCAAAACGTACATCAATATGCTTGTACGGAAGATCCATTAAAGAGCTTTGGGAATATTTGGGAAAACTGCTTAAAGAACACTGCAAATATAATTTGCAGAATCTCTAGGTTTTATCAACTCTAAACACACTAAGACCAAAGAATAAAAGAACAAATATACCATCCCCCTCCACTGTATAGCATGTCAAATGTTCTCAGTTAATTCACATACATGTGTTCAGTCATAACAACTAGCCTAAGCCCCTTGCACCAATGCAAAATTAGCATGGATGCCAGAGCATAAAAGGATTCTAGTCTGTGCTGTCTCTGGCACCCATTCTACATTTCTTTTGGACAGAGTGAAAGATATCAAATTCTTCACAAACATTTCAAAAGGAAGATCTGTGAGCAGTGTAGCTACAGAGACATGTGCTTGAACGTCTGCCTGTAACATGTGACATCAGAAACTTGACTACAGCAGAAAAAAATGCGTGAAGAAAACACAAAGGAGATGCAAAGGCCTGGGTACAGCTGTACAGAGCTTAGTTGTTTTCAATATTCAGATAATTTTAAAATTAAAATAAGACCATTCATTGCTGATACCTCACTACAGAGAAAGAATACATGAACAAGCACAAGGCAAGATACAAAAATGCTTGGAAAGCAGAGAATTATTCTATAGTGTGAGATCTATTAATATTGTCTCCATTCAGGAACTATCTCAGAAACATAGTTGTACCTGACATAAACAAATGATCTGGAGCAAAACAGTGAGTGTCAGTGGGAGGCACTGGAAAGCATGACATTTAAGAATGATTTTGTGTCTGGAGAAGAGTAGGATGGACGTGACGAACGGCAGAATCAGCATTTCCCATGGCCATTTTCCCAATTTGAGAAGGAGTTTTCAGTTATCACTAGGGTCTTTCTGGAAGAACTACATCCACAAAAATTTAAGAGCCAAAAGGAGTATGTTTGCCCACACATGCACTTGGATGGTAAGCACCATAATCTGAAAGTGCAGTGGGGAGAAATGCACTTTTGGCAATGGATCCTGGAGCTTCTATGGCATTTGTTTCTGTGGCATTGTCAGTTGTCCTAGGGTTTCTGTCTTTCATCTGTGGATGCATAGGAAGGTTAGTGCAGTTTCAGTGCTAGGAAATGAGTCTGCTATGGTAAACACTCTATAAGGGATGATGAAAAACATAATTAAATGGTAGCTACCTAATTCTGCTAAGTGTTTTTGCTACCTGATTCAAAGCTGCTTTTGCTTGGCATAAAAATTCTGGACTCTTTTCTATTGTAACTGAGTAAAGAAGCATGACTGATAGGTGACGTTTCAGGTAAAAATCACAAAAAGCTAAGAATCAATTGGATAGCAGAAATCATATGTAATACATGGCTAATTAAAGCTGAGAATAGACTGGGATTTTAATATTATGTCAATGTACTCATAGCTGTGTATTAAATTAAAAGGCACAGAATTGATTTCTTAATAATCCTCTATTAATGTATAATCAACATGGGAAATCTTAATCATAATTTGAAAAAGCAAGTGTTGTAAAAGTATCACATTCATTACAAAACTGATAAATGACAAAAAAGTGCATAAATTTAATTTTGTGCTTATTGGGTATTGCACTGGAAGCTGAACTGAAGTCTCTGGTCGTGATTTATATGCCACTAATAGGGTCTACTCTGGGTTATGTTTTCAGATTTATGGCTGCCTCTCTCACTGCTAAACTGCAGTTGGAGAGAATTAAAACATTAGTTCCTGAAGTGTATATATGCATTTGTAGATACACTTGTTAGCTGTTTAGTTCAAAGATCTTCCCTTCTAATGCTGACGTAAGGATAATACAAATGGATTCAAATTACATAATTATTTTGAACAATAACATATGCACATATTCATATGTGTTGATTTGAATCTGGAAACTGGCCAGTATAACAGGAACATCCATAGTCCTACAACAGCTTCTACAGCACAGCTATTTTAAACCCACACCTTTCTCAGGTTTCTCTGAGACAGAGTACCATTGCACTACCCTCACCTCCCAACTGTGTCAGGGTACAGTGGAGAGCCCAGCTCTGGTGTTCAGTACTTTAAATCATTGGTGGTTTTTTTGTTTGTTTGTTTGTTTCTTTGTTTGTTGTTTTTGCTTGAGAGAGGGGTGCAGAAGCTGAGGTGTTATGTTCTTGCTGTAACTGAATGAGAAAACACTCGTCTTCTTTGACTATGAATAATAAAGCATTGCTATTTGAACAGTATCACTATTCATCATGTGTCACCAGAATGAAATTTCAGCAGCTGGTGACATTCTTAAAACAGCCATCTGCAAATGAAAGAATGAAAAAATGTTTATTCTTCCTCTCTTCCAACTGATCTGAAATCACTGGACTTCCCTGTTTATGAATTTTCAGGGAAGAAGGGACAGTTCCTTAGCTGGTATCAGACAACATCGTCCTTCCTATTCTTCCTGTTGTGTTCATGTAAAGAGTCTGCTGAATTACACCAGATGAGTATCTGCAGTGCAGCTACACTACAGAGATGTCATCTTCAGTATGGAAGCACTTGTGATCTGATTAAAGCTTACTTCAGAGGATTAATTTGATATGTTCAAGTCGCTGTTCTGGGCTCATAATATCACTTATAGACCCAGTGACCTGGGATCCAGTGATCCCAGTGACTGGGACAGTGATCCAATGACTGGGACCCAGTGATCTCCTATCACCAGCAGTCAGCTCTGTACTGAGTCTGCAGCTTTGCTGTCCTATTTCTCTTGTCTTTGGAATATGTGATATCACAATTTCCATACAAGAAATATAATCAAAATAACAGCAGAGCTATTGTCTTGTAGCTAGATTTCTTGTATCCAAACCTCGGCTTATGTGTGAATTCCAAAAAAAAAAACAAGAGCCTCCTATAAGAACAGCTCAAAATGCTCAACTTTAGTCATTTTCTAATCATGAAAATAACTCTAATTGCTTGAAACGATGGCCTACATCCAAGGCACCTGATTTCAGCAGCAGGAATGCAGCCAATTATTTTAAGTTCTAATAAGCAGTTATGTTAATGAACAAGAAAGCTATGATAAAAACAGTTTTTGGCTGTTTTAATGTTACAGTTAGGGAAATCCTTATCATTGAAAGCTACCTGAGAAGCATACTAATATTCACAATTTCATTGTCATTAGCACCCTAATTAGATAGGCAAAAAAAATAAAAGTGCTCATTGTAGCTTCCGTGCACAAAGGTCCTGCAGGATCTTTTGCTAGTAGAAACCTTGCTCTGGATGACCTCTTATTTTCCGTCCATCTACATAACCATCATTGTCCCAGTGGCAGAGCAGCTAAGGCACATACAGATGTAAAAAATCTTCAGGAGCACACTGGCATCTGCATTCCTTATGTCAAAAGCGACTGAATCTTTTCAGCCCATGTGTTTTAGCCTTGCTTCTCTTGCATATGCATACTTCCATGTGACGACAGGAGCAGCATATGTAGAAGTTTTTCAGAATGAGATCAGTCTGGGTGAACTGTGCTTTGAGAAGGAAAAAGACTTTTCTGAAGCACCAATGGATCTGCTGTATCAGTAATAGAGGGGGGCTAACTTTATGCTTAAATATACAGAAATGTTACAGCTGTAGTAACTGTGGAGCAGGGACAATGACAGCTGGGATTGGAAAAAGATGACAACATAGGGAAAAAAGAAGAAATGGTAAAGACCAGGGCATCCTGGATGTTCTTGGTGACGTTAATAGGAAGGGAAGGGTTAGGTCACCAGTAAATCTAAACTTGCTCATCAGTTCAAATTCAGCCTTGCTGAATTTTGAAGGAGGCCAAATTTATCAATAGTGGAGGATTTTCACATTCTGTAGTAATAGTTGTTATTTTATATTTCATAAGTAAACCAAAATTTATGATATTGGATCATATCGTGCGTAGGACAAACATACTTGGAAGGTATCATTTCTACAGTAAGCCTACAAATCATATGGAGTCTAATGATTTATTCCATTGCATGCCTTTTCAATTATGTTCTGATTTTGTGTTTCATTTGCTAAGGAACTACAACCAAGTTATTCAAAAGTCTAGATTTATGCCTCTTTTTTTAATAAGCCATTCCAGATGAAATTTAAAAGCAAAACATAACAACAACAAACTGATCTTATTTGGGTTGCATCCTCTCAATTTTTGTCCATGGAAAAACAAGAAAATTGTGACTGTGTAGCTGCTATAGGAACAAATAATGTCATTCCCTGGCCCAAGTTAACCTTGACAGAAATTTGAATTTAAATTGTGATTGAGTGCACTGATTACTAAAACACTACTTATTTCTCAGTGGTGTATGACTCTCTTTCTGGTTTCAACCTGAACCAATCCAAAATGCACCAAAACTGGTACGTACACTGCCATGAAGAGTTTCTTTTTGAATGCATTCACGTCTTCTAGGAAAGTCTTTTTTCCTGTAGATTTTATTCATTGTATTGCCTTTAAAATCAGTTGTTATTTAAGAAAGTAGAGGTGGCCAGGATATAAAGATCATTTTGAAATAACACTATTTCAGAAAGTGCAAAAATAAGCGTGAAATCCTATTTCCACCTTGTTCAGTGACTTTTCTGTTATTAAATCTGATACTGTATTTTAAAACCTCCCGAAGTTTGGTATGTGTGGAAGCAGTATTTTTAAAATCAGCATTCCAGTGCACAGAGCCGTATTCAAAGTACTTGAGCTCACTTACTGTAACTACAGCAGCTGTTTTAAAATTTTCCTTAATTAGTAGAAAATTCAGTGAATTTTGAGAGAATATCACTTTGCATAAATTTATAATGTTACTGGAAGTGGTAAATATTTTTCATACAAAATGAACACAGTCATTTCACATCATTTCTCCAAGAAAAATCTCATACTCTTGACAACCCTTCCCCCCCAAAAAAAAAATCCTTTTGCTTTTTTCTTCCTCAGAACAGATATATCTCCATGAATTTTCACTTTGTGGTACATGTATATGTGTTTATGTGTGTTTGAGAGAGAGAAAAATAGAATTTCTGCCTCTGAGATGAGACCATGAAGGATAAGAGACTTTCAAACATGCTTGCAGCATATAAAGACTGTTCATCTTTGTATAACTGAGCTAGCATAGCAAATAATAATTGCTAATGGTAGTACAGATGACATACAAAGCTGCATAGCACTAATTAGGAACCAGAATATTAAACTACCAAAAATTAACACTTTTCAATTTCTATCAGCACTTTTATGATACTAATTTAACTGAAATGAAGCTGCTGAATAGTCCTTTGTGAGTAGTTAAGTGCTTTCCATTCTTGCCAGTTCTCCACTGGGGAGGCCTGATGGGGTCTGGGATGTGACAGAGGATGCTCTTTCCAGTGTGGATTGGCTCCTGCACACAACACTTCCCACACGGGCTGAAGGATGCCTGTGACATGTCAGAGTACTTACTGAGAAGGTGTTTCTTATGCATCGGTACACACAGTCTGTTTTCTAGGGAAACCAGAAATGTTAGTGAAATAAACTGTGATTATATTTTAACAAGGAAAAGATTTTATTGAAAGCAAAAGGTGTTTCATGTTTTGCTATCCTCCACTCCTCCAGTATCTATTACTGCTACCCCAAAGAAGTAACTTCATCAAGAGAATCAGATGTCAAATGGCCTGGGTGCCTGTCAACAACCCCCATAAATTCAGGGACATCATCTAACAATGTGTAAACCAGATTTAACAATTCACGCTATAAAAGTGGTAGTTATTTAACTAAAATACATATTCTTCCATTTTTTTTTCCAATTTGCTTCTTTGTCCATTTTATTCTTGGCCTACACAAAATTTCCTATGAGGAAATGTATGGCATGATAGCCAACTATTAAGAAATATTGTTACTATATAGAGAACTTTTTCAATTTTGCACATAATCCTTTCTAAAGTTGTGCCATAACTCAGTCCGTGGAATTAAGATGAAGATTGCTAAAATAGGATGAATAAAAAGAAAACCTTACACAATAACACTGTTTTTTCCATGTGTTCTTTTCTAAAAACAAAAAAAAAAAAAAGTGACTAACATATTCTTTATCTGAATTCCAGCAAAGGGATCTTGTTCTGCTTTTGTGGTTTATGAATTCAATATGGAATTTACAAAACTGGAAATGAAGATATTGATGAAGGTCTAAAAACTCTTTCAATCCAATGCAGTAGTACAAACTGACATGTTTTAGGATGGTGTTTTAGTATTGTTTTATGAAAGCAAAAAGCAAAAGAAAATTAAATTCACAATATGTCAATGTACTGCTGTCAATCATGAGTTTGTAAAGCACCACTGCATGGCAAAATATTAATAATGTCATTAGTTCAAGTAAAGTAATGCCTGAGTTGATGTATGTGACATCTACAGCCTTACTGGCTTGCAGATTTTAGGGTCTCAGAGTCTAAAAACATGCAAACTGTTTATTGGGGAAAAGTCAATATTGGATTGACCTTACCCTCACAAACAGTCTTCTTTTTCTAAGTCTACTTGCGATGTTTTGTTACTAGTGCTACACTAGTCCTTATCCTGTAGGAATAACAAGTTAATTGGCTGATATGGACAGCTTTATCCTGAATGTGGGAATGCATTCAGCTGCCAAAGAAAATAGGGCTTTTATCCTCTTCTTCTCGACGAACTGCTTAAGAACCTTCTTCAAATATTTTTCTCCTTTTGCTTAACACACAAATTTTTATTTCACCATTTCAAAATGGTTAACTTCTTAATGCATTCTAGAAAAATATCTGAATTAAGTAAATAATTCTGTACCAGTATGTAGGTACTCTGTCACTACATATTGTAGCGATTCAGATTTCCTTAAATTATAGAGCTGAACTGTGCTCAAAACTCTGTTGCTGAAACTGTGCAGCTCACTGTTGAACTGACTTTTTTCACAGTAACAACTGCATCTATACAAGTTGAAAGGAACAGTCTTAAAAAGATTCCAATGTAAAAGAAAAGCAAACCAGGCAAATAAAGAAAGACTTTTGCATAAATTATTCAGGGGAATTTATACCTAATGTGAATATTTTTTTACTGTATTACAAACAATTACATACCCGTTGTATGTAATTACAGTTGCATGTATCTTAACCTACTTCTGGGAAAAGATTGATTACCAAAATGCATCTTCGTCATCTCAGTCAGTTCACCTGTGTACTATTACTGTGGAGTATAATGAAGTTAAATTTACCAAAACATTCAGCCTTCAAAATAAGAAGTAATTTTATAGAGGTGGATATATAACATATATCCCTCACTAGCTATGTAAATCACATGTGGTCTGATCCTCAGTCCAAAGTCCAAAATTATCCAGTCACTGGATAATTTTGCTTTGCTATTGCTTCTGTAGGATTCAGCCTTTCAGCATCCCATATGTAGTAGCTGATTTTAGCAGATAATTAATGTTATTCAGGTTAGATTTGGATGCTTCACCAGGAAGCTCTGTGGGATGTGTTTCTTCTGTAGATGTGTGGCCATGCTGGGGAGCAGGATCCCAGCATAGCTTCGGGATCTTCTGGTGATAAAGAAGGATCACTAGACACACACAGTGGTCATAAGTTTCTTGATGTTTCCATGTTGGTTATCAGTAAAAGGCATTTTTCTTATTTGTCTTTTCCAGGAATTTGTCATGATTGTTGTCTTTGGTTTGGAATTTATTATTCGTATCTGGTCTGCTGGATGCTGTTGTCGATATCGAGGATGGCAAGGAAGGCTGCGCTTTGCAAGGAAACCATTCTGTGTAATAGGTGAGTGTCACAACTCTAGTTTAAGACAAAAATATATAACGAAAATAACCCTGACCCCCTTCTATTTTACTTCTAAATGAAAACCAATAGAATCAGATTATGTTTACAGTAACCAGGTGTAAATCCAGAATAGTTGTCTGTCACCTGTCATCTGACCAAAGCTTCTCTAGATATAAAATCACAATGTTCCTAAGTACTAGTCAGTACATGTTTCTTATGTTCTCCAGAAGCCATTTTCCTATGCATGTCATACAGCTGGCATCACGCATACTGGAAGAATGAAAGGTTAAGAGCTGATCTCACTAAAAAACACAAGAGCTGACATGCATTTAATGATCACAAATATGAGACATCTTTTACATGCATGCAAATATACCATGCACATACGTGCATACATTATGTATCCTCTTTATTTAAACTTCTGTGACTACAGATGTATGTGTACACTTCATTAAATTTAAAAGCCTTCCTAAAAACATATACCATTTTCTGACAACATCATGGTTCCTCCATTGCCACTTTCTGCAAAGGTTATAACGTATTTCTACAATGATTCTGAGAGTCTCTTCCTCCCCTTCTTTGCTCTAGAAATTCATTCTATAAGTTTCCCAATAGAGATAGAAATCAAGGATGGCTAATCAAATTAATCTGATAATTTATTGCTTTTCTAATGGTTTGGAGCAAAGCTTTTTACAGAACGCCTGTGAAACTTCAGGATCTCAGCCTCCCACCTTGTCTCTCAACCTCTTTCCTCTCTGCAGCCATTAATTTATTTGCTTGTATCTTATATTAATTTATAGATCAACTGGGGCAGGAAACATATCTATATGCACATCCATAGAGCAGCTAGCACAACTGAGTCACATACGTAGTTATGCATACAGGTCTCAGTGTAAACGGTGAATAACAATAACATCATATAGGTGAATACAATCCTGATCTACACAGAGTTATTCAGTTCCCAGTGATGTAGCAGACAAGTGTGCTGGTGAGGGCAGGGGTTTAAAACAAGTTTTTGCCTTCTGCCTCATTCCCTGGTAAATCCTTACCTTGTCTTGTTGAGAAAATCCTGTTGTGGAGCAAGGGACTGTAGCAAGAGGTGCACAAGTAGGTGGAAAGATATCACGGGCTGTCTCAACCCCATCTAACCTGTTTTATGAGACTGGGAGAGGAACAAGTATTGGGGCTTGTTCTGTTCAGATAGCAGGGGGGATGCAAAAGAAGTATCTTACCCAGCTTCATCAGGCACCAGGTTCCACACATTTGCCCTAAGGTTGCCAAGTCCAGCTGAAAGAACACAGTAAAGAAATTCAAAGATCTTTCCAGCTTTTACTAGGCCATCTGTCAAGGGAAACCTAGAAATTCAGCTATTTGTTTTCCATGGCACAAGCAAACCCTCCTTAATCAGACTTAGTTACTTCAGGATTTTGTGATGCACCTCAAACTTTGTGTTGGTCAGTTTTTTTCAGCACACAATTGCAAGAAAACACCAGAGTGTTAATTTAGTAAAACTAACCTACTTTGGCCATGTAGAAAGGTGTTAACTCCAAGGAAAAGTGAATGAAGGGGTTCTTCCTTACTCAGAGATCTGAATGCTATCATAGAGTGACTAATGCATTTTTTCCCCTTTCCTTTGAACCACTACCATATGAATTTTCACAAAGTCAGCTATTTGTGAAATAGTTCAGGCAGGTCTCCTGGCATAGGCTGCAGTGAATGGTAGGGCTTACTTCACCTGATTTTAGGTTTGCCTCCTTGCTCTGTAGTTTTCTCTTCTTGTTGCACCTCTGTTCATCTAGGTGATCCCTAGCTGTAAAAACATTTTCCATCCAGAAGTTTAGGGCTGGAGTACTTGCCCTGTGAGGAGAGACTGAGGGACCTGGGTTTGTTCAGCCTAGGAGAAGACATGGCTTCAGGAGAAATGCAGTGAATTCAATGCTGTGCTCTTAAGAGCACATGGCCAGTTTGGACCTATTATTACTTTTTGTGTATTTGTTTAATTATTTACTTACAGCTCTGTTCACTTATTCTTTCTATTTATTGTTACAATGAAAAAATAACATTTTAGAAGAATTAGTCTGTTTGATATTAATTATTTTTGCTATATATCTCCAGGAGATCTGTTCTTTGATTATTTTTGTGATCAAACACAAATCACATAGAGGAATGGCCTAAGAGCTAAAAATAATAAACCTGAGGATTGCCTCAAGGGTCACATTCAGAAAGCCTTTATTTTTTTCCATTAATAACTTCATAACCATAAAAGTAGTATTCAGGGCCAAAGCTCTGTTCTTAACCTTAGCGTGTCTACAGTGTCACTACCCTGACAAATTAGTTCATCAACAATTCTGTATGCTTCAGGGTCAGTGAAGATACGTAGCAAATTATTTGCCACTTTTGTTCCCTTGTTCCACATTTCTGTAAAAACGGGAATAATGATGCAGTATTAAACCTTGATTTGTATTTTCTTCTGGCAGGAGTTACCTGCCATACTTCATTTTCTCTGATGGTGTATGAGCTTGTATACATAATGTATAAAGCATAAAACACTTTCCCAGGAATACTGACGTACTTAAAGATGTGTTTACTTCTTTAAATCCTAAATTTCCCAGGCATATCAGTCTGAAGCTGTTAGCACTGCAGAGCACTTTTGCTGTGTCATACTGTGCAGAAGCATAATACTCAAGGCACCTCATTTCCCAACTACTGCCTACAGAGTCCCTGGGACTCTGATGCCCAGGAAGAATTCTGAGTATGCCTATTCCTGAGAGGAGCTGTGCTCCCTGAAGATCACCATTATAAAAGATGGGTTACCATTTTTAGGTGTCTTTGTGCACATCATTTGTGAACTCATGGAAGTAAATATTCATTTATTTGTGTTGTAGATAGGTTTTCCTTTCTGGACCCTGGTACCAAGAGGGGGTTTAAGGATAGATTAATATTACTTTAGTTTGTCAGAGGTCTAGGTGGATGTGCTTCAGTGCTTGAGCTGTGGAAAATAAAATCTCCAGCCAGAGTTTACCATACCTAAGTACCTATCTTGATATTTGGTGGGGAAGGAGTTAATCAGTAGATTTGTTTTGGACAATTTCCCGGACTTCTTGTGCTTCTCGTATCAGCTTTCCCTTCTGTCTTGCCCTTCAGTCACCCAGTTCCATTGAAATATCTCACTCATGCTGCTGACGTTATCAGCCGATCAGTTAATATTTTGTATAGCCCTTTGAAAAAAGCTTTTAAATGCCTTTTCTGAGAATGGCCCTTATAGGCACCAATATAGCAATGGTCCCATGGTACATCTGGTAGCAAGCAGCAATCAGGTACCTGGCTCTACTCTGACTGTCCTTCACAGTTTTTGCTGATTTACAAAGTCTGCTGGAGATCAAGCTGTGGTTCAGTAGTCTGTCCTATCTCAGTATTTTGTAGTCATAATGCTTCACGAAAGGGTTTCCCATAGCATAGGAGGTAATCAGAGTTGTTTTTCCAGTCTTTCCAGTCTTTTCCAGTCTTCAGCCTTTGTTTTTCTGCTATTTGTATCTTCTGCACCAAATTCACTTTAATAAGTGAAGTTGTGTACTAAACAAGTACACAAATTTTAATAACTTTAATAACACTTTAATAAGTGAATCACTGTACTAAATGTGTTCCTTGTTTTGCTGGGTTCTGAGAAGCCTGCAGTCCTGTGCATCGACAGCAAACTGCCTTGATTCCCTTTTTAGTTTATAACAGTATTTACTTAGCAAACCCTGTGTTTCTCATTAACTTCTGGCTGTTATGACTTCTATTGCGCGTGGTTTAAGTGGAAGGTAGCTCTTCCTTAACTTACATAGTACTTTATTGTCTTCAGCAGCAATTCAGTTGCTCTTCCACTAATGCTATCTGTCTGTGTTGAGGAAAAAAAATCTCAAGTCCATCCATTTAGCCGGAAGAACTTGAGCACAGAATTGTAGTGCCTAAATGTTATGCAAATTCTCAATCTAAATTTGGGTTTTGAAACTATAATTTCAGAATCTTCTCAGAATCTTAAATTTAAGACCACATCTAGCAATATAACACTTATTCCAGGGTAAGTAGACTTACTGATGGTCGAGCCTAGTGAAACGTTTCATGGATTTCAGTAACTCCATTAGTAGTTTCCCCACAGCTGCTTCTATTTTACCTCTTGTCAAGCTATAGCGTGATGGAAATGTCACAAGTTCAAATTCTGTTGAGGCTGCAGAATGAGCGAATTCCCAACAGGAAGTTTAAGTTCATTATGTGTAATCAGGCTCTTGAACTTCATGGCTGGCAAACTGCATTTCAGAGCATTAAGTGATAGCAGTGGCAGTTGAATATTGCTGAATCTATTTTTCGTTAATTAAAGTGATAATGAGCCATCATACAGTACTTTTGTCAAACCTTTATAAACAAATCCATATCTAGTGTATGAAAAGATCTGTTGAGCCTTTAATTTATTTTAATTCAATATATTTATGTTATGATATGTTGTGTCTGCTACCTTGGTATTTAGACATATAATACAGTTTAAATTCAGCCAGATAGTAAATCTGCTGCTCATGATAAACAATACAAACAGCCCCTTTCCAGAACAATTTGAACTTTAAATAACCCAGTGATGGTCTGTAATTAAGAATATGCTTGACCAAAGAGATACATATCACATCACATCTTATTATAAATCCCAGAAAGACCAAGTTTCAACAGGAGCAATGTCCTTGTTGAGGTGCTCTCCCGAGAATGTTCTCCTGCCAGCCCAAATTGAATTCATCTCAGGAACATCCTGTCCACTTCACTCCAGAAAACATGTTGACAGGAGTAGTATTTGGACTGGAAATTGAAATATCCTTGGATGATTTCAGCAACTGTAATTACGTGCAATGAACACTGTAGCTCTTTATGTTAAATTGGTCCCAAGTTGTATAGGTTTTTAAAACTAATATTTGGTGGAATGTCTTCATGTTTGACCATCCTGGCCATACAGTTTTTAGAGATGCATAGGAAACACCATGTCTTCTGAACATTATCTATGGACATTATTCTTTCACATTTGTTTTTGCTGACTACTACCCTTGCTGCTGAGTTCAGGACAAAATTTATTTCTGGTATATATTAAAGAATTCAGCATTCTGTACTTCCTGATTGACATGGTTTTTGATTTTAGTTAGTGTCACTGTCATATTATTTTGAGCAGAAAAGTACTTACCATGAACTGGGCAACTTGACTCAACTGTGTTTCACATTTTCTTCTTTCCTACTGAGGAGCTGTGAGTAGTAACGTATTTCATTTTCATGAGGCTTGGAGACTGAGGTTTTGCTATGAGGACTGAGCATATTCTGTGAATCTGCTGAGATGTCTGATCATCAAGGAAGTCAATGAGGCTAGTGAAGGTTTTCTGGTTAGATGTTTTTTAATTGAAAGGTATTGGTTAATTGAAATTAAAATCATTCATACCGATTCCCCTTTCCTGAAGAAAAGTATTTTACATTCAGGCTGGATTTTTTTATCTTCAAATTAGAAGTACTCTCTCTCCCAGTCATATAGAATAGCCAATAATCCCATTTCTGGAGAAAGTGTAGTTAAATTCTTGCTCTGAGAGATTTGGAGCAGGAAATTGCTATCTCTCATCCCCACTGAAATTATCCAAACATCAATAAGTAGCTCTTAATTGGTCCAGAGAGAGATGCTGATTTTCCCTGTCACCTGGTGTTAATTGTATTCATCTGCTGTGTAAGAAACGTGGATTTTGTTCATCCAAAGAATAATCAGTCACTTGTAAATTGAGAATTCCAGCAGTGCAAATTAGTAAAGATCCACACTGGAATGGATGAAGTGGGTTAGAGCATGGGGATGTGAAGGACAGGAGCAAATCAAGAAATTAAGACAAGTTTATAACAGAGTCTGTTAAAAGCCAGAGACCTTTTACTATGAAGAATTTATTTGTGATATTAGAATTAGTTTCTTAGGAAGCTATTGAAAATATTTTCCCAAACATTAAGTAGTTATGTCCATTACAAATAAGACTGATATAACTTAGTACCTGCACTAAAATATTTAATGATTCCTAATTTGTTCACTGTTACTGGGAAAGTTTCGTAAGGTCAAATGTCACAGACAGATGATTCTGAGATTGTGTGGTAGATAACTGAGAGATTCTCTGTACAGATTCACTCAGATTCTGTAAGTGATTTACAGAGTCTTTAAAATGATTGATGATCTCCAGTATTTGAATCTCACAATACATATATATAATTTATACATTTTTATTATTATTATATATTTTGTATTATAAAATATTGTATACTATAAACATACATTACAGAACTTTCACTGCCACTTGTGAGCCATAAGATTTCAGTGACTTGGTAAGGGAAGAAGGAGGTAAGCAACTGACAGACCAAGAAAAAGTTAACATTTCCTGGTATTAGACTTGATATGTTCAATTTTGCTCATATTTTTCAGAGACTGACTTTAAAATTGTTGCTACTAGAGATGTCCAGTCTTTAAAGATGCCCACAGAAATACCTTTCTTTTTACTACCTTTCTGCATTTTATTTCAGATATTCCTATCCTGCTTTACTTAGCTGAATTCCCATCATAGCAATAGATGAGATGGTTGCTTTAATTTCCTTAGATATGTGTAGATGTTTCTCCAATCCAAAATTAAATAATTGAGTAATTGTTAATATAAACACTGGTGTGAGAGGTAAAGAGATAGACAGGATTGTTCCAAATCCACTTATCTGTCTACCTCAGCACATAGTCTCAGAAGCAGTAAAATAGCTGGTTTGTTTTTCAAATTTCATCATCCCTAGCATCTAAAAACATATATTTTTAATGAAGTAACAGATTAACATGTCAGAACTTAATTGACATGCAAGAACATATTCAGTTTTCCTGGCTTCTTTCCAGCTATCATGCTGCAAACCAACTGCATTGGTAGCATGACATTCTTTGCAACTCCCATCTCAGATCATTGTCAGATCTTTCCCTTAGCTCCTCTTTGAGAAGAATTGCTCCATTGGTGGCTGTACAGTTTTTGCTTTTGTAGTGGTGAATTATACTCTCCAGGCAGAAATTGGAATCATTTAAGAACATTTCCATTGAGGTCCATAATAGCATCATATTAAAGTAGATGTTTGCTATTTTGGACTTTTGCAACTGCCCATTATTCTGTCCTTGGCATGTGTACAACCTTTTGGTGATATCACTAGCTTGCAGTATCACTTCATTTCAGAAAGTAATTTTAATGTGTCTTCTATGTTACTAACATGCCAATACTTACTTAGGGGTGCTGTGGCAGCATATAAACATAAATTTCGATGTTAATGGCTTGGTATAGTACATTAGACAAATGTTGGTCTATTTGAGCCATGATTTACTCTTGCAGGTATTAGCTGGATAAAATTGTGCTTTCTCATGTGGTATCCCAGCCCCACACCTCAGAACATTCATGAAGAATTTTGAAGAGGTCTAAGAGGGCATATACTTGGCAGTTCATGCTTGGCATAAACTGAAGGACTCTTTCTAGAATGGCTTGAAAGTGGTATCAAAATAAACTTAGTGAGAAATCCTTGTGCTCACTTGGCTCCTTTTACATTCACGCAGCACCATACGACAGCAGGCAATGTGCTGCTGTCTTATATTTGCTGCATGACTTTCAGCTACTTTGGTGGTTTTAGCTTGAGTAGCATTATTATGATTATTACTGCATTACCTGCTTAATGTTGTGGCTTTGTTGCTGACTTTTGTGAAGACTAATTTATTTCTATTCTGGTCATCAATGTCTGAGCTAGGTCTCCAGAAAGAGGGTTGTAGGTGCAGGCAGTTGAAACCAATGGCCTCTCTTTGATGGGCTATGTTGTCATTTAGAAAAAATGGCATTTTCATTTGGATTAGCAATAGTGCTCTTTCTTTCAAATGTGGCTCTCTGTTCTCTGCTCAGGTTTAATTTGTTAACTGCCAATGATGACAGGTTAAAATGCAAGCTTTTCCCACTGTTATATTCAGTATAGTCAAACTGATTGACAGGTGTCTTCATCCAGCCTTGCAACGAGCTTGTAAGTGATCACAGGGCTTGAAGAAATTCAGTTTCCACAGATATTTTCATTCTTTTGCATCCCTATGGAGAACTGCATGTTGTCACCAGCACTGCTAAGTGACTGGAAGCCTGATGGGTGCAATAGTCCAGTGGGAATTACAGACAATCTCTATTTTTATGATCTTGTCTTGAATGGTTACCCTCAAACTGCTGCACTAGAAAAAGAAAAAAAAATCTGTATACAAGAGGAAAAAGTATGGGTTTAAAATTCCTCCTTTTTACAGCTGCTATGTTAAATAGAACAATTAGGCAGGATTTTACAATGTAACCTCATTACATTGTGTAACAGAGTTATAGTATTTATATCTCAAGTTTAATACAGCTATGTAGAAATATTTGCATATTTCTAGAAAGCAAATTGGGCATGTCCTGCACATCTTAATTTCCTCCCTTCCCACACCTAGCACTTACGCACCAGGATGCCAGAACCTGAAGTCTCCTCTTAAAGAGAGATTTTTTTTTTTTTTTAACTTTTGAGATTTTGCTTAAACTCTCAAAAGTGAGGATTTGACATTTCTACCAAGCACAGCAGTTCTGTCAGCAGCATATCTAGGGAAGGTGCCCACCGGACCTCACTTAAATCAACACACATCAGCTCCAAAACAGTGTAAATGCTTATTTGAGTCAGGCCCAAACCTTCTACCCCTGCCACAGAAAGAGGCAGCTCCAGCTGCCCACTCATGCCACCTCATTCTGGTGGCCTGTGGCCACCTGGGGAGCAGCCAGGGGGATGGCAGGGCTGCTTTGGCCTGAGGATCATCGCCACCAGCTCAGCCTGCTCATGAGACCCCACACTGGGGACTGCTTCACTTCAGGTGAAAATGGAGTGCTTGTCATTCACAGTGGCATGGCTTGCTGTATTTAAGATCTCATTTTCATATGGCGTCTTGTTGGGTTTACAATAGCGCCACCAGATTACATTTTTTCCCTTTCTGATAAGTGCTGAACAGAGCTTGTGTTTGTTTTTTTTTTCATATCTCCCACCCCAGGAAGTCTCAAGGGTGGCTGCGAGGTGGCCTGTGGCTGGACACAGGTCCCACCTGATCACCATAAGGAATAATTATGATTTTCTTCCCAGTTATTTCTGCTCTATACAGGCCTTTGCAGCACAGAGCAACTTCCAAGCCCTTCCCATGAGGACTAAGGGGGGCCACATCTCACAGATGACAAATAAGAGAGCAGCGAAAGCAGCCAGAGAGCACAGGGCACAACCTCTGCTCCTGCTCCAGGGCACCCATCACTTCTCAGCAGATCACAGCAGCAATCTATGTGCCCCTCCTGCCCCAGGAACTGCACATAGCCAGAGCAAAGTGGCAGGTTACAAAGACCCCCATATATAATCCTGACCTAGACAACCACTGCCTCCAGTCAGCTGGGGGAATTTGAGAAAACTGGAGCTAATGCTGTGCTCACGCCTGCTTCTCTTCAGGATTACAGCACTAGTATTCTCCAAAAATAAAGCTTCTTGCTGGCACCGTAGTACCTCGTAGGCTACCCACCCACCAATGCAGGCGAGATGGTGGCTGGGGATAAAGAGTGGCTGGAAATCTCTGAGTAAATTCTGTATTTATGGAAACAAAGGAGTCCCAGGAGGTGTTCATGCTTTCTGTGTAGACATCCAAAATGGCTGTGTAGGACAGGAATGCAAGCTCTGATTTTAGTCAGCATTTCAGGGCCCAGAAAACACGGTGTAGGCATTTATCTCTGCCAGGTAAGATTGAGGGACCTCTGTTCCTACCTTTGGCTCCTGCACTGGATAGCTCAGGTAGGTCCTGGATACCTCCTGTTCCCCCCTGCAAATCTGAGAGCCGATTCTTAACACCATCACCCCTCTCTCCACTTACAAACAGGCTTTTCCTCTCTCTCAAAGAACTCCTGTTTCCCCTGCCCTTTTCAGCAACTTTACTTCTTTCCCCTTCCATCCCCAATTATTTCTGCCTACTTTCACCTTCAGACAGGCTTTTTCATATCCCACGTTTTTTTGGCCTTTCTGCTCCCATACTGCTGTGTTGCCTTTGCTTTAAGCACAACCTGGGAACACATGAAATGGATGCTTCCAGACACCCTGCCAGCTGCCTCCCCTGCATGTTCAGAGGGTGAGCAGAAAGGCTGCAAGAAGACAGGTCCTGTAGGAGTCTGCCTGCATTGTTGTAGGAGCCCAGCGCCCACAGATAGCGCTGCTTCCCCACTGGGTTGGGTAATGCAGGAGCTTGGTTTGGTATTTTTCTGCATGCTGAATGCCGCCAGGGTCCTCTCAGTGGGTTGTTCATACCTGTAGTTCAAACAAACAATCACGCACTAATAGGAGAATTTGAAAAACCTAATTCCAGTAATTCAGAGAGAAACATCCAATCTCAGTTTTAATTTTCTCCAGTTACTCTTTTATGTCCCGTGGCAATGAATTTTACAAGTTAATTGCATGTTGTGCTACCTTTTATCAGATATAAACTGTCTTTTGATCTCATTTTTATAAGGAAGGGTAAATAGGAGTCATCCAACAGATCTTCTTGTCTTTCACTCGTTTGCATACCTGTATCTGCCATCTCATATTTGTCTTCTGACTAACTGCTCCAAATTATTCAGTCCTTTCTCAATACAGACCTTGCCACGACTAGTTATTTCGCTTTTTCTTGCTTATAACTTTGTCCTTCTTTTTACATTCTGACCTGATGAGCATGGGTATTTATCAGGTGTGCGCATCCAGCCATCAATCCTGCTGCCTTTCCTTTTAGAGGTCTTCAGTGGGAAACAGCTTTTTTCACAAAGGTCTAGTATCATGCAGGGAAAAGCCTCAGACATAGTAAGGTGACTGCTTTCCCCTTCTTTGTAAGGCTTATTTTCTCTGGCATGAAATGGTTACTGGGCAGAGTAAGTGAGGGTTTATGGGAAGGAGTTACATGTGTTGCTTGTGGTTTGTGTCCCCATTGGACACAAACCGAGCTGGTGAACACTGGGTCAAAGATACGATTTTAAATGTCTTTCTGTCAGTCTGTCTTATAGCCAAATAAAACTCATACTGAATAAATAGTGCTTTATTTCTTCTGGCAGGTGCATATCAATAATGTTAAAGATCAATTATTGGAGAAGGCTAATAAAATATAAATCCATGAAAGGCCTGTAATTGAACCTAATCTTAGCTTGCAGGAGGCCCTTAGTTTTTTTTTAAGATTTATTGAGCCAGCTGTTAATAATATAAAGATGTTTGCTGAGGACTTATTCAGTCCACAGAAAGAGTGTGTACTCAACAGTGCTATGAACCTTAACTGCTAATGCTACAAACAAAGGGAAAATGTTCCCACTGATGTCATTATCCCTATCCAGACTGAATCAAAAATGGTAATCATTACTACAATTTAAATTTCAGTATTTGTTGAGCTATTGTGATTCTCATCCCACTGAGAAGTATTTTGGCTCTCTACAACAAAAGGCAAAACAACATTACTTTGATACCTTTGTCATCACAACCTAGGTCATCTACTTTTACACAGGAATGGTGTACATATACTTTTAGTTCATGGGCATATTGAGTAACATCAGTTGTTCTATTCTTGGTGATGAAATTAGGCTCTCATTATAAACCTTGATTAAAAAATGACACATCTTCCTCGTCTTACATCTTAAACATCTTCCTCATTCTGGAATTTTATAAAGGAATATTTAATTTTCTCTTCTAAAAAATGTCCAACACTGACTTTTTGAAAATAATGTTTTTCTCCTAAGAAATTGTTTGGCCTACAGATTCCAAATTTCTTGTATTTGGATAGCTTTACTAACAATTGGCTTAGACTTGTTTCCAATTCCTTTTTTTTTTTTTTTTTTTCAGAGATTACATTGTATGCCAAAGGGTTTTATTCAGAAAGTAGCAAAACCAGAATAAGGTCCCTGTGAAGATAGGAATTTAGTGGCGCTGCCTGAGGTTTTCATATATTAGAGAAACATGAGGTAGTCTCCTCCTTGACTTAGAAAGACAGTATGTTTCCTTTCTGTAGTTGAGTCAAGAAATCTTAAGTTAATCATTTTTCATTAGGATAGGATGAAGAAACACTGTAAGCATTGGGCTAGCTTTAAAACAAATGAACAACTGTTTAGCAAACAGTCTGTGTGAATTCAGTTTTAGGTGACAGATTTGGTTTATGTTCCCCTAGGGCCAGTTCCCTCCATTCCCTCCTTCTCTCAGTCTCCTATTGCTTGTATGTATAAGCCTAGACCACAGCTTGAAATCATAGAACCATAGAATAATACCCTGAGCTGGAAGGGAACCACAAGAATCATCGAGTCCAGTTCCTGCCTCCACACAGGACCACACAAAAACTACCGTATGTCTGAGAACCTTGTCCAAACACTTCTTGAATTTGAAATGGGATGGAGATAGGAGACTCTGTAGAGATGCTGTAGGAAGGAATCAGATGTGTGAGATAAATTGCTTTGGAAGTTGGAAGGAGAGGGGCATGCAGGAAGTGTGTGACTTTATTCTGTTATCAGAGGGCTGCACATAGAGGATATACAGCACATGAGATGAGGAGAGAACTATGCACAGATGGGATCTGGCAATGGGAAGTTTTGAAAAAGTGGAAAGCAGAAGTATAATAGATGAATCTTGAAGGGCTAACTATCTGTCATTGTTCACCCTCAGGCTGGAACAAAGTGTATGGAAAACACCTAAAGCCTCCAAGGAGAATTTGCAGCATCTATGTGTGTGCTGGGATTGTGTGGCAGGGGTCTCTATGCTTGTTCATCCCATTTGAAGTACTCTGGAAGAGCAAGCTAAGCTGGCATTATCTATCTTGTATTTCATCAATGACTGCCCACCTCAGCCAAGGGGATGCCTGCTCCCTGGCTCAGATACCTGCACTGGGGTGCAGTGACAATCCCAGGTGCCAAGGCAAGGTCCCACATAGCTCAAGGCTCTGCTGGGGCTTGGATTATTCTGGCCTTGCATGGAGGGGCTCACCAGGTGACACGTTATGGACCTTATCCCCAGCACCATGCCCTCTGGGCTCCCATCAAATCCAGAGTTTCAGAGTCAGGACACAGTGCTGTAACTAATGCTCAGAGTAGCTACAGTTGCAAAACCCCTGAACTGACCTCCTATAGCATACATAAGATTTAATGCAGTGCTTATTTTCCATGGCACTGAAAAAAATATGAAACATTACCTATTGCATATTTTACTGTTATACTTATTTTATATTATTTCATTATTTCATATTATATAGGCTTTATACATCATGTAAATAACACCATATGCTATTTTATATACCTGTTGTGAATTTCAATGTAATTCATCACAAATAATTTTAATTCCTATTTTATTTTTGCCAGAAAAGTCAACTTTATATGTTAGTTAACTGCTTTTCTAAATAGACCCACCTTGACTCTTTAAAATTAATATGTATCCCATAGAGATGTCCATATTTCTAGGAAGTCACTTTCACTTCACACTAAAATAATTTCTTTATTCATATTATTCCAGTACAATGCAAATGAAAAATAGGGATGGAGAGAAAGGTTCAAGACAGTTCACCTCTTTTGATTTAATCTCTGGAGTAGTGCTCATATGATGAGTAAGAAAATCCAAGTTTCTGTACACAGATCAGATTTAGTGTAGTCCTTAGAACTGAAGTCAGTGACTAATGTAGCCACTGCTAAAAGAAAAAAAAAAATCAATAGAATAGAAGTAGTAACTTCTGTGTTGGTTTGTTTTTTTTTTTTTAATTCCTTTTCAGTGCCTAGACAGTATTACACATGCTGGTCTAACTTCTTTCTCTTCTGTGCCATTACTGTGCAGCCCTATTTTCCTGTTTTTCTATAGCCATAAAAGTCAATTTTTACACTCATCTGTGTTTATCACTGAGAATTATCTTGGTACACAAAACTATCTTGCTTCTAAAAATACCAAGATCTTTTACATCTTGGAAAAAAAAAAAAAAAAAAAGTACAACAGGAAGCAAAATCACCAACTTGTTTTGCCTGCAATGACAATTAATACAGTTTCCATCCAGAGAGTGTCATATATTTGAAAACCCAAAGAGCTTTTGGCTGGAGTGACAACAACATCTGCAGAAATCAAACAGCGTCATCCATCCCAAGAATTTCCTGAAGATATCCTGCCAATTACTTTTACTAGTAGGTGATGATTAATCATAACCTGTCTGGCATCTGATCCCTGACCAGAAAGAAAAGCTATATTCAGACATCACTGAAAGCATGTTTTGCCAGGATTCAAGATCCTTAACACCATTATTATCAGTGTAGGCAAGACTCAAGAGTATCTCATATTGCTTGGTTGTGTTTGTTGTTGTTGATGATGATGATGATGGTTAGGCTTTTTTTCTTTTTTTTTCTTTTTTTTTTCTTTTTTTTTTTTTTTCTGCAAAAGTGAGGCCTTGTTCCTGCAAATCTACTCAGCTTTTTTGTGGGAGGTGCAGAACTCAGCTTCCTGCCTCTCCCAAATTACTGTAGAGATGTTCAGGTGATATAATTCAACAGATGCCATTAAACTGTTTCTGTTATTAAACACATAAGAACAACACTTCAGAATATTATTTTTCAGAGGGTGAATTCAGGTCACCTTGAAAGACTATAAGTCTCCAGAACAGTCTCTAAAAATCCAGTTTGCAGGTTTTGACAATCTTGCACATATTGGATTGCACTTTATCAATAAATAGTTATGCTGCTTCCAATGGAACAATTTACAAAATACTATCCATCATCTCTCTAAATATGGCATTATTGATCAAGTCTCTATTCAGAGATTTAATTACAAGCTTATTCCTAAAAATATTTTTCAATTAATATTTTGGATATTTTTAAGATAAAAATATTGAAAATTCTTGATTTCTGAGGTTAATGCTTAGACAAGGTCACTAGAAGTTCATCCTATATTAGGCCAGAATTTGTTGCTATAACTATGTGAAATATCCCACTGATTTCATAGCAATGGGACTATTCACAGAGCAAAGGAACTGCCACCTGGTAAAAACATTACAATTTGCCTCTTTTTAAATTAACTATTACAGCATGCTCACATGGTGAATTTTATTTTTTGCCTTCTTGAACCGATAGAGGGAAGTGGTTAATCCCTTGTTTGAAGCTAAAAGCATTTTTGTAGCCAGTTATGATGAAATGACCTTTTCCATTCTATGACCTTTCTCAACAAGTGCTCAATGAATAACGATACCATTATTTCCTTCTCTGAATACCCCTCAATTAGGTTATTCAGAAGCCTTCAACTCTATAAATGCCTTTTTTTTTTTTTTTTTTTTTTTTTTTTTTAGCAAGCCTACAGGAACATAAAATACACCAGGGCCAAATATGTTACTAGGCTGTGAAAAAGGCTCCTGTTCCTGTAGATGAGTGTGTATTAACAGATTTTCAATTTAGGAATCTGAAAAAAGACAACCATATTTTCACATACTGCTGCATGGCTTAAGCCAGGTGTCATTAGGCTATACTTCAATTACTTTAAATAGCCAATTGATATCAGTGTAGGACAGATCCCCTTGAATACATTTTTGTTATCATGCTTCTGTAGTGTGGCATGCTGAAATATAGTGCTCCAGAATGTGCGCTGTCTTAACTTTGTGCTATAGTGTCTGATTAAAATTCAAAGTACATTTCTACATTGATTAGATGATACCCTTAGGCCACAGCCTGCTAGCTGTGAAGACTGTTGTAGACAAATTGAAGGGAGTTCTGAGAATAGCAATAAACATGATGAAGCTACTGGAAGGACTGGTATATGAAGAAATATTAGTAAAACTAAAATGCTGGTCATTCCCTCCCACTACTTACACCTCTTTGCGACTCAGAGTATAAAGTTGTTAATTATTTCTATGTGGGTGTTGTTGTAAATCTGGATTAAAACTTATTTAAAACCCTTATCAAGTAAAAATAATTGCTCACTATGCTGCAATATGCGTGTATAACCTGGGCTGTTCTAACCAGATGGAACTGACTTCAAAGCACCCTTGGTGCTCTTATCTTAGTAGGTTATAGAGACCAGTGGCTACAACACAGAATCAAACTCCCTTTTTTTTTTTTCATAAGTAACTTTGAAATTTAGGGTAATGAATTGTCTTGAGAACTATTCGTGAGAAATGACCACTACAAGACATCTCTTTTCTCTAGTTCATAAATAATGTCTCTAGACCAAAATTAGACCTTAGAAGGACAGCCTAAATTTGGTTATATAGTTGCCAGTGTGTTTCCTTTGTGCGTTAATAAAGCTGAAGGCTAGATAAACCACATTTTGGGGATTTTCTGCTTATTCCTGCAGTTTTGGGGGCAGACGTGTCCTACTCTTGTCCTAGCTCAGTGCATCTCTGTGCTGTTTTGCAGCTGAATCAGATATAGTAAATGACAACAAATGCAGTTTTCTGCATATCCTTAATAAGTGCAAACTCGGGGCATTTTCTGTGAATTTATAGCAAACACTATTTTAGTGACATAGTGATGATCCTACAATTATTAAATACTGCTCATTTACCATTTAGATAAAAACAGAGAAAAAATATCACAAGATTAATTTAATCTATATTGGCTCAAAGTGGCATTTTTATTTAGAAGGGAAGGACATTCCAACCCATCAACATTAAATACAGGCAAAGCATTTGCCTGCATTAAATATGGAAAAAGCTGTTACTAACTTTTTGTTATATGTTAGACTTTGAAGGGTATGAAGGAGAAGGAGAGACTGCAGGCTTGTTTATTGGTTGATTATGTACATGAGCTTTGAGCAAGTAAGAGATGGTCATTAATTCCTGGTATTATCCTGAATTTTACAGAGGTTGTCCTGATAGCATGTCAAGGTTTTGGGATGTTTGGCTATAACTAAGTATAACTTCTGTGTTCACCCTTTTATCTGTTCCAATCAAGTTCTTTATCTGGGTCCATTACCATGATGCTCTAAAATCTCACAGCATCCAAAAAGCCCTTAGTAGGGACATTGCTTTGGAACTAAATTACTAATAAAACAATCCATTATGATTATTTGTAAGGCCTCATTTTTTATCATTATAAATCTCTTGGTCATGCTGTTGCCATTGGAGGTGATTACAGTTTAGAAATGCTAGCCATGCTTCCATAAGTAACCCAAAAGACCATGAGTTTCTCACCATGCTTGAGCAGGGTAAGGTGGCCTAACATCAACCTCCCTTTATTCCCCTGAAGTGGAGAGCTCAGACTGGTACATCCATCATGAGCTATTGCCAAGTTTCAGGTTGTTACCTTACTGGGCTTCAATCACTTGTCTTTACTTACATGTCACTATTTTAATGAGATCAGACAATATAGAAGTAAAATGTATTGCACACATGCATTCTGGGCTCATAGTTTTTTTGTTTTTCTGTCCCTCACCCCCCCACCCCTCCCAAGGTGTTAACACAGAGGCTGTCAAATAAAGGAGCTTTTGCCAAGTAACTTTTAACAAAGCTTCCATGTAACATCTTTTTTTTTTGAGTGATACTAGATGAAAAGTCTGAAATGGAAGAATACATTGTTTGAAATCTAATTTGAAATGAAGTGTTCAAAAGAAGCATTGCAAGAGCTGCCAAGATCCAGAATCTCAGGCTGGAGTTAATGAGTGAGGATGCTATCTGCAAAGAAAGTAATGTGAGAGATACTTCTAAAGATCGAATAAGATCAGCCTTGTAGCTGCGGAGATGCTTAACATTTTGGAAGACCACAACATATTAGCTTGAAAAAAAAATCAAAGAAATAAATGTCCTTCAGAAACTTCTGTCTTCTAATAAGTCATGACAGAGACATCTGGAACTATACTGCCCATTACCCACTCACTTTTCAAACTTTCCTGGTGCTTTGCAACAAGATACAGAATGGCACTTTAGTCCCAGTTCAGTTACTTGAAATGCAGCTATTTACTTCCATAAAATTAGGATTTTACCCACAATCCACTTTTTGGCCATCTGTGGTTTGTTTGTTTGTTTTTTCTTTTCTTCCTGATTTTACAGTTTTGTCTCTAAAAGACAAGAGGAAAATATTGATAGATTTTTTTAAAGTCTTCTTAAAATACAGAAATACCATGGAATTTTTACCTAAATTCAAATTCAAGTAGAATATGAAATGAAGTCCAGAAGAATATTTTGCTCTCTTACTTAAACCAGGACAAATGGCACCTGAGGTATGTTGAATAAAAATGTGGTGGGGAGAGAACCATAAAATATTTATCATTTATTTTTTCCATTACAAGTACATTTAGATAAGAAAGCCATGCCAGTTTAACATGTTCAGAAGAGACTTTAAAATGTTGCAACTTCTTATTTGGACTCTGATTTCATTCTGAGAGAGGTTTATTTTAATTTATCTTACACCTGTTCCTGGCAAGTTAAACTAATGATGAAATGATCTGCCTGCCTGCCTTTCCTGCCACCGAGGGAAACACAGCCAGGATGGGCTGTTTTCAGAAATGGAGACACTATTTTTCCCTATTCCCAGCTAGATGAGTGGTTTCGTGGGGAGGAGTTTGTGGGGAGGTGAAGAAAATGAGAGAGAAAGGTGTGAAAAAAACTCCAGCAGACTGGGAAGGTTCTCTTCCCTCCTTCCACTGTTTTTAAGCTTATGCCAATGTATTTTCTGCTTACCTCCCTTCTTCACTCCCTTCTCCCTTTGCCTCTCTTCATCCCTACCCTCCATCTGGAAAGGTATACATGAGTAGGTAACTCCCTTGGACCAATACTAAAGAGAGGGAAAAGAGAGCTATGCTGTTATTGGCTTCTTTATTGCACATGGTCAGAGGGGACCAGAGACCCTCAGTGGGGAAGGAGGGCAGAGGGTTCCCAGCAGTGCACAGCAGATGTAGTACAGCACTGGGTGGACTGATTTAACTTGAATTTTTGGCACTGGTGGACCTCCAAGAAAATTCTTGTTATAACAAAAGCTATCAGAGTTCCTGGAATGGGAAGGAGTAAAGGAAGAGGCAAATCACCTGCTTTTGTGAAAACAATATCATGTTGAGAGTGGTTGAGGGAAACCAAAAACCTCAGTAAGCACTTTAATTGAGTCCAGACCAAATGCATAATTCCTAATATTTGGGTAACTTCATTCTTTTTAAAGTTTTTCTGATGAAATTTGATTTGCTGCTAGCTGATGCTACCACTAATTAAAAATGTGCTGTTATATTGCTGCTCTGCTCAGAGTAGCAGGAAACAAGGCAAGCTAACTGTCATAGTTTTAGTAACCAGAGATAATCTTTCTTCAACACAGTCCATGGCGCTCATGGCTTTCTAGCACACCCTCCATGAGCCTCAAATCCAGGTAAACACACTTAAATATAGAAGTTTACTTGTAGGTGGGTAGGTATGTGCTGTGTATCTATACCTCCAGCACATCTGGTCAAGACCTAGGGCTTAGTTCAGCAGGGTAAATAGAGGTGTCCTCTGCTACTTGATATTCCCTGTTCTCCAGCTACTTCTCCTGAAGGCCATACGCCTCCCAGGTCTGAGGGCATATCTACCGGACCTAGTAGATATCTCAGATATTTTGGGGCATCTCAGATGGCATTGGACAAATAAATTCAGGCAGCAGAATCAATCCTTTTTTTTGTGCCAGTCCCAGAGCATGAGTCAGCTGAGCAGCCGTCAGGAGCCTCCCTGAGGGTTAGCTGCACCACTCTCAGTTGACATGATTACCTTTTTCTTCATGGGGAATTTAGACACCCGGTGTACAAGCAGACATCTAAATTTAAATGTGGAGCTGAACCCTACCCCACCATTTTTTATGATCTCTGTTAGAATTGTTGGTATCTTTAACTTTTCCCAGTCAGTTATCCTGCTACTGAATTCTTACCCAGACCTGCTGTATCTGGTTACTGTGCTCTTGAGACTTGCACTGTGCAGGGATACCCTAGGAGATATTATCTATCTGTGGCTCTTCCTGATCTCTAAACCCATTGGATTTACAGCTGGAAGCAAATTCAGTTTTACAGCAGCCAACTATATAGTGGCCAAATATGATCCATCTGTGTAGAAGCCAAATGCATTGTAAACTCTCAGAGCATAAGACAGGCAAAAGGTCAACCAAGCCTAGTAAAACTGTGTCCAGCAATGACACTAGGACAGTAGCTAATAATGAACAGTTAGGGAAGATCACAAGGACAAGCATATAGTGATAATAGTTTCTCAGCCTCCAGAGGCCTTCTACTCGGAGACTTTGATCTTGACATTTATTAGATCCGGATTAAGTTTTCTCCCGTGAGATTGTCCAGTTGATTTTGAACCCATGTAAACTTTTAGCAACTTGTGGCAAGGATTTCTGCAATTTAACTGGACACTCCTTGAACAACAGGATTTCTGTACCCTTAGTAGTGTGATAAGATGGCAAAGCTATCCGTAGGTGAGTTCAGAGAAACTCAGGATGTTTGCAGGAAAGGATACTTGGACCTCCACTACTTACTGTTTGCTGTGCAGAATGAACCATGACCATTTCCTACCATCCTGGAACAGGCTGAGGAGAGTCTCCTGCTTGTAGGTGAAGCCAGTCTCTATTGCTGCTCTCCTGAGGGGTTCCTTTCACTTAGCGGGATGTTCTTGATCTCTAGGAGCTATGCTTAACACAAGATACCCAATAAAAAAGAAGCAAAATTCATGTCAACATGAAATTCTCACCTGTGGATATGGCTTTATGTTATCTTTGCATATAAGCATACAAACAGCACAAAATCCTAAGATTTAAACCAGGTATATCTTACAAAGGCTCTTTCAGTTTTTAAAGGTCAGGAAATTAATGATGAGGTGACGAAGTAACAGAGTTTGGACTGCCCTTTTCCACTCTCTGCCCACCAGTATGTCTGCCCCAGTCATCACAAAAGAACATTATGCCTTCTCACAGTATCCATGTGCCATCACCGTGTATCTTCTCATCTTCCTTTAAATGCTGTTCTGGCTCAAAGGGCAGTTGGCTGATTAGTTCATGCAGAACAAACCCGCTCTCACAGTTTGAATCTGTGACCTGAAGAAATAAATCCTAACACTTGCTGAGCTGAAAAAAAAAAAAAAAAAGTCCTTCCAGACTGCCAACTGAAAGAATGCTTCTGAGTGCCCAGCACTATATTTTTTCCTTTCCGGGAAATGGTACATCAGGGGAGTTATGTCCAGAAACTACATGCCTGAATCACACAGTGTTTGTACTCATAGGAAACTAATATATGTGTTTGTAAGTCTGGTTCCACTGAAGCAGCGCTTTTTTTTTATTTCTTTTTTTTTCTTTTTTTTCTTTTTTTTTTTTCTGTCTTTTCACAGGAAAGTTGCTATGAGAATAAGTATAAGGGGAAAAAGTTCACATCCATCTACTGATGTGTACAGGTTGCTACACCAGGTTTCAAAGTTCCAACATGATGATCCTTCAACTCTGCTGCTCTTATTCATATGTTTTCAAAATTGCTCCTCTCAGTTTTTACCCTGCAGATCTCTCAAGACACATTTTGACACAATTCTTCACCTCACACTCCTGCCTCAAACAGGTTTCTCTGTGCTTTGAATCTAACCCACCACAAGTCTCACTTTAGTCCCCGCAGTCAGCTCATGTACATAAATGTGCTATTGATTGGTACGTGGACATTAATTTTTTCTATAATATATTTCTTTCAGACATCATTGTTCTCATCGCTTCAATAGCAGTTGTTTCTGCAAAAACTCAGGGTAACATTTTTGCAACATCAGCACTGAGAAGTCTTCGTTTCCTACAGATCCTTCGTATGGTGCGCATGGACCGAAGAGGAGGCACTTGGAAATTATTAGGTTCAGTAGTTTATGCACACAGCAAGGTACGTAATCCTAGGCACTGAATCTGATGTCTTCACTGGATTCCACAAGAATCCAAGGAAAAAAATATTTACCAGTTTTGACCACTATATCTAGGATTTCATGAAGTAATATCAATTGTAATGGGCACTTGCACAGACGTGTGAGGCTATGTTAAATACTAAAATGTTGTGCAATATGTTGAAAACTTTGAACTTGACATGCCACTGTAATTCTATATACATCAGTAAAGATCCTGGAATACCAAATTATCGAGAGTAGATTTGGTCTGTTTTTTAAGAAAATTTGCATCAGTAGGAAAGCACTTGACTTTTAACTACTCAAATGCCAAAAAACATATATAGATGTTTTCATTATGTCTTCCTTAAAATGCCATTCTGTTCAGTCTTTCAAATGGATATTGATCTCTGCTTTCTTTTATCTAGGAATTAATCACAGCCTGGTACATAGGATTTTTAGTACTCATCTTTTCATCTTTCCTGGTTTATCTGGTGGAAAAAGATGCAAATAATCAGTTCTCCACGTATGCAGATGCTCTGTGGTGGGGCACAGTAAGTATACAAAAATTATACATACTGCTTAACACTGGTTTAGAGTGCTTTAGATTCCATCTACTGTTGATTTTAACTTAGTGTGCTGTTCAGTGAATCATTTTCACTGGCAGAAAGTCAGTCTCAGAGGCTACATACTCCAGCTTTTCATTTGCACATCCATAGTTCATTTTATCCCATCTTGCAGAACAGCTGTTTATGAGTTTCCGCTGCAAAACAGATCAATGAACCTTACAGAGAAGAAAGCATTTTATTTTTTAACCCAGATTTTTCAGTAACACATTTTCTAATATTATCCCACAAGGAGCTGCTTTGATCCAAATTAGAGAGCAACAGGCTTCGGTGCAAGAAGTGTCAGGAAAGAAAATGAAAACAAAATTCTTACATCAGCTTTGCGGTCAAAGGACGTATTTCATCAGTGCCCTTTAGAGCAAAGCTGTTTCTCCTTCCCCACACCTTGAGCACAAAAAGAACAAATATTCCATTCTGGTTCAACCGTATACTCCAATCATTTTTACAGGTGTAAAAACCCTTATTTAGTTGAACATTTAAGCTCTTCTTTACCTATCAAATCAACTGCTTTTACTTTGTTGAAATCTGTGGGATCCAAGTACATGCCTGACTGCTTTTCTGAAAGAAGGAGGATTATACGAATGCTTACATGTATAAACAAACAAGTCTTTAAATGAACAACGGGGACTTCGGTCTAAGCATTTGATTTACTTTTTTATGGCATAATGTATAGCTTTTTTTTTTTTTTTTCCTAAAAAATGCCTTGTAATGAGCTAGACCCCTGTACTGTGTGGGAGTTACTTCAGCAGCTTAGGAAATCTGTCCCAACAAAGCCTATTGCAGAGCTATTATTGTCAGGCAGTAAAAAAAAAAGGTGTTTTTTTTTTTTTTTTTATTTTTTATTTTTTTGGTCCAGTTTAACAAACACTATGAGCTCTGGCAGTGTCTGGACAGTGAAATGAGCCTGTGAGATCATTAATGCTGACATAACCAAGAGCACTCATTAGTTTTCCTGGGAGAAGTGTGAGTGCTGAACCAGCCTCTGCCACCTTTCCTCATCAGAAGGATGTAGAAACGAAGCTTTGTCACCTCAGACCCTCTGTCGACAGGCCTGGATTCTCAGACTCAGAGCTGTGCAAAAACCTTTTTCAAAATACTTTAAGTCTTTGAGAGATACTTTTAATAAGTTTCCTTTACATTTTGGGCAAAGGTCAAGGTCATTTCCTATTATTATAATTAGCTTTTACATTTGAAATTTGTTCATCTCAGGGATAATCATTTATTACATGTCTTCCCGAAAGACTGTATTTTTATGCTATTGCACAAAACTGGGGAGCCTGGAAAATCCACACCAAACAGCTTTTATTTGCACATCTACAAAAGGACAAAATATTTTTTTCCTGAAATGTGTTACTTTAGAGCATCAAGGCAGAACTCTAATAAAATACATGCTTCTATCCTGCAATGGGAATGCACAGAAGATTCATCTTGGCCAAAGCCATCACAGCAGGATTTGCCCTCAGTCACACTGCCATGGGTTGTTCTGTGGTTTGTCTATCTGTAACTGAAATAATTCAGTCCGTGCAGGAGGAGAGGCACTTCTCTTCAGAAGGTGAGGTGCAGATTTGGCTCACGGCAGTCTGACCTGTCTGTGTTGGCATCATTGTGAAGCATCTGGCTTGGGATGTTGGTGACCTTGCTGATGGGTACCCAGGCTCTGGTAGTCTGCAAACACCATTGCCTTTTTGTTGGGTGGAAGTGGGGACATAGTACTGCAAGACGACATCCTGAGGTCACGTAGGTTGGATGTGGTGGCACATGGGGCTGTGAAAGTGTGCATCTTCAGCTGCTTGATTCCCCAGGAACCACCCTCTACATCTCTGCAAAGCCATGTGTGACTTAGCACTGGGTAGGCAGGGATTTGGGGCTAAGCACAGGATTGTACCGACCTGCCAGTAGGCACTAGTGAGGGGAGACATTGCACAAGGAACTGAAAAGTCTGAGCAAACCCAAACTTCAACTCTGACATCTGAGCGAGGCTTATGTCAGATGCAGATCCTTCTTCTAGAGCAGGTCTCTCAGCAGGACTATGATTTTTATTTTAGAATTTGCTTCTCTACTACCTGCTGACTGCTATTTTTTAAGGAAAAACCCTGCTAAGAAATAATCATTGTATAAAGTGGTGCTTAAAATATTTTGTATATTTTGTACTATGAAGTGAGAGTGCATGATTCATAGGTCAGATAAGTAGTGCAACTGAGAAAATAGGAATCTTTTCTCAACATCAGCAGGAAAAACAACAAATTATAATAAAAAATCTGAAAACAATCTATACTGTATATTTCTATACCTTTTCTTCTTTTCTTCCAGTGTGACATGAATATATTTAATTTTTTAATGTGCTTAAGTGAACAAAGTTACTGAAAATCAGAGTTCCCTCTTACCTGTTATCTTTGCATTTTAATAATAGTATTTTTTGTATAATATGTAAAACAGTATGTGGGAAACGCATAACGTGCTTCTTAGTCATGGTTGTTTTTACTGCCAGAGTAACCCACATGCAGATTTTGAAAAGGTCAGATTGTGTGGCATTCTAGGGGAAATCAATGCTCAGTCTCATCGATTTGTTTATTTGCAAAAGTTGTTCTCACTTAAACCATGGTGTATCTACCAAATCCTAGTCCGAATTCTGTGATGGCAGAGGTAAAAGAAAGAAAGAACTGCATTGAAGTCAAGCACAAATAGTCTTCTTAAATCTCAAGCTTTTAGAGGCACTTATGCCCTGCACTACAGGACTAGAACCAGCATGTGGCAATTAACCCATTCATTAATTCAGATAATTCAAGTGTGTACCCTGCTATGGTCATTTCACTAATTCCATTTCTGAAGCCCATAGTTTTACACTGAGACAAAAGGCAGGATATGGCATACTAATTTACATCTGAATACTGCACTGTATTTGCAGTTGCACATTGTACTGTGCAACCTGCAGTTTAAGCATCGTGCTAATGTTTCTATTATGAATATTCTTATGGTTGGAGTCCCCACAGTGCTGCTCAACACAGCTTAAAGTGTGTGTTGTATGAAGAGTTCAAGCTCAGAAATTGCTTTGCTAGTGATGGTAAATTTATTTAACAGAATAAAATAACAAAACTATATGGGAACAAAAAGTCCATACAAAAACTTAAGTTTTTCACAATCAAACCATGCATGATTTTATAGAACTGTTAGTGTTAACTAGAACTGAGTGTGCCTGTAGTGGCATCGAGTTTGTATGTTAAGTAGTTTTACCTGCAAATTAAGACTCTTAATTCTCCTATGCATTTAACAGTGTTTCTCTTAATATATCATTTTTTAGCAGTATACAACAGTAATGGTAGGATACAGAACAGCTCTGGGACTCCACAGTGACCTGTAGGTGAACAAAACAAGTTAGGATGAATAACATTTTTGCAATTACTAGCTCAAATGAGTTAATATTGATGGCATTTTTCCCATTTAATGTGATGATAGTCTGAGCAAACCACATTTTTTCAGTTAATAGATGTCAGGTAAATATTCAAAAGGTAAGTTCTGCTACCAGAACGTAAAATTATGTCAGAAATATTAGGATAGAGGGGGAGCCTCTGGGCTCTATCTCATCTGACTGAAGGCACTGATGTTACATAACCTAATTATTATAGGGTTGCACACTGGAACAGGCTCCCCAGTGAAGTAGTCGCTGCACCGAGCCTGTCTGAATTTAAAAAGTGATTGGACTGTGCACTTAGTCACATGGTCTAAACTTTTGGATAGACCTGTGCGGTACCAGGAGTTGGACTTGATCCTCATGGGTCCTTTCCAACTCAGGATATTCTATGATTCTATGATTCTATTGTCTCACTTATTATTAGCTTATTTATTAGCTCTAGCAATGAGATGTAACACAAGTTCTACCATAATGATTTTTGAATCTAGTTAGGTGGCAGTGCCTTCCTTATCCGATCTGTCCAGTCCTGCATTTCAGGATATGAAAGAATCTTTCTTTCCATTGTGCAAGTTTGTGTGACCAGATTATACTGAACACCCAGATATTTTATGTTTCAAGTTAGGTGAAATGAATCCTATCCAAAGAAAGAAACTCTAGAAGTTTTGGTTTGTTGTCCTCATTTAGGCTGGGGTGAACAGACATGGGGCTGTTAGGCTGGTATCCCCAGTAAGACAAGATTTGCAAACATTCCTATCTCTTTTACTGTTTCTTAATCCTTTTTTTACCACATTCCTTTCTCTGCCTCAGCCTCTTCCTAAATAAACAACCTGACCCTAATTACTTCCTCAAGTTTGCTACATCCATACACAGATTTTGTATTTCTGATACTGTTACCTAGTTGCTCTTGTCTTCGTGTTGTGTTAAAGATACAGCTACTTAGATGGTATTGTCCTTGCAAGATTTAATCCCTAAAAGGTCCGTGATAGGGCATGGTGCTGACATCTATATGCCCATTTAAAGAACATCCTGAGATAAAACAGCTCAAAGTGATCAACAAGATACTGATACTCTCAAGCATTGACTGATATCCATTCTTCAGGACCTAAAAGAATGAGAGAAAAGCCTTTAATATGGTTCTATTATTTTCTTTGGAGAAATTCCAAAGATGTAGTCTGTATGACTGCTCCTGGTTTTGGATTGCTCTCAGATACCAAATCCCAAAGGTTCAAGTTTATCTTTGACTCCTTCAGAAGATGTTAGTGGCAATATCATTAATATGCAGATGACAGTTCTGTTTCCTTCTCGTCGGCCCAGGCAGGAGATATCTTTGTACTTTCCAGCATCTAGCAGAGATAGCGAGCTGGATAGAAGCCAAATAACTGGGCTCATTCCAGAGCTTCAAATTGCTTCACAATGATTGGCCTAGAAATGAATTTTGAAGAACTTTTGTTCAAGGGATTCATTTGTTCAAGTGCTTCATTACTCTCTGGGTCTTAATAGCTTCAAACCGTTCTGCATTTGCCCTCTAATGTGAAAAGCTCAGAATATCTTGTTCACTAAACCAAACCAAACCAAACCAAGCCCCTCTGTTGGTCAAAGAGTGTGGGTGCATCAGTTCACCTCTGCCAGAAGCAAAGGGAGCATTCCCATCTCCCTTCCTTCTAATCACTCAGTCTCAGCAATGCTTTTCCTTTGACTGCCTTGTGCAGACCCTGCTGCTTTTCAGACATCTCTGTGAGCTGACTCAACTCACCAAAACAGCAGAAGTGAACCACACAAAATTTTGGGTAGTTCTCTCCACTTTCTTGGGTTACATTGGCTCTCTCAAGAGTCTGGCAAAGGCTGGAGAAAGGGGATGAGGGCAGGGATGTGAAGAGGTGCAAGGAAGGAGAGCGAGACCTGATAAGCACCCAAGGTGGTGGAGAGTTGCACCTGCCTCCGAGCTAGCATTACTAAACTTGAGACTTGATAACCACTTGAAATTTCAGCTGTGGCCTTAATTCAGCTCACTCTCTTTTAGTCACTATGGCTTTCTCAGGGTAAATTACACCCGCAGTTTGTTCCCAACAATGGGAGCAATTAAAGGCACTGTTTACTATCTACGGAGCCTTAAATAGTTTAAATCTAATTACTTCCAAAAGACTTTCCTTCTTTTGTCCTGTGGTGACCCCTGCATTAAATAGAATTGCTTTGGCCGTCTTTCATAGGAATGAACTTTGAGGAAGCTGGAAGCAAAATATTGTCTCTAGAAGGCATTTTCCTGAAGAATTCATTCCTGCCAGAATATTTGCTAAGCCTGAACTTGCCCACATTTGGTACACGATGTAAAATAATTCTCTGTGCACATGTTCTCAGCTAATAACAGACCCTGGAGTCCTTGGCACTCAGCCTACTGTTGTCTATCTTTGTCCTTTAACATCGTGTGCCGCTGCCTGATCACGCGCCTCACAGCCTTTCACCCGGCCTTTGGAAACCCTCTGCTCAGCCGGCCTGCTCCTGGCACCCACATCGAGCAGCGGGCTGGGTCCGTGCTCCCCAAAAGGGAAGCACAGAGACGTGACTATCCCCAGCTGATCTGGGCCCAGGGCCTGGGACTGGCACACCTCCCGGGCCAGGAGCAGGCTGGAGGACATTCCCTTGGGCTGGGGAAGATCCCCAGCCACACACAGACATGAAGCCATAATCTTTTGCTTTGTTTTGACTTAGAGACATGCTCTGTAGGCCACAACCACATGCCGGTATCCCAGCAGCCCTTGGAATACGTGCTGCATATCTACGTGACCTGCAGTCAATGCGTTGCACGTGGAGACTGAAGCACAGGAAGTTCCAGCTGAACATGAGGGGACACTTCTTTACTGTGAGGGTGACAGAGCACTGGGACAGGTTGCTGGAGAGTTTGTGGAGTCTCCTTCTCTGGAGATATTCAAAACCCACCTGGATGCCATCATGCACAATGTGCTCTAGGTGATCGTGCTTGGCAGGGGGGTTGGACTAGATGATCTCCAGAGGTCCCTTCCAACTTTGGCCATCCAGTGATTCTGCAAGACCCCTCTCATATGCACTAAACTCTGCCATCACCTGCTCTGGTGTCATCTGCATTTGGAATTGTGCCTCTGAACACACTGTCCACATGAAAGAATTACAGATGCCTTCCTCTTTCTCCTTGACCTCTTCCCACACAGATCTGAGCTGACATTGTCCAACAGCCTGAGGACCTGTTGGACCTTGGCACAACCGGGTACTGTGTAGTGTCTTTGTATGGTGTAGTGTCATGTCAGGAGTCATGTACGTATATCTGAGCCTGGGAGAAGGAAAGGGAAAGGACCAGGAGTTTCTTACAGTTCCTTCCAGCTTTTGATTAGCATTTTTTGTGTTTCAAGTGACCTAGCTCGAATTGTACTGACAGGCTTGTAGAGCATGCAACTGCTTGTATTTCCATTGGCTTCATCTTGTCTATGAACTTCAACTTCCTTTTAGTCCTGCTGTATTTCTCCAGTATGGTACCTCTGTAATTTATATTCATGTGGTTGGGCAAAGACATACAGCCTTGCTGAAAATGGGTGAAATATCTCTACATCTACTGAAAAGGAACATTTTTTCAGCCCAACTCACATCATTTCCCATCATTTGCTTCAACTGTGAGATCACAGACCTTCGAATCTATTATTTATTTATTGCTTATTGAGGCATTTTTCTCATGTTTATTATTTATCTCAGTTTATTTATACATAGACAGTATTGAGTCTTCATAGAAAAATGAATTCATATTATTTATGTTTGCCTTTTTAGAAACAACCATATATATTTCATGTGTCTTGAATTATTTAGTGCAAATGCTGTTCCATGCAATGTATATAATCCGAAACTAAGCTCTCAGGGACCTCCAGTAAACCTTGTTCTTTTTTTTTTTTTTCAGATCACATTGACAACCATTGGCTATGGAGACAAAACTCCTCTTACTTGGCTTGGAAGGCTGCTTTCTGCAGGATTTGCTCTACTTGGCATTTCTTTCTTTGCACTACCTGCTGTGAGTATGCTTAAAAAAACCTGTAATAGAAACTTCAGTAGCTCCTAGTAATGTTACAATACAAAAAGCTGAAGGAAGCTTTATACATGAAGAACAACTGTTTAAGACCTTTTGCTCTGTGACAACATTGGTGAACTGGTAGCACCCAAACAAAAGGTTTGGTGTTGCTGTCATTACTTGAGTTTTGGGGATTTTTTTGAGCAAGGACAAAACAAGCAAATAACCCTAAATTAGTTAACATACTACTCTGTAAGACTGAATTTTCTTTCTTTTGTTATGAATTGTGACTCATATATTAGCACTTTTCTTTCAGAAGTTTAAAAAAAAATAAATCAGCCAATATGTTTTTCTGGATTAGTTTGTATTGAAAAAAGTAGGATAATTCTCATTTTTGTGAGTATAATCTACAACTGTGAAAGACTGAATTTCCTTCCTTTTTCAAAACAGTGTGAAATAAGCATGGAATCAGAAGTGATATTTGTATTTTTTTGTATTCCATCCAGTGCAATACCTATGGAAAATAAATATTTTAATACTTTAATAATTTATAATATAATTATAAAATATGTATGTTATAATAATACAGTTGGTTTTAACCATACAGATAAATCAAGGGCAAAAGTTAGCATTTGCCAAATGTATTGAATCATCTAGTGTACTACATTTGTTTCTTACTTTAAGCAGGGAGAGTATTTCAATACCTCTGACATTATAATGCGTTATAATTATAATTATATTACATTACCTGTTTGTGAATCTTTGACATTTAATGGCAGCTACTGTAATTAATTCTCTTTGTTACCTAGTCACCACTAGCAAGAAAGTTAGTCTTAGCAGGACTGTAAAGAAATTGAAAAGATGAATAACTTTACATATCTGAGATGCCACAACTTCTATTCCTCATGTCATATGCTATATACAGAAACTGATTTTCCTCACAAACATTTTTGTGCTGAATCTGTCTGTAAAACAAGAGATATGTCTGAACCTTTTGTGCAATTCTAATGTTGTTTTATCTTGACTGAGAGTCAAGTGGAAATGTTCTTTCTTATAACACAGGCATGTATGTCCAGCAGAAATGTTGCACTCCTTCCAAGCCAAGGAGGGAAACATTCTCAGTCTTTGCATCTATTTAGCAGGAGTCAAATTTATCTTACTTATTCAAGAGTAAAAAAGACAAAAGGGGAGTCACTGGCTTTTTTTTTTTTTTTTTTTTTTTTTTTTTTTTTTTTTTTTTTACATTCCTATAGAATGAGCATTGAGGATTATTTAAATAGGAAAAAGTGAGAGGAAATGGTCTTAATCAGTTAAACAAGATTTTTTTTATCATCTCTAAAATCAAAAGCTATAATAAGCACTGCAGATACAGATTTTGTAGTCCATATATATCTGGCATATCTGGCAGCTGGTCATTTCATCATTCTTGGCTTAAGTTCCTTTGAATGTTCCTGCCTGACTGTATATATATATTTGTATGTGTTTGTGTGGCCTTTAGATTTGCAGGAACATAGTGTAGCACAAACCCTAGTGATGGTTGTGATAAGAGTTCACTGATAGCACCACAGAGGTCACTGATAGCACCACTCCTCTTAAGGAGTCTCCTGTCTCACTATGAATGGGCACTGTTGTTAAACTTTGTACAGCCATATACCATCATAAATGTGTTATCTGAAGTACACAAAGTACGCGTACATCTACTTTAGATCAAACCCTTGTATTTGATTGTGTATTTTTGTAGAAAAACAAAAAAACAACAACAAAAACTACCCACTAAAAAATGGTTTCTTGTATTTCAGGGCATTCTTGGTTCAGGATTTGCATTAAAAGTGCAGGAACAGCATCGCCAGAAACACTTTGAGAAAAGAAGGAATCCAGCTGCCAGTCTAATTCAGGTAAATATAAAATCAGAGAAAAGATAATAGTAGAGGATTTAAAGTACATACTGGAGCAAGTTGTAATATTTTAATTTGTGGAAATAATGTTTAACAGAATTATTAATTTCATGAAACATGTTTCTTCAATGATTGCAGTGTGCTTCCATAATTGTGTATAAAGAATTTCCATGTGCAGTTTATGAGCTCTTCCATCCCTGATGAAGAAACTGAGTCAATCCTGTAGTTGATGAATTAGAATTGATCCCTGGAGAACACAACTAACAGAACAGTACTCTTATCTATATTAAGCTAGTTTTCACTATTACAGGGATAAGAGTGCTCCGGTGAGTGACATACTTGGTGAAAATGAAGTGCCCTATCCAGAGAACTGATTTCAATATTAGTCAATTCAAAAGCTAGAAAAGTAGGCACAAGCAATTCCAAAATGTCTGATTTTTTTTTTTTTTTTAAGTGGTTTCAGCTCCGGTGTCGACATCATGGTGCCAGTCAATGATTTGGAATATTTTTTAAGCAAATGCAGCATAATATCTGTTAAGCAGCATTTTTTTTTTTTTTTTTTTTTTTTGCTTAACTTACTTAAAAATGAGCAAATCTTATAAAGAATGTGTTTGCAACAAGCTTTATTCTATTTGATGCATTGGGAAAAAATAGGAAAAAAAAAGTGAAATAATCTTCTAACATCCTAGTTTATTTTCTTGTGAACACAAGTGTTTTATGTCTACTGCATATGCTCTTTGTTTGTTGTTTGTTTTCATTCTGAAATAATAAATCCAAATAAAGAAGCTTCTCAGCTGAATACACTAGAGTTCCATGTCAAGTTCAAATTAGATGCCAGGATGTTTTTGAAGCATTCTTAAAGTTCATAAATGCTTTCCATTATTTATGTTCAATGCTTACTAAATATTAAGTATTTGACACTCAATATTTATTAGAATAATTAATAAATATAAATCTGGTCTTTTTGAAACTATTGTACTGTACATGTAGAATGAGTGTCTGGGATATTTTCTAAAACATATATTCTAATCTACTTCTATCATGAAATTAAAGTTCGTTTGACAGAGGACAGATATAATAGCCTTAGGCTTTGGATGTAGCTCTTCTTATTGTTGTAAGACAGTCCAACCAAAATAATTGTAAGACAGTATGCTAAATAAATTAAGAATAGCCATCTGACTTCAGAAAGTGACTCTTGATGGGCAAAACTGCTGTGAAAGAAAGACATTTGTTGTGGGATCCCAAAAGTGAATGTTGGTTCAGCATTTTCATGTCCATTTTCACATTCAGCATTTTCAGTTATTTGGAAATTAATATAAAATTGCTGATGGAGATATTGCCAATATAGAAATTTGCCAGTATATGGCAGAATAGTAAAGATGAGGCACATAGGAATGACCCTGAGTATGATCAGGATGACTTTATAGGCTGGAATGATTCCAACAAAATGACTATATATTCAACACAAAACTGTTGATCTAGAAACAATGAATTCAAGGTATTTATACAGGACTCCATCCTAATATTAGAGACTCTGGAAAGCATGTGACCACAGGTGAGAAACACAGAGGAGAAAGAGTACAGGAGAAGGGTCTAGAGCTTCATACAGGTTACCAATACGTTACTCCTCCAAGGTTAATCACAGTCTTTACATACAGAACAAGAAATGTATTAAGTAGATATGGCTGATATTACCCCATACATAATGCAGCTGGTACTAACACCCTATATATCTTCTCAACAACCACAGTATGTAAAGGAGGTTGCACAGTTGGAGAAAACAAAATTAAAAAAAAAAAGGGAAGAGAAAAAAAAAAAAAAAGAGCACTTTTCTGGAGAAAGTTCATGTTTAGAAATGTAGGGTGTATCTCAACTGTATATTATCTACTGTAACAGTGCCCATTTTTTTTAATTGTCTATTATGGATATTGACAGTGAGCTACCATGGAAATCAGTGCTTTAGTTTGTCATAATAATGTCTGTTTTCTAAGTGACTGTGCAGAAATAGTCCATGCTAACTTCTATGTTGCAATAGATACACTGTGTGCTAAAGGCTATACCTGGCTGAAAGATAGCTCAACTATCACAACAGAAGACTGAAATGTATAATATGAACATGCTTTTCTCAATTTGTTTAGCTTATAAGAAGCAAACAGTGTGAATATTATTTGAATATATAAATCCAGAGAGGAAGTGTTGGAAACTACAGGACTATTTAATGTAGCAGACAGAAACATAACAAATTTATCTGGCTTCAAGCCAAAACCAAAGAGCTTCAAATTGAAAATAATGCAGAGATTTTTGACAAAGAACGATCGAGCAGTGGAACAATTTACAAAGTAAGTGATAGCCTCTTACTCTGTAGATGAATTCTAGATGTAATTGTGGGAGATGTGCAGGAAAACAGGGTATTAGACGCTGTACAAGAATACCTGGAAGACATTTAATGGTTGACAATATACAGGAAGCACAGATACTCAGCTAGTACAAATTAATATAGTTATGCTGACATCAGGGAAGCTGTACCAGTTTGTAGAACTAAGGATCTGTCCTACTATCCACATGCAGTTATAAATCTAAATGGTGAATGCATTTTCAATGCTATGCTGTGGTCACTCACCTTTGAAATGAATCATTTCATAGTTTTAAACATTTAACAATGTTTCAAACCACAGAGAATATTTCACTTCTCTTCTAAATGTTTTCAGTCTGGTTTTCATTATCATTTACAAAATGTACTATGACATTTTCTTTACCTCAGAATGCAAGTTTGTGTGGGTTTCCCCTATGGAATTGTCACAAATAAATCACTACGATGCTTTTTTTTTTTTGAGCACCTTTATGTGCTGAATATTTTCTGGTATTTCCACGAAGCTAGTAACTCTTACCATACCATGTTGTGATTCATAAAAACTTTGGTAGGTTTTTACTAGTAATTACTTACTCACCCTAATGTAGACATCCCAATCTGAGCAAAATCCACTCTCCGTAATCAGTGCGGTGGCATTGTCACTTCATGTTCTTGGTTCCTTTGTGCTTTTCTATTGTTTCCCCATACCAGGCTTCTTGGCGGTTTTATTCTACCGACACCAGCCGAACAAACCTGACAGCCACCTGGCGATATTATGAAAGTATTCTTCCTCCCCTCAGGCATGTATCAGTGCTATGAATGATAAAAGAAAGCCATGACTTGTATTGGTTACTAATCTGCTTTTCAATTTTTTGTTTCATCCCCTGCTCCCTCTTGCCTTGTTTTTCTTTTTTATCATATATCCTGCACGTAGTGTGTATGGCGTAGTTATGCGGCTGATGAGAAATCGGTTTCCATTGCTACCTGGAAGCCTCATTTGAAGGCCTTGCATACCTGCAGCCCTACAAAGTAGGTACAAATATGGCAGCTGGTGCTGTTCTTGATGTCTGTTCAAGCTTATAGAGAATTACTATTTGTCTGTTTTGTCTTGTTTTGTCTTCTTAAGTCCTCTCACCAAAAATGTCAACTAACAAACCAGACCAATGTTATTTAGGATCCTAGCACAGTGGGACAAATCACTTTCATTTATCATCTAAGAAGTAACTCTGAGCACAGGCATTAGAAACATTTTACCAAATAATAATAATAATAATAACAATTATAATATATCAAGGTTAGTGTTTCACTACTATGCATACCAGCTGTGCATATATACTCGTTAATAATCATAGTCCCATTTTGAAGTTACACAGATTCATCCTAAGTGCCACTGGCAAAGATATATTATAATTTGTAACAGATCTATAGAATACACCTATTGGATAATGCTACATGTTGACCAAGCAAAAATGTCTCCCTACAATCTTGAAACTTTTAATCCTGAACCAAATCCTGGTATAAATTCACATGACTCCCTGTAAAACACAAGTTTGCTCCAGGTGAAGATCAGGGCTGAAAGGCTGTGCCTAACCTGTGGGACCAGGGAACACCCCTCAGTCCCAGCTGCACATGCTGACAGCACTGCAAATGAATATTGGGGGGCCAAACAGGTGGGCTGCTCTCCTTTAAACCCTTGTTTCTGCCCCATAAAAAGGGGCAGAAACACAGACTGCACTTCAGTGAAATTTAGTTGATCGAGAACCTGGATGTGGGCAGGGCAATGGAAGTTGCACCTTCCTCTTGCTCTGCAAGGAGGATGAATAACCAAAGGCAGACTCACTGGGAAGCTCAACCCTTAATGATTTGTTCTTGGCATAAACCTCTATTTTGGTCACAGATAGCAGCAACCATTTGAGCAAATATACACATGGATACAATTTTTCCTTTAACCAATGCAACTTGCCCAGTTTCAAATTATATCTAATGAAGAAAATATTAATACAGGGCTCATTTCCTGAGTTAAAAACTATTTTCACACTCTTTGACTAGCCTGTGCTTCTATAAAAGACTATAGCTATAGAATACATTTCTAAAGGAACGTAGCCTTGTGGCATTTTGCAGATGAGTGCACTGGGGAAATTCCTGCTTTTTGTCATAACTTCTGTTATATTCAGTATCTCCTTAGGGGAAATTATATCCTCAGATATATACCCAGTCAGTGGAAGGTAACTAAAAACTCCTAATATCACAGCCTGGCAAACAGAAAATATTCAATGTCATAATTTGGGTGAGAACCCACAGAGCACTGGTCATCCAAGACCCTTCAGTAGTTCAGCTGAAGATTTACCAGAAGGTAGTAAGGTGACTGATAGGGCACAAATCAGGAAGTAAACGAAACTCAATAAAGATCAAAAAGGAATGAAATAAGAGCCTTATGGGAAAGCTCTGATAAGCATCCTAACTGTTGTTATTGCAGACAGTGCAAGAGAATTAGTGGTTTCTCCCAAAGCTGGGTGATGAACATCCACATGACAGTAAAAAGGTAATTCTGTGCCAAAAAGCTCAGCCAAAAAGAGGTTTGGCTGGGTACCCAAAGCTGATCTTTGAATTTCAAAGAGTTGACAAGAACAGAGCCATAAGTAATCCATTACCATAACCATAATTCCAAAATGCTTCAAACTAAAAGGAGCTTTTAGATTAAAAGTTACATGGAATATTGATTTTGATAAACCTGTAAATTTTTTTGACATATACAAACAGGTTGAAAGCAGCATTGATATAAGTGAATGGATATAAAAAATACATAAATAATGAAGTTGTATCCAACCTAAAATATTCTAAAATATGACTGTCCCTCAAAAGTGCATTTAATTGTAATTTTAAATGAGCCTATTGCTGTGATATCCTAAAATTAAACCTTTTTATTTACCAGAGATAACTTTATCTAATAAGAGCCTACAGCTTTCTGTTATATATGTGTCAGCAATGCATTTTGCCTAAGTGCTTTGCCAACTCAGTCTGCAGTGGTATGTACTAAGCATGTTATGCATGTTTTAAAACAACTGAAAAGTTTATTTTTTTCAGAAGCATTGTAGTTATGAGTCTTGCTTGAATGTCTTTGTGGTTGCAATGTAATGTGTGTATTGTACACTAATTCACACATCCATTTACGTTTAGCATATGTCTAACATCATCTGTAACTGAGAAATCTGATTACTATCTGCATAACAAATATGTTTTTCCCTCCCACTCCCTGACCTGAAGAAAAGAACAAGGGGAAGCTTCTAGCAGGTTTGTAGTTTCTTTTATTCCTTTTATCTTTGAAATCTCTGCTTCTTAAAGGCTTCTCTGCACAATAGGTTCAATAAACTGTAACTGCTGATAATAGTTACAAATTGCAATTGTATTTAACTTGGTTCGATAGAGCAATGATGCTGAAATTTGCTTCTTTGTCCTAGTTCTTGTATGGAAAAAATAGGCAATTTTTTACTTTTCTAAGTACTAAGTACATGTTGAAGTGTTTTAATGTGGAGGGAGAGCTCAGTCAGAGCTGTGGCGGTAGTGAGTGAAGCAGCCCCCACAGACCCTGCTCCTGGGGGGGGACCTGCCCACTGGCTCCTGCAATAAAGCTGATGCCATTTCCAGGATCTGCAATGGAAGGCACAGGCATGTAGCATAATTTGGCTTCATGAAACAGGGCATCAGCCCTCTGCTGCAGAGCACTTCTGGTTGTCACCCAGCCTGGATGCAGTCTGAGGACTGGCTGCTTGCAGCATGCAGAGTCAGGGCTATCTTCATTTGACAAATAAAGCCCCAGAGATGCACAGTCTAAAGGCAGTAAGTGGTAACACTACTCTTTTTTTTTACTTATAGCTTGAATGCTTAGGGTCAGGAAAGGACTTGGTGGCTGCAGAAGAAATTATGCTGCCTCCAAAACTAGTTAGGGATGGGAGTCAACAGGTGTTGGGCAGTCAGCACTCCAGGAAAGCACAGTCGGAAGACAGTGGGATTTGCTTCCAAGGAGAAGATTATCAAAAGCCCAAAAAATATTTCAGTGACACATCAAGCCCTGAAATGCATCCACGCCTGAGTTGTACTGTGGTTCACAAACTCTTTTTAGTTATTTAATTATCTGTGGGGAGTCTGAGCACTTCATCACCTAAAATGCAAAAATCACATGGAAAGTCTTTGCAGAAATTGCCTATGTCCCATTTTTCAGATTGATCCTGAAGTACACGTAACTGCTGTTGGTATGACAGTATCTTGAGGTGACTGGGTTTGCTTTGAAATGTCCCCTGGGAGAACTTTTCCTACTCTGACTTTTGCAAGAAAGAGTCACTGTCAGTTCCGTTAATTTTCACATGCACTACCTCTAAAGGTTTGCTGGCAATGCATTGATCTCATTAAATTATTACAGCCTGGTAAAAATTTTTGCACTCGCCAGCCATATTTCCTACTCTTTCGACAACAACATTTAGAATTACTTTCAGCTTTTTTAAAGGTGAGACAGAAGTTGGCAGTGAGTATGTGTCTCCAAAATAGTGATCTGTGCATAAGAGAGAGCTTGAGAGCTTATTCCCAGTGGTATCCATGAGCACTTAAGGACATGAATTTACTTACAATAATTTGAAACTAGATTCAAAACAAAAAAAAATGTCAAAGTTACATCACCTCTTCTTTATTAGGGATAACTGTTGTGGTTTAAAAGTTGTCATTGATTTAGCCATATTTTTTCACTTTATTTTCACTGAATAAAGGATGTTTGTCCCTTGAGAAAACCTTAACTCCTATATGCACTCCTGCATATTAATGTATAACAATAAACTTGTTAACTTTTGAGATCCTGGTCTACAGTAAAAGCCTACAGACCACTCAGTGCCTTTTTTAGAAGGTGTGTTTTGTCAGTGGCCGTTCATTGTTCTTATGCTGATATATTACTATATGTTTGTATCACGTAAAATATGTGTATGTTGTCTTCTGTAGTAAAAATGTAAATGCAAAGTGATGTGATGTACTTAGATTTCCTCAACTATTTAACTTCTTTCTTACTGCAATGCTGAGTGACTTGCATGGGATGCTATGTGAACTGCTTCTTGTTTCACTCTTAAATGAAGATGTGTTTGTTCAAGTAGTGCACTGGATTGCTTTCTGAATATGCTCTTTACTCTTTATTCCATTCTAATAACAGTGGAGAAAAACTCTTATTACCTTAAGTAAAAGCTGTTTTTTCTTTCCTACCAAAATGAATTTTATATTTACAGAAACGAATTCTTGCATTTTGTCATCCATAGACCTACGGCCTTTCATTAAGCAACTAAATGTTGCTGTCTGGGTTAAGAGAACCACACTTAGGATGCTACAGCTTCATACTGATTTTAAGGAAAATATGTTCAATGCATTATATGTCGTATTTCTTAAAATATTATGCATAAACATTCTAGTTAATTGTTTATCAAAAGCAAGTGTGGACAACTTTCTGGTGTATCTATGTCAAAAATTGAGATATTTCTCTAGATCCATGCTAGAGTTCTGCAAGGTATTTAGAAAGCCCATATATGTTAAATTGTCTATTTCTATAAATACACACTGAACACAATTAGTTTTTATTTTTATTCAGTTACACATTGTGGCTGAAATTCTTCCTATGCAAGGAATGAGGTCAAGACCAGTAAAACTTACAGCATCCTGAGAGCATAAAGTCTTAGGCTGTGTGTAGGACATGCATTGTGTCTGCAAAGAATGAATTTCACCTGTCTAGTTTAGCCTTCTTTTAGCTTTGTAAGTAGTGAGCCTGAATACAAATTCCCTACTTAGAAAACTCTCTCTGGTGCAATAAGGAAGAGCTGCAAGCATAGGTGTTTAGGGGTGAAAAAAAGTCATCCCTGCTCTGAGAGAAGCATGTAAATTGTACTCTGGAATTCTCTCCATCTACTATCTCATAGCTGTTTCTAAAAGTAGATTTAATGTAAATTATTATCTCTGCATGTGCTGTATTGAAAAGAAATTGCCAGTGATGAAGAATCTTACTAGAGGTGGAAAGCCTAACCCCTCACCTAGCAGTGGAATGCATAGTAACATGGTCCTCTATCTCCCCTCACTCCTAGTAAGCTTTGTAGTAATAAACAGAAGCTCTTCAGGATGTACACCCCTCGGAAACATAGGTATTCAGCATCCTGCCTATTCATATGATGTTTGAGAATGCCAACTAACATCAGGTGCATGATTCATTTATTTTCCCCTCCTTAGAGCTTTAAAGTTTCTTACTTCTCCAAAAGACATTTCCTGATTTTTTTTTAAGTGCTCATAATTCCCCTTGCTGCTTGTTGCCTGCAATGACATTAATGGCAATAATAACTGTTCTTTGAAATACATATGGTCAAATAATTGCAGTGTGCAGCACGCCATGATTTGCCAAAGCCCAATTTCCCTTCTCTGCCTGAGACTTGAACTTTTGGAATGTATCACTCTGTAGAGATCTAGAACAACATCTGAGTATTTAGATAAAGACATTTCCCCAAGTCCAAGAGGATTTTTACAACCATGGCAGTTGAGTTGTCCATCTAATAATTAGTGGGGAAAAATAAGATATAACATGCTCATCAATATCAACAGTTAAAATGTGTAATAATTATTGGGAAGAATCCCCTTGGACACAGCCTGTGGAAGATGTGCCTGCATCATATACTGGAGGGTGAAGGAATGCATGTGAAATCAACCATCTGCTTCAGTTGAATTCTGTTGAAACTGTGTCTCTTACCAAAAATGGTAATTCCTAAATGGATGGAACTTATGGGAACAAAAAAACAAAACAAAACTAAACAAAAAAAAAAAGTACAAACTGATGCTAGTAAATGGAGAGGGAAAAAGTTTCTCTTTATCCAACACTGCTTTGGCAAAGTAAAAAAAAAAAAAAAAAATTGTTTTGTTTTGTTTGACATTTGAACATTAAGACATTACATCCTTGGAATTCTTGTTATTACTCATTGAAGGTATGAGATATAACACTATGTTTCTTGGATTCAAGCTCCTAGCATAAGACTGGTGGAGAGGTTTTGTACATTTGAACTTCAGGCCTCATTATACTATCCATTGCATTTGTATTTGTCCAACTTAGCTTAATTTCCATAAAGTCATCTGTATCTTGGTAAGAATCAGCATCTGTATTCATTAGAAGTTAACTGCTGAAAGCAGACATGCACTTTTAATTGCTGTTATTTGTCATGGGTGATAACTTTTGTCAGCTTTAGCTTCTGTTTCAACTTGACATCCGAAGCATTCTTTCTCACCCTTAGACCTTCAGTTTACTTCTGAATAATTTCAATTTCTTCTTATTTACACTTCCACCAGTCTGCTCAGTATGAAGTGCTGAGAAATTAATCACAGATTGTTAACTACTGGAAAGCAGTAGTGCTGCAGGTCTGAGGCTGAAGTGGGGCAGAACTTGACCAGAAATGTAGGAAGGGAAATAAGGGAGTTGGACAGGGAGGCAAAGAGATGTTCTGTTACCTGAAAATTATAGTAAGATTGTCAATCAAAACAGACAGAACTGTGAGTACAGAAGAGAAAAACAAGAGTTTGTTGGCATTTATCAGTTAAAACATAATCTAAAGTCTAGTCATTTGGTCCACCACAGTGTTTGTTCCCCATGCAGTGAAGCTACAGTGACCTCTAGTGTCTCTAAACACCTATTCTTTCATAAATCAACGATAAATAAGATAACATTTAAAGAAATAAAAGTTACAGTCTTTTACCATCACAGGGAAGTGAGAGGCTCATCCATGTATTGACAGGAGGAATGAGTGGTAAGATTCTGCAAGTAACCTTTCAGAAAGAAAAGAGAAAAAAAAATAGAGAAAAATCACTTCCATTTTTTCCAGAGGCTTCAGTAGTAATTAATCTCCACTAAAAGATGCTTCAAAGCTCCAGTGTTATCTATATGAATGTATCCCACAGCTTGCAACCTGTAAGAATAGAGGTCCAAAGAGATACTGTTTGCAGGGAAGATTGTAATAGAAAGTTAATAAGTACATAAACGAAATGGAATAAACTATCAGTCACATGAGGTACAAGAAGTGATGGACAGAGACATGTCTGAAGGAATACAGAGATAACTGGAAATAGCTGTGGCTCTCTGCAATCCTTGTCATTTAAGTGTGATTCAGGAACCTGTATAATTTGAGAAAGCATTTACACATCAATTTTCCCAATTCTTCCTAATGGTCCTTGCCTTTTGGACCAGCATTCAAGTTAGGGAGTACTTACAGAGATATGTAAATGTCCAAGGGCATTAACAGGTTTACTTTAATTTAAGGGATTTCCTTTAGATATCTTGTAAAAGGAGAGGAGAAAAGGGAAAATAATATATATATATACACACATATATGTATCTATAACAGGCTAAGCCCTACAAAAAGTGAAGGATTTTTATTAGGGCACTGGACAGCACTAATCCAGCCATCATTAAAACCAAGTAAAGTGCCATAAAGGATTATGTGGCCATTGATGCATGTGCAGAATGCCCAAAGATACTTGAAAAGGCATAAGATTATCTCCATTCTGTATCTCTAATACTGTTCCCACCACTATTGCAACAGAGAATCAAGAGCCAAGAACTACATAACCCATAAGTGAAGGGACTTTCACTGCGGGAAAAAGCCTGGCTGGGATGCACCTAAAATGCTCTGATTCAGTTATTTCTACATGATACATTATTTATCTCATTATTTATCTTATTTATCTATAAAGAAGAGCCCCAAGGGCAACAGCTTTTTTCTCCCAGGCTCCACTGGGAACTCTCCTGGCTCTCACTTCTCCCAGTGATTCTCCACTGCTGCAAGTCCTACAATTTATGCCTGCGCTGAATAGGACCCAGTGGCTTTAGGAACATTTCCCACCAGTCTCAAAATAGGAACAGGGATCCAAGAGCGAACAACTGTTATAACCAACGTCTTTGGAGAAACTCTCAAGATTCAAAACAGTTTCCAAACCAGGCTTTCTTCAGAGGCTGCGTTTCTCTTCATGATGCAGCATTCTCTGCATGGACCCTCGGCATGCCATTACATTGCCATTGCTACAAAGCAGATTTATTTTTTTTAAGTGTGAGGTCTGCATTTAAAATTAATATTTTCATTCTCAGTGTTGCACTTCTGCAAATGTCTCTAGTACAGATGAAGTGTCTACTGTTCCTTTCACCATTGCTTTGATTTGGAGAACTAAAGATATTCAGGTTAAGTAGCCATTGTGTGCGGTTCAGTTTTTATAAATGAAATAACCTTGTGTACAAAACATTTAAAGGCAGCCATTGCTTACATTAGAACAAATTAATTAACATGTGCTTTTTTTCATTTTTCTATTTTACTTTTCAGTTTGCAGCTGCTGAGACTATAAAAAAAAAAATATGGTCCATGCTGATCTTTTTTATGTCTAGATTATTAATTTTCCTTTCATTTTAATTGATGCAAGGGGAAGAGAGCTGTCCAGAAAGTTTTTCCTTTTAACATTTGTCAAAAAAATATATAATTTGATTTCATTTTCAATATCAAATATAATTTGATCCATAAGAAGAGTAAAAAAAAGCACAGGGGACACATGCATAGAAATAATACCTATAATAAGAAGTCCATTTTGAGTCGGTTTCTCATGCTGGATAGTATGACAATGCAATAATGTGGCTAATAAATATTTTCCAGCTTATACTTTCATTAAGTAGTACAATGCAAATGATTCCTGAGCTGAAATATAATTCAGCCTTGAAATGTAATTTTTATTGAAAATTAAATTTTAGAAATCTCTTCTCTTTCAAACAATAGGTTCTGTAGGAATTTTGTACTGAGCATGCAACAGCATATAGCACTGCAGGTGTGGGTAACAATTTTCAGTGTAAGTAGATGACATTTCCAGCACCATCATGTGTTTATTTCAACAATTGCTTACTTTGGGCAAGGGAAGAAGGGGTTTGCATTCAGAAATTATAGAGAAGTTATTCTTTCAAGTGATTCACCATGCCATATAGAAATATATTTATCTAGTAATCTTCCTATTTATGCACTTATTTTTTAGCATTCTTGAAACTTATTTGTAGCTTCCTAGCATGTGCTTTTGCCTGCTACAGATTGCATCCTTTCTGCTCTCATTGATGTTTGTATCCAGAATGAAATGCTATGCTATGCTATGCTATGCATGGACAAAGATATTTGATTATCTCAACATTTCACAGCCACAGAAGTTTATAATTACATTCAATTTCATATAATTACATATTAACACTGTATTTTCAGAGTGGAGTTGGTTAAACATCTAAGAACCACACAGTACATTTTACCATCAGTTAATCAGCAGTAGAATTCATTTCAGTTGAAAACATATCTTATGGGTGTGCTGAAGTGCAAGGAATTTGAGGGTACTAGAGAGAGTTTTAACTTCAAGTACAGTTATAATTTGCGAGTAGACAGTCTTTGCTCTAGGTGTCTTAAAAGCATCCCCCCAAAGCCTATGCCAGTGCAGTAGGACTGTGAGACCATTAACAGCATACCCTGAGCAGCTACTGCTTTGCTCACTTCATCTCTCCCCTTGCAAGAACAGGACTGTTGATGAAGATGTCCATGCCCTTGTACAGGTGATTGAACTTAACCTTGTAGATAACGCAAGGTCTCCAAAGCAGGTATAAGACTTCATTTATATTTTTCCTTTGTGCATTCTGCTTCAGAAAGCAACAGACAAGAGCAAGGCTAAATAATGGAAAAGCATAAGCATATAGTTAGGGTGACCTCGGCATGTTCATCATGCGTGTTTGAGCATGGACAAAGGTAATTTGAGCACTGAGAAACTGTACATGTCCCACATTTGGCTGATGTGGGAGGGAAAGTTATAAGCACAGAAGGGAAAAAACAGCTTACTCTTGGCCGTTTATAAGGCCACAGGGCCACCTTTGGTCCAGCAGTCACAGCCATGACCTTGGTTGGGCTGTGGTGGCTGTCCTAAAGTGCCTTTAGGTGCCAGTAGCACCTGCAGGTAACAAGCTCCCAGCTTAACCTCCAGCAATGACTTAGTGAGCACACAGGGAAACATTATACTTCCATTCATCTGTCATCGCACTTTTTCATGGATGTTTTGTTAATTTTGGTTCTGTCCTGTCCAAGTAAGTGCTTAACAAGGAATTCTGAACATGAGTGATCACTAACAATGCATATGAAATGTTGGAAGTGCCACATCTTGAAAAAGCATGAGTGTCCTAACCGTATTCTTGCCTGATTTATAAATAAATAAATAAATAAATAAATAAATATAAATAAAATACATGGCATGCAGTAATAATAGAGTACATTTTGCTGTTGTTTATCTGAAGAGATTGTCAGAAATGCACTGAGCTGGGCTGACTAACAAGGAAATAAGCTTATTTAAAATGCAAGGAATAAAAAATATATACTAGAGATTAATCCATAATAATTGGGTTAAATTTGTTTGATTTTTTTTGTTTGTTGTTAAATTTAATTTCCTGTACAAGGTTATTCTGTACTGTAAGGTAGACCATTACTGATAATGCCTACATCAAAAAACAATTACTTCAAATCAGTTTCATTCCCAAATGATATATATTCAATGTAAATAGAAGTGTATAAGAAACAGATTTATGCTATTAAGAATTTTTAGAAAATATTTTCAGTTATCTTATGAAATGAAAGAAATGGAGTGGAGGAACTATGAAATAAAGCCCTTTTCTCTTCTTCACAGTCAAAAGTTGAGTTTCAAAGAGCGGGTCCGGATGGCCAGCCCACGGGGTCAGAGCATAAAGAACAGGCAGTCTTCAGTGGGAGACCGCCGGTCCCCCAGCGCCGACATCGCCACAGAGGGCAGCCCCACCAAAGTGCAGAAGAGCTGGAGCTTCAACGACCGAACCCGCTTCAGGCCCTCACTGCGGCTGAAGAGCTCGCAGCCCAAACCTGTGGTGGATGGTAGGAGTTTGTCATGCCCCCTTTTTCCACTGTGTGTTCTTCCCAACCTGCTCACATGCCTGTGCTGTGAACAAGACACATATCGGTAAAGCAGGAAGAATCTTTATTTTAGGGCAGTTACCAAAACCTATTTTCAGAAAGATATGTGCTAGTAGGTGCTTTAAGTTTTACTCCTTACCTTTGGGGGATTGTGTCAGGTATGGGGAGGTAAGTGGCTTTAGCAAACAAAATGAGTGTTAACTGCTTTTATGTATTGCCCTCTGAAGGGTATTTTTGATGTGGGAAGGAACATAGCCTTCCCTGAACGCTGCCTCACCAGGGAAATGGATGCTGCCCCTCTCTGCTCTCCCACCTAGAGAGGTCCTCTCTGGCATCAAAACAGCCACCTCTGAGTCAAAGATCTTCATCTACAGAAACTTACCAAAATGAGGGCAGTGATACCCCTAACCAGGGAGCACTGAAGCTGGTGACAGCAGCCCTCTAACAGGCTGTAGCCAAGGGTGTCAGATGAGCTCACATTTTGTAGAAATGGGTCCTGCACTGAAAGATGTCTTCGCAAAGCTCTGGGTGCTACCACTCTCCCAGCAGATCTGAGTTTCTACATTGACGTTTTTCCCAGCTTACAAATGTTTTGTTCTTTCCTGTGGGAACCCCAGGCAGAAAATACAAGAAAACTGACGGGCTATGACAGGAGGCAGTGGTGCTGACTGTACGGGAAAGGTACAATGTAAATCAGCTGATCAAAGAGATGTAAATGTAAACTCTTTGTACAATGGCAATCCCACATGTTATGCCTAACAACTGTGGTAGAACTATTCAGATGGGAGTGTAATTTCACTGCCCACTTCCCTTTTGGAGCACATGTTATCACAGACACGTAGGTTGCAAAATGTCCACTGAACTGAAATGCTCCATCCCTCAGCTGAGAATGTCCTGCACAACACATCTCTTCAGGAAAAGCCTGGGTAAATAAACATTTCCTGGAGGGCAAACAAGACAAACTTACGGTGTTTGCTAAGGTCATCACTCCAGGCAAGCCCTTCCCCATGGAGAGCTCTCAGATGCACAAATCCTGAATTTGGCTGACTTACAATGATCTACTGCGGTGTACCAGGCACCACTCGATGTCCAGGCTGCATTCCAGGTTGCTTGCCACCCCCTGCTACTTTCTGGGGCATGGGCCCTGGCTCCTGTCCCACAGAAGCCGCCTCACCTGGGGTGTGTGATGTGATGCCTGCCTGGGTCTGACTCTGATGTGGAGCAGGGATGAGGCCACTTGCTCAGAAATGGGAAGTGAGAAATGCTCTAAGTACCAGAGTGAGGTTCAAGATACCCTTTCTAAATGTAGGCTTCCTACGTAATCAGCAGTATAGTGCAAGTATCTCCCAAAATACAAGCCAGAAGTGATTTCATAGGTTAAACCCCCATAACTTGCACTACGCCTGGAAGTGAACTAAGAAGAGAACAATCTGTTGAGCACCCTTCCAGGGTATCAGCGGCTCACTCCTGTTCCAGTCCCTCAGCCTGCACCTCACTCAAGTATCCATTTACTTTTTCATCAGCCCATTTGTCACAGAAACACTTCCTAAGTGTCGTCCTGTGGTTTGCCCTGTACATGCTGTCGTTTATAGCAGTGATCTGCATGAAAGTTCACCTCTCTTATTGCCTCTGATAGAAAAGGTGGCATAAATGGCAACTTGGATACTTCTGTAGATAAATGATAATAACAATAACAGAGACCTCACTGCCCTGCGTAAACCCTTATAGATCTTTCCACTCCTCAGGGTGAGCCCAAGCTGTTTCCTTGTTAGCAGTTTCCAGCTACTTAGTCCACCCTTATGAACTAGGGCCAACAGATATGACCAATTTCTCATCCGTGGCAGAAGGAACAGTCTCCATTGTCTCCAGCTTTTAGGCAAATGCCAAGTTTCCACTCTGGGACCCGGTCCAGATACTTCTAGGAGTGCTATCATCAGACTGATGTCCATTTTGCTCATTGCTGACAAGCAGCTCCCTGCTACATTACCCAGTCCAATGAAGGAAAAGACAAGCACTACCAACCATGATGAATTTTTTTTTATTTTTTTTTCCATTTGTGTTACCTTTTTCATAGTCTGGTCCACTTTGACAGCTCAATGGAAAGGATCTGGAGACTACATAATTAGTTTAGAACATCTTGCATATTTTCACTGGATGAAAACATGATATTTGCAGCATTTTAGTAATATCTCTCAGTTGTCAGATCCTCCAGTTTCCTTCTGGAGGTATTCTTTGGCCAAAGGATCAATTATTTTGGTGTGCTGAGCTTCCAGCCAAACTAGAAGCCACCCATTTCTACATGGAAGTCTACATGGAAGTCTGGAAGGCTTAATACCCTTAAGCAGCTATTTTTTCTGGTGTTTATTTTCTCTTTACACCATGTTTAAGGGGAAAAGATGTGACATTTGTCCCTTTTGACAGAGGCAATATGGTATAGGTTAACCAGTGCAGGGTCAAAAGATTATATCAGCATTCTAATGGAAAAACAGCCTTTCACTATGAACTTCACCTTTCCAAAGAGAAGACATTCAGATATTTGGAACAGGATCCCCAAGGAGCCTGGTCACAGCACCAGACTCTCAACAGCACTCAACAACACTCTCAGACGTATAGCTTAATTTTTAGGTAGTTCTGTGTGGAACCAGGAGCTGGACTCAGTCATCCTTTGGGGTCCCTTCCAATTCAGATCATTCGATGATTCTATGATTTGCTTGACTTTTCTTTAGCTGTATGGACTTCAGAGTTGCAAATGATCTTCAGTCAGTGCACATAGAGGAGGAGCTACCTCTTTATGAAGGTGAAGCATACTAAACGCCACAAAAATAAAACAAAAGAGCAAATGCATGAGTAGAAGGTTCAGAAAGAAAGTGAAATTGTGAACGTGTGAGAGTGATCTATGGCAGATAGTTAACGGAGAGATTTTGCAGGATTGACTGAGTTCACCCTCATAAAGGACATGGTTGGAATCTGGGCCAAATCAATCAGAAGGAGACTGCTAGAAAAACTAAACATGACCAGCTAGGAACTGTCATGTAAAGAAAGGTTTCTAATTCAGACAGGAGCTTACAGAGGTAGCTAATAGGCTCACATGAGTGAAAATGTACTAGCCTTCCACTTAGGCTACACATCAACAAAAGCTTACAAACACCCCCCTGCTACATATTAAAACCCCTGAAGGAGGGTTTCTTGTCAGAAAGCAGAACACTTCAGCTGGCCACAGGTACCTCCCGAAAAGATTTTGGCATAGCAGTCTTAGAGCAGCATGACCAAAACTGTTGCACAAATGCTTTTATTTATGGGTAGCGACAGTCCTCTGAAACTGCCTATAAACCATTTATTGCTCTTGCCAAAGTGGGCCTGGCAACTGCAGCAATTATTTCAGCTACATATGTGCATTTGCAAATTGAATCCAAACCTGAGAGAGCTTTGATGGCTGGAGAGAGCTTTGGTGGCATGGCTGCAGACACTCTGGAGCATTTAACAACAGTGCAAGGGAGCTAAATTGAAAATTAAGACTTATGTAATCTGATTTTAAAAATATGCCCAGTCTCCAGTGAAATGTGCCTTGCAGCTGCCAGAACTCTTGTTGAAGATGAGACCTGCAAAAATTAATTAAGGTGCCAGGATGCTGTATTTCCAGACCCTGTTATCAGTTTAGAAGGGACTTATCGCTACTAAGCAGATCTCATGGAAGTCTTCACCATTCAACCTCCAAAGGCTTCAGGAATGGTAAATAGTCAAGTTTTACAAATTGTGAACTGAAAAGGATCTGAGACACATCTGAGAATATTTTACCAAATGGTGAAGGGTTAAGAAATTGTGTTGCTTATAGGGTCATGCCAAAAGAAGTCTTCCCAAAAGAAGGTGCTTGAATCACTGGTGGCTGTTCAGCTTGTGCACGGGCATTGGATGAAGGTTCTGGCTGAGCCCTAAGCTGCACAAGCTGGGACACACTCCTGTCCCCATGTCCTCCTCACACAGTTTGTGTCCCTGCCCACCCGAAACAGGGACCCTACACCCAAGCTGCCCGTGGGGAACAAATGGCCTCAGGCACATGAGCGGTGGCCGGTCACTGCTGCCGGGAACACCCACTGTGTCAAGCAATTAAATAATTGGGCTTTTTTCTGCTTGCTTCTTTTTGTGAGGAACAGCACCTGCTGAAATACTGCTCCAGTCTTGCATGGCCACAGCTTTAGTAATGAGTTGATGTTATGTTGGGCATGCAGTCCTCAGGCAGGGACAGAAATGCCCTGCTGCGCTTGAACACGACTGCCCCATGCTTCTAAGCCTCTGCATGAGTTATTGTGCATTTGCTGTAACCTAGAGATGTTGTGTGGCTTTTTGAATAAAACATCAAAAGCATTCAGCACTGGAGATATTACAAACATATTTCATTTGATTAATTAAAAAGAACTCTCTAAGGAAATATTTGATTTCTGCAGCATCCCTGAACGTTATAAGCTCACATGACCTCTAGCTTTTCATTCCCTACAGAGTACTTGCTCAAAATCCTCAGGGTAGAGTATATTACAAGAGCCACGGAAAGAATGCAACTGCGCATTTCAGCCCCCGTGTCCTCAGTTACTACCATGTAATTTATGTATTGCAAAAATGACAGGTTTTCCTTTCAGTAGCACAAACATCTTGACCTCATAGATGGTTCACTTGAAGTGGCAAAGGTCCTTAGTTTAGTTGCTTTTGGATCTTGTTTAGCTTAAATTTGCTGATTCAAAATGAAGCTGTGTGATGTCAAAACAAAGCTGCTCAATTTGTACAACCCAATGCAATGGGACTAAATGACATTTTATTAGCAATCTATCAATTTGTGCTGGACAATAGATTTATTTTTCTTGTGATGGTTTAACTCGATGATAGAGCTCTCATTTATTACAATTGTAACTAGTAACGAACTAGGAAGATCTTAAAAAATAATCTCACATTCTTATCTGAGCTCTGAGTCATTTTTTTTGTGTGTGTGAATAAGTATGGTCCATCAGTTTTGAAAAGTTATTTTACTTTATTCCAACTAAAGTTCTGTCCATATGAGTCTATAATTTAGACTCCCTCTTTATCATATAAGTAACATCATAACTAACCTGCCATACACCTTCGCTAACTGAACTGAGTGCTTAAGTGTGGTCAGGATTAGCAAGTGGTGATTAGCCAGCTCAGTTCAGGGAGGGAAAGCAGCAGATCACCATGCAGAAGTATTATTTGCATGCATTTCAGGTAACTTCATCTGTAGCAAAGAGTAAATAAATGAGTTGAGAGGATACTCATAAAACTTTCCAACCACTGTGTAACCTTCTTCCACCAAACCTGAAATATTTGAGGAATGTTTTTATTGTTATAATGTGTTATTGTAGAAATCTTTCACGGCTTTTTAAAATGCAGGAATCTCTCATGGCTAGCAAAATCTAAAGCTGGCATCCTCATCTCTCCCTTTCCTTACGTCTACCATCTCCTGCAAACAGCAGGACCAGGATGTAGGACCTATGTTAGGTCCTCTGGACTACTGAAGAGTGTATCAACTGACATGCAACATGGATATGCAAAGAGACAGCCAACTAGGCATGACATTTATCTCATTAGTTCACAGTTCTATATCTTATCATATATACTTGCAACTTCTTTTACAGATATAACTTATTGTGTGTAGTGTACACAGAATAACAGAGCTGTGTGTCTATAAGTACACTAAAATTGTGTGTATATGTAAGAAAAATTGCTTTAGAATAACCTAACATTTTTCTTGCTCCTGTCATGTGGCCATCTAAACTTGCTGGCTAGCATGTTACTATTTATAATAAGATCAGCAATTTTAACTGCAGAATTATTTTGCATATAATTAATTGTTTTTAGAAAGTCTCCTGGTTTTTCATATCATTGCTCAAAATGAAAAGGACTCCTTTTTAATTAAGTTGTGGGAGCTGTTCCATGAAATTTTGCCAGTGCAGAAAATTTTTGAGAAGTGAAATAATAACTAAAGATAGTTGAGAGTTAGCAGGGAGCATTAGAATTTTAGATATTTGGAACTTGTATGCATTATTTTATGTTATTATCAGTTATCATATGATAACTGATATAAATTAGGCTTCTGACCTTAAAAATTGCACTTACAAATAAGGGAGACTATATAACTATACAAAGAATATGTAAAAAAAAGAAAAAAGAAGAAAAAAAAAAAAGCCTCTCTGCCAATCCTATCTACTGTTTTTGCTAAATCTGAGCTTTTTCAGAAATGTTCATGCATCTACAAAGTTTGCTGGGGATATCCTTTATACTGTTCTGCTTGTAAAGCAGAATTCAGAATTCTATTGAATTTCAGTTCTGATGTCCTTTTCTGCTCCCCATCCAGAAATCTTTGCCACTTTAAGGAGAAAAGAAAGGAGAAAGGTATGGACTAAGCATATGGCACTACTGCACTCCACATAGATACCATGTAGGGTATCAGGTTCTGCACAAAGGAGAGGGAGTTCTTAAGAGCTGGTGGAGTGAGGCTCTGCCTCTTCTTCAAGGAGGTATCAGTTTCAAATGTCTTCAAATTAATAAGCTTTATTCTTTCTTAATTTTGCCACTTAAATACTTCTGCATACTTTGAGGGGTTTTTGTGTTATTTTCTAGACAAGTATTAAACAGTGAAAGTGAAGAGCACATCACGGAAGTTTACTTGTCCTGCCTCCTTCCTTCTTTTATGATTAGAAGAAAGTTTGCCCTTTTTTTTTTTTTTTTTCCCAGGGATCAAGGAAATAAATGCATGATTCACTCCCTTGGGCCTCCTTTTCTGGCCTTTGCTCTGGAAAGCATGTAAACATGTGCTGCTGCCTTTCCCTGTTTGGGGGAGCTTTGGGCATTCTTATCATTAAGTGTGTGATTAAGTTCCATCCCAATTAGTGTTGCTTTTTTCAGTTTCCTACACAGCTTAGCAAGCAATCATGGTAAAATAATTTATGTGAAGTCTTTACTGAAAGAGAGTCAGCTTGTTGATGTTTCAAAGCAAGGGAAATTTTGAAAGAGCATCACTTCTAGGAGTAGTGGAGGAAACTTGTATTCATGCTTCAAAAAACAGGAAAATACTGAGAGCTGGTGCAGAGATGAAAAGTTTCATGAAATACTTAAAGTTACTAAGCTGAGTTGCATTTTATTTTAATAAAGGGACATTGTGTGAACTGTATGAACATAAAACATGAAAAGGTTTGTACTTAGGATAATTTTTTGAGGGAAAATAGTAATTGAGATTTTGCAATACATTCTGTGCATTATGACATTTGTGGAAGTACTATAAAACATATACAGGATAACTCAATTTTTTTTAGAGAATATGGGCTGAAAACTTATTTCTCCACAGCAAATGCTGAGGGTAAAGATAGGTACTTCCCAGGCAGTGTGAAAGTGAGTGAAATGCACTGACTTTGTGAGCATCCTAGGCTTGAGCAAGGTGCTTCAACCAGCTGACCTCTAGAGCTTCCTTCCAAACTCAATGGCTAAGAATTGTTTGGACTTCAATTCCTGTGTTGAATTCAGGATTTCAAATGGCAGTTATAACTTATAGCTTGCTGTAACTCAGCACCTCTACAAATTAGGCCGCCATCTATCTTTCACCTTGAATCATGCATTAAAATGAAAATTATTCAGAAATCTCTTTCAAATAAGTGTTTTTTTCCCCAAGTTGAAACAAGGCTGTGATGTAACATGAATAATCGAGGGTCATCTGTGAACTGCCAGCTTTGGGCACCTATTTAGGTTTTGTCTTGTCTAAAAGGTGACTACTTAAACTCAGCAGAATGGTGTAGATTACCCATACAAAGAGCTTGAGCTTCCTCTTTCAGAGGAAGACTGAAGTACTTCTGTAGGCTTCCAAAAACTAATCAAAGGGTCTATGTTGGGATCAACGTACCACTGACTATCATAGAATCTTTCAGGTTGGAAAAGACATCTAAGATCATCTAGTCCGACCTTTAACCTAGTACTAAAGTCCATCACTAAACCATGCTACTAAGTTCTAAATCTACACATTTCTTGAAGACCTCCAAGGAAGATGACTCAAATGGCACTACGTTGGGTGTGCTTCCATAGGGCTATTCATGGTGCCTACACATGCACTTACTAATGCTTCATTTTTGTTGCTAGCATATGACAGTTCCCAGAAAACAAGTTAAAGAGTATAAAATCTTTTCTATTCTGTTCAACAGACACATAATTGCTTGAATGTCACTGACATCTAAAGCATGGAGCAATGAAGGTGATCAGAGCAGTGTCACAGTTTTCCCGATGTCAAAGCATGTTATTAAACAGAAAACACTTTTTAAAAGGGACACATGATGCTTACAGAAATAATAAATCATGCTTTGTGTGTAACTTTTGCACCGAGCCATGTGAAATGGAGCTACAAACATTTTTTTTTTTTGCTGGTGACATATAATGTTACAGAACAGTGTAATTCAGAGCAGTGTAATTTTTAGCCTATTCATGTAGGGTGATCATAACTAACTGGAGTTTGCAAGACGAATGCATAAATACTGTGATAAACTGGGAAATATCAAGATGATTTTAATGACTTGTGCATGCCTCTTTCTATTTGTTGGTAATTGCTTATTTGCTATGTGATTAAATTAAGGACTGCTCTTAAGGAAGAAGGAGGAAGAAATTAAAAAGTGGCAAAGACAAGACATTAGCACAAAGTAAATAACGTCAAACTGTGAGATAATGGTGGCTGGCCAATGAGTTGTGAAATAAACACCAATTTAAACATTTATATTTTACAGATTGAAACTTATGATCAAAACACATCCTAAATTGTAAAGATGCTGGTATTAGAAAAGGGGAATTGTTTCTGGATTCTCCAACCAGCTGACAACCTTTCTTGCAGGGTTATGTTTAAATTCTGTATATTAGGAGGCTCTCAGGCCATTGTCAAGACCAGATTCACAAGCTGCTCAAGCAACAGATTTGGAAGGTCTGTTTAGAAGAGGCTCCTAGAGAGAAAGATGGACCACTGCTGACCCTATAGTGGCTTGGCAAAGCCTGAGTTCATGCAGAGCAAGTGCTGCCCAGGGTTGCCTCTGGAGCCTACCTGGACCATCCATGGACACCTCGATGGAGAGCAGGAGACACGGCCAAGGAGTATAGGGATGGAAAAGGGAGCAGACACATGCAGGGCTAGGTGTGACCTAGCACTGAAAGGTCTACCTGCCCATTTAATGCTGGGTAGGAACCTCTCTGAGGATAGGCAGCAGAACAGAGTGGGGTTTGTCAGAGGCCACAGCTTGACCCCGTCTGGGAACTGGCAGTGCTTTTAACAGCTGGAGCCACCACAGAGGCCAAACTGGCCCCAACACAGCCCTGACCTCAGGGATGAACTTGAGAGGGACAGAAGCGATAGAAGTACATCTCACCTCATAACTATGTTGTACACAACATGAGCTTCCACTGGAAAAATTCATCAGAATGTGAACTTTGATTTCAGTGGCTTTTTAAGCTGGATTTTTATTTTCCAAATTCTTACTATGTATTTCCCAAAGTTTTTCCCAAGTCTGCTTAGTATTATACAGAAACATGAATGTTTCCCATATGAATCAAACAAGTTTTATAGCTTTTCGCAAGTTTTATTGACATGTGGTACTGAACGCCTGCTATAATGAGGGAAATTCATGTCAGTGGGAATATTAGAAAGAAAAAAATAAGGTGATTTATTAGGAGCAGTATCTCTTCTTAAAGCTGGCTTAAATTTATAAGAATTTTCCAGCGTCTGTCTAAAGATTTTGCTGATTTTGTATACACATGAGAGCAACATGAAACACTATAATTGCACCACACTGTTCTCAAAACAGTTCTGCAAAGATATGCTGCATTAAGGAGGCCCTTTTATTAATGACACTGTACTTGGCAAAGGACCCAGGAACCGTATCAGTGAGATAATCATTAGAAACATGTTTATTTTAAACTTTCAAGCCGGAGTCTCCTTTTCCACTGGGGTTACATAGCTGTAGCTCTTCTGACCTAAGCAAAATTATTCCTAATTTACACCAGCATAACTGAGTAGGTTCAAACCATAGAGAGCCACTGAAAATACCAGTAGCATAGAACAACTTTATTTTTCATATGGCATTTAGAAATGAGCAGGGATATTTCAGCTCTGGGAGAAGTAACTGGAGAGGCTAATCAGACTTAACACCTGGAAAGTTAGTGCCATATACCCAGCAACTTTGGAGATGGGATTTTAAGTAGTGTGTATACTTAAAAAACTAATTGCATAATTTATTTTAGTTAATTACATGTTTTGGACAGGGATATAAAAATTAGGCATGACAGGTGGAGAGACATATACATTTTATCTGTAGGATAAACAGAGTCAGTAGGAAAGCTTTTGAAACAGTGCCAGTAAACATCATCGTAGGCTTGACTTGCAACAATAGCAAGGAAGGGAAAATTCCAGTTTTGTATGCAAATCTCATTTTTACAATTAAGGTTCCATTTGATTGTTCAGTATGTGTAATTGAGGACATTATTAACTCGTCTGTAAACCATCTCTTTATATTGTGTTAAGTTGATGTGTTAACGATAAAATTTTGTGCTCTTTGCAGCAACAGTAGCTGTTCCTCATGGATGTACCAGTTCAGCAACAGTCAAAAAAGAAAAGATATTCTAGAGGGTAATGAACTAGCCAAAGTTCTGGTTTGCCACAGATACATGGCCTTAGACAAGCCACTTACTGAGTATATCTCACTTTCTTTCTGTTCAAAACTACACACTGACCCTTGAAAGCTCTAAGTTTTGTCAAGGGTAGTTTTAGTTCATGAGTCATGGAAAGCATAAAAGTGATCTTTGTTGTCTTTTCCTGTCAGAACAGTGCCAACCATGAGGCTACAGCAACATAAGATTAAGGTCTTATAAGGAATTAAAAAATGACACAACTTTATTTTCCAGTTCCTGTCCAAAACTGGCCTTTAAACTAATGAGCTTTAAATTTTAAGGGCTCTTTAAACATTTTAGGTCATGACTTGTAAAGTCATACCTCATCAAAATAAATTATTATGGCCAAAAATTAAATCTGTGAAGACAATACAGTAATACCAGTTCCTGAATGTGCAGCCTAGTACAATGCTGTTTATTATAAGATAGTATTCCTAGTAGATTTAAAAGGTGACATGCATCCTTCCATGATTTCTTTGTGTACTGAGATAAACTGGGCCCTTCTGAGATTTCCAGTTTATTCACAAATGGTAATCCTGCAAAGGCGATATTAGGAAAGTATAGAGGATCCATTTTTTTTATTGAGCTCATTCTACTTGAGCTCTTATTGCAAAGACTCCAATGTCTACATGGCTGTGAAGTTTAAGGAGGCAATTGATCCACGTTGCTGTCATTCTCTATTCATTTCTGGCAAAAAGGTGCTTCATTTATCTTTACCTGGAAGGAAATGTTGGATCATTCTACAGACTCCTTAGTCTTCTGGACTTTTTCTTTGTTTTAAAAGTCAGGTTCATTGATGGTGGTAAAAAATATAACAATTTAATATAACTGTAGTGGCTTTTGCCTCTGCCATTTACATCTGCTAGCTCACTGCTTTTCCTTAAGACAGTGAATGTGATGAAAAACAGTGAGATGTCAGGATGAGACATACCGGAACTACACTATTCATTTGTATGAAAAATAACAGGGCTTTCTTACCCTCTAACTTTTACCATTTTCAGTGGGGACTACCCAGTCATTTTATGACACAAGCCTCAGCACAAACAAGTGCATCATACAGCTCATAAACTGATGAATCTCTCTTACTTGATTTGTAGTCCCTATTTTTCTAGAATCACTGTGCAGGCAGCTAGAAAACACTAAGGAAGGCATTTTTAAATGCTTGCTGTTTAATCCACTCTTGTATTTTGCAGCTGACACCAGCCTTGGAACAGATGATGTTTATGATGATAAAGGGTGCCAGTGTGATGTATCAGTAGAAGATCTCACCCCTGCTCTTAAAACTGTCATCAGAGCAATCAGGTGTGTAAAAAATACTGAGTGAATAAATATTCGAGATTCCTGTAATTAAGATACTAATTAAGTGCATGTCAATAAAATGGCAATTAGTTGAATTTATTATTATATTATTACATGGCTGTATTTGTCACATAACTAATGCTAATATGGTTTACTTATTCTTCCTTTTCATCTGTTTGTGTTTTGTTTTTGTTTTTGTTTTTTAAACTGGAAATATTTCATCCATTCCATTAGCAACTTTTCAATTTCTAAAAATATCACATGATTTGACTCCGAAAAGAAAGAGAATAATGAATGTTGGTTTCCAGTATATTTCCTGTAATCCAAAATATTGTATAGAATTTTGATGCAGTCTTACTGAGTGTATATCTCCTTGCTTTGAAAAGTCACTTCCTTCAAAAGTTTGCATTTTTATTGCATTTCCATATTCCTGAAACTGTCGTCTGACTTTTACTGCAACTTTCTTCTGGTAACAGCAGGATAATTACATTCACTCAATTGTGCAAAACCTTGCCTGCCACTATCCATTGAACTAAATATAACCCCGATGATTTAAGACTAATAGTTTCCTTCTTTTCCAAGAAAGTAGCAAACTGCATTGAAACTTATAAAATTACCAGTATTGAAAGCTTAAATTTAGCATTCACTCTCCTGAGGCTGCCAAGGCTCTTAATCTTACTGAATATTTTGCAGCACAAGTCCTGACAGGCAAAATTCCCACCATAGGAGTAAGTCGAGAAGCAAACAGAGCTCGGTCATCCCCTCTGTGCCAACAGCAAGCCTGATGCTCACGCTGGGGGATGACTATATCACAGTTGCATTAGTGCCCCGGCATGCCTCTTCAGCAGGCAGGCAGCAGCCACAGGGGATTGCTGCAAAAATCTATTGAAAGGTGACATTTTCCTAAAGGGGCATTCTTCGCCTTACTTCTCCCAGTGCTATGGGAAGAATGAACTCGAGCTCTTTATCAATTAATTTCATACAGTGATAAGCTACAGGCTACCTGTATTTCTTTCTCCTTTTTCCACTGATTGCCACTGTAGACAGATAACTGGCAAGGCAGTTTCTAATTCTCTCCTACAAGCCAAGGCAGCTTGACAGATCACTTGCAGATGTCTGTTCCTACCGTCTTTCCAACCTGCCTGGAAATGACCTCCCAAGACGTGTCAGATACCAGGCCAATGCCCACAGCCACTGCAACGGGCTACTTAAATGTCACCACTGTGAACAACCTTTTGTCAGCAGCATTGCAACAGCTGACAGAAATCCTTATGCACTGTGGACATCCAGCTACAAGGCAGACCTGTTCCTTTGAATGAAAAATGCTCAAATTAGGAACAATCAGCATAATCTGTTGGCTCTGGTTGCCAAAGATTCTTGTCTGTAATGCTGCATTTTAAATAGACTGGTTGACTCCGGGCTCCAAATGCGCTTTGCCACTGTATCAGCAAGCGGTGCCAATGGCCATCTCATCCTTAACACTGTCCAAATTCCTTGATGTTTTAATACTGACTAAATTAAGGGAGCTTATTCTTAAAGGCACCACTGGACTGATTGTTCAATGCACCACCTGTGTCTTTTCGCAGAATCACAGAATGGCTGAGGTTCAAAGAGACCTCTGGTTCACCTGGTCCAACCCCCTGCTCAAGGGGCACCTGGAACAAGTTTTTGGCTTTTTTTTTTTTTTTTTTTCTAATTATCAGCTCTAATGGAAAGGCACTGAATTTAAATGTCATCATTGGCAAACCTCCTCCATGGTGTCCTCCACAGAAAAGTTATAAGAAGAGCAAAGATGCAGAAGTCTGAATGTTTCAGACATGCACTATTCAACTGATAAAAGTAGACTTTTTAGATTACCTCCAACTTTTTCTCTGTGTGCTTTGCTTACCAAAGAACAACTCATTTCATCACTGATGTTGAGAATACAAATTTTGCATCTCCACTTGCTATCTATCAATTAGTCATGAATCTCTCCCATTTCCCCCTGCAAATGTTAGTGTTTCACTAGATTGTAAACAGTACATATATCTTTCTTCAGAAGCACACCTTTGTTTGAGATCTGTGAAGCATAATATACAATTATCTTCAGACTTCTGTTAAATGCTATACCTTAGTCTCCCAAATTCAAGAGACTGGAAATTCAGTTTGTCAGATAGGTGATACTCCTCTTTCTTATTACTCAAAGTGCCTTGTTACCTGACTACACTGGGATCTATGCAAACATCTGAAGAAGGATCTGAGACACTGCATAGTAATTGTAGAGTTTCAAGATGATAACATCTGTCCATATGGAAACTTGGTCCTTCATTTTGAAGTTTGTTTTTAGCAACGGCTTAGAATTGCAAAGGAAATGGGGGAGGGTGGAGGCTGCTTTTCCTTTCGTGCTGCTATACAGGAGCAGATGAAGACAGAAGGTACTTGAATAGCTTCAGTAGAAATGATGCAAAAAAAAACAAATGTAAGCACACACAGTTGAATCTGTTCCAGCTTCACCACCTTGAAAAATCAGGACTCCCAAGCAGTCCTCCTGAAGGCTGGCTGTGCAGACATGCCCAGTAATGTTTCAAAGCCTCCAGCTGAGTCTTCTCCAGCCCAGTTTTTATGCTGCCCCCTCCATCTTGTTTACTCTAAACTCTATGTCAGGACAGACCAGCTGAAGCAGTAGGGAAAGTAAGGGAAAAACTGCAGTTCTTGCTAGCGGTATTTTTGTAGCACTGATCAGCTGGCCCCAGTCTTGCTGTGAACAAAAAAAAAAAAAAAAACATTAATATCCTGCAGTCTGAGCTCCTGGAGACTTGGCTGTGCCCATTAGTTCGCAATTATTTAGTTCACAAGTATAGAAGAGAGACTAATAGGACAAGGATACCTTGTTTCAATATATTATAACATCTCTGATCATTTTTTCATGGCAAGACGCACTAAACTCTGTAATACTCTCCACAACGGAAATGATGGTATTATTGTATTATTTATTTATGAAATACAAAACCAAAGTTGAGAAGCATAAATAAATATGCAATAGGGAATAGCTGCAATGGCAAGAGGAACCTGCTGACCTAGGAGGTCTTTTCTCTCTTTAACACTAGTGATTGCATAGATATATTTTCATTTGTCTTTAATAGAAGATGATAGTAATAATAAATTTAGCTAAATATAACAAGACATGAGGATTCTTGAGGTGATAAGCTGTACAGTTGAATAATCATACATATTTAATAGCCAAAGAAGGAAAATATAATTTACTATTTTTGCTGAGTCTTAGAAATGTTTCTGCAACCCCTGTAGAAAATACTTTTAGCAGCCATTACGATCTTGTTCCATGGTGTTGATTCAGAATCCTCTTTTAAATCCCAATGCTTTGTATATTTTCTGCTCAGATGGTTTTCAGAGTTTATGCAAGTGCCTTTAGCTACTATAGCACCATGCCTGGGAGCAAAGAATGTCTTTGGCTCCTAGGTGATGGGTTAGTACAGGTCAAGACTCCAGAGAGGAGACAGTATTGGCCCGTCTGCCCTACACATAGTGGAATTAATTCTCCATCACTGTTGTCTCCTCTATATTGGATCCTCATTTCTTCTGCACAATGTAGTTTAGGATTATTTGGCAAGCTAAGGGTAGAGAAATGGAAGAACCAGCACAACTAAATCTGTTTTCCTGTTGTGTAGTGAGTGAGCAAACAAGCTGTGGGTACCTCTTCTAGCTGTGGGCAGAACAACCTACCCAGATTTAATCTTTAAGTCAGGAACTAAGTATGAGTTTGCCTGAAATCCCAGTGCAACGATGCTCCATTTCTTCCTGAGATAGTGACAAGACTGACAAGATACGTGTTCAAAAAAATAATGTGGGTATGACAGGGCTGCATGGAGGGTTAGAGATGTTCTGACTCAGTGCCAGTCTCAGTGCACTAATGATAAGCGTAATACCTTTTAATACTCTAACGGGCAACATGAATGGAAAATAAAATACAACAAGTGCAAAGAGAGGTATGAAACTTACACATTCAGAAAACACTGTAATTCTATATCAGTGCCGGTGCTTCATTTGACAGCAGTTAAATGAAATGGATACCACTTTTGGCTGCTAGGGGTCAGCTCAGACAAAAGTTGGTATCAGGCCTTTCACTTTCTAACAATTAAAAGGGCATGTAAAGATACTGGACCTGTGTTTTAGGTGTTAACTGGTGAGGAACCATTTTGACATACCGGTCTAATTCAACACATAATATTTTTTTTCTGTTCTCCTCTGGATGCATCATGGAAAAAGGCTGCTACTCATGGCTAATCCTCACCATAAAATTGGCACAATACTGACTTAGGCAGGCTTATACAACAGTGTATCTTCTACCACATTATATCTGAGTTATAAGAACAGCACATGCCACCATAGCATGCAGCAATTTAAAAATAGAATTAAAGTAGAATTAAAAAATAGAATTAAATAATAGAATTAAAAAAAAAAAAAAAAAATCATGAGAAGTACACGGTTTTGCTCTTCTGGGTTAATTCTTACTTTAAGATACTTATTTCAGTCAGCGCTAGCAGTTAAGTAGAGCCAGCAGCGACTCGTCTATTTTCTGATGAGTCTGGTTTGCCCCCGTGTGGTGTAACCAGAAAAGACATGTCAAGCTCTATCTTGGTTGCTTTCTCTATTCCTGCCGTTCGTGTTAAAGGCTAGGGGACATGAATAATTTGTGCTCATTTTCCCTTTTTTGCACAGGTAGGTTACCCACACGTGTCTGCCTAACTGAGCCTTTTGTTTTTATCGTACACCAGAACAAGTCACTTTGTATTCTAGAAGCAAAAATGAAGGAGGCTCAAAAGCTTTTTATTCACAATTCAACTACTATTTTTGCATATGCTCGATATAGTTGTAATATTTTTTCCAAACGGGTGTTGAAACCTATAAATCTCAATTACATTATTTCTAGATACTGAAAGACAACTGAGCTTCTAAAATTGAGAGTAAATAACTATGGAGAATAACTACAAAGCAGCTGCCAGGATCCATCACTGAAAGAGTTCACGTTTTACGTTTCTTAATTAACTTACGGGCTTTTATAATGCCAGCTTTTTATAACACTTTTATTTTTCACAATTTATGTAAGATTATGTGTATTTGAAGCAAAAAGAAGTAAGCAATGAGAGTCCGTTCCAAACACTGCTGAAGTTAATTTAGATGGCATCATGTGAGCTAATACCCAAAACAGAAATGGTATAGTTCTGCCTCATTGGGCTGCTTTCAGTTTGACTTCTGAACATTATGAAGAAACTGCCATGATAACCAAAAAGCTGTTACAGAGCTGCAAAGCAGTGATGAAGATTTTTGTGCACACTGACTAAGAAGCTTCTATGGCTGTTAATAAAATTAGTCTTCTGCTTCTTCTCTTGTAAAGTCACCCATTAGTGATATATTCAGTTGTCTTCACTTACCCTATTAATTCTCTGGCTCTGCTTTTCTAATAGAGTTTCATATTTTCACTTATATTAAGAGAATGAAGTAAAAAATTGTGATGACCTAAACAGAGAGAATAATAACAAAAGAACAATACTTTCTTGCATGTCAACTACATCATTTATTCTTCATAAGCTGAATAAAGAACGAGATTGCAGGAGATTGTCTGTGCAGCCACACTATTATGAACAGAACATCCTGGCATCATTTGACAGCTAAAAGGAAACAAAATCCATATCCCAGCTTCAGAGACCTTCAGATTACAAAAGACACCAAAAGCTATTAGTCTGTAGAACTGTCTCACAATGGAAAAGAGGAAAGTGCGTCATCATCCAACATATTTAAAACTTCATGGAGATCAGCCCTGAACTGTCAAGCTGATGGACTGCTCTTAACAGGCCTTTTCCATTTTAATTTCTATCATCAGAATCATAATTCAAGCTCTATACTAGTGACAAGCAATCTCATTTTTAATTGGAAGTTACCAGAATGGGAAATATCAACAACCTGAGCACTGTGGGAATAAATAGATATTATTTGAAAAAACATTTGTGTATAATACAGAAATCAGTAGAGGTTCGCTATGCACTATTAATCTGACTCTATGTATCATGTCTGTCCTAACTATACAAAGTATGGTTTTCCTGACATTCCACTAAACTATTACTATGGGACAGTGTTTTGGATTTGTTATCATTCATTCTCTTACAGCTACTAAATACGCAGCATAATAATCACTGCCATCTGCTCACTGTCATTTGCTTTCCAAATTTGTCTCTTCTATTATTTCAGATTTGCAATTTAATATCAAGCTTTTCATTCTAAGAAGAGCTACTCAGTGGGCATCACTTTTCCACAAAATTAGCATAGAAAACTTATGTAAAGGTTACATTCCAAAAAAAAAAAAAATAGGCCATCCATCAATGTTGGATACTTACTGTTATCCCATACATAATATCTTTTGCAGTACAATTCAATGTACAATTCAAAAAAAAAAAAACAAAGCTAGCATAAAAAAGCAGAATAGGTGTATACTGATCAACTAATCACACTCTGCACTCTTTAAAATCATGCTATGTGGTCTCTGTTACATAATAATTCAAAGGGATAGGTACCACGTGTAAGTAATTATAAAATTTGTACTTATAAAAAGGATTTTTTGAAAGAATTCACTTGCCTGAGCTGTATTGAAACTATCTTCAATGTAAAAAGAGACTATCTGACAATATTTTGACAGTGGAATATATTGCATTGTTTTGCAACTGCTTTGAAGATTAATCTGCAAAATGCTTTTTCACCAGAATTATGAAATTTCACGTTGCAAAGAGAAAGTTTAAGGAAACACTTCGTCCATATGATGTCAAAGATGTCATTGAACAGTATTCAGCAGGCCATTTAGACATGTTATGCAGGATCAAGAGTCTACAGTCACGGTATGGAAACATTAAATTATCTTCTGCATAAGCATCTTGTTATGCCATTCACTGTACAATGAGTATTAGCAACGTTTAACATTTTTGTGTTACATTTGGGCACAAAGTGTCATCCATGCTTAAGCCCAGCTGTGTTCAGAACACAGCTGAGCCAGAAATTAAATTGTGTGTGAAAACAAACAAAACACCATGTATCTCATTTGTCCCCAGAAGATGGAAGCCTGAATGATCAAAAAAGTTATCCTTTATCTGGAAAGTTTATTCATAAAGAGAGAACTTAAGTCAGGAGGCTGCCAAAAGGATGAAGTCATCATTGTTAACTGCCTTTCTCCCACCCTACCCTTTCTTTTCACATGAAAGAAATCGGGAACTACACGTAACGTACCGGGTCAGGGAGCGTATTTTTATGTTCTCAGTTCCCAGCACTAATAAAATAACCATTGCATCATGTGTATTGCTGGCAGCATCGGGGCTTAGACTCCTGCTTAAGACTCAATGCTGATGCTCTGAAGGGAGACCTGAGGGTGGTCTCTGGTATGTCTGTTCCTCTCCAACACCAGGCTGCTGGGGAAGGCACCCGCTCTCTTGCCTCCCTGCAAGTCCAGCCCTGGCTCTTCCAGTTGAAGGTTAAGTTCTGGCCTGAAGAAAAGCTGTCTGTGATCTAATGTGTAAATGCTCAAAAGTCTCTCGTGTTTTTCCTAAATTTTCCTGAAGGACTGTGACTTTAATGCTTAATGTACGGATTGAGCAAACACTTCCATATTATCACCATTTTGGGGGATCACAGTAGCTTTTAATTTCTCTTACAGTGTTGACCAAATTCTTGGGAAAGGACAGATCACAGCAGATAAAAGAAGCAGAGAAAAGAATACAGCAGAGAATGAGACAACTGATGACCTCAGCATGTTAGGGCGTGTAGTCAAGGTGGAAAAACAGGTAGAGTCTTCACCATCTTCTGTGACTGTGCTTTTGTCTTGCTCTGTTGCTTTGTCTATTTTATTGCCAGTTTCAAATGACGAACAGTTAAAATATTTTTTTCTGATAGCTGTTTCATTTACACGTTGACATAAAAGATACATGAATCATATTACTTCAACTGTGTTCCATGTACAGAAAAAATAAGAAAAGAAAAATTGCAAGGTACTGGTTCTTTTTATCAGCTTGCTTATGAAAAATCTATAGCTACCAGTCTTTTGGCATTATTTTTCATGAGTCAATACCTCATATCAAGCTCCTAACATTTTTCTCTTCAGTGGTTACATTTTCCTTTTGCTTGGGTTCCACATATTTAAAATTCATATTTTGCCTTAATATTAACCTTTTCCTCTCCTCCTGTAGGTACAATCCATTGAGTCAAAACTGGACTGTCTGTTAGACATTTATCAACAAGTTTTGCGAAAAGGATCTGCATCAGCGCTCACTTTGGCTTCATTTCAAATGCCAGCTTTCGAGTGTGAGCAGACTTCTGATTATCAAAGTCCATCGGACAGCAAAGATTTGTCTAATTCTGCACAAATTAGTGGATGTGTATCCAGATCAGCCAGTGCCAATCTGCCTCGTGGCCTACAGCTTATACTGACACCAAATGAATTTAGCACTCAGGCTTACTATGCTTTTAGTCCAGCTATGCATAGTCAAGCAACGCAAGTGCCAAACGATGGACCTACAACAGCTAATAACACATCAAACCAAATAAACCAGGCAACTAAGCCAGCAACTCCAACAACATTACAAATACCACCTTTCTCATCAATGAAGCATATCAATAGGCCTGAGCCCGTTCACATTATCCCTGTAACCACGCAGGAAAATATTTCTGATGTCACCGCTTGCCTTGTTGCATCAAAGGACAATGGACAAGTTGCGCAGCCCAGTGCAACAAAGGATCTTGCATGGAGAAAAGGTCTGGATACAGAAGGGGAACCTTTGCTCTCAGTTAAACCTGTGGTGCAAATGGATTTAGGAAAATCTTTATCTGTACAAAACCTTATACAATCAACAGAGGAACTTAATGTACAGATTACTGGCAGTGACTCCAGTGGTTCAAGAGGTAGCCAAGACGTGTACTCCAAATGGAGGGAGTCAAAATTATTTATAACTGATGAAGAGTTGGAGACAGAGGCAGGAACAGAGACTACTGAAGCCATCTCTCGACCGTTAGTGGAAACAACTCTCTCTACTGACTCTCTAAGGACTGGAATATCAAGATCATCTCAAAACATTTGCAAGCCAGGGGACGGTACAGAAGCACTCAGTCTGCTCCATGTCAAACTTAAATAACAGCTTGTGGGCTTTCTTCGTTGGCTGGGTCATTCCTCTAGTCATACATATCATAGCATGAACTGTTTTGAAAGCCTTTTTAATATGATAAAATCACAAAAATCAGGATGAATCCGAAAAGCAGTTGAATGAGCCCATATCTTCTAGTTGCATGAAAATGCATGTTTAAGTGACGGCTAAAATTCAGATTTATACCTACAGTACAGCAGCCTTTTGTGTAGTACGGTAGGTTTAAATAAAGAGTTGCCTACAAAGCTAATGCTGCAGGATATATCAAAAAGCAAAAATTTGAGCATTTAGACCTAGTGCCGTTTCTACAGGGCAGAAGTAAAAAACGTAAGTTTTAAAGCACTTTGCTTCTGAACTAATTAAATATATATATATGTCCTGATTTAGACGATAGTTTATGTTTACAACAAAAAAATTATCTACAGCTGCTAGCAAGGTACCAAGGAAACCAGATATATGGGATTAGAAATGGCTGCCAGTTGCAAGATACACACATGAGCTCATCAGCAATCAGTTATTTTTAACTCTGAAAAACAGTATGTTGATATCCGTCCGATTTTTGGTGATTTAGTGTTGTGACAAAAGTACCCGACACACTGCTACCGTCACATTGTTCTTTATAACAAGAACACTCTTTTGTTACAAAAAGTTTGTATCGTAAGGGTCGGGGCTGGCCTCAAAAGTGGATAATTTGGGTGACTGCACTAAGAATTCAGGGGAATCTCTCCTTCTTCCAGTCTCATTGAGGAGCTGTCTCGTAAATCCGAAACATTTTGGCAGCAGTACGTGAGGGGAAGGCGCAGGCACTGCCTTTGTTGCAGAAGCAATGTTTCCTTCTGAGGAGATTTTGGCAATCTGCCTTGCAGTCACTACCTGATGCCGTGACGGTAATTCATAAGGCTGGGAAGGGAGGGACGAAGAGGAACTGAAATACAGAGTAGATCTAAAGAGGAAAGAACAGGGAAGAGGGAAACACAACACAAACAATGAAGAAAAAAAAAATAGAGATTTAGATGGGCAAGATGAGAAATGATCCCAGAAAACTAAGGATGAAAGGTAAAGAGGCAAAAATATTTTTTAAATACCAGCCTGTCAGTGAGTACTGTTTCCAAAAAGGCCATGTAGGCAACCAGAAATGGAAGTAGGGAAGACCACTTTACCTGAAAAAAATTGAAGGCAGATTTTTTGGTCGTTTTTTTTTTTTTTTGTGCTTTGGGTTTTTGCTTTTTTGTTGTTGCTTTTTTGTTTTTGTTTTCTTTCTTCTTTTCTTTTTTTTATTCTTTTTCTTTTTAGTAAAAGGAGAGGAGGAGAGAGGGAAGTTGGCACACACTCTTGGGACAACACTGTGTCCCAACCACAGTCATTTCTTGAGAACTTTCCGAGAAAGGATCTTCAGACTCTTTCCTCCTAAAACCTGAGCTTTCAAATCCAAAGCCTACATCAGACTGAGCATTCCTGCTTGATACATCCTCTTTTTTTCATATTCTACCTACACTTCACTCCTGCTGAGACGCAGGAGCAGTGTTAGTGCCTATCTGCACATCCCCAGCAAGGTTTCACCCCTGGAAGAACCCTTGCGAAGCCTAACCAGGCTCTCATTCTTCCCAGCTGAACAAGGTTTTTGTGTGTTGCATACCCCAAAATTTATACCCTATCTGCACCGCAGGCTTGTAGACAGCCGGACTTGGGCTCAACTTCCCTCTAGCAGCAGGAACAGTGAATGTATGGGGGTGCCAGTGCCAGCTCACTCAGGGCAGTGTTTTCTCAAGGCCCAGACCTGCTGGGAACTTGCTATGTACATCAAAAATGTCACTCCAGTCTTAATCATGGCTAAATGCTATAGATTGTATCGTGAAGGATCTGTTTACTATGAAACCATTGTAATTTCTGCTTCCATATTTCCTTTACAGAAGTATTCCTGGATATTACATGATAACCTTATTCTGTGAAAGTACATGCAAACTGTAGAGTGTATATATTGTGTCATTATATGGGGTCCACGGATGGTACACTGTGCTCCATGGCTCACACCGGAGCAACCTTCAGCTGTTAAATCCTGAAAGACACCTTGAAGCACAATTTCCTCACCACTGATTTGCCATATAATTTACCACACTCAGCCTTTCCTGTGTTCTTTACTGTGCAGTCTGGTTATGCTAACGCCTGATTACAGCAGTAATTTTGTGAGGATAAATAGATTTATTTTTTTTTCCACATCTCCATTCATTTAACTATTAACCTATTTGAATGTCTGCATTTCAGCCAGGCAAATCTAAAAGTTTAAAGTACTATCCAAAACCTAAAAACTCACAAGTTTGGGGGCTTTTCTTTCTTTTTTTCTTTTTATTTTTCCCTAATGGTTTATGGTGCCTTTCTTGCCTTTCATATGAAGCCTCCTGCCAGCCTAAGTCCTGGCCCTTAGGTCCAGGTCAGGAGCAAGAGATGAGGCACATGGCAACGATGTGCCAGTAACAAAACTCCCTTCCCCTCCTTGATGAGACAGAAAACTAAAGGCATCATGAATTGGCCTCCAATCTTCCACCTTCATCTGCACGAGCAGATCGTTGCACCCCCACTGAGCCAGGCAGGAGGCAATGGGAGAACTTAGCATTGGCTCTGACTGTACACATTCAGTACCAGAAGCAGGGCCTTGGGTTTTGCTGATAATTTATCTCACAGAAACTTGGTATTTTTGCCTTAAATGACATGCTTGAGTCCTTCTAATTTTAAGTTAATTTATTTAATACAATGTTGTGCACAAAAGAATGAATTCTATAAATTATGTATGAAAATGTTAATGTCTTTACAAAGTACTAATAAATCCAGAAGATCATATCTTTTCAAATTATGGTTTAAAATCCTGATTTTTTTTTCTTTTATGCTCACCATTATTATTTTTGTAGCTGCAAGTCTTATCATATAGGATTTTTTTTTAACATAATATTGATAGAAAATAGAAAGAGTAGTGAATATATGAAATCCTGGAGAGGAAGAATTGTTTGTTTGGATTTTTATAAGCTTTGCTCATATTTCCTCATCAAGAGTTTCCTGTTTCTATGCTCTCTCTTTAAACGACAGTGTCATGACTGACAGTCATTCACTGGTTTCACAAAAGAAGGACCTGTATGGCTTTTCAAGTCTTGTCCTGAGCTGCTTATTAAATTCAAGCTCATGATAGCTAATAAAATTTTTTTGTGAGTAGGGACAGAGGACAAAATTTTTTTTCTGACTTACAATCCATTTGAGGGTTGTTGAAGAGAGAATTTGAACCTAAGTAAGAGCTTCAGGAATTAAGCCTTATCCAAATAACTGTTTTCTGATCAGCATGTTTCTTGTATCTGATTGAAGAGAGAACTGAAAAGAATAGTTTTGATGATTATTATTTGTTTAAGAATTTGTATTTGCTCCTGGCTTATATGATCTATACTTTTTATTTAAATATGAATATAGTGTTTTAGCCTAGGGTTCAAGATTGCAAAGATCATACACTTTTATTCACAGTGCCCACGGTTGTTACATATGTTTTTGAGATAATCCTACTTAAAGTGACTGCTGTCATTATAGTACGGTGATGAGTAATTCACCTGCTCTTCTGTGATAAGTCAAATCATACTGAATTGCTGATGTATAGTAGAACATCTGATGTACAGTAGTATTTCTGGATTGGGACCTGCAATCCTTACGCAAGCAAAAATTCTACTGAATTCAGTAAGAATTTTTCTTGAATCGGGAGCTGAGACTCAAATCCTTACTTTGTTGGGCATCTGTTTAAAGTGAAAATGGTAATATTCCAATTATTTCCTGAGGAAAATAATACTTAGCTGAATTTACCCATGTCACATTGACTATATAAGAGATAACGCACAAAGTACTGATGTAAAAAGGGAAGAAGATAAGGGACATTTTTAAAAAGCACAGAGAAAAGGAGAATAATCAGAAATGAGGAGTAAGCAGGAAAAGAAAATATAACAGCAAATGAATGAAAAAAAAAAAAAAAAAAAAAAAAAAAGGTTTAAAGACTTGAGGCTAAATTCATCCTTGGATGGCTTCACTGACTTCAATGAATTCACTGCCCAACTGGGTGAAGTTCAGCCTTCATTGGGATAACCTGGCTCAGTTCCACTGACCTTAAAGGAACTGAACCCACCTATACCAGGAATGAACTTGCCTCTCTGGGCCAACTTTTATCCTGACTCATATGTCATACAATCCTTTTGGATTATCACAGAATCATTAGGTTTGAATGAGATACAGGTCAGAAAAGAATTTGCCCCAGATATTTCTGCTTCACTTTTTTTTTTTTTTTCCAAGTGTGTTAATTGACTTAATTCAAATGGATTACAACATCACACAAAGTGCTGTCACTGTCTAAAAAACAAGTTAACTGGTTTTTGGAATAAGAATTGTCCCCTGCAGCGTCAGTGGAAGCATGTAATATTCTCCCGTTCATTCATCTGAATGCAGATGTGGCCATTCCCTCAGCTACACCCAGGACAACTCCACACATACTCGGTATCACTTGCTATTGGAAGCATTTTTTACTTCTTTGAAAGACAAAAAGCCAGCTTTGCAACAGGTTTAGAAAGTACGAAGGCTGCTTCCACTGACACTGCAACGGCATTAGCCAGTACATTACAATGTTAATTGTAACTTCTTGACAAAGTTGAATCCATATTGTTGTTAATAAAAATGATTTGAAAAGTACTGACCATGCTTACTGTTGTTTTTTTCTTTGCATTATAAGGTTGTATGGTGTGAGCACATATCGGTGCAAAACAACAAAAAAATATATTTTTTTTTTCCTTTGGATTTTTTGTAATTTTTAAATAAATAGACCAAAATACCACAAAGGAAATGTAGTGGTAAAAAATGCGCGCAAACCAGTCTGCCATGCCCAGTTTCTGGTCACTGTTTACACACAGTTATGTAAGCTCTGGATGTTTCAACGCCTCTGTGAGGACATTTGAGAGGCATTATTGCTTTCCCTACTAGGTAAGGGAATTTACTCAGGATTGCGACCACGGCCTGCCTTCCTCACACAGTTCCTTCCGCCGTTCTCCTGAGGATAAAATTTGCATGAAATGCTACTTTTCAGGATTATTGTTTTTAACTTTTTTATTGTGAGAGTGACCAAACACTTGTAGAGTCTGCCCTGAAAAGGCTGCAGAACCTCGCTGCTCAGGGACACCTCGCAGCACCTCACACGAGCCCTGTGAGCAGGTGCCGGCCAACCCGCCCACAGCCACAGCAGCACCAACCGCCGCCCCTAACGGCCGCCCACGGCCGTCTGAGGGCAGAGCGCTGCGTGGGCGGGGCCTCACCCTCTGCATGGGCAGCCATAGGCTGTCCCACCTCGGCTCCGCTCCGAGCAGCCAATCACTGCTCGCGGAGGCCCTGGCTCCTGCCAATCAGCGCGCCCGCAGCTTGAAGCCCGGCGAGGCCCGCCACATGCGCGGCGGGGGCGATGTCGGACTGGGAGGCGAGCAGCGACGAGGAGGCGCCGCGGCCGCCGCCGCCATTTTGTGCGGTTGACGCCGCGCCCCTCAGGCGGCCGCCGGCGCCCGCCCGCGGCTCTGAGGGAGGCGCAGGGGGGCGAAGGGGCTCTGAGGCGGCAGCAGCCAGGGCTGGGGGAGAGGAGTGGGAGCCTCGAGATGCGGGGAGCTCCCGAGGCGCGGGGCGGTGGCGCCTGCAGGGAGCCGCTAGCGGCAGGCCTCGGGCTGGCAGCGCGCCCCTCTGCTTCTTCATCAGCAACGCCCAGGTCAGGGCGCTGATAGGTAATAACGGCTGCACGCCGGCCCCGGGGGGCTTGGGGAGGCCAGGTAGGTGGGTGGGAAGGGGGGAGGGCCCGGCTGAGGGGTTTGGTGGTGTGGGCAGCCCTCAGCATCGCTGCCTGCCATCTCCTCCTGACGAGAAGGGCCACACGATGCTGCGACCCCTGGCATTTGTTTTGCATGGACTCAATGGGAGGCTTGTGTGGGGTAAGGGATGAATCAGGGAGCTCTTCACTCACCCAAGAGAGCTGAGGTTTGAAACCCATTTCTTTCAGCCAGCAAATCATAAGTGGGATGAAGCCCCTTTCTGTTCATGGCTTGTTCTTGAGCTGATTTTGCTGCTTTCTCTGTTCATTTGACATGCTTTTGTTTTCCCATTTCTTGCAGTTGCCTGACAAAAAACGCTGCATGTCTTTTCCTAGCAGTTCTGTATCATAAGTTCTTCTGTTTATGATCATCTGCTGTCTTACAGAGGTCTTGGGTTTTGGTCAAAACCAAAATACTTACAGCTAAAACTTAGTTTTTGACAGCGTGGCTTGCGTTGCAGATATTAAAGATTTTTTTTCTTTGTAACAGGTCGGGGAGGCACTAAAATAAAAGAGCTTGAGGCCTCTTCAGGTTCTCGGATACAGGTATAGTTTGCTGTGTATCATTCAGGCCAGGGCTCTATCAGGGAAATACTTGCTTTTGCTTCGGTGTAAACTGGAGTTTCCATAGGAAGTTAAAAGGTGTTGCAATTGCATAATAATTGCTTTTACAAAAACAGGCTAAAAAGGAGGATGAATTGAGGGAGTAACTTGACTGTATGTGAAAGTAGGAAAAGTTTACTATCTTTGTGTGTGTGTATGTTTTTTGTTTTTTTCTTTCCTGAAGTATGCAGGTTTTCTTCTCTTTCTAAAAGGGAATTAAAGAACCTTTCCTGAGAAGAGAAGTTTAATGAAAAAAAAATCAAAGATTATTTTCAGTATATATTTTTGTGTAATGCTTGTCTTTATAGTATTAAAAACTCAATGAGGTTTTACGAACTCAGGTTGTAAAGGGAGCCTTGGAAGCTGAAGTGAAGATCTTTGGCAGTGCTGCTGTGCAAAACAAAGCCAAGATGTTGATTGATGATGCAGTTGCAAACTGTGGACAAAACAACGTCAGAGGTGGGGCTGAGAAATGTAAGAAGTGTGTTATTGGGGGAGTGGGGGGTTGAGAAGGTATTTGTAGCTTGCTAGTGTGTTTTTTATGTTGTTAGTATTTTACCATAGTAAAATGGTGTACCATTATCCAAGATCAAGGTTAAAATCACCTCCTTGAAACAGAGATGTCAAGACTGTGAGCAGTTTCGTTCCTTGAACTGAGGGACTTCTGTGAATGAATAACACTTCCTAGGCATTTCCAACAATTCTAATAAGTGTTATATTGCTTGGTTTCTTGCATGACCAGTTTGAGGCCCCCCAAAATCCAGATATTCTTTCTAGTGTAAGTTCTAATGTAGTAGCTGTGCAGTGACAAAATTCAGTAAGCTTTTATAAACACAGGCTGTAAAGCAAACGTACTGATTACAGCGTGAGGCTGACTTGTTACTCCTTTCATGGGAGGTTAGCATTTCAGGTTTAATGTTGCACATCATGCCTCACTTTACTAGCCTTTAATGTGTTACGTGGATGACCATAATACTGTAATGACTGTATTTTAAGTTATTGCTTCAGGTACTGGTATTTGTCTTGCTTAACTGTACAGTAAGCTCTCGGGGCAAGAACCACATCCATAGTGGTTGCTCTGAGGCACAGATAAGGAAGAAAAGATCTGAGAGTTATGCTCCAGCGTTAGAATAAGGAATGGCATAGTTGTGAGTGGGCCAGAGGTAGACCAACATGTTTCTTTCAAGAGGCCAGGATTACATAATACTTCTGTGTGTGGCTGTGGTGTTTTCATCTATATTTCCTGATTCTCCACAAATTGTGTTGCCATTTATATCTCCAGTATAAAAAATCTCTTTCTTAAGAATTGTTGATGTCATCAAAAAAGGGATATTGAGTGTAATCACACTGAATTTTTGTCTTGGTGACATGGGATACTTTAGAAGTAAAGGTTGCTCCTGCAGCTGTTGAAAATAAAACATTGTTTGCATGTCATCTGCCTGGTTTGTGCTTCTCAGAAGTCCACTGCTCAACAAGTTTTCTTTATAGGTACAGAAGCAGCATTTTGGAACCTGTTTTTTCAACATCTTTAGCTACTTAAAAAGAGAAGCATTACTTTATCTGAAGTGTATTTGTACAGGTTCTTCTGTCAATGCTTCAGTCCAAGACCTAAGGAAGAGCTCTCTTTAAGTACTTTGTGTCTGTTCAAAATCACATAAGAGGTCTTGTAATACAAAAATAAAAAGCGTACTTGTTTTTTGATTTCATGAAACAGCAGTGTTTTGGTACCAACTCTACAGGAAAAACCTTGGATGCTGTCCAGCCTGAAAATTCACCAAAAAAAGCAGTGATTAACTGGGCCTCTATTCGAGAAAACAGAGCTAAACATGAGGCTATGAAGTGGGCAGGTTAGTTTTAAAATTTTGATCTTTGCTTGTTTACATGTGGTAGAAGTGTTGAATGTGTAAACATTTTAAATACTTGCTGGAAGTAACTGAATTTTTCAGTGTCCAAATTAAGTATTTGCAGTGAAGTGCTCGTGTCAGTCAGCATTTTTTGGAACAGTTATGAAGGACACTAGTCACTGTGACAAGTCTCCAGTTACTACTAATTTAGTATTTTTACTTCAGCCTTTGAAAATGCAGTAGTTTTGTAGTTGATTGTAGCAAAATGCTGAAAAGTGTTTAAAAAAAAAAAAAAAAAACTATGTATATTAGTAGAAATTATTCTAGAGCTTGAAACATAGAGAAGTGGTGCTTTTGCAGGTACTTCAGGATTTCTCTTAGCCTTCTGTTTTGCTTGAATGACCGTGGTCTACCATGGTTTTTGACTAGTCTTCTAGTAAAAGGCATAGAGTATTCAGATTTGGGACTTTCATCTTAAGCTTTAATAGACTGACCCTAAATGTGCAGCATTTTTTACTGACTTTTAAGTTTACTTTCTTGTGATTGCTTAAGGCTTGCCTCCAATTGAGAAAAACTTCTATAAAGAATCATCAAGGACTGCATCTATGTCACGAGAAGAAGCGGAACTGTGGCGGTAAGATCATTTCTGTAGAGAATCGCATTGGCAAAATAACTAAGGTATAAAACCTGTGAAGTGGGTGGTGAAATACAGAGGTAATTTCTAATGTTAGTGTCTCGTAATAATTTAGCTCTTAAGAACTATTAGGAATTAAATGATAACTAGCAGATATTTTTCCAAGCAACTAATAATACCTTAACTTTAGGGATTGACCATTCCTATGAAGTGTTTTATCTGGTTAACTTTCAGAGGGTGTTAACAATCGAGGCCATGCACTGTCTTTTAGTTGTTTGCTGCATGTCATGAGACAGCTTATACAAGTTTTCTAGGTTCTTCCAAAGTGTCTTATTCATGCGATAAATACTGCTTGGCTTCCACTTTTTTCCATATATTTTACCATCTTCAGAAGAAACTGCAACATTGATTACTGTTGTTTTTTCTGTTTATCTTGTCTTTACAAATACGTAGAAAAGCAGATCATCTGTTTCAAGTGATTCTGATCAGACCTGGTATTAGTTTCAGAGCTCCTTAGTAGTTCTAATAAAGCTAGTGGATGTCTTTGATTCATATTAACTCAAAGCACCTTTCATTGTTTTTCTTTTTGCGTTGCATCTGTTTTTCTCTTGCATTCCTACTGGAGAAACCTTTTTACAGTGAGTGAATTGACACCTGTTTCCATAAGTGTTTAAGTGTTATTGTCAGAACTAGTCAGGAGCAACAGAACATAGGCTCAGAGCATGCACTGAGGACTAGCACTTATGTTATAAACAAAGGAATGCTTTTCATCTAACCCATTAACTGAAGAGAAAGAGATAGGCATGGAAAAAGTCTATCTTTGCAAACATCAGAACTCGAATTACTCATTCTTTCTGAATCCGCTCACAGCTTGAAGTAAAACTTGCAGATTGGAATCTTCAGAAGAGGTCTAGAATGAAGATACAATACTGATACATATTTCCACCTTACTTGTGTAGGGACCTCAAAACTATAGCTTTTATTAATATATATATATATATATCCTTTTGAATGCTCTTTTTGGAGGTTGTCTTACTGAGCACCTTTTTACTAACCTGCTTTTATTTTTAGAGCACCCAGGGAGCTGCTCTGAAAGTATATCAGGAAGGCTTGAGCTAGAATATAGGGTTCTGACAAAGAAGCACAACCCATTCCTATGAGTTGATTTTGGGTAAAAGAACCTGTAACAGCTCTTAATTTATAATACAGTATAACAGGTCTGGTATGACCAGGCTACAGCCTATGTTAATATCCGTACATAGCTTCAAAGCATTCACAGTTCAGAAAGAGTAACTATGGGAATAACTCATGGACTAACTACGAGTCCTGCAGGAGAGGTTTTTCTGTAGTGCAGCTGTCTTGAAAGTTAAAAGAGCAGTTATATACAACATTAAGCATCTATTCAATGTTTCGTGCATATTAGGAAAAAATGTCAGAAAGGCACAGTCTTTTGTGTTAGCTTTGCTTCTTCAGATAGATTTTAAAGCTATTGCACTTCTCTAATTTTATACAGGAAAGAAAATAATAACATAATCTGTGATGACTTAAAAGAAGGTGAAAAGCGCTGCGTTCCCAATCCTGTTTGTAAATTTGAAGATGTATTTGAGAATTATCCTGATATCATGGCTAATATAAGAAAAATTGGTTTTCAGAAACCTACACCAATTCAGGTACTTGTTCAATTTTGATTATACTAACTGAACCTTAAGAGAAAAATGTCCAAGTATTTATTGTTTTATGTTAGTCCCAGGCATGGCCAATTATACTCCAAGGAATTGACCTTATTGGCATAGCACAGACTGGTACTGGGAAGACATTAGCGTACTTAATGCCTGGATTCATTCATTTGGATTCACAACCAATGTAAGGACCATTCACACATCTACATTGCTTATTTGTGGGTACTTCTTTTTCTGAAATGATGGCTATCTAGTAAAAAAATAATAGACTTGTTGGAAAACATACCAGATTTAAAACACAGATTCCATTATGTCACAATAACGGGATGCAGCTGTGTACTGAAAGTTTTGAGAACATTATTTTAAAAAAATCTGATGTCAGAAGTGACAGATGTTGTCTAGCCTAATACACCCACTTACTGAAGATGCTTTGTTGCAGATCCAAAGATCAGCGTGGAGGGCCGGGAATGTTAGTCCTAGCTCCCACTCGAGAGCTAGCACTTCAAGTAGAGGCAGAGTGTTTGAAGTACACATACAAAGGAATTAAAAGGTAACCTTCCTTCTCATTTGTTCACTTTTTTTTAAAATCACTTGTGGCTTATTTCACCTCTTAAAATAATTGCATTTGTTAAGAGAAGTCAGGGAAGGGTAGTAAATGAATAGTTCTTATTTTCTAGGATGTCTGTGTAGCTACTCTCACAATGAAAATCTTAAATATACTGTTGTTTTCTGTGTTGCAACTTCATTGCATCTTGTCCTTCATCCACAAACCTGCTGGTTTTCATTTCCAATATTAAGCAGACATTGCCATCTTTTCTTCCTTTCATGATTCCCTCTACTACACTTTGAGCTGAATGCTGTTGCTGCACGTTTGAGGTGGGATCATTCGATGTTGAGCCCATTATTTATGGTGAATCTGTCAGTCACACCTATTGTACTCTTTTGTTTTGATAATGAGATAATACTTCCGTAATATGAAGCAACATTGTGGTATTTATTTGAGAGATTCAGTTGAACCTTAATACTCTACTTCTGTAAATCGTTGTGTTTTTTAGTATTTGCATATATGGTGGTGGGGACCGAAAAGGACAGATCAATACAGTTACCAAAGGTGTGGATATTGTCATCGCTACTCCTGGGAGACTGAATGATCTTCAAATGAACAACGTCATAAATTTGAGGAGCATAACTTACTTGGCAAGTAGCTGATACAGAATAAGTAATGCACCAGCTGGGAAATGGTTGACTTAGTGTGAATTCAGGGTTTATTTTAGCTTTCTTTTAACGATCTGATTCTCAGTTAAAACACTGAGATTGATTTTGGAGGGGTGGTTCATGCCAAATGTGATTGTGTTGTAGAAACTGGGTATGTCGTAGAAATAGGACATTCTCTAGAGGGGGAAAAAAAGGCTTCTAGCACAATAAGCATTTTAAAGACGATAAATTATTGCATCAAATCTTATTGGCCATTTCAGAGTTCATCTTACGAAGATCAGTTACTAATAGATGAAATGCTGTCCCTGAGTTGTCTTTTTACTTTTCTTTTAAACAATTCTAATGACTTAAGAACTTAGAACTTGTGTGGTAAGGTATCACAAACTGATACCTGAATGTTTGGGTGACCCACTTTTGATCTTAGTGGGAAAACAGCCATGCTAATGTTGTTACGGATCCTTACGTTTTCACTTCATTCTTGCTTTTTGCTACATTGGACAAAATAGAATGACTATTTTGTAAAATACTTCAATGTGTTTACATTATTCGTGTGTTGCCTACTTAACTGATTACTTGTTGCCCATTTTGACAAGTTGGCCTACTTTTTCTCCCTTACCTTCCCAAAATTCTCCCCTCTACCAAGCGTTAAATTCTTACTATGCTCTTAATGAGTTAGCTCCAATTCTTAGTAATGGTTGTGAGCTTGTGATGAGGCCAGTGGTGCATCTGTAAAGAATAATCCAGGCAGACAGGAGAATAGCCTAATATAGAAGAAAAACACACAGTAAGCAGGAGGAAACAAGGCCTGAAAACCTGCTTTTAATACTATATAACATTTGTAATCTTCCAATACCAAGGCAAAGTGTAGCCAAACTATGCAAAGCATAGTGGGTGTGACTGAAATCGGATGCTTCAGTATGTGCATGATACAGTATAGTATGATACTAAGAAAAACAAATATCAAACCATAAAGTATGACATAAAGCAGAAGAAACCATTTGTTGTTATACCACTAGCAGTTGCATATCTTAAGCAGATTGAAATAAGGACCATATCTTGAAAAGTGGTTAGTATCTCATGCCTTTTGACTTTCTGGAACCACTCTGCTTATTTAGGTCCCATTTGAAAATGCTTTTTTTCAACTGTTACCTTATATTTTTCTGTGTATCTTCTTGTGCGTGCATAATAGGGAAGCAATTAGGGGAAAGAATATACTAGAAAAAGAACATAAATCATAATTCAGGTTATATAATAGGTAGATTAGAGTATCATTTTTATTATATATACACACGCTATATATATGTGTGTGTGTGTATATATATATAATATAGATAAAGGTAGTGTAAAATTTACCAGTAACTAATTTAATGAAAGAAATTTTTCACATGAAGAACTGGCCTGCAAGAATTCCTAGACAAGAAAAATAACTGCAGTAATATTAACAAACAAGTAAATATGTATTGGTAGTGAGAAATCTAAGATGATATCAGTTGGGAATGGGGGTTCGCTTTATAAACCAGGACTTGATTTTGAGGAATTTAGGGAGAAAAAAGTTAATAGATATTATATCTGTTATGGACTTCATTAAGCAGCTTTCAGAAATAAGGCAAGTGAGCATCGACTACTCTCGTCCATCTAATGTACGTCCTTCTCCTTTCCAGCAGAGTACCAGTGTGCTTAATAGCCTAGAAAGTTTCTGCTGTTAAAAGAGCTCAGTAGCCAGCTCTGTATGTGAAATTGGTGATGTTTCAGCAGCCTTGCCATTGTAATAGAACCTGAGTAGTTAATGAAATCTCAATGAGTCCTTTGAAAATAAAAAGAATGAAATCAGGAAATAGAATTCCTGTCTTCTGTTGCTTAACTTATGGTTTATTATTATTTCAGAGGTTTCCACAATTAATAATCTAAAAACCTTTAATAGAAGAGTACATCTGAAAAGAATAGATCTACAGAATCATGATAGTAGAGGTTACCATCAAAGTTCTGTAATTCTAAATAAGTGACTGGAAAATGTCAGTACTTCAAAGCATGATCCATGTAACTTTAATTTTCAGATTGAGTTTATCTAAATCAAAAGAGGAAAATGAGTTTTGCACGGCAGCCTTCTTTCTTTGTACAGGACTTAGAAAGCATTGTGTGCTTACATATTAGAAAAAGATCAATTCCCAGTAGTTGTACTCACTTCCAGCTCCCCTATTCTATTGCCTGATGAAATAAGTTTGAGCTCGGAGAATTCTGCAGTATACTAGTTTGAACCAGAATGTATGGTCTGTCTTTTCCTAGTTTTTAAGAGGATATAAATTGGTAACTGATATTTTGGATTGGTATGAGATCTTCAAGTTTAAGTGAGAATTGTCCTGTAAACTTCTAAAAACTTCCAACTGAAAGTAGGGGCTCCTCCCTCTTTGTTCTTGTTTTGTTTGAATTAGGTACCAACCAAATCAGTTTTTTTAAAAAAAAAAAAAAAAAAAAAACATGGCCCCTTCTTCATTGGCTTTGAGTGTTCTTAAAGGTGATACAGATTATTCTTATTATGCCTGCAAGATTAAAGAAAACTCGAGATTAAATAAGTTGAACAGGCTTTGGAATGAATTAGAGTAGATTCTGAAATTAAAATAGTTACCGGTAAAATTATCTCTTACAAAATGTCTTGCTGAAATATTATTTAAGGAACTAGACCCAAACACCTTGTTCTAAGCAGGTTTTAGACGAGGCTGACAAAATGTTGGATATGGGATTTGAACCTCAGATAATGAAGATCCTAATAGATGTGCGGCCTGACAGACAAACCATTATGACAAGGTATGTAAACATAGTAGTACTTAATGCTTGAACACCTTAACTTGTTCAGTAACTTTAACCTTGGGGGCGGGTGGGGGGGGAGGGGAAGTATTAATAAAAAAATTTATTAACCTACCAAGAGAATGGTAACATTTTTTTTCTCCTAATTGTCTATTTCACGCTAATGAATCTTCTGACAACTTACTTCTCTTACTGTTGTTTTATATCAACTGTATAAACAACTGTTTTCTCCAAAAATGAACTATTCAAAAAGGAAGGTGGGCAGGGAATGCTGTTAACATGAGTATTTTGATTTAGAGCTACTGTTTCAGAGAGGGGGGCGGAAAAAAGTCTACAAGCTTGCTAATTAGAAATCATTGAACTACTGAGCTCATTTTCAGCTTCATTAGAAAGGCTACATAACCATTAACCATACTTTTAATTTAGGAAGTTACCTTGAAATCAGATTGATATTTACTACTAGCATCTTAAAGCAATTTGTAAATGCTATATGAGCTCACTACTGTTACAGTGCACTCATGTTTCACTGGTATATAAGAAAAGAGGAGTGATGAAATTAACAAATTGAAGAAGATTTTGCACTGTATTCTCATGTTTTGTCATTCCCCTTTAGTGCTACTTGGCCTGATGGTGTTCGTCGCCTAGCAAGATCCTATTTGAAAAACCCTATGATTGTATACGTTGGCACTCTTGACTTAGCTGTAAGTTTTGAAGAAATTACAAATTTTGTTTTGAAGAAATTACAGTTAAACAAGGATTTTGTTTTACTTGTAAATATATGTAAGTAAATGCATAATACCTTAAAATCAAACTTAAAAATCATTTTATTTTAAAGCTTCATTAAAAGCTTATAAAGAACCTAAAAAAACTGTTCCCATAACAAGGTCCAGAAGTCTTAGACTTCCAGTAGAAGTTACAGGTTATAAAGATCAGTCAAATACTTGTTACATTTGAAAATTGTATTTTGCAGTGCCTCGTGGTTTTGCCTGAACCCTTGTTTTTGCAGCTGCCTTTTCTGTGGAGCAAATTCATGTTACTTACTTCTCCCTCTGAAAGTCTGTCTTCTCTCATGTACAGATCCTTATCCAGATCTGTCTCTTAACTGCTTTCTCAAAGAGAGTAAAAGCTCTGTATTAAACTCCTGGAGGCCATTTGTCTAGGGCAAAAATCGTTACAGTAAGAACTGTCTTTGCAAAACTTAAAATGTTTAGATGTAGGTGTATGCTAGTCATGCCTGTGCAGTTACCAGTAGTTGGCTTAAGCAGTTTTTAAGCAGAACTTACAGAAATGTTGCTTGTTCCAAGATCTCCCGCATCCTGGCGCAGAGACTTGTTTGCTTTTTAAATTACAAAAGTTTCGTTTTCAGTTCCACTTCTTAGCCATGGGCAATGAAAAAATAATATCCAGCATGCTTTTAGACCAAAGAAGGAAATGTACTTTTCATCTGTTCTGTTGGGAACTATGCTTTTGTCAAAGGGCATTACTCGTCAAAGACAGAGGATTGTCATCTGACAGATAACAGCTATTGCAGCTCCTGTCTAATGCATTCATCTCTTTCATAGGAGGTCTCTTCAGCTGAAGAGGTGACTTCTGAAGGGGTGGAGGGGAGAGGTTTCCCACGTGGAAAGAATCTTTTTTGTTAGTGGATTGATTCATGAATTCTTGCCACCATTTTATGATGCAGTGCCACAAGAATGTCCAGACGTTTATGTTACTTAAATAGAGTTATAAAATATCCCAAGTTGGAAGGGACCCGAAAGGCTCATTCATTGGGTTCAATGTCTGACTACACAAGACCACCCAAAAATGAAACCATGTGTCTGAGAGAGTTATCCGAGCACTTCTTGAACTCTGGCAGGCTTGGCACTGTCCCTACTTCCTTGGGGAGCCTGTCCCACTGTCCAACCACCCCCTCATTTCCTAATAGCCAGTCTGAACCTCTCAACACAGCCTTGTGCCATTTCCTCGCATGTAGTATATGTCAGATATTTTGTGGTAACCTTAAATGGAGTAAAGCTTTTATTAAAAAAAATTGTAGTTGGAAGAAGTATCAGTATTGATCACCACAAATAGTTGTCAGAACCTTCTTTAAAATCTTCTTGATTTCAAGATGACAATTGTTCCAACTTGCTCTGGATTATCTTAACATATGTTCACATTAGTAATTAAAAAAAAATGCTTGTCTGCTCTTAGCTAATGTTAGGAATACTTACTTCTCTTCATTAGTCTGTTGATCTGTACCCTCTGAATCTGCAAATACATGATTTGATAAAACTGTTCAGAGATCAGTTTTAACAAGTAAATCTGTATCATTTAAATTCCAAACTGATACGCATTCTAGTTCTTAAAGTTTTGTTGTCATATTGTTAGTTTTATTATATATGGGAATAAAAAATTATTTTCAAATGTGTTTCTAAGTAACATCCTCTTTGTTGTTTAACAGGCAGTAAATACAGTAGAACAAAGAGTTGTTGTTACCACCGAGGAGGAGAAAAAAGCTTTTATGAAAAGCTTCATTGACTCAATGAAACCAAAAGACAAGGTCATCATTTTTGTGGGAAAGAAAGTTACGTATGTAATTATTTCCCTGTATTACTTTTTTTTTTCTTTCCTACCAGAGGTGTTCTTAGTTCAGATGATTACCAAGTGTAACAGTTCTTGTCAATAGTGTTCTGGTAACGTTTATTTATTCTCCCAGACTGTTTTGACTAGTAGTTTGTACCCTTTTTAATATTAATAGTGGTGTGAAGTGTAAACTTCGCATGTTTGAAGTAGATGTTAAGGTTTTTAGTGACATGTCAATATGATTTGATGTTTAATTGCATACGTAGCTGGTGCAGACAAGACCTATTTGCAGGGAGTGTCTTTATACCGTACCTGAGCCTTCCTGATGATGCAAAAACCCCTCTCTCTCTGTTTCTTCTTTTGATACAAGAAAGTGAGATCAAACTTTGTAGTTTGGTACCCTCCCATTTCTCGAAGAGATGGATCTAATTTTACTGTATCATGCATGTGATTTTTCTTTTTTTAGTTCCTTAAGAAAGCTTTTGCTGTAGATGTGATGCAGAACCTAAAGCCAACATGCTTTTTCTCAGGAAAAATTAGTTGTTAAAACAGCTCTTGCCCATCACTGTTTGGTTTGTTTGATTTGTTTGTGTAACTGGAAGGTTCCAGGCCTGACAGGAGCTACTACCCTTAGGGACTTTCGCAGAAGGCTTTCCTCTGAATAGATCTAAGCTTTTATGTGAAAGATTCTCTCGAGCATTCAGTGTGGGCAACTTCTGGTTCTTGCTTCCTGTCTGGTAGGTTCTGCGCTTCTAGCTATTAAGCACATAAGTAAACTTTGATGGGTGTGTAGAAGGGCTTCAGACTTCTGCTCATCACTACAGTTTTACTCAGAAGTTTTTACTTCTTTTGTAAAGTCAGAAGCACTGTTCTGAGACAATTTACTGATAAAAAAGGGGAAAAAAAATCCAAGGAAGTCTTCGCTTGCTAAGACATTCCTTTATGAGAGAGGATTAGCTGATGTGGTAGGGGAAAAAGAAGTGTAACTGCTGAAGTACTGCATTGCAGCAATCACAAAACTCAAGTGAATACTTGAATGCATTACAATCATGGTGGATTTCTGTCTATGTAAAATTGCAAAGGTCTTCCTTGAAGTAGCTACAGAGTGATTTTCTATACTTCAAGTTGTACTTTGTATGTATAAGGCACACCATACCTGGTGACGTCTTCTGTACCTTAACAGTGTAGTTGATTGATCTCCTGGTTGAGACTTTTTGGCTGCATGGGTGTCTGTCTTTGCTTTCCAGATTCAGTGTTTCCATTGAAGGTCTCTTCTGGTAAGAAAGACAGAGAAGGGCTTGAAATAAAAGCATATAAAGGAATAAAAACCTTGGTTGGGAATATTCTGTGCTTCTTTCCATGCTGTTTTATAATAATGTCACCTGATTTAGGTAGGCTTTTGTCCTGTCTTAAACGTTTAGATGTTGTTGGCAAATTGTTACCTTTGTTATCAATCTAGATGCTGCATGCTTTCAAAATAACTATTGTTTTATTTCATCTTAGAGCTGATGACTTAGCAAGTGACTTCAGTCTCCAGGGAATTCCAGTACAGTCTCTTCATGGTAACAGAGAGCAGTGTGATCGAGAACAGGCCTTAGATGACTTCAAGAAAGGTAGACTTGTACCTAAACTTGGGCTAAGCAAGCCAATACTTCCTAAAATTTATCACATGCAGAATCTTTTTTTTTCTAGTGCAGTGTCTTTTCACTACAGAAACTGAAAAACTAGAGCTCTGAACGGTATATGGTCACTTTGTTAATCTGACAAATCCCCAAAAAAAAAAAACAGCAAGCAAAAAGTGATTCCTCTTCAATAAAATTTAAAATGTCTAAGAGCTAAATTATTGAAGTCTTAAACAAATAGTTGTTAAGGCTTCTGTGTTTTTGGTTTTTTTTTTTTTTGTAATATCAGTGAGGCATACTTTTTGGTTTACCTGCACCTTGTTGTTCTACTTGTCATTTTACTAGTATTTCTATTTCACATTTTGGGTGCTTACTTACCAATTAGCACTGAAACAACACTATGTGAGGTGCAACAAGTACATATTTACTTTTATGTGTTGAGAACAGGAGTATTATGCACTAGGAAACCGATAGACTAGAGCATGTTTTTTGTATATTCCATAAAATCAAATTCTCCTTCTGCTGTGCTTTAGGCAAAGTCAGAATCCTGGTAGCTACGGACGTAGCATCCCGGGGCCTTGATGTGCATGATATTACTCACGTTTTTAACTTCGACTTCCCTCGTAATATTGAAGAATATGTTCATAGAGTTGGTCGTACTGGGAGAGCAGGGTAAGTGTCTGCAAGAAAACAGTAAGATGTTATTGATCAATGTCAGTATTTTATGCATTGCATAGATGTAGCTCTAGAATTTAACAAGAGAAACAAGTGATACAGAATTGGGGGGTGAAGCTTCCAGAATATACCAAAGTATGTTTTATGTTTTGAAATACGTTCATTAAGTTTCAGGCGAACAAGCTTTCCAATTTTCTGTTTTTTCAATTAAGTAGTTGGGATTGAAAGATGTTTGAAAACTAATTTAAATGTGGAGAAGACATGAAGTGTAAAACACCTTCTGTATAGATATTCTGAAATCATCTTCCTTGTTTATGTCTTCAGGAGCTGCTCAGTTGTTTAGTTTCCTAGGCAGCTAACTGGGGGCAGGAGGGAGGGCGGGCAACTTAGTTTTCCACCAACCATGGTGGTAAAGCTAGCTAGTCAGTAGGACTTTCAAATACTGCTTTCCAAGTCTGGAACAAATGTGATTCATTTCCTTGTTTTGTGTGTGTACATATTTTGATTAAGATCCTAATGCATGTCTCTCCTTAAATATGTTCTTTATGCCGAATTTATTGTCTGTAATACCTAAATTAGTTGTGGCTTTGCTAAGTTGCTATATTTTGACCTGTATAAAGTTACTTTGTCAAGTGCATAGCAAATACTCTAGCCAGTTTTAACCTAGAAGTTTGTATTCAACTGCCTGCAGTTGAATTTATTACTGTCAGTCAGAAAAAAACTAGCAGTATAGATATCTCTTGTTTTGAACATCAACATTTATTTTGTTCCTTGTCCAGACGTACTGGGGAGGCAATAACACTTGTCACTAAGAAAGATTGGAAGGTTGCATCTGAACTGATTGATATTCTGGAAAGAGCAAAGCAAGTAAGAAAAAATCTTACTCAGTAATATTTATATTGGTTCTGGATTACCACCTGAAACAATTCACGGCCTACTTATGATGGCCTACTTACGCTTTTCTGGATGAGTGTCTGTCTGCTATTCCAAGCTGTATTTCTTGCAGGTGTTTGTAAGTAGTATGAGAACTAGGAGTATAATTTCTCTTCTTTTAAAAGAACCACGCTTCTCTTTATGCTGCTAAGGATATTGGCAGGCTTTCTGGGCTGCGAGTACCCATTGCCAGCTCATGTTGAGCTTTGTATTATCAACACCCCTAGGTCCTTCTCCTCAGGGCTTCCCTCAATCCATTCTACACCTAGCCTGTATTTGTGCTTGGGATTGCCCTGACCTATATACAGCAGGCATATATGGCCTTGTTGAACCTCATGAGGTTCTCACAGGCCCACCTTTCAAGCCTGTCCAGGTCCCTCTGGATGGCATCCCCTCCCTCCTTGCATATCAGCCACACCACACAGCTTGGTGTCATCCACAAACTTGACGAGGGTGTACTCGATCCCGCTGTCCATATCAACAACAAAGATATTAAACAGCACCGGTCGCAATACCTGAGGACCACCACTCATCACTGGACACACGGACATTGAGCTGTTGACCGCAACTCTTCAGTGTGGCCATCCAGCAGTCCGTTCATCAGACCCACGCCTCTCCAATTAGACCAGGCTGTCATGTGACAGCACCGTATGCTTTGCCCAAGTCCAGGTAGATGATGTCCGTTACCCTTCCCTTTTTAACCAACACTATAACCCTATTGTAGAAGGATGACTTGCAATACATATGGCATGCCATTGTATTTTAATGGCACTGGAAATGTTTCTTCAGCTGTTCATCATTGCTGGAAGATGCATTTTTATCTAAAATGCAGATGTTTTACTTAGCTGTTAGTAAGTTGTCCTCAGATACGGTGATGCTGGCATATTGAAAATCCACATACACTGTGCTGATTATTTTTCAGTATATGTTAGTATATTCTCATGTAACAGCTTAACTACGCACCTCTACAGAAAAGCAAATCTAAAAAGGTGGCAGGAGCCAGATAACAATCTAGTTTGGGAACAATAAGTTACGTATTTTTAAAGTCTAAAAGTTCAGAATTTCTTAAAACGAAGCTTGTTCTTGTGATTTGTTCTTATCAGGTAGTTCCTGATGAGCTTATTTCAATGGCAGAAAGATACAAAAAATTCCAAATGGAAAAAGACATGGAATGGGATATACGAAGACCTCAAAGAAAGCCCCTAAAGTAATTGTAATCCACTGGAGGTACAAAACAAAGTAAGTGATAACAGTTTGTGTTAGCATTAGCATCTATGTGCTTGAATTTAGGATTTTTTTTCTGTTATTTTTTATATCTGTTCTATTTTAAATAGTGTTTTTTAAAAATACCTTAGAAAAGAAAAATGGGATTAAATTTATATACAAACAAATCTAGTTTTGTGCTTTGACACTACCTCGACTTCAGTCTTGGGAGAGTTGTTAGTTATTTCTTGTGCGATGTGCATAACTTCTAAAGTCATCATATAATGGTTAAAATTAAACATTGTGGACTTAGTTTTTTAATTGTATGTATTACATCTAAATTTTTTTTCCTCTTATTTTCAGAGAACTGGATTAGTGAATGTATGCAATGTTTGTCAGTCTGACTAGAAAATACTGTACTTTCATGCTGATACGCCACATCTGCAGGGCATGCAAAAGTATTTCAGAGGATAACGTAACTATTTGAAATCTGTTCTGTTTTCAGTAACAGATGTTTGCCAAAGTGACTATTTTATTTCCAAGCTAACACTAAAGGTCATTTTTGCTGAGACTTGTCTCAAGCTTCTTTTGAGAGAAGTCTGCGTTTCCTCCAAATGGAGGAGGCCATAACAAGAAGCATGTATTCGTAGCCAGATGAAAAAAGCAGCTTCAGTGTTTCTACTCCAGGGGGTAATCGTCTCGCTTAAGGAAGAAGTGCACAGTTTACTAGAGTGATGTTAACAAAGTCAATAAAGAGCATCTTAGGAAAATAAACCTTTGAAGGTCAGCTTCCTTTCCGATAAAGTTGATCCATACTTTACGCTTGAATGTCGGGTTCTGTCCCCCCTACTGTTAATGGTAATGGGGCATATTTTCACTCTTTTGGAAGTTTCTTGGAAGGGGCTATTCCTATACAAATGATATTTGGTCTGAACTTGTTTACTCAGGTCATGTGAGTAACTGGAAAATTAATAAACTGAATCTAGCGAGATGAGTGTTTTAGTAAGGTTATTCTCTAAACATTCCTCTTCCCTTTCCTCTTCTGTATTTGTTAATAATTGATATGAAATCTGGGCTTTATTTTAGCCTGTGGGTATTTTGTCTTCAAAAAGTAGGGTAAAAATACAGACTTCCCTGGGCGCTTTTTAAAACTACATATATTAAAAAAAAAAAAAGGCAGCTCTAAAATGCTGTGTATTTATCAGCTGCACAATTTTAGTAGTAGGAAATGTCATAGTCCTTTTTTCTTAACATACTTGAGAAAACTGAGCTGAATTCTGTCCAACTCTGAGTGTCGGATTCAGGCTACATTTTGGTTTTGAAAACCTTTTACAGAAAGACTCCTTCCTCTGTGATAATGGATTGAAAAAGTACATTTTTCTACAGGAATCTGCACACAGATGGTCATTGGCACAGTAACTTTCATGTTGGATACTGATTGCTTCCCTTCCAAAGTCCAGTCAAAAGCTTAATTTCCAAGGCAATTCTGAAGACTCATCTTTCTGAGTTACTTCAGGAATGTAATATGATTTTGATACTGTATTCTCTTTTTGCTCACTGTTGCCCATGATAGCTCTCTGCAAAGCTCTTCATACACCCACTTGACCTGGAGAAGTAGTTCAGTTTTATGTACAAGTAATTTCAGTTACTCTTACAATTCAGCTTTTTTTTTTTTCCTTTTTGAAAGCAGGAGTGTATTCTGGATATTCTGCAATGGATTTTAATTTTAAATAAAATTGTCATTTTTTCACTTTTAACTACACAATGCTGTCATTGGTGCCTTTATATTTGGGATCATAATTACACCTGTGAAATTGACTATTGCAAATTCTTACATATGTTCCTTGTATAACTTGATAGTTTGCAGGTGAAATCTGCATATGGATAGGGAAGATAAATACAGTTGCAATCAAAAAAGGGGGAGAGGGGGATTACTCGGCCAGCAGGTGTACAGAGACTGATAATGAGCTCAAAGGATTCCATGACACACAAGGACTTGTGAGTCTTTGTTTATTAAAGATTGTTACTTTATTATAAAGTACTGCAAATCACTACTAGCAATACTACTAGCAATAATACATGATTAATAAGGCAAAGAGCTTTTATCTATGTATATATTAGAGGCACAAGTATTTGTGTATATATATAACAAATACTAAGGATACAGTACTAATTAACAGTAGCAGCAATTACAAGTAGAAAAGTGATTTGAGGTAGGAAAGTCAGTACTATACCAGCAGAGTGATATGTGCCATCAACCAGAACCCCCCCATCCCCTTCTGCAAGGCTGCTCTTCAGCCTCTCATCCCCCAGCTACAAAAGGCCACAAAGCTGGTGAAGGGCCTGGAACACAAGTCCTATGAGGGAACTGGCAGTGTTTCTTCTGGAGAAGAGGAGGCTCAGGGGAGACCTTATTGCTCTCTACAGCTACCTGAAAGGAAGGTATGGGGAGCTGGGCCTCTTCTCACAAGTAACTAGCGATAGAACTAGAGAGATTGACCTCAGGTTGCACTGGGGAGATTCAGACTGGAAATTCTGAGACGTTCTTTCTCAAAAAGAGCAGTCAGGCATTGGGACAGGTTGCCCAGGGAGGTGGTGGGGGGATGGTTGGACCAGATGATCTTGAACGTCTTTTCCAACTAAAGATTCTATGCAAAGAACAGGTCTGTCCAGGATTGCCCTGTCCCAGGTGCCAAATCTGGCACTTGCTCTTGTTGAGCTTCATGTGCTTGGCCATTGCCCAGCTCTCTAGTCAAGATCTCTCTGCAAGGAGCTTCTGTCTTCAAGGGAGCAACAGCTCCTCCTAGCTCTTCCATCATCAGCAAACTCGGTGTGCATGCAAGTCCTGTGTCCAAGTCGTATAAAAACATTGAAGAGAACTGACCCTCTCAGCTGAGAGAAAAGAGGCCAACACCCTCCTCACTGCAGCCTCCTTTCAGGCAGTTGTAGAGTGATGAGGTCTCCCCTCAGAAGTCCTGTCTTCCAGTCCCTTCACCAGCTTCATTGCTCTTCTCTGCATGTGCTTAAGCAGCTCAGTTTTTTGTAGGATATATGTAATATGTATGTATATGTACATATATATGTACCCATCTATATAATGTAAATATATATAATGTATGTATAGGTGTAACAATGATGACTGGTATGAGCTATTCAGCCACATTTCAGGGATGGCCTTCAGTCCCAGGCTGTTGTTAGGTTGAAGGTCAAGTTCTCAAGTTTCCAAGCTGGTGCATGTTTTCTTCTGTGTTTAGCAGTCATCTCATGTTGGGATTTTTCACATTACAGTCAGGTTACCTTCATAACTCTATCAAATATTAATTAAAATTTCCAGTTTCTTTTAAGGGTTTGGTGTTGTTTTTTGATAGTATCAAACTACTGAGACGTAGCTTGAGGTGTTAAACACATTTTACAATACGCAAATCTACTTGATTTGCTCTCAGGTAGTTACTGTACATAACTTTCTTAATATTCCTGCTGAAATATTGGGAATCTGTTGTTCAATTGATGGTTTATTTGTCTGGAAAGGAAATGGTTGCTTGCTTTGTCATCCGGACTGAACAAGTTGTATTGGGGAATAAAAAAGTGCGGCAGCTGAGAATCTTGCAGACAACGCAGAAAATACCCTAAGTAATTCTGAAAACAGTGTTCCAGGTTTTCGTACTGCCAGTCTGTGTCATTTGGCCAAATGACACATGAGTGAAAAAAGGCGGTTTTGACATGATAGGAACAAAACTTTTCCAATTCTTTTGCGTATTTCATTTTAAGTTTCTCTAGAAGATACTTCAGAAGTTTGAGACAATCTTTCCTGTTAAATAAATAAGAGCTTATTAGGTACCTTCTATGTAGTCAGTTCTAAACATCTATTTTAGATATTTAAATACTCATTGTTTATGAAAGAAAATTCCAGCACATTGCATGTACAAATACAGGCTGGGTGGAGAATGGATTGGGAGGAGGAGCTGGGGGTGCTGGTTGATGAGAAGCTTGACACGACTTGGCAGTGGGGCACTTGCAGCCCAGAAAGCCAACTGCATCCATGTGAACTTGGAGCACTTGCTGAAGATTAAAGCTGTGCTTTGAGCTTGGATTTACACTGAAGGCAGTACCACTGCCTCCTTGTGGTACTCATTGAGTTGAAGAGGTGTAGTTCAATTCATTGCTAGGCAAGGACATAGCATGTCTGATACTACTCATAAAGCAAAGATAAGGAGTTCTGTATTGGTTCTCTCGTGACTTTCTTGATTCTGTGCAGGATAAAATCAAGTAAACTACAAAGTGGTTTTGCCATAAAATCGGTTCTGCAGCTGATGCAGTTTTTTTTCTCTTAAAAGAAATGTGGGAACCAGATGTTACTAGAGTGAAAAATCACATTTATTGATCCTGATCCCATTCAGCGGTTCTTTTCTCAACATCATCTAATAAATTGCCTTGCCATGAACTGTAATTTGCTTACAAAGCTCAGAAAGCTGAGTCATCAGACTTTTGAGCTAATTTTTCTAAATAGGACTGACTTTAGGAAAGATTACTTGGCAAGTCAGATCTGTTTGCTTTGAAAGGCAAATTTGGAACATAAATCTGCAATGTGATTTGTTCCCATCTCTCTTTAAGTAAATGCAAGTCAGACATCCAACGAGTACCTGCAAGCTTGTACTACTCTAGAACAGTAGTGCAAGAATTAATGCTTAAAATTCTTATTCTTGCTCCTTGTTAAGAATAATCACTCTTAGACCGAATTCTTTAAATGTTAAACTGAAACATTACTGGGCAACATTAAGGCTCAAACTAGCTTAAAGTAAAATATTACTGTGAAATACCAACCTACAACATTTTGCTCCATCGGTTTCACAGCATGTCTTTATGCTGCCATGGTTGTTCATCATGGCCTTTTCAATATGTGAGAAAGAGATTCGCCAGGTGTTTCCTAAAGTGGGGTACAAGATTGATACATGATTACACAACAGTAAATATTGGTGTCAGTACCTATAAAAAAAAAAAAAAACTTAAAACAGACCGAATTTAAAGTATCAACAATTTCTTTGCACCTAAAAAAAATAAATTTAGTATAGCAGTTACTAAAACAAGTGAACTCCTCAATTCCTCAGCCTCTCCACACAAATAAAATAGTTACTATAGGCTGTAGTTAATTGCCTGGATGCTTTCATTATATTCTCAAGGATGTTTGGCTTCAGTTTTTAAAATTAAGCTTGATTCTGAACTTTCTGGCATTTGTTGAACATCATATTGGGAATAATTACACTGCTTACAGAAATCTACTACCTCTCAATTTCTGTTCTGTATTATTGGCTTTACTGCTTAACCATTTTGGTTTTGAGTAAACAAATCTTGATGATTAGTTTAAATTTCATAGTGCAAGTAATCAACTTCTGAGCTTGTCTTTGGTAACCGTTTAAAAACACTTATTTTTGTTTTTCTGGTAATCTGAAAACAGCTCAGCCCCTGATTTCTAAAACACCAACAGTCATTTTTGTCTTCCTCACGTAAGTTATACTGTTTCTCTACCTGTTTGGTTTGATTACTATTTGCATTTAATTTTCAGTGAGGAAGAGCCCAGTAAAGCAGTGGTGAGTTATTTGGCACTGTTAAGATAGGTATCCTAACTTTAAAAAAAAAAAAAAATACCAAGCTGCCAGAACACTTTTTGCTGAAACCATCAGTTATCATAATACAATGCCAAGTTGAGATGGTTCTGCAAACTAATGTAGGCTTGGTGTAACAGTCCTCTAGGAAAAAAAAATTAATAATAGCAGTCATGCTGCAGCCATGTTAGATTTCATTGAGAAATAATGTATCATGCTAAAAAAAAAAAGTACAGTTTGCTTCCTGCAGAAGTGTAGAACTTCTAAGTGCCATTTACAGGGATGTTCTGTGTCTTTTTAGAAATTGCCTTAATTTATTTTCCTTATAAATGAGTGGATGTTGCTGTTTCATACAGCTCTAGCACAGGGAAAATACATATGCCTGTCTTGGATTTAATAGACTGAATATAATACTGTTAGAATCTGTTGCTGTACAGTCTGCAAAGCAGTTTTGTCATTAGATTTCAGCACAGGACAAGCAGTGTCACAAATCTGATGTTTTAAAGAGGGGTTTCAAAGATGATCTGGCTACATCCAGGATAAATTAAAGGTCTGTGTACCTTGATGGCAGAATACTGAACAGAATTTGGATACCCTTTTTATGACATTTATAAGCAATCGAGTTGTAGAGAAGATACTTCTTAACTTAGGCTTATTGTATGTATTTGAAGTACCTCTTGGAACCTTTTCTTTTTTGTTTTGCTTGGCTACTAAATAAATCGGTTTATTTCTGAACTCTCTCCTGACTTTTCTTCCTAGCCACCGTTCAATGTTGAGGCCGTCCTGAGTGCTGGGAGGCCAGCTCTGCTGAACTTCCAAAGCCAAGATGATGTCCACTGATATTTCTGCTGAAGAGTTTTTGATCAGTAGAGTTATTGCAGGACTTCTAGCCTTTCTCCTTTTCACAGTTACTTCCACATCTAGTAACAAAAAAAAAAAAAAATCATGTTAGAAGCATTTTTTGAAGATAAGGTGTTTCCTGAACAGGAATTTATAATCAGTCAAAAGTCTCGGGTGCTTTATCCTGTAGGATTTGTGAAATGCATATGGATTTTTAAAACATGAAGGAGGCCAGTTGAGGCCATCTACAAAATAAGGAAAACTTGAACTGATTGAACTTTTTTTTTTTTAAGAATTTTGATTCTATTTGAGATGTCTTCTGTATATATAATTATGCTTTCTAATGAACTGTTTCACTACAGAAAACATTTAGACCAAAGTGATTTGGCCATGACATAGCAGAAGGCTTTTGCGAAAAAGAGCACCCTAAAAGGGGACGGGGACACATCTTGTAGACAGATGTGAAATAATACTACCTTATGAGATAGTTTAATTCATTTTGCTACCAGTTCAGCAAATAGTCCTTTGTGTAGGGCAGAGAGGTTCAAAATGCATAGGTTTTGTAGGCAGTGCTATACGTGGGATAGGAGACCTTAAGATACAACTGCATTTTTCACATTGCTGTGGGGAACTTGTTCGCTCAGTACTTACCTTTAATGTTTTTTACTTCTTCTTTAATAATTTTTCTTAGTGCTGTAAGCATTTTATCGGCTGATAATTTTCCGTCTTCATCTAAAAACCTGTTCAAATACTTTTCCTTTGGGTTTCTTTTGAACGTTAAATAAAAATAGGCTCCAGTGTCATCACACTCATCTAGCTGAATCCTCGTGATAGGCATTACAAGCATGATATCAAACTCGTTTGGCTCAGATATCTGCAAAGTACAAGAGCACCGCATTAGAAGTGCGACTTTGGCTTTATTCTCTTCAGGCTGAGGTTTTACGCGGGAAGGCCTTCGTGTGTTTGCCACGTCTGGCATGAAACAGGAGCTGATTTCTGGCGGGTTCCTGTTACAGGATCGCTGTGGAGAACAGCGCTGTCGTGATGTTACTCCCTTTCTCAACTCCCTGACTTTTTAGGAGACTTTTGGGGTTCCTACACTGCTCTAAGTGCCAGGTGAGCGCTCAGCGGTCTCCCTTTTGCCCTCAGGGACCAGCTAGGAGGAAGCACATCGCCTCATCGCCTTGCCGTGCCCGGAGCTTGAGGCAGCCGTCCCCGGGGGCTGAGGGGGGCCGTCCCGCACCCACCTTGACGCGCTCGTAGTAGCTGCCGGCTCCCAGCCTGCTGATGGTGCCGAAGCCGCCGTCCCTGCCGCGGATGGCCTGGATGAGGTGCGACACCACCTGGTTCACCAGCCCCGACGCCTCGGACACGTCCCTCCGGCCCAGGCTGAGCTGCGACAGCACCGCCCGCAGCCTCAGCGGGGGCACCGCCACCACCACTTCCCAGCCGCTCTCCGCGGAGCCCCCCGGCCGCCTCCCTCCGCCCGGGGCTGCCCTGGCGGGGCGGCCGCGTCCCCTGCCCGCGGGGCCGTCCTCCCTCTCCCTCGGCTCGCCGCCGCCGGAGGAGCCGCGCCCGGCGCTCCCCTTGCTCCGCACCGCCCGCTGCCGCCGCTCCCCGGGGCCCTCCATCAGCCGCGCCGCGGGTTCCTCTTCCCCGAAGAGGAACCTCGGCGGCGCCGAGGAAACGAAAGTCCCGCCGGGCGGAGGGGCTGGCACCGGGGCTGGGGCCGGGCCGAGCCGCGGCACCGCCCTCCCGGAGCAGCCGGCGGGCGGGCGGCCGCTGAGGGGCGCCCGGGCGCCGCGGGACGTGGCGGCTCCTTCGGGCGCCGCTTCCCGTTCCGGGGCCGTGCTGGGTGCCGGGGGCCGGGTGCCGGGGGGGAGCCATGCTGTGCCGCGGGGCCTGGCGCCGCCTGGCGCTGCCGCCACCCAGCCCCGGTCCCCGTTGTGCGGGCAGCGGGGCGGCGCCGGGCTACGAGGTGCTGGTGATCGGCGGCGGCCACGCCGGGACCGAGGCGGCGGCGGCGGCTGCTCGCGGCGGGGCCCGCACGCTGCTGCTCACGCACAGGATCGGCACCATCGGTACCGGCAGCGGGGCTGGGGTGGGGTGGGGTGGGGGCGGCTCGGGGCGTCCTGCGCCGCCCCCAGCCCGGTGCTGACGGCTCCGTGTCCCTGTGTGCCCCCCCCCCTCAGGCCAGCTGTCCTGCAACCCCTCCTTCGGCGGCATCGGCAAGGGGCACCTGGTGCGGGAGGTGGACGCCCTGGACGGGCTGTGCGGGCGGGTGTGCGACCTGGCCGGGGTGCACTACAAGGTGCTGAACCGCTGCAAGGGGCCGGCCGTCTGGGGGCTGAGGGCGCAGGTGGACCGCGGCCTCTACCGGGACAACATGCGGGTGAGAGGGGGACGGGGGGTGAGGGGGTGGCAGGGCTGCGGCAGGCCGGGGGGTGCCGAGTCTGTCCCCTCGTGAGGAGGTCGTAGGGACAATAAGGTTGGAAAGGACCCCCGAGATCATCTGGTTCAACCATCCCCTACCACCAAGGTCACCCACTAACCATGTCCCCAAGCACCATGTCCAACCTCTCCTTGACACCCCCAGGGACGGTGACTCCACCACCTCCCTGGGCAACCCGTCCCAGTGCCTCACTGCACCTTCTGAGCAGAAATGTCCAACCTGAACCTCCCCTGGTGCAACTTGAGGCCATTCCCTCTAGATCAGAATAACAGAAAGCAGTGACAAACAAACGCTAAGGAAGCTTGCGCTGTTCAACAATCTCATAAGGGTCTCAGTTGTTCTGCAGCCTGTGAGGATATTTGAAAGTTGAAGCACGTGGAGGAAGGAGAAACATTGATCTGAGGGCTGCAAAAAGGTGCAAAGGAATCATAGTTCCTTAGCTGATAAACAAAATAAGATGTTATTGAGACACATTAAGTACCCTCAAATACATACTTTTTTTTTTCTTTTTGGAAATTATATCGAAAATATATTTTGTTTTATATCATGTAACATTTATATTTGAAAGGTGAAATGCAGCTGGTGGTAATGCAGCGTTTTGCAGAGCTGGAGGTTGTCTGCAAGAACCCCGTCTGAGGGGGCTCTGCATAAATAGGGCAGCGCTGCCTTGTGTGCTTACAAGCCCTGCATGGTCGGGTCAGATGCCCCACAGAGCAGTGGGTAGGACAATCAGCTGGACTCAATGTGTGTGCCACCAGCTCCGTCCCGTAGCACCCACCATATTAACACCTGGGACCTGAACCCACCTGCTGAGGTGGAACAAGAGCCCTGGTGTAGAGGGGTCCCAAGGCGACTGTTTCAGGATAGATCAGCAACCTGTTAGGATACCTGTATACTGCGTTAAAACAGCAGGATTGGTGTTGCAGAGTATTTTGAGAGAAAATCAAGAACGATGACTAGTTTTAAAATTTGGGCTTGTTTCTTGGAATTTTCTCTGTGTATTTTTGTGCTGGAGTATTAGAATATATTAGTCAAAGCTGCAGTATTAGGATGAATTATAGAAGATGATACTTTTTTTTTTTGACATCTTCCTGTCAAAACTAGACACCTTTCAGGTTGGTGCTTTAATACAGTATAGATTGTTGGGGCTCAGTGTAGTCTTAATCATTTCTCTAACATTTTACGTACATTTCAGAGTTCATAAACAAATAGTTTCTCTTGAGCTTAAACTCTGTGAATGGAAAGTTCAAATTAATAAATCAGGAACTGCTACAGTAGTTGAATGGCTGTCAAGTGGCCTGGTAAGAGTGGAAAGGGAAAGAAGCTGACGTAATTTGCTAATTGGCAAGGTGTGGGACTGCTGAAATGTCTCAGAACTTCCCAGATGTTTGCAGTAACTCCTTTCATGACAGAAAGAAATCCTTAACACACCACTGTTGACAGTTCATGAGGCATCTGTGGAAGATCTTCTCTTGACAGAACCAGAACCAGACCATCCTGGGAAGTGCCGAGTCAGAGGAGTCGTTCTGGGTATGTACAACCCTCAGTTACTTTACACTAAGAGCAGCCTGCAGGGTAAACACTTCTGATTCAGCAGTGAGAAAGCTGAATTAGCCAATAGGCAAATTACACCCAATTAGGCTGGGTGTAAACTAAGCTTAAATACCTCTAACACAACGAAAAACATGATCGGTTGGATATTGAGAATTCAGATATGTTTAATCTTCTCCAGACTCATGATTTTGAATTCCACGCGGCATTATGAAATTTTATCTGGCAAACAGAGTATGCTACAGATGATGTTTCTGGGCAGTAGTGCCCTGTTATTAGCAGTCTCATGGTTTGTTACCACTCGCTGGTCTAGTAAGCGGGCTTTCCAAAATAAAAGCCTGGACAGGAATTTTTCCCAGGAGTGGGATTTCTGTATTTGGGTAACACACTTAGGGGAATAATAAAAATATAGGAGTAACTGTATGTGCTGCTTATGATAGTTACTGTTATTAATGCTATTGAAATACTGTTTTTGTCAAATAATAAAAGCTGCATAAGCCCTTGGTGGACAGTTATCCTAGTTCTAGACCAGCATACTGGGGCTTCATTGATAGTAAAATAAACGCACCTCTGAAAACTTGCCGTTTCAGGGGATGGGAGCACAGTGCACGCGGGGAGTGTCATCCTGACCACGGGCACGTTTCTGCGGGGCATGATCCACGTTGGGCTGGAGAAGCATCCGGCTGGGCGCCTAGGGGATCAGCCGTCCGTCGGGCTGGCGCAGACGCTGGAGAGGCTGGGGTTCGCCGTGGGCAGGCTGAAGACTGGGACGCCGCCGCGGCTGGCCAAGGACACGATTGACTTCAGTGGCCTGGAGGAACGTACAGCCGACAACCCCCCTGTGCCGTTCAGCTTCCTCAGCAAGGCTGTGTGGATCAAGGTAGCACAAGTGAAATGCACGTGTAGCCGGGGACTGGCTCGGGGTGGTTTGTGGAATGTCACACTGAGAATCCCCCAGGGAGCTGATGTAAGGGATTTTCATGGCCGGGAAGGTGAGCTGGGCAGTATTCTCCATGCTAGAAGTGTTAAGTTTCTGAGGTTTTTCCACACAAAGGAAGAAATTGCTGGTTCACTTTTCAAAGCAAGTACCTTTTTCCTCTTGCTGCCCAACCTGGAGACCACTTCCTTTATCTTTACGGTGAAAATTGCATAAAATAGGGTGTTGTTAGCAGTATTCTTTCTGTGCTGGGTAAACGTGTGATGTACAAAATACAGCTGGTATTAGACCAGTATTGGGGAGATTTATATCTTGTTTGCTACCAAAGCACTAGAGTAACAGATTAAAATACTGAAAATATAGATCATTAGTAGCGTTGGCTGGGAGAAAGAAAGGATGGAGTTAGCCACAGAACTTAAGAGGTGGCATGTTAACAGTAAATTAAAAGAACAAACTCAATTTTCCAAAGAAAACTGTGCAGAATGGATGGCATTATTACATAGTGTGGCTAAACAGTACCAAATTAAGTATAACGAGTTAATTTGTCCCAAAGCATACAGGAATTGACCTACTATAATTGAGGGGTTGAGGATGTAATATCACTTGAAGTCCTAGGTATTTGTGGGATAGATTTTAAGGAGTTGAAGTGCAACATTTATTACAGTTTTGAATGTTAGTCTATCAACTTTTTTTTCCAGAAAAAAATAGTGAAATATTTTATATAGTGTTTTTCTTTCCAAATTTTGAATTTTCCATGTTAACTGCGGGATTTTGAGAGGTTTCTTTAGTCTTCGGCAAACTTTTTAATTGGCTGGTAGCTGAAGAGTCAACACTTGCTCCTCTTCAGAGCTTTGAGTTGCTGTGTGGTTAATGCTGTGAGAGAACCTGTTGCTTTAGTATGAGTATCCATCCTGTAATTAATGCAGTGTATAGGATAGAACTCAGATTCTGGACTCCCAGGTTGTGTTCTTGGTCTGCTTTTGGGCATATTGCTCAAGCTTTCTGATTACTCTCATTCTGTATGTGCAGTAAGTAGAACAGCACTACCCAGCTCTGCAGGAATTGAGAGCAAGCTGTCCAAGCTTGGAGGTCCTCAGACCAGAGCTGTTCAGCAGGGTATTGTGACTGGATTACCTTAAAGCGAGCTTTGGCCTCTTTCAGCCAGAAGATCAGCTCTCGTGCTACCTGACTTACACGAACCTGAAAGCTCAGCAAATTGTTCAAGATAACCTCCACCTGAACAACCATGTGAGGGAGACAACAAAGGGTCCCCGGTAAGTACGTGGTGCCATACAAGGCTCTCGGTGGGAGCTGAAACTGTGCATCTGCCTTGTTTTGCTTCTGGAAAATTGCCTTTTCTCCAGATCAGATGATGCTTATGGCTATTTCATGTCGCAGATACTGTCCCTCTTTGGAAGCAAAGGTTCTGCGCTTCCCAAACCGTGAGCATCAGGTGTGGCTGGAGCCCGAAGGCTTGGACTCCAACGTCATTTACCCCCAAGGCCTCTCAATGACACTGCCGCCTGAGCTCCAGGAGCAGGTGATCAATTCTATCCGAGGCTTGGAAAAAGCCAAGATGGTACAGCCAGGTGAGGGGAGCAGATAGTTGTCAATCTGTGTTTCATATTGGTTACCAGCTAATAAAGAACAGATTTTGTTTAGAGCGTAGCAAACCAAGGTAAATATGAAACAAAATTAGGATTTATTCATGGATGCAGAGATTTCTCCTTGGTAGTTTTAGATTGTAAATATAAAAGTTGGTAAACTAAGTCATTCTGCCCCACTGCTTGCTGTTGTTGATAAACTAGGGACCTTCAAAATCCCTCACTTAAGATCTTTTTCTTTATCCTAGGCTATGGAGTGCAGTATGATTACTTAGATCCCCGTCAGCTGACTGCTTCTCTCGAGTCCCGTCTTGTTCAACGGCTCTTCTTTGCGGGCCAGATAAACGGCACGACAGGCTACGAAGAAGCTGCAGCTCAGGTAGGTGAACCTGATGGTGTGGACTCCGTGCTCAGGAAGGGGTATTATCTTGGCGTTTGTCCTTGCTATGCAGTCCTGGCAGGTCCATCTTGTTTAATGAGTTGTTCTTATTGTTGCTCGCCCTGATTCCATGGAGACCATGCAGTGGGTATAATTGAAAATGTGGGAAGTGTCTCTAGGAGTGTCAGCAGGGGCCAAGCTCTTTAGATGGTTGTAGTATCACAGGGGAGATACTGCCTGGGTTACTAGCCCTAATTATTCCTTTTGCCAAGGTGCAGCAGGTGCATGAGTCTTTAGATGCAGATGTGCTGATATTCTAGCCATAAAGTAAATGTAAATGTTTTTGTTTTGCTTTCTGTCCGTCCAGGGTGTGATTGCTGGCATCAACGCGTGCCTGCGGGTTCGTGGCAAGCCCCCTTTCATTGTCAGTCGCACAGAGGGCTACATCGGTGTCCTGATCGACGACCTTACCACGCTGGGCACCACCGAGCCCTACCGCATGTTCACCAGCCGCGTGGAGTTCCGCATGTCCCTCAGGCCGGACAACGCCGACGCCAGGCTCACCCTCAGAGGTATTTTCGTAGGGTGGCTCTTGCAGTCAGCAGCACTGCCCGGTTGTAGACCTCTGTCCCATGTGCTGCCTGTCTCTGCAGGTTTCGAGGAGGCCGGGTGTGTGTCACAGCAGCGATACGAACAAGCGGTTAAGATGAAGGCTGCTTTAGAGGATGGAATCGCAACGCTGAAATCCCTTCAGTTCAGTATATCCAAATGGTCCCGGCTGATACCAGAAGTTCACCTGAGTAGCAATCGAAGGTCACCTATGAGGTAATGGGTTCAGCTGAAGCCTTCTTGTGTGACCTACTCTTGTAGGTCAGCCTTCCCGAAGCTGTCAGTACTCCAAGATTCCAGCTTTATCACCTTTGGGGAGCTCACACCTGGTCTTTGCCTATAGAAGAAGCGTGATATTGGGGTTTCTACAGTGCCACAACTCCTGGCACTGACCTAGGCTCCTAAAGAGAGTACTCTGCTGGCCCAGTCAGTGCCTGCTCTCTGTATTAAGAGTGTCACCAAGTGTTGGCAGTTCTGCAGTGGGTTGCTGCTTCACTGAAAGCTTGAGATAAAGCAGCAGTGTAAATTTTATGCTAGTGTTAGTTGGTGGCTGTTCTTCAACACAAGGGCCCTTGCTTACCTTACCCATCTTGTATCTTACTTTTTCTTTTCTGTTTTAAACCAGTGGCTAAGATGTCACTGACTCAATCTGTTTGAAAGGCTCTCCTGAATGCCCTTACTTGGTTTCTTCTATCTTGCTGTTAATATTTCCTAAAAAGCTGATGGGGATCTAAAAATCATACTGCACCCTATAGCCTATGATATACAACAAGAACTTAAGTGAGGGATTTTGAAGATCCCTGTTTATCAACAATTAGTGCGGCAGAATGACTTAGATTGTAAATAAAAGCTGATAACCTAAAAACAACCAAGGAGTGCTGAACTGCTCATCTGTCTATTGAGAGGAGGCAGTAGGGAGGTGAGCTGTGTTCTGCAGTTGTTCTGGTCTATGCTGCTACATGTCTCACCTTGAAAAGTTTGATTTGGGAATGATGCAAGTAACAGTGCTTCCTACCATAAAAAATCTACTCTTGTTCTCCACAGTGCCTTTGACATGCTTCAATATCCAGAGGCCAACATGGAGATTCTGGCAAGGGCTATCCCCGAACCCCTGGGAAAGTTTGCTGAATGGAGAGAACTGTCAGAGAGATTGAAAATAGAAGGTAAAGTACAAGGGTTACGATATCCTAGCGGGTTCTGTGTGGGGTTTTTTAGTAACAGGAGAGCAAGCCACTTCATTGCTGTGTGTTTCATGTTGCTGTTTAGAGAAGTGAAGCACTCCTGTCAGAGCATGCATGTATTACTATAGGCTACAGTTGTGTCTGAGTGCCTGTGTTGCACTTTGTGGGGTGACATCAATTAGTTGTGTTCACTCGCGGGTTTTTCCTCTTTACCGCTCCATCAGATAGACCATGCTCTCCTGGAAGAAGAGGAAAACCTAATCTGTGTATCTTAATTCCTGTACCAAACTAAAAAGTATGATTTCTTCCAAAGTAGTGATATGAATTAGGCACCGTAATCTGTGAGGCTAGAAGCTTCCTCAGTGCTTTTGATCATCTTGATGGAGTTGTTCTTTCAGCTTCCAAGAATTTCTGGAATTGACTTCTGTCATATGAATGTCTATATCTTGTCCTCTTGTTTCCCTGGTTGTCTATCACAGCTGCTTATGAGTGGTGTGTAGTCAACCAACAGCAGGAAATAGAAGAAGTGCGTCGAGATGAAGCCCTCCAGCTGCCAGAGGACCTAGATTATTTTGCTATTGATGCATCACTGTCAACAGAGGTGCGGGAGAAACTGAGCTCTAACCGTCCCCAGACGGTAAGTCACTGGGCCACAGCAAGGCTGAACAGCAGCAAAATAAAGCCCTTCTGTGTCTTCCCAAGGGACATGGGTGTGTGAGGAGAATCAGGGAAGGGAACACCCACAGGTTTTGATCTCATTTCTGTCTGGCTTCAGAGTCTAGGTTTGTTTTAGGTTAACTTGTTTCTGTTTCTACGTGCAGATTGGTGCAGTCAGCCGCATCCCTGGAATTACCCCAGCTGCTATTGTTAACCTGCTAAGATTTGTGAAAAACAAGCACCAGAAGGCAGAGAAGCTAAAAGCTTTCCCTCAGACTGATAAGTGTTTACCAGGGAATATGTACTCGGAGAAAGCAGCTTCCCAACAACAGATTTCAGCAGAGCTTTCTGAAGAGGAGCTGGAGAGTACTTTTGTTAAAACACCTGTGTGAGAAGCATTCGCCTCCTGCTAGAGTATGTGGCAAGATCAGCTGTGCTCACCTTAGCAGCGTCACAGATAAAAGTGATGTTGGTTGGAGCCAACAGGATGCAGGAATTGCCTTTAAAGCTCTGCTTCTGTAGATGTCAGATCATCAGAACCAGTTGTAAAGCATCATGGAAACGACAGCGTTTTGCTCTTTTGAAATGAGTGAGAAATGTTACCAAGCGTGAACCCATATCAGCACAAGAGGATTTGAACTGGAAAGTGCTCCACTGACTCTGGTACTGGTGCTTAGAGCTGTGCAGTGGCTACTGCCTGATGGCTTAGTGTGATGTTAGCCAACAGGAAACTCCTGGCTAGGAACGTGTGCGCCATACAAATAGTAAAATCTGTGTAGGAGGCCAACTGAATGTAAACACTGTATCATGTTTTTTTTTTTTTCTTATTCTCTTTTAAAATAAATAAAGCTTGTCTTGAAACTTGCTGAAGAGCTTGGTTGTTGCTTAGCAAACTAGAAATTGTCTCTGAGCTTGCAGTTACTTTCATTACAGCCCTGACAATTCATCAGGTCCCAGTTCACACACAGATGAAGTACAGAGATTTGCTGCAGAGCTGGGGAAGGCTGAGAGTGCCTCAGCCAGGGTGCTGAGCAAGGCAGGGGGCTCATTATCTCAGGGGGTTCACCTGTGCCAGGAGCCCCAGCTCCAGGCAGTGTCCTGACAGCCTCCTGTGCTGGAGGCCAGAGCAGTGAGGGGCTCTGCAGCTTGGGGAAGCAGGACTAGTGATTTTTCATCAGCACTGGCCCTGCAGCTGGCAGTAACAGAATTTGCATCTGAAAAAGATCAGTGGGTTTGTCACGTGCCATCAGGAAACACTGAGTTCAGGCTGTTGCTCTGCACCTACTGAATCCTCGCCTGATTTAGCAGCGGGCTCTCTGATGCTGGTAGTCATTTTTGCTTAAAATAAACTTAACACTCTACTTCTATTCAAACACACCTTGTTTCTTTTTAAATCCTCAGCGTTCTCTGAATTGAATGGGCAAGCAGGCTTGGGAGCAAGTTCTGTGGGAGTTAAATATAGCTGTCATTTTGAAATTACGTTCTGGACTGTTCTCTATTTGCTCTGCATGAGTGGTTCCTTTTCTGTCCTTTTTGTTGACAGAAATCCTGTCATGCAGCAGGAGGATGGGCAGAGCACACAGAGTGGTTTGGGGAATCGTCTGCCCTCCTAAATGCGTTGCTCTGTCACCAGCTCTTGGCTTGTGCAGAACAGCTTTAGGCAAACGATCTGTAGGTTGGTCTTCCTGTCAGAATGGTCCAGAAAAGCAGTGTAACTGCTCCTTTTTGGACTACTTTCAGCTTTATTGGCTCAATTACTTCAACCCTTTAAGCCTCAGGTTTAGTGTAAGGAAGGCAGTTACACTTTCTGTGGTGTAACTCAGGCTCCAGGTTGGGTGTTCTCAAAATTCTGGCTACAGGAATCCAAAGGAGCCCCGATTCCCTTCCTACTCTGCTTGTTCAAACCAGCTGAAGTGCTGACTGACAAAGTCTCATGCTTTGCTCAATACATTGTCTTTGTATTTTGTCCATTTTTGACATAGCTATGTCTGTAAAAACTTCAGTGTGTTTTTTACAGATGAAGAAGGAAGCCCTCTTGACACTTTCTTCCTCTCACTTTTAAAAAGATTGTGCAGTCTCAAAACTGCATTTCCTAGCTCTTGTCAGCAGCTGCCTGACAGGAAAACCTTGCATCCACTCATGTCTGTTTTTAAAGGCAAGCCCCTCATACCCAGCTACAAAGGCAAATGATTTTACCTAGTGCCAAATTTACTTTATTTCTGTGTTATAAAGGCCTTGGTTCTGCTCTTGCACTCACCAGTGTCAATCAAAGGGTGATTGCACTAAGCTAAGAGGAACAAGCAGAAGGAGTGAGGTTTCGATTTTCTTTCTTTTAGCTATTTAATAATGCACGGCTGTGGTCTAAGAGTTGGAAAGGGGGAGAGAATTGACTCTGTGGTTAAAAAAAAAAAAAAAATATGAAGTTAGTAGTCCATTGCTTTCCAGATCCTTTGTAACAACTGCTCTATTTCAGCATGATGTGGGTCCTTGGCCACTGGTAACCTGCCTTGCACGTGCACAACTTTGAGGACTGGCTCTTCCTCAGTTGTTGTTTCATTTATGTAGGGCTTGCTGTATGTAACATGCTTGTAGAACAGCTCTTGTCTGAGATTTTTGACGTTAACTCAAGTCCTAGCTGTAGGTAAGCAGTTCTGTTTGTTTTCTAAAGAAATCCAGGCGCAGAAAGGCTAAATAATCTGCTGCAAATAGCACGGGCAGATAAACTGCAGACATTGTGCCCGTCTGCTTTCTAACTCACTGCTGAAGATTTGTTACAAGGCACAAGGCTTGGTTTTTAAGTGAAGACAAAGTGAGCTTAGAACCTCGCAGCTCCTGTGGTCTTGCTGAGCTTGGCAGGGTGGGAAGGGCAGGCCCAGCTTGTCCTTAACATTGACATCTGTTTGTTTTTCCTGGGTTGTGCTGTAATGAACGGCACTTCGTGCTCCTGTAAACCATGCTGTGACCAGAAAAGCAGGGAGGGTAGGATGCATGAGGCTGGCCTAACTCATTTGCACATACCAAGGGCCTCTTTGTTCCCTGTTTCAATGTGATTCTCTTCTTTTCCTTCCTGCAGAACACAGGCCAGTTTTTGCTGAGCAAAGTTTCCTCAGATCTCTACCACTCCACCTTGTACCATATTTTCAAGACAACTGTTGGTCTCCTTTCCTGTTCTAGCATTCATTTTATACAGTACTTTAGTGTCACCTGCCCAGTTTCTTTATATTTTATTTTTGCCTGGAAGATGGCAAAAATAGAGAAAAATAGGAAGCTGTATTATGCCAGGGGACACTAAAAGCTGTTGTCACCCAGTCTTTGATGGTCACCCAGCTGCTGTAACAGTTGCAGCGGTGGTTGTGCTAAGTGGCTCTCCTTAGCCCTCCATTTTGCAGGCCCCTGCAAGTACCTTGCACTTGGGTAAGCAATGATCTTCACCTGCAGTCATTGTAGATGCTCAGGAGTTTATCTTGGTTACCTCTGTCTCCTGATTGTGCGTCTCCATTCAGTGATGGGCATCCCAAGATCACAGCTGTTACTTGTTGAAGAAGGAATCTGCTGTTCCACTGGGGAGGTGCTGTCTGGGCTTTCTCCTGTGTCATGGCCTGTGTCGTGCTCGTTTGCTGGTCTTTCTGTGGCTCTGCAGGGCTAGTGAGAAACAAAACGTGGCCTTTCCCTCTTGTGCTGGAGGTTAGTGGTGACCATTCTTCAGGAAGGTGGGGAGCTGCAGCTGCTATTACAAAATGGGCGGGAAAAAAAAAAAAAAGGATTGATTCTTCATCTTTTATAGCTTTTACCACAGGGGTGCTTGGGAGGAGAGACGTTTTTCTTTCTGTTACCTTCTCCATAAACTTCTTCGGAGACTTAACTTTGGAGACATAACTTTCTTATGGAGAAGTTTTAACTTCTCTATAAACTTCTCCACAGGCTTAACCCTGTGTGTGTAAATCTGAGGGAGGAGACAGATGTGGCTTCCCATCAGCTTTCTGACTCCGTAGTCACCATCATCTAGTGACCAAACGTGGAACCTTGTCTTCTGTGCTGGGGAGTCCAGCGGTGGCAAATATTCCAGCCTAGAAGCTGTAGGCTGCAACTTCATCGCCTCTTGGCACGCTTAAGCCTAGATATGTTGACAGGCTGTGGTGTCTCCCTGGGGTTGTGAACCACAGACTCAGACATGGCCTTGCGGGCAGCTTCCCCAGTGGGGTCCCTGCAGCAGCAGCTCCCCGCTGTGTGGCAGCAGGTCCGCAGAGCCTTCCCGAGTGGGCAGCATGGTTTGGGGAAGGCTGATGCTGTGGTGGAGGTGGGAGGTGGATGAAGCAAAGGGTGAAGGCTTTCATTTCTAGCATCTTTGCACCTCCCAGCGCAAGCCCCAGGAGGCATGTTTTCAGGCACCGCTGGGGACTGATAAGCACACGCTGTTCTTGTTCCACGTGAATCAAAGCTTGATGTGGTTGACTGGCGAGCAGGCATGGAGCCAGATGGGAAATGAGCTCTCCCTGTGACTTACAGAGCAGCAGGCAGCGAGGGGAGCTGACGGCAGGCTCGTGACGAGCCGCCTCAGTTGCAAATTTTAGGTGGCTTAACTTGAAAAGTGCCATGTGTGGCCAGTGTCACAAGCGTATGGGATTTTGGGAGTCACGAGTAAAAAGGCTGCCAAGGCCAACAGTGCTGAGCCAGCTGCTTCGGCGAGGGTTTGTCCTTGTCCCACAGCACCTGGCAGGACTTTGGCCAGGCCGCCGGCAGCCGGCTCGGTGACACTGCCCGGAGCTGGCGGGTGTCGGGTATGGACCAGCTCTGTGGTCTCAGTCCTCCTCAGCTGTGCTGTTAATGTGGAAATTCCTGGGATTCCTGCCCAGAAGTGAGTTGTGGGCACTATCCTAACAGAGAAGAGGCTGTGGCGGGGCAGAGAAGATCTCCTCTTGTTCAGGTTTGCTGTTTCCTTTCCCCTGGTCCCCACAAAACAAACATACACACATCCCCCTTCCTTCTCTGAGGAGCGCTGTTCAGAAATGCATCATCAGAGTGACAAAACTCCACAGTTCACAACTCTATCAGCAGACTGCATAATGCTCGTTATTATTACTAGAAATAAAAGTCAGGTAGCAGCAAACGTATCATTACACTTGAATTCATCTACTCTTTTTCCTCAGGAAAAGGCTATTTAAGGGCTTGTTTGCATTGCTCAGACACAACTTTTAACACCAAAGGAGCCTATGTTTCTGCCTCCAAAATACCCATGTCCTGTTAGCAAAGCCACAGTCCAGCGTATAAAACTAAATATTTACTTAAGCCATTTGTTATTCTCCCCCCTATTTACTGAGGAACTAGTTCAGAATCCAGCTTCAAAAGAATAACTGCAGCTTTGAAAGAAGTCCAAAGTGACCCTTTAAATAGCTAACGATTAAAAGAAAAAATTGGCATATAACCAATTTATATATATGTGTATATATAAAAAAATTATATATAATATGTATGTATATAACATATATATATCAAAGAAAAAAATGGGGATGGTTACTTAAGATGGGCCTATGTGGCTGCAGATAAGCAGAACCTGAACATTTCTTTTATATGTGAATTACTGTGGTCAGCTCTGGTGCCCCCAGCATAAGAAGGACAAGGACCTGTTGGAGTGGGGCTAGAGGAGGGCCACGAGGATGCTCAGAGGGCTGGAGCACCTCTCCTGTGAATAAAGTCTGAGGTAGTTGGGGTTGTTCAGCCTGGGGAAGAGAAGGCCCTGAGGAGACCTTACAGCAACCTGCCAGTGCCTAAAGGGATCCTAAAGGAAAACTGGGGAGGGACTCTTTGTCAGGGGGTGTAGGGATAGGACAAGGGGGTAACAATTTTAAACTGAAATATGGTAGGCATAGATTAGATATGAGGAAGAAATTCTTCCCTCAGAGGGTGGTGAAGCACTGGCACAGGCTGCCCAGAGAAGCTGTGGATGCCCCATCCCTAGAGGTGTTCAAGGCCAGGCTGGATGGGGCTTTGGGCAGCCTGGTCTGAGGGGAAACCCATGGCATTGGGGTGGAATCGGGTGGTCTTTAAGGGCCCTTCTAACCCAAACCATTCTGTGATTCTATGAAATTTCAGTCAGGACAGCAATAAAAGCCCTCATGGAGGGGAAGGTCGCCTTGCCTTGCCTTTTCTTCACGGTGCAGCCTGGCAGTGGTTATCTCACCAGCTGGCCGACTGCTCCAGTGGGCTCCCTGGTGGCTCCTTCGCTCTGTGTTGTATCACTTTGAGTCATATCACTTTAATTTCAGTGGGCTAAAAAGGAAAAGGTGACTGTGACTGCTGCTGGCAGGGCAGACGGGACCCTGACTTAGGGGCGAGCTGGCTCCAATTATCTACAGTGCCAGTATTTCACCCACCAGCTTTTGAGGAAAACGTGTGCTTAACTGTTGTCAGTGCAGAGAAGCTGGCAGACTTGAATTATGTTGTGTGAATACCTGAAGCGTAAAGGATTAAAGAATTATCAGTAGGCAGCCAAGGAAAGTAAACTCATTTAAAAATAAAAAGGGGGGCGGGAAGGAGGAGACTGTTGTAATTGATTTATGATACAGGAATAACCTGAGGGCACTAAACAGGATTCAGGAAAACCTAAAAAAAAAAAAAAGAAAAAAATCATATCCACTGTCTTTTGGAAACTGATGTGTTTGGTTTTTTTTTTTCACCTACTGGGTTTTCCTTTGGCTCTTGTGCACACTGGATGCTCTCTTCTTCTTCCTGAAGCAAAGCACATTCAGCCTTCCCCTTGGTAGGAGCCTTACAGGAGAAATGAATTTTGGTCCAATGCTATTTTCCATGGTCACCATTAAATTCTGTTTGTTCTTCCGTTCAGTTTATGATTTGGCTATTGTCTAAGGTTTGCAATTTCAGAAGGCCAAATTCCTAAACAGAACAAATTATTTGGTGCAGTAAATGACATGAAAGATTTGAGGACTTGTAAATAAAGAAGGTCTGAAACCTTGTAAACTCAGAGTTGTTAATACTGATAGGAGTTTGCGCCAAAAAGAGAGAGAGGGAGAAGGAAAAAAATCTGGTAGAAAGGAGCTTTGAAGGTAGCAGCCGTATTTTAGATCCAGAAGCAAAAGACAAACAGACCTATGAGAAGTCAGGCTGAGACAGACCTTGCAAAGGGTGCCAAACAACCAGCAAGAAGTTCTGCAGCCACCCTCATCAAGGTAGGCGAGGGAAAGGAATGGTGTTGTTTTGGAGGAATCTCACAGCAAAACAAATTCCTGGTTGCCCAACACCTTTTGTCCTTAATCTTCACCCTCCAGCATTCCCAGTGCCTTCCCTCTCACACCCACCCAAGAACAGCAGCAGGGCAAGGGTGGGAAAAATGACCTTGGCCTGCACTGTTGTACAGGGGGTTTAAAATTAAAATAAATTAAATGGCAAGAGAGGCTCAGCCTCCATCCTCCACAGCAAATAAGGGCTCCTAAGCTCAGCCACTTTGGGCATCAGCAAAAATGAGCATCGAGTGTTTGGAGTTGTGCTTTGCAGAGCAAAAACCACAGCAGCAAGGCACGGCAGGGGGGGCAGGGGCTGGCCAGTCCCACAAAGAGCCTCCTCCCACCCCTCCCAAGCCCTCTCCAGATTTTTTTTAGGTTTAAAAACCCTAAAAATCCTATCTGTTTAAAAAACATACACAAAAAGCAGATTATTTTTGTCATCCAGACCGAGGTAATGCTGTTCTCAGATGGGCCCTGAACCACACAGCACTAATGAGGAAAAGGATATTGTGCTACAGTCTGTTTTATTGTTTCCTGATTTTTTCTTGACCGAATAATGAAGAAAAAAACTAGAAAATTAATTGGTAATTTGACCCAAACAAAGCTTGCCACTGCCTTCCAACATACATTAAGCCACCTACAATCAGAATGCGAATTAGTCTTTCATCTCTAATTTCAGTAAAATTAACTGCTCCAGTAGTAGCATGTGCTGCTTTGAGATATAATTAAATTACCTTGGGGGCAGCAGTCTGAGCACAGCCCATTTTATTCCAGTCTGAAATATTTACCCAGGGAAACAACCCTGAGCGAGAAGTTACTTGGCTACAGCTGTAATGACTGTGCTGCTCCATTTCTGCTCCGTGCAGAGAAGGCTTTGTTGTATCCAAGTCCCTCAATACCTAGCCACACACATTTTTGGAATATTTCTGTGTACCAAAAGCCCTCCAGGATCCTAAAGCAGGCACCATCAACTAGAAAGAAAACTAGTTTCAATCTTCCAGCTCCCCATGGCCCCCATCAGCAATAAAACTCCGAATAAAGTTAATATTCTAGCCAGTTTTCTACATTCCACTACCTCACTCTTTATTTCAAGGCTTTCACACTTCTGTATCTACAGCCCTGGCGTTACAGGACAGCATGAAAAGAGGTAAGGACAGCTGTGGAAGTTGCTTAAAGAAATAAGCAGTCGGAAGACAAACAGAGTTCTCAGCTATTAACATTTATTAAAAGTTTGACCAAAGTAGCTTTATTCCCAAATATTGTTTACAAAAGTCTAACAATTCCCCCATGTAGTCAAAAATTAATGAAAGAACTGAGATGGCATCGCGTTAGTGCATAGAAAGCAAAACTTGTCTACAATAATCAAAAAAAAAAAAATCAGAACTGGTGTAAAACTGAGGTTTAATACTTGAAAGCAGTTGATAACATCACAGGCAGAGCATTCGCAAGCATGTATTTTAGCTGTGCACGACGTTAAGTTGTTGCCTGCAGTTCTGCCTGTTCCTCTAGGCTGAAAATTTTCCTTTCTCCTACAAAGCAGCTTTTTTCCAAAGCAACTGGCTGACTTCTGTGCCTGCCCAGCTGGGCAATTCTAACACGAAACAGCTTCCCAGCAGCTCTGCAGTTGCCACGTTTCGCAGTTTTCCTCATGGGCAGGCCAGCTCAGAGCTGCCATTAGCTCCACGGCCTGTCTGTATTTGCTGCCCTCCCTTTCAGCTTCGGCTGCTTAGGATCACGGACACTCCAAACGCCCGATGCTCCTTCCAAACCTCATTTCACCTGAAGGTTTCAGTTTGAAGCGGTTGCCTATTGCAAGCCGATTCCCAAACTGTAACCGAGCGAGTACATCCAGCTTAGGACAACGCTGGTCCAAAGAACACAGAGGAACTGCAAGCAGTAGGGCTGGATATCGCGTACCCAGCCCACACCGGCCAAACCAAACATCCTGCTATCCTTCACAGGCCTGTTAGGCTCGGAACAGGAATGCGTAAGAAATCTAATACAAAGCCGCACTGTAGATAAAACCATGCCAAAGCTGCTTTCCCTTTCAGCCCAATTAGAGCTTTTTGCTTTGCTCAACCAGTTTGACCAAGTTCTCTTGGAAGCATCTTGAACTGCAAAGAACCATGTGAAGAGCTGGAAGGATACTTGAGCTTTATTACGGCAACAATACAACTGCCCCGGTTTTGTTATATACCTGAGGACATCAAAGAGCCTTCAGAAGCAGAATTTCAGTATTGCAAAGAGAATCCTTTCCTACATTCCAGCATCTTCCACAGAGACTTCAGTGCTCCAGCCCTTGCTTCCAGCTGTACTTAGCACACCTATCCTTTCGGAAAATGGAGTACAATGCTCCCAGATTTTACTGTTGTAAGAAAGAGAAAGCGAGCCAAAACAAGGCGCAGAGATCCAACCAAAGCAAACAGAGCACAGAGAAGTAATAGCAGTTTAGGATTATTCAAGCAGTACAGACACATTCCTATAGAGCAGGCACACAGCTGAAGAAGGGAAGGAAAACAAACATCAGAACAGCACAGCAGTAACTCAAACAGATCTGCTTTTTTGGAGGAGGTGTTACAGACAACATGACAAACGTACTGGTGCCATGGAACAGTAATCCCTCAAAGCTACTCAATTCTCTTCAGACTTATGTGGGGAAACCAAGTTAAAGGTTAGTAAAACAACTCTATCGTTATGCAAGTCAGATCTGATTATCCATTAACTGCTCATCTGCATTTAGTGATTCAAAGCAATTCTCCAATCTTATTTTGGAACCATCATCTAATATAGCTGGCATTTCTTATATCCCAAAATGTTTAACTCAATATTTACCTATTAACTAATAGCGACCTGTTGACTCGTTACCCAATTCCACTTCAACCGAGTGATCCAAAGCTCTGGATCCGTATTGTCGAGGCACCAAGTACAAACCTCACCACACCATTTGGGGCTGACCTAACCAGTGTGCATTTATCACATCACTCTGGGAAATGTTCCAGTACATTTTCTAGCAGACACCCCATAAACATCTTTTACTCCAAATTTGAATTCAAAGCCATCAAACACAACAGGTAAACACCATGCTGCTTGCAGACAGTCAAGTACCTGCCAGTTTCTCTCAGCTTTGAAATAAAAACTGAGCAAGATGCCATCATGGGGGGTCCTTCAGGGATTGCCTCAAAGCATCCTCAAACTTGGTTTTGGAAACGTGACTATCAAACGTTCTGCAATGTACTGAAAGCCATTAAATTTAACTGTTTAACCATTAAAGGTCTCTACATGACAGTTAACCAGTCCCCCAAGGGAAGCATTTTCAGGTTACCATCAGAAAAACATGTACAAAACTGGGAACCCAATGTGATTCTGTTGCTCATGCAAGTTTTTTTTTTCCTGTTCACACTATTTCCTCTCATCAGCAAGGTTTTTGGTTTACTCAGTGCAGTACAGAATGCACCATACCGCAGATGTTACCTGGCAGTTGTGCTATCTTATCTAGAAACCATCTTTAAAGAAAAAAGCACCGCAGAAATGAGATTTTAAGGCTTAGATACAGCTAAAAGTAAATCCTCAGCTGAAATTCATCACTCTACTCCAAAACAAAAAACATGAGTATTTGCTTCACAACTTCTGAGCACTCTAAGTATTCATCCTTTTCTTTTCCCACAAGGCCCGTATGTAGGTTTTTCTATAAAGTTAACGTTAACCCAAAGAACACAGAGACATAGCATTGAACTTTGTTTTAATGGTCTCAAATTCTGTGACAGATTTTTGGTCAAGTTTCCATTTTTAAAAAATTTATCGATTTTAAAGACTAATAACTTAAACTGCCACGAAACAAATGGTCCACAAACATTCCTTTCCTTCTGAAGCTTTTACGATGCATTGTAATCATTAACCAGTCTTTTACTATTAAACTTAAATGGCCAATTGAGACAAACAGTTCTGAGACCGTTCTTCCACCACTGATTACGACTGAGGTGGCAGCTGATGTACAGAATTTTCATTTAGCCTTCTGGGCCTTCTGGGCAGACTTTGTGACCTTGCCAGCGCCACCAGCCTTCTTGTCAACTGCCTTGATGACACCAACAGCAACCGTCTGTCTCATGTCACGCACGGCAAAACGACCTGTGAACAGAGAAGTGTTTTTTTATGACTTTTATCTCATGCTACATATCCCACAGCATTATCTACATGGCACCAACATGCAGCACTGGCTGAGCAAGCAGCTGCTGCTCTAGGACAGTAGCTGCATGTGACTGCAGCATTAACATCCAGCTATGTTATCTAGAGAATACTCCCCTAATCCCACCAAAGTTCCAGTTCCATTTTTAAAGTTTCAATTGAATTCAGAACTTTTAGTGTTATATTACAGGAGAAACTACGTCCCATGACAAGAAATCAGGCATCTTCTTTATAGATCAGCATTAAGCACATTTTAAAGACACCTTACCCAGAGGAGGATAATCGGAGAAGCTCTCAACACACATAGGCTTGCCAGGAATCATGTCAACAATGGCAGCATCTCCGGATTTCAGGAATTTAGGGCCATCCTCCAGCTTCTTGCCAGAACGACGATCGATCTTCTCTTTGAGCTCAGCAAATTTGCAAGCAATGTGAGCAGTATGGCAATCCAGCACAGGGGCATAACCAGCGCTAATTTGGCCAGGGTGGTTCAGGATAATAACCTAGAAAAAAAAAAAAAAAAGCAAAGTATGAAGTTAGCACTGGGATAAGTTTGAAAAGCTTCCTACAACAGACTGGTGTCTTATAAAGCCTCGACTTTCACTGATTTGCTTAAAGCAAATCTTATCTCAGAACATAAGTCTGTGTTACTTTACAGGTTATCCTACTGCTTTAAAAAAATTTTAAAAAAGCAGAATTCTAGTATTTCACAACCCAGATCTAGATTTTAACATTTTCCAAGAGCTTCAAAAGTCACCTGTGCAGTGAAGCCAGCAGCTTCCATTGGAGGATCATTCTTGCTGTCACCAGCAACGTTACCACGGCGAACGTCTTTCACAGACACGTTCTTCACGTTGAAGCCGACGTTGTCACCAGGCAGAGCTTCGCTCAGGGCCTCGTGGTGCATCTCAACAGATTTTACTTCAGTTGTTACATTGACAGGGGCAAATGTAACCACCATGCCTGGCTTCAGGACACCTGTTTCCACACGGCCAACTGGTACAGTACCAATGCCTGCAGAAGAGAAATTATCTCAGTAATCCAGTGATTATATGCTCTTATGGGCAGAGAGAGAACACTTCCAGGAAGTATTTTACACTTTCTACTTGGTTTTCAGGCAGAAAACTGCATTTGTCTCATGCCTTAGCTGTTGTTAAGTGAGTAACTTGGGAACACGTACCGCCAATTTTGTAGACATCTTGAAGAGGCAGACGCAGAGGTTTGTCAGTTGGACGAGTTGGTGGCAGGATGCAGTCCAGAGCCTCAAGGAGGGTGGTTCCACTGGCATTGCCATCTTTCCGGGTAACCTTCCATCCCTTGAACCAGGGCATCTGCAATAAAGACAACCCAAACATCACTGCCTGTCCACTTTAACAGCATAAAGCTAGAAAGAAGCAATTTATCTCCACAGCACTCATCGTATTATTTCAGAATAAGAACTCATCAAGTGCTGGAACTTGATTCTGACCTCCGCACATCAGATCATTACATTTAAGATAACATGCATTATCCATTGCACAATTGATCTCTATAATCCTGCAAAGTTTAATTTCTTTATATTAAGAAATGCAAAACGTACGTTAGAGCTTGGCTCCAGCATGTTGTCTCCATTCCAACCAGAGATTGGCACAAAAGCTACAGTGTCTGGGTTGTAGCCAATTTTCTTGATGTAAGTGCTGACTTCCTTGACAATTTCTTCGTATCTCTTCTGGCTGTAAGGTGGCTCGGTGGAATCCATCTTGTTAACACCAACAATCAGCTGTTTCACACCCAGGGTGTAGGCCAGAAGAGCATGCTCACGGGTCTGCCCGTTCTTGGAAATACCGGCCTCAAACTCACCAACACCAGCAGCAACAATCAGGACAGCACAATCAGCCTTTGAAAAGGAAGAAAAAGGCCTTCATTATAATGCCTACACGTATGCCAAGATGTTAGGGGAACTCCCTCAGAGTAAAGCAACTAAGGAAGAGCCTGCCCCAGCTCTCAAATCCTTAGCTCTATTTCCCTACCTGAGAAGTTCCAGTGATCATGTTCTTAATGAAGTCTCTGTGTCCAGGGGCATCAATGATGGTGACGTAGTACTTGCTTGTTTCGAATTTCCACAGGGAAATATCAATGGTGATACCACGCTCACGCTCAGCTTTCAGCTTGTCCAAGACCCAGGCATATTTGAAGGAACCTTTGCCCATCTAAAGATTTAAAAAAAAAGAATTACTGTGTGTTTTTTTCAATACGCGTCTTCATTTATTTCAGAAAGACTGTGAACTAGACACAGGCTAAAAGGCAAAAGCTAAATATAGTAAGTGATCTGTACTGAAAAACGTTGCCATGGCTTATAAAACTCTGGCATTGATACACTTGGCACAGCCAGTGAGAGATGCCAACTGCTTTCTGTTATTTAACCTGTTGACAGTTTGGCCCTCTTGACAGCTTGTTAATTGCACTATCACCTCTTTAGGATAGATCTCTTAAGACCAAGTCCTACTATCAAGTGTCCACTATGGATTTCCGTTCTCTTACTAACGTAATCCCTGTCAAAATCAGCATCTGAACAGCCACACAAGCCTAGCATTCACTGCATTTCATTCTGTGATGTGCTTATTGAAAGCTATTTTGTTACTGTATGGAAACAATTAACATCTGCAGACTTCCTACAGGTTCAAGTACCGAAATCAGTAACTTATTTTTAGAGATAAATGCAGTTGTGATGATTATGTTTATCTTCAGCTAAATGTAGGCCAAGACCGAAGCTGGCAACTCCAGTTTGGTTCTGATTCCAAGGTTCACTACATGGACGTAGCTCTGGAGCACCTTCCTTTGCCTTCCATTTTGCACTTCCCAACTTCAGCATAACCAACCATTGTGGTGGATTCTATGCCTTAGGACTTTTTAATTAGGGGGAGGATTTCAATTTAACTGCCTGTAACCCCGATCCGTTTTGTGATTTTAGTAGTTTCGCAACTTAATCTTTTCATTCACCCATGCCCACAGCTCTCTTAGCCGTGGGCGCCCCACACACCTCAGCGGCTTCCTTCTCGAACTTCTCGATGGTCCGCTTGTCGATGCCCCCGCATTTGTAGATGAGGTGGCCGGTAGTGGTGGACTTGCCGGAGTCGACGTGGCCGATGACGACGATGTTGATGTGGGTCTTCTCCTTTCCCATTTTCCACGCTGCTTACGCTCTCCCTTGCGGCAGAAAGACGCTCGACACCTGCCGAATCCCACAAGCAGCCCGGTTACCCCCTGATGGCCGATGGCTTCCCTCACCACCCTCCCCCTCCTCCCTCCGCAGCGCCTCCCCGAGGGGGCCCTGGGCAGCCCGGGGAGGCCCGGCCGTGCCCTGAGGCCCGCGGCCCGGCCCCGCCCCGCCGAGGGGAGGAGCGGAGCGGCGCGGGGCGGGCGGCAGCGGCCCGGGCGCCCCCCTCCCCTTTGCCGAGCGCCCCCCGGCGTCGCCCCCTCCCTCTCCTCCTCCTCCTCGCGGCTCCTCGGGCTCGAGTTACCCCCGGCGGCGGCAGCGGAGGGGCCGTGAGGAGGGGAGGGGGGGTGCGGCGGGGAGGGCGGGGCCGCCCCGCTCCTTTGTGTGCGTGCCTCACCCCGCCCGGGCCCGCCGCGTCCTCCATTTTGTGGCAGGAAGCGCGGGGCGCCATTTTCCTACCCCCCACCCCCCAGCACCCCCCCACCTCCCTCCCTCCCTCCTTCCCCGAGCCATCGCCCCCCCGGGACCCCCCTCCGCCATTCCCCCCCTCTCACCCTTCCCCCCTCTCCCCACCCCCCCCCACCCCCCGTGCTTCCTCCCCGCTGCCCGGCGCCGCACCCCGCACCCATCCCACAGCGAAGCGGCGCTTCCCTCACCCCCCTCACCCCCTCACCCCCCTCACTCCCCTCGCCCACCCCGCACCCCCCCACATTCCCCTCACCCCCTCCCCCTTGCCCTCTCCCCCCCCCGCCCCAGGCCCGGCCCGGCCCGCGGCGGCCGCGCCTCACCTGCACGACGCCGGCGAACCCGGAGCGAAAAAGACCGACGGCGTGAGCGCCGCCCCTTATATACCCTGCGCCGGGGGCGGGGCCTAACCCACACGTCACCGCTCCCGGCGGCCCCGAGGCCACGCCCCCCTCCGGGCCCGCCCCGCTGCGCGGGCACAGGGCGGCGGCCCCGGGCATGGAGGGGGGGGGGCGGGGCCGGGCCTGAGGGGGCTGTGAGAGACCCCGGGGGGGGAGGAGAGGCACAGGGGGCATTAGTGAGCCCCGGGAGGGGACGCTGGTGTGATTTTTTTTCTTTAAAATCATCTTTTTTGGTCTTTTTTGCAGCCCCAGATATAAAAAGTTCTCTCCCAAGTCACACAAATGGAGGTAGATGCCTCAGGAGGGGCATCCCAAGAGTGTGTAGCCCAAGTGCTTCAGACGTGACCAAGGCAGCACCGAGGCACCGAGGGTTTGGCTTCTGTGCCAGGATCCCAAAGCGCACGACGTGCCCCTCTTCTGTGATTTCATGTGTGAAAGTTTCTGATGAGAGCCTCTAAAATGTACCCTAACCCTTTATTTTTCAAACTCTGAGGGCAAGGAGTCACGGAACAGCCCACACCATCAGAAATAAAAGCCCTCGTGATTCCCACACATTGCCCCCATTCTTTACTCACCTCTTATTGAAGTAAGAAAACCCACAGTTTATTCACCTCTAACTGAAGAAATTCCATTAGTTACTCAACCCCAAACACACCTTTTTAAGCGAAATTAAGCTGAGAAGATGAACAAGTATTTTTGTTGTCTCTTTTAAAATGATCTGCAAAGGAAACAAACTTACATGGTCTGTTTTCTTCCTTCATACATATATTCCTTTTCTTCTTTCTTGATACACCGGTGTTGTAAATTGTTACTTCACTATACACACCCAACTATAATCCCATTCATTTTTTTTGGCATGGTCTCTACCTGGCAGTTTTAAAACACAAAAACAGCTTGTTCAAAAAAAAAAAAAAAGCCCCCAACCAACAAAAAATAAGTAAATAAATCAAAGCAAACCACACCAAAAAACCCACCTGATGAACCTACACTTTCACTTATCTCCAAGCGGCCCTTAGCTGAGATGCATCCAGCATCAAATTCAGCGCAGCAGAGAGAAGTTTAGTACTTCTAAGTACTAAAGCTTAGTACTGCATGGACTGTTTTAGAAGCACAAGGTTTCCATTTGGTGTTTTTCCACATGGAAGACTTAAAAAATAAAAAGTGTACTTGGAAAGAACAAACAAACAAACATAATTTTGAGAAATGACACGTATTAGAGAAGATGTTGAATTTAGAATACGCCTCTTACACAAAAACTCAGTTTCACTGCGTAAAACCTGCAAATGTGTTCAGACATCATTAAATAAACTCAGTCATTTTTAGGAGAGGAATAAAGTCATCATGGTGTCATCCCTCTTCCCCCCCCCCCCCCCTTTTTTTTTAAACATAGAAATTGATGGGAGGTGGGAAAGCTAGAGAGGGTTCAGCTTTTTTCAAAACTTACACTCAGGTGTAAAATTCATGAAGGTATTTTATACGAGGGAAAGGGAGAAGGGTCCCTTTTCTTTAAAATGGAAATGCATAATCATAAAGTGATTTCATGGCTCAGGAACAAGGGGTAAAATTGGTAAAAAAGTTAGCTTTTGGGGGCTCTTATAAAGCAAAGGCAGTTTGTAAACACAGCTAAAAAGCTTTACTTTACACAATTGTTTCGAGTTAGCTTCTGAAATATGTATGCCAGCAGGGGGTATTTTTAATGGACTGATCTGACAAAGTATCCATTCTACAAAAATGTAGTTTAAAATTTTCAGTGACTTCTGCCGCAATGGGGGAGGAGAAAGGAAATGTGTTATTGATTTCTGACGTGGCCCATAATAAACTGCACATTTCTTTTTTAAGGGACATGTTTGAAAGACTATTTCATAAATACAGGCATGTAGAACTAGGTATTTCTGAAGACAGCAAATCCTGTCCTACGTACATAGCTGAAAATCATTGAATGTGTTGGACAGCCTTTTAGCCATGTCCTAGTTAAAAGCCTTCAAGAAAAGCCTTTTCCCTCCATTTCTTTAATTGAATTTTCAGAAGAATTTTATTATTTCCTCTGTAATCAGTCCACTACATGCTTTTACTCTCTCAACAACTAGTCTATCTTTCGTTGTCCATTCTATTAGCGGAACATTCCCATTATCAATCTCCCAAATATTTATACAGCTGGGGAGCTTCAGATATAGGAGTAGCCTCACATAATTCTCTGGAAATGCGTTCTGCAGAACCCTCTCGACTAACACAGATAGGCACATACTGGACTAAATCCTGTGTGCATTTGCATCCATTTAGCCTGTTTAGCCTATTTAGCCTGTTACAAATTTTAGATTCTGCTCATTAGGCAAAACTAATCTCTTTGATAAGAAAAAAACTTGTGAAGAAACAGAGATAAGAGATTTCAAGAACTCAAGGTCTTTCAGGCTTTGGAGTCTTGCTTAGTAAATCCCGCCTGGCTTCAGAAATATGTGGGGAAAAAATCACTCATTCTCCCCTGACCATTAGTGAGCATAGTGAGTATGCTAAACTGAAATAACCTATGTCCAGACATGCCTGCAGTGTAAGAATACATACCAGTGTTCACTAGAGCATCTGTATTGTGGGAACCTGTGGAATAACCACTTTTAAAAGGTTTTTGAATCTCAGATAAAGTGATATTAAAATGAAGTTATGCTGTCAGTATATCCGAGCCAAATAGTCTGACCTTTAAATAAAAACGTTAACTGGATTTTGAGATCACACTAATTACAATAGCACTACTTTCATTTCAATGTGTGACTAAATAGCATGAGGAATGCGCTATAATCTTAGAACACAGTCATAGTCAGTGACATCACACCAGGAAATAAAAAATGTTCTCATCATGTACCTCGAAAGAGTACCTACACGTGGAAGTGGCATCTTTCTGATTAGACTCCTGTGCAAAGACGAAGGTAGCCAGCACTTACATGACTGTTTCAACTGCTGTGAACAAGGTCATCCAGGAGTGTAAGCAAACAGACTTCAGAAGCACGAGACTTTAAACACAGACCTGATACATGTAGTTATCAAGCTCCCTGAACATGGAAGAGGCACTAAGATTTCTTGAGGGCACTTTCAGAAGCTGGTGGAAAAGTAATCCCAAATTATCAATTGTAATTGGTGATTAGCAAAAACTGATTCTGGTACATGACATTATTCTGTAATACAATTAACCTCATTCTTACTGTGAAATACTTTCTAATCCCAACATTGCAATTTTAACTGTATGTACATTAGCCCAAATGTTCAACAAATTATAGCATGAGCACACAGATTTAGCTCCATTTGTACTTGTTTAATGCACTGGTTCGTAATAGAAATAAAAAGCACCTACATCTGCTATGAAATCCTTTCCCCTACATCATCCTAATACTTACTAGCAGATTTTACATTTGTTTAATAACTATACGAACAATAGAATAACTGTGCTATTCACACAGCAAGAGATTAGACAGAGCCTACTTAAAAAAAAAAAAGTTTAATTGAATTGGAACCACTTGAAAAAATGCTTTCGAATGTTATTTAGTTCTGTATTAGAAGCTGGTATTTTTATATAAATGAAATCACTTGGTAAAGGGAATAGACAATAAAATATATACACTCTAAGTTACATTCTCAGGAGAGAGCACAAAATAAACCCCTCCATTCTTGGAAGACTTGGACCAGATAAAGCCCTGAACAACCTTGCCTGATCTCAAAGCTGACCTTGCTTACAGATTCAGAAAACAGGGTTTTATAGTAGAAAGCCTAGGAGAGTGGCCTTCAAACAGTATCAAGAGTATTACTGGGATAAATAAGCATCCACATTTTCAAAAGTTTCTCAATAACTTAAAGTGAGCCTCTTAAGAAGGTATTGCTTCCAATAAAACAAGATTCCTGGGGGGAAGCAGCACTCTTCCAGTTACAGCACTTGCAACTAGTGAAGCACTAATGCTCAGAGGACAGCCTGCTTTTAAAAAAGTCTGAAATTTTTATCCTCAGTGCAAGAAGGCTCATCTATGCTGAATGTTTAGTACCCCTTGAACCATTACACCACTGAAGGTTTCGTAGCAGAGTGGGCAGGGACGTTCTGTAGATGCTGTATTGAAACCTCCCGTCCTTTGCCAAAACTTCTGTGCTGTGGAGCCCTGTGTTACTGAACTAGAAGAGGAAAACATCTTATTTAGGATAGAAGTGTTTCAAGTGGGAAGGAATGAACCTCACGTATGGCTGCTTCAGTAAGGCTTTTTTCTTATTTTTTCCTGGAACTGCACAGATACACGTGGACAACTCGAGGACATCAGATCCAAGAGGCAATCGCTGCTTTGGTTCTATGAAGAAGAGACCCTTCACGTGTAGCTACCTGACAAAGCTTCACATCCTTCACTAGGGCTAGGCTAATTTGCACCAGCTGATGACCTGGCTCCAGGCAAAGAGCTGTTTCTAGACTCTGATGCAGAATAAAGGTGAAGGGCTGACGAACTAACCACCACTATTACAGAGAAACAATGTAATTTGTTAAACTGTTCTGTGGTTTTACATTAGTGTTTTGCAACAGCAAAGAGGCTAGGGCATTTACTCCTTTTCCCTGAATGGGAGCACATTTTCACTGCATCCCACCACATTTTGGACATCCTAAAGGAAGGTAACTGATAAGGCCTTCTAGGAGTTCAATTCAAAGCACAGCCTAAGTGTGAGTATAAAAAATAGAGCACTGTACATACCAACAGAGGCAGGTGCTGAACAGAAATCCAGCGGGTAAGGTCAGTTTGGCTCTTGTTCTTAATTTACCATGAACTTCTCTTCCAAAACTCCATTTTAAAGCTCTGGTCTGTTGTGCTAAAAGTCATTTTGCCTTAAGCAACTGATTCATACTTTCACGCTGATCAGTCTGAGATGAAACTTTTAAGTGGTACCTCAACTCCTCACTCACTGACCACATGCTTTAAAGGTTTCTGCTGGGCCCTTACCAGCAACTGAGCCATATACTCTGATAGCTTTGCTGAATGTCCACTCATGAGGGTAATTTTGCTGCCTTTGCAGCTGGCTTGTGCACTCAGCAAGCCGGAAATTCACTGAGAGAAAAGCTAAAATTCCCTGTTCTCATCTTGCAGACCCTCATTCTGCCTCTCCTACTGACACAAGAAAAAACAAAATTTCAAGGAAAGAGGTGAAGTTTAAAGGTAGATTTCCTAGAAGGGGGTTGCTTTATATGAAGAAAGAAAACCTGAGATGCTGCTGAAAGCGGCAAGGGAGAGAAACATAAAGGAGCTTTTGGTGCAGACCACTAAAGCCTGCTATGAACTGGGGAGAGTGGATGGATTGGCCAGAGGAGGAAGGTGGCAGTACCTGAGACTTGTGCTAGTAAGGATGGTGCAGACACGTCCAGATGTTCCTCTGGATGAAGTGCCATCCATATTTCCACTCTCCCACCTTGATGTTGCTGTGGCTTCAAGCATTGGCATCACTCATGCTATTGATGCTACGTGATAACCACAGTCACCAGAAGTGCTGCGGATCGGGTCCTTTAGCAGTCATGCCTGGATTTAGTTTAGTATATGCTTGACATTTATTCAGCAATTTTAGATTTGAAACATACAATGTCTGGAAAGGTTTCAGAGAACTATGGGAATAAATCTAGATCTGGAAAAGTACTTACACTTGCCCTGTTCAATCTATACTGGGTTGACTGAAAGGTAGTTTGGCTCAGCCTCCGGAAATAAAATCCTGTAAAGGAAGGGTCATGAGTTGGGACGTGATGACATAAAAAGTTTTGAGGCTATTGGTAGTTAAATTAGGGTATAAATAGAAGTTGATTATTTGTAACTGGCTACGAACAACAGGACCTGCTTGCTAAAAGCAGTAAGTCAACAGATGAAGCAGTGCTCCGCATTTAATTATGCTAGAAAACAAGCAAACAAAACTTAAACAAAAAAAAAAATGAACACAAAAGGAGAAAGAACTTGATGTGGGGGGAGGGTGTACATGCTAGAAATAGGAGAGGCCATTACCTAAAACTCTTTGTTTTTAGTTAGCTGACTAATACAGCCTTTCTGAAGTATTTGGCCAGACAGAGCTATCTAGGAGCCACTACTGATTATCTTTGAAAACTACGGAATGGAGAAGGTTCCAGAACACTGGAAAAATAGGAAAAAAAAACTAAATTGAATAAGAAAGAAAATGCACGCACAAGCTGGGCACTTACGGAGCTGTCAGCCTAATTTCAATTCCTGGAAAAATACATTGGAACAAATGAACTAGTTTTAAGGAGATAATGGGTTGATAAGTAACAGCTGCAGACTTGTTAGGAGCAGATTGCATCAAACTCATCTTTTCTACTGTGACAGGTTTAACAGGCTCGTGGATGGAGAAATGTGGATTTATTTAACTTAGGGGAAGACTTGACACTCTTTGCACGCAGCTTGCAGAACTAAGCTCAGCAAACTTTGGACAAAATAATGGTGGTGAGAGACCAGCTGAAAAAGGCACACACACAAAGTAAGTGCTAGTATCACTACGGAAGGTTGTAGCAAACCTGCTTGTGTGCACAGACATTTTTCCACCATACAGACATACAAAAATCATTCAAAATTGCATGCAGGGAGGGGGATTAAGCGCTTCAGAGGTCAAGAGCAGCATTCAGAGTAACATGAGCAAGCTGGAGCAATGGTCTACAATAATTAGGAAATAAATCAAGATTAATATTTGTTGTTTTGCAGTTCACTGCACAAACACAGGAGAAACAGCAGCAAACCAGCAATCCTGTAGAAAATGGCCCAGGGTTAGAGTGGATCAGAAGCTGAACATGAGTCAACACTGCCATACTCTTGTGAAAAAAGCAAACATGCTGAGGTCTATAAACAGAAGTGTTGGAAGATACATGAAATAAACCTTCCATTCTACTTAGCACTGACGAAAGCTTCTGCTTGGATACTTTGTCCAGCTTAGGAGTCACCTCTCAAGATGTGACACAATCCAGAAGAAAGTCAAAAATTTTAATTGGTCTTTGAAGCATATGTGATACTAATTTTTAGCTCAGAACAGTCTTCCGATTGTGGGGAGAGATGATAGCAGCTTTAAAAAAGGTGTTGCAGAGAGAGAGGCACGAGGAGTGTTCTTCTTGCACCGAGTCAGGAACCGGGCTTCTCCTGAAGCTGTAAAATAGATATTTAGGGAAAATGATGGAGAATTAAAGCACTGGAACAAATTCTGTGCTCAGATGGTGGAACCTCCCAACCCCCTTCTTCTAACAAGCAGCTCAATACCTATCAGGAGTGGTTCAAGTATAACTGATAATTCCTGATTTATGGGTCTGGTATCTCAAAGTCTCTTCAGGCCTTTGTTTCCACAGGCTTACATTACACAGAAGAGCTGAGCGATCATGAATGAATTTCTTACACCATAAACCCTGCCCCCCTTGTTTATCTTGGTAAGGAGATCTCCCCAAGGACTTCAACGTGTTTATATGAGCCAGACGTCAGCCTTATTAGTGATAAGAGTCACATCTGAATAGAAAATCACAAATACTTCAGCCACTAATAGTGCACCTGCCAGTGTAAATTCCATCTTTTGCACTAGATGACATTTTATTGAAGAGCTGAAGGACAGCCTGATGTACCAGAGGTGTGGAAGGAAATGGGACAGTCACTCCTAAACTCTCTAACCGAGGAGGAGTTAGACTACAAATGACAAGGGGAGAAGAAATTTTGTACCACAAACTCCTCCTGCCACTACATATAGCAGGTTATGCTAGAAGTGTTAGGAACCGCGTGGATTCCTAGCATCACGTTATAAAGCACTCATCCAGCACTGGTTTCTTATCAAAGTGAAATGCTGGAAAACATGTTTGGTTTCTCAACAACAACCAGAAGAATGCTAAAATAACAGCGTGCTTGATTTTCCCACGGGCAGCGCTACCTTGGCAAGGACTGTCAGCGCAGTGATGTTACGTGGGAGGTCAGTCCACACGCGCTGGTACTCCTCGCAGCCCCTTTCTGTAACAACTCTTGTGAAAAACAGCAGGTGTGGTTTTGCAAGGCAATCCACAGGGGAACAGTGTTTCAGGGGTTAAAAGCCGGTATCACACACGCTCTATAAAGTAGACTTCGTCCCCTTTAAACTGGGAACGAGTGTTGAATCAGCACTGAGGCCAAATCTGTGAGGGAAGGGAGCCAGGGCTGACATGCCACCCTGCCAGGCTCTGCCACAGCCCTGGGGAACAGAGGCAGAGGATAGAGAGGGGAGGAGAGGCGGCGGGAATACAAACTATAGGAGACCGATCCTTTAGCTTAGGGATGTGTCTGTGGCACAAGCCAGAAAAGTAGAGGTTAGAAAAAAAGAAACACAAACTGGTTCATATTAGCAAGTCATGAGTTACTGTCCTCTGCTGCCTGGAACAGGAACTTTTCTCCTCTCGGCAGGAGACAGCGTGTAATGCTGAAACCAGGAACAGGAACCACGGGATCCCTGTTGAGGAAAGCAGACAGACCTCAGAGGTCCATCTGAGCAAATGGGCAACCTCCACGCCACATTTTACCCGATTCCTAAGGCATCCCAAAGTGTAAAGCACGCTCTGAGGTTTTTATCCCGTATGCTGTTTTTAATTCAGCACGGAGGATATTAAATCAGCCCCCAGCTGTTTTATGTATGTCTGCTGTCAGTCACCATAAAAGCCCTCTCTGTGTGCACACCACGCAGAGGTACCAGCGCTGCCACGAGGACTCGCAGGGGCGCACACTGGCATCGTGTGGGGGGGGGAACGGCAGTCGTAAAGAAAGGCTGCTTTTTACAAAGCACATCTCGGATCCGCCTCTAAATTTAGCTCTGCCGAGTCATTAAAGTGCAGAATCGCTATTTAAGGGAAATACTTTGTGCTGGCTTTGGAAGCTCGCACATCCCATTGACTTCATCGGTCCGTGCGGTGAGTCATGTCACCCAGCAACACGTTCACGCCCGCACGAAGCGAGGGAGCAGAAACTCTTGCTCACTCGCTTTCTCCTTTCCTCGTGGGATCCTCTTTAGAAACAGCTCATGGTAATGGCATTCCTGCGAGGCAGACAGGAATCTGGCAGGGGAAGCGAACTGTTCAGCAGAGGAGGGGTACAGACAGCCTCCTGCTCCAGAGGCACTACACTCGGCACTGATGCAACCGCGTCTACTTTGACCTTTGCAGCATGAGGCAGTGAAGATGTAGCTGTTAATCATTCCTCTCTGAGCTCAGCTGGAACTACACTAACAATCCCCAGAACAGGACAGGAAACAGAGTGTGTACTCCAAAATGAGTCCTAGCCCCTCCTCTTGAGCGTACATCTGAGGTCAGGGAGCAGAAAGGTGTCACTGCATGTCAAAAGCAAAACCTCCGCAGCTGTCAATACCTGCCAGCAGAATCGCTTTCCTCCCCTAATCTATCCAACTATTTCCTGCTCTGGATCTAACAACCGCACGGCTGAAAGGGGTGTGACAGCACTGAAGCTGCCCAGTTATCTAGTTGGCCCAGTTACCTCCAAGGCCACACAACCCCAGACTTAACCCCCAGGAAGTGGGGTTAGGTGGCAAAGCTCAGTTATATCAGATTAGCTACCAACTGAAGTTGTACCCTGAATTATTCTCTCAACTATGCAATGTGGCCATTATAACTATCAAAGTTGAACAAGGCCCTGTCACATGCTACAGACAGACCTAAAAAGCCCAGACTGGTATTTCATGCTTAAACTTTATGAAGCTCTATGTACCTCTTAAAAAGTCTCTGAGTATTTGCCCACAGCAAGTCTACTTCTCCACTGCTAATTCTTAGGTATCCGCACGAGGGCAAGGATTGTGATTTACAACGTTATACTCACTTTCTGCTGTGTACACAGCTAGGCAAGGTCAGCCCATCTTAGTCATCTCAACATCACCCTAAGCTTGTCACGGCTTTTGTAGTCTCTTATTCTGGGTTCTGATTCAGGAATTTATACACAAACACACAATTTCTGCCCCTCCTCTTTTCTTGCTGTGCACATATACAATGCCTGCTGATGGGGATTGGGACTTGACAAGTACCAGCTCAAGACTTACAAGCAGCAAGAGACAACACCCAGGTACACCCACTGACCTGTTAATGGCAATATGGAACAAGTACACCCGATTACGCTGTCTTTACTTTCTACTCAATTCATTCTTTTAGTACGTTGAATAAGTAACAACCACACAAGCGCCCCAATGAACCTGGAGCTCTGCGCCAGGGCTTTGAAGTGACCACTGCAGTCCCCAGCACCGTTTCCAAACAGCTGCTGACGGAGTCACTGGAGATGACCAAATGGCAGCAATGAAAGTACCCCAGGTACTTTCTCTCTGGGTAGGCTCAGAGAAACTGAAGGCAGAGCATGCCTGGAACGCCAGGCAACGCCTACGTCGCGCTCACCGCAGGGCTTCCCCTGCTATTTATAGGGCATAGGAACATCTCCCCGAAGTCACCCGTTTGTGAATGAGACCAGAGCGCTCCTTTTTTAAAAAATGCAGAAAGTACAGGCTGAAAAAGAAAAGAGAAACCACAAACCTGTGCTAAAAAGCCCAAGTCTGTTTCTCACTGCAGACAGAGATTACCAGTGATACCCAGCATAATGCACAGCATATCATCAGCATCTTACCCTAAAATATGCGTAGGGTGGCTTGAGATGGTTCTATCCTGCTACTCTGAGCAGAATAGAAAAGACTCCAGCTACCATTCAAGCAACAGTGGAACTGGTTTACAAGGGTTATTAAGGTAAACCACAGTGATTATGTAGGACGGCATGATTTATAACACTGTCGTTCTTACGACATGCTAGGCAGGTCTCAGAACAAAAGTACCCATGAGGTTTAAAAAAAAGAAACATCAAAAATCCTACAATCTGTCATCGCTGTAGCTGAGAGCCTCAGTATACAGCTCTCAGTTACCTTCTAAAAGGCACGTCAGAGGTTTCAAAATAGACACAAAATTCCCAATGGGTAATTGTAAAGCAGGCCTCATATCTCTGCAGCTGGAGATGCAAGCAAAACGTTTATCAGCATAACATCTTTTGTGGTTAAGGTGATGCATATACAGTTTCTACTGCAGTGTTAACATTTGTTCAGAGTGTAACAAGAAGCGCAAAGTTAAAAAAGTTAATGCACATACACAAAGCAACCATCCTGAGCCCTTTTCAACCAGACAGCAGAAAGAACACTGAGTACAGCCCTGAGCATTGGGAAGTCACTGTTCGCAGTGCACGTGAGATCAAATAAAAGTGTAAATGTCAACACTACCCACAGGTGCAGTAGGTTTTTCACCTCCATAGTCTGGTGGAATAAAATGACAGAAAGCTTAGTCACCCAAAATAAAGATAACCAGAATAAATTCATCACTTGGCTCTGCAAGTCAAACACCCACAAAAACTCCTACATCGGGAATTACTATGAGCAATACAACACACAAACTTCTGTCTTTTAATTCCCTCCTCCTTGATAAGCAAGACAGTTTAGGCCATTGTACCTGTATCTGCCTGTCTCATGTTTTATGCTTTGTTGAATTTTATTGTAAAAGAGAATAGCTGCAATGTGTGGATGTCAAATATCTAATTACTATGAAGAGTCACATGATAGACTCATCTACTGTACAGAAAATAAGAGTTTAGATACTATCTTCTTTTCTCAAATGCTAAGTAGAATTAGACTACACTGGAAACTCATCATGTAAGTGCCAACTTGTATCTTAACTGTAAAGCCAGGCCTGCATCATACAGATATCCTTAACAAATCTGTCACTTTTAACTTAAATACAAAACACGAGGCTGACTTTAAGCAGACAGCTGACAAAGCACTTGCCAAAGGCTTTTCCTGGAGAAAGCCTTACCACGTGGTGGGAAGCCTTTCCCAGAGCTGCTGCTCATCGCTGCACCACAGCCTCAGTTTGTGCTTTGATAAAAACTTACCCAGTGCTTAGCTTTTGGTTCCCGTCCTGTGCTACCTAGTTTCCAGATGCAAGAGCCTTTCTCAAAAGGGAACCAAACGCATAATCAGCCTGGCAAAGAAAATTAAGATCAGAGGTGAACAATTTTCTCCACCAAGGACTGAAAGCACGTATCAGCGATAATCTGGCTGGCACAAGCTGACCTCTCTGAAGCAGTGGGGCTGCAGACAACCCTCTGCATGATGTGTGGGTTGTGAAGAGCAGCAGGCTGCTTGCTCTCTGTATTTGTGCCCACCCCCCAGCTGCCCCCACCTTGGTGGCTGCCTCATACCCACGGGATGCTACACCCAAATAAGACAGTAAGCCACTATTTTGCCAAGACACCTGGGAAGCACATGAAGTTGTTTGGATGGATAACACTGGATGCACAGACACTAGCTCTTCACACTTTATTAATGCACTGTTAATATAGCATATACCGATAAGTTTCTGACAACCTATTTCAGGTAGTTTTTTACTCCAAAGGAGTCGAGTAGGTCTGCTCCTCTACAGGAGCAGAGCCACCCTTGGACCATTTTCTTTTGAGGATGATATTAAGGGTGAGGGTTCAACTCTAAGCCATTGTCATCGCAAGCAAAGGCTCTCAGACACTATTACAGCTGGAGGCAGTGATTTCAAACACACCATGCAGAGGTGAAGTGCCCCAAAGTACCCTGTGCAGCCCGACTGAGGCCTCTTAATTTGAGAGCAGTTCTCAGATCAAAAGCAAGAGCAGGAGAGATGCTTTTCACTATGTGAAGAGCGGAAAATAAACAGGATTTATTGATCGGGCTAATTGTCAGCTTACTGATCTTGAGACTCCTGAATGATCAGTACTTTAACAGTCTGTATGCTAGGGGAAAAAGGCTTCCTTACCTACTTGTTATAAAATTGATCTGATCTGATCTTATCTGATCTGCCCTTGGGGCCTTCTCACAGGCATGTGAGCTGCCTGTGGGGCGGCTAGTGGGATGGGTGCTGGCTGTGGGGCAGCCTCACCACGGCAGAGGCCTGCCACGGCCTCCTGCTGTCGCAGAAGCGGGCAGCAGCCAGCACTGCCCCGTGACGAACTCCAAATCCCCGCTTTTGTGCTGTGAACAGCGGCCTCCTTGCCCAGTGCCCCGAGACAAAGCCCCGTGGCTGTACCTCATGACTCAGCCGAAACGCCACGGGGTGAGAGCTGGGGTGAGAGCTGCTCGCTACCCGCCCGCCTGCGCTCCCGGTTCCCGACTCAGAAGAATTAAAGCAGGCACCACGGAGGAAACCTGCAGAGAAGAGTTTTATTTTTTCCCTCCTGTAGGAAGACATCTGCCCTCGTACAAGTGTGTTTGCGCAGGCCGCACGTTCTCTGAACAGTGAAACATTCATCTCGGCTTCAAAGAGCCACGCTTAGCATTTCACTTTCGTTGAGCAGACGCAGACAGATGGATTTAGTTTGGAATTTTGTTTGGTCTGGGTCCCTCCCCCCCCCCCTTTTTTTTTTTTTTTTTTACATTGGATCCTCAGTTAGAAGTGAACCCAGCTGCTATTTGCAATTCAATTTCAGCAATTCAAAGCGGTTGCTTGCGTTGTGACCACTCGTTGGCATTTCGATGGTCAAAAGTAACCTTTGATGTTAGCACCCAGTTAAGAGGAGAGCTAGGGTAGGAGCTACAGCTCCTGTGCCTTGTGATTTTAGTTAGGTTCTTTAGACTGATTGAGCAAGACGGCTGTGGATTGATTTTCACAGAGTAGCTCCTTTTCCAGTAAAAGGGGATACTTTGAATCCAGTGAATGTATGCAAAGTTACAGATATCTATTACATCTAAGCTTGAGTGAACATGTTCTGCACACCCTTTGACTGGAGTAGTCAAAACTTCAGCTGCTGCCCAGCTCTGGAGACAGGTCTGCCCACACAGGTCCATTTTTCACATTAAAACTCTCTCATTCCCCATTCTGGTGCTGGCTGCACCCAGGCAACCACACAGACCATGGATACAGCTGCTTGGTAGCTGTTTTCTGCCTAAGCCTTTCACTGCTTCACCGTCATCGCACAGTCCTCGTTCTCAGCTTTTGAGGATCACAGAGGACAGACAAGGTAAGCAGGCCACACAAAGATGCTAACTTTCTCTTAAAACAAGGGGGTAAGCATGATTCTTTTGTTCTTTTTCTCCTCCCATGATAGAAAGTAGGACCAGGCTGACACCCACCCTCTGCCCACAGGAATTCAGACCAAAACATCTCCCAGGGGACGGAGAGCTTCAGACCAGGATGGAGAGCCACAGGACCTGTTGCTAGAAACACATATTTCACCAATTACATGACACCACAGCTTTGCCACAAACCACCTCCTTCACAGATTTGGCTTTAGGTCACACTACAGCAAAATACTTGAGCAGATGCTTAGTGCTCAATAGATGCCTAAAGATCCATCAGCATCAACACGACTCCACGCAGAGATATTAGATTAACATCACCATCCCTGTGCGGTTATTCTTCTACAGTCTGATCCCTCTCTACTGCTATTAACATCTCGTATTTGCCTCTTCTCTCTCCTTTCAACACCATGCAGAGATGCCTAGCAACTGTCAGCTATATATTGACAATTCAAGTAGCCTGGTTTCTCATTCTCTTCACACAAGGGCCTTTGAGTTTGGGCAAAGCTATTTTCATAGCAGAAAATATTAACATAAGTAACTGCATGGGAAGTAGACTCCAAATTATGCACATCTATGAATCTGAAAGAAAAGAGAAAGAGACTGTACTCAAAAAAAAACCACTCAAGACAAGCAATTCGGCCTTTCCATAACCATTCCCAATGAACTGATTCTTCAGCTCGCCACGGGACCAGTTACAGATAGTCAGAAGTCATCAGCTTCAGTCTCACACTTTCAGTGAGGCCAGCTGACTGCAGAAGCAGATCTTAACTGTGCAAAATGAATGTCAGCAATGACAAAGGTAGTGACTGAGATGGACTCAAGGGCAAATCAGGCTATGGTAAATAATTAATTCCTTCACAACAGCTATTAGCCTTAGACTCCATCTTATCTACATAGAGTAACACATTACTGCTTCCTTTCTACTGGATAGTAAAAATCAACATCTTCCTTTCAAGTTACTGTGTACTTCCCAGCTCAACAAAACAAGCATGCAAGACGTGCTGACCATGCATAGCATGCAAATTTGAAAGCACCATAAGTTAGTCAAATCAGAACTGAATTTCACATGGTGATGTTTTTTTTTTTACTTTCGTACAGTTCAATGTGAAGATTGTTCAGAAGACAAGACTTTTTTTGGTGTTATTAAAGGAAATGCCCTCCTTCCCCTCACCCCTACTTTTCATTCAAAAAGTCAGTTGAAGTGGTTTTGCTTAAATAATGCCATTACAGCTACTTACCGCTCAGTGGGACTGGCAGAATTAGGTCTTGAGTTCTGCTGCAAAAGTTGCTCCATTTCAGTTTCCTTTTAAAGATGGCCATAGCAATTATTCTCTTTATACTGCCACAAAAGCTACCTGTAATTTCTGGGATCTTGTGTTTTCCCTAAAACGCTAACAGATTATCAGTTGTTGCAGGACTCTTGTTTAATTTCCTTTTTTTTAAGATACATGGAAAGGTCTTTTTTTCCCCTCCCTGTCAGTATAGTGTTTAAACTTGTAGACACAGAATGCACTTGTCACTTCTTGTTCTCCCTGAAGCCCAGATGGCCACGCAAAAAGCAGTGGGAGAATGATGGGGCTTTGGCAAAAATCTCTGTCTCTGTTTTCTGAGTTAGTAAGATGATTCAGAAGGCGATTAGTCACTTACTGCTGGAATGGATCAGCAGAAGAAGCGGTCAGAGAAACATCAACAGAACCACGTTTTCCACCAGAAAACATATTACCCAAGTCTGGCTGAGCAGAATACATTTTCTACATTTGAATTCAATTTAGGAAAAGAACAGATTATAATATATATTTTTCTATTCTGAAGTACCCGTACGGAAATTTTTGTGTGCCACAAAACAAATAATAAAAAAATCCTTTCATGAAATTTTCTTCCAAGTTTTACAATGCTTTATGAAAAGCTATTATCTCTCTTCACACAGCTCTACTCTATAGCAAATTGCTATCTTTCAATGGGAGGAGAAGACAAACAAAATTTTGGCTTAATAACCTACATTTATGTCTACTGCTATGCCTTGGGCAACTCCCAAGCACCTTCTCGTGCAATGTTTTGTAACCAGGAACAGATTACGTTGCAGTAACAGCAAAATTACCATTATTCTGAAGTCAACCTGCATTCACTTGAAAATGCCTATCAGTGCCTGAATCTTCTTTTTAATCACTTTGCTGAGTTTTCATGTTTTGTGTCAGATCCAGGCCTGAACTCAGCCAACAGATAATTTTATTAAGCATGCTACTGAGAAGCAACAAAAATCAGATCAGCAGTTTTATTTTAAAACTTTAAAGAAAATTGCTGCTCAAAAGTATGAGCAGCTCTTTCAGAACAGTCTTGCCTAACCAATATAGCCAAACTGTTAAATTTTCATGTGGAAATAACTTATTTTTTTCCCTGAAGAAACAATTTTCACTCAATTGAGTTATGACTCTTGAAAACTATATTGGCCAGATGTTTGTTTGAGCTTGTCAGAGATCACCAAGATTACATCAGATCAACAGTTTTACACAATTGAAAGCTGATAAAATTAATTTCTGTGTTGAGGAGTAGATTCATGCATAAATAGTTCTAGTTTAGAATGTATGACCCACCACCATTATGGCAGCAGAGGAAAAATTTTATGCTGCAGGGTAAAGGAAAGGTTGCAATGGTGATTTAATTGGGAGGGTCTCCAGTTTCCTCACTCCAGCCAGCACTTTTTTTAATCCTCTGGTATGTCTTTGTGTCTCCCACCCCCACCCCCATTTGCTATGCCACTAGGATTTAAATAATTGCTGGTGTCTTCTTGCAGTTCCTTTTCTGGCTATGTGAATCTTACAAAATGTTAATAACTAACACCCTGAACTAAACCAGTTACTGAGGCTACATGCAACTCTGCAGGGTGCAGGGCAAGAAATTCAAATAAACATAAGTCATTGTTTTACTCTCACATTAAACATGGCAAGAATTACTTCTGCAACAGACTATGTACACCATCACGGAAAGCAGAAATAAGTGAATCCTTTCTTAGGCTATTTTTCAGGATTACTAAACACACAACAGCATAAATATTAATAACTGTTATGCAAATGAAGCATGAAGTAGACAAATCTGTAAAACTTGGATTTGACTTTAGCACGCTCTGATTTGGATTAAACAAATGCATTTTTAAGTAAATGGATCATTATATTTCTTTACAGAAAAGAGACTGACATGAGGCTAACCAACTACTCTGTAAGTACTTATTCCCACAAGATCCTCTTTGTGTCTTCAGGATTATCTACTTCACTGTTGGTATATAATACTGTTAGTGTGGTGGTTTCTTTTCAGTGGGCACAGCAGTAGCAAAATACATCCGTACCAAATTGTTCATTGCAAATTACATCCTTAGCTTTAAGTCAGACATATTTTCTTCAGTGTAATTTGGGCCAGTGCCCTTGTATGAATAGCATCTTTCCTGACAGGTCTCAAAATATGATTTGCCCAGCTAACAACTATTAGAATCATTTTGACTTACTTATTTTGACTGATTTTTTTTTTTTTTTTGACTGATTTGTGATTGCTCTCACATCACGACTAAAACCAGGCATTGCATTTTTTGAGGCACAGGTACACACAGGAGAAATGGGAGACCCTTTTAAGGTACTCCTTACTGTTACAGCTTTAAAAACATGATAGTATGGCTTTAGTTGTAATGATTGTGCTCACAAGGTACAACATTAGTCTTGAAGCTTAAAAACATATCTGTCTTTCCCAAAAGCTACAACTGACCTAACAGAAGACAATGCCCTTCCATTCAAACTTCCCTTCACTTACCTGAGCAATGTGTAGACTTCCTTACCTAAAGCTTTCCTCCCTGGCAAATGCTAAACATATTAGATTTGTTATAGGTTAGTTCATTTATCATGGAATCAGACATTCTTAGAAAGTAGAGAGAATAAATTGGCAAATAAGTAAATAAGTGATAGAGAAAAGAAGCCAGAAAAAGATACAACACAGGAGAATTCAACTGCTAGGATATTAAGTAAGAGGACCCTTTCACACAGCAAATACAGCTGTCACCAGTTACAGAGGAACATGTAGCTGGGGAAGCAGCATGCATGGATCCCTATACAGTATGAAAAGTTGCATAAAACTTCACTAGTTTAGCACTTAAAAAGCCTACATGAATTAACTATTTTTTTGGGTGGCAAATACTTCAGACTTTAAGAGGCATGACTAACAGTTGGTACCCTTAGCACAAACAGGGAATTGAAAAAAAGAAACAAACAAACCACCAATTACTTTGTGGCCTTTCGTCTTTTCAAGAGTGACGGAGGCACTTTTCCAGACTGTAAAAGAGCATGGTTAAGATCACAGGTCAATACTTTTATCGCATGCTGTAGGATATTCTGCTAAGTGTTATTTCATCTCTGTTACTAATGTTGGTAGAATTTTCCACCAAATGCTCCAAGAAATGCTTAAGCAGAACTGTGTCAGGAGGAGACATTGAGGAGAATGCACTGAAAAGTACCTGGCGACACTTAAACTTGCTCCCAAAGCAGTGATTCAACTCCTGCTTTGAAATGGAGAATATCTGCTTATTGAAACAACTTCCCTCATTCCAGGAAGGCATCCAAATTAGAGTTTTCTTGATGGTATGGAGAGCACACCTCCTTACTTTGGTACATCTGTTAAAAAAAATGCAGCAAAAAAAACAATCATGGATGTTGTTCTCAGGAAAAAACAGTCACCACAAGAAACTGCCTAGTTTTTTAATCAAGATCCTGTGTCACAAGAGATGAACATAGACACTGAAAACATCAGTACTTTTGAAAATACATAACATGGGAAACATTTCTAAACAGAGGTGACACTGAAGGAGAGGTCTATGCATACAGTAATATAATATAATAGAAACACTATCAGCAGCCCTATAAAGAAAGGGCTAGGAGTACTGGTGGATGAAACATGTGACATGAGCCAGCAGTGTGTGTTTTGCAGCTCAGAAGGCTCATCCAAAAGGATTAGTAGAAAATATTTTGCCAGCATTAATTAAGCTATACCCCAAAATGTTTTGTTTATTTAGTATTGTTTTTGTTGTTTTTATAATTTTTAAATCAAGGTTACTGAAAAAGTATAAACTCCTGTGGACAGAAATCAAAATTATTACTTTTAATATAGTGTCAGGCAGAAGACAGTACTCACCTGTAAAGCTGTACAAGAAACTCCTGAAGCAGGCAATTTTTCATGAAAACATTAACCCTTCCTTACTCCAGCCACCAATCTTGTTCAGCATATTTTGAGGATGATATTCTAACTTCAGGGAGGTGGTTATTTTCAACAACAGATGCACACGTAAATACTCATTCCATTTATTGTGGAAACAATAAGGATACAATATAGCCTTAACATACTCTCACTGAACTACTACATCCGAACTTCACACTGTTTATTGTGGAAATGCTGCAGACAAACACAGATTTAAACACAGTTCCACCATCAGAGAACATGACACTTCAAGGAAGGTCAAAACCAAATGGCTAAAGCTAAAAAGAGGCGGCAGATGCCATTTCCTAGAAATGAAGGAAGGTAGGCTCCACTGGAGCAGTGTTAGTACTGGGCTTTTCTTTTGCATTGGTGGTAAATGAAAAACCCAGAGCCCAGTGATTTCTATTCATTTATTTATTTTTTACCTAATTGCTCCAATCCAGGAATCTTTGGCACAGGAATTTTGCTTTGTGACTACAAGATTACTCAGCCATTTGTTCTTAACTAGGCCACTGTTTTCATTAACTTAATTTAATCTTAGTGTGTGGCATTTATTTAATTGCCTGTTGTGCAAAGGATGCTCTTGAGTGTCAAATTCTATGCTGACGGGAGATTAATAGCATCAGGATATTGCACTGGTTCTTTTTATTCTACTTTTATCTGACTAACGAGGCTACTAGAGAACTGATTTTCCTCATTTATTCCCTACAATGGCCTTATCTATTGCATTTACAATGACAAGCTGACAAATACATCTACGTGAAAGAGGAAATAATTCCACTGCATTGATTTTAACAGACAAAAACGAACTGCCAAATTGAAAGTTATTTTCAAGTAAACATGCAGATCCTCTATTTCTAGATCATTCTTGTACACTGCCTAGATTTAAACCAGAGTTGCACTGCTTCTTCTTTGCACAGCTGAATGAAAATAAGGCCTATTTAAAAAAACCTGCACTACAGAGAACAGTAACACGTGGCTTATTCAGTCAGTCACAACTGCATATTTCACTTCCTCATTGCTTTGTATCAATTGTGAAGCTGTATTCTTGAAACAGGGAATGTTTCTATTTGAAGACTTGTGCGTAAAATAGAGTAAAATCAAGTGTGCATTTCTTAGACAATAATTAAAACACTGACAAAATAAAAGCTTTATAAAAGATTGTAGAAAACTAGAAATCTTTTAGCTTTTTAAACAGCGAAACACTATCAATCTCATCATGGAAATCAAAACACCGCTTTTCTGTGTGTACAATTCTTTGCATGCCATTCCTCCTCACAGTGCTACATAATCACTTTGCTTTTTCCTCTCATTTCAGTATCAGCAAACATCTGCCTACACATTAATTCAGAAAATATTAATTAAAAACTGGAAGGAAATGGATCCTAGCACACTGATTTAAAATGTCATCTGAGATCGTATATTTGATATCAAGTTCTAGCATGAATCTATTCTATTTAATCCAAGTAGTTTCTCGTTAGGAAATAGCACACACACATAACGTCAAATGATTTTCAGTACAAAAGATACACAGATAAAATATTTTAACTGAAAGGCTTTGACGGTTCCTAGGCATCAGTAGGGAAGGCACTTTTCTGGTCACATAATTCTAGCACATTGGGATTCAGCACAGCTTTGGTATTTTCAACTTCTCCTTCAGTTTCGATGCAAGTGATAGCCACTGACTGCCCAGTCCTGAACTTCTCCACTTGCAAATAATGCAAAGAAAATTGCTCCAAATAGATTAATGGAAGCAGCAATATAGAAAACTGTCTGCCATTCTCCCACAGTGTTCTGTCAAATTGGGGAAGAAAAAAAAAAAAAAAAAAGATGCAGTCAATTTACAGCTACACGCCCAAGAAAAAAAAAAAAAAGGTATTTTTAAAGCAGATGAGATGGCACATGCCTATTTAAACGTAAATGCCATGCATCTTGACTTTATAGCAACATAAAAGCATTACAAACATAACAAATTATCATTTTAGTCAACTGCAGTTTAACAAAACAGCTTACATAGTCTAATTCTGATAGGACTATCTGGAATAGTTTATCATCTGAGATGCACAGCCTTCAGATCTAAATCCACATTTGCATGAAGGCTATGCAAACTCACAGAGAACATTACCATAAGGGGAACACTATCTTGTTTTCTGGTCAGATCATCCAAGAGCTGGAGTCCTCTAAGCTAAGCAGTAAATGATTACAATGCTTCTCTTCTAGTACTCTAAGTTTTTTAGACATATGTTAGTTATACCCAAACCAGGTAGCACAGAATAGCAACTGTTCTTTTTAATAAAGAAGAAATGCATATATATGTGTTAAGGACAATTTTTATTTAATTTTTTAATTTTTAAATTACAGATGTGTACTGTACCAAACCTGTAGATGACCTTACTACAAGAACAAACTACCAGGAGAGTACATTAGGATGAGGGGAAAAAAACCAAAACCAATCCATCCTCCAAAAGCCCCAACCTACCAAAATATTAATAATAAAAAATCGACACCACTCGTTAAGAGTTTGGAAGAACCTAATTTATTTGGATTCATGCATTAACTAGCATTTTTGTTATTTTTAAGGAAATGATTGGAGTGATTACCAACTCCAAAAGTTCAGCTGTATCAATGAACTTAGTCTGCACACCTTCTTTTCTTAGATGATTTTAGAATAATTCATATTGTTCTTTTTTAAAAAAAAGTAATCAACTTCTCTCTCCCTTTTTCTGCTTCAAATGACCCTTTGTCTGACTAAGTCATCTTGGAGGTCAGATCCAACACTGCCCAATTTAGGTGCAAGAATAACACTGCTTAGAACATCCGGATCATGCAATGTCGATACAAAGGGGTGCATTATAAAACTGCACGTTTGAATCTAGTTTCTGGTTCATCTGACAAATGCTGACCTTACAGCTCAGAACCCCACATGAGAACAATTTTAGAAAACAAGTAAGAGCTTGTCTTACTTTGCTACAATAATACCACAACTGTCTTGTCTGGTTGGTTTTAACCTACTATGAATCCATAATGCCATAAAAATGTACATTTTATTCCAAGAGAATGTAAGGGCCGAATCACTAAATTTTAAAGCCCCACACAGGTCTTTGACTGTATCTTTATTTTTCTGATCAAGGTTAAGCTGTTCACAGTAACAGAACTTGCACGTATATCCGAGATTCCATTTAATAACTACAGACTTCAGAAGACAGAACTGACATTCAATAGAGATAAAAAATATAGTAACTGAAAAAAAAAAGTAAACGGACTTACATTATGAGTAAGGCTCTTGGCAATAACTGGCCCCACCATTCCGGGGATGGTAGCAAAAGAATTTGTGATCCCAAGAAGAATCCCAGCGTACCTGCAAGAGAAATTATCATCAAGGCTTATTAACTTATCCTGTTTATCAGTCACGGAAACGATTTTGCCTAATCAGATCACACAGGCCTCATCTTGATCACACAGACAAATTAAAACACAAGTATTCAGGTGGGAATAGCTTATTATTCTAGTAACACCTCGCTGGCAATTCATTCCATATGCCATCATTCTCCAGAGGCCAGTTACGGAATTTAAGTTAAATTACTCACGGCTTTACTTAGAATCCATAATCCAAAACCACATCCCCTTTGCTAAGCCACAACCAAACTATCTGGAAGGGATCCACTGAAAAAGTTAGAAAAGAAACACTGCATGCCTTGAAGTGGAAAGACAACAAGGAGTATGACAGTGCTGTTTGGCAACAGTAAGAGATGGTGCAGGTGTCATTGCCAAAAAGGCAATTAATTAACACTGATTGGATGGATATTTCCACTATACTACAGAGAGATACTCCAAAGGAGTCTGCAGAGCTCTGCAGCAGTCCTTCCCTGCAGCTTTCTGTGGGTCAGGGCCAATGGGAAATGGGTCTGCCTCGACCCGTTTTACTGGTTGCCATTCTTGCAGTTCTGTTCCAAGGCTTCCTGCTCCACGGACACGTTGCTTCACCACGCACGCGCATGCATATGCACCAGCGGCCATAAAAACTCGCTGGGAAAAACTGGTAACTTGCTTAATAACCAAGTCTCAGCACTTCTTCTCTGTGCAATTAGACATCTCACAGAAGTGTTGCAATACCAAAAAATCACGTTTGAAACTGTAGCACAAGCACAGACTTGTGAGAGAGACTCAAAGGAAAGAAGAGCTAGACATTTTTATGTCTGAGCTCGACCTTCCAGCCACCAGAGCACAGATCCCTGCAGTTCAGATCTTTAAGGGGGGGTTGCTGGCTGAGGAATCATACTGAATACCAGTATCAGTTGTAGTTCTGGAAAATTGGGATATCTCCCTGTTACTGGTTTGGGCTGTTTAAGAGTGAAATGGTGTCCTCATTGATTTAATAATGACAACATAGCAGAAATATAATTTCATCTCCAAAGAGTGGTATGTAGCTTTGACATTTTATTTACCAAAACATGAAAATTCAACCATGTATTATAAAGGGTTGTGATATGTATCCAGTCCAATAACATCAGAAAACATTTTCTTTTTTTTCTCCCCTGACAAGAGTCAATTGTCAAGCCTATTAGCTGATTTTTCTTGAAAGTCAACAATACACACGAGTTTAGAGCATGGCAACGTATTTTAGATTGAGCTCCACTGCTGTAATTAGAATGATTCTTATTTCTTATAAGAATGAGCATGTAACATGTTTCTCCATTAGAGTGTTTAAGAATTAATATGCCTTTATAAAGCTGATGTGAAAGCATAAAAGCTTCCTTCGAAAGCCTTTCCATTTAAAGCCCTCAAGAAGAACCAAATGCATTTTGTCTTCAACACGCTGAAGCACCACAATATTGCTAAGACAAACTTTAAACACATTTTAATAGTTTTTTTTTTTTTTCTTGTCACATAGATCTTTGGCCATTAATTACTGGCTAAATGCCTCTATTTCTGCCTGCTGTCCCTGACATGTGTTGCATTCCTGATAGCACTTGCTGTTTGATGCAGATAACTGCTATGCCACTCCCTCAGCACAGCGGAGACTCCCATATGAAATGGGAAAGAAAGTGACACATCTATAGAGCAAGACTAATAGCAAGTTATTGGTTGAATTCTCATGGCATAGTGGGGATAAGCAAATACAAATTGACTTGAAGAGTGGTTAAGTTGTAAAAAAAAAATAATTAAAAATTAAAACATAAAGAGATGTGAGGTGTTCATTATGTGGAATACTATAAGGGCCCATGGTGACAGAGATAATAAAAATTATAAACACAGCAATGTATTGATGTTGGTTTAGACAATTAGAATAGAAAACATTTTTCCCCACAAGAACAATGCCCCTTTCCCTCCTCCAGCAACTCAATGCCCTGATGGCCTAATAAATATGTGTTAGAAACCAAACACACAGAGCAAATACTGTTTTTTCTTCCAGCATCAGTATTTTCATTCATGTTTTTTTCCCGAGAATGTAATCATTATTTCTTTGGTATAATGCAAGTTTTAGTAGCAACAATGGACTCTTTGCTAGTCTAGTCAGCTTACTTTTAACCAATGCAAATAGACATCTAAGTGCATTTTGAAATTGCTTTGAATCACTTCTGGTTATTCTAACATGTTTTAAGGAAAAATAAATAAACCAGGAAGGCAAACTCTTAACAGAGGTCTCCTCCACACTTTCATGCAGAACTTGTTTTGAGATTTTTACAGTTATGCAAAGTTTATCCCTTAAATTGTGAATGCCATTGGATGCATGGCCGTTGCATCCAAGAAAGTTCAGACACCTGTAAAAAGTTAAGCAGAGGGGAAAAAAAAAAAAAAAAAGACTTTTTTTCCTTTCATCTTAAACTTCCTGGTGTTTCTGTATTTGAAGACTTTTTTTTTTCCCCTTTTCCTATTACCTTTGTTACAAGGAGATTCTCTTTTCCTTCTCTGTCTCCATTTGAACATATTTTCCTTGAATTAAAGCATGCATGTGTTGAATAGAGATTCAATGATTTCAATAAAACAGCCTCTACCCTGAGTGTGTTCCTCCTGTCCAGTAAAGCCTTCCTGTACATGCAAGCATTCGTTGCTATTGCCCACATCAGATCCAGGTTCCTGAACTTTGAGTGAGACACCTGCCTCTCCTAGACTCGTAACCAGTCTGCTCCCTTCGGACTATCTGAAAGGAACGAAGGGCCGAGAAACTTGCCCAGTTTAAACACAAATGGAATAAGCATGACTGTCAAGGATAGGAAGAACAGAGTGGGATTTGGTCAAGGGATACTGCAGCTGTTCACGTGGTAGATCTAACTATGCCTGCTGATATGCATGCTATATCATGATTTTTTCTTGTTGCATTTTTCAACACCTATATCATCCCAAAGGCTTTCCAGTAGAATTTTTGACAAAATAAGTTTATTTCCACAACATTTGTGAGAGATGGATGTCACAATCCTACAGACTGGGACTGAAAACAGGCCAAGAATGCATGCACCTACTGAACGACTGACTTGAGATCCTCAGGATCCCACTTTAAGAATATTTATGAACATTGCTCTTATGTTCAAAGCACAGCTCCTGCTGACTTCATTAACACTCAGTACTTCCAATTTTAATAACTAGACTTCAGACCTTGAAAAGACATACCCAGAAAACAAGTAATAAATCAGCTAGGCCTCAAGTAATGTCACTGGATCCAACATTCACTTCCCAATTGATACGTTTAAGTTTGGACTCAAGCTGCTGCAGACCCCCATTACATATTACACTTCAGGAACCTGCTCTTTTAGGAATTCTTTAGTTATGAAGAGAGATGAGCGCTTCTTGAAATTATAGGGTAAGAACATGGCCCTCACAGACACAAGAGGCTGGTCCAACTGACCACATGTAAACTCTGACAGAGCAATGAAAGGAATGAATTCCCACAAGCAATGTTTGTCTACCTTAAATATGACCCTTCTTTTCTCCTGTAATGCCCTGCCTCAGCTATTACATGCTCTCCAACTACTACAGCTGTCAGGTACAGGGCTTAGGAATGGATGCCAGCCTCCCTCTCTAGACACATCCAAGTTCTGCCATTAATGAGCTTACACAAATAATGTCTCTTGATGTTAATGCTTGTGTTTCATGTTTTTAAACACACAAAAATAAAATAAGTAACTCTTAGACAGTGTTTTACATTTTTAGAAAAACAACTTCTGCAGCTGCAAAGGTAAGCTTGAAACAGAAGTTGCATAATGGCCCCATAATCCTCCGGGTGCAGTGCTTTAACTAGACCTTCTACATTCATAATCCTACTTGATATTAAACAAAGTGCAGCACAGGTGCTATTCTTCTTACTTTCATGTTCAGTTCACAGTATACGCTGTTTATAGTTAAGACACTGGTTTCTTCCATCTTGCTTGCTACCTAAACTAATTTGTCAAGATTAACTTGACAAAGAGTCCCACTATTTCACATCCACAAGTGAAACCTTGTTCATCATTGTAGACCTGACCACCACCCTTTCAATCACCAAAGCCTGGATACCACCTTCAGTTTTGCCCAGATATTAAGTATTTTTTCCTAGATAGCATCTCTACAACATTTTTTCATCTCCACTCACAGATAAACTCTTTTCATCTGACACATTAGTATATAAGCACTCTTTTATTTGGTCATAAAGTCATTTGACCCTGCTCATACGTAAGTGCTACTGCAGATAGGTAAATTAACAACAGAGCAAAGTACTTGACTGTTACCAGTGCAAAGAATGCTTATTTGAAGGTTCAAAAGAATCTACATACATATATATGTATATATATATGCGCCTCTCAGGAAATAGATGGATCTGTCGGGTTCTGAATTTTAACAGAGGAGAAAATACAAACTGTAGTATGACTTTACTCTTAAATGACTTTTAAAAATGTAGTTTGGATTAATCATATGCAAGATTCATCATCTAGTGATAACAGGTCACCTACTCCAAATATAATTTTAATACCAGGACACAGAATATGTTTTTCAAACAAACAAACAAAAAAAAAGCCTGAATTACAGAGCTAATTTGTTGTTCATATCATATTCTCTACCAAACTTGCACTTTTTTGCAAATACAGTGTTTAAAACTGTAAACCTGAGTCATTGTCATTGTTTATATTCCAGGTCTGTACAGCAGTATGGCCAATAGCTAAAGCTCCCAGGCACTCCAGGAATACAACAGAAGTGGTCATACATTAACAATTGCTTCAGCAATACTCACGAAGGTGCTATGTCCAGATGGTTGATGCTGTAACCAGACGTACAAAATCCTCCTAGTGTTGTTGATATGGTCACAAATGCAACAGCCAGCGCGTAGTTGCATCCTATGAATCCAGCTGCTACTAAGAACACTGCAGGTCCAATCATTCCTTCAAAACAGAAATTTTAGAATCAGGAGACTTTTAACCATAGAGACATTAAGAGGCTCTGAGCTATGCATACATACAACCTCCAACACCATCTAGTGTACAGAATCCAGCACTTCACTACGTGCAATACAGTAGGCCAGTGAGGAAGCGCAGATGGTTTACAGACCTGTGGCTGTCTCAGGAAATGCTGGACAGACTAGAAAAATCCTACTCTAGCCTAAAAGAACAAGCTTCACCTGAAAGCCAATGGTACTGCTAAAAGTGACTTCACAAGTTCATTTTATTTACGATTGTACAAGTAACAGAAGCTGCACTCAGACCAATAGGTGAACAATGCACTGCAAAGAAGTTATTCCCATTTAAATATCCAGGTTTCAGGAGCCAACACTGACTTTTGAGGATCTCTTTTTAATCTTTTTAAAAGAGATACAGTATTTATGTTGCTTTTTTTTTTCTTGCTCACCCTCACAAGACAACTGTGAAAAGTTCAGAGGCTGTGAGCAGTGATTCTAAGAAGCGTAGTAAATTTCACCATTGCCCTGCCCACTTGAATACACACCTCAATCTTTAATTCATCTCAGTCTTTACTCGTTATTTTTTCTAGTCTAACTCCTTTCATTTTTTTGTCAAGCGTCTCTTACGATTAATCTTTCTTCTGAAAAAACAAAGAATGCACTCACTGAATATTCCACCTGCCTCTGTCATTCATAATTCCATTGAAATAAAGTGAAATAAATAGTATTTAAGGGCTATATTTGATGTATGAAGCCAGTTTGCTAAAATAACAAGCACCTAAACAGCTTGATGGTGGCTAGGGACAATACATGTGAATGTGTAGACAACCACCTGTTCTCATTTGTAATTTAATTACTACATCAATTCAAAGGACAATTTACACCTTTTGTATTCTCACTTTGGCTCCAGCTGACATTACCTAAACCTTAAAAAGGCAAAGAAACATGATATTTGAAAAAATTAAGTACTGACAGAAACAGTAAACCCCAAGTTCTATAGACCAACAGAAGCCAGGTACAATTTCTTCCAGAAAGAATCAAGTCTACAAGCTCCACTTCAACCTGTGGTCTAGAACAGTCTTCAAAAGTTTATTACTCATGAATTAGTAAGGAATGTTGTCAACGTGTCGACTCTGGAATATTCCAGGAGAGAAAAAAGGAAAAAAGATGTTCCTACACAAAGCTGAGGAATGCAAACTGCAGATATATTACCTTTTACTGTACTGTTATAGTGCTTATTGCAATACTGAAATAATATTTCATGAAATATCATGAAAATTCACCAAGATGAATTCTCTCTTGCTTGATATTAAGTGCAGCAGCACAGCACTTGTTCAACACTTCTCAGCAGGAAACAAATGTACATTCTCCAATTTCAGGAGTGGGGATTATGCAGAGTGAAAAAACACTGTGCTTGTTTTAGTTGCACTTCCACAACCTAGCACAATTTATGCTGTCGAAGAGTGGCTCCTCTCACGCCACGCACAATCCTGCCTCATCTCACACCAAATTGTCACAATTCACTCCCCAAGCTTTAATTTTTTTCCACAGAATGGCCCCATAGTATGTTCCAAGAGACAGTACTTGCACTTACCTATTAGGGTAAAACATTTACGAACACAAACAGTGGAGAACTTCTGCTTTTCCCGTAAATAATCAGCAATTTGCCCAGACAGAATTATACATAACCAGCAGCCAAAATAAGGCAGAGCAGATAAAAAGCCATTCTGTTAAGGAGATTAAAAAAGAACAAAACCACAGTTAAAACACTGAAATGACAGTTCAATTTGCTGAAAAAATCACTTGTCTTGGAGCAGTAACAGAGTTTGAGTCAGGAGTGTTAGGAACATCCATTCACGTAACTATTGTTGGTTTTTACCAGGAGAGAAACCTAGGGACAGAAAAGGCAAAGCATTTTCAAGTTACTGATGTGTAAACTCTTCATTGCATGACTTGAGCCATAACTACCAACGCAGCCAGCTGAAAAACTCAAAGGCTTAAATAAGCAACTGGTCAGGAAAAAGGAAACTATGCAAAAAAGGTATGTTGTGGTCATTAACACAATTTTGCAAGTACCCAGAAACACAAGTTTCAAATCAATGAGTTACTAAGGTCAGTGGAAGCTGTAAGTATTATACAGATATTATACACGATTTTGAAAGCTGTTGTGGAATCTGTGATCTCAGGGTTCTATACTGCTACTACTCTGCAATGTTATGCTATCCCACAGCTATCTGCTGACACATCTGATGATGGCTGTAACCAGAGAAGACACAGAATTAAGACTTTCATCAGATTCTGTCTGGGCATCCTATGATCTCAAAGCAAAGCTATTACTCAGGACTTGCCATTACTTACACCAATGTCACCTGCTGACTTCCATTTCTTTAAACAAGAGCTGTTTAGTGACTTGTGCCTGATTATGCTTGCTTTTTTTCTGATGAGGGAAACACAAGTTCTGCTGAGCAGCATCAGTTTTCAGCCTTTCCATGCTATTAAAAATAATTATTGATAATTGAACTATAATTTCACCTAAACTAAGCTTAAAAAGAGGTATCTGGATAGCCACTGGATAGAAATACTGTAACATTTATGCACTATTGTAAAATGTATATTTGGCAAAGAAGAAGTGAAAGCTTTCCTAGGACATTTAATTTTACACGACACTACAAACACATCCCCATCTGAAATTTACTCTGTCCACATCCAAAGCTGTTGCCTGCTAGGTTCCAATGCTTGGCTTTCAAAAATAACAACTGAAATTATGAAAAACAGAAGATAAAAGGTTTGTTTGTTTTGTTACTGTGACTATGAAGCACTGTCCGAAGACACAGCATTAATTTTTAACTGATCTCTTTATTATAGGATGGAAACTGGTGGACTATGCAGTTGCTACTGCACAATATTTTACACACTAATGGAATTTACAACTAAATGCGTGGTAAAGAAAGCTAGTCTGACACTATTATGCAATTTTTAAAAAACATTCTGTTTTCTTTAATGTGTCACAATAGTCAGCACCGATGGAGTCACTCCAAAAAGAAGTAACATAACCCTTAGACACAGGAAACCACAGCAGAACCTGCTGGCATTTCATGCAATGGAGTCTTACAACATACATGCATTGCGTAACATATGCCTTTCATAGATGCTTACTCAGGTGTTCCCTAGGGAGGCATAATAAGGAATCTAAAGAGCAACTTCAGCCATTTTTTCCAGCCATTTTTTGTAGTATGCTTGACTGCAACCTTCTCTTTTTACACAGATTCCTCATCTTTTCCTTACAAGATTGCTGGCATCACATCCTTCTTGCATGGTGTATATCTCCATTTTGCTCTAAACCAGTCTCAGGTGTTAAGCCAGGAAAAGGCTCTGCTAAGCTTCTTGAAATCTCTACCTGAGGACCTTTTTACCTGAGAAGTACCAGCTTATACTGGAGACAGTATTGCGGATGTTTTTCCATTGAAGAAAGAAGAAAAAGAAAAGAAGAGTCAACTAACTGCCATATAAACATTTTCAACCCTTTATTTTTTACCTGATAAATCATTTCATTAAAAAAAAAAAAAAAAAAAAAAAACCTTGAAAAGCACCATCTCTGGACTTAAAGTCTATGATTTTGTTTCATCCTGTTGTTAAAATAACTTATTGTATCTCTGCTACTCACTGAAGAAATGAAAGAAAATAATGATTTGGAAGAAGAACCAATCACACTGAAGTGTATTTTTTTTCCCTCCTTAAAATACTTAAAACGTCACTTATCCGATGATGCCCTTAATGTTCAGTTAAAAGACAATTTTTTCCTTTATGAGTGAGCTAAAAAGAAGTAGAGAGTATTTCTGAAGCCATAAAAGACACTATACAATTTGAAGCAGTCATGCAAACCATGTATCAGAGAAATACATTTTTTATAGTTATTGTAGTTATTGTTATACGTATTTTTAATCATTTTAAATCAGAGTAGTTAGAAATGAGCAACACATCTTCAACCAGAAAAAATGAGCTGAAAAGCTATTGTTAAGCTAAATATCAAATAAATATCAAATCCTGAAATCCAGTTGAAAAGACAATGCACACAAAATTGTAGATGCATCTCCTTAATTCTGGGGAATTATTTCACCATTTCCCAGCTATTAATTTACATTCCAAGTGTCTCCATTCTAAATATCACGTCAGACCTCTGTTATTGTATTTCTTTAAGAATATAATCACTTTGTTCTGAATTATTTATCTCACCTCCTGTGCATCAAACCGCAGGATCTCCTTCATATATGTGGGCAAGAGCGTGAGAAGTGTATAGAAAGTCCAATTATAAGAGAAGTGTGCCACAACGATAGCCCACAGTGGAAGGGACTCCAGCATAGGTCTCCAGGGAACAGATTTCTGTGTAGAAAGCTAGCAAGCAGGAGACAGAGGAGAAAAAAGAAAAAAATAATAATAGAAAGAATTATCAGGACATCAAGATGAACAGTTACTACAGGCGTTAAAATCCTACCCAAATCTACAGTGATCATGCATTTGGAAATGCACGATGCGAGTATGTCAATAGAAGAATTCACCAGCAATTTCAGTTCTCACTAAAGGTATACTAATGCATGTTACTGCTCTGTTGTTTAGTATTGTAAACCAATTGCTATTACACTTTATAATCAGAATTAAAAAAAAAAAAAAAACAAACACGCTTTCCCTTATCGAGATTTGTTGCCTCCTGCTTTCACCCATAACAATTAAATATTTAAAGTCACTCGTGATGCATTTAGCTAAATCTTTCCTACTCAATCCTAGATATTAGCTTTGATCTCTCAGCCAGCTTCACAGCATAAAAACGCATATCCCCAGTCACAGGAATAAACTCATATGCATGCTTTAGGAACTGGCTCATTAGCATTTCTAAAACGTTTTACCTGCAAACAGTAACCTCTCACTTTCTTCCTTAGAAGATACATGTACAAAATGTTTTTTTTTTTTTTTAATGAATTTTAGGAACATGATACAGGTCAATGTTTCTTTTAATGACATATGATAGACCTGAGTATTTTATTAAAAAGCACCACAACATTTGTGACAAAAAGCATTACTACAAATGCTTTGTTTAATTAGCAATTTTCTCATTTATACAAGTTCTGCCTTTATCTCAAATTAAGGACATTTTTCTATCAAGAGAGCATTTTGCTATCAACAATACTTGAAGTTTAGGTTCTTATGTAAGCAAACAAGGCTATACCAAAGTGCTGTACCTGATCTTTTAGAGAAGAAAGTATATATTCCCTTTCAGCATGTGAAATGCTCTTGTGAGTATCTGGTGTGTCACTAACCAGCCACATCCAGAAGAAGAACCATAATACGCCAAGCGCACCTATTGTTGGGAAAAGATGGGTGAAGAGGCAGAAATAAAAATAGGAGCAATTACACTGAGTGAATAATGCTCTTGGATAATTTAGTTAGAAAAATAACATTCATTAAAATTACATTTGGGTATTTGGAAAAAACCTTTTAGCTACTTAAAAACATTAGCTCCTCAAAGGGAACAATACCCATTTATAAGTAATAAAGATGACTAAGCAGGAAGTTCACCCCCCCTCTCCCCTTCTCCCTCCTGGAAGTGCCTCAGACAGCAAGAAAGCCACACACACATCCACATTGTACTTTTATCAGTCACGTGGAACAGCCATAAATGATACAGCTCACACAGAGGAATTTAATCACAAAAGAACCACTTTGCATACACACACGCATACAGAAAATCACTACATATAGCTTAACGAATATGCCAATCTTTATTTTCCCTTTTAAGCTAAGGCACCAGAACAGTCATCTGAAAAAGCTAGCTTTATAAAAATTGGTTCAAATTACCTGTATTTTAATTTCACTTAAACATTGTCATTTATTTTGTCTAGTTCTGTTTTGAACAGTTTTAATTAGAGGTGGTTCTGCTGAGTAAAGTGTAAGCCTTGTCTTTTATTCTGGTTCTCTTTTCCCCGTGCAGAGCATGAAACAACTTTGAAATGTACATAAACCTATAAAAAGCATGTTAGACCTATGACATCCTATTAGCAACTATTTTATGTTTGAGCTTCTTCTAGAACATTAGCAAATATGCTATTCCTTGCATTTGGGGCATTCCTTCAGGGTTCCTGTGACTGCTAGAGAAATTTTCACAGAGTTTCCACTTAAAACAGCAGTAACTTTTCAGACGTTCTTTCACTCATAGTAGTGAAAGATTTCATCAAGAATCATTGCTCCTGGGATTAAAGTTATTAACTTAATTTCACACTTCAAATAAGAAATTCCAGCTAGTTATTTCTGAGTGGTGGGAAAGCTGAGAACATTTGACTTGTGCCAACTTTTGTCCAACTCAGAGACATCTTTGTTCATTGGAAGCAAAGGAATCTTTCTAGCTTTAAATACCTCTAATTTCCCAGGAATAAAAAAATAAAAAACAAAAAATGACAGCCCTACATGTTGAACATGTCTTTAAAACTTAAATTAAGTTTAAGACATAAGACATACTAAACCAACATACCATAGCTTTCAAAAAAAATATGGATTGCATATATGGCATAATATTTTTTTTTTAAAAAAAACAAAACTTACCAAATATGTAAAACACGTAAACCCAGTTCATGTAGTAACAAATTAAACCAGACAGTGGCAGAGAGACAACAGTTCCCAGCTGTGCACCTACCAGAAAAAAAAAAATCATCATCTCTAGACCCTTTATTTTTATTTATTTATTTATTTTAATTCACATGTATTTTATTTTCTTCTAAGAAACCATGCAGCTAAGATTTGTCACCACCACTAGAGGGTGGTGTTTCCTGAAAGAAACAAAAGGCACCATAAACTGCTTTGGCAACTCCAAGAAAACGGGAATCACAAGGTCCTAAACAGCCAAAATAACAAACAGAAGGCAATGAGACAGCATTCTTGGCACATTTGTCTCCAAAAACGTAGCGGCTGCAATACATTCAAAACAATACAACTTAGTCAAATGACCTTTCTGAGGGAGCTGACCACAGTGCAATCAAGGACCCAGGGAGGGAAGGGGGAAATAACGTTCTGATTTTCTATAACCAAATTGCCCATAACTCCTACTGAAACAGAAATGCTTGACACAGGAGCCAGAAGGCATCCATACAGCCAGCAGGTTCTAACTGCACAGTCCCTGAACTTGACAGTGCGTAGGGTCAGGCAAAGTAGAAGGGAAAGATCAGCAGATTCCAGTCCTGATACAAGCCAAAAGCAGGAACGAACAATTCTTGAAATACAATTCAAGATACATTTTGAAAAGGGTGGCAGGTAGCACCCATATTATTTACATACTCAGGAGCCTTCAACTGGTGATAAATATCAAACCTTGCCTCTTAATATTAATTATACAATTGCTTTTCCAAACCTAATCTCAGCTCAGAAAACATTAGATTGTATCGATACACTGGCTACCCAGATTTCTCCTTTATGGAAACTATTTTTATTTGAGGCAGAAAGCTTCAACCACAAAACAATGAAACCACATACTTTATGTTAAATACAAAGCAAAGTAACTACATGTAACTCTGTCATGTGTTCAGTTACAAAGTCAACAGGATCAGGACTTTCTCAGCCACAGTCCATGTGACTGCCAACCAAGAAAATGTGGGGAAAAGGGAAACACTTTGTTAAGTTTACACAAGGTGCCTTATCCATCCACGCCTGCTGTTCAAGGTCACAGCCTCTTCTCACCTATACTTTAGCATATGGCTTCACAAAGGGTTAATTTAGAAGCTTTTAACTGCTAAAAGCAGTTAAGTGTCAACCCCAGCTCTGTACTCTACTTATTTTGTATGCTGTCTTCTCAAGTGCGGACTTCTTTTCAAGCAGATTTAACTCACTAATATGTCAGAAAATAGATATTAAAGAGAAAAAGACCATCTGATGCATTAGGTGGGTTAAAGTGGGTCATGGTAGGGTCTGATGAGTGCCTGAAATAGCACACAGGAAGGAATGAGACACTTGACTAGGAGGGAAGTGTGGAAATAGGAAGAAGAAAGGACTAAGGCTTCATTCCTGTTGGCACATGCACAAGCAAGCTACTACACTCACTAGAAACTGCAGTCACTGTTTACACAGTATAGCCCTGTAACTGTCCATGATGCTCAGGGAATAATGCAGGGTGTGACTGACTAGAGCCATTGTAAGGAAAGCTGGCTATCTCAACACAAAGGGGACTGGAGGGGCAGCCTTTGCATTAGCCAAACAGCTCTATCAATTGAGTGGATCAACTGATAGTGTAAATGTTTTTCTCTGAGTTCACTAAAATCATGTGAATATCCCCCTTAGTTAGACCAGCATCAGGGGAGTTAATATGTGACACAACTCAACACCGAGTATAGAAACTGAACAACCAACAAAATAATGTCGAAAAGGGCAACGGGCTCAAGCTGGCTTCAACTCACACATTCCTTCCCAGCAAACGGAGACACCCAGCATCGTGACAGCAGAGACATCACAGAGACAGATAATGGGAATCACGTTGGTATTGCACTTGAACTGGGTATTGTGACTGCTATACTTTGCTAAGTGTAACTTACGACTGTGTTATGTTTTCAGTACGCTTTGTCTCACTCTGTAAATCAAAAAATCCCACGTAACATCAAATATACTCAAATAAGTACATTTTGTATTAAACATTACACCCTCCACACATGGAGTATCTAAAAGAATATTGTCAGAGGGTACTGATCTCTGACAAGCTGCTCTTGCAGCAATACCTGATATTTTCAGGTATTTTCTTCAAGTTCCTCCAAAACCACCTCTTAAAAAATAAGAATAATAATCCTGTGATTCCCATCTTATTTCTGCTGTTATATTTCCTTTATTTACAATATCTTCTATTAATCAGCTTCACAATAACTCTTTGTACTGCTTGATACCGCAGTTCGAAGTTTATACTTCACTGCAGATCAATACCTTAACTGGAGGCTAAAAAAGCCATGAAAAAATGAAGATAATGAATGCAAAGCAAGATTTAATTCAGTGTTATGCTTTTCAGATTAAATGCTGATTAAAATTGATAATATAAATCCCTTTGATTTAAGTCAATCCTCCCTGTTACTGCAGTAAAAATGTATAATCCTGTTACCAGCGTGGGAACTTCTCACCTGCATATGAAATACTGAGGAGCTTGCTGCGTTCCAGTGGCGGGGCCCAAGAAGACCACATTGAGTGCATAGCTGGGAAGGTAACACCCTAGAACACAAAATGCCATTCTGCTGAAAAGTAACAATTTTAGAACTTCCCTCAAGTTTGCATGTTTCAAAGGAATATTTCATTAAAAAGCAGTAGTAAAACCCATTAGCTTCTTGCCTAGCAAGAAACCACTTAAAAATAAACATGTAAGCTGTGACAGTAAGGTGGTAAAATTAATTTCTCTTGCTTTTGAATCTGCATATACTGGAAAGGTTGCAAGAATACAAACAATATGGTTTTGAACTCTTGGGTTCTGACAAATGAGAAAGGTTTTATTTGTAAAGACACTTGAGACAAACCTGGAACTATCTTTTTTCTTTTTAAAAAAAGCTTAGGCTAAAAAATAGGGCAAATTGGTTAATTATTCAAAAAATAAAATTAGACTACTCCAAAGTAAACAATCCTTGCACTACTCCAGCATACCAACAGTGACAGGGTCTAATCACTACAATTTATCAATAAATTATTGGGATACATTTTCAAGTTACATAGAAAAAAAGGATTACCTCTCCCAGTCCTTCCAAGGCTCGGACAGCTATGAGGTAGCCAACTCCCAAATCCGCAGCTAAGGGAGTAAGCAAGGTGAATGCCGAGGTGCCAAAGACACCAAAGCCCAACAAGAGCTTCCCTCCGATTTTGCTTGCAAGATACCCGCCTGGAATCTGAGTAACAATATAGCCGTAGAAAAAAGAACCAAGAATCCATCCCTGAGTGTCAGCATCCCAAGAATACTTTTTTCCCTTAAAAGAGAAAACAAAACCCAAAAGTCAGTCAGTTCAAGACAGCAGTTTCTCTGACCATATTTTATATGAATTTGATTAATTAGTCCTTCATGCCTAAATTGCAGATCTTTCATGGCCTTTTGTAGGGTCTCCATCTTCACAAGATTTGCAAATCCCACTTCTGTATCACGGCATGGGCATTCTGTTGCACTCTGGAAAATGGCTTTTCATGCAGAAAACTTACGAGAAAAGCAAACCAGGAGAAGCAGATACTTAAATTTAATATAAAGAAAAAGAACAACCAAGGACAGTACTCGCAAGCATAGATGGAAGAACAGGATAAGCCTGGCAGAGGAAAATGAGTTTAGCAGAAAAGCAATAAAGCAAAGATGGCTGAGATAAGGAAGCAATAAAAGAAGTCAGCAAGAGGACATAAACGGTTGCCCAAGGAAGTGATTTTAAAGTTTGGGATCACTTCCAAAAGTCCTATTTACGAGCACCTAAATAAGCAGCATTTATTTTGCAGAAGTGATGAGGGAGAATCTTCTTCCCGTACAACACGCAAAAGGAATTTGTTCATGATAAATAATAAATGACCTCCAAACAAACAAGACAAAGGCAGGAAAAGGGCAAGAGGGCTCAGTAATAAACCTTGGTTATAAGGTGAGATTATATTTAAAAACAGTTTTGTTAATTTGGACATACATAACTTTTCATAGTTAAATGTGATTTTAAGGATTACTGCACAGAAAGTGAGGAGGTGAAAGATATAAAGTCAAGAATTGTGATCAGGGAAAGCAATCAAAGAAGAGAAGAGAAAAACGTTGCATTTTAGTTAATTTAAAATGAAATTTCACACTCCCAGAACTGTACAATACCTAAGCAAACGTAGATAGTGATGTGAGCTCTGACGCAGATGTAACAGAAACAGTTGATCACTGGCATATGAAACAGTGAGTCATAATAATCTATAAGGTCAGACCAGCTAATTTGTGAAGAACAGCACAGAAAGACGTACATTAAAAAAAAAAAAAAAATTAAAACCTTACCCTGAGCACAGCACTTCTAAATCAGCTAGTCATTTAAGGCTATTATTTTTTGGATTTGATTTAAAAGAGCAGCACTGCAAAGGCTATCTGGTAACGAGCAGCCAGTTCTCTTGCCTTCTAAGCATGACTCATCAATCAGAGCCTTTATTAAAAATAATTTTACATGCCACGTTTCAGATAGGTATGTTTGAGACCTCACCGTTGTGTTGCGAGGAGTATTTATGGTTGAGGAATGCTCCGGACACACGTTGGAAGTTGAATTCTTTGCTAAGCTTGTGTTAGGTTCCACCATATCCACCAGAGCAACACTTAGGTTCACACGCAATGCATACAGCAGGAAGAACCCAAAAAAGGCCAGCAGTGCTAGATTGTAGCGAGCTGAGCAGCAGGCAGGGACTGAAAGGAGAATAAATAACAAGTTTTTGTTTTAACACAACCCAACAACAACAAAAACAAAAGAGCAAGTGACAAGCAGTTTTTACTATAATCTCAGAAATTTACGGGTAAAAAAAAAATAAACTTGTAGTAGTCTTGAGGAGTGTACTCAATATGGGTAGAGAGAGATCAGGGTGGAAAAAATAACGCATATTTTTCTACTGATGTATGAAACAAAGGTGATTCTGGTTTAGACTACCGGTAGCTGTGCACACAAGTGTAGGGGCTGCAGTGGAAATGTGGTGTGTGGCCTGTGGAAATAGATGTAGAAGCATTCACAAGTCCTCTTGAACATACAGTAATAATTATTCAACCTGGAACTTCACTCTAAAAAATAAAAATAAAATAAATGAAACCATCAGGAAGCCTTTAATGTACCTGAAAATGGTTCAAGATGGACTGAAACTCTTAAAGTAGCATTAAAAAACAGCCAGTGAAGCTGTTTTTTTAAGACAAGTTTTCCTTCTGTATGTTCGTTTATAAACCAATACATGTTTGTTAATAGCTGCCTAAGGAAAAAAAAAGGCAGAAAAAAAGAATGGCAAACACTGCTAAGGCACTGTAGAACTGTAGCAGTTTCAGTTATCCAATCTGCCCCTTTTCTTGCAGTCACTATATAATAATGAGGTTGTCAAAGGAAAATGGGTCTTAGATTCAGCATTAAACCTGTATTGTGGCATTAAACCAACTCTGTCAGCTGTTTACACCCCAATATCGGGCTTTGCACTGTCACTGTTATCAATTTCCTCTGACAGTAGGACACTGCAGTATTTGGCAGAGATCATTGATCAGTGCCAGGAGATTCAGATCAGAGTCGAGATGTATTTCAGCCAGGAGGCTGTATACAAAATACAGTTTATAGCTCTGCAGATACTTTTTTGAACCGGGGATGCCTACAGCTACCAAAGCAGAAATGTCAAAAGTGTTGAGAAATGACATGAAGAATCCGCTGAATGTACAAATATTTCCAGGGTGGAGTTTCCCCTCGTGAGGAAACTGTGGTGATAACAGAAAATTTTATAACTTGGACATCTGAAACTGAGGCAGCATTGGCAATCAGCACCTGCAGATACTACTTCAGTCTGCAGCAATTGCTTCTCTGACTATTCAGCATTTAAATTCTGAATAGAACAAGTAGATCTATGAACAGCAGGATTGGCTGGAGCCCGATCTGCAGCTGCAGCATGTTTCTTGACTGGATTCTGTGATCTGCAGTAAGAAGCAAAAAGCATTCCCTGGGGACAAGCTAGCTGAAGACTCTCCTCTTCACAGAAACCTTCTAGAAACCTGTAATGAGTCTATGCAATCCCTTAATTCTAGGGGCACCAACAGAGCCTTTCTAGGAGACTGCAGTCTTCATGAAAGTTGTAGAACTTTTTCTTTTTCTTTCTTTTTTTTTTTTTTGAGGTCTCTGTCCCTGATAAACCTATCTGAAGTTAACTAAGGCTGAACAAATTGTTACGCTGACAGTGAGGCATTATTTGCTATGTTTCTTTAGTAAATGAGTAACAAGAGAGGCTACTATGCAAATACATAAAACATCTTCCAGACCTACAGTAATGGCAAGTCTTGCTTTGGTGGCATTTGAAAAAGGAGTACCTGGTTTTTAACTGACATAGAGGAGACTTTGCTGCTCTCATTTGCCTTGGCTTTTATGTCACTTTAAAATGACATATAGCTAAGACTTTATTGCTTGCTTTCAAAACAACAGGCACCAAGAGCAGGAAGTGCTTAATGCAGAAAAACAAGTCAAGTAGCTTCACTGCCCTTTGCTGTTGTTTGAAAAGCAATTTCCTTTCAATAGAAAATGTATAGTCGCTGAAATTAAACTAATGAATATAACTGCAAGTAAAGCTGTTTAACCTTTCCGTTGTTGTGCCTCTATTTGCTGGGGTTAAACAATAATAACAGAAGACTTGAGATGGCACTTATGATATAACCTGTCCTTGGAAAGGCAGATTTACTGCAGCATCCATTACTCTGCCTCTGGAAGGCTCGTGCTGGTGCATGCCTCATCTGGAGAGCAAGCTCCACAAAGGCGATGTGTAAGAACTTAAGACCACTAATGACTTTTTTTTTTTTATATCTTCCTGCTAAGTGCATTTGCAACATCTGAGAACATTAGGTGAAGTTAATAGAAGGTTCAAGAAGATTCCAGTTGTGTTTTGGCTACGCACCTCTTTAGGACACCACCACATTCACTGGCAAAGAGATACTCTCGTCCCCCCTAAAGCTTAAGGCTGCTAACCATGACGCTGTGGATCTTACCTTGACCGGTACCAACGGGTGCTACATCTAGGGACAACTCTGACTTCAGGAGCATGTTTAAAAGGAGATATAAGTGAACGAGAGCCTTGAATTGCAGCTACGGGAAGCAGGTCTGCACCGCAGGCTGCAGGGCGGTTAAAGGAAGTAGCTCCGTGCTGTGTGCTGTGGGTGAGGTGCGCTACCTCTGCTGCAGGGCACTGCCCTAAAACCTGACCCCGGAGCTTTTAAGCCGTTTTGTTACCCGCTGTCCCGTAAGGGATCTGCTCGGCGAGCAGGTTACTTTGTAGGGCACGCTGCGGGACCCCACCGCCTCGCTGTCACCTTCACACTTTCTCCTGGGACACTAATCCCAAAAACACCCCGCACACCTCTTACCCGACCCCCGACCACCCCCAGCCTCTCCCCCGCTCCCCTTCCTCTCCCCACCAGCCGCCCCAAGCCCTGCCCGGCTCCATGGCGACACGACGCCGGGGAGGCGCCGCAGCCCGGCCCGCCCCCTGCCGGGCCCCGCAGCCCGGGCTGGGCTCGGCCGCCGCCCGCTCCCCTCACCCGCTCCGTCGAGCCGGGGCTCCTTCAGCAGCGGCGTGCGGTCCTCGCCCTCCTCGGGCTCCATCGCGCCGCCCCGCAGCGTGCCCAGCGCCAGCCCGCCGGCCGCCACGGCGGAGAGGCCGGGAGCAGCGGCCGGGAGCCCCGCAGCCGCCGCGGAGCCGCCCCGCAGCCGGCCCCGCTCCGCTCCGCCCCGCTCCGCCCCTCCGGGCGCCGGCCCTCAGCTGCCATCTTGGGTGAGGGCAGCGCCGCCCGCCCCTCCTTCCCTGCCGCCCTCCGGGCTGGCCGAGGGGGTCGCTGCGGAGCCCCCCCCGGGGAAAGCGGGGCGCTGAGGCGGCGGGGGGTGGCCTCCTGCAGCCCCCAGTGGGGTGCGGGCGCTGGAAATCGGTTCTAAACTGGGGCAGGCCCGAGGTTGGGGCTGGTTTCCCCGTAACCGCAAAGCGCTCCTCCGCCTGAAGGGCGTTATAATGGTAATTTGTAGTGTCTGGGGAGCAGGCGCTGCTCGTGTGCGGAGTTCCTGGAGGGAAGGCTGGAAACACGGCAATGTAAATGCGTGAATAAGCATCACAGCATACACAACAAAGCGAACAAGCACCACAGCATACATAATAAAGCTCTTTCCCTCTGAATTACACGGCATACACAATAAAGCTTTCCTCCTCTGAATTACACAGCACACATAATCAAGCTTTTTCCCTCTAAAGCACTGGTTCCCAACCTCTTTGGGCTACATCAGTGAAAGCTAACAAGAGTTTCGCAGTTGTACAGCCTGTGCCACCGCACACCATCTCTGCTCAGCCATGCCCGTGCCAGGGCCGAGTGCTGAGTCACTTGCACGGCCCTGGCGGCTGCCTGCTAAAGCCTCTTCTGCTGTGCTGGATGCCTGTGTCAGTGCAGAGATGGGTAAATAGCTGCCTGGAACATTTTGCACGGTGGGAAATGGAATAATGTACACGATTCCTGGCAGTATATTCAGTTGTATCTGCACTAGGTAGACGCACTGAACTTGCAACTGGTAATTGAATGTGGCTCTGTGCTGGTCGTCCAGTATCGCATCTATGCAAACATGAAAAAAACCAGATTTTCTGTTTCAGTTCTGGGGTTTAGCTTAAGAGTTTCTGTTGTGTGTGAGTCAACCTTGCTTAGAAATTACTTTTATAACCCCAGTTACTGAATGAAAACCCAACGGCTTAATTCTGACAAAACACAGGTCAAACATATTTTGCAACACTTTATGAAAAGTGAAGATGTATTTTACTGTACTTGAAGGCTTTGTGGTGTTTCACACACGCTGCAGACACCCTGCCTGGTCTTTCCAGTGAGGAAGGGCATCTGAGGGGCTGCAGGCCACAAGTGCCGTGCTGCATTGTGGGGTCATGGAGGTGACAGTTTCCATCTACAAGTTGAACCTGAAGCTCTTTCTAGACTCCCCTCATCGTAACAGAAGGCAAACACAGGACTTCAGGGTCTGGAACAGTCAACAAAGCTTTTCTTAAGCTTCCTCTTTTTTACCTCTCTTATTTCTTCTCACCAAGGCAAGGTGTATCTTAAATCTACTTACACCCTTGGTACGAGATAATAGCAAAAAACCCTGCAGTAGCAAGGAACACGAATTTCTCTGCCCTGCTGCCTCCTTCTCAGGTCTTGCTGACTCACTGGCGAATATTCCTCGCTTCACGACACTGCACCACAAGCAGCTTGACTGCAAGGCTGCAGCCACAGAGTCAAAAAATGACACCCATAAATACCGATTTAGGAGTGTGTGAGGAGCACTGCCCTTTGTCACAGCAGGTAAGTGCATCACTCCTTATCCTCTGGAGGATGACTTTATGGATAGCTGTACATAAACATGTGGTTTGCTTGTGCCTAGCCTACTGGGCAATGCTGCTTGTCCCTTGCGTTCTGCTCTGCCAGACCCTGTGTCATACTCGTGATACAGCCCTGATGTGAAGGATTTGTGGTATTTTCTGACTTTATTTCTTTTTATTTCCGTAAAGGACTGCTATTGGTATTTAACCACTTGTGCCCTGGTTCCTTGGGATGCTGGATGCAGCTGTGCCCTGCACCAGGCTGAGATGGGGAACAGCAGCACTCAGCACCTGCTTCCCGTGCCGTCTGGTCCCATAGTGTGAGGAAGGAGAACAACAAAGGTTTTCACTTCCTTTGCTGAATCCCACCGTGACGTTTCACATAATTAAGCTAAAAAGACACGCTGGAGCCTATCTCATATCGAGCAGCAGATGGCTCCCTTTTCTCTGAAGTGCGGCTGGGGAAAGGAACTCAGCCCGTGCCATGGCTCCTTAGGGCCAGCGCTCACACTCCTTTAGCAGTGCAGGCATGCTAGGGCTGTGCTAACATAGGAAGTGGGCAGTTTTGTTTTATTTATTGTTTTAAGCTATTTAATACCATCTGTAGTAAATACTGTATTTGTTATGGGTTGCTTGGAAGATGGAAGATGGGAAAAAGACCTGGGAAAATGCATCAGTAGTGATAACCTAAGTCTCAGCGTTTCCTCACAGAGCAAGATAACATCTGACTATTCTGTCAGGTTACAGGAAATAATTAAGAAGTTGTCTGTTTCTGGGTTCATGCATCTTTTATTGGTCTTTTATTATTAATATTGCAATACACCCCTATTTACTTATTTAAAGAATCTGACTTCTAAAGTCATTTTTCAAGACAAGTAGAAGAAAGGAGCAGCAAAATACAGTTTGTACTCACAATATAATAATCAATGGGTTATTCTTAGGTAACTGGAAGTGACATAAGCAGAGTTCAGTCTTCTGTCTCATGCAGACTAAAGATTGAAATACCTTCTTTAAAACTTGTCTAAATCTCCTTATACTCAGTACCATATAAAACATAATTATATTCTAAATACCTAACAAGGATATTTACGTTTTAGACAGAGATTTACAAAATGAAAGAATATTGAGGTATCAGACCACTTGGACACACACACACAAAAAAAAAAAAAAAAAAAAAAAAAAAAAAAAAAAAAAAAAAAAAAAAAAAGTAGAGATGCATATGCACCCAGGCAAAAAATTTCATAGGTTTTCCACAAGAAAGTTACAATCAGTCAAAAAGGAAAAGAATTAAGATGCCTTGAGCTGTGCAGTCCTTCTACTATAAAGCTGAATACAAAATCATTGCTAAATCATGCATAAGATGATGCTGACCGAATCAGAATTGTTTGATGTGACTCTGGCAGTACAATGTGTTTTCATCTGTCTGGAAGTATTTTGTCTGCTGCAAATGCTCCCTGTCACCATGGCTGTTTTTGCCTGGGGGTTTCTATTGGGAAGAGAGATGTTCATCCTGCCCACTCTTCTTGTCATTTGCCAGCAGAGGCAAGCCACGCAGTTTAATTTTGGGCATTGGCCATAGCTGCAGAAAGCTTGGGACTTTCCATAAGTCATCAGCAGTGCTTTCCGTTGGAAGGAAGGATGCACATATTGCATCCTCTACAGATTACTCTTCTGGGTTGTGGGGCAGTGCGGACTAGATTCAGAGAAGTGAATTCTGCTTTGCATAGCTTAAATGTTAGTGTTGCCAGTTAAGCACAGGTAGGAAGCATAGGCAATCCGGCTGTTGAGACTTGGAGGTATTACTTAGAGGTAATACTTAGGGGTATTCTTCCCAGCAGAAATGTGAGTAGTAGTGATGTTGGCCATTTCCTATTAAACAGCTGGCCTGTGTTCAGGACACTCATCTGTACATGGAAACAAGGATTCATAGTTCTCCTCCAAAGCATTTAGTTCTAGCTCTGAAGTGAATGCTGAACCTCAGGCAAGATAATATACGGGGGCTTTGTGGAATCTTCTTTATTTTTAACTGCAGTTGTTCCCTCATATATAGAAGCCATGAATGCCCTTAGGGAAAGGAACAGGTTCCCTGTCAGCTCTGCCCCTCTGCCCTGTGGACATGTTCTGTGCTGGGTTAGCGGCTTTAAATGCTTGGCTGTGGATATAGGGAATACTCAGGTATATGTGGGAGCTCACTAAGGAGAACAATTCTTTTGTCAGTGGGCTTATAAAAACATAAGAAAATTTTTAGTGTGCCAGACCAATGTCTATTTCCCTGAGTATCCTCTCTCTTACATTGGTCAATTTATGGTCTGAATTTTTGGGTAGACCTGTGTGGTGCCAGGAGTTGGACTCGATGATCCTTATGTGTCCCTTCCAACTCAGGATATTCTATGATTCTATGATTCAATAGTGAATGCTAGGAGAAGGACATGTACAGAGCAAATATAGGGTGATACATCCTCTGAGCAGTTTCTGCATGCTTGAATACACCAATTGGTGACTTCCTGAGCTGGAAGTGGCACCTCTGTATGCAACAGCCCTTGACAGATCTGTCTTTCATGAGTTTACACTGTCCTTTTTTGAACCCATGCATGTGTCCCGTGGTAAGGAGTTCCATGGGAGCTGTGCTACAGAAAGGGATATGCTGGTATGGTCTTAGACTCAGCATGCCCTGAGAGCAAATCTTACTCTCTGAATCCTTTGTGAAGACTTATCCCTCCTTATGTGCCTGCCTAGTCATAGAAATGTTAGGCTTTAAGGCATTATACCAGTGGAGAGTCAAGTGCGGAAATACTAGGGATTTAGAGATTTGAGGGTGCATCTTTTAAATTGCAGAGGTGCACATAAATGTTGGACTTATGCTTTGAACTATGTGGCTCTGTCTTGTGAAACCATACTTTTGTACTTGCCCAGTGCCAGGCTAAAATGTTTTTTTCAGGTTACCACCCTGTGACGTGGCACATTATAATACCACAGTGTTGATGCTATCCAGGTCTGTGACACAACAAAATTAATCAGAATTATCCTGACATGAAATGAATGATGAGGATAAAATATATTGTTGTCTCATGTTATCTCAGCACAGTTTTGTCCTGTTCTTGGTGGGAAAGCTTGCTGGGAACTTGATTGGTAGCCAGATTTGCCAAAGGCAACAAGTGCTCAAGAACATGCTGCAGCTACCACTTACACGTTTTCTAACTCTTTCTTTGAACATGGACTCTGTAATAAAAGCCAATGATTAAAATATTTCCAGTGAAGAAGAAACTCAGCTTAATCTAAGAAGTGCTGGTTTGTAATATGAACTAGCATGGTCTGAATTTTTGGATAGACCTATGTGGTGCCAGGAGTTGGACTCGATGATCCTTATGGGTCCTTTCCAGCTCGGGATGTTCTGTGATTCTAGGATACTGCGATTCAACCCTAATTCATAAAATACTCCCTCAGATCTGTAAATCTGTAATTAATCAGTGAGAAATCCTGAAAAATACATTTATCTTGTCCATAACTAAGTAGATAATTTTTGCAGAGGTTTCAGAAAGCTGGTTGGAGCCTGTCACACGGGACAGGGGTATGTGCTTTTTTGTGCTCTAGGAACACAGAATGCCAGACAAGGGAGAGCCTGTGAATTAGGCATTTAATAACCGATAGTCTCTTGCATAACAGTAGATCTAGGAAACTTGAAAACGCGTGTAATAGTGCAGGACCCCTGGCTGACTTTGCTAGTTTTTGCTAGCAGTTTTCTAAGGAGGACAGAAGTCTGAAGGTTCTCAGACGATGTTTGGTATCTAGCACTGCCTGGCAAGAAGAAACAAACCTTTTACAACAACAAAGACACTTCTCCGATGTTGGCTTGAAAAATGTTGAATTTTGAAAGAGTAGACTTTTTCCTTAAGAAATTTATTTCAATGTAGCTCAAAATTATGCCTCCAATTTGTCATGCTGTGCTCCAAAATTAAGCCTGAATTGATGGCAATTATAATATTTTAATAGAAGAGTCATCTTTTTTTTTTTTTTTCTTGGAAAATATTTACACCTGGAGGATGTACATAATGTAAATAAGATGTGTGTAAAAACTTTGCCTAAAATACAATAGGACTATTCAAAAAATAAAAAATAAAATAAGTTAAAAAAAAAAGGAAAGAATGAAAAGGTGGTGGCTCTCATTCAATTAACTGCCAAACAGCTGAGCAGCAGTGGTCACAGAGCCCGGGCCTGTGGGGTCTCTGGGTGTCTCAGGGGTCTCTATCATAAAGTCCTTGTCCTTTCTGCCCTGCCAGTTGGCTCCATGGCAGTCTTTCATAGCCTCTGTATGTCTTTTAAATACCTACAAGTATTTCTCCTTCTAATTGCTGGAGGACATCAAGCCTCAAGGGCCAGACTTTTTTAAGGTTGATGCTAAGTTTATCAATACTTTCTTTGTGACCCACATCAGGGAGTAAGCCCTGGCTTGACTTGGTGTCATCACATCTGCATTGCTCGGGATCACCCATGGGACAGGCTGTGTGTGTACATGTTGAATTTCGGTCAAATCGATCACATAACCCTTTATACCTGCTCACTCTGGGCTCTTGCTAGTGTGCAACACACGCCGCATGTCCCAGCAGGTGGGTCATCTGTCCCATGCAACACCACAGGTGGCCGTGCCACAGCTCTGCTCAACCTCTGCTCAGAGGTCTACTTTGTATCATGCATTTGTTTTCTTTCTCTCTCTCTCTTTTTTTTTTTTTTTTTTTTTTTAGTTTTAGTTTTACATTTTAGGAAATGTATTTAAGGCTCTCCCCTGGGAGCTGCCCCTCAGAAGTGGCTTATCGCATCCTGGGATCACGTCACTGTTGGGAAGAGCTGGAGATTACCCTGTGAAGCCTGACAAACACATACTCCTGCTACGGGATTAACTGCTTGCTGTTAGTCAGTCTACTTCAGGCATGCTGGATGTAAATTTCTGCCATACTTTACTGAGAGAGCCAAAACGGTGATATCACGGTATGTAGATGGACTCTGTTTCCTCACCACTAATTCCCATGTTGATTTTATTATGCGCTGCAGAAAAGCTGTTTGTTCTTCTGTCAATGTGTCTGCTTCATATACAAGGGGAAACAAAGGCAATAAAAGTTACTGTAGTCATGCAAATAGCAACCTGGTTATTATTTGCATGTTTTTAATTAAGATGAAAATATATGAGCATTGCAGTTACGCAAAGGTAAAGTGAAGCTGAAAAATTGTAATAACTGTAGATGTAGTAAAGAATATAATTCCAATCTCTTGAGCTCTGTATCATCTCGCCAGCAGGTCTGGTCGTCTCCGTCCCTGTGGATAAAGCCCCAAGTAACCTTGCCTGCCCTCATTGCTCACCCTGCCTTGAGCAGGAGTCAGATCCGGGGACATCCCAAGCTGCCTTCCACCCTGAGTCTTCTCTGTGACCCCTTTCAAGAAGAAAAAACACCATGTGCACTCAATGTTTTAACTATGGGTGGCTTGGTTTGTTCGAAATATCTGAAGTAAACTGCTGCTAAGGAACAAAATGAGGAGAAAAGAAGAATCTCCCTGAACTGCTCTTAGTGGTCAGAAAAATCACAGGCTCAATCTTTAGCCTGAAGGCATGGCCAGGAGGCCTTAGAAAGCTGCCCAATATAGTATACATTTCAGACGTATTACAGCAATTGCCAAACGTTCCTGTTGCTGCAGTAGGATTTGGAAAGATGTAGCTCTCGGGTCCACACCCTCGTCATTTAAATAAACATGCCTGCCGCTTTGGGTGGTTGGCAATTGAACAAACAGTTGCTTTTTGAACAGCGTGAATGGATTTCCTATGGTGGCATTTCTGCAGGGCTAAGTTTATTTAGTTGTTGGCTTATTTGGTGACCTGAAACATGAAACCTTTGCTTAAGTCCTTAATCACCCAGATTGGACTCCCGGCCCTCCCTCCTTTCCTGGAGGCAGTATGCGGTGTGTTAGTCCTCAGGGGGAGGCAACCGGTATTTACCTTTGTCTAAACTAAACGTTTTATAAACGGTTGGAGTGTAGTTTTTGAAAAATCATTTTTTAATCACTTCTGGCTATAGAAGCCATTTTAGTCACTACAGAAACTGGTTCTGTAAGAGACAACTCCTGTAACGTGAGGTTTTGGGATTGTCAAATGGATGCCATCTAAAACAGGCTGCCCTTCTAAGAGGTTTTACCTACACACTTATTGTCTACCTACCTCTACTCCAAATAACTATTGCTTCTTGATGCCATGGTGGAGTGGGTTAGAAAGGATATTTTTTTCTCCTCAAAAAGAGGTTGCCGTTTGATTAAAAGGAAGGAAAAAGAAAAAGACAAACTTAAACACAGACACATTTTTAGCTATTGACCAATTTCCAGTGAGAAAGTTTGTTTTTCATTTTTAGAAAAAAATAATTAAAAAAGGCTGTGTGCAAGAGACCACGTGATCATGTCCTAGAAAACTTCATTTTTAACAACTACTTCTAATTCTGTCTTTTTTTTTTTTTTTTTTTCTGGGGTTGACCTTTTCTGGAAATGCTGAGATGGAGGAAACCAGGACTGAAATAGTATAGCCTCCACCAATGTTAGGTGCTTTTCTTTCCCTCTTGTCAATTCTATTTAACTTCTTTGGGAGCAGACCTTTTATTGTTTCTGCAATATGTTCTTGTTTTTTTTTTGTGTATAGTTTTGGCCTCCTGGCTTAAGAGCAACCTCATGGATTTTTTGTTATACTCCTTGGAGATCACGTAGCCCAATCTTCTGTGTATGGTGGAATACAGAATTTCAATGAGTTACACCTCTGCTCAGCCTAATTACTCGATTTAAACTTTCAGAAAGGCATTCAGGTTTGATGGGAAGACATAGAAAGAAGCAGAAGCCACCACTTTCCTTGATGGTGCACTGAGGAAGCAAATTCACCTCTGAGCCTCATATCTAACTCGCATTTGATTGACTTTAACTTCTGAACACTAGTTCTTTTTAAACTTTTCTCCCATAGAGAATACCCGATATATCTTATTCCCATTAAAGTGTCCTGAAGGCCCCTTTCAGTCTTCTTTCTGATGAGTTAAACTATGCATCTCTTTAGTGGGGTGGTTTAGAGCATGGCCTCCACACCTTGAATTACTTTTGTGTTAAATGTGGGGAATGAGGTTTGTCTACACTATGAGTTGCTTTGAGGTCAGTCTGCTTTTAAAGAGAAGCTGCCTCCGCCTACAGGAATATGCAGTGGTCTACAAAACAAGCTGCTGCACTAACATCCCTTTTTTTTCTGGGTGTATGAATGTAGTAAATAGCTAATACAGAAAGACACGTTCATTAAAAATGACAGTTTTTCTGTACTTAATTAAAAGTCAAGCTATAATGTATGAATGGATGCATTCCAGAAAGCAGTGATATACTACTCTATGACATTGTGGAAACGCTGGTTTTAGAAATTCCTTTTTTAAGAGCTCTAATTTAAATTTACAATTTAATTGTAGGCTATAGTTCAAGATAATTGAATCCTCAGGGAGTTATTTCCTTCTTTAAAGTGAATCAGTGTTAATGTACGCTAAATTGCTTAATAAAAAAATGAAATTTTCTTGGCCATTTCAGCAGTATTTACCACAAAGAGAGTGGGGGTGACACAGGCCTTTTAAAAACACTCAAAAAGCAAAGGGAATAAGGGTGGCTAAGTCAAAATGATTAATGCATCTTGGTAAATGTGATTTCATTGCATACAGTTGTAAAAAAATACTGCCCTGGGAAAACAGAGTTCTGTGGGCAACTTGGCATCATTTGTAAAAGTTTGTAATTTCTTTCACTTTCATTGAAACAGCGTGTTTGTGCAGGTTTTTGCATGTCCCTACTGTAGGGTTGAACAGACAGAGAAAAATGAAGGTGTAACTACTACCTTGCAATAAAAAGGCATTGTGTGAACCTGCTTCCTAAAACCTGTTCTGCTTATGCATATCAGATAAGATACAGCACATCAGTCAGAGGAAAGGGGCTAAATGCAAACAATGCAAAAAATGCAAACTCAGTTCTTTGTATCAAAATTACAGACATCTGTGTGCTAGGGAGAATAAAATTCTGGGTTAATCCTGACCCTGCTGAAGGGGATGATTTCAGTGCCATTGATTTCTGTGATACCAAGAGTCTACTTTAGGGAGACCTGCAAAGGAAGTCTGAAAATTCAGCCACACATGGAAACCTGTTACAGATTCCACAACTCCTTGCACAATGGAGGTCCTTCAGCACGTCAGGAGCAAGAAGAAGGCTCAGTTCCTTGTAGTCCATTGTCGTTCACTAACATCCACCAACTGCCAAGAACTCTTGTTCTGCGAAAAACAGAGGACAAGGTCCTCATTTTACTTCCATTATGGTCCTTATGCACTACTCAGTCAGCTCAAAAGGGCTGTAAGGGCAGGGAGCAGGTAACCGAGGATTATTTTTGCTGTAGGCAAACTCCTACGTGTTGTGAAACAGTCCAGTGGAGAGCCCGTTCATTCCTGCACTGGATCCATGGCTAAAAAAAGCGTGTCCAGAAATTAATCTTGTTCTGGCTGCCGGGGGATGGCTCAGGGGAATGGCAGCGAGCAGACTGATGCTTAGAATAGCTCTCAGCTTTCTCCAACTCTTTTTTTTTTTTTTTTTTTCTTTTTCCCCTGGAGATTCAAATGTTCTCTAGGTAAAGTCTAGAGAAGAAATACAGGAAAACATCATAAAAGCACTCTGTCCCACTGCTAGCTCCATGCTGGTGCCCGGCTCACCTCAAACAGACAACCTGTAGTCTATTTTGTGCGTCAACAGTTTTGACATGATTCTCAGAGTTTTTGTTTGAAGGGGAGATATATCCCAAACATGGCTTATTATTGAAATTTAATAATTGTTATTATTTGAATTTTTTAATGCTCATAGTGTTGTTACAATGTTATTTATTTTTTTTCAGGCACCCAGAACCTTCTGTATTTTCCAAGGTTTATTAAACTTCGGCAGGAGCAATTCAGATAGTGCGGTCTAATGTACCCCAGTAGAAGCTGTACTGTGCTGCAGATTTAAAATGTTCCCTGCTAACAGTTACTGTGTAGCAAATTCCCTTTGGTATTTTGGTACTCAGCAATTCGGCTTGGAGAAGTTTAACTTTGAAGAAAATGCTGGAAGAAGGATTAAGCTTTTATTTTTCAAGAGTAGCAGCTACTTTGCTTCAGTGACAGGTCAATTCTCATTTGTAGATTTGCTCATCAGACTTCCACATTTTCCATTGTGTAATTTTATCATTCCTTCTTTAATTTCCCATCTTTCTGTATCTCATTTCTAAAAGTGAATCTCTCAAAACCTCATGAAGTCTTAGCCCTCATACCCTTATACATTTGATGCATTTCCTAAAAGACAGAGCTTTATTTTTTTGTCGTATTTCAAAGCACACATTGACTATGATGCGATAATACAATGTTTACAGCTTTGATCACATTTTTGATGTGTGTGATTAAAATGTATGCAAGCATTTTAATAACAAAAATATCATGAAAATATAAACATAATTCTAAGAGAATAGGATCTTTTTATGCTATATTAACAATGAAGAAGCTTCTCTTCTATTTGGATATTCTCTCTGCTTGTTTGTTCTCATACCAATCTTTGAAAAACATAAAATCTGATATCTTCAAACAGGCCTTGATCCAAAGGTTATAAAAAATAATATCTATATTAACTTACATATTTATATTATATAATATTCATATAATATATGTTTGATTCATTGAATTCTCAGTTAGGACACTTAGGTTATAGTTATGTATTCTGGAGGTAACGATGTATTTCAACTACTTGTCTTGACTCCCTTTTTAGACATTCAACAGAAGCTGGTACTTGTAGGATGGGATTCACTTGGTTAATTTAGTAGCCACTTTTAAATGTCTCTCATTCAAATGTAGGTATCATAACGGGTCACATAAACATGGTCTGAAGAGCGCCTACTTCTCTCCATTGACTATTCATTGTATTTAAATAACAAGTTGTAGACAATAGAGTCCACATTTGACCAGGTGAATCCTACCCTCTATGCCTGGAGTAACAGTTCAAGTTGGCAGTGGATTTACAAATGTCAGTATTTATCAAGAGAGATGTCTTCAGGTACTAGGAATCAAGATACTAATTGCAGTGCAGACCAGTTTTTCATGAAACTCCACCCTGATAGCTCTGGGCAAGTTTCAGTGCATGGCACGCCCTTCATCAGCGTAGCATAAAACATTTTGACACTTTCCATCATCAGAGCCTGCATCAGAAGTGTTATTACTGAGCACTTCTGTGAGAGCTTTATATCCTATGCTCCTGTCAGTGCTTTCCAGCAAATGCAAATTCTTCAGGCTTACATCTAAGCAAGGAATGTGCCCTCCTAATACCATGGAATGATCTTCCACCTACCTATTTGTGGTATTCATTATAATTTTTGCTCACTTGCTGTGAGTGATAAAACAGACTTTTGCATCCTTCCTAGTTCCGTGAGTTGCTGAAACAGTTTCTTTTAGGACCTCATCCAAAGCCTACTGAGAGTAATTAAAAGATTTATCCATCACCTAAATGAGCTCTATTTCAGGCCTTGAGTTCAGTGATGCATAAGGCAACTGGCTAAGATTTTGAAAAGATAAAATATTGTGCTGGAAGAGATGATAGTGATCTTCTAGTTCAAATTTCCACATAGCAGAGCCCTTCAGATTTCCTTGAATTTGTCTCATTTCATGGAAACATGCTTTGTTTGCACCAAAATGCCTGCTGAATCCAGCTGTATGTCTGACCAGCCAAATTCACTGGCTAATGCTAAAACCAGGATGGGGCATTGACCATTCAAGCCCTTGCTGCTGTAATTCCCCAGTATTTTAAGGACTGTAGAAGTTAGGTTTTTGCCTTTACCAAACAGTACTGTTTTATTCATGTGATATTGGAGAAAAACAGACCTCGCTGCGGATGTGTTTATTTCCATCCAGCCTGCACACGATTTGTAGTGTTTGGTAGGTGCCGCGATCCTTCTTATTTACCAAGGCAGAAGCTGCTTTCTAGACCCATTCAGGAATCATTCCAGATTCCAGTTTACTGTACTTACATAAACACATTTTTATTTAGCATATTCCTGGGCCACAACTCAAAGGTGTGATTTCAGCTTGTACTGATACGTATATTCAAGTTAGATTTAAACTAAATCACACAGGAGCAGACAACAGCATAATTGTGAGCTGCCTGAGAATGTAGCCAGTGCTGTAGATGAGTTTTGCAGATTTATAAGCTCCGTTTGTCAGGGAACACAAAAGATTAGCAAAATTAGAGAGATTAATGTTGTTAGAGGTGAAATTTTCATTATGGTGACTTATCACAGATCAGTAAAACTTGAGTCTCATAATGCTTACTTAATTTCAAAACGTGAAAATGAACAGAGAAGGATTTTTCAGCTTGCTTTCCTGGTTGGCATGCTGAACACAATGACAACCTGTTTTACCCTCCCAAATTGTGTCTCCAGAGTATCCACTTCACTGGCTTGGAGCAGTTGAAGGTTATTAAGACCTTTCATGCTAGGTTATATGCTTTCAAAATTATTCCTAATATGCAGAAGTTTGGTCCAAAACAGCTTTTCCTCACATGGTGCTCTCAATAAGTTGCTGTGCAGTTCCCTGCTTCCAGTTCTGTGCACAAATTACTCTCCCAGGTGTTTGTCAGAGCCAGGCATTTAAAACCTCATTTAGCCCCGAGACATTGCCAAATGGTTGCTTCCATGGTCTTGAAAATGATGTGTATTTGGGCTAAGGTATTTTGTTTAGCTGAAGACAGATATCCCAGCAATTTAATAAGAGTAATCATTTTTGTCTGCCTGTTCCGAGCAGACTGATTTTTTTTTTTTTTCAGCTGAGGATGTTTTGTACTGTACCACAGAAGCCAGTGGGTATGCAAAAGCTTTTCAAATCTAGGCATCCCTATGTTAAAATTTGACCAATTTATTGCAAACTCAAGTGCCGCTTGTTTTTGTTTGAGTTACGAGTCTGAGCTAGATCAAACTAATTAGTGGCATGTAACTGCATAACAAGAGCCTAGCGTACACAGCCGTAAATGGAAACGAGCAGATTAACAGAGTGCAGGGGGATGGGACAGTCCTGTAATCAGTAAGGCTGTGTGATAAATTACATTTACCTGAAGTACAAGTCAGGACCGACTGAACACGTAGTTTAATACTTACTGAGCATGAACAGGGTACTGGCTCAGCCCAATGCTCTCTAAGTATGATTATTTTCCAATTTCTCTGGAGTCATTGTTATTTTTTCTGCAGTTGTCAGTGAGAGAGTGTGTGCAGAGGAAGCCTGAGATACGTGTTGTAATTATAGTGTACACTCTCTATAGGGCTGAAGGTGGCTTAAAATCTCCTTATTTTATCTTGTATCTGCTCACACTCCACACTTTCCTATTTACCCATCTACATACTGTGCTGATAGCCTTCGGTGGGGCTGTGTGACATGATTCCACCAGAGGGAACTCCAGGTAGGATTAGGATGGGATTGAAGGGATACATCCAAGGAAGTCAGAGCTTCAGAGATCTCCAAGTAGTGGGATGGTCCAGCATTTATTTAGCCTCTCTGAGTGCCTGGAAGTACCTTTAAGAAATGGAGCTTGACTGTTGTTGTGGGATGGCATCAAGCATATAATTTCTGTTTATCCATATCTTAACGGAGTTAAATTTATTCAGCACAGATGAAGTTGTAAGATTAATAATCCATTTATTCTCTTACTTCCTACTGTAGGATTTCTTTATTAATATTTTAGTAGAATAAGAGATCAAATACATTTGCAAAAAGTATATTTAAATAACTAGCCCTTGGGAAAAAAATGTGGCTCCACAATACTGTTGCACAATTGGGCAAAATCTGTGTCATTTGCAAGCGTTTTCATTAATGGACTTTCAGGCCACATCCATACTAATGAATCCAACAGTGCCAGCAAATGTTCTTGGGACTGGAAGTTCATTGTCTCAGCCTCAAGCTGTCCTTGGCACGGTTGTGCTCTGGCCAGCCAGTGCTCTCCTGCAAAATCCCTTGTACTGCTGTGGAGCTGTCCTTGGAAGGATGTTTCCATGTGGCCACCCTCTTTTGGAGACTGAGAGAACTACCCAGCGTTGGCAGGTAAGGTGGAGTGACGGCTGGTCCTGGTGTGTGCTCTCGGTGGCTTGACCACCGCAGGCTGCAGTGCTCAGGATGCAGCCCTACTTGTAAGCACATTTCCCACCATCCCCATGAAAGGCAGAGCCGGGGACCGTTCCTCTTCCCTGCCTGTTTCTCAGGAGCAGCCAGTTAAGGACTGACAAACAACAAGAGCAAACATCTCCCAAACCCTGCCTCGGCACGCACCTTTCCCAGGCGCGGAGCTGCCAGGGCCGACCTCCCCAGCACCAGCCACGCTTGCGGTGCCGCCAGCCCTCCGGGGCCTACAGAGGCGGCACCAGTGGAAGCGAAGAAAACCAAAGTGAGCGATGTTGGAAGGCTGCATGGCCGCCCGAGAGACTGTTAGAGCGGGGCGTGTGCGTGTGCTCATGGTGCTTGCGGCTCACGTGTGATTTCCCTAAGAACAAAACACGAAGAGAGGTTTCTCCTTGGGACTACAGGTGCGGTGCGTGTGACACGGGGAGTGCCAGGCGGCACTTCTGACGCCTCCTTCTGAATCTCTGAACGCCAGAGAGGCTGCAGATGAATCACTGTGAGCCGTGCCTAGCCCACACAGTTATCACAACATCCCACGGCAGCTGGAGCTCACCCGAGCTTCTCCTGCGCCCGACAGCGCCTTGAGACCCGACTTCACTTTGCAGCCAGCGGGCAGAGCCCCCAGCGCCCCACCAGCCCCGGCTCCCCCGAGCCCTGCGCCCCCGGAGCCCCGGCTCCAGCCCCGGGGAGCCGCCGCCGCCCGGGCGGGGGCTGCAGGCGGGGCCGAGCCCCCCGGTGCCGGCCTCGGGACCGCCCCCGGGGCCGCTCCTGCGGCTGCCGCCGCCGCCGCCGCCGGGCCGTGAGTCAGGCCGGGGCCGGGCGGCCTCTCCCCGCCCTCCGCGCCCGGCCAGGCGCCTCCCGGGCAGCTCGGACGGAGCGACATGGCGCGGAGCCGCCTCCTCCTCCTCATCTTCCTCCTCTGCGGCTCCGCCGAGGCCGGGTACGTGGGGCCGGGGGGCAGGCAGGGAGCCGGCCGGCGGTGGGGACCCCGGGGGTGCCCCGGAGGCATCGCTCCCCCCCCTTCCCTCCCGGCCGCGGCTCGGGAGGGAGGAGGGCTGGGGGCTACACCGCGCTCCCCGCCCTTTCTCCCTCTGCCCAGTTGGTTTTTCCAACCCAAATGCAATGGGACGGGTTGTCCGGGGAGGTGGTGGAGTCACCGTCCCTGGGGATGTTCAAGGAAAGGCTGGACGTGGTGCTTAGGGACAGGGTTTGGTGGGTGACGCTGGTGGTAGGGGGGTGGTTGGAGCAGGTGATCTTGGAGGTGCTTTCCAGCCTTAATGGTTCTGTGATTCCAGACCCAGGTTCCTGGTGATGGTCCCCTGGAACATCAGACCCGGAGCAAACATGACCATCGGGGTGGCTCTGCTGCCGGGCAGCCCGCCGCAGGTTACCGTGAGGGGAGAGGTGACCAGAGACAACAAGACCATCCTGAGCAGGGAAATGGTCTTTGAGAAAGGTAGGGTAGCGGTGCTGTCCTCTTCCACTTCTTCCACAAAGTATCGCGGCTCCAAAATGGTACTAAAATGCAGACTTTTTGTGTTACCTAGTGGGGTGCTGTAATGGGAAGGCAGTCGTGTGCGCTGCTGGCTGTGTGTGCAGGTGGATAATGAGGGGTTTGTGTGGGTGTCCCAACTCATTGTAAACTGTAGAAATAGTCAGATGTTGGTGAAGTGTTGTGGGATCTCTGAGGTGCCCAAAGGCACTCTGGTCAGTGTCATCAGGCCACCAAAGACGATGGTGAAGAAGCCACCTGTCTCACCGAAAGACTTGCTGTTAAGGTGCAAGCTAGGAGCATGTGAAAGGATGGTAAGTGTGGAACAATTTGATAGAGCATCTGGGCACAGCTGCTGCTGGTGCCCTAAGAAAAGGAGAACCTGAATTCAAGAAGAAAGCGGGGGTCACCTTCAAATGCTGTCACTTGGAAGCTTCTTGTGGTTGTGGAATTAAAAAAATTTAAGGCTCAAGAACTGAATTGTGGGTCAGCTTGGGGGACTGAAGCTAAGTAAACCCTAGAGCAGCCTGATCTAGTTTTATGCCCCCGTTGTGGTGTTAGGGGACGTTGTGGCAGGTCTGAGTAGTTGGAGGACTGAGACATCCTGGTCACTGCTGCTTTTTGGAAACTCCTGCTGTGAACGGAAGCATAAAAATGTATCCCCTGAGAACAGCCCTCACAGGAAAGAAAATCTTCTGTCTGGATAAGCCAGCTTTCAAAGTGCTCTTAGTATGAAGCAATATAAATGACACCCATTTTATTTGCCAAAACTGGAGTTGGGACAGGATGAGGTCCTAGAAAAATCTACACTGCTATAGTGAACTTTCTCCTTGCTGCTGCCAACTAATATTTCAGTTAAGGAATTAGTTAATGCAGATGCTTTAATTGTAAGCATCACACCTCCATTTCAAAGGCTTCAAAGAGAGCCTACCTCTCTTGACAATCTGTGTAGAAGGCTGAAGCTTTCTATATGCCTGCCTAGCTTATGGAATGATGCTTGAAAACTGAGTTGCTGATGTTAGAGGAAACAGTAGATGAACAGTAAGAGGCGTAGCACTGTATCAGACAGAGGAAAGAGTATATAGAATCATAGAATCTTTTAGGTTGGAAAAGACCTCTAAGATCATCAAGTCCAACCATTAATGTTGCACTGCCAAATCTACCACTGAGCCATGTCCCTAAGCACCACAGCTACGCGTCTTTGGAATACCTCCAGGGATGGTGACTCACCCACTCCCCTGGGCAGCCAGTTCTAATGCTTCACAACCCTTTCAGTGAAGAAATTTTTCCTAATATCTAACCTAAACCTCCCCTGGAGCAACTTAAGGCCATTTCCTCTTGTTGTATCACTTGGTGCTTGGGAGAACAGGCTGATCCCCGCCTCACTATAGTCTCGTTTAAGGTAAATGTAGAGTGCAATAAGGTCTTCCCTGAGCTTCCTTTTCTCCAGGCTAAACAACCCCAGCTCCCTCAGCTGCTCTTTGTAAGACTTATTCTCTAGACCCTTCACCAGCTTTGTTGCCCTTGTTTGGAGACACTCCAGCACCTCAATGTCCTTCTGGCTGACAGGGGTCTAAAACTGAATGTAGTATTCAAGATGTGGCAAGTGTGTTACTTAAAGTGCATATACTGATTATGCTTACTGTTAATCCTTAACATTCTATGTAATTTTAAAATATATATATATATAATTTGATGAATGGAACAGCAAAAAAAAAAAATGGTACTGAGCATACAGTGTATTTCTGCTTGTGAAAAAAAAATTGTATGTGAACATCCATTCTTTAGAAGTCAAGTGATATAATTTGTTAGTCATTTTTTCTCTGTGAACAAGTATGTAAGCAGAACTGTTAAGGGTCAGGAGCAAGGGAACTGCCCTGTAACAGAGGATGTGGTGTTGAGGGTGTGTATCCTCAGATGCTACAGGATCAATTGTGAATAGAGTTACTGAGAGGGAAAGCATTCTGTCCAAATAAGACTTTAAATCTTTAGCTTGTTTTCTGAAGAATAAAATGATCTTAAGGTAAAATGTGTAGCAATAGTGCTGTAGTTATGCTAGTCTGAGAATTTAACTGAAGCAAGGCCTGGGGAGGTTTTATTAGGCCAGCTGCTGCAGTTGAAGGCAAAAATCCAAATATCTCCAGGCACACAGAATCTTCTTTAAATGACATCACTGCTGCATATATTAGTGCCCAGAAAATGTTGCTTTATCTGTCATTTGGGCCTGTTAGGTTACACAGAGTGGCTGATACAGAGGTATTAGTATTCCTGTGGTGCACATGAGCTTGGGAAGTGTTTTTACCACGTGTCTGTGCAAAATAAGGATTAAAGGAGGCAGGGTGTACCTACAGTTCTTGACTGCGGTAAATATCCAGGCAGCTGTGACTGCTTGCCTGCCTTGGTTAGAGCACATCATTCAGTGACTGTGTTGCCAAAGGTGGCTGAATTGTGCTCTGTATTTTTCCTTGCGGGGCAGCAGCAAAAGCAGGTGGCTTACTGCTTTGAAAAACCTATCTAAAATAGTTTTATTTTGTTGAACACTTTTTTAGGCAGACGGCTTCCCTGGTTTGGTGTGCAAACATTTGTGCTGGTGGAACTGAGATGGTTCAGAGTTGGGAATTAAAGGCTGAGGACAACTTTTTTTATTTGTTTAATCTTGCAGGCTGAGCTCAGCCAAGTACCAAAGCATGAGAGCTTTTAAGTACCTGTCTGACAAAGTGCATCTGTGGTTGCTTAAAGGATGTGCTCTGGTCCTCTAGCAGCAGCTTAGCGTGGTGCATGTGATTGTGTTTAAATTTCTGAGTTAGTTCCATAAAACAATCTTGTTGAATGAGAGGCACAGCTATTTTCTTCTTCATATAACATAACTCTTGCCTTGCTTTACATTAAAAATAGAGTGCTTAATGGTTGATCAAACAATCACTGGTTTAACATCACAGGAAGGGGACTTTTCATTTTTGAGCAATTTTTGGAAAACTGACCTTTAGAGAAAGACTGCAGGAATGGAGCTTGGTTCATATCCTCTCCCCTGCTTTGCAAGTAACAAAGGGATTACAATTAGTGATTATTTTATACAACACATAAATGATTATTATTATATATACAAAACTTTAGATAATTACTTATTATATTTATTAGTAAGTGGCAAATTTATATTCCTTGGTCTAAGTGAGGAAGTCTGTGTGTGCATGTGCATTTAAACAAGTGCAGGTACTTAAAGCTCGGCTCTACATAGCAGAATCCAAGCGTAGCAAGGGAGGTAGCTTGAAGACCAGTGTTTTGGTACAGAAATGAAGTTGATTAATTGTAATGAAGAGAGACACACTGAATGTCTGCAAGCGGTGTGTTACTGCTACAGATAAACTCTGTGTAAACAAATGTAGCAAAAATTGTCAGTGTGTAACCAGGAGAGAATAGGCTTCCATTATCTACAGTGGACTCAAGGAAAACACAAAAGCAGTAATTAAAGCTGCTTGTGTGTGCCATGTCAGGCCTTGACACATTTTCTGTGGGGATGCAATATCAGAAAGATCCTCACGCTGATTGAAAATGACTGCAGAAGAAAACAATGGCTTTCATGCAATCCAAGCTGTTGGGTTTTCTGGGTCAACAAATAAAAATGATGGGAATAACAGACAGGCAAGTTAAATTCTGTGCATGAATGGCTTGATTTTCTGTGATTACAGTGAAGGGTGGTTCTTACCATGCCTATACCAATACCAGTGATTGATCAGTAAAGACGTAATTTGAATTGGCAAGAAGTGTTGACGTGCTAGATTTGCTACCTAGGCATTGCAGTATGTATCAGTGTATGAGAAAACCTTGTACCTTAACTGAGAGATCCTCTGAACAGTCTGCTTTCTTTATTGGTGCTGCAATGATTTGGAAAAAGTAAGTAACATACAAGTTGAAAAAGAACTAATTAAAGAAAGGCTTTCATGTATAATGAGGTGTCATCATTTACCTGACTCCTTGAACAATTTTAATTCTTAAGAGTAAGGTTTGATTAAAGCTGGTACTTAATGCACAATGCAATGTATTTAAGGCATGGTGAGTGAGAAGTACTCTGAGAACTGAAGAAGCGGGTTTAAAATAATTTGGGTTCCCTGTAAATTGCTTGTAAATGTTAATTACTTTGCTCTGTTTTTCTACATTTCTTCTACATTGCAGCAAACTTGTTAACAGAGGGAACTCTGAAGTAGAACGTGGTAAACACTCAGCCAGGATTTACGAAACATGACAGACTTTGGGAGAATGTCTGTCAAGTACAGACATGTAGTGATCATCCCTATAGACAATGGAAATTCTGCTTTTACCAGCAGGCATGTTTTGCATGCTTAATAATATGGTTCTGACTGTGTTAGTATGTGAAACAGTGAAAAACACGAGTAGTAAAGTAACAGCTAAACGAGAATGAATGGCCTAGGCATGCCAGTCCCTTTTGTTAAGTTGCCTCTGTGCCTTATTTCAGGATGAAATGACTGGCTCATTGGTGACTACAAAATCCATCCTGAAAATGTAGGACTGTGGGGTAAAGGATTTTGCTGACAGTTCAGTGGGACAACTCCTTCCTTTGTAATTCCACCTGAAAAGCGAAGCAGCAAGAGAGCAGGAGCACCATGTTTTCACATGCGTACTCTCCACCTCCAAACATTTGTGAAATACTCCACATGAAAAATAAGTTGTCAAATATTCATCACGCACAGGTAACTGATGCAAAATTGGAACCAAGGAAAGGTTTTGGGGAAGGAGGTGCTGGGGCTGGATCCAGAGGCAAGGCAGCTAGTAAAGAAGATGGCACTTTCTTATGTGCTTTCATCTTTCTGGAATACATGCAAGAAAAAACACAGGTTTCCATGGCTGTTGTTGAATCCATCTTAGTTTACTGATAACAAACCCATTGCATAGATCGCAGAGAAATGGAAATACCAGTCCCATCCAATTCCTGACAATTGGTTGTGTGGTGTTTGAGGCTTGAGGGAGAGAGTCCTTCTGTGGCTTCATGGATTTGCCTGAAGTCATTCTGGTCACCACATCCTTCACTGGTACCCAGCCAAGGACAGTGAGGCAGACCAAGTGCTGCAGACTATTTCATGGGAACTTGGGAAGGAAATGGGATGGAATAACTTGGCCATGGCAGGAATGATGGCAGTGGGGAATTTCTTTACGGAGAAGTGAACAGTAACGTGTTAGCGTGCGATTGTCCATTGCATGTGTGAGCTGAAAGGGCTTTACAGCTTTTAGGAAAGGGAGCAAAATGAAACAAAACCCACAAAGTAAAGGCTGTGAATTTGGAAAGAAAGGAAAGTGATGCCAATAAACAATGGGATTTCAGAAACAAGAAGGAAGGGAAGCAGCGGGAGAAATCTCTTGAAGGGTTCGTATTAAAGGGATATGTGCACATTACCCTAACACAGCAGAAGGGTTAAAAATAGAGTGACTAAACACAATCTTAATACTGACCAAAAAATAGCAGAAAAATGAAGAAAAAAAAGTGTGTATAAATTGAAAATGAGATCAGATTACAAAGGCGGAGCATAAAAGAGTAGCATGGGTAAGAAGGGACAGAACTGGAAAGGTCAAGCCATGAACAGGAAAGAAAGTAAAGGATAATAAGACAGGATTTTTAAATACTGTGTTAGGAAGATTGGCAAAGAGCGTGGCTTGTTCCTGGCTAAGATGAGCCGGGCACTGGTCGGCGATGCTGAGGGGCAGATATGCGTTCAGTCTTCACTGAGAGGATCAGCTGTGAGCCAGCCCGTAACACAAGGAGCTGCAGTGCACAAGGGCGAGGAAGTAAGGCAGCAAAAGGGGACAAACAGGTCAAAGAGCACTTGGGTGAAGTAGGCTTTTAGGCCCAATATATCTGCAGGATAGGGCCATATCTTGACTTTAGTAAGGTTTTTGACACTGTGTGGTGTGACATTTTGGTAAAACGGCTGGGGGAAGCAGGGACAGCATGGAGCTCTGAAAACGTGCATTTGTGTCTGGTTGAAAAATAATATTGACAAAAGAGGACCAAGTGGTTCACTCTCAAACGGGAATTAGGTTGCCTTGGAACTGCACTGTTCAATAGTACTGACGTGGGTGACAAAAGGAGGAATGTTTCTTAAACTGGTGAGGGGGTGGCGGGGTGCTGGGAAGCAGGATTAGATTTCAAACTCATTTTTGCAGTTTGGTAAATGATTAGTGGAAAAAAACTAGGATGTGACTCAGTAGGGCAGCTATAGTGTTCTGCTCTTGTTGAAGAGTAAAAGAGTGAGAGTTTACTGGGTGAGGAACAAGGTTAGGCAGCAGCAGTCCTCCAAAAAGGGAGTGCGTGTGCTTGGGGTGGCGTGAAGGGACTCTAAGGTGAAAGCTTTCGAGTAATACTGTGGTGCTCAAAAAAAAAGAAGGCAAACGCTGTACTAAAATGTATAACAGAAATGTTTTCTGTAAGCTATGAGAAAGTATTCTAGTTATTTTCACAGCTCTAATTAGCCATCCTGGGGAATGTGTTTTTGGGTGCTCTGTGTTTTTGGGTGCTCTTAAAGGAGCATGAACCAAAAATTCCAGAGGAGAGCTGAGAAGATCTCTCAAGGAGACGAGTTCAAACCAGATTGAAGAAGGTGGGCCTTCATGTGAGGTGGAAATAAATTGTGGAGCTTCATATCCTGGGTGTGGTGGATGGAAAATGTGATTGCACAGATTCATGAGACAAAAGTCGATCAAGGGCTGGTCTGGTATAAAGACATTCATTTTGGCTTTTCAGGTCCTGAGCCTTAAATTACATAGGCTGGTGGAGTACCCAAGGAAGGGTAATCGTGTACTTGTGGTTTTTATGCTTTTCGAGGTCTGTCCTTGACCCTTGCCGGAGACAGGACCCTGAGCTAAATAAACTTTTGGTTTGATCCCTGGGAGTCTCTTTCATGTTCTGGATAACATTTGAGGAGAGATTGGAGGAATGGGGGTGAATTGTGAGAAGTGACCTATACACATGGTTATTACCCCTCAGGTAGATAGAAGGTAGCCTTAAAGAGAAAGGGGTGGGAGCTGAGAGTGGGTATTGAAATGGGTCTAGGGTGATGTCTTTAGTGTCTGAGCAAAAAAAAAAAAAATCCAAGCTGAAGTGCTGTGGAGTATAGAAACACCTGCAGAAGTAGGAAATGGGAAATTCATGGGTTGTACACGGGTGGCTTCTCTTTTCAAATGACTCTCGACTGCACTGGCAGTGGTGCTGGATCCTGTGCTGTCCTTGGCTACTTGTGAAGGCAGAGGTGAGATCCTGTCTGCAGAGTTTGCATAGCTCATGGGAAGAGATGATGCTGGTTCATCCAGATTTACTGCAGTCCAAAGAAGTGTCTGCACAGAAAATGTGGCCAGAGTGACTGACCCCCTTATCCCCAACTTCTCCATTTTCCTGGAGGTGCAGCTGTGAGGCCCAGGTGTTTCTTTTGAAGGGTAAGGGAATTGTATTGCCTTCATTTATTGATGAAAGAAGTCTCTGGTAATATTTTTATATATCTGAATAATTTTGTGGTCTCAGAAAAATGATGTGGGTTTGTCCTCACGGACTCTGAATGCCTTCCAGAAAATGGAAGAAAACCAATGTAAAAACAAACCCTCTTCTTTCACTGCCTCTTAGAGGAAGCTTAAATAGTACTTGAGTGTTTTCTTTTTCAGTGAATGAGTTTGAAAGGTGACCTGACTTTGAAATTTTACTCCAGTTGAAGCAATTAATGGCACGAGGGTGGTAGTAATACCACCAAGCCTCTGGCATAGACAGGCTTGGCCACAGTTTGTCCTGTTATGATTTCCCTCTGTTTCAAATCAGAGTAAGGACTGCAGCTGTTCTAAATTGCAGCAATAGTGGCTTTGTGTTTATTATCCATTGTGGTGTCCATGAAATAATGATGTCCAACAGTGCCTTGAAAGCCGGGCATGCAGAGGCCCCTGTGTTTGCATATTTGTGTATAATTGCCAAGGGAAGAGTAAATGAATGAGATTAATTTCCCATTTAGTTGCGTAAAGGCTTAAGTCTGAGATTTTTTTGAATTGGCCGCATGCTTTCATAGACTGGGTCTGACATCAACAAAATTTCCTCTGTAATGTTCGAAACTTCTCTTCCTAAGTAGCAGCTGTAAATAGATAATACCCGGGAATGAAGTTGTTTGGATGTGGTAGGCAGCGATAGGTTCAGATACAGGTTCTGGGGGACACCACTAGGCCTCCAAAAAGTAACTTAAAAGAAAAAAAAGCATGCTGAAATGGACACAAGTTACTTACATTCCTAACCTGGATGTGCTGGGGTACACTTCTGGCTTTGGGTTATATTTTAATCTCCAGATATATCAAGCCATTTGTGTAACTCTCCAGAGGATTCACAAAGAGCTTCAGTATGCACCACAAGGGGATAGGTGCAGTATTACCAAGAGACTGAGCAGCGTCACCTTTTTCATCCTTGGAGAATAAGTCTGTGATTATCACTGCTGGGGCTGCTGTGCATTCATGTCCTGTTGGCATTTGTGGACCTAAGTTTTTTTTTTTTCTTTTTTTTTTCTGTCTCTGGTTTCTGTGCTTGAGTCCTCTGTAAGGAGCCGTACTGTTTGTGTGTCCACTATGGATATGACCTTCTCTTTTTGTTTCCTGTAGAAAGAAAATAAATTTATTTTACCCCAAGCACCGCTACAGGCTGGGCGATAAGTGGTTGGAAAGCTGCCTGGCAGCGAAGGACCTGGGAGTATTGGTGAATAGTCGGCTGAATATGAGCCAGCAGTGTGCTCAGGTGGCCAAGAAGGCCAACAGCATCCTGGCTTGTATAAGAAGCAGTGTGGCCAGCAGGTCTAGGGAAGTGATTGTCCCCCTGTACTCGGCTCTGGTGAGGCAGCACCTCGAGTGCTGTGTTCAGTTTTGGGCCCCTCGCTACAAGAAGGACATCAAGGTGCTTGAGCGGGTCCAGAGAAGGGCGACGAAGCTGGTGAGGGGCCTGGAGAACAAGTCCTACGAGGAGCGGCTGAGGGAGCTGGGCTTGTTCAGCCTGGAGAAGAGGAGGCTCAGGGGTGACCTTATATCTCTCTATAGGTACATTAAAGGAGGCTGTAGTGAAGTGGGGGTTGGTCTATTCTCCCATGTGCCTGGCAACAGGACGAGGGGGAATGGGCTTAAGTTGCGCCAGGGGAGGTTTAGGTTGGATGTTAGGAAGAACTTCTTTACCTAAAGGGTTGTTAGACATTGGAACAGGCTGCACAGGGAAGTGGTGGAGTCACCATCCCTGGAAGTCTTTAAAAGACATTTAGATGTAGAGGTTAGGGATATGGTTTAGTGGAGGACTGGTTAGTGTTAGGTCAGAGGTTGGACTAGGTGATCTTGGAGGTCTCTTCCAACCTAGATGATTCTGTGTGATATGGAGTGTGCGTGACAAAAAGTCCGTGGATGGCTCTTATAGGCTGGTCTCAGGAAAGAGTTGAAAGGAGCCTGTATTTGTGGTTCAGTGCCTGGGATGGTAGCTGTAAGAAGCCCTTTGACTAAAGAGATGATTTAGTTTTAGAAATATGAAGCTGTTCCCTTTTTCCTACCCAGCGTGCAGTGTTTCAGATAAACCGCAGAGGGTTTTAAGTATTGTGTTCTTGCAGCTGGCCTCTCTGACCGCTCGTCTGAAAGTGATAATAATAGTGGCATCTACTGAGATGGCTGTTTTATGTCAGAAAACTGAGCAGAGAGTTAGATATCTGAATTAGGCTCTAAGTGTAGAAAGAAATGAGAAGAGCCTGCCTGTCTGCCCTGAATGTCTGTCCTGATGTCCACCAGCAATCCGTAATGCATCTGTTTGAGTGTGGTGTTGTACCTCCGTCTAATGCCTGACCCAAATTTAGCCATAATTTAACAGCAGTGGCTCAGTCCGTGTATTTTGGGCTGCTTGTGTAACTAACCAGTGATAATTTTGGTGCTAATTTAGGGTAATAGATGAGGTGTATAACACATTTAAGGAAACCTGGAAACTCAACAGGTTTGTAGGCCTTCTTTTATGAACCAAAAAAGATTTTTCACTCCCTGGGCAGTTTAGCTCTTGGTAGTTATACTTCTTTCTTTCTTCAGAAAAGAGAAGAAAAATAGGAAGAAAAATTTGGAAGGACATTGAAGAGCATTTTTTTATTTCTCTGATGTTAAAATGATTTTTTTGAAATAGACTCCTTGGGAGAAAAAAAATCCATTTACCACTGTAAAGAAACTGCTGTTCTGTAAACGATTCCTAAGCTTGGGTATGTGAACACGGCTGCCAGAAGAAGATCATGACATCATTTCAGTAAATCAGTGCGGAGTGGTTCCAGTTATATTCCTGCATTCCCTGGCAGGACTAAGAAGAAACAAGGATGTAGGTAGAAAAGGTTAAGTGAAAAGTCTGTTTGCAGCAATAGATACCTGCTAAATAAGCTAGGATGTAGGGTAAAGACCGGAATTTATACAAATGAGTTGCTGGCTTAACTGCTGTTGTGCTCATTTATATTGGCATGAGTTGTAGTTGATTATGCCAAGTCATAAAGTCACTTTTCTGGAACCTCAATCCTTTTTTGGGAGTGGAAGCTGAAACAGAAGTGTTTATGTCTGTATAGATATAACTGGGGCCAGGCTGCGTGGCAGAGAGCAGATTGGGATATCTGTAGGGCATGTAACCTCAGACCACAAGCTCTGTCAGGTGATTTAGGGGAAATGCTGCGTAGTGCTGAGATTATTTGGAACAAATCACTGAGAACATACATCTGTCATCTTTTGCAAAACCCCTCTGAAGGCATACATAAATAGGCCCAGTGCTGATATTGCCAGCTCAGGAACAGGTAGCATAAGTTTTTTGGGTTTTGGCCAGGCCAATCAGATGGGAAGAATGTAAGATGCTGTTGTATGTGTGGATCAAAGATGATCTAGTCCGAACCGCCTGACCACTTCAGAGCTAAACAGAAGTTAAAGCATATTCCTGAGCGTATTGCCAAATGTCTCTTGAATACTGACAGGCACAGGACATCCACCACCTCGTCAGATGGGCTTTTCCAGTGTCTGACTCACCCTCATGGTAAAGAAACTTTTCCTAATGTCCAGTCCAAAATTCCCCTGGTATAACTTTGTGCCATTCCCTCATGTTCTACCTATCTGCTTTGCTAAAAGGACTATTAGACCTGTGAAAATGTTATGGTGGCAACTTGTTAAAAAGAATTTGATTCCCACTGCCATTCATGCTGGTGACATCTCACTGCTCTGCAGTCTTCTTTTATTCTTCTGTGGGATTGTCCTAAATGCCAAGGACTTTGAGAAAAGGAGGCTGGACAATGTGGGTGTTGTTTCCGTAGTATTTCTGTATATTTCTTCAGTGCAGTATTTATTGAATATACCACAAGTTTTAGGAGTTGTGTGTGTGTGAAGTGATTTTATAGAATCACAGAATCACAAAGGTTGGTAAAGACCTTCAAGATCATCTGGTCCAGCCAACCCCCTACCACCAATGTCACCCACTAAACCATGTCCCTAAGCACCACGTCCAACCTTTCCTTGAACACCCCCAGGGACGGTGACTCCACCTCCTCCCTGGGCAACCTGTCCCAGTGCCTGACTGCTCTTTCTGAAAAATGTCACCTTGTTTCCAACCTAAACCTCCCCTTGTGCAACCTGAGGCCATTCCCTCTAGTCCTATCTCTGTGAGAAGAGGCTGACCCCCAGCTCCCCACCCCTTCCTTTTAGGTAGCTGCAGAGAGCAACGAGGTCTCCCCTGAGCCTCCTCTTCCCCAGACTAAACAACCCCAGTTCCCTCAGCTGCTCCTCACAGGACTTGTGCACCAGGCCCTTCACCAGCTTTGTAGCCATTTTGTAAGTGATGAGGAAGGAGGCCTTCTCTTGAAATGTCATGTGACTTTTTTTCTCTTTCTTTTGCTTCTCCCTTCTACTTTCCTCAGGATTAGTCTGGCATGGACTCCTGAATTTTTCCTGCCTCCCTCTTCATCTAGGGCATGGCTCCCACGTGGGAGTTGTCTTTAGCAAAGCCCACACAGCAGCAGAGACCTGTGCTTGCTCCAGGTCTTTCTCTCCACGGCGTGTGGCAGCAGTGCCGGTTATTGCTCTGCTGCGGAGAGCAGAGGTGGGGAGCCAGGAGGAAGCGTCCTCTACTCTGTGCTGCTCAGTGCAGGTGGAGTAATCGTAGTGGGCTCCTTGCTAAGCCTATTTCTACGCCTGGACTTAGCCACCTGCAATTGCTGGGAGCTGTATTTAATGCCTGAAGTCGGCCCTCACGGGGATGTGCTGAAGGAGGGAGATAGTGTCCAGTTCCTTGGTGGCAGGGGTCCCAGCAGGGCAAAGCTGCCTGCTAGCGGTTAGACCGTGGTTAGCTCCTAAAAACATGGGAATGCTGTACCATTAAATATAACTGAAATTCATTGAGTGGATGGAAAAATGTGGTGCATTTCAGCAATTCAGCAGTGACATAAAGGAAATGTTTTGCCTGCTGCTCTCGCTTGAGGATGTCTGTAGCCACCTCTGGGCGCAGCTGAGTGGAGCTGCGGGAGGTGGCTCAGAAGCTCTGAGAACATGGGAAAATCTTGCAGGACAGGGAGACTCGCTACAAAACCAAAGAGGTCCCGATCTGCCAAGGCTGCTCGATTCCTAACAAAATAATTACGTAGTGGCATGAACTGGGAGATTACCTAATGCCCCAGAGCCTGTTGTATGATTTTTCACTGGCTGGGAATGAGACAATGCTCTGGGCTTTATCACGGGAGCCAGACAGCTTCCTAACACAGCTTTCTTCAGGAGGTAAATGCTTTCTGAGTCGCACAGAGGGGAAAGGGCTGTGATTTAACTCTCCTTCCTCCCTGGCAGTTTCCCCATCTGCATCATGGCTGTACTTTAGTTGTTATCAGGAGATGGATGCAAGCAGGCAGCATTCTGGTTAGAAAGTTGCCCAGTGCCTGCTCTGTCCCAGGTCAGGTTGCTTTGCATGCTGCGTGATGCTGCGTGGAGCAATGAGCACTCTGCCCTTGTGGTGTGTGCACATTGGTGCAGGTGACAGTGGAAACAGAAACCGAGGTGTGCACTGTGGCATGAATATCAGATCTGTATTCAGTGCCTCACAATGTACTGAAGCCACTGCTATAGCCATGGCTATGTTTGTCTGTATTGGATTGATTAAAGCTTGTGTAGCAGTACCTGACCATGTGCATACCTGCTCAGGCATGTTTTAAGTAAAGCCGAGTTCCTCTCTTGTTGATAACTGATTATCAGTAGCATCAAAGATTTTGTTGTTGTTGTTTTCTTTCTTTCTTTCTTTTTTTTTTTTTTTCCTGGTGTCACAATGTCGTGGGTTGTGGTTGTATACAACTCAGCTTTTGCACAGCTTTGTTCATGTAGAGGGATGGGAAATAGAGAAGTGTTAGTCACACTCTTGTTACACAACTGAGAAAAAGTTCAGGAGGTAGCTTTATAACATCTCTATTATTGCTAGTTGTCCCGCATCCAGCCTCCTTTACTGGTGAAATATCATAATCTCTTCAAAAAGGTCACCACCTGCTGACCAATGCCCAGACTGTCCCCAAGCAGTGGTTCCCCAACCCCAGCCAGCCCCCCTATATTAACTGTTCAGCATGATGCCATATGGTATGGGACATCCCTTTGGCCAGTTTGGGTCAGCTGTCCTGGGTCTGTCCCCTCCCAGCTCCTGCTGCTCCCCCAGCCTGCCTGCTGGCAGGACAGAGCGAGAAGCTGAAACGTCCTTGGCTTGGTGTAAGCACTGCTCTGCAACAATTAAAACATCAGCGTGTTATCAGCACTATTCTCACCCTAAATCCAAAACACAGCACCACACCAGCTCCTAGGAGGAAAATTAACTCTATCCTAGCTGAAACCAGGACACTGGTTAACTAACTGTCATGAGTTAGGAAGACACAGGCTTCCTTCAGGTGAAATGATGTCCCTTCTTAATAGGTGCAGAGTTCTTTGGGTAGGTGTTGGGAATAAATATGTCACTAGGTGAGGGGGATTTATGTTACTTGCACATTGAATATTCTGCAGCGCTGTGAAATTCCTCTTCAGTTGCCAGTGGCTCTCCAACACTTCTGTGCCAAGCAAGCTCAGCTGTGTCTGGGGCTCCTTGTCTTTGTGCAGTGGGCCAGAGTGCCCACTCTGCTTGCTGGTGGGAAAAAACATGTGTATTTTGCCTGAGACTCCTGGCTGGAAAACCTGGAAGGCCAGTGGGGTGGCTGAGAGTCAACAACGGCATGGGCTGCTTCTTGAGTGAAGAGGACAGAGGGATGGGAGGGAAAAACTGTGGCTTCAACAGTAGCATGCTGTGGAAGGAGCCGTGTCGCTTAGGGCCAGATGCCATCCATCCTTGTTAAACTGTTGGATACCAGAATAAAGTACTGAAGTGTGCTACCCACAAACATCGTTTGCAGGATGTGAGTCATTTGGTTTAACCCAGGTTGTAATTTGGCGAGATGGTACACGCTGAGTGGGGCTTTTCCTTGAGCACTCTGACAGCAGCAGGAGCACACTGCTTTTAGTCCATCACGCCTTCCTTCTACTTGCCACTGTCAGAGAAATGGCTTTTTTTTTTTTTAAATTAACATTTATTGGAGTTCAAATATCAAATAATTGCTTCATCTTTGAATGCTTTTATATTCACAATAAAAATAGGTGTCAGTCTCTCTCTTCATGGGAGTTATAAAAATGTGTAACTGAGTGGAAATTCCAAAGCAGTTCTGGTGATACATGAAAAGCAAATCCTGCAGTGGCTGCAGTACCTATTTAAATTTTATGGCACTAATTAGAAAATTGTTGAAGTATGTTTTTGCCTTTAAAACGGTCAAATATGGCTGAACAGTAATGGCTGTAGATTTTATCAGCCACGAGGTGCCACTCTTTTCCAACCTCAGCCAAAAAAGCCTGTAAAACACTAGTAATGTTTAGATGTGAGAGGTAATGGTACTGAGAGCCAACACCATTAAAATCAGCAAGAGAAAGCACAGTACATAATTAAAATAAAAGCTGTGGCACTTAGTGGCTCCAGGATGTTATGTTACCCAGGATCTTAACAGCACATTTATTTGGATTGTGAGAAAAATTGAGGCCACGTTATCTGAAGTAGTTAAAATATTAAGTTACATTAACCCCTGCAAATGAAACGTGCTAGTTACTTGTTCCCAAGGGGCTGTAATGGAGTGAGGATGGTTAATTCTTCGTGCTCTGTTGCTTAAGGGTGGTAAATGCTGTGCAGGGTTTTGTAAATTTTGACCTTTATCTGAGCTGCAGAATCAACAGCAAATAGTAACTGGGGTGGAATAGAAACCTGAATAGACAGTAAGGATGTTTCAGTATGTGTGTGTTGCAGTGCATGAGGATGTAAAGGAAAATGTTCAAGTGGAGAACAAGGGCATCTGCTCCCACCAAACAGAGAAATGCTATTGCTGTAGGACTGCTCTGGAGTCAATTCCTTTTGCCAGGCTGTATTGCACATCTTCCATCAACCATGTAAAGAGGAAAGGGGCAGAGGGGATCTATATGACGAAGAGGAGGCTGAGGGCCAGAACCCAGTGAAGAAGCAGCTTTAGTTGCTGTAGAGCTAGTGGCTCAGCACAGACAGACTGTCACACTGGCTTTCTTTTCTGTTTGGAGGTCATTACCTCTAGAGGGAATGCCCGGGATTAAGGATTTTTCACCGTTTGCCCTTCATTAATAGCATAGAGTTTAAAGTCTTTATTTTTATATTTTTAAAAAATTCCTTCTGGAAACGTTGTCTTGATAAAAATGACTATGAAAAGTACTCAACTATTTAGCTGAAGAAGAGATTAATACAAAATACCCTGGGTTTCTCTTACATGTGAAGGAGTTGCGGAGTCAGCTTCTTTGCAGGAGCAGAGGAATGCTTTGGTCCTGGACCAGCCATACCCGAGAGGGGATTTGTTTTCAAGGAGAGCGAGGCCAAACCATATCCTCCTTGTTCAGGTAGCTCTCATCTAGGACTGTTGGCACCTGCAGACCATTATTTAAGCGGAGCATTACATTTCATTTTTTTCTGGGCTGTGCTGTTCCATCTGCTTCTTTTAGTGGTTTTGGGACAGTAGCGATTGTTAGGGAGCTGCTAAATCCAGCAGGCTGGCAGGGGCTGCCCCAGGTCCAGCCAGTAGTGAGGCTGGGCACACGTTCCCAGCAGACACACAGACACAGGGATACCTGTACGTGGTATGTACATCCAGCAGCTGGTCGCACAGAGCAACACAGGCACTCTCAGCATTCACGCAAATAGCCCCAGTTACCTTACCTCTGGCTGATCAGGCTGAAGGATTCTGGTTAGTGGGAATATATATATGTGACCACAGCATGGATCTCTGCAGTAGCAGGACATAAATAGTCTGCCCAGTAACTGGCACTGGATCATGGTCTTCCCAGTTCCTGGTAACTGGGTGTGTGAGACCCCCGGGCCACTGCCTCACTCCAGTCTCTGGTGCTCAGACCCCTTTGCACACACGTGTGCACTCACTGTGGATCCCACCAGCAAACTGTCTTTGAAGCCCAGTCTATCCCAGTAACTGAGCCTGGATCCTCGCTTCCCCCAGTTGCTTCCTGCACAGAGAATGAGAAATGTACCTGCATATGTAAAACACCGACCAGTGCAGCAGTTGCTCTGGGATATTTATTTTACAGTTTTCTTCCCAGGTGTTGTTTGGCAGCAGTCAGCTGCGTGCTGGCCAGCCCATTGCACCAGTTTCACGTTGGTTTACTGGGCTGTCTGCATGCACCAGGCTCTGGAGGAGCTGCATCAAGGGGGTTCAGTTGTCTGATGGGTATTATGGGCAGTGGGGGAACAGGGGAGGAGCACTGCTCTACTAATTAACCTGATAACGTGGATGTTTTATTGAGTTTTTATAAGCTTTGTGACACTGTCATATTTCTTTTTCCTTTTCATTTAGATTCCTTTGGGACTCTTGTTCTTCCAGTAGTAAGTATTTCTTTCCTTCCCTCCTAAAAAAAAAAAAGTTGACTGCCTGTGACTTTTCAGCAGCTAATGTTGATGAGATGATGTATTTTTATATGTGATCTTGGCTATTTTCACTTTCTCAGATGAATGTATTTGCTGACCAATAAGCCAAGGAGTTTTCAAATTAAGTGCTCTGCAGCTTGTTACAAGTAATTACAGGATATGTGAGCTGACTTCCAGCATCAGCACAAGCTGTCATTAAACTTGAGCCCAGAACTTGGCTTTGTATGTTTTCTTTTTTTCCTACTGGCTGATACCTACATCCCTACTCCAGACACACTATGAAGGCTAATTAGAGCTGAATAATTGTGCAAAGTAATAACAGAAATAGTAAATTTTAAGTAAAAACATTGCTTGTATTTATACCCTGTCATCTTAAGGATTTGTAAATGCACATTCAGTGGAAGTACATGATTAACTAGTCAACAGAAATGTATAATGCAGTTGTTTATTGAGCAGGAGTTGTCAGTTTATAGTCCTGGATGCTTACCTTGAAAATCTGATATAAAGAATTCGGTACTTCTGTCAGGAAAAAAAAGTTTTTTTTTTTTTTCTTTTTTAATCAAATTCTTCATTTTTTAACACCTTTAAGAATCCCTAAATCCAGTGGATTTGGATTCTGATCTCAAACTTTATATCAGATGAAATAATCTGAAAATATTTGATAGACGGATAAACAGTGATGAGCGTTTCAACATTATGAAGACTATTAGATTGCAATGTTATCTGTACAAACCATAAATTAGCAGGCATAGACAACTCAGTTCAAAACAAAATAGGTTAAATTTGCAAGTTCCTTAATATAATTTGCCCAGTCTTAAAGCATCCTTATGTCTCACAGCCTTCTACAAAATTGAATTCCATAATCACTTTACCGGTAGTAAGAGACAGATGCTGTGATAACCAAACTGAAAAACTTTTAGAGCACTTCAAGTGTTCAATAAATATAATGGGGAACCATGTACTGAGCTCAATCTAAATTTGCCAACTTGCCTTACCACAGCCCTGAAGAAACAATACGTTCCTTGAGGCCTCTTGCCATGCTTCTTGAATGCTCAGGGTGTGATGTGGGGGTGGGAGAGGAATGGTCAGGCACAATTTGGACCTGACCTGTGGTGTTTTTTTTGTTCATGTAGTTACGGTAGATTCATGTACTGCCCAGTGTGTGCTTGGCTGGTAGCAGAAGGTGGGTAATGAGCTGCTGGTTTCAGCTGTCATATTTTCCAGAGGAGACAGTAGCTTCCTTGTCTAGATGCTCGTGAGGGTGGCTGGTGTGGTCAGGAGAAGTGCTTGAGATGGCCTCTTTCTCTCTCATGTTAGGAGTGCCAAAACAAGGATAGTAATACCATTCAGCTGAGGGGTGTATCTACAAAGATAAAATGTTTCCACAGTAAGTTCCTAATAGGTGCTGTTAAAAGCTGCCTTGCTCATAGTTGTATTGAGAAGTGCCCTTTTAGAGAAGGAATTGATGGAGCTGAGGTAAATAGTTAGCATTATTTTAGGACTGACCTTCCAGAAACATTGTGTTAATTCAGTTTTCATTAGCATGGATATGTGCACTGGAATTTGGGTTTCTTTACTCCTCAGACATCCTGATACACTGCCACGGCAATGCAAACTTTTACTGTCTCTGTCTTTTACATCAAGAAAGATAAAACAGGCAATTTTGTCACCAAGTTACAGGGAGGAAAGATCTTTTGCAATATAAAAAATAGCATATATAAAATAAGATATTATACAAAGTATCAAGAAATTAAAAATCAGGGGAACAGCCCATGTTGCTTTATTCACAATAGGAAAAAGCTACAGAAAAATAAATGAGATCTGTAAATGGCGATTGCAGACTTGTAAAGAAGAAAACAAAGACAGTCTTTGCAAGTATATTAAAATAACACTGTAAGAGCACTATTCACTGCTACAATGAGACAAAACAAGCTTATTTTCTCACCAACTTGACTTTGAAGGTTTATAATGTTTCTGGGAGTTCTTGTAGGGAATCCTGTTCGCTTCTTAGGGAATAAACCTTATTTAATAAGTGGTAATATTCTTATATGAATTAATTCTGAGGTAATATTTGACAGATGTAGTAACTAAGGCTGTTGCTCCTATTTAATATATTCCAGAATACTTGGCGAGGAAGTCTGAGAGTGTTGAAATATGTGAATCATATGTTCTTGGCAATGTGGATACAAAGACCTGCAGTTGAAGCAAATGCAGAATCGATTTCAATTTAGTGTTTTGCACCTAAAGTTTGGCTATATAAGTCCAGATTTTAAAGGGTACCTTTTCTCCCTGTGTCATCATATGCCTGCTCATGGGTGGGGAAAAAAAGAGCCTGTTTATTTCCCTTCTCCCTGACTTTTCCTTCTGACTTCGTTTTCAAAAGCGAAAGTCAACAGAGAGGGATGAAATTGTAGTCAGTTCCTGTTTATAGGTAAACACACAGAGAAAGAAATGTGTTTGGTACAGACATTTGCATTTACCTTATTTATTACTATGTGGTATTTTTCTCCATTTGGGAAAAATTCCATTATCTCACTGTACAGTCTTAAAATTAGTTTTGACAGCAAGACAGTGTTTCATTATAGAGCTTGGTAGGATACTTTTGAAGTGCTGTGCCTGGTGAGTTAACAGATGTAATTTTCATTACCAGTGCAAGAGGAGAGCTTAATTTCCATATGTTGTGCTGAAAAATGTAAGCCTGTCTGCTTTAGTTGTCTTGACTTCAGAGGCTTTACTCCAGATTTACTGTTCTAACTACAAACAGAAGCATGCAACTCTTAAGCTTTTTAGCAGTGCTACTTGTTGGAACCAGCTGTATGTTTTGTTAAACCCGTTCCATCTTCAAAGAGATGCTCCCAAGCAGATGGCAGTACAGAAGCCAGCATTCGGGCTGGGATGCTCCTGGGGTCATTCCTTGCCTGTGCAGGCTCTGCTCAAGGTGAAGTCTCTGTCCTGCTGCAGTTCTGCTTTAGATGCTTTAGACCCTCTGTGGGTGGGATTCCTCCCATCTAACTGCTGGAAATGAACGGGTCCATCTGACTTGTGAGCTCCAGATTTCTTCTGGGCACTAGAGAGACACCTGTGCATGTTTATTCTGGTCCTATGTGATCTAAATTTCCTTGTCTGTCTGTGATGTCTGTCTGCGTTCACTGCCAGCACAGAAAGAACTTTCAGGGTTTATCCTGAATAAAGCATCTCAGCTAACCATACAAAATGTCTCTTATTCTTTAATATTTTGGGAAGAATAATTATCTTACTAGTTGAGCTGTAATATATGCTGGAATTATAAATCATTAAATTACGGAGGTGAGACAAAACCAGTCAGTTGCTATTGAAAAACAGTACCTGTCTCCTCAGGAGATTTTTCATTCTGAATTTATTTTTTCTGCCCTAAAAGATGTGAAGGTAAAGCTTGTAAAAAGAACTGCAGAGTTTTCTTTCTGTCGTGTTCATCTTGCCTGCATGTAGCTTCTTCAGCTGTTTTATTTCTGGAATATTTATTATCAGAAAATGACAAAGTCTGAAAAAAAAAATAGCCCCCAGAATCAAATGCAGGAAATTTCCTAATAACTGTAGAAAGAAAAGAGGGCTCAATGCATGCATGTGTATGAATGGTACTTGAGTACATAGATACTCACATTATTGAAAATCTGATCACTAGTAAAAATCATGTAGAAATATTATGAAAAGATGCTTCTGAGAACACACTTTTATGTAATTGTTGTAGTGACAGAGTCCTGCAATCCTCCTGTTCTTTTTGAGTATTTACATAAGTTGACTTGTTCAGGAGCATGTCAGAAACCTTAATAGCAAATGTTTTTGGAATAATGATGTCTTCAGTTATATCTTGGATAATTAACGAGTCACTATTTTCTTTTTAGCTGCCTTTGAACAGTGCTTCTGGTGATTATGAATTACTGGTGGAAGGCCATGCTGATGGCCAGCGCATTTTCTCGAACCGTACCAGCTTGATATACACAGCAAAGAGTATCTCTGTATTCATCCAGACTGACAAATCTACATATAAACCAGGACAGGATGTGATGTTTCGGATTGTCACAGTCTATCCTGATCTCAAACCTTACAAAGCATCTCTCAATATATATATCCGAGTAAGTATGCACAGGAACCTCAGTATACATTGAAATTTCTCATGTCTTCCAACACCGTATTCCAAATACAGTTCATATGTATTGCTATCTAAATCTTGCTAGCAAGGCCTCGTGCATTTTACATGCAGCCTAATTTTTTTTTTAAGGACCCTCGGAAGAAGTTGATTCAGCAGTGGCTGCTAGAGGAGGGTGATTTGGGCGTAGTTTCAAAAAAATTCCAGTTATCGACGAACCCTCCACTAGGAGACTGGTCCATAGAAGTGGAAGTGAATGTGAGTATTAACACTGCCAACTTATAGAGAGATTTCATTTATCCTGATACGTGTGAATAAAGCTATGTTTACTTTGCTGGAGCAAAACCATAAATAAGCATGGACCATGAGGAGAAATCCTTCCTTCGTGCCAAACCTGAAGAAACTATGCAAACCTCACAAGCTTTTCAGTACTATATGGTTTTGTAAGGAAATATATTTAAAAGAAAAAATAGATACCTAAAAATATATATTTTATCCTATGGTCTGGATTGTGATTCTAAAATGTGTTATTTCAAAAGGCAAGGATTTTTAGTGTTAATATCAAAGAAAGAGCTTGTGGAGTTCTGTTTTTTTAAGTGAAACACCCTTATGCTTATTTTGTAAGCGAATATACAGAAATTCATTGTGCCCTGGTGTTCAGCCAGTCAGTGTCTCAAGGGGTGTGGAATCAAAGACTGTCATTTACAAATGTCTGTCTAGTTTTAGTGGTGTTTTACCAATTCATGGTGACTCAAGAGTTACTGAGGAAAAAATAACCATGCAAAATAGAAACGGTGAATAATATAGCAGAACTATTGCATAACAAACCTGGTATAATTTATTTTGTGTGTGTTGCTATTGGTAACAGTCCTATCAGTCCAAATCCTTGAAGATCTCATACACTGGAAAATACACTGTAGAAATAGCTGGAGGTTTCAAGATTGTGTGTGTGTCAAGTTTATTCTGACTGCTCTAAATGCCTGTAATTTGGGAACTACATTTCCGAACTGGCTTGCAGTGACTGCTCAGAGACATTTAGCAAGTACAAACAGGACTGTGCAATGATTCCTAATAAGATGGGGCAGAAGCATTTGACTGTGTATAACTTCAGAATGATATTTGGCAGTAACAGTTATACGCTTTATAGATTTCTGTAGGCTGAGGTACATGAGGTGTTCAAATGAGTATCAGGACTGGATTCTTCAAACACTTTCTCATGCGGGTGTGGATTCGGCACTATTGTCTTTGCTGGGAAAAATGTTTTAAGTTGTTCCTGGGCTTGGCCACTCCTTCGCATCCCTGTGCTGCTGTTCAACAGCTTCTTGGTAGTGCTGAGGCATGTGTAATAAAGCTGAGATCTAAAGTACGTCAGGGAAATGACCCAGATTGAAAAGCTTGAAGATTAAAGTTTTGTTTTTCTTTGTTTAACCTAGACCAGCTCCCTGATCTGGTTTGCAGTGTAGTCCCTCTCATAAATGCACAGGCATTTTTCAGGAGAAGTGTGGCTCAGACATGGCTTGTAATGGTGATGGGCTTCTTCAACAGCTGTCTTGCCAGGGGGAAAAAACATGTTTGTGAAACTTTGTTTGGACTGTCTGCTATGTGATAAATCACCCTGAAGTCAGGAAGACACTGTTAAAGGAATGGCAGCAGCTGGTCTCAGTGAAAGAGTGTCATGCCCTTCTGAAACACCCCTCCCCATCCTCCAAAAAAGGAAGAAAAAAAAAGTTAAATTGAAAGATTTATCTGGACTGATAAAGCAGCTGAGAAAACAGTCAAGTGAAGTTAGATCTTAGTACATGATAGGAAATAATGGTGCTCTAAATTTTAGCCATTAAGTATGTACTACAGAAGGTTAATGAATGTCAGTAAGCCAGGAAAACAAGTCTCTCAAGTCATGAGTAATAATGATGAAAAGATAAATAGGGAACGTTTTGTTCACTGTCTCTTCCAGTAGATAGCTAGAGGATACCAGGTGAAGGAGATAGAGGACAATTTCAAACCAATTAAGATGGCAGAAGTGAACTGTAGAGCTCATCATGAGTGCATGTTGTGAACACTGACAATTCACATGGAATGAAAAAAGTGGCCAGACAAATTCAATGAAGCAAGCCCGTTAAGAACTGTGAACTGAAAAGCTCTGATCCCTGGTTCAGGAGGCCTACTTTCAGGCTGGCACCATGTTGCTGACTGCTAGCCCTGGTTGGTATGATGGTGTGATGCTCTGGGTGTTGAATCTTGGCTTCTGCCAAAGACTGAGCTTTGGCCTAGATTTGTGTTAGATCTACCAGGGTGTACTCAGGCTGACTTAGACAACCCTAGGTTGTCTTTATCACATTTCAGTAAGAACATCCAATTTTCCCTACTGTTAATTTTTAAGGCTTAGTGTTCTAGCATTGAGTGTGGCCTTGAATGCCATCTTTGGGGTCTTTAGTAGAGCTCCAAATACTTCAGTGGCATGAGTAATATCCAAGGACATGGATAATATCCATCAAACTAGGGTATGTTGATCTATTTGACAATTCAAGGTGAAAAGTACTGCAAAATGCTTTTGTTACAATTAACAGAATACTCTCTTGGGAAAAGATGAACTGTCAGAACAGAAATGGGATCCCCCATCAATGAAAATGAAGAAAACAGTATATATTTTAAGAAATGCAGCATTTAATAGAAATGTGAGAAAGAGGGAACTAATAGATATAAATCTAAACGAGAAAGTCTAAACTCTTGCATATTTGTCAGAAACACAAAGACCCCAGGGATGGGATCTTTGGGTGGTTAGTAACAGTATGAAAAAGTTTATAAAGTTTGTTAGAAACAAATGAAATTCCAGAGGTGACAGTGCCCAATAACATGGGGAAACAATGATTATGTGGCAGAGATGGAAGCATTTAATGTGTGTTGTTATAGTTCTTCGTGGTTTACTGAATATCACTGTGGGAAGCTTTGAGAAGATGAGCAGGAAGTGAATATATCCTTAACGGTAAAGTGTAATTGAGGCATTATGGGAAACAATGAACCTGTCATCTGTCAAGGTGATTTGGGATTCCACTGATGAAGAATTAAATTCTTTCAGGCTATTATGGATCAGGCTTTTAAGCACCAGAACAAAAAAAAAAAGTGAGGGCATCTCTGTTGCATGATGTTTTAGCATCAAGAATGATTGCCTCTTTGGAAGATGCATTAGGATCAGGCAGACTGCTGGAGTAGCTGAATTCTAGAGCAACCAAACTGTGATAAAAGGAGGCCAGGATAAATGGCTTCTGTCATTACACTCTATGAAAGGAAAATTAAAAGAGAGGAGAGAAAGCACAGTGTATCTTTATATATAAATTGGATTAATGAAAACTGCAAGGTTTCTTGCAGAATAAAGGAAGAGAGGAATTCCGGCGATGGGAAATTCCTTTTGGTGTTAGTTAAAAATGACCTCGTAGTACAAGGTCATAGGGGTGGGATTCAGTTTGAGGTTTACAGTGTGTAGATGTCTATAGGTAGGTTATTCTGGGTGTTGAAGTTCCTTTTGTAGTCAGTGGAAATGGAGTCAGTGTTCAGAAAGCGAGTGAGTAACTCGGATTGCTCCAAGTGCAATCTGGATAGTCCTTGCTGGACTGCAGCTGCCATCAAGGGAGGTACGGGTTTTTCTGTCTCATACATGAAGTTGCACATTCACCAATCCCTTCTTGGTAACAGAGGTCACTAAGAACTTGGCTCTACTGCTAAGGAGTACTAAGTATATGTATGTGCTGCAGGTTGGTGGGAATTAGCATTTTTGTAGTTATATTTTACCTGTCCTTAACCGGTACTGCTAGCCCTGGATCCACAGTAATTAATCCATGAGATCCTACACAGCCTTTGGATCTTCTCATGGCTTTAGGAACACCTTCAGCTGGCAAACACAGGGTGCTCTCTGCATGACTTAGCTTTCCTGATGCCAGGGCCTGAGCTTTCTAGTTAAATGTGTCAGCTGTCCAACCTTTTTATCTCTGCTTTTCCTCTCATATTTAAAGTGACGTTAAATCTGTAAGTAACACCTCCCTTCCAGTGGATAAAGGTCAGTTCCCAAGTGTGCAGAATTTGGGTTCCTGGAAGTATCCTGGTGCTGAATCCTGTTTTAAATCATGTTCTGGATGCTTGCTGCTATTAAACATCTTAATAACAGTTCAGGTGTTTGTAGAGCTGTTCCAAGAAAACTCAAGACAGAGTAATTACAGTCTGGTTGCCAAGTCTCCACCTTGTATTTTTGTTGGATATCTTATATTTCCTGTTATGGAGCCTGTTTTTGAAAGTCTTTTAGTTGTTGAGTTTTTGTAACAGGCCTTTCCATCTAAAAGTTTTTTTTATTAGGCCTTTTTGTAATCAGTGACAGTTGTTATTTGGAAATTTAGCTACAGAAGAGTAGTAATTGTTCAGGAGCAATAAAGACTTTCTAAAATATTTTTGAAGTTTTTTTTGTTAAAGCTTCAGATGTAAATCAACTTTCAAATTCATCTGGGGTTGATTTATCATAAAGTCATGTCCTTCATGGTTTGAATTGTTTAACTTCTGAAATTTTATGTATTTTATAATGTATTCACTGTGAATTCTGTGGTGTTCTACTTGTAGATCACTCATTTATTTCTCATTAGATCTGATGAGTTTGAGGTTGGATCATTACTTACATCATTGCATGTTGCTATCTTGCAGAATCAGACTGTACATACATTCTTTGTGATTTTTCTGTTTATTCAATATCTTGTAAATGAGCAGTGATACTCAATCAGATCTTTCGGTGTGAATATTGGTGATGCTAGTGGTACTGCTTTGTTTCTGGAGAACATGCCAAGGCATTTGAACAGAATTTTGCAAATTCATACAAAATTTGGGGACATAAAATGTAAAAATCAAGTAGTCATGAAAAGCTTAGGCTAAGTTAGTTCCTTCTAGGTAATGGCCTGCTCCACTAATTGGCTACACAGTGGAAGCTGAGGTGTTCCTGGCCTGGGCCACCTGGAGCCTGGCCTGACACTGTAGCTGGGGGACATGCATCAAAGCCAGTCATGGTGGACCTAGGCCATGTTCACTTCAGGAACTTCCGGGTGCCAAAGAAGTTAAAACCTGTCATCTCACTTGCTGGATTAGACCCAAATCACTTCAGACAAGACAGTCATTTCAGAGCAAAACCTGGGCCTTAGTTGTTCTTAGACATTCTTAGATGTCAAGGTCTGCAGCACTGAAGGCTCAAATGCAGAGAGGCTCCATCATCTGTATAGTGTCAGAATATTTACGTGGGTCTCTTTTTGGCACTGCTTTTTTAATCTGTAGATACGCTATGGGAAATGTGCACAGAATATTATGGGTCTCTTGTGGTTTAAGAAATGCTGGTTTACAGCAAAATGGGAGACCCCCCAAAAAACTGACCAGAGTAAAGCAGCACAAGTAGAATAAGCATCGTGATTGTTTTCCTATGTGAATCAAACAAAACAATAATCTCTTGCTTGGATTGTGTATATAACTAAACACTTGAGAGCCACCACTCCTGGAAACTAGTTTAACAAAGTACACTTCAAAATATTTGAATGATATTTACCAGAATGATAGCCCTGCCCTGAAGAATTAAAATGTTTCAAAGTGTTTGAAGTGATGTTACTTGGCCTATTTCAACCCAGTTTGGCCAAAATTGTGTGTTAGTGAGAAATCTGGCTTGGTGGTCAAATCTAGATGACCTACAGGGTCTTTTCCTTTCCTTGCAGTATCAGTCCACGTCTTGCTTTCTACCTAGTAGAGGTACTGAGGTACTATAGCACATTTGGTACTTGCAGGAGTGACGTTGTTCTTGGAAATAAGCAACGAAGACTTTGTACGACTTCATAAATCTTGATACAAAGTCTTCGTCTTCAATGAAGACATAATCAGACTGCTGAGCTTCACATCAACATAACCTCATCATGTAGTTGAACAGCAGCCAGTGATATTAACCTTGGAAAATAGACAGTCTGTCAGTAGGAGATGGCTGTCTTGATCTTTCCCTATGTCTCAGAAGGGTCTTCATCAAAGAGGCAAACAAGCTTTCGAAAGGAGCCTCTCCCTTCCTGTCCTTCGGGAACTGGAGATTTCTTCAGTTTCTCAGCCTGTTCTTCCAGACCAGCTGAGCTCAGATTTTCCTCTTGGAGGTTTTTATTTTTATTTTTTAGAGGAAAAAAAAAAAAAAAAAAGAAAGAAAGAAAGGGGTTTGAACCCTTTCCTTCTCCTGCTGCTTCTGTGTTGCTTAAGGCTTGGGATTATTTTTGGCTGTTTTTCCTCTGTGTTCTGCAGTCTTGCCAGCAGAGCCTTTGTGTTGAAACGCCCTGTCCGAGCATGGGAGCTCCTCCAAACGCTCTGGTCTGAGCACGGGAGCTCCTCCAAACTCCCCATCCCAGCACAGGAGCTCCTCTGGTCATGGCGACAGCTGCTGCCTGCCCTTGCGGGCAACCAAGGGGAGTGCAGGGGAGACCATTCAAGTCATCTCCTTCTGAGCCAAGCAAAAAAAATTTTGTCAGCTGACTCATGAGATTTGTGGACATGGCAAAAGTGTTCTTGGATTATTATTTTTTTAATTACTGCTATTTTAAAGCCAAACTTTTAAAAATATACATGTATACCAAATCCTTGTTGTGTCATTTCACAGTTTCAGATGAAGATTGGCATGAACGTTTCATAAGTGACATATCAGTGTTGTTTCCCTCAAATAAAACTCTTGAGAAGTATTTCTGTTCTTATATAATGCTTTTTTCTGTCGACAACATCATGTGTTTATTGGAACTGAGAGTATCAAAAGGTTAGCAAGATATGGGCACAAGATGTATTATGCTAGCAACTCTTTTAGTCTTTGTTTATGTCATTGATACATTGTTTATCACAAAAGAATGTGTTAACGTTTCCCATATGGTGAAATGAGGCACAGTCTGGTTTATTAGTGATTAAAAAAAGCCTTGTGAGAGTATTTGGTCATTGCTCCAGTGTAATCCTGGTGTCAAGAAACCAGCTGAGATTCAGAGCTCCAGTTCCAGGCACTCCATGCCATTCCCTTACTGATGGCAGCTTCTGACATGATGCTGTAAAAAAAATTGTGGAATAAGGGTTATATGTCTGCAGACAAAGGACTTGCGTGCTTGGTCAGAATTACTCACACCCTAGCTGGGAAGAACAATTGAGTAAGAAAGCAAAAAGCAAAGTTAATGTGGCTCAGTACCATGACTTTTTGGGTCAACTGTTGTTGTACCAAAGAACAAAATTAGCTGCTGATTTTTTTTTATTATTATTTTTTAATTTTTATGCTAAGAGTGGAGGGAGAAAAAAAAAAATCATTTTCCAAGAATGTGCAATATGTGGTCTAAGGTACCAAATCCAAAAAATATGCTGGAGTAGGCTTTCACGTATTCTGAGAAAACTCAGGAAATAAATAAATAGGAAAATAGAAGAGAACACAAGAAACCTGATATTCTGTATGATTGCTTATTTCTTCCATTGATTTTTAACCAACAAATAAAAGACAGGAAGATAAAAACCAAGGTAATTTCTGCTGAAGTATACACTGTAGACTATAACTAAACATTAGGGATTCTTGAGTAAATTAAGACCCTTAAGATTATACATGATTTTGAAACAGTGTGGTCCTCTAGATAGACTGCAGGAGCTTTCCTTTTGCACAGACATACCTGAGCTAATTTTGAATGAGCTTGTAGAGATACTGCTGGTGGGTTTATGGTGGTTCATCTTGATTACTATAAGTACTTACACTAGGTTGTTCTAAGCTATCTGGCTCAGATATTTGTTTTTTATACAGAAACCAGCTGTATGTAGATGTCTACAGACTGGAAGCTCTCTGAGGTCTTCATTATATATACCTAGAGTATGCTGTATGTGAGCTTCCCGCATTCTTCTGTGGTGCGAATTCCTACAACTGGTTCTTACAGGAACTCTGTAACAGGAGGTGATGATGGCTGAGCTATAATTTGAAGTTACATCATTTCAGCAATTGTAATTTAACCTGAATGTGGGTGGGTTTGGGCCTAAAAGATACATTTCATTTGCTAATCTAACCACAATTTTATGTGTGTTCTTACCTTTTTTTCAATAGGGTCAAGTTCATTATCAGAAATTTAAAGTGATGGAATATGGTAAGTGTTACATAAAGGCATTGAGTAGTGGCCAGAATGGGTAATGGAGTCTCCATTAATTTAGAGTTTGGAGTCTAGCTTCCCTTGGCTAACGCAAATCTTTTGAATACTCCTAGAAATTTTACTTTTCAAATCTGCTTCTCTGAGACTGACTGTCTGTCCTGAGAAAAAACATCATCTTATCAGTTGCCCTTTTTATCTCTGTTAGCTATTATGACCTACTGCTGTGGTGTCTGGATGTTATGCAATCTTGAAAATACTTATCTTAAGCCTCTGAGATGCAGTTGTCCTTGTTTTACCAGGATCTTGTAGGCAATGTGTTCATCCTAAAATATCTGTATAATATCTGGTCCCAAAGCTTGCTGAATATTCTGTTGAATAGGATGAACGTTTACTGTTTCCCCTACAAGCTTGCTGTGATGAAGGAAAAATAAATATTTTATACTTCAGCCACACAAGTGTGTGCACAGGCTGCTCTTGTGATGCTTGGTGTTCTCCTTTTGACAGGAAGTCTTAAAATGAGGCATGCATCACTTTGGGTTAAAATTATATCTTACCTTATATTCCACATGTTCAACCCTTTTTACTTTAAGAAAAAAAAATATTTTTATGTGAATTTAACACTTTGTGTAATTTTCTTTTTAGTTTTACCAAAATTTGATGTTATGATAACAACACCGTTATACTACTCTTTGAGAGAGGAAGATGTAAGTGGTATTGTCACTGCAAAGTAAGTAAAACATTGTTACCATTGTCACCCTCACTGTTGAGATAAATATTGTGTATTTGTAAATTTGAAAGCAAAAACTTACATTTAGGATGCTAACAAAGCACCTTCTAATCTAAACTAGCTGTCTACCTTACATTTTTAGTCATTGTGTAGCCGTAACTTCAGACTGTTAGCTGCACCTTTTTGGTTGGGTGTAGTTATTTCTAGACTACAGCCAAAATATTTTCAGTTGCCGTATTCATAAAATTTCATGAGTCTTCTGCTTATAATGTGCGTTGTGAGACTTTTTTATTGTTAATATGTCTCTTTTGTGGTGCTCTCCAACTTACCACATCAAGGTCTGTACGTAGAATAACTATGTTTTATTAGACCAATTGGAAAATTATTCAAGCTTCTATTTGCATCTTTCTTGTTCCAGTTTGTCAACATTGTTGATTTGAAGTACAGGCTTCTACCAGCAAACAAAAGACCTATACCTATAAACAGCTGAATAATTAAAAACTCTGGAGCAGTTCAGAAGAGACTTCACTGTAGACTACTAGACTTCATTGCAAACTGCTGTAAAAATTGTATTTTGTTTTTTAATCTCAAAGGGAAATTAGTTTTATTTTCAGAAGAGGAGAGCCAAGTAAAGCTATTTGATAAACCCATTCAAGAAGACCTGAAAGAAAAGGTCTTTCTGGAGCTATTTAATTCCATACGAATGCATGCTTTCTAAACAGGTACTTTTAAGTGAAATACAGATATGATTGATTAACAAGCTATTTAACTGGAACAGTTAAACATTTGGGAGAAAGCTTCCTTTATGAGAGGCAATGTAACCTGATACTATAAACCATTTAGGTTTCTCATAAGGCGATAAGGTGCAATTAACCAAAAAAAAAAAAAAGTGGATCCCCCCCATTCTGTGCTACTTTTTGAGTGTAGCATATGCCAATATGAATTCTGTTTCATAAGTTGCTTTGGTTTGCCACAGGATACTTCTTTGTTAAGCTCTTGTAAGGTATTTGAAAGTGTATCTGTCTGCTGCATAAATCCAGACTTGGACAGCAGTGAATTGTCTGAGACTGAATCCCAGCAGTGCCAAAGTTTTACTGATATGTCATAATTAATTACAAGGAATGAGTTCATTCCTACTGACTGTTTTTATAGGCATAATGTCTTTGTATACAAGGACTTTTCATGTCCTTTAAGCTTGTAGATACCATAAAATCTTTTTCCCTTCTCATCTCTGGACTGCTATTAGATTAACTGCAGGATGCTACCAAATGACAGTATCATTTCAGGCGTAATGGCAGCTTCTTACTGTAATTAGGTCTGCTGGAAAGGACTGCAGCTCAGGTACAAGACAGTGTGGTCAGCATTTTTCCTGTAACTATACTGTTTGATTATTCTTTTCCTCTGCTTTTCAGCTTTGACATTGCTTAAGTGGCTGCCAGTCAAATTCATACTGTTTTAAAGTACTTAGTTATCATATCTGAATGTAATAGTTCTGTTGGATTAGAATGATTTTTTTCTCCCCTTTGTCTGTTCTGTAAGCTTTAAATGTAATGATTTCTCCTACATATAGCTTAGAAACATTTCAGCAAAATTTTTAGTTTATTACTACTCACTGATTACAGTTTGCTAATGGCATTCTAAGAAGTGAGTATGCTACAATTTACAAATTAGCTACAGCTGCTGGTTGTGCTTGCTGACCAGTAATGCCATGATTTTTTTGCACTGTAATTATTTAATAATTTGAATATAAATATCTTGAAAGCCCTCATTTTGTACAAGCAGCACTTGGGAAACATAACACTTGCACTTCCCACATCCCATTTTCACTCTACTGCGTGTTAGTTATGATGCTACATTGGCATTCTGTTCAATAACTCGCTTCCAGCTGAGCTGAGCATAGTTTGCCTACATTATAAAGCCCCTTATAATAAGAACAAACTTGATGAACTCATGTGTAGCAAAGGGCAGCACTTCTGATGTCTATGTATGTTCTCCAGGTTTTGGGCTTCTGACTTCAGTGTCAATAAACTGGTCTCAGTGCTGAAAACTTAATGGTTCAAAGTATGAACACATTCTGGTCATATTCAAAACTGAGGAGAAATATGTTTTAGTTGAATCTTTTGCCTTGAAAGCTCTTTGAGAACCCAAGCTCTTGAGATGGTGTGCTGTTTGACTTTGGTTGGTGTGTTTCAGGTATACATATGGAAAGCCAGTGAAGGGAACTGTAACAGTCACCTGCCTGCCTGTCTCTTACTGGAAAAACAAGAAGAACATAACAAAAACATTGGAGGTGGGTCTTTCCTTAGTAGTGTTGCAGAATCCAAGGCTCTGTCTGCTTTTGTAGGTTAAAAATGCCTGGGACCATTCTCAAGTGCTGAGTTTTGCTGGCATTGTCTCTGGAGTGACTTGCCTAAATAGCATTAAATTTTAGAAAATAAAACTTTATTTTCTAGTACAAAGTGGCTACATTCAGTCTGTCTGTAGGGAATGGTAGTTGGCCGCTGTAGTCCCTTGAACTGTGCCTGGAAGTTATTTTGGAGAGTGTTTTCTGGCCAAAGTAGAGAAACATTCCTGAAGCCCTTCCTAGCAGTGTAGGTGACGGAAGCCCAGTGCCCAGGAATGTTCCCCGGTGCCACGTGTGCCGTTGCACACTCAGCCATGCATTATAAGGCCAGAAGAGACCACTGTAATTGTCCAGGTGGGACTCTAGTATGACAGAGACTAAAGCATTTTGCTTACTAATTACCTAGTAATTGTACTGGAGTTGCTATGCTACAGGTGAGCTGGAGCATGACGTGTAAGAAGATGTACAGTTTTGATATGAAGACTTACAAATGTTGAGAGGTTCATGGCATCCTTCTGCAAAATTTAATTTTGAGCTGTGGAGTACGTTAAAAACAGCTTCAGCTAAATAGTGTCTGTCGTTTCCGGCTCACTTCAGGCTTTCAGCAGCACTTAGCCTACAAAAACTGAGCTCTGGGAATTTGGGTAGAGTATATACTCCCTCAGGCACTGTCCAGTTCATTGTCTTTTTCTGTAAAGTATAGACACTAGTGCTTTGGCAATGTAGAAGTGTACAATTTTATTTATATGTACACGTTTTTTTCCACGTTGTAGATAAATGGATCTGTGAATGTTACTTGTAACAAGCTTTTGTTGAAAGACTTGAACGATGATCAGTCATGGCACCATGGCGATGACGATTATGCAGAGCCAATAGAAATTATTGCTGTGGTCACTGAGACACTCACAGGTATGTTGTTGCATGAGGTCTTCCAAAAGAAATCCAAAGAGCAGATCATGCTGAAAGAGCTTAGTGGTATGCAGAGGGGCTTAGAAGTATTAGTGAAGTGTTATGTGCTGAAGGAAATATGAACCTGTCACATCCAAATATATTATCTGAACTGTTTCTTGCCTAGATATTAAATAGTTTAAACAGTTGTTAATTCAGCTGAATACAGTTCTGTGCTATATGATTTATTAAGTAACCAAAGGATTTGTTCAAATGGGGGTTTAAAGCCAATGACTGATCACTTTTGATGGGAAGAGCAGGCATTACGGACTACTAGTATTAGGTTGTCTTACAAACTTGAGTTTAGACATAAACTTATGTTACTTGCTTGCATGTAAATCACATCAGTAGAAAGAGTTCTCTGGCCATATGTTGCCCACAGTCTTTCTAACCCTCTTCTACAAAGCCTGATTTGCAAACTGAGCTATCTTGTGAGCTCCTGTTATGTTACACCTTGCATATTAGAAAAAAAAAAAAAAACAAAAAAAAAAAAACAAAAAACCCACAAACTTCCACCAGTTCCAGAAACTCAGTTTTGCTACAGACTTCCTGTGGAAAGCTCAGTAAGGTGATGTTTGATGACTTGGGATAACTAAGCACCTCTCTTTTGCCATTCTGAAATAGTTTGGATGAATTATGGCATAGCATGGTATGGCTTATTTATTATCATGGGTGATAGTACCAGTATGTATATCACCTTTGTACTGGTTCTTAGCTGGAAGTATGGAGAGCAATAAGAAAGGAAACAGTGAAAAAAATGATAGAATTATCTAAATATAATTGACAATAAATTATATTGCTGCTAAAGGAATGTTATAAAATTGTCTAAACACATACAATTATTCAACAGGGATCTCACAAAATTCAAGTACCGTCATATTTCCGAAACAAAGTGACTATTTTATTGAATTTGTGGAATATTCTAGAGTTATTAAACCTTCTCTGAATTTCATCGCTACTGTAAGTTCTTTTGATTCATTATGATTTGTACATAAACAAATGTGACTCTTTCTCCTGTATTTTTGCTTAGATACCAAAATTTGCCTCAGACTTTTAAGTGTAATTTGCAAATTTGTTCTCAAATTACCTCTTTTTCATATGTATCAGGAAATACTAAGCTGAGAGGTATTTGCAGTAGCAAAGGATAAAAGAACACAGAATGATGTAGTGTTTAGCAGGATATATTTAAATGTAGTTTGTTGGAATTCATAAGAGTAATCTTTTCAGTTTCTAGCTGATGTTTTCCGTTAGTATTTTAGTAGTTATTGAGTCCCAACTCTCCTAATATTTGTATATAAAATGCATATATATTTATACATGTAAATGTGAATTATATATATATTAAGAACCTAACCAGTTGTTACAAAATTAAGTAAAACTCATAAAACCATATTGCTCTGAAATGAAAGAGCCTCTTTTTTTGCATTCTGTTCTGTTTTTTTTTCATACCATCTACAGTCCTTTCAGAAGCATTTCATATTTTTCATGCTCTCCTGGTCTGTGTTCAGCATTTCTCCATTTAACAGAGGTTGCATGTTGCATCACTGCATTCTGCTTGAAGAGGAGAATAGACTTCATAGCTCTTGAAGACAACCAGAGCCTTTGCTATGTAGAAATCAACCCTAAATACCAACAAAATAGGCTGAATACCAATAAAAATATGCTGAATATGCACTTTTGGAAGAGATCGACTCAACTTGTAACTTTTTGCTGGCTTGGGCCTTTGGTTTTAGTGCTTTTCATTTTCTTTGCCAGCAACCTAGTTTGACTTCAGCTCTGACCTACTTCCTCCTCCTCTGAAGATGAGCTGAGTGAGAGGGAGCTGAGGCATTTATCAATGCTGCAGGTAGCAGAGAGGGAGGTATCAGCTATGCTCCCAAAGGACTGTGAAGGAACAGCTGCTGCTGTTACTAAGAGGTGAAGGTCTATGTGCTGTACAGAGGATAGGAAAATAGGAAAATACTAGAGGAGGAGAGGTAATGGGGTGACAGACCTTTGAAATGAAAAAGGAAAGGGAAATATTAGTTCAACATTTTTTAAATGCAGAGGTTGAATTTTTGGAGTAAAAAATACATAGAATGGTTTTACTATGGGTGAGAATCTGCTTGCTCATGGGAATGAGGGTTGATACAAGCTTTAGTGCTGATTGGTGGATGTTGGAGTGAAGAATTTATGGTTTGTGTCAATCTGGGGCCTGTTTTCAGTCTTTTTAGTTCTTTTGGTGAACCCATAAAGGCATCTGACTCAGTATCATCTCTGTTTGTCTTATGTGTTCTCCTGCACATGATGTAATATTAGGTTATCCTTTGATAAAATTAAGTATTCAGGCAGTAGGTTTGATGTAGATATTTTTCTCTATAGACAAGGACTTTAAGAAGAAGAGTTGTAATTCAGAGAGCTGAAAGGCAAAGCAGGTCACCTTTTCTGTTTCACCTGTGGGTTTGTTTGTTTGTTTGTTTGTTTGTTTTTTAAAAAAAACAGCTCTGTGGAATTATGAATAATTTTGGTTTTGGCTGACTTGCCTACCTGCAGTGATCTCAAGAGAGTAAAATAAAGTTGCTGATGTGTGACAAATATGAGAATGCCCTTGGTGTTTTTTTTTGGATGATGATGTAATTGCAAATTCATTGTTAGATGTTACATGTTGTGGATTTTAGTCTTACTCTGTTTGATGGACATTTTCTCTTTTTGTTTTTAGCTAAAGGTGACACGTTCTGATAGCAACCATCTGACAAGTGAAGAGAGACAAAATCTTGTCACAATCACTGCACAGCAGTCAGACTCGTTTTCTCACTATTCTTCATTTTCTCACCTTGAGAACGAGGCAACAGAGGAGAGAAATAAGACAATCCATGTCCTGAACTACACAGTCCCAGAAAATGGAATTGTTGATATTGAGTTTCCAATCTTATCTAATACAAAATCTCTGAGAGTTCAGGTATTGCTTCGTAATACGGCATTTTGAAATAGCAATGCACTGAATTGAGCAGGCTGTGATTACTGGTATGCTGTTTCTGCCATGTGCACCAGCCTATGTGCCACCTGCTATCATGTTCCTTGCTTATTCTTGTTAGAGATGGACTGTCTAAATGCGATCTAAATAAGTGCACCAAGGTAGCAAGGGAAAAAAGAAACAGATACCCAAAGCAAGAAGTGGTCCTGTATTGCCATTACGGGTACCATGCTGTTATAAACAGTAACATATATGTGAACATAGAGATGCTGCTGTTATTAAGAGCTTTGTTTTATATTGTTTCACAGGCAGAGTTCCTCAACAGTAGAACTGACATAGGAGTTTATGATGTTTTCAGCTCCCCCACAGATACTTATCTCCAGGTTAAAACAAAGAGTCAGGATATAAAGGTACAGTTTGAGACAAAACTTTCTAAGATAAAATCAATTCAAGTTACTCATCATGTTTCCATACTCATCCGTATCAATCATATTCTTTTCCTAGGCTGGCAAACCTTTTGAGCTGCATATTGAAAGCAACAAACCAATAAGAGAATTTCATTACCTGGTAAGTTACTGGTTTTACATATGTGTACAATCCAAGATGACTTTTACCAACTTGAGAAACATTCAAGTGGAATGTGATTCAACACTAGAAAGACTCAGCTTTTTTTTTTTTCTTTTTTTAATTGCACTTTGTGAAAGAGTCGGACCAAACTTTTCTTTTGCACTGGGATGGCCCTTCTTCAAAAGAGAGCCCCATTTTGCTACCTGGCAGGAACGCTTGTGGCTCTCTGAGGAGATGCTCTGTGGGAGAAGTGCATCTTTATTTTGGGTGTTGGGTTGTATCTACTTGTGTGTATGTGGGGCAAGGAGGAGCTGTGCAAGTTGTGCTCTCTTCCCGTACAGAGAATCTGCAGTGGGAGGAGTAGAGGTGTCTAGGAGCAGCCCAAGCTAGGGCTTGGCAGCATATCCTGTGGATTTAGGGGGAAGAAGGGGGCTTGTTTGCAGGTGTGGGGCTGACAGGGTTGAGCCTGCAGGTACAGGGCCAGGAGAAGACCTGCCTGCTGAGAAATGAGTGGTCCAGTGGGAAGGGTGCAGTGGCAAGCTGAATAAGGAAAACCTTAAGACAACATAAAATGCAGTCATTCTTCTTGATTTGCTAAAGTATGAAAGCTCTCTAGAAGATTTTAAAGCATGAAGTTTGGAGGCATACCTTTTGGTTTAGAAATCTTAATGTCTGATCTGTCACTTGGTTGTCTAAGGCAAGAGATCTGCAACCTTTTTCTTAGCTCTTATATGAAGGTGGTTTTGAGGCATCCCCAAGATAGTTTTCCAGTTGTATTACTGTTGCATTTTTATGTGCTTGTAGCACACGCTATGATGTGCGGTCATTGTTATAGTTCACTGTTGTCTATAGTGATAGGGGAATTAAGGAATGGGAAAAATATTTCTAATATTTAAATATTACATTACGCCCTTATTTCATACCAAGTCTTGTAGAACTAGTCAATCAAATGTTAGAAAAAATCACAGCTATATCCCTCTTCTTTTAACAGCTGTTTGTAGAAGGAATTGCAGAGCTTATGACATACTGAGATGCCAACAAATTAAGTGTTTAATTTTTCCCTTTCAGGTGTTATCTAAGGAACAAATTATGGCTTCTGGCACAATGGCTGCAAAAACATTCAGTTTAACAGCAGAAAATTCCTGGGCTCCTTTGGCATGCATACTTGTATTCTATGTTGATGAACTTGGAGCAGTTGTGAATGATGCTCTTACTATCCCTGTTCAGCCTGTTTTGGACAACAAGGTAAGCTGTACTAAACTTGAACGTGAGACCATGTTTCTGTCTTTGTTGCATGGTAACCAGTAGTTCAGATCACAGGACAGTAAATGTGAAGTCTTTCTCTTTGTGGATCTAATCTGACGTTTGTGCAAGTGTTTGGAAAGGCTTAATCATGCCAGCACAGTTAGGGTCCAGCTATAAATGTAGGACTATTTTGTATCTGTATAAATTTCTAGTAGCCCTATATGTTCCCCATAAACAGACAGACATCTCCACATGCTTTTAATAGTTTGGCCAATTATTGAGCTAAAGATTGCTCCTGGACAATACAGTAGAAAGGTACTAAGTCCTTTAAGTGTAATTGCAAACATTTACAGACACATTCCTCTAGCCAAGTGGTGGTCACATTGGACATGGTCTGACCGCAGGGAGCCCTGCACACAGCAACGTCTCTGAGGAGACCTTGCAAAAGGATCTTCTTCTACAAGCTGTGAGTCCTCCTGGTTTTCCTCGTGGAAGAACAGAGGCAGCTTTTTGGCAGTACCATTAGTGAATGTGGCTAGCGTTACTGGGACTGTGCACACTTCAACTTAAAAAAGCTTGAAGATTGAGAAAACAACTATAGGCAGAAATGAATTGATTTTCCAGTTTACTTACCAGGATGAGATTTGGTTCTTTGGGCTAATAAAAGCCTTACTTTGACTTTTTACATGTGAGACCAACCAAGGACTCACAGTGGGTTCAAATTCTTCCTACACATGGAAATTTAACACTTATACATCAGTGGCAACACTGTTTGTCTTATTCCTGTGTGCAAAATAGTTGCCTGTTATGTACTCTTTGTAACTCTGAGTGTTGTTATCTCACAGAATAAGGAGGTGGAGAGGCAAGATAGCAAAGGATCTGCAGACACACACTTGTACATTATGCTTATTATGCACCAGTGTCCAAAAATGTAAATAAACATAAAACAAGTAAGATAATTTATTTGAAATTTGGGAGTTTTAGGATAGAGACAGGAAGATATTTCTAGTGGGAAAACATAACTCTTAGGTTCAGCCTTCTGGAAACAAATAGAAACCTTCCCACTGATTGCAGTATTCAGAAATGATTACAGGATATTTTGCAGCAATGATGTAAGGCCTGACCTTGAAAATGTCAGTTCAATTAAATGCGGTTTATAGATGAAAAATACTGTCCTAGTGTACATAGAGAGGATGAAAAATTGTGAAGATAAATTACAAGAATTTAGTATTTGCTATGAAGAATAGCTAGTGAAAAATGTCAGACAAGGAAAGAGCTGATCTCAAAGGGTTCAAAATTTCAAGTTCTTTTCATTTCTTTGCTGGAGCGCTAGCCACTGAAATGAATTTTGTACTGTGGAAACTTACTTTCATTGTAATCTTTGTAGCTATGCCTGGCATCTTGTTTATGTAAATGAACTGGTAAAGTCAAAACACAGAGAGCTGCAGTGCCTCAGTGTGCTTTAAACAGATGCAAACCATTTTTCTGCATGAATCAGTCAGATGCCTGGTTACATTGCATCGCACGCTGCTGCTAATTGCACTTATGTTGCCAGCATTGGTTTGATTGCTGTTCCTCTGTAATTTTTGTACTGGATGTACATGGAAGATATCCTTGCACAGATTATCAGAGAAAATATATGACTGAGCTGTAGATTCAGACATCTAAATGTGTATTTATATGTATGGTCAGGATTCAGTTCCTGGAGTGTAAGCATTTAGTATCCTCTGAAAGGCCACAGGGTGTTCAGGATATTAGCCTGGGACCGGTAGGTATTTCACAGGTCCTGTGGAGACCTCTCCCCTTCTGGAGCGGGAGCGGAGGGCCAGACTGTGCTGAGGGACATCTCGTGTGGTCATATGAATGACACTTCCTCTCCTCACTGCCCCGTAGGAAGGCATACTGACACTGCGTTAGCCTCTTCGTGTCCTTATTCCTTGGACCTGCACCCGCTTTATCAATCCCTTTTTCCATGTTGATTTCACTGTGGAACACTTCATTGGAATCTTTCAGGGATGGATTTTTTCCCCAAAATATCTTTCCTGAAATGCATTACATGCTGTATTGTATTTACATTGATAGAAAGAGAGAATTAATTTCATTTACTGCCCTTAGCTGTAGAGACCAGCATATTGTTGTGGCTCAAGAGATTGCTTCTTACATTCTAAGAGTTTGAAATGACTGTGGATGCTGTCCAGGGAACTGGCCAGCTGCAAGATCAAGAGAGCAGAAGGAATGCCATGGTAGTTTTTCAAAGGTCCTAGGAAATGCAAATCAGCTATAACTATTAATGATAGACAACTAAGAAAATGCTTCCTTGGAGTTGTTAGCTGACTGTAAATATCAGTTATAATTTAAGCCAGTGCCATTTTTTTTTTTTACTTTTTTTTTAGATTAAAATTTCCTGGAGCAAAGATAAGGTCAAGCCATCTGACAAAGTCTCTCTCAAAATCAGTACGACAGACCCAGGATCAGTAATCGGACTTGCAGTTGTTGATAAAAGTACAAAGCTCCTAGGAGAAAGTAGTGACATAACAGAAGATTCTGTGAGTATATGAGGAAAAAAGGTTTTCATTATTGCATGCGTGAAAGATGTAAGGTTTTGTAAATACTACAATTTATATGCGTAATGTTTTTTGGGCATAATTTGTATTTCTTAATTCTGCATATGGTTTTTCTACCACTTTTGCAAGTAGCTTATCTACATGAGCGGAAAAGACTCTAAGGTAGAAAAGACTCTAAGGTTTACAAGGTAATCGGCCCAGCATTTCTAATTCAAACTAATACTTTATTTGGTTTCCATTCAAGAAACTGCTCAGTTAATACTTGCGTTTCTTCTTTTGGGAAAGACCAAAAAAAATCACAGAAACACTCCATGATTTGTGCATTGTGCTCTTTAATACCAGCAACATAAAATAATAAAAATAATTTTATTTTTTGAGGAGTGAAATTAATTATTCATCTGTTTGAATTTCCTTTACTTGCAGAAGCTCCTGCAAGCTGAAAGAATTCATTTATCATTCCTAAAGTGCCCAGGTGACATATTAGCCTAAGTGCTATAAAGTATCAGTGGGCTGTAGGGTCCTATTATAGGTTTATGTAGTCTCAGGCACTCATCTGTTAATTATGAAATGAATGCAGCCTAATCCCATTCATCTCATCATGGATTCTTTTCTTTTATGTGGGACTTAACAGAGCTACTGCTTGAGGTACAGCTCCATAAATTAGCATATGTAACAGTGAAAATTCTGGAAAAAAATGTTAGTTTGCATTTACTCTTTGTGCAATGCTTTTTTTTTGTCCTAGGTATTTCATGAACTCAATTTATACAACACTGCACAGTTTTTCCCCCTGATCAGAGGTTCTTTTGGTGTCTTTCAGGTACCTTTTAAATTTTTTAGATGCAGTTTTTCTGGGTGTGGCAGGGTTCTGCTTTGTGGTTTGGACATTGCTTAATAGAAGAAAAGGCCGTCAATGCCCCTTTTAAAGCTTGGGACAGTAGACAACAGTCTACAGCCTTTGTCGCTTAAACAGATTTTGAATTGTACATTTATCAATGTGTAAATACTATGAATGCAAAGAAATATGTTTATACTTCCATAAATATGGCTTGCATTATGCTTGATGATGTCTTCCTTTTTAAAAGTTTTCTGTCATTAAGGGAATATTCAGATAGCCTGAGTTTTGTTGGTTCCTGTGCATTACTTGCTTTGGGTCTATAATTGTTTTATTATGGTGACTATTTTCTTAAAAAGAAAATAGGATGAGCACTGTTGATGTCCTGAATGTCCTTTATTGAGATATATTGTATAAATTTTATCCAGAAATGCAGCCTTTGGGTATCAACTGATGCAATTCTTGAGGAGGATAAAGACCATCTTTTTTGTAAGTAATAAAAATAAACATAACCAAATCTAATTTATTAAGTGGGAAAGGAAATTCATGGGTTAGGGCTCCTGGTAGTTTGTCTTTCTGTAGTATACATGCAGGCTGCATCCAGCCTTGCAAACCATTGCTTCTTTAAAACATGCAAAATTCATATAGTTACTGTTTTTAAAACTTGGTATTTGCTGCTGTCCCGAGTGATCCTACCCATCAAGGGGATGAGGGTTTTTCATTGTAGTTCCAGATATACATGGCAGTTTGCCATTTTATTTTATGTAGCCATATTATGTCAGTTGTCTGGAGGGGCCATGTTGAAACTGTGTTCTTGTGAAACTTCTTTTATTAAACAAAACAAAACAAAATTAAAAAAAAGGCAAAAAAATAGTTCCTGATGTCATAGAGTAGCGTTAACATTTGTAGTAAAGCTGTAAATTATACTGCAAACACTTTTTTTTTTTTTTTTAAAGCATAGACATTTGTAGGTAGGACAATAACTTCTGTTTTGTAGATGATGGAATGATACCCATAGAGGATGGCTTTGGTGATGATATGCCGGTAGCTAGAGATGGACCTCTTGATTTCAGCACTCCCTATGTGAGGACACATTTTCCAGAGACTTGGCTTTGGATTGATACCAAAACTAGGTAAAAAATCAGAAGTAAAAGGAAACTGATTTACTCTTGCTATTGTTATTTTGTAGGTTTTAGTATTATTCTGCACTGGGGCCGAAAAACATAGCTTAAAAATGTGGTATTATTTATGTTCTACTACCACCTAGAGGCCACAAGTGAGATTGGAGGCCCACTAAATGAGGCATTTTACAACAGGTCAATTAATAGAAAGTTTACGAAAATCCTAGAGACAAAAGGAACTATCATCCTCCTACAGATGGAGAGCTAACTTATAGGGAGACTCAATGTTTTTCTCTACAGTACATGAGAAGACTGTGACTCAGAAGCTGACATCTGTTCTTGTCTGCACCTAGTTCAAGGAGCAGTTCAACTATCAAACTATCGGATGGTGAAATCCGACCTGTGTTGTGAAGCACAGATGCTGCATTTCTTCACATCTAAGAAGTTAGGGAAACAGCCATCACTGGGGATTGTTGGAGTTGGACTTGATGATCCTTATGCGTCCCCTCCAACTCGGGATATTCTATGATTGTTTTACAGAATCTGTAAAATTCGATTAAACATAATGTGATTAAGCGTAATTCCCTTCAATTTATGTAATTTAAAATAACTTAAATATGTTTTAATCATTTTGATCCTATCACAAATCTATCACAAATATTTCTAAATGATTAGGAGAAGGAAAACAGGTAATCAATAGCTTTTCGTGCCAAGGGTTTAGGGTTTATTTTTAATGTTTTTTGAACATTCATGTTTTCTTACTCATTTCTGTAAATGGATGCTTTTGAAAATCAGCTATGTCCTTCTGTCATCAGATCTGACACAGATACCACAATGGAAGTCACCGTACCTGATACCATCACGTCCTGGGTAGCCAGTGCTTTTGTGCTTTCTGAAAAGAGCGGGCTTGGAGTGACAACTGCTCCAGTAGAGGTACCGTAGCACTCAACAGTTCTACTTTAAATGCTGTTAACACTGTAGGTTATTAATTGGAAACTGTGTTTTAGTTCTAACAGCAGCTGTCTCTTTATACTAAAGAAGGGATTGCATGTGTATTCAAACTGTGAAGAAAACATCATAGTGAAGTCATATATGACTTCTCTGTCTGCCTCCCTTTCATGCTCATATGAATAACAGACATTACGCAGATACTTGGGTGCTAATTCTTGTTGGAGAGGTTGTTTTGTTAGAGAGCTTTCAGGATGCGTGAGCTTCAGAGCTTTGGTACATGGTAAGGGGAGATTGAGTCCCTGAGGACAGCATATTTCCATTTTCCATGATTTCTCTGACCAGGAATCATGCTACTTCATGCAGGAATGTTTACACAGAGTAGCTGTAAAAAGGTGGCTGGGACAGGAGAGGCATGTTGTCTGCTGGAAAGATCATGCCACAATTCTTCTATTGTAACACTTACCCCAGGAGGGAGGACAGGACAATTGTGTAAAAACTAAATTCTGGTATCACTTTCACTTGCCTGTCAAAACCAGTCTTGGACTAAACATAGGTACTCCGTTTTTGGGTAACTTAGTGTGAGGAACAGAGTGAATGTGGAGATCAAGCACCAGGATGGGGTGCTTATTGCTGCCAATTTCCTCTCTCTTGTGGCTCTTTTTGTACTTCTGAGTGTCCAAGGAGAGTTTAGCAATTTAAGCTAAATTTAAACCTCCTTGATTTAAACCTCTAACCTGAGATTTCCAGCATCAAAATTCATTTGTCCTAGGGTCACTTTATGATCACAGAAACAGCTTCGTAGAGAAAGTGATTTCACCTCTTTAAAATATGAATTAGTCTTTGACTTATTAGTCAAAGTCATATTAGTCTTATTTCATTCAAGCAGTATTTTGCATGTGTTGAATTCTGATTCTGTGGAGGTAGTTATCTCATTCCATTCGTTATGTAAAAATCCTAGAGAAACTGCATTCCTAACAGATATCTCCATGTAAGTGCATAAGGTTAGAAGGGTTGAAATTGTGCAGTACTGGGTCATAGGTTTCCCACTTGATGCCAGGACATAGCTTGGAGACAGCCCTTTACTCAGTGAAGTTCTCATGCCCTTGAATTCCTGGGGAGGGGCATCTTTCAGGATACAAACCAAGATACAGACCCAGATTATGCAGATGTTTGCTACACTAGATACAGCCCATGCGCTTTGAACGCCCTGACCAAAACTCCACTACAAAATTTGGAACCTGATCTGTATTTTGTGGCTGAGGCTCCTTTGAGACTGGAATCATGATTCCTGTTTCTTTCACTCAGCTTGGCAGAGATGGGACAAAGAGGGATAGCTTTCTGATTCAAACTGTATGAAAATATATACTTGGCCCCTCACCCTCAAATTTGAGAAAGCTGTGAGTAGAGCAGATGTTGAGATAATTCCTTAACTATAATCACCAACATGCACTGCTCAGTACTTCACCCTTGTTGGGATGTTTAGATTGTGCGTGGAGTTCCATATGGCTGAAACATGTTAATCAGTACCATACAGAGAGGCAAATAAAAGAAATGCATGAAAACTGTGATGGGGAAATAAATAATTCTGTGTGCTTAATGTCATTTCCTGCTTTACATGTTGTTTTTATATGACTTCTACTACATAGAGTGTTGATAATTTTATCTTATTGCATTTTATTGTAAGATACTGGGATATTTCAGAGTGTCAAAATTTAGTATTGCAAGAGGTTTAAAGGAAAAAAAAAAAAGCAAACAAAACAAAATCAAAAGAAATGCGTACCTAGTGAAAACACTGAGTAAGAACTAAAAAATTCTCCATCAAAACTTTTCTAATTGTAAAAGACATTTTTGACACTGAAAGCTTTAGTAAACAACTTCAAAATATTTTTGGAGTATTTGCTAGATAGAAGTCTGAGGGTTTTCTGGATCTGAAATTCAAAACATTTAGAAGAATTTTTTTAATGAAAACCAAATTAAAACCATTTTCAGTTGACATTTCACTAATAAAAGATATCATGCCTCAGCCATTCCTATTGTACAGATGTTCATAAACAGTGAAATTTTGATCCTGTTCAGCTTGATGAGAACTTACCACTGCCTTCTCAGAGCCAAGACTTCATCCAAAAGCCTCTGTTAACAGATAAAAGCAACTGCTTGCTGGTAGATTTCTGCAATTTTTTCTTTAATTAATAAAAGATGTATTTTTAGAAATTTAATTTAGAACTCAGGCCAAGATTAATCTTACAAAATAACATTTTATAGCAAGGCGTTGGTGAATTACAGAATTTGGGAGAATTAGTTATCTTGTATTCCAACATGTATTTCTGTATTGACATGGACAAGGTGCCTCTGTCAGAATTTGCCATGTCAAAGCTGCCAGGAGTCCAGCAGCTCTCATCTGTATGGCATTGCAGAGTGCCAACAAAGGTGGCTATGAGCAGAAGCATCTATGGTTTCTGCTTCAGCCCTGTCTAATACATTTTGTTAATTGTAGAGTACAAGTAAACATACTCTCATATGTATTTAAAAATGAGACATTCTAATTAGAAGACATGCTGAATAGTCATTTTCTCACTGGTGTCCAGTTTTAGGGACTCACTGTTTTGTGCTGATCTTGTTTTGCAGCTAGAAGCCTTTCAACCTTTCTTCATTTTCCTAAACCTTCCATACTCTGTCATCAGAGGAGAGCAGTTCATTTTGGAAGTGAATATCTTTAATTATTTGAAAGAAGAAGCTGAGGTAAAATAAGTCTTTCTGTATTTGAATGTTACCAGACACTGTGGGGTGGTGGAGATCACATCTTTCTCTTTTGAGATCTTTAATGTTTTCTTCAGTAAAGCAGATTGTAAAGCTATTTCTCTGTCTACCCCAAAAGAGGAGGCTTATGAAAGCAGTTCTTCAAAATTAACACCTGTTATTGCAAATGTTACTGTATTTTACAGGTTAATGTGATCTTGGATGCGAGTGATGCTTTCGATATTATTTTAACATCCAATGAAGTAAATGCTACAGGAAATCAACAGTCTGTATTTGTACCAAGTGAAGATGGGAAAACCGTTCAATTCCCAATCAAGCCGAAACAGCTGGGAGAGATTCCCATCAAAGTGACAGCGATATCGTCTGCTGCTTCTGATGCTATCATCCAGAAGATTTTAGTAAAGGTAAACAGTTGTCAGCATGGCTTGTTCCAGAGATAAATTACTCCCTAATGGATAATGGAGTGTTGCAAAAAAGCAAACTGATTGCTTCTCTGCCTCTCATTTTTTTAAGGTTGGTTTCAGGTCAAGTGAATTTAAGTTGAAAGCACTTGTTTTAAAAAAATTCCTCCTTTAAAAATCTTCAGAACCTCTTTCAGGAATGAAAACATGGATCTTGTTCTACAACTGATCATGGGTCAAGTCTTTCTGAAAGCAAAGCAAAAACCTGTTTTCCCATTAGTGAATTCATGACGCCACACGTAGCTTCATAACCTGTTGTGGACCAAGTGGTCCAAGAGTGGACCAAGTAACTGTATTATGAATAAATGCAACAAATTTCTTAGTGCACCTGACTTCGTTCAAAGCCTGTTTTTTTATGAACATTTCTGTATTGTGCCAGTGGTGGAAATGCAGCACCCAGATTTTCTGATACCAGAAGCTTTTGGGTGAGATTTGCCTAACCTCTGATGTCTATCCATTTGAGTCATGTTAGGCTCCATTTAAGGAGAAGGCAATAGACACTTGTAATCTCATCCTAAATTAACTACTAAAGATTATAGAATCAGAGAAGTGTTGAGTTTAGAAAGGACTTCTGGAGATCATGTAGTTCATCCTTCCCGCTCAGAGCAGGATCAACTACAGCAGCATGTTCAGGACCCTGTCAGTCAGGTTTTGAACATACCCAAGGATGGAGACTTCTCAGCCTATCTGAGCGATTTGTTCTAGTGTTTGAATACCCTTACAATGTTTTTAATTTTTTGTAATACTTGAATGGAATTTCCCTTATTTCAGTTGTATCCATTGCCTCCAGTTCTGCCAGTGGGCATCACTGAGAAGAATCTGGCTCTATTTCTGAGAAGAGCCTGGCTCCATCTTCTTTGCTCCCTCCAATCAGGTGTTTATATACATTGTTGAGATTCTTCTTGAATCTGCTCTTCTCCAGGCTGAGCAGTCCTAGCTCTCTGCCTCTCCTTGTATGACAAATGCTCAAAGCATTTAATTGTTTTTGTGGCTGTTGGCTGGACTCACTCCAGTCTGTCCATGTTTCTTGTGGTGAGCCCACAGCTGGACCCAGTACTCCAGATGTCTCACGAGTGCTGAGTGGGGGAATCACCTTCCTCAACCTGCTGGCAATGCTTTCCCTGATGCATCACAGGATGCAGCTGGCTACCTTTGCCACAAGGTCCCTTTGCTGGGTCATGTTCAAGACTACTTCTGGCCTTGTAATATACTTGGTCATGGAGCTCTCTGCTTGGCATTGAGCTCACTGGAATCAAAAATGCTTTCGTTGATTTTGTAGGCGTATTTTTGTAATTAACATGTGGTCTCTAGAAGCAAATAGCGGAGGCAGGTTTTTATAGTTTCTCGGTGTCACTTCAGACAGGCCAATAGCTCAAGTTCTTGATGTGTTAGGAAGCAGTGCAAAATATCTAACACAGCTTCAGGTGTCTCAGCACTGTAAACATATAGTCCCAATCCAAAAAGCTGCAAACTGTTGGAAGTTACAATAATCCTCTCTGTTTTTTTTTTTGATAGGCTGAAGGATTGGAACAGACATATTCTCAGACACTCCTTTTGGATTTAACTGGGAGTAAACCACGAGCAGTGTCAAATACTTTGGATTTCACTTTTCCTTCTGATGTTGTAAGTGGCAGTGAGAGAGTGCAGGTCACTGCAGTTGGTAAGGATTATTTTGTTTTGTTTCCATCTTTATTATTTGTTGGTCAGCTGTTTTTTGTTATTGTTTTAAGATTAGTTTGTTGCCTGCTAGGCTTTTGCTGAACTCAGCTAGTACCTAAGATAGAGCGTGAAGGTACAGCATGCCACTACCACTGCTTTTGAAAGTGTAGGGTATCTGTATTGCATATAGTTGTGGAAGGATGGGTCTTCATTAGCAGTGTTTAGCATATGTAATATCATTTTGCAAGTTATGGCATGGTCACCAAATTTAACATGTGTCCATAATCCAGGTGCTGGTACCTCCTGCACTGCAGTCATAGGTGCTTTTTAAAGAACTGAGCAATTGCCAGTAGTTACTGGAAGCACTAAACTTTGTCAAGTAGACCGTGTGGGGTAGATGTGTAATATTCTGAGCTAACACGCCAGGATTTTACAGAGCTTCTCTCAGATCTCCTACTAAAAGATCTTCTAAGACTTTGCCCTATATGGTTGTTGCTTTATAGTTTTTTAAGGAACTGCATTAATTTTGATTTAACTGCTATGGGCTGAATCATTAGTTCAAATTCGTTTTTCATCATGCATTGGATGAAACATAAAAAGACTGTATAGACGGAGTGTGTTATTCATTTTGTTTATTTCATTTACAGTGGTATGATATTGACTGTCCTTTTTCAGAGTTGGAGAGGGGGTCAGATTTTAATAATGAAGGTCCTGCAAAGTTTGCTAGTTTTGTGTTTTAATTCTACTTATCTGTAGAATACAACTTAAAACTCAGCTGATAGTTGGTCCTTGTGACTTCTAGGCTTTGATAACTCTGGATGAGAATAGAAATACAGGAAATTTGAAATATGTGCAATTACTGTAACATTATCCTAGAGAAAATAACTTTTGGCTTTTTAAAACAGTGTCTGTTTGAAATTATCTTGTAGCAGGGAAGGTCAGGAAAGCTCTGAGGGGAGATTGGTCAGTGGACAAAAAGCTGACGAGAAGACTGTGTACGTGGTTAATGAAGTTTTCTGCCTGATTAGTGGTGTTAAGTACATACATTTCCAATGTATCATGTTTTCTCCCAGTATAGCTGATACTACCCTTTATGTGTTACGCATACATTCATTTATTTGCTTTAAGGTTAAATTTATTTACATTAAACTTTAATTTTATCTTTCAGGTGATTTACTCGGGCCTTCTATCAATGGTTTGTCATCATTGATTAAGATGCCTTATGGCTGTGGTGAACAGAATATGATCAATTTTGCTCCAAATGTATATATTTTGCAATACCTCACTAAAACTGGGCAGATGAGAGAGGATATTAAATCAAAAGCTGTATCATTTATGAGAAAAGGTGTGTATGCTTAAAAAAAAGATATCTTTTGCTAGTAAGAATTTTTAAAAATCTATCTGTGACTTTGCATTTGGTATTTGAAATCCTGTTCTGTTATGTTGTGCAGACTGGAAGAAAAACTCATCTTTTTCGTTCTCCTCTTTCTTCTGAGATGATAGAATTAAATAGCAAACAATTTTATTTACACAAGGGCAAGTTTGCTCTGAAAAAACATGTAATTTTTATATAGCTGCTGTTCAGAAGGAAACTGCATTTTAGAAGGCAATTCATGTAGCTTTCCCTGGGGGTTGCTATCTCTCCTTTAATAAAACCATGTGTGAGCAAACATTTCTGATCACTGCTTATGCAGAGAAGGTGAAAACCAGTCAGGGGTTAGAGTGAACCATAGTCATCCCATGTTTATATCCTCAGTGACAGCATGCACATCCTGCCATGTCCTTGCAGACCTCAAAGAATGATGCTTGCTCAGGTGACCGGTGTTTGCCCATCCAAGTTTTAGACTTGGTCCGAACTGAGCTCTGTGCTGCAAATTGAAAACTGGAAAACTGTAGTTGGAAATGGTTATATATTTTAACCTTGAAATACTTCAGGGCATCATCAAGTGTGTTGAGCATAGCTGTGCAAGGAAGCATGCTTTCTTGTGCCTTCTGGGTAAGATGGAATATGAGATATACCACCCTGACCATGTGGCACCCAACGTGCTGAGTGTTGCTCACAGAGAGGAATGAGACGATCCTCATCTGAGCTACACCCCTACTAAGGCAGAATGATGATATTTTCAGATTTTTTTTTCCTCTCTGTAAGTCTGATTTTTTTTTTTTAATGATGTTGAAATTTTCCTTGGAGAAAACACATTTCAAAATAAATTTTCCTTTCATCAAGAACCCAATTTTGTGTCAAAACTAGTCAAATGCATTTTTTAAACCCTTCCTACTACACTGTTTAGTTGAAAAATAAGAAAAAAGACATGTTATGTAAACAGCTACACTGAAGTGTGTAAGCAATCTACCACTCTTTGAAGATTGAGTTGTACTGCCATAATTTCCTGAAGTTTTCCAGTAAGAGATTTACAAAAGTTATTTTAAAGCAAGTGAAAGCTATAGGATTAAATGTTACTCATATGCAAAGCATTGTGTTACTCAGATTTTTCCCAGGCTTTTGAATTTAGGTACATGTTCTCAGCACTGTGGTAGCCAAAGAAAAATACGGTGAAATATTTGTAACCTTAAGATAAAAAATAAAATATTTGTAACCTTAAGATAAAAAAGAACGGTGATTTAAACATCATTTTTTTTCTTCATCTTTAAAACTGATTTCAGTTGTTGCACTGGTTCATTTAAACGCATTAGTAAAGGAGAAGTTTACCTTTAGTTTGAGTTGCAACTTTTCATAAGCTCCATTTTTGAAAGTAGTCATGTAGTTTAATTTAAAACAGACTTTATTTCATATGTCAAAATCCACTAAATATTTGAAACAGTGACCTCATAATCTGAAATAAACATACTAATTTTAAGATTAGGTGTTAGTCGTGGGAAGGAGACATAGCTAGCAGTAGTTGCTTTTCTTTTACCAGATTTTGTTTACCTAGAGCAAAGGCAATGCAAAATAGCTGTCTTTAAAAAAAAATAAAAACAAAAACTATTTCAGTTGTGGAAATTACAGATCCTGTCTTGAAATCACTTCAGAATTAAAAAAAAAACAACAACAAACTGGTTGGTCTGAAAACTTTGGTGCTAGACGCGGGCAAGCACTGAGTTGGAACAATATTTTCGAACTGTTTGAAAACCTTTTAGTCCTTCGCATATTTCTGAAGTCCTTTCCATCCTGATGTACGCCTCTTTTAGCCTGGCTCCGCTAGTCTCCTACATCTTTTGGGTTTCAGCCAGTCCTCTGGGAGTATTAGAGTACATCTTCATAATAGGATCCTTCTTTGCCTTGCCTTTCCAGTTGTATGTGTTGACATTTGAAGTATCATTTTTCACGTCTGATTGAGTGTCCATTGGAACAAACATGGGGGTTCACAGCCCTCAGATCTATTGTTTCAGCATTTCTGCAGACATCCCTGTGTTAGATACTCGTGTTTGAAGATTTTTGCGTGACTGCAAGGGGCTTGGCGTTAAGAAGAAAGCAAAGGGAGTGTAAGAAATAGCTGTCCTTCCTCTGGTTCTGCTCATCTTTCCATTCCTGCTCAATCCTAGTAAATTCTGAGATAGATTAATTTTTGTGCAATGGCTGCTCAGAAGTCTTTGTAAGCTGTTGGTGTTGTTCAGTGCTTTTACACCACTGGTGGCTATAATCCTTATTTCTGTGTATTGCCTGCTCTGTGAAGAAACAGAAGACCTCACCTTTTGGGCCTTGCAGACAGGTATTTTTGAAGAGGAAGTAATCTGTATATGTATATATATTTTCGTTCCTCGTGGCACATTATTTTGAGGTTAAAACTTTGACAGCAGCTTTTGCCACTTAATTCCTTTTTCCTCCTACTTAGGAATGCTTGACTTCTCAAGATCGTTAACTGCGATGACAAATTCCTCTGTCTGGGAAGGATTCACCCATTTTAATGATGTAATTAACCAGTGTTGTTGTGGTTACACATTACACATACATTTAAAAAATGTTTAAGTGGGAAGTTGTAATTTCAAGCACTTCTAAAGAGACAAAAAATAAACTTGATACCACTGGGGTAATAGTTTACAGGGGAAGCCATACTGGTATAATGTAGCAGTTCAGGCTCATATATTTATATTTCCTCTTCAATGGAGAGACCCTGAGTTCATCTTATGTGATAACAAAGATTAAGGGACCAGGGAATTTGTTCCTCTGTAATTACAGCTGTGGTTCACACAGTGTCTGTATTCAGGGTAGTATGTAAGCAAGTGATAAATCCTTTTATCAATAAAAACAAGGAAAATGTTTTAGGTAATGGTTTTAGCTGGATGGGCCTTACAGGGCCTGTTAGTAAAGATAACCAGTATTTGCTCTCTTTCCTTTCTGTAGGACTTAATGATGCATATGCCTTTATAAAACCTTGCTTGAGGCTTTTCCTTTTGCCTGACTGGTTCGGTGTTCTGTATGAATGTCAGATGTTAGACTAATGAATATTGTTTCTTAATTATAATAACCAAAATAGTACAGCCATGAAATAAAAAAAGGGGGTGGGAGGGAGATAAAAAGGTGTCTCATCAAATGCTATTAATAGATATAGTTGTTGTTCTTGACACACAAACGGCAAGCAAAATGTAGGGTAAGGAAGGTTTTACGAATCAGAGACTACAGTGAGTAGCATATTTTAGGGAGCTCTTTCTTTGGAATATTAACAAATGCTGGTTCTGCACTGAAGTCAGCTGTTGAGTAAGGACACTGCTGCTGGTCATGAGCCTCTGTGACTCTTCTATGATAGATGTTCAGCGGTCAGGAGAAAGCTACATTTGGTCTGGGTACTGAGGAATCTTTGGATGCTGCTTAACCAGGTCTCTCCCAGGAAGCCCTTTTGGTTACTGCTGAGTGTTTCACTCTTTTTCAGAAAGGCCTCTTCCAGTATGCTTCTTTGATAGCTTTGACCAAAGCAAGTTGCTGAAAGGGTCTGGTTTTCAGCAGCATTTGTAGCTGTGCCCATGCCCTTCTAGTTGGAAAATACTTAATTTTTGCTTCTTTATTTTGCTGGGGAATTTAGAGCATTTCTTTAGGTGCATGATTTCAGTGCCTCAGCACTTTGGTGAGCTGTTGCTCTGTAGCTGCTGCTCTGGTCTGCATTCACTGCTGTCCTGCTGGAGCCACTGAGTTACTTGGGAACAGGTCTCTACCCTGCACTGTCCCGTCTGGGTGGCAGAGCAGTGGGAATGGAAGCCACCTAGGTCTATTTTTGTAGATAGATCCTTTGTGTTACAGTGATCCTCTTTCTTGTAGTCTTTTGCACAGTTCTGTATGTTTCTATGTATTTGGAAGATATTTTATGAAATATTTATTCAAGCTCTGCTCTCCACAGCCTTAGAAAATGCCTTGCTTCATGTCAGCAGGAGGTTTGTACGGGAACCCATGTGTTCAATACCTGTCTCTGCTCTTTCACTGCAGGTTACCAAAGAGAGCTGCTTTTCCAGAGGGAAGATGGCTCTTTTAGTGCCTTTGGAAATGAAGATCCCTCTGGGAGCACATGGTAAGTAGTTCTGCCAGATTCACTTTGGAATTTGAGTATTTGAGATATTTTCCCTAAGACTAAAATTTTTTGTGAGGCTGGTAAAAGTTTCCAGCTGTATTAGCCCTCTGCCTGGTTTTCATTAGGTGTTTAGGCCAACTCTAAGGTCATTTCACTGAACAGCATGCTGTCAAGGCCATTATTAGGGCAAGGCTTTTTAATTTTGCAAAAGACAAACGATGAATTATTTTATCCATGGGAATAGCTGAATGAAATGCTTTGAGATGTTCTGTTGGAGAGGATAGCTTACCAGCATGGAGAAAACTTAAAACTGCTTTGGAAAAAAAGTGAATTAAGGCTACTCAGGGCTTGGCTTCTTGCTACAACAAAGAGTGAAATGTGGCTAACTGTGCAAAAGCAGAATGGTGATTGGATGTTTAAATCACCACTGCAGGCTCTCTGCTATCCAGAGCTGTTAAGTGGTTGAAACACACTCCAGTTTTATTCTCTAGTGCAACATATTTACTAGTATGTTAAGAAAGTGCCCAGGCATATTCCTGTACCCAGGAGTTTAATTCCCGTTACCGTTTAATTATTAGCATAGTTCCTGTCAGCCTTCCAGACCCTGACACCCTCTTAACACCTTTTTGGTTATTCCTGCACCTGGTCTAGGAGTTAACGCACTGCAAGGTCCATGCCCATGCAGCACGTGCATTCAGCAACCCTGGTTTGGAAAGTAGTGGGGTTCACTGGTCTAGCTACGACTTGATTGGCACTAGATGTCTTCAGTAGCCAGAAGCAAATTCTGAGGATGTCAGACTTAGAAATATAGACGTGCCTCATCTGTCCAATTGCTCTAAGGATTTTGAACAACAGAGCATACTGATTCTGCCTGCTTAAGAACCAGTATCTAGGAGATTCTTCCCTAGCAGGCAAAAGCATCATAGACTCACCGTTACTCCTCTAGTATAAAGATGTATGTATGTATGTATTATGTATAAAGACATAAGGAAGTGGGAGTACTTTAAGTGTTGTATAGGTGACTCCATAGAGAATCCAGAGCTTGGTCTGAAAGTTTTTTTCTGTTGCTTTCCTTGAAGGAAGAACAGCAATAATGGCATAGCTTATTCTTGCAGTTGACTGAAACCATTTAATGCTCAGTCATCGTCATTGCTTCAAATAGATTTTCAGTTTTCTCCATGCTGGAGGCTGAGGATTCTATGAGGCATTCCCTGTGGAGTGAACAGAGCTACTGATGAAAAAAAAAATAATAAAAAAAAAAATTGTCCTGCTTGCATCTTAATACACCTCCTTTTCTGAGACTGTAAAACTCTTTTCAGTGCTGAATTTCACCTTAAGAAACGTTATAAGAAACTATAAGAAACTTATAGTAAGCATAGTAGTGGAAGCTAGATAGATAAACAGATAGAGACAAGTTCCAGCACTTTGTTTAGCTAATCCACATTTGGTTAGTTTAAATGTACTTACGTGCTTCAGCCAACTTCAAATAGAACTGTTCCAATTACTCTGCTGCTGATCCAGTACCTCATTCTGGAGTCAGTAAGCATCTTTCTTTGACTTCATTGGGGTTTATCTTAGACTAGGTACTGATGGAGTGTAAAATGAAGATAATTTATCTCCATTGGCAACCCTGGTCCTTACATGGTGTGGTGACAGGTTACGTGAATAAACATTTAGCAAAGAAAGGAGTCAAAGCAGAACTTCAGATTATTGACGAATTAAACAAGGGTTGTTTCGATGATGTCATTGCAGGGATAATTGTGATAACTACCATCACACTTATAACTGCATTACTGTTAACTATGCCTTTGCCACTTTAGTCGTGCAACAGAAGGCAGGAGAGCAACGTTTGAATAAAGTTAAACAAATGCTGGAAGAGACTTGGATAAACAAAGATAAACAGAGTCTTGGAGCCTATATTCTGTGCTTATTTTTGAAACATAACAGCTGCAAAAGGGATTATCTTTAGGAACAAGGAAATAGCTTCATTTTTTGTGGATTAAGCTTAGTCTACTTTCTTGTCTGGTTGAAGCATGTAGTTTCCTCTGTGCTTAAAGGTGTGTGTAGAATACCTCACTATATTCTTACGTCATGTTAGCAGAAGCTGTAAGATGTTGCTAATTTTGTCCTATTTAATTAACCTTTTCCCCAAGGTTATCAGCGTTTGTATTAAGATGTTTCCTTCAAGCTCATCCATTCATAGATATTGACCAAGATGTACTCATGGATACAGCTAAATGGATTGTTCGGCATCAGAAATTAAATGGAGAATTTCAGGAGCCTGGCAAAGTGTTAAACAGTGACCTCCAAGGAGGCACCAATAATCCAGTCACTCTCACAGCGTACGTCATGTCATCCCTTCTAGGGTTCTCAGATAAACAGGTATTGGAACTCATAAATGGAATTTATAGTTACTGAAATACTTCATAAACTGTCATACTGCCTGGCAAACACCTGGTAGCGTAAAGAAATAGAGGAACATCTGAGTAGAGACAAAACTTAACCTGATTTGGTAAAACTTACCTGTACTTTGGCTTACTACTTGAGACAATACAAAGTTGTGCTGTGAGGCCATCCAATTTTGTGTACCTTTGCAAAATCTAAAGACAATTGCTTTTAGCAAGAATATTATCATGTCTTCAGTCCAAGAATTTAAAAAGCAATTTACAGGGGGAACTATCCTTAGAGATGTTAAGTCATTCAGTTGATTTAATTGAGATTACTCATGTTCATAAAAGTGCCAGATCAAAAGGTTTGCCTCTGGGGTTCATGTCTGTGACTCTGAAAGAGATTTTCAGTATTTGGTTGCTTGAAGATAGTAATGTTTCTATTCCTGTACAAGTTTTTCCTTTATGTTGTAATATGTATTTTATTCATTGTATATTCTTCAATGTGATCTTCATTTTCAGCATGCTTATGTTATCAAGAGTGCTACAAACTATCTAGAAGATAAATTACAAGAAGGCATTTCGGATAATTATACCTTGGCACTTGTGACATATGCGTTGTCATGCGCCAAAAGTACAAAAGCCAAGGAAGCCCTGAGTATACTGAATGAGAGAGCAGAACACCAAGGTATTGCACAATAGTCTTCAACATTTGTATAGATGGACGTTCTTCAATTTGAAAAATATCTGTCATATATTTACAGCTGCATATGGAATTAAAGAGAATCTTCTGGATTCAGATATATTTTGAGCTTGGCATATATAACAGGCTAGAAACTTCTAGAAAGCGTTAATGAAAAGTGTCCATAAATGAATGGCAATTCACAGCAAAGCTAGGCCTTCCAGTTTTAAGTACAGCAGCCTTGATGGGAGTACCATGATGCTGTCAAAGCACATTACTTATCGGTTGTAAGATCCTTGTGGGTGGTTAGTTGAAATCAGTATTGGAATGAAGAGATGAAGGATTGGACTTCCCATGAGCTGGTATGGAGGTGTATTGCACTTTTTATAGTGACCAGTCATCTGATCACGTTTAGCCTCTTCTGAGTTCAACATGACTGAGTTTTGTTTCCTGTTTTGGTGGAAGAACAGACCATATGGCACATAGTATATCGAAGTTTTGGGTTGAAAATAGTAACTGTCCTCTTGAAAAACCTGAAGGAATTCATGTTCTAGACTAGAAACTGAGCCTCTAGAGTGTCCTTCCATCTTTACTGTGTTAGGCTTTTCAGTCAGTTACTTTTGGGAAGGGGGGATTTGCGCTTCACTCAGAGACAAGTCCTAGTGGGCAATCATAATGTTTGAAGTTCTTTCTCTAGTGGGTACCCCAGCAATGAGGTGGCTCTTCTACAAGGGCTCATTTACTTCAGGCTCACAACAGGAAGGGTTCACAGGGTAAAGTTCACTGAAATCAATGGGAGTGACTATTTGGACTCCAGCTTTTTTTGTACCTATATTCAGCAACCTCTGAGGAAGTGCTTAAATTAGTCCTTTACTGGACATGCAATTCACTTAATTCACTTAATTTTAAATTCACGTAATTTTAAAGAACACTGCTAAATCCAGTATGTAAGTGGAAGTTAACTCTTAAATAAGTCTTTGCCAGAAGTCCAAAGACTTCAGTCTGTGAATCTGAAGTTATTTTGGTTTCTTTTTCAGGAGAATTTCGTTTCTGGATAACACCCGCTTCTGAGATGTCTGATTCATGGCAGCCACGGTCCATCGATATCGAACTTGCAGCGTATGCTCTGCTGTCACACTTTCATCAAGACAGGTTAGAAGAGGGGATCCCTATTATGAAGTGGTTAAGTCAGCAAAGAAATCATCTGGGAGGATTTTCTTCTACTCAGGTAATATCTTGCTCAAGATGCTTTGTAGTACTTTGTGAATGAGCACTATATATACATATATATATATGTATATATATGTATATATATATATTTTAAATAGCTATTACTATTTTGTTTTTAAATAGTGATTACTGAGTTTTGTTTTGCTGTAACAGCCTTGGTTACATGCATATTTGCATTCTTTGCAGGATTGGCATCTTAAACCTAGACTACCAATTTTAGTAATTTGGCAAGTATAATAACAAAAAAAAACCACCACACAACAGAATTAAAGGATCACCTTGATTATTTAAAATACTAAAACCCAAAGACGTTAAGTTAAGAAGAAGTGGTGCCTGTGGAAAAAAGAGTTGTTCAGACTTTCCAAGCAAGTGTGATAAATATCTGTGCTTATGTTTCTTCCAAGGAGAGAAACATCTTTCTATTCTTTCCATATGTGGGTCTACAAACTCCTGAAAGGCTATTAGCTAAGATAAGACAGGGGAATGGGTTTTAGAGGAACAGCCTAACCTAGTGCCTTTGTTGGCAGTTGGTCTGAACTTCATAATATGCTGTGTCCTCATTATTACACAGAATTTTGATGGGCCATGAAATTTGGAAGATCTTCGTTATCTCCAGGAGGTTTCTGTGTTATTAAAACCACATCTTGTAAGCTGTGCTGGCATCCAGAAAATTTATATTACTTTGGATTGCATTACTTTAAACTTGCTTTTAAATTAACTACAAATGCTGGTCACAATAAAATGTCACACATCATCATACTGCTTGGTACCATTCTGTACAGGCTATTCTTCCTTATTTTCATATGTCAGTATTAATCTGAAAGAAAATAGTTCTATTAAATAAAATGTAATTTAAGAACCAGCCTGGCTCCCCAGAGGTTCTAGTATTTTCCTAACGTGTTAATTGTTGCTTATTATTTGAAGAGACTGATTGAAATACTGAATTGTTGGAAAAGCTTCCCTCTAATTCTCCAGAAATTGTTTTTACTTGAAAGTTTGAAACTCTAGCAGTGTATCATTTGCCCCTGAGGGTGAAATTAAAAAATGAATTTAATCCTTTTGTTTTTCTATAATCTAAACTATTTTGATTTCAAAATTACTCTAAATGTCTCTGTGGATGCCTTATTTAATTTGTGGAAATGACCCCATACTTTTTTTTTTTTTAACTTCTAAGATTGTTTTAAAAAATGTTTGGAGTGTTTTCTTGCATGGGTTTATTATATTAGAAACTTAATATATTGTTAAACAATAAGGAAGAAAGTAATCAATTGCATGTGCGATATATTATAAGTCTGGGTATCATAACACACTGTAAGTTGTGTACCTGGTATAACTTACCATGAATTTGCCACGGAGATGTTTTGCTTTATAATGCTTTCAATGTTGGGACATGAAATTATGTATATTTCATGTATATACAGGAATACAAGCCATACAACAAATAACATACATGTGAGTGCAGATATGCGCAAATTATGTAAAGCCTTTTGTTGTTGAGCAAGAGGGTCCTATGCGTCTGGCCTGAGATCCTATTTCCTAACTTTTATGTTAAGAGTTTTATGTTAACATCTTGAACGCTGACTGAATTAAAGGAAAGAAATGGAAATGTGACAAATATAAGGTCTTGAAAAGGGAACTTCAAGGTATTCTTTGATCTCTACAATTTAGGTAAGGGTAGGCTTGTTGCTACTTTCAGATGTTTAAAATGGGATTCTCCAACAAGATCTTGCAGCTCTTTAGATCTATAAAATTGATCAGATATGTAAATCTGATAGGTTGCTGTAACTTCTTTCACTCCAATATGAAAGTATCCAAACTGCAAAAATATCAGAAAAACATTAGAAATGGTTATTAGAAATTAGTTGATTTTGTATTTTTTTTTCTTCAGAAAATAGCATGTCAAATACCGTGATGTTAAAATTCTCATCCACTAAGCCATGCTGAACCAATTGCTCAAAAACTGACTCTTATGTTCAAAACCTGGAAAATTAAGACTGCAATCATACATAAAGATAAATAAAAGAGAATTATATATACATATATATGTTTATAAACATATTATCCTTTTTAAAATAAATATTGGTAGGTTTTCAGATGTATAGCTTTTGCTTCAGTCATCAAGGTACCCTGAAAAATTGCTGTGAAGTGCTGGATATTTAATGCTTAATCATTGCATACATCTGTAAAACAGCAGAATCATTACTTCCTTCACTGGCTTTCTCCTCAGGCTGGATGGTGCCTGATTCTGACTGTTATGTCTATCAGGGTGTTGGGTCTTCCATATAGCTTGCACGAAGCTCCCTTCGCTGGCTCCCACCACATTCTCTGTTGCAAGTCATGGTGTCTAATCATTGCCCTGTGTTGTTGTCCCTCTTCTGCACTGGGATCCTTCACGCCAGTGGAATCCCAGTGGAGATGTGGATGTAGGTGTATGAAGACTCCAGTATCGTCAACAAAAGGAGCAAGAAGGAAGCATGAACTCTTACAGGCATGGCCCATACAGTTCACTGTTCTTCTGTTTAACACTGAAATATTTATTTCTCTCAACAGGACACTGTAGTAGCTCTGCAAGCCTTGAGTCTATTTGCAGCGCTCACCACTGCACACAAAACAGAGATGAATGTAACAGTGACAGCGCCTTCTTTGAAAACTCCAGAAGTATTTTCCATTGGTACTCAAAACCGGTTCCTTCTTCAGACCAAGGAGGTACTGTAGAAAGTGAGAAATGCCTTTGTAAAGCCTGCTGCCTGCAAGTGTTTTGAAAATACTGTTTTGCTCATCTGTCTTTCTTTTAGATTCCCCCTGTGCAACCAATGACAGTTACAGTTTCAGCGGAGGGAAGCGGGTTTGCTGTCTTTCAGGTATGCAGTTATTTTATCTAAAGATATACTCTCTAAAAAGAAGGTATCTATTTTGGAAGCTTTATTAAATATGTCAGTAAGAACAGTCTTCTGAATTGTCTTAAACCAATACCAAAGCACTTTCCTTCTTGAGAAATGCTGTGAACCTAATGTTATGTGAATGTGCATATTCACGCAATTGTGTATGCTGAATGGCTGGTCCTTTTAAGTGCTTTTGGATGATTGACAGTTTTGGAGCACTTTGTGGATCATAGTCATATCAAAATGACCCTGTCTTCCTGAGGAAATGCAGGGGTACTTTGTCAGTCGCAAAGGCCATGGTAAAAAAAGGCCCATGGACAGCATGAACATGCTACTAGCTATTAGAATTATTTTGATTTTGTTGAAGTAGAATGCAACAACAGTGGAAAAGCTAAAAATAAAAAAAGGTATTACAGCCAGGTTTGCCAGCAATTTTTATGCTGCTCTGAAATAGTATAAAAGAATCAAAGGATCCTGCAAACTGCCAACAGTACGTGCTTAGCATTAGCCAAAATGGCAAGACATCAGGAGGACATGGCAAAGAGTGGAAGGAGGTATAATGATCCCCTCTCTGCCAGTGCTGCAGAAGGCTGTTTTAGTGGTATAACTTCAAACATCTTTACTTATATTTAAACAAATTAAGCTGGGGTCAGCACATACTGTATTTTAAAATTAGCAAACCGTAAATAGGCGTTTTATGCATTTCAGCTGCTTGCTCTTTCCACATAACAGATTATGTTCTGAACAAATTTTGCCTTCGAAATTTTCCCTAACCTAATGAGAAATATCATAAGAGAAGAAGGCTGTATTGGATCTGACATGATCTTGACTAATGGGTCTGTTTTTCCCCGTTGTATGATCTGTGATGAAGGCTTGGAACCACATGGGTGAAAGAGAAGACCTTTGAAAAACTACAGATAGCACACGAATGTTAGTCTCTGAGCATGACAGAATTGTTCTATTACAAGTAAATAGATAAACTTACAGTTGCTGAGTCTAGCACAAAACAGGGCAGAGTTCCTACTGGACTCCTTCTGTTTATACCTGGGAAAGCTGAACAGGTCACCTTTAATGATCTCAAGGTTTTGTGCCTGGTTAGATTCCATCTCAAGTCCTTTCCTGTCCAACTTTCACTTCAGTGTTCTTATGCATCTGGAAAGCAAAAAGGCACCCTGATGGTTGTCTTTCATCCAAAAGCGTATTTGCCATTCATAAAGAAACCATGACTACCTATCAGCAATGACCAGCAGCTGGAGCTATACCTCATTCATTCTGCACCGTTTTGCAAAACTCACAGCACCATAAACCCATACCCATGTTTATTCATTCCCAGAAGAGCAAATGATGTGTTCCGAAGAGTTCAGAAGTTCTGGAAGGTATCTTAGATTCAGGCCATTAGGCCAAAATAGGAATGAACATCTCAGCAGGACAGCATTTACACATCTGTCATTTCAAATTGTGTGTGTGGTGTAACAGAGCAGGGCTCCAGAACAGCTAAGATTACTTAACCAATAATTGTTGAGAAATACTCCCTGATATTAGTTTTGTCATAAAAGCTGATCAGAAACCTTTCAGTGAATTGTTTCTTGCTGGAAAAGACTAATTTGTTGAAGTGAGTGCCTTTTGTGGAAGCATTGGTTCCAATTAAGTTTTTGCCAGGGGGTGAATTACACATCCAAATCAGCATGTCTGATAAGGACCAAGCTGAGCTCTTCCACCTACAATAGTTAGCAGTTAACGCAGTGGTTAGTGGGCTCCTTGAGGGTGTATAGCACCATGGTTCAAGTTTCTGGTTTGTTGCATGAGCGTGCAAACATAATCCAAAATAACTGGTGTTCAGGACCCAGCACCAGGTTACCATCTTCATTCAGGTCACTGTGCTGTTGCCTTTTTTGCTTTGCAGCTTTGGGTCAGAAATAGTGTGACTTGATTCAAAATATTGTACTTAACACGCTGGAGTAGTTTCTCCAAAAACTTTTCTTAGCTGGGACCAATTTTTTCCTTCTGCTTCCTTTGGCAGGTCTGGTATTCTAAAATAAAAAGTACACTGATGCCATTTGAATGAGATTTCTCCTTTTCCCAGACACAAGCTAGATCTGGGTCTCATTTAATAAATCAGATAGCATATGACATTGTGATCGCATTTCTTCAGCTGGGTTTCATTGTCTCAGGCCCGCCAAAGTACAGTGGTGAGATTCACTGTTCTGGGATTTGACTTGCTGGCCAAATGTAGCATGTCAAAACAGTAATTCATTTAATTATCAGAAAACACAAGAGTTGGTCCATTAATGGAAAAGGCTGCTTTCCCAACAGAATGGTTTCTTAGAAAAAAAAAAGCTTTTTGTCTGTGTATATGAGTTGGCAGTGCCTTCACTCTTGACCCTGCAGGATCTCATAAAATGTATTTATAAAAGTGCAACTGCAAAAGCAGACACCGTACTTAGAGTTTTGTGGTCCTGTTGTCAACAGAATCTCCTAGCTTATCCCTTCATTATGTGAGTATAAACTTGGGATGTCCTAGGGCACTTACTCTGTAAGGGGAAGGAGAGGATGATTGTAGGGTTAGGGTATATGCAAGGGTCCTAAAAATAAATGAGTCAAAAAAGTGATCTAGGTGGTCTGCTGAAAGTCTTGGAAGAAATGTCTCTTCACTGTCTGGAGCCACTGTGAACTGAGCTTGGCAAATGCCTCAAAAATGTGGCATGGCCCATGCCTTCTGGGATGAAGGAGGTTGCCACTGAAATCCAAGACTAGCATCAAGGGCAGGTCTGGCAGGCTCGAGGAGGATGGATATGGACAAAGTGAGCAAGATCCCCTTGATCTCCTGGTCAGATAGAGAGAGCAGTCTGGAGAGAATCTTACATCTCCCTCTGCTCCATGGCAGGAACTGCTGGCTGGCATCGCTCCTCTCATCCATCCTTTTTCAGAATAAACCTGGACTCGCATGTATGAGAGCTAAACCAGCAGTTCTCACATGGCAGAGGGTGGACATAGTCTGTGTCTTTGGTAGAGGAAGGGAGTGAGAAGAAAACTGAGGATCACCTGTTACTCGTTACTGAAAAGCACTGACTGTTTTTTCCACTCACCATATTTTTACTAGGCTTAGGCAAAGGACTAGATCTTATTCAAAAAAGATACACTGTGAACTAACCAGTCAAAAAGGGATAGGAAAATAATTGGAGACGATTTCATTGAATTCATACCCTGTCAAGCACATTTATGAAGCTAACTGAACAAAAAATAAAGAGACATTGATTAGAGTAATATAAATGATTAATGTTTTTGAAACCTAATGCTGTTGCTTGGATCAGAGACTGTTACAGGGACTTCTTTCATGCAGAAAATTTCAAATTTCTTTTCTTGGGCCCCTCACCAGGACTGGTTGCAGAGTGACAAGAGTGGCAGAGTGACAAAGCATTTAGCTTTGGCAGTCCCCTTTTTTAAAGGGGTTAAGATGAAATGCAGTTGCTCGTTTTGTTGATTTAATGCTAGTTTCTCTTTAATAGCCTTCTGTCCCCAAAATAACTGTATAAAGGAGGAGGCTTTAATTAAACTCTGTTGTGAAAAACATTTTCCCTTCATTGTCATGAGAAGTCAGGAAAAGAAAGTCAGACCGTAACAGCAATAACTCACTCCAAGAAAATACTAGCTGATTGACCTGTTCAGTATGTAGTTTCAGACATCCTGCTTTGGCAGTAAGTTCCCATTCATTAGCTTTTTCTGGCAAAAGTTGAAACAACTTCGTTTCTGTGATGACAAATCGCTGAGGTGCTGCCAGCTTGTCTTTTTACCAAATTTTCTGCATGCTTTTAACTGGCAGGCTTCTAAGCTGGCTTTCTCCTTGGTAGTGTCTTCTTCTGCAGAGCAGTTGTATAGATAAATCTTTGCTGTTACACCACTGCTGTTCTGAGTGTCTGTACAGAATTGTCTCTTCACTCACACAGCGTGATAAATTCAGGAATGCTGGGCAGGTTGACAGGAATACAGATATGTGTAGACTGAAAGAAAGAAAGAACATAATTTTCATATCAAGGAGTGAGGGATGTAGTAACAAAAACAAAGATGAGAAATTAAAACTCATCCATTTGCACTGACTTTCTATCCTATAACTTGGACAACCCTCGTCATACCTTTAAATTTGGACTGACAGTTTTCCTTTTGCTGCCAGAAACAGTTCTAAAGGGAATATAATTTTCCAGAAGCCCTCTTCATTCCCTTTTCTTTAGCCAAGCAAAGTGCATACTGGGGTCTTGAAAGGGGAATTATTTGAGCCATACCCCGATTATTTTTGTACAAAAACAAAGTTCCCTCTGCCATCTTGATGACTGAGGGAACATGTAATGATTATTTATCTGTGAAAACTGTATGAAAACTTTCATCATCGTTGAAAATCACAGTTCTGTCAAATAAATATCAACTAATCTTTGATAATAAATATTTTCATAGTTTCTTATATTTGATTTTGTCATTCTAGGGTTTTGAAAGTTGAGCTTTCTGATTCATCTCAATGAAGTTCTGAGTCACCAACCTCTTCTCTTGTCCTCTGTCAGAGGTGATGTCCTGTGTGTACCATAGCAAAGGGATACTGCAGTTACCATGAACATCACATGGGGTGTTAATCAGTAAAAAGCACCTTAGAATGTCTTCTTAAAGATAAATTTCACTTTTCATGTCTTTTTTGGCTATAAAAACATGAGTACGTTAGAGCGGATGCACTGGGACAACTGGTATTTTTCATTATTTATCCCACAGTGACCAGTGAAGGTTACTAGAACAGGGCAAATGTAGAGTGGTATTTCACTGGTATACCCTTCTGTCCTTTACCAGTCTGTGTTGTGGGGCCTTCCCAATCCACAGGTCATCTTTGTGCCATCTCTGGCTTGGTAGATTTTTCTTCAATAGATTTTTCTTCCATAAATGCATTACTTTTTGAATCTTTCTAAGTTTTTGACAACCACAGCTTTTTGTAGCAAGTAGTTGTACACCTAATGGTGTAGTGCATGAAGAAGTGCTACCTTTTCCTCCTCTTGAATCTGCTCCCCATAGTTCATTTATTTGGAGAGTAGGTATAAGAGGAACTGTCTTGGGGCAGAGCAAAGCTCAGTCCTGTGAGTCCAATGTCTTGTTTTCCACAATAGCCAGAGATGGATGCTTAGGAGGAAGTGTAAGGACAAGATAATTACATATGTTACCTGATTGTCTTTTCTGCCTCTTACCGTGTATTATTTGAGATCTTTGTCTGGAGATAGTTTCTTTAAGCATAGAAAATCTCAGTGGGATTACATGAAGTTACCTATTTTGCCCTTGAACTCTTGTACAGTTTAACATTTACTGCATCCTGTGGGAAGGAATTCCACAATTTAATCTTGTGTTGCATGAAAAAACTGTTTCCTATTCATCTTTCCCATGATGGTCACTATTCTCTAGACCCTTAACCGTATCCTTCCAACTTATGGCTGAAGAGTTGTCATGTATTTTTGCCATCTCTTAAATGGAAGTTATTCTCTGCCTTTGATCAGCTTTGTCAAATTTCTCTGCACCTTCTGAAATTATACCATATCTTTCTTGGAGTACAGAAGCTTCATCTTGGCTTTATAGTGTGTCATTATGATGTTCCTAGCCTTTGTTTATTTATTTTTCAACATTTTATTTGATATTTTTGATGAGTGCTGAACACTGAGATGATATTTTCATAGATAAGCAAGTAAGTAGTAAGTAATTGGTTGGAAACCCATTATGTACATAAAAATTCTTTTATTCTGCAACTCTTTGCAGTAATCCTTGTATTTGCTGCCTTAAAAGAATTGGCATGATCAGCAAACTTTACTGCATCAGCATTCACCTCATTTTCTACATCAATTATAGATGTTTAAAAGTGGTCACCCAGCACAGATTGCTTTAGGACTTAACTCCTTTTGTATATTTGTACCCTCCATTCTCGCCTTTTAACAGCCTTTTAACCCTTGGCATCTTCTTTTGTTTTGGTATCTTTGGTTAGTTACCTTCCTAACCAGCTATGTGCCTGCGTAACATAGTGCCTGCGGAACCTTATACTAGGTGGAGCTCTGTCCATGTTTTTTTGCTTAATTAGGGTAACTGGTAGCAACAGGTATTCTTAAAAGTGTCACGTTTACTTGTGCAATTTCCACTGTGTTTTCTGATACAGATACTGAGTTTACGTAAAATCTGCACTTTTGTAGACCTCCAGTACTCTTTTAAGAATTGCTGTCACATTTTTCATCCTCCAGTCTAGTACCAAGGCAGTTTTAAGGAACTACTGCAAGTAATAATTCAACTGTTTCTTTACCTCATCAGGTTCAATTCTGTAGGCAGTATAGCTTTTTTTTTTTTTTTAAATACATAATTTTCTGTCATAGCTGATAACATGAGAGTTATTTGTTCTTCAATTTCAGCTCCAGCATTTCTGCTTTGGCTGTTGGCAGTGGTAATTTTATAGGTTGTTGAGATAATCAGGCTGTTCCCCAGTTATTCACACCACCTCTAAGAGCTTCTGGTTTTACCAGTCTTCTACCACTGTTTCAAGCATTTTATGCACAATCTACACTAAAAGAACTGGAAACTCTTTAAACTGTGCTTAATAGACGAACCTGTTTATATTGTTACTGTCCTCTATTGAACATCCTGTCATACTTTCTTACTTGGCTCACTTAACAGAGCTTGGCACTTGTTGAGCAGAAAGGGCAAGAGCTCTGTCTTTGAAGCAGAGTGAGTATAGCTTTGTCTTTCCACAGATGAAACAGGTGATGAAACTTCTTAGTGCATAAAAACAGCATTATTTCAAGGGTGGAGTGACGTGCTATTCCTCATCTGTTTTGAGTGTATGAATGCTGTGACATGAAAACTGAAGACAAATTCCGTACATATGCTATGTATTTGCTCTTTTATTTCCAGCCTTTTTTTTTTTTTTTTTTAACCCAGTGGGTGTCAGTCTCTGAAGTTTGCCTTCATTCATCCCATTTCATACTGTCAGGAAGTAGCTGCACACATTATAAACCAGCAGAAAGCAACTAGAAAGAAAATTGCTCATTTTCCTAAAGCTACTTTGTGTTTGACTCAGATGTGTCCAGCTAATTGCATTGGTTTTTGGTTTGGGCTGCATAACAAAATGTTCAGAAAATATATCTTTCAGAGATTGCCCTTGGGATCTTGTGTCCAACTATCAGATATAAGGTCATGTATCCTGTCTCATATGATCACACCTCTGGCGTTCTACTGATAGTGTCTTAACTCCATAGATTTGTTTTGCATATGACCTCTAATGTCTATATTCAATTCACAGCTCAATGTTATTTACAACACAAAATACGCTGATCAGAAGCTCAGATCTGTGCGAAAACAAGAAGCTTTTGACTTGAATGTTGATGTAAAGGATGACAAAGATGATATGAACCATTTGACCTTGAATGTGTGCACAAGGTAGGTAATTCAATTGGAGCATCTCATGTACCTCTTTGTCTACACAACAGCTGTGTTGCTTAAAATAAGCTAAACTTCCCATATGTTTGCATGGATTTACTAGTGTATGGGATTTTAACATACAGTTAAAGAGAGCAAAAGAATTACTTTGTAAAGACGTTAGTAATTAAACTAAGAAGCAATTCATAAGTCAATAAATCTAGTGACAGCTGATGGATATGAATAGATCCTTTGTGCAAAGTGGTTGCTGGTCAGATTTTTTTTTTTTTTACTGGCATGCATAAATATGGTGTCTTCCTACATGTTAGAGATATATGGAAGAACTTGTGTGAAATAAAAGAAAAAACTTAAAAGCTTCTTTGGTGCAAGTGCTTCTTAGCTATACTGAGAACCCTGGACAGACTTGAGAATTGAACCTCTGTCTTCCATGTTCTAGTAACAGACTGCGGGAACAGTCCTATAACTTTTACCCTTCATGAACAGAATACTTTGCTTTTGATATAGAAGTAGATACCTCCTTTTATAAACAGAGAAGCAAGTTTCTGAAGTGTTAAAAACATTATGAAATAGAAGTGATCATTCTTTGTTCATCTCTGTTAATAAACTTAGCTTGGAACAGTTTTAATGAGTCAAAATCCATGTCTTTGTAATGTTAACTTCAACTGCAGTTTGTCTTACTGTGCAAGTGTTGTGGTCTTTCATCTATATATATCATGTCTTTATGATTTCAGTAATGTAACTTAATGTGAACGTGATTCTAGTGTTGAAAGAGGTGGCGATTTTTCTGTACAACGTCATTTTATTCTTTCCCCTAAATAAGGCTGTGGGGGTGCATCTGGGATGATGCTTCTTGCTCAGTAAACATCTACTAGGAACTGAGTTGAGACTGCTGAAGTATCATTTCAGAGACCATAGAACAGTCACTGTATGCGTTGTACATTGTGAGAAATTGAATCAGCTGAGAATCGGTGACACTGAATAGCCATATTGCATATTTCTAGGTCAGCCAGTCATTAAACCAGGTTGTTTCTTTGACTGCTTTGCTGCCTTCTTTTTATTTGCTGTAGAAGTGCCTATAAATGTATCGCAAACAAACATATGAAGATGTTCTTGTGATTTTCTCAGTAGATACATCTTCCTGTTGGTAAAGAGCATTTGAGTATTTCACAGAAAACTCTTGAGGACACTGTATCTCTTTTTACATATGTATTTACATTTTAAAATCTTATATTTCTTATTATGTACAAGGATGCTGAGGTGACTACACTCTTTGTATTGAAGGAAATCATCTGTTCCTTGTCAATACTTCTAGAAACACAGTTTACTTCTTTTGATATTATAATGGGTTCCTTATAAATGCAGGATTTGTAAAGTATCACCTGATCAACCAAGTTCACGCTTACATTCCTTTCCTCTATGTCCTCTTATTGTTATTTATTTAAATTTTAATCTTGTTATAGCTAGGACTATTTTCATGCTCTGCACAGCGGAGCTGTGACCGGAGATGGTGCCTCTAGGTGACACCATCACACAAATAATAGCTATAGTGAATATGATGTCAGTGCGGAGAGGATTGATTTAATTTGGGAAATATCCAGCAGGCACAAAGCCAGATCCCTGTTTTTATGTGTTTCTGTTAACCAATTCAGGCATACAGATGGTGGTCAGGACACTAGAATATATGAGAGCTCTTGAAATAGAATGGGCTTTTTCTCTTAGTTTTCTGTGAAGTATCAACAGCTTTTTAAAGCCTAGCACCAAATCCTGATGTGTAAAGGCTTACATGATGGGTCTGGGATAAACCTTGGATGAGCATTCTGATATTCTAGCTCAGCACTTTGACTCAGGAATACGGATAGGAAGGGACTTATCTCTAGAAGGCTGTAGGATGATGTTTTACTTGCAAAGCGTTCAAAGGATATTGGGAAGATCTAGCAGCATTATAAAAGTACCCCTGGGTGAATACTCAGAACATTAAGATCCATCAGCTCTGTCATGGAAAGTGGAGCAGTGTAAGTGCTAGTATTCTGTGTTTCTATTATTTAAACTGAGACTTCACCTCTGGTTGCTTGGCTTGATGCACTAGTCCTCCTCTTCTCCTCAGCCCCATATATAGTATATGCATTAACTATATTAAATTCATGAATCAGTGTACAGCTGGTCCAGTTACAATCTTTACAATGCGACATGGCTTTTTGGTAAAGAAACCAAAGCAGGTAAATGCAAAGACTGCTGAAATCTCAACCAGCTTATCCAGCTGTGAGTATGCATAATCCAGTAACGGAGGCTGCAGCTCTACAGGTTTTTATCTCTCCAATCTGCAGGTTATTCCACCTTCTCTTCCTCTCACTCCCCCCCTTAAGTAAGGGAGCCAGACCTTTATCACTTCTAGGGATGTATTATTTCCACTTCCTGGCAATACCATGCTAGTTGGGTTACCTGGTTGTATTTTGGTGGCACCCCAGGTTACCTAAACATGTTGGGTATTTTTGTCTTCTCTCATTGGTAATTAAGCAGAAATAGTTACATCCAGTTCCAATTCTGTTATTTGTTTTCAATAGCAGCCACTTTGGTGTAGCCCATTATCCAACAGATGGTTTCATTTGTTTCTAATCTCATGCGCCAACTAAAGTCAGCAGTTGTGCTGTATTTCTTTCAAAATCATATCTGTGTTCAATCAGCTATCCTGCCAGGCTTAACAGCCTTGCTTTGAAAGAAAGTCTTCCCTTTTTTTTAAACCATCCAACTCTACAAAGAAATAGTTTTATTCAATTATTTTCAACTACTGTCAGGCCTTCAAAATGAGGGTTGGAGACACTTCTATTCTAGTACAACAATAGTCATTTACCTATCATGACAAGGGAGGAAGGGAAGTTTTTCTGCCACCTACTTTATTTAAAGCTGTACAATCTTTTGTAGGTCACGTAAGTGTCACTTGTAGCACTGAACACCATAAATATATTTTGATAGTTCTGGTGTGCGCCATGATATATGTGGCTTGTTCAACAGAGCAAAGCTTTTAAGTCCAGCATCTGATTCTCAGACTGGAAGAAAATGTAATAATAAGCATTATTTACAAAAATAAAGAAGGAACTCAGTTTATTAAATTTTCAGTTTTTCACAAAGTGGATGCATAACACAGCCATGCGTTCTAAAACTGTGGTTTTGAGGAACAATCTGATGATGATTTTGTTAATGGAACCATCAGTCTATATCAAGGGCATATGGGAATGTTTGCGAGACTTTTTAGAGACATTTATCTCACGCTCCAAAAACGAATAAAAGTAAAGCAATGCATCCTTGAGTGGAAATATGAATATTTCAGTGCAAGAGTTCCTGCAGTGGTTTCTTAATTATCTCCTTTTCAAATATTCCTTTTCGTATGTTTAATCACATTATTTCATATGTATGTGTGATGTAAACATGTACTTCAAGATGCCAGTGCTGTCGGTATTGTCCTAGTGTTGTCCCTCATATCATTTATATACTGTAGTTTTGTCAGTTCTAAGCTTAAATTTTCGTATGTGGTTGAAATTAGGCAGAAAAAATAGAGAAATCCATTCTTATCTCTTTATTGTTAGATATTTTTTTTCTTGATGGCATTTTGTTCGATTTGTTTCTTAAGTATTCTTGAGCATTATTTCTTCTGTTGTTGAGATGTAATAATTAAACAATTTATTTGGAGAGTTTGCTATTGTGTCTCTACTAAAATTTTCTTTGCTTCCGTATTTTGAAAAGGTACTTGGGTTCTGGTGCAGCTCCCAGTAGTGGTATGGTCCTCATGGAGGTTGGCTTACTCAGTGGTTTCTCTGTGTCACCGGATTTCGTTCCATTGGACAATACAATTAAGAAGATGGAAGAGGAAAATGGAAAAGTAAACCTATACTTAGACACCGTAAGTTGAAAATAATAGAGAAATGCATTTGCAGTGATGCTAATCACTGATGCTAATCTTGACTGCCAATGTTAGATTTTAAAGTCAGAAAGACAGTATGATTGTATTCTTTGTGGAAACCAACAACTGCTATCTACATTGAATGAGTTCCATACTTTAAAAAGAGCCTGATGGGATAGGTGCAATACCATTGTAAGGGGTTTCTAGACTGCAAAAATCTTGTAAAATCATTTATACGTAGGCAAATTTTTTAACAAGTCTGTGTTTTGGCTGAAGTAACAACAAGTGAAATAAGTGGTTTTATGTGCATCCTCACTCCAAGCCTTTATAAATGAAGAGAACTGCCAATGAGTTAGAAGTTCTTATCTCTTCCATGAACCACCATCAGCAGGGTTCTCAGGATGTTTCTCTTCTGTTTTTTTAGCTAAATGAAACACAGGTTTGTGTGGATATTCCGGCTGTGAGAGACTTCAAAGTGGCAAATATCCAAGATGCTTCAGTGACTATAATGGATTACTATGAACCTAGTAAGTGTCAGTCATTCCAAATGGATCTTAGTGATTCAGAAGCTAAAAATATAACATTTCTTTTCATGGAAATGGGACAAATTTTAGTGAATAGAAAGCCACATTGCACTGCAATTTACGTTTTCCATTGAACTGCAACATTTTTGACGTTGACACACCAAGTTTTCTAACAAACAGTTGTGTTTTCCTGTATACATTTTGCTGTTCTCATGGGTTGGTTCCGTAGATGGTGTGAATTGTCATAACTTAATTGTCAGCTGGTATAAATTGGTTTCAGTATGGCTCTCAATGTGTTCCGCAAACTACCAAAATGAAGCAGGAACTTCACTGCGGTTCACTTACCAAGTTAATGATTATCTTTCAAGTAGCTTTTGCATCTGTTTCTTGTTTAATCAGAGAGCCCTTCACTGGAGAAAAAGTCAGTGTTTTGTTTTCTATAGTTATGTAAAAAAGAAGTACATGGGAAAAACAATTCCAATTTTATTTTTATTTTTTATTTTTTAAATAGTATGTATTTTAGAGAAAGGCAGAAACGTACAAAGATATGCTTGCACAAAGTGAGAAGCAAAGAAAGATTACAGGCTGTGGGAGAAGACATTAGAGAGGTTTTCATTATACCAGACAGCTGAAACATTATTAATGATTTGGGCTTGGTTTGAGATAAGGAATTAAAAAGTTGTATGAGCAATTTTCTCCATGTTGATCTGTTTTAGCATAGGACAAAAGACAACCAAATACAAATGTGTACTGCTTTAGCTGAGTAAAAATCACATGTCTTCTATTTAGGCTGAAATGTTTATTCAATCCCAGGAGTTTAAACTAAAATAGAAAATTAAAGGATGTAGCTAAAATACCCACTAACCTAGAGCATGTTTTAAGTCCTAGTGGCTTAACAACTTGGAGCAATTTTTATTTAAGGCAAACACATAACACTTGGAATCTATGGCCAAAACAAATTTCCACATGCTTCCGTGATTAGGAGAAGAGCTGAGGACCTACTCTTTTATAAGAGTACTGGATAATGAATGTGTGTACAAAAAGTATGTATAAATGCATATGTATAAATACTGTTATTCTATTTAAATCTATTTAGAATCCACAATTTCTCAATGAATAAATAAATATTCATTTAAAGATAAGGATGAGTATCCTTAAGGAGTAAAATTATATAACAATCAGTGCTGCAGTAAAAGGCTTTAGCTCCAAGAAAAAGGTTGCTTCAAGTCTTATTTTACAAGATTTCACTCCTTTTACCATGTAGCATAGACATATTTTTGGTCAACATGTAAACACATGTTAATACAGGAGTATGCTTTTATTTTATTCTGTTAATTTCCATCAGTTCCATAGTTGGTGAACCATGCTGCAGGCGTGTATTTTATGTGATGGTTACAGGCAGAGTCACATCTGATTTCATTGCTTCATATTCAGAGCTAGGAGATGTCTAAAAAGTCCATATGCTCTGGCATTTGTCAAAAAAGGCATGTCTCCATGGTAGATATTACAACCAGCATAGGTGTGAGGACTGGCTTGGATGCCGGTATAGTGGTGCCAGCAGTGAGCTCTGCCAGGGTTAATATGCACAGCTATTCAGCACATTCAAATGACTGTGCTACTACTTTTACCTGATTTTGTTCACAGCCTGTCGGGTGTCACTATTTAGTAAGGGTTTGGCCCTTTAAGGATATCTTTTATTTTTTACTATCTGATGTTTGAAACTGATTATTGGCTCATTAAAAAAATAAAAATGCAGTGTCTCTAGTTGGAATGAAAATCTTCAAACCACAAGCAAATGAAACTTTGCAAAAGCTTGTTCTGTAAGCAATTAACATGCATTGATGTTTTTGAAATGAGCATGGCTTTCCAGGCTTCTAGTCCATTTGGCTCTGTAGCAACCCTTCAGGAAACTGGGGAGCAAAATGCAGGAGCAAGAGGTAGGTGAGGTAGGTAATCCCAGAGTCAGGAAGCTGAAGCTCTCAGACATAATAGTGAGAACAAGACTCAGTTATGAGAGACTGATATCTTACATGTGAGAGCCAGTAACCTGCTAGGGAAAACATCATAATTCCTTTATTATGGGGGCTCCCGAGTCAGTAGGGGCAAAATTCCCTCTAAAACATTTGATCAGGTTTTCTGAACAGATTGGGACTCACTGTTTAGATTTGAGTCTATGACTGCAGGCCTTTCATTTGAGTATTTCTCAGTATACTTGTCTGAGTGTATTGAAAATGTTTGATGCTTTGTGAAAGGAACAGATATTAATTTCCAGGCTTAAACACCCACTCTGAGAAGGATTTTGTAGTGTATGACAAGGTCAGCATTAGAGTTTAGTGCATCCTTTAAAAAGGCTTTCTTTGTGAAGCGAATCGATAAAAGTCTTTCCAAGATACGCGGATGTAAGTTACTGTGTGTGTATATTTAAATCAAGATCTACACCCTGAATGTGGCCAATGTTTAAAGGCATAATTCTCTGTCTGCAGATGGGACTCTATTAGAAACCACATAGCATTTCAGAAATTTGGTTCATTATGAGTACTTATTTCAGGAAGGATGAGCAGTCAGTCTCAAACTCCTTTTAAACTAAGTTGTGAGTTTCCGTTTGTTGGACAGTCTTCAGAAATTCATTAACTTATGTTAATTATCCTTTCTAAACAGGGAGAAGAGCAGTGAGAAGCTACAATTCAGAAGTAATGCAACGTATAACCCCTTGTGACTTGTGTGAAAGTGACTGCAGCCTTTGCCACCAATCTGGTTCTCCAGCCTTGCTTCAGCACTCTTCCTTGGCTTCCTTGTTCTGTGTGCTGTTTGTCCTTCATGTAAACTTGCTGTGCAGTTGGGTACTCTAAGAAGAAACAGATTGTTTCACATCTAACATTTCCATAAATTAGCCAAAGAAAATTTTATGTTCAGATACCAGCCCATCTTCAGTGATTAGTGACCTAACTCCTGCTGTGTTCAGGGAGAGCAGGGCTGGCCCATATGGTAAATTTCTGGCTGTGCCAGAAAATTTCTTTAAGCGTCTGCTGGAAAAAACTTTCCAAGTGTTAGTTTCATACTGAAGTTATTTTCTGAAGAAGCACAGTTACCAAGAAAGCAGTCTGAGAAAATGCAAACCTTGCTCCATGTTCCTGCTCCCTTTTACCTTAGCGTTTTTGCATATTTTTTTAGGGGTGTATGTTAGTTTACAGTGCTTTTCTGAAAAACTGTCTCCTCTTCCTTTACGATGTTGGTAAGCAGAGTGCTGGGAGCTTGCATTGTTCTGTTCTGCAGACATGACACTTAACACTAATACCAAGTTTCTCTGTGCTCTCATGGGGAATAATATGAAAAATAAAAGAAGCTTGCTTCAGAGCAGATTCAAGAGCCAAAAAATGCTGCATTTACAAACTGCTGAACACTCCAGAAAATTGTCAGTCTTTTTTTTAATCATTGCAAAGAAGCCAGGTGGATTTTTTGCCAATTCATAAGTTAATCATGTTTGAAAATAATGCCTCCGGATGTTTTCATGGATTTTACTCTGGAAGTCTTTACTGTAAATTCATTGAAGATGGAATATAAGTTTGAGACAGTTTGAGACATTTTTTTTTTTTTTTTTTTTTTCCCCAGGGTTATTCAGAAACAAACCTAATTCTCTTTCCATGTGAGAATATTGGTGACCCCTAGTATATTTATGGTCAGTGAGATGACAGTTTTAAGATTTTTTTTCTAGAAATGTCACTCTGGGAGATCATTTAGGTCTTGCATTTTGCCTTATCATCTTGTTAACAACTTAAGTGCCATAACTCTTCAAGAGCTGTTCATTGTTCTTTGTGACATATCAACTCAGTGCCATCTGTAGGTGCAAGTCCTGGTTTTGTTGGCAGGGAGGCTTTTAGTAGCTGTGGGCTCCACATACATCCTGTGTTCAGCAAAACACATAATTCACTCATTTAAGTGAATCCTCGTATGTTTAAGTGCCTTGCTAGAGTGGGAGGGAGGAAGAGGGATGATGAGGTCTTCCTGGAGCAGCAGACATTTACAGCCCAACTGGCTGTTTGCACGTGGGGAAAATTAAATGTCTGTATGAACGTGGAAAAGTATAAGCTTGGGAGCTCTTCCCTCTTGCACCAGCATCTTTCTAAGTGAACCTCTTCACTGTTGAGCAGCCCACATATCCTTCTTGAACACTGCTTGTGGTATTTAATGCTTACTTCTTTTTGATAAGGAAGCTGATAACATTCTGACTTATTAAAATGAAATTAATTGTTGTTATGCTGACTAACAGAAATTTTAAGGCTATTGATTCCCTTTTGTACCTTTTTGAGACGGAATGTGTATATGTACACATTGAATCACACGTCAGTCACTTTCCTTGAGCAATTTCTAATTTTTATTCATTTTTTGCTACTGCTTAAAATGTATATTTTTGTATTTTATGCTTATGTGTATTTTTGTTCAGAAAAGGAAATTAGTTCATGGTAGCATGGAAAGAGGGCAGAATTTCTTGAACTGGGTGCTTTTTTAATATGAGATACTGGTTTTTAACTACAAAACTAGTTTAGGTGGAATTATTTGTTTTACTTTACCTGTATTTAGAATTTACAATATTTTTCAGAAACTTGGGATTCTGTTCAGTCTCTCTGGCAGAGCTGAGGCCTAATTCTTTGTAGCCAATTAATGCTTTTCACTTGTCTTTGGTGCACATTGGATCTAGCCCTTTGAGTGGTTGTTTAGTGCCTTAACATGAGTTCCCATGCTGCTGTGACCCACACGAAATGATATTGTATGTATTGAAATCCAAAGCACTACTTAGTCAATAGGCTGCAGAATATGACCCTCTGTAAGTCATGCCCTTGGTTATAGGGGTCCAAAGCTAATAGATACCAAGATGCAAAAATGAAATGTATCCTTGTGTCTCAAATCCTTTACTCATAGATGGGAGCATAGACTGAATGGTGCCAAGTGTAGTTTACCGAAAAACATTCACACTCTAAACTGGGATTGTTTTGCTGTGGATTTTATTTCTTGATGAGCTATAAAAGCAGATCTTTTGCCTTTGGGGACAGCAGCCTTGACATGTCATTTGCCTCCATTTGCTGTCATTTCAAGAACATGAAGCTCATATACTTTCAGCTCTACTATATGTAGAGTTTTAAAGAGGGACATTCATGTCTGATTAATGTTATGATAGAGGTTTATTTTCTACTGGAGACGTAGTAGAGATAACCCACTCCTTTGCAGTAGATAGTAGGAATAAATTCATAGTTTTATTTTGCAGGCGGTCCCAGTTTCCCAAATACCCTGTGGAGAAATGGACTCAAACTGCTCAGCCTAATTTCAGACAGAGCAGCTTTTATTAGTATTCCCTTACATTTGTTTTTGAGACAAACAACACATGTTTTTAAATGGCTCTTGGCTGCCTTGCCTACCCTACTAAGAAGCATCAGTCATAATGCACCATGTCACGGAAATTGTCAGTCAGTGAACAAACATCCTTTTTTATTTTGTTTTCTCTACTGTAGTATATCACTACAGACATCCAAATGCCTCTGTTCTTAAGTTATTTTAAAGGTACCATGTACAGCATATGACTTTAGACAAATGTTTACATCAGGTGGCCTTAACTTCCCAACGCTGTTGCCTTGAAAGATGCCTTCAGTCACTTTGTAGCAATGACTATTGCCTTGAATGAGTTGCAGAGGATTTTGTATTGTGTAGTGTGTATTGGAAGTGAAAGGATCAGAGTAAAAGTAATAACGTGTTGCACAGTGACTCTTTTGTTTTCCTCATTGTTGTGTAGGAACCTGTTCACAAATGTTCAGCATATGTATTTATTCTGTTACTCTATAAAGCAAGTGCTTGATGTTAGAGGGACAATGCTCCCACTGAAGTTACTGGTAAATCCTTTAGCAAAAAAAACTTTAGGAAATCTTTGAACAAGGTCTTTAAGAAGCTTTATAGTGGTGCTAAAAGCAGTCAGGAAAAGGTATTTTGTGCTGGAGTCTTCCTTTTGCATTGCATGAAAATTCTTGTGTGGTTGCTCTTTGAAGTCCAAGTATTCTTTGGTACTTCGTGTCCTTTTCAGCTTCATGCTATCAACAGATAGTCTGTGCAGGTCCATTAACATCTTATTAAATCACTGAGAAATAATCATTTATTTCGGACTGGCTTTAAAACAAAACCTTAATTATTTTTAAAGGTTTATAAAGATTTTTAAATCTTCGCACTCCACGTTCTGCCTTCACTGTCACCCATGATCTCAGCTGAGTTTTCTCTACAGATTTCTTTATGCATCGTCTAGAAACCTGTGCAGAATGCTGCTGTACATAACAGGAAGTGCTCATGCTGTGATGAGTGCTGCCTAAAATGGGTTTACAGCACCTTAGAGTTTGCAGTTTTGCATGCTGGGCCAGCTCAATGTCTGTTTTGGTTCCTGGCATGGCACCTTCATGCCCCTATTTACTTCAAAAGCAAGAGCTTGCTGGCTTGTGCACATCAGTGGCATATGATAAAAGAGAAAATTGGCTGGACTGGTACAGAAAAAATTGAAGAGCCAAAGTCCATTGCCTCTCTTTTGGCTTGAAAGTCACTTTTGAAAATCAGACCTGGGATTCTAAAATTGTTTTTAGTAAGTTTTCAGAATAATATCCTAGCAATGTTTCTCCAAATGTGTTCAAGTTGGTGTGAATCTTGACAGTACTTGGTTCAAGCAGATTTATGTTAAAGCATATGTATATACATGTCCATTATACCGGCTCCAATGTACTACAGTGTGCAATGTATGTGCAATTAAAAGCATACAGGATTTTCAAGAAGTGCCCAGTAATGTTGTATGATGTTCTGTTTTTTTAGGAAAAGATTATATTTGGAAAGCAACTGGTGCCTAATGGAATCATTTCGATATCTCAAACACTAACCAAAGAGAACAAAATCACCCACTTTATTCTTTTTTTTTTTTTTTTTTTGTAATGGTCAATATTTTTCTGTTTTCTGTTATAGCCTTTCTTTTTCTCCCATAAATTTGTATGCAGTGAACCAGCTTTATCTGTTTAGTGCTCCAAATATCTAGGAGACTTTAAATTTTATCACTAGTAATTTATAGATAAAACTATAACAGCAATTTTGTGATCAGGCCTTTTGAGTTTTTATTAGATTCCCCTTCCCCCGTGTCAAAATAAATTTGACTTCACTATTGTTTCTTATTCAATTTATTATATTTTTGTGTGCCACTTGAAAATATCATTGCACTAATGCTATTTTACGCAATAAAGTCTGACATTGTGCTGTATTGGATCAACCCAGTGTTTATTTTTCCTAGTGGGTAGCTCTTTCTTTTTAGATGTGTATGAATGGCGTTTGTATATGGGCTGCATTTGAGTCTCCAGAACTCCAGTGCTAAGATTTCTCATTAGTTTCATACAATGCATTTTATTTCTGTATTTTGTAGTGGTTACCCTAAAGCTTCATAAGCTTTGCTTGAATCTTAAGGTGTTATATTTAATTTTTTTTTGGTGATTTTTAATATTGTTAGTTTGGGCGGGATACTAATATAAGGAAGACATAAAAATGCTGGCTCATATAAGCAGATATAATGAACCATACATTAGCTAGGTATTACATCTCTAGTTTTTTCATGAAAAGCCTTAAGCAATTTGAACTAAACTTCTTGTCTGCCTTGAGATGGTCAGAAATGCACTTAGAACTAGAGTAGGATCATCATACATACATGTATTTTCACTTTTGATCAAATCTTAAATGGTAGGAAAAGAGTGCTTTCATGAGCTGTTTTGATCAAATGACAGTGAACTAACATGTTGGCTGTGCAAATTGCTTCTTTTAAAATAATTGAACAAATATTATGGAATTAGACCGATTCACAGGATCTTGAAAAATTGTCATTGATTAATTTTTATTCAAATAAAGTTTGCAATAGCTATTTTAAAATTTTATTAAAGATGAATTTTAGTATTAATATCTAGTGTTTCCTTCTTTAATGATTCAGTCACCTGTAGGAGATGGCAGTTTCTGTACTGTGTATGACTGCCCATCCTCAGCACTTCTTACACACTGCCTCACCTGTATTTTAATGCTTCTAAGTTGAAGTGCTGCAGTGATGATTTCCATGGTCAGGCCTTGGAACATGACCTTGCAGATCATTGTTTGGGACTTTTCAGGCTGAGGCACTGTGTTATCATAACATGTTTTATTCAACATGGAGTCATCGTGACACTTCAATTATTTCTCAGTGGTCTTGGTAATCTGGAGAGGTCACAGTTGACTGGAAGCTGGCAAATGTCCCAGTTTGCAAGAATAGGAGAAAAAAAAGACCCTGGTAATTAAAGGCCTGTCAGTGCCTCACTTCACTGCCTGCAAAAATTGTGGAGACTGCCAACAGCATCCTGGGCTGCATCAACAGAGGAGTGACCAGCAGGTCGAGGGAGGGGATAATCCCCATCTGCTCTTGTGAGGCCCCACCTGGAGTGCTGCATCCAGGTCTGGGCCTCCCGGCACAAGATAGATGTGGGGCTGTTATAGCAAGTCCAGAGGAGGACAATGAATATGATGAGAGGGCTGGAGTACTTCTACGAAGAAAGGCTGAGAGAGCTGGGGTTGTTCAGCTTGGAGAAGAGAAACCCTTGAGTCCTTTTCACCATGTTTTCTTCCCCTTTTCATGTTTTATGTTTTCATAAAGTACTTGGATGCAGAACTTGAAGGTATACTAAGTTTGCGGATGACATTAAATTGTTTACTCCACAATGGGTAGAGAGTTCTTGCAGGGAGATCTTGACAAGTTAGAGGGCTGGGCAATCACCCACCACATGAAATTTAACAAGAGCAAGTGTTGGATTCTGCACCGGGGATGTAGCAACCCTGGATATGCATGTATGTAATGGCTGGGAGACAAGAGGCTAGAGAACAGCCCTTCGGAAAGGGGCCTGGGGGTTTTGGTTGATGGCAAATTAGAATTTAAGTCAGCAATGTACTCTGGCAACAAGAAGGGCCAACAGTACCCTGTAGTGCATCAAGCACAGCATTGCGAGCTGGTTGGGGGAAGGGGTTATCCTGCTCTGCTGGTGTGGCCTCACCTTGAGTACTGCATGCAGTTTTGGGTGTCACAATATAAAGACATAAAAACTACTAGAGCGTGTCCAGAAGAGGGCTACAAATGTGGTGAAAGGTATAAATGGCAAGACATACGAGAAGCGGCTGAGGTCCCTTGGTTTGTTCAGAGCAGAGCAGGCTGAGGGGAGGCCTCATGGCGGCCTGCAGCTCCCTCACGAGGGGAGCGGAGGGGCAGGCGCTGAGCTCTGCTCTCTGGGGACAGCGACAGGACCCGAGGGGATGGCATGGAGCTGGGACAGGGGAGGGTCAGGCTGGGGGTTTGGGAAAGGTTCTGCATCCTGGGTGTGATCGGGCACTGGGACAGGCTCCCCTAGGACAATGCTGATGGCACCAAGCCTACTGAGTTCAAGAAGTGTTTGGACAACACTCTCAGACATATGGTCTGATTTTGGGTGGTCCCATGCAGAGCCAGGAGTTGGACTCGATGATCCTTGTGGGTCCCTTCCAACTCAGGATATTCTATGATTCTGTGATTCTAAGTTAGTGGAAGCTTGTCATTAATTTCAGCAGAAATAGTATACATAACATGATGTGATGAACTCTATTCTGGCAGGCCTCTTGTGCTCATGGAGAACCTCGGGGACTCTATTCTTTCCTGTAACAGGAGCAATCCTTTCAGGTACAGAGCTAAAGGCTGCTTGGGGGCTGAAGTGGCAGTTAAAAGAGCTCCAAGAAGTCTTTATGCCAAAAGACTTCATAAAATACTAATTGAATTAATGTTCAGATTATTTTTCACATGAATTGCTATTTTAGCTGTCATTCTTGATGCTTTAGAAGTTTAGTGTCCATAACTCTTCGTTTTCGTTATTCTCCTCATAATTTTCTCACTGTTCCTTCAGCTTGCCCTTGGAAGAGCTTCAGGATCCATTTCAGCTTCTAGTTCAGGTTCTGCTTAGCCTTGCTCATCTCTTTTACCCCAACTTCTGTCTTGCACATGAGCTCAGCAACCCTTCCTCTCTTGAAGTCTCACAAATCTACTTTTTCCTTCAGAGCTGTTGTTGCCTGTCAAGACTAAAATCCTTTTCAGTCTCATTTATGGATGAATAGCTGCAGTCCAGCTGGAGAACAGTCACTAGTGATGTACCTCAGGGGTCAATACTGGGGCAAGTACTTTTTAACTTCTTAACTAATGACCTGGATGATGAGATTGAGTGCACCTTCACCAAGGCTGCAGATGACAGAAAACTTGGAGTAGTGTTTGCTAGACCAGATGGGTGTGCTGCAATCCAGAGGACCTGAAAAAGCTGAAGAAACAACATGTGCAGAGGGACCTTATGAAGTTCAACAAAGGAAAAGTGCCAAGTCCTGCCATATGGGAGGAATAACCCCAGCACCAGCACAGGTTGGGGGCCAATGGGCTTGAAACTCGCTTGGCAGAAAAAGTTCTTGTTCTCGTTCTGTCCCAGCTTGTCTTGGTGGGCAACTTTAACATAAGCCAATAATTTACCCTTGCAGCAAAGAAGACCAATGATGTCCTGGGCTGTGTGAGAAAGACCGTTGCCAGCAGCTCAAGGGACGTGATCCTTGTCCTCTTCTCACCACTGGTGAGATGCATCTGGAATGCTGGGTCCAGTTCTGTGGACTGACTGGGGATTGGGATAGACAGTCTCCTGAAGTCCCTTCCAACCTCAGTCATTCTTTGAAAAGACTACTGAATTTGGTAAAGCACTCCACTATATATATATATATATTTTTTCTGTGTGACTGAGGATCTTATCACAATCCTGGATGTCACATAGGTCTCTAACCTGTGCATTGCATTTGTGTTGGGATTCTGTAGGTTCCTACACACTGTTATTTTAACTTTCTGCAATCTTGTTCTCAAATGTCTAAGACTGTCTTTTCTATCTGTCTTCATAGCTGTATCTTTTCTTCTCTCATTAATAACATTTTAAACTGGTCTTAACAAATAGAGCATATACCTTGTATATTCATCTACAATACCATCACATATAATTTCCCTAGTTCTTCACTTACAGCATCAGCCCTCTTTCTGCATCCCATTCATCTCCTTTCACTGCATCACATACATGGTGCTCAGCATCTCTTACTCCCACCCGAGAGTAGATGCATGACTTATCTCCACCTTGTTGATCAAACCCTATTAGTATGATGACTCATGCCTTTGATAGCCTCCTGCTGCTTTCTAACTTTTCAAGCAAGTGCCATGCTTTACATGCTTTCATATGTTCTTATTAAGCTGTATTCCTGCTTTCCTGCTGTGGTGAGTTGACATCTGCCAGAAACGAAGCCACTCAGTCACTCCCTATATCAAAAGGGATGGGGAAGAGAATAGGGATGGCAAATTATTTTGATAGAATCTGAAATACCCTGGTTGTAAAGATCAAGAATCCACTGAATTAATATTACTGTATTAACTTTGGAGAAAAATTAAGTTTTATCATTTGCTTTTTTCACCTAGAGAACTCCGTACAGTTCCCAGACCTTGCAGAAAATACACATATTTCCAGATGGCAGCAGATGATAAAAGATATGGAGTGTTCAGTCTTGTTCCTTGCTTTTTCCTCCCATATGTGTAACTGCTTTAAGAGCTGCAGGTTTGTGGGTTTATGTGTTTTGCCCAATATGAGAAGATAATAAAGTAATAAAAATACTCTGCTTAATCTTATTGCCATGTGTTTTAGTTGTGTGTTCTTATCCTTAACTCATAACTTATGCTGATGTTTCTTCCCACAGTGGAAGATGCTTTCATGGTTTTTCTGTTTTCTAAAAATATTTTCCCTCAGACTAAAGAGAACATTTGTATTTACAATATTTTTCTAGAATTTCAGTGCCAAATGTCTGCCATTTGTGCTTGTTCCTTTCCTGCCTCCTTTCCCCTCCATTACAGGACTGAGGGGTGGTAATCTTTAATGGCAAGGAGAACTGCAGCAGACAGTGACTGTTGAATGTAGGTAATGTACGTTTTCTAATGCTATAAAATGATGGATGCTGTTTGCAGGCTTTGCTTGCTCTGCAAATGATCCTTTTCTTGTTTTCCCTTTGATTCTTTTCATTTTGAGTTTACTCCTCATCAGTAGCATTCTGCTACCATTCCAGTAAACACAGTTGTGAGTGGGGACAGGACTGTGTGCTTGGCAGGCTAAATGAGGAGACAAATCTTCCTGTACCATCTAAGTAAATGACGGAAGGAGATAGTCTTCCTAGAAGGGTTAGTCAGAGTATCTACATCATGTCCTGTTTGGATCATGCTCCCAAAAGCTTTATTTATTTACTTATTTAATACTTCTGCTACTTGTAGCCCGAGAAGATCAGCATCTTAGTGAAAGTGTCTTAGTCATTAGGCTCGAGTTAGTGAGAGAGATGAGATGTACCTGTAAAGGGAAGAAAGGCTCAGATAAGGAGAAGTTAATACCTCATGCATCAGAGTGTAAGCTAGCTTGAACTGTAAGAGATGAGGAATAAATTTGGTACACGGTAGACTATTATGCATCTAGACTTTCATACCTTTCTTTGGAAGCATCCTCTACAGGTTTCACTAATGGGGCTGGATGTGTTTCTGCTGTTATTCACTACAAAGCAAACCCTACACCCTTCTGATGCATAGACATCCAGATGAAAGTGGAACTTGCTTATCATGCTCTTCTGGGCTTTGAAAGCTTTAAAAAAAGTGACAGTGGAGGAAGTATTATGAAGGCCTGGGAGGGCTTTTGAAACCCCAGAGGGAAAGTTATATTAAGTCAAGTTTCACAGAGTCCTGCTTGAAAATCTAGAAAGCAGCCTTTTTATATTCATAAGCATCAATAGCCTAGGAGAGACTACTAGCACTCCAGAAGGTAGCATTCAAGCTGACCTAGACAAAAGGCAGAAATCCTACCTAAAAACCAAGATAAGAATAGAGATCTGTCCTCAGGAAAGATGGAATTCAGCTGCACAGATCCAGACAGGGGAATGACTAAGGAGGTAGACATTCAACAGAAGAAAAGCCAGGATGCAAAGGGATCATCTACTGAAAATAGGCCAAGCTATTGTGTTTGACAGCATTTGTCAAGCTATTGCACAAGAAGCAAACATGCTGAGTGGTGTCAACAGGAGTGTTGTCTGCAAAGCCATGCTTTCTGCAGCCAGAGTGGCTGCCCCTGCCTGGGCACAGTGCTCTGGTAACAAGGGGATACTCATGAGAAAGGCAGACTGGTCAGGGACCTTGTAGATGAAAGGGTTAAAGAAAGCAGTGGTTTAACCTCCAACAGAGACAGTGGTGGTTAATAGGAAAAGTTTTCAAATATGGGGAAAGCTGCTGGAAAGAAGTCGTGCTTCATTCCCACTGTAATAGTAAAAGTAGTAAGGAGATTTAAATGGCAACAGGGAGCATTTAGTGTGGATGTTGACAAAAAAGATTCAAAGTATCTTGAAGACTTAAGTTTTTGAAAATAGCTTGTAGGCTCAAAAACAATATAACAGGGACCAAAAATATGAAATCTAACAGTTGTAGCTGAACAACTGAGAGAATTCAAAGCCTGATAAAGCGGCTAGGTACAAATGACCTAGAAACACATAGTGAACCAGGAGAATATCAAAGACGTATGTGAGACGATGTGGGGATTCACAAAGGAGCTGTTGTAAATCCTGCCTGGGGCATGGGCATGGTTTCTCCATGTCCCTGACACAATTATTTATGTGGGTTCAGAAACCTATTGCTGGCTCTACTTCCATTAAGGCCATAACAAGCAGTTGAGTAAACAGTTGCAGAGTAGAACAGGCTTATTTAGATACAAAACTTGCTTTGTGTTTATATTCCTACTAGTAATTTACATTTTAGTTTTTGCTTTGTATTTTATGTACTGTTTGTTGCATTTGGAATCCCTTTTTATTTTCTTCATTTGCCTCCAATTTAAGTCTTTGATGAAATCCATACAGCTGATTCCTTTCAAGCTAACTACAAGCATTGCTTTGTAGTTTTATGTTATATATTTTATGTAGTTTTATGCACTATTGTCTGCCATAATATCTCAGCTGATATATGAAAAGATTAATACACCTAGAAGTGTATCTTCTGGGCCGACACTTTTATTATGGCCATTGAGAATGCAATAAAACTGATTCACTATTCGTGAGAGCATGTAAGAAAAGGGGAACCCGCTGAGTTTATTACAATGCATTTCATTATTAGAAGAAATTCATACGCTGTTACAGTTCCAGATGGCTTAAAATTTGCAGGGTGGCAGATACCTGCAAGCTGATTTTGTAGCCTGATTGGAGGCATCTGCTGGTGTGGTCTCCATTCCAAGCCAGTTGTATGGAAATTTGAATTTTGGTTCTATCAATAACTGTTTCATTTCAAAATATTTTTGTATTAAATATAAATAATAGACGAGATTGTGTAAGTGTAGCATGAAATGACATTTAATATACATTTTGGGTGTGAATCAAAGCATTAGATTTAACATTTTTGGTTTCAGTATTGATATTACCTCTAAATAAGGCAAACTGGAAAGAAGAAGCATATAGACTACAAATGAATTCCTAAAAAGGTGGCTTTGGTGAAGGCTGCAAAATAAAATGTAGAAGCAACCAGAGTACATTGGACTGAACATTGGGAAACCTGAGTTTAAGTGTAAACATTGTGGTGAACATACCAAGCAGTCCTGAAGGTGTCAGGCAGATGCATAAGTAAGTGGATCAGCAGTGTTGACTTCTTGTTTTTTTTTCCAACCCATGGGCACCTTTAAAATGTCTGCTGTCACCTGCAGGGGAATGAAACTTGGTGATGCTGGCATTCAGACCTCAGTATCCTGCTCCCTTTGCTGTGGTAGCACATATTTCTCTGACACTAGCAGGGTGTTCATGTCTTGAAATGAGACTTTAGGCACTGCTATTTAGGCAAGAAAGTATTTTAATATGGCTGGAGAGAGGAAAGAGAAATCGTATTCTTAATAAAGAAGAATGAAATGATATAAGAAGAAGAGTCCCTTGATCTGACTCATAACAGCCCCCTACCCTTCTCTGGCCACACTCCTGGCTCACATTGATGGACTGTGCTGAATGACATTTTAAGTAAGCAGATAGACATTTCTTTATTCTTTATTTTTCATTTTTTTTAACATATGATAAATGTGTTTTAAATTGCTGGATCAAGGGGCAGGGATAGTAATATATGCACATGTGGAAATAATGTACTGAGAAAGCTCTGTGGTTTCATATGGAGGAAAAAGATAGCAGCCAATTCTAGCTCAGTGGGCAAGTAATTATCCAGCAATCTCTGTACATAGCATTCTAAGTTCAGTGCAAGAACATGCATCAGTAAGGTGCCATATGATTTTTCCTTTATAATCTGAAGTTTGATTTCAGGAATGACCTACGCATCATCACCACAGGGATAATTTAGAGACGAATGAGTTTGCTGAATGTTAAAATTAATGTCTTGTTCCTGTGCATGATCATCAGGTTAGATGTTCACAGACAGCTTAGGGCTGTTGTTTATCCCTACTTGGTTCTAATTGCATTTTATCTCCACTCAGAATAATAAAAATATGACAATTTTTATCTTTAACATTAAATAATATTAAGACACTTGTAAGGCATAAGCTTGCCACTGTTCCATATTCCGCTTGCTCCATTTAAAATGGGATGTTACGGTTTTGGAATTCCTTCCCCTGCTCCATCCACCATGTTTCCAATACACAGACCAACCACAGTCTAAAAGATTTTTATTATAAAATCAAGGAGAAGAAAACCAAAAAAATGGTGTGAATTCTTCATGAGGAAGCACAGTGCATGGTCTCAAAATAGTACTTCTCACTGAAGAAGTATGAGACCATTAACGGTGCAATATAAAGAAAACAAAGCCTAATGTTACCTATCCATCTGTTTCCTGATGTCTATTTTTTTCATTCTTTTTTTTTTTTCCCCACTTATAATGACTTTATTCCTCTACCCTTGCAATAAGTAGGACTATGATAATGCTGTGCCATCCCTGCTTCATCTTTTGTCTGTCACCCAAATGCTTTCAGCTTTCTTTTTTGCATTTGGCAGCATCAGTGAGGTGTAAATTTCCTAGCAACACTGAGTGATGTGATTCAGCCTTAAAAAAAAATCATACATTATATTCTCTGTATTCATTTTGAGTATATATTTGTTTATCTTCTCTGGATTCATTTTTAGTATATATTTGTTGAAGATCGGAAGTCAAGAACTACATGGATGTAAATGATCAGCTTGATATTTTCCTTATCTTCCTGAACTGCTCACCTTGCCTGGTGCAAATCACTTCCCTCCACCTGCTTTCTACTTTTCTACACAGGGCATTGCAATCTGCTAATGTCTACCTCCCTCGTGGTGTGAATGCAAATAAAGTTTAAACTGCTTGATACTTCATTCAGGCATTGACATGGGGCAGGTTTATCTTATTAAGAGCAATATGGCAAACTACTAGTGGCTGAGATCTCACAGTGCCCAGCTGCAGTTAGTCCCAGTTCTCAGGTGGGTACCGTTTCCTACATCCTTGAAAGAGTAAGGCTTTGAGGAAAGTGAGGGTTTTACAATGGGTGTGTTGAGTCCCTTTACTCAGTGTAAAGATGGGGCAGAACTGGTTGCAATAACAATCTAGATGGAGAAAAGGATGAGCGGGGTTACAAATTGCTCCTATATCACATGAGCAAGATGATCATGTATAGGAGAAAGGAATAACAGCATGGGAGAACTGGAAGGATGAGGAAGTAAAATGACTTTCACAAGATAAAGTGTATATGCTCTCTCAAACTCAAAAAGATACAAAAACCTCTAGATTAGCAGCCTTCTGACAGCTGGTGGGACAGGTCTGGCTTGCAGGAGGTTTGTGGTGGCCCTTTTCCCCAGAGGCAGTGGAAAACAAGTTGTGTGAACTGCAAACAAAGCCAAATGCCACCTTGTGCTCCCCAAGCAGTGCGGGGTGACAAGAAGAGGGGCTAGATCAATGTGTAGGTCAGTACTGACTCCGTGCTGCTGGCAGCAAAGCCGCCTCTTCAAGCTGACGTGGCACGACCTGTTTTACAGGTTGGAAAACATATTCCATGTATTCAAGATGCATTTAATTGGCCTGAACGTGAATGTCTTGCTCTGCATCACGTGCAGTCTACGTGCAATGTGGATCACTCCGTGAAGGATGTCAAGGAACAGGACATATGAGCATAAACAAGCCCAGCAAGAGTCAACAAAGTCAAGCTGCAGTGGAAAAAGGCAAACAACAGACTCTGATGTATAAACAAGAGTACATCTTGGGAGAAGCATGACACCCTTCCACTTCTTAGCTACTGGGAACGCCATGGCCTCGTTTTGTTTAGGTCTATAAGAGGAAATCAGTGGTCTGGCTGGTGAGCTCCCAGGGCAGACAACAAGGACTGTCTGGAACATGGGGAGGTTAAATGAATTAGGGTTGCTTGGAGCCCTTGGAGGCAGGGCTGTGGGATAAGATGTTTCTCGATCAACTATGTCTAACTATGTCAAGAACTCTTGAAGAGTTGAGGGGAATGATGTTTGTGCTGTTGTCATGAGAGGTAAGATTAGAAGCAGACAAGTCAACTGCAGCAAATAAGGTTCAGTGTAAATGTCAGGGAGAACATCCCAAACAGGACAGACCGTGGGACAGGCTGCTGTGGGATGCAACATGTCTGAAAAACTGCTTGGAAATCATGGGAGTTACAATGAGGTTATGTGGTGTAAGTGAGAATTGAGCCTCTGATTCCCTCCATAAGTCAATGCTGGTCCTAAAAATCATAGCAGGACCACTGTGACAACAGACTTCTGCTTTACAAAAGTACTCACAGAATTTGCAGGATGATATGGTTGTTTTTGGAAAATGCCTCATTGGAAAGTATAGGATCAGACTTCCTATGAGAAAGGGCATCAGATACAACGATCTGAACTTCTGAGTTTTTCAGTGTGCACCTACACCTGGTAGATGTGAGCAGGCACCCTAACTGCAGATCTAAGCATAGAGGAGGTACCATTTTCTCAGGTTGCTCCTATGGTGAAGCCAAATCATATAATAGGTTTTATATGTTCCAAAGCTCATTATCATTAAAAGGTTTAAATGATGTCTTTGTGACTGTGCTGCTTACAGCTGTGCTGTTGGACTACCTCATGCAGATTCAGCTTTACAGAGTACGAGCAAGCTAACCAGGGAGTGTTTTCATTAGTAGCTACAACTCTGTGCCAAGCTTTGTCTTTCATATCATATTTCTGCTGAGCTTTCCTGCTTCTCCACCATTTTCTTCCCCAAGGATATAATCAGAGGTTACAAAACCAGAAAAATGATACTGAATGTGCAGCAGGCACATAATAATGCACAGAGAAAGCAAGACTGTGATAACCGAGATAACCAGGACACTTTTGATTTCTAGTTATGTGTTTCTATGAAAGCAGAGCTCATTTTTGCTTGTCCAAACAGATGTTGAACAAATGAACTATTTATCACTGAGTAAATTGTTTGCTGAAGGCGAGCTGTTAGGCAGAAGTACAGCTCTACACCCAGTACCTTTACAATCTAGCTATAGATTCAGCTGGTATCGTCCCAATACCTCCTATACTTGCTGTACTTACAGCTTTGTCATGTTTTGACTGCTATACCTGGCTCTACAAGGGCATTGGGAGTGCAGGACTAGGAGAGTGCACAACACCCCAAGAGATTGTGCTGAAGATTAAACTTTGATGGGGCCAACTGCAACAGTCTACTGAAGAGCATCCAACCATAACACCTCCCAAACAGGTGTCTACTTAATCTATAATCTAGGTAAGGGACACTCGCTGCAGGCTGTGACTGTTACCAGTGATAGCTGACAACTGTTGGCCTGATTATTTGGAACAGAAACACTCACTGTTCTTTGGGAAGCTGACATAGTTGCAAGATGGAAGTTGATGACATGGATAATAAATAGGGGATTTCTGTAGTCCTTGGTAAGAAGACTTGTTACCTCCACACAGGCATCTCGGAGAGAGAAAGAGCAAGGATATATGAATGTCTCCACATCTTTAAACTTTCAGCTCTTGAAATTTTTTTGGCTCTGCTCCATCTCTTCAAATAACCCATTAACAGTTACAGAAGGAGGTCTATTTAGGATGTTCAGAAACACCGCATGCTGCTAGTCACTGCTTTAAGTGACTGTGAGAATGACAGAGACTATACCTGGTACTCCACGTGTTTGTTGAGCAGAAATACAACCCAGCCTTACCTGCAGGATTACATGGAAACAGTGGTAAGTGTAGGGAGAGTTACCAGTTTTGCATACCCACATCTGTATGTCTTGAATGAAAGCACAGCAGTTTGTTATTTTGTGTTCTACAGCTTGCAGCTGCGTGTATAAACACTTTACATTTGAAATCCTCCCAGATCTGTGCGGGTGATGTGAAATCCCCAACGATGTAGGTCATATATCCTGGCAGGGGTTCAACTCAGCATCTCCAAATGAGTGTTGATGAGGTATGCAGACTCATCAGATGCAGTCTGTATTTCCATTCTTCTGGGGTGCAGATGCCCATGAAAGAAGACACGGTGCTGGGCCAGAGCAAGTACTAGAACTGCTGCCCTTGAGCCATTTTAGCTTTACCATCTGGGAAACAATCGATTGCATCCATTTAAAAAAAAAAAAAAAAAAGTCCTGCATTATTAGTTTCTTATTTATTTATTTATTTATTTACTCCTTGGCAAAAACAGTGATTTTAAAAATTACCAAAAACTGGTGCATGCCATGCTGTGCTTAGAGCCAGGTGTGGAATTTTCCCTGGGGGCCACTGATGGCTTTTGGCTGAGGCACCTTCCCAATGTGAGGATGCAATGCTCAGCTGCCAACTGCACATACTTTGACTAGTTAGGCCATCTTCAAGCACTTATGAGGAATACTTTAGAATCAGAAATGGAGATGAATTTCCATTCTTGCTTTCTGAAAATCCCAGAGTCCCAGCGAGCTGTAAATAATCTGTTCCTTTCAAAATGCACTCACTGCCGTCTGGTGAGCTAATTGTGATTGTAAGAGCTTACTGGTAGGTTCAAACTGGAAAAAACATTACCAATAGTCAAAATGAAAAAAAATCTGCAGATACAGTATGGATGTAACTTGGGTAATGCCTAGAGAGCCTGGCAGGTCTGAGAACCAGATTACACTTTTTTTTTTTTTTTAAATCATCTTTTTCCTTGTGCCAAAAAACAAGAGTGTAACTCTAGTCCTACTCTTCAGCAAGCTGTATTGGACTTTATCTGTTTTTATTAGAGTGGTCAGTTTTTGTGCAAGTCTTTCCATACGTAAAATTAAGTGCAGAAAATAAAGGAGGTAGAAAGATCAAATGACTGTGCTGTTACATTATTTTTTCTTTTATTACTTCCAGCAGAGTATATAAAGCCTATGTACTATCATGTTTTATGAGGGAGGCAGATACTCAAATGGAAGAGGTTCATATATAATTTGTGATCGAAAATCCCACTTTTTTAGTTTTCTTGGGAAATGCCACTAGTTTAGAGAAAACTCACATTCAGTCACAATTCGTTTTCACTGATGGTTCCCAAACAGAGTTCCTATTGCAGAGTCCCAAAGCCACAGGAATGTATCAAGTTTCCTTTCAAGCTTCCAGATGATCTACAAGCATTTCAGTAAGCCCTGGGTAGACTCCTGATACAAAAGTAGATAAATTAAATCCCGTTATAAATGAAAGAACTTGCAGTCCCATACCCAAAGATCTTTTTAATGGGATTTTATTTAAATATAATTATAGAAAGAATTTATTGCTTTTATAAAAGTTTATCAGGTAAAGCAATACAGATACACTTGCTAAAAGGTTTTGCAAACAAAGATTTTTGGAAGTTCAAAAAGCAGTTTAGTCCCCAGCTGCCATGAGCAGCAAAGTCCCATTTTGAAAAATCTCCTGTAACTGATTGTAACTGATGCACTGATTTTCTAAACAGATTTTCTGAAACTAGATTCTGCTTCACATCAACCCTCTAGCCAGCCTCTCAGGTGCTAAACTAATGGGATATGGTATGCAGCTTCAGCTGAGTGTAATGTAACTGAAAACTTGTCAACTGAAAATGTTCTGGTTAGATCATTAAACTGCTTCATGTTGTGTTTTCCTTGGAGTACATGAAACTTCACGCATACACACACAATATCCAATTTTAAATGGTTTAGTGGAGAAGCAGCTGTCAATTCAGCATGCTCAGGTAAGTCAGGACTTGGTGTACACTGTACCACTACTGCTAAATGGGACAACTGCAGTGTCCTTCTCAGTGGCCACAGCTCATCTGTGCCAGGCATTATACAAACATGGAGCAAAAAGTTCCTACTACAGAAGGCTCACATGAAACAAGGAGGGCACAAAAAGGTGCAGAGAGATGAAGGAACATAAGAAAACAGTGAAACAACAGCAAAGCAGCAGGAACATGAATCTCAATTCATAGCATGTGTCTGTTAGAGTCCAGGTGTAGATGAGAACATGGGACCAGGTGTATCTCTTTGTATCTCTTTAATGCTTCCAAATATTAACAGGCATTAACTTACTATAACTGTGTATTAAAATTAGGGTTATGCTACTTTGCATGATTTGTACATTAAAGACAAATAAAGATCATTAAGATTGCTTTGAGTAGGACCCTTAGTATCATAATGTGTTTTAAGGTTCAGAGGAAGAACGATGATGACTTGAGTCAGATAGAAACTTTAGAATAATTGAAAATTTGAGGGTGACAGATTGCTACTTGGTTAAAAATATGAAAAAAATAATAAAAAACAACAAACAACCAAAAAAACCCCACAAAACAAACAAACAAACAAAAAAACAAAAACAAAAAACAAACACACACACACACAAAAACCCAGCCTTTCTTTGTTTTTATTACTCCCCCATGTAATTAGCTATTCTGGAAATATCATTAAAATGGCTTAAAAAGAAATGTTAGCCATAAGAGAAGTTTAATCATTGCATTCAATTTTCTCTGTGGAAAATCATAGGTTTTTAATGTAATTGAATGTAAGAGTTCTGCAGATGTAATTGTTGTGCCTTTTAAAAGAAAAAATTAAATAGATGTGGCACTCTCCTAATTAGCTCATCTTCCTCTTGCACACCGACTCACCTCTGTGTACAGAACTGGTGAGTGAAAAAATCACACAAGAAAATGAGAAATGAAAGAAATTTAAAATAATAATAATAATAATAAATCTGTCTTCATTTTATGTTCAGCAAAATACTGTGTTTATAAATAGAATGGCTGACCACTGTATTCTGGCACTGCCTTGCCATGCAGAAGGTAATTCAGAAACTGAGGAGGTCCAGAAGAACGATGAGGGTGGTGAGATTATATAGAGAGGATTCCAGACCTAGCAACTTTGGAAAATTTGAATCAAACTTGAACTTCATTAAACTTTCTGAGTTTCTTTCCTGAATTTTGGAAATATCAATGCTGTACAATTTCTCCCACGGCTTAATGCTTTATTTTTTGCAGCCATGGGGAGAGATGCTAAATCAGTTTGATTCAGAGTTAGCTCTAGAGAGCAACTTCATCTCAGGCACAGATGCTGCTGAGTACTGTAATAAAGCCAACAGTTTTGCGCCTCTGAGAGACTGACCTCATTGCAAAGGCTTAAGATGCAAGGCATTTTAAGTGCTGGGAAAATCATTGTCAGCCAACTGTATTGGGAAATATTTGTGTCTGAGTGAAGGGTAGCACACATTCTTGTGTAGATGAAGAAAGATGTATGTTCATCTGGCTGTACTTCAGAGCACTGTATGTACTTCTCTGTATCTAGTATATGATATGTACAAATGTCTGGAACTGGCAGATACTATTTTTTGTTAAACATTTGGTGCTACCTACAATCATTTCATGTTTTATCACAAACCCGGGGATGTAATAGAAAGTCTGATAAAAGCTGGACATCTGTTTGCAAGAGTCAAATTTTGAAACAACAGGAAAACAAACAAGAAGTAGATGCAAGCTTCCTGATGTAAATACTCAGAAGACGTTTTACCTGCTAAACTGAGGCAGAAGCACAAGGGTCTTCTGAGAGCCCAGTTTTGAGGGCTCAAGATGGCTCAAGTTGCTAATTTGGCCCAAGGTTTGTTATTGTGTATTGGGATAAAAGAAGGAATATTGATCATCTTGGTGTAATTCCAGAAGATTCCTGCAGAAATTTATTAGAATTTCCTGTTTTTCTCTTTCTCTTCCTTTCAATTTTGATGCTGAATGTGAACTTTCAAACCAAAATATTCTTGAAAGATTTCTATTCTGAGAATGTTTCACGAAAAGTGTATTACATACCTTTGCAGTGTCATCATCCATTTATGGCAATGATTTCATTCTGTAAAAATTGTAATTCACTCTAAAGTTAGGGAAAATACCATAAAACATTGCTGGAATTGCAGAAAAAAATGCTAAGTCTAACTCACCTACCAGAAGCTTGAGCATTTCAGTAAGTTGACATTCAAATTTGATTAACATATTCCGGATTCACTGAATTGTGATAGTTTTCCTCAAATGATCTTCCTGACTTCATTTAATAAAATTAAATTCAAGAATTATTTAATCTTTGATGTTTCAGAGACTTGATGGGAGGTGGGTGGGACACTTGCATTTCTCCAAACTCTTTTGTTAATATTGGAAAAAATAATATTTGAAGTTTTTGTCACTGTATAGTGTAGGGCAGTCCAGTTATGGTAGTGTCTATTGCTTAAAAACCTCAAAGAAATCAAATGCAAGAGTGTATCAAAGTCATAAGAAGACTGGAGAATGTGGCATTAAAATTCAAACACAGCTTTGGATTCTAATGAGAAGCAATATTAAGATAGTTGCTTCAGAAGAAAAAGCTTCTGAAAAACAAACAAACAAATAAAAAACAAACAAAAAAAACTCCCAAGGAGAAACAGCTGTTTTTGACCTACTATGTGTTTATCAGTTCATGACATTCCATTTTCATGGCCCCAAACTCATAAAACAATGAATAATATCTTTAATACTAACACATTAAAGCATTTTTTTCAATAGGCAACTCCAGTTAGACTACTGATGAACTGTATGTTAGACATTGGTTTCAATTCCTTTGTTGTATCAACACCACATAATACCATGATCTGCTTTCCCAAGAGTGCGAATGAGGTAGTGTTAAATTAGTTTGTAGCCCAAGTTAGTTGCCAGTCCCTGAACAACAAAATGTTTCCATTCATGTTAGGAATCATATGGATCACATTTCAGGAAAAAACCCTATGGATTAAGCTAAAGAATTAGAGCTCCAAACTGTATTTCTTTGGGCAAAGAAGATTTTCTCACCAATTCCTGCAATATGAACATACTTAATATGTGCTGAAACTGTGCTTGGCACTGTGTATACTGTCTTGTAAAACAGTCCCTCCCTTCAGCTGTCTATAGACTGAAAAACAGACCAGGAAAAGACTAATTATTGAGAAAGCAGACAGCAAAAGAAATTCAAATACATTAGAAAAAACTTAGCTGCAAGTCTTGAAATGAATGACAAGTACTTCATTTCAAGAGTTTCTATATCTATTGAGTCATTACATAGAACTGAAAAAGTGAGTTTGTAGACTGGTGTTATGGCATTTCTTTCTTCCTTTCTGAACTCATCTGAAGTCTCAACCCTCACCTTGAAAAAGCGTCTTTACCTCAGAAGATATTGAATGACTGCGCGTATTATTTTTTTTCTCAAATTTTTAAAGAATGCCTGGCAATAAAACTTGTTTAACACATTTAGTGGTCCCAGGGAGCCAAGTATCAGACCTCCTGCCTTTGCCATTCAATGTGAAGAATGATGTGTTCTCCAGATGACAGTAGATCAAATTGTCATGGTACTTAGAGATTCACCCAGAGGTGCTGAGCAGCCTTAAATCCCAGGCATATCAAAGGAGTTTAGGAGCACTCAGGAACTTTGGAGGCTTCTAGATGTGTCACTGGCATAGTGCATGCTTGGACTGATGAGCTCTGTTCACAGGCTTAGTTCTGTTCTGGGGCAGTAAGACCTGACATCTAGCTCATGAATCATAGCTTTTCCTTGTCTCCTGGGCAAAGTGCTGACATTTAAAATTCCAGAACAATAAAAAACTTGGTCTTTTAGTAAAATAAAATAAAAATTAGTGTTTTCAGCTTGCAGGGTCAACGATGTGTTCTTCACTGAATTGGTCATGTTCCAATGCAACCTGAGGCTGCCAGGAGAAAACACTGGCCTGGAAGTCTGTTAAGGAACCAAAAGGGGTGACTTTTTTGTCTCCCTCATTGCCCTTAATTGATTAAGTGTTGGTAGACATACCTTGAAATATTTTCAAAACTGAAAGTTCACAAAGTCTGCATTGTGAGCCAGAGGGTGGGTGACAGTATTTTGGCCTACCACCTATCCCCATGAAAATCTCATACAGATCAAGTTAAGTAGCCTAAACTGCAGGAGAGCAGTCCTCCTCTGCATGTCACCATAATGAAGCTGCTACTGCTATCTAACCTGGACTAACCTCTAGAAAACATGGATGTAAGTAAGGTAGAAGGAACAGAATACCTAATTTATTTTCTGTGGAAATAACAAAATTTAGGAGATTGGAACAGACCCTGAGGTGAGAACCTACTACATACACAGTGGTACACAGTTTTATGAAACCTACAAGCCCTCTGATGGAAAGTTCATGGCTATCGGTGCTTCTGAGCCTCAATTCTATGAGCAGTCAATAAGGAGTAAGTAGCTTGGAGTTGTTTCACATCAGTTAAGCATGATTGAGTGAGTTCTTTAATACTTTATGATGCTTCATGACATTAGTTATATCGATTTCTTTGTGAAAGCCAAACACTTCCTGAAACCAGTTGGGTAGTATGGTAGCAGTTCAATTGATTTTCTTCTTCTAGTAGTTGATTTCTTTGGTTTTTAACCCTTCTTCATCTTACATTCCGATACTACACTTAAATTAGAAATTTTATCCCGAAATTATGGTAGTGGTAGTCTGTGACGTGGCTTAAACATGAATCAACTATTTTTTGAAATAATTTTATTCAGAAAAATGTGAATATGCTTTAAAAGGAAGATAACTTTTTTATTATTACAAAGAAAATTGCAAGCAATTTCAGTTATTTATGCTATAAAATTTTTAAAGACACTTGAAATTATTTTAGAAATTGAAATTATTTTAGAAATGTTCATGGGACATAGATCTTACTATTTCCTGATGATCTTTTTATAAAAACAAAGCATTCCATCTATCTTTTTCCAGTAATTCCCATCACAGAATTGGAGTGTTTTGTGAGTGTGTGTGTTCAGCTACGGATAAGATTTTTTTATATTTGACTAAATACTTTTAGAATATAACTATAAAATAAGATTTGTCTGCTTGAAAAATTAGAACGGGTCATGCTACTTGTTATTATAAGAAGGATACAAAACTATTAGAGAGTGTCCAAAGGAGGGCTACGAAGATTGTGAAGGGTTTGGAGAGCAAGACCTGAGTAGCAGCTGAGGTCCCTTGGTTTGCTCAGCCCAGAGCAGAGCAGGCTGAGGGGAGGCCTCATGGCGGCCTGCAGCTCCCTCACGAGGGGAGCGGAGGGGCAGGCGCTGAGCTCTGCTCTCTGGGGACAGCAACACGACCCGAGGGAACGGCATGGAGCTGGGACAGGGGAGGGTCAGGCTGGGGGTTAGGGAAAGGGTCTGCACCCAGAGGGTGCTCAGGCACTGGGACAGGCTCCCTAGGGCAGTGGTCACAGCACTGAGCCTGGTAGAGTTCAAGAGGCATTTACACAATGTTCTCAGACATATGGTCTGATTATTGGGTGGTCCTGTGAAGAGCCAGGAGTTGGACTTGATGATTCTTGCGGGTCCCTTCCAACTCTGGATATTCTATGATTTTTTCCTTATAGACATTTTCCCACCCAGATCTTTGCCTACTCAACAGCTGTTCTCTGCCAGGCTTTTCTGTATCTTGTCCCACCATGTAGCAGCTTCCTCTTGGGGTTGCCCTGAGGACTCCTGTGCAGATTTCCTTCTCCTTTTCCTCTGCCTAATTTTTATTGCCTTCAGTGTTGAGGCTTCTGCTTCCTAATCTCTATAACCATCTAGAAATTACCTCTGCTAGGAAATTATTTTTTTCCTTAAAGGAATGTGTTCTTAAAAATAAAACTAAACTTTCAGGGTAGACTCAAGAAATGAGTAATATTTTGGCACATCACCAGAGGTTCATATTCTCTCCTTCTCTTCTTTCTGTTCAGTTCCATTAGGTAGATTTTCAACTCACTTTAAAACATAATTGGAAATCATGTCTTTGTTTGCCTTTTTCACTCCCCCCCCCAAACAAACTAACAAAAAACAAAACAACAACGAAAAAACACCAACAATTAATCTTGCTACTCTGGAAATATGAAGTACTCCAAACAAATTATTATGGGTAACCAGTGCTTTGACCATTGCCCTTATTTTCACTATGTTCTCTCAGCCATAGCTTTTGACTTCCTCAGTTTATGCCACCTGTGGTAAAGACAACAGAATCCTTGCATTATGCAGTAGACACCTGAAATAATCCTGCGTTTTCCTTCCCTTCTTCTATGTACAGCAACTGAGCTCAGTTTATCCTATTCATATTTAAAGGTTTTGGAAACTATAGACAATAAAGTTATTTTTCCATTGTCTGGCTGTTTTTCGTTGTTTTTGTTTGTTTGTTTGTTTTTTCTCTCTCCCCCTCCCTTTTCTTAAGAAAAGGACCAAATGGTTACCACACTGTCACCAACATCTGCTGCTCAGTTGCTTAATCACCAACTTGAAAAGCCTCCTGGATGCTTCTCTTTCCCAGCGCTTGCTTGTCAGCTATACATAGCTTTTTTTTTTTTCTCCAAGCTAATCAGCTTGGAGAACCCATGAGGATGACAAGTGTTAGTCCATTTCCAAGGAAGAAATAATAAGAACAATTAAACCTTCTCACCTGGTGGCTTCCGGGGCAGTTGAAGTCACAAAGGAGACTTCTAGGCAGGTTTCTAGCCCTGCTGAACCTGCAGCTTCGGCTGCTCTTGGTTGGAGGGAGGAGGAGGTGACAGCCTGGTGCACATCTGGCTGGGGAGGGGCACATGGAGCTTTGTGTCAGTGTGAAGGCTCACTGAGATCCTGCTGAGGCCAAGAAAATGCTGGTGACACAGCTGCAGAGGAGGATTTCCAGATCATGACCTGAGGCCTGAATTAACCCAGGCAGATGCATCAGATGACCCCATCTGGTTGTTGATTAGTGCCCTCCAAGAACAGTCTGGGAGTCTGCTTTATTTGCCCTCCTTTAGTCTCTGTTGGAAAATTCCTCTGCATCCACATTGTTCTGCTTATTAGAAACCTTCTCCTAACATATAGCCTAAAATTATCATTCATGCTTGCAGACTGGAACACTAATGTGTTGTTGGGCTGCAAAAAACAGCCAGAAGAGACACTTCCCAAGAAGAGGTTATCACTAACTGAACTGTGTGTTTCACTAGCTTTTAAAATGCATCTTGTGTGCTCATTTTTTTCTAAACAGTTAAATAACGCTGTCTGTTGTGACCACTTTTCTTCTTTTGATATGCAACCCAAAGTGAATCTTCTCAGATGCCACTTTATCCCATCTCTTTATCTCAATACTATCACTGGATGAACGAATTTCAATGCACTTTCTGTGGGACAGCTACTTTTGGGGCCATGGGAGCATGCTGACTACTGAAAGTGTCTCAGAGACAAAGACACACGTGTAACACAGAATCACAGAATCACAGAATTTTCTAGGTTGGAAGAGACCTCCAAGATCATCGAGTCCAACCTCTGACCTAAAACTAACAGTCCCCACTAAACCATATCCCTAAGCTCTACATCTAAACGTCTTTTGAAGACTTCCAGGGATGGTGACTCCACCACCTCCCTGGGCAGCCCGTTCCAATGCCTCACAACCCTTTCAGTAAAGAAATTCTTCCTAACATCTAACCTAAAACTCCCCTGGCGTAACTTCAGCCCATTCCCCCTCGTCCTGTCACCAGGCACATGGGAGAACAGGCCAACCCCCACCTCGCTACAGCCTCCTTTAATGTACTTATACAGAGCAATAAGGTCACCCCTGAGCCTCCTCTTCTCTAGGCTGAACAAGCCCAGCTCCTTCAGCCGCTCCTCGTAGGACTTGCTCTCCAGGCCCCTCACCAGCTTCGTCGCCCTTCTTTGGACCCGCTCAAGCACCTCGATGTCCTTCTTGTAGCGAGGGGCCCAAAACTGAACACAGTACTCGAGGTGCGGCCTCACCAGAGCCGAGTACAGGGGGAGAGACTCTATCAGTTGCATTTTAGGTTTAGAGAAAACTGGGGTAATAAGTGAGCTGCAGCATAGTTCAGATAGCTTGGAGAGATTCAGTGAGCCTACCTGAATTATGATTGTCTCATTTGTTGCCATGCTGGTGGAGGTATAAGCAATGAAGGCAGTTTGATAGGAACCCCATGGAATTAAAAGGAAGGGCTTTTTCCACAAGGATCCTTCAGCAGTGTCATTCCCCACTGTAGTCCAGGATGAGTGAGGAGGAACTTCAGGGCAGTCAGTGTGTCCTGCAACTGTTAAAAAGGATCCGAAGTAAGTTGTCCTGTTTGCTCTTCACCTGTTGTGCGTGCCTTTCTGTTTGACTCATTTTCCTTTTCCTCAGTCTGATGTAATTTTTACAGATGAGACATAAATGGAAAGATTCCAGCAGAACTCTAGTAGCTTTTTCCATTGACATAATGCTTTATGCTTTTAGAACTGTTTCAAGTAAATATGATAGTTAATAGAGATAGTCAACAAATTAGTAACATAAGGCACTTTTGGAGGATGAGCAAAGACCACCCAGCATATCACATATTTCTTCTACACACATATATTCCCTGCCTTATTCTAGCCAGTTGCTACACAAACAGCTCTAATATTACAGTCCTGTTTTATCAATTATGTCTAGATTTGCCACAATCATAATTAAAAAGCGTACTATATGCTTGACCAAAGAATCACGGAGATCCCAGAAAGAATAGAAAAGAGGGCTCCTAGTAGCTGATTATTATTTCTATTTCTTCCATGACCACTTGTCATACCTGACGTATTTTTCTAACCAGTTCTTAAAAGTTTCACATTAGCCATTGTGCTTCTTCAGTCTCATATCTAAAGCAACATCAAAATTAAATAACCAATCCTTACCACTCATATTCCCTAACAGATAGAGTTCTTATTCCTTGAGATTCCCATTCTGTGCCCCTCTTGAAACCAATGAAGGGATGACAGTTCAAACTGGGGATAGGTTTTAACGTTCCTGGGTAAAAATATCTCATTCCTGGGTAAAAATATCTCTGGAATGTTTAATTCCACAAATTCTGCTGGCACAAATGAGAGCTGCAAATTCTTACCTGGGCATTAAGCATCATTGAAATGTATTTTTTTTTTTTCTTTATAACTGCAATAGCAGCCACAGAAGAAACCTTTCTTTTCAAAAGTCTTGAGAATCTACTCCTCCTTTTCTTTCATGCATGACTTTTCATTTATGTAGATGCTCATAAAACATAGCCCTTCCAATGCTCTGGCACCTTTGGCAGACTTTGAAGTATAGAAAGACGATCATTTTGCATTTCCTTGAGCTTAGCCGCAAAACACAGCAAGACCAGAGGGAAGGAAATGAGTTCAACCCTCTGCCATCCGCAGGGCTTATGTCCCTCTGTCGCCCACCCACCTCCTCACAGGAGGGGAACATGATTCCCTCTCAGAGACAAATGACTGCATGTGGCTCCGGGTGAAAATAATTTCCAAGACATTGAGCCCTAATAAAGAATTTCTAGCTCTGCCTCTGCTCTTAGGACAGTGAGGCTCAGCAGCAGCACATTGCTAAGACAGCCTGGTGGGCTGCCTTGGGGAAAGGAGGACGTCTCTTAGGGAAGATCTGACTTTCTGAGACTGGTTTTAAAAACTGGGCCTGACAGACAGCCTGTTGGCAGTGCAAATCCACAGAGAGCCCACATTTGGTGTGTTAGTGGAGGGAAATGCCTTTTCAGAAGTGGGGGGCTGAGCTGATTAGCTGCAGTCTCCAAACAGATCTTAACTACAGCCCTGTGTCAGCACAGCTCAGTCACCTAATCTCCAGCTGATGCAGGCTCAAGAGATGGTTGCAAAATTCATGTCCAAAAGAAATGGGCACAATCTTTCAGCAATCCAGTAAGTGGAAAAAAAGCAACCTTTGCTATAGTGCTTGCTAATCTTTGTCTGGGAGCTGGGATGCTAACCAGACACCCCGATTACAAAACCAAACAGGAAAGGCCAGCGCACACCTGTCAGGAAACGAGCAGAAAGCCTGGCTCTTCCCATTGCTGGATGCCACCAGCCAGTACTGCCCGACTGGAGCCAGCTCTGCTGTGACCCAAAATGCCACATAATGCAACTGACAGCTTTGGGCAAGCTGAGACAGCAAATATAACAGTCTGTGCTAGGGTATTGTTCTCTCAACATCCCGCTACCCTCAGTGCTTCAGCCTGGAGGCCTTCAGAGTTGTGGATATTCCACACACCTGAAACTAATGATGAAAAGACAACATCTAAGGCCCTTTTATGAGAATCCCACCTTCATCAAGAGGACAGTGCAGTGGGAGGGGAGTAGGGGAGTTAAATGGTTTTCCTTTCTCCCATATCTGCAGAGGAGTAGAGATGAGGAGCAGAGGTAAAAGGAACAAATGAGTGACCCCTTGTTCCTTCTTAAGAAAGAAATATTTAGGCTCCTATCTTCAGAGATCTGGGTTATGATTCCTGTGTGGATGGATAAGAATGGCAAAAATCAAGGCATAGTACCAGAGGAGATGGAAAAGGAACAGAAGGCCCTGTCCTGGAAGCACTGGTGAGATTTGGTGTTTTCCCACTCAGTGCTGTTTGTTTTTTTTTTGTTTGTTTTTGATGCTCCTGTGCTGAGGTATCTAGCTTGCATCACGCATTGTGTAGTGATGTCTAGTACCTAGACCTGGTGAGACGCAGAGCATCCAAGACCCTTTCTGGACTTGGTCTTAAAATGTATCAAGTTCATGTCTGATGCGTAAGGGTACACTGCCTTCATTGGGACCCACTGCCATCTGCAGTCCATGCCATCAATAAGAAATAAATGCTAGGCTGGTTCCAGTCAATAGAACCCACAGCCCAGGCCATTCTCAGTCCTCCGAGTGACAGGTCTGCCTTCCAGCAGGGCTGGCAGATGTGAGTTCTGGGCTCTCCTTGTCTTTGTCACTCAGGGTGCAACTCAAAATGATAGCTGAGCTTGGTGAAGCCCCCTGAGGCTGGGTCTAAGCCTGCTGCTGCCTTCAGAGCCCACGGGGCTGGAGCTGGCTGTTCCACAACCACGTGCCAGGGGCTGGTGCTGGCCTGTGTCCCTCCAAGCTTCATCCTCTGGAATATTGGCCCAGGGAAGGGCTGTGCAGAAGATGAAGCACATCTGCTTAGCCTGCATTTTTAATCAGGAGGGATTGTTTTCCATGGTGAGGGCTGTGTGTGTGCAGGCAAAGAAGATGTCCGTCTGGGTTGGAAGAAGTAGGCGCCTGATTTCACAGCTTGGATGCGTATATATATATATATATTTTTTTTTTTTCTTTTTTTCTTTTTTAAATCAGTATTTAGGTGCACTTCAAGCAAAAAAAAAAAAAAAAAAAAACAAATCCTGTAAATTTTTTTTTTCTGCTTTTTGTTTTTTATAAATATTTCCAGACAGGGACCCTATCTGTAGCATTTTACAGTTAGGGAGGATGGAGCAACAGTTCAAAAACTGGCATTATGTTCTCTTGATTTCCCATCTATTCCCATGGGGATTTAGAGAGGAACTGCACCAGACACAGCATTTGGCAGATTTTGGTCATTATTTCTATTTCCTTCTGTTTTTCTTTCTGTTTGATCCTGATGAGGCCGGTGTTGAGGAATTTGCCACCAGTGAAAGGGTTGCTGAGCTTTCAGGGAGGATGAGACCATGAATGTTTTGTGTTTCTCCTGGATAAGAAAGGCAAACAGCATCCACAGTAGCCTTATTTAACCTATGCACTACCCCTCAGACAGCCTGAAATCAGGCCTGCCGAGATGGCAAAACAGTGCTGCTCTGAGTCTGCAAAAATAATTAGGATATTCCGCTGCTGCAGGGACTGGGTCCAAGCGAAGACAATCTGCCTTTGAACGCAATCAAACATGAGCTTCTGCTCCAGAGGCTGGGGGGGAATGCCAGGAGGACAATTTGAGTGCTGGTGGGATGTCTGGTGACCCCGGGGCCAGGCAACGTGCCAGGCTGCACTGACCCACTCAGTCACCACCACCGCCTCCGTCCCTGAAAATGCCAGGGCATTTTGAGGTTTCTCACTGGGACTTTTGGTTTTCTAGTATTTAAAACATGCCTAGACTGTTATCTTGGCTGCTGTTACCGATGTTAATAACATTTTCTAAGGAATATAATCATTTACCTTGAATTATTACAACAAATTAGCAATGGGAAAATGGTAATGTTCCAGTATCATCATATTTGTTTATTGTTTAAAACACATTAGGACAGATCCTGTCAGTTTCTTTCTTGGGTTGAAGAAAAGAAAGTTTACAAATACTGTGGCTGAGCAGCTGCTAGACCTCTTGTCAGTATCTGTCCAAGCTTGGATCTAACAGCTTTTCACTGTCAAGGTGAAATTCTCAGCTGCAACAGTGCTGGAAATTTGCTCCTCGTTCATTTTTTCCTCTAGGTCCAGGAATGAAATAACATTATAAAAAATGCATCTAAACAAGCCTGGAAAAATATTTGCTGTAGTACAGAAAGAAGGAGACAAGAACGTTTGCAAACCACAACAATTTCTGTGCATATGTAATCAAATCATATTTGATTGGCAATGTGTATATTTCCTCCAGGCTCATTCCTCTACAGCAGTCGAAGTACCGCATCGTTACAGTATTATGCTTGTGTGCTTTTTTTCCTGAGACAGGTCTTGTTTGTTCTCTTCTCTAAATCAGGGAGCAGGGACTCTTACTCGTGATTTATTGTCCCAGCTACTCTTAAAAAATGCAGGCTTACAGTCAGATCACTTTGCTGAGTTAAATTATTGGTTGAGTAAATCTGAAGAATGAAAGAAACTTGAGTGAAAAATCTTACCAATATTTCAGTGTCCTATCTGAATAAAGCTCAGACTTTGTGAATAGCTGAGTCCATAGAGCACATATTTCACAACCCTGGCATTAAATATATTATTTCCTTGAAGCAGAGATTCTGATAAAGTAGAATCAATTGGATTGCTTATAACCACGTTAGGAGCCACCACCACAGCTGGGTATCATTGCCAGTTGCATTTCCATGGTATCTGAGGTATTTGCTACCTTGCCAGTCATTTAGAAATGAGAATTTTTACTTTGTTCTTCTGTCAAGCCCCAAGATATCTCACCAGCCCAGTAGATTGAGCTAAAAGGTATCTGGCAGTCAGCTACCTATAGTTCCCATTTTATTGCTGAGGATGGAGACAAGAAGGGCTTTCCTGCCATCCCTTGATGAATACTCTCCCATGGCTTGCAGACCTCCTGGCCCCTTACCTTGCTGCCCTGGTGACTCCTCTCTTGATCCCTCATGTTATAACACAGCAACATACTTGCAAGAAAACAACAAAACCCAAACCACTCCTGTTTGCAGATGTCAGGGAAGCCGGGCCAGCATCCAGCAGGCAATGACCAAGTGTTAACAAGCTTATAATTTGCAGAAGCCCTCTGATGTCTCTGAGAGGGAGGCCGGTGCTTCCCACCCCCACGCCCCACTGGGAGGGTTTCTGGATTAGTTTTTGGATTAGTCACATTGGAGGTGTCAGAAGAGCAGAACAAAGGGAAGAGCTGGCTTTGATTATGAAAGGATGGTGCCTAAAGACATCACTTGGAAAGAAACCCATCACCTTGAGAGGCAGAGAGCACCAGAGACTTTAATCTCCATGTGTTTCGCTTGGGCCACAATGCAGACATCACAGAGAGGGTTACTGCAGGAAGGGCCAGCTGCTGATAAATGAGCTTCATAGCAAGGGCTTCTTTCTGGGGATAAAGCTTGACCCTGTTCTAGTGCCTGGGCACTTGTGCCCTTGGCCCAAGACTAGAGGATATTAACCATGACTGGCTGTGGGTGTAAGCAACTTGTAGAATGGTGATTCCTCTGTACTCTCTTTTCCTGACTTGTCAGAGCAGCAAGGAGGATTTACACAGAACAACAATGGATGTTTCACAGGGATAGAAATCAGGGACGTGGCTGCTTGGAAAACTTCAGCATGAAACTGTAAAAAAGAAAATTAAAATTTCCTCTAAAGAAAAAAGAGGAAAAGTGCAGATTATGTTTCAGCCAGCAATGTCAAATGTTGGGGGGAATTGCTTCAAGAAGGCAAGTGATGAAAGAATTGTGGTTTTCTATGAAAAAGGAAAGAGAAAAATTTCCAAGAAAAAATTTTCCTAGTAAAAAATGTACTTTTCCATTAAAAATGAGGAAAAAGATTAGATCAGACAATTCCTCCCTAGTCTTGGTTAGGCCTAGTATTCCTGAGAGGACGTTATCCACTAGGTGTCAGTCTATTGCCATACAATAAAAACAAATGAACCAGAAAAGTCATCAGGAGTTTTTTCAGGATGAGAATATTTCCACTGAACTGTCTCCTGTTAAAAATGTTGCCAATAACTCCTTAATTTCTATAAAATTCCTCAGCTTTAGATTTCCAGAGTTTTTCAAAGTGATTGCAACACATTCCATGTACTATGCCAGCCAGATAGTTTTCCACTACCACATCTAACCCCCGACTGACCTTTGGTTCACCAGATCTTTAAAAAGTTTTAAGCATGTCTGAAGCATACAAGAAGGTTTTAGAAGCCCCTCCAGCCCCCCCAGTTCAGTTTACGTTCTTATTGCTTTTCTAGTGACAGAGGAACAAACCCTTATTTTATTGAGCTATGAGTGCACAGCAAAAATTTCTTTCTCAATATTTTATACAGCCAAAGTAAACATCTTTCTCTCTCAGAACTACCCATAAAGACAAATGGGTTGTATTCCATGAGGTATGGCATTTCAAAATTATCTATGATTCTCCTGCTCTCAGCAATCATTCTTTTTGCAGCACCTGCAGGTGTTGCAGGCAAATGCCAAAAATAAGTCATTGTAGATAATGCCTACTGAAAAGGGTGTTCTTCCCACTGCACTTGTGGCAAGTGCTGTGATGTTGTAAATTGCTTACATTGACTTTCATTCCTGGATTGACTTCTGTGGAATTTATGGCATTTATATCACAAGAAAATGTGGCCAATGATTTCTAAACTTTGTGGTCTGGGTGGTAGGCTATTTAAGCATATAATGCTGCTCATGCCTGCATCAGCATTGTTTGTGCCTGCTTCACTATTGCTTGTCTTCCGAGAAAAATTAGTAAGATTTACCTCTGACAGTAAATGCAATGGGAATAATTACTTAGACCCCAGCTCAGAACGGTACTCTCTTTCCTAACTGCAAAACCAAATTTTTTGGGAGACTTGTTCACATATTTCCCGTACTGAATTAGAAGCTGAATTTTCAAAAGATAAAAACTCTCTTCCACATGCATATATGGTACTAGCAACATGGACAGTTCAGATTTTCTGTGTTTGGCAAATCAACTTTTCTTAATAGCACACAGAAGAAACTGGCTAATATTTGAATTACAAAAACTGCTCGAACATCCAGGTTCAAGCCTTTTCTTGATGTCTTGATGCTCAGTTGAGACTCCTCCATGGACAGAAGAAATTTTTTGTGTTAAGAAATGTCATAAAATGTTTCTGGAAAGTCTTTTTTTTTTTTTTTTTTTTTTTTTAACAATTAATATGTACCCAATATTTGCAGCTGAGTTTCATAGGCTTGCATAACTCTAGCACTCTTTTATAATGGATTATGAAGAAAAGATTCTTCCCTTTGAATTTTCAAAAGTAACAATATGCTTATAAATTTGTGTTTGCAGACTGAACAAATCAAGAAAGAAATAAACAGACCAGTCCATCATAAAACTTCAAAGCCTCACCTTCCTTACAGAAAACATGATTGAAAAATGAGAAATGTACCTATTTGTATTAAATAACTATTTGTATTAAATATCTTCATGTTTGCTGGGTGGTGGACGTCAAGCTATGCTTCACACTAATGGTCTCTGAAGAGACCAAAGGACAGTTTTGGGTGGCTATTGGACTTATGTTGGTAATGAATAGAATGTATTTGATTACAAATATCGAAGCCTTATCTTCCCCCAACAGGTCTCTATGACTCAGCTGTAGAAATTAATCTTTTTGATTGCCAAGAGAAGTGGTTGGCATAACAAAGAGATGTAAAAACGTAGATAGTAAATTGAGTATCTTGGTGTTAACTGGAGTTCAGTGCCAAGAAAATTGTCAGTAACGTGTCCTAAGAAGCTGTACACACATAACTTGCTCAAAAGAAGCCTAAAAAAATGAGGAACAAAAGTCTGTGAGAAAGCACTAGCGAAATACATGTTCTGACTTACGAGCAATATTTCCAGCCACATTTGGCTTTCATTTACAAGTCGTGCTTTCCACATGGGGTCTGTCTCACAGGTGTAGTGTGTTCCAGACAGCAGAGATCAAACAAAATTGAATAAATCTGCCTATTGAGACTTAACATATGATGTATGCTGGAAGATATGAGACAACACCTTTGGTCCTCTGTAGTTATTCATATATTGGAACATACTGGTATTTAAAGAGGTTCACTGGAAAACAGTTGTTTAATTTGCTTTAACCTAACACCTACCTTCAAACCATTGGTGGCATTTTCCCTGCAATTGCTCCAGTTTATATGAGCTACGACCCCTCAGGTGGGGCTTTGTTTTTCAGCTTGTCCAGGGCCATTAGACTGGCTGTTGGTGACAGTAATTTCTCCCAGGCCTTTGGGAACACGCAATAAACAAGCAGTTAAAACAACAGGAGAGGCAACCCAACCCTGCTCCTTTCCTGCACTGTTTCACTCTTGCATGAGCCCTAGCTTAGAGGGTCAACAGAAACTCCTCTCACAAAATTGTCAAGTACCCTCTAGTACTGGGAAATTAATGGTGCTTTTGGCTTCAACGTTTGTTGAACATGCTGCAAAACCCTTTTTTAGCTAGCCAACGGGGTTAGACTTTGCTTGTGAAATCATCTGGGAGCAGACTTTCTCAATACAAATACTTTGAACTCTTCCATTGACAAAAAATGGATTGGCCAAATGCGTTCTTCTAAGTAACTTTCTTTTAGATTTGGCTTCGGGGCTAAGCAGTACCGAAAAGATTACTTCCAGAGGTGCTTGACAGACTAATGCTGCAAACGGCTCCTGTCCGAGGTTAGAGAAATCCCATGTACGTGTAAGCAGACACTGTGATACTGTGGGCAGTAAAGACAGAAAAGAGAGGCGGGGGAGTGGAGTGGAACACTTTATGCAAAAGCTGTAATGCTCTGCTACGATATTAATTACAAAACAACAACAACAAAAAAACAAAACAAAACAAAACAAAAAAAACAACCCTTTGAATCAATTTACTGACAAAAGGAAGTAAAAGTATCTGGATAGATATTTAAGAATGAAACAAGTTTATCTGCCAGTATGATCTGCCTTTAGATAGTTGGAAAGGAACATGAAAGGGTCTGACTAGCAGTAACCTTTTGTTGAAGTCAGGCTGAGAGGGAAAGCTATTGTGTCTGAACATCAAAGATATGTAAGAGATGCAAGACAAAGTAGAGATATTTTACAAACATTGTTCTTGCCTTAAGCAATATTTGGCAGACTAAATGAGATTCTTCTTGAAGATGTGAATTTAAGCTATCTTTCAGATCCAAAATATGGCCTGAAATGAGATTATATTACTGATTCCTCATATTAATTATATTCAATAAGGATATATTATCATTTGATAGTAGTCTGGTGCAACAAAGAGTTTGAGGATGAGTTTTCTGCTGCCAGGGCAATGTTTAGCAAGGTTGTTTTTTATGAACAATAACCCAGGAAACAGTATTCCTCCTGAGATTTTTCAGAATGGGAGACTGTGACACAAAATTCTAAGAATGTCACAAAAAAATAAATGAGTAGGTTTTCTTGGCAATCCTCTGTTGCTCTTATATGGGCCAAAATTCCTCATTATTGGCAGCCTCAGGGCAAACTGGTGCAAGTCAGGGTTGCTGGGACAGTGCAAGGAAGTTTCGATAATGACTACTTGCACTGTGTCAAGTTCTCATCATTGCTGATTCATTTCTCACTTTCCGAAATATTAAAGACAACATTTTTTCCTATTTGGATGGCAAAGTCTATTTGAGTTAATTAAATCAGAGGTGAACGGGACACCAAGTGATATCACAGACCGTGTCAGTTGTGTCTTTTATGCAGGGGACTTTCCCAGTACAGTCTGCTTGGAACATGGAAGAGAATTGAAAATGCTGGCGCTTCCCCCATCATTTTTGGCATGTGGGATGAGTAAGGCCCTTCCAAATGTGCCATCTTTGTCAGGACAGGTGTGGCAGCTGCTCGCAAGCCTGACTAGGTAGGTCAGAGAAAAGCAGCCTTAGGGTTCAGACAAACAACAAAATTGGTGGAGTTTGACAAGTTATTGCACGTCAGCTGAGCCACAATAATTCTGTGGGTGTGCTTGAAGCATGTCCCAGACCTAAGTTATTACAGTTCAGCTTAACCCTATTTCACTACAGGCTAAGATAACTGCAGCATCTGAATTAATACTTCTTCAGCACTTCAGAACAAGTTTGAAGTTATCTTCAATACTTTGCAGGAGGAGTTATAATACAAAGTCAATGGGAATTTTGCATTATGATTATAGCTATGATATCATATGGTTATGAAACATGCCTTCCACTGTTCAAGACTAAATAGTATGTCAAATTTCACCATCAGAATATTTCTACCTTAATTTGCCCAGAGAATTTAGCAACCCAGTTTTCACACCTAAGCAGTCCTCTCCAATTCTGCTTGGTGTAGTTGCTTTCCTCTCTCATACCTGCATATAACATTGCTTATCCAACCTTCAGATTTGATTATTTGAGGAAGGACAACAGCTGGTAAATAACTGAGATAAAGGTTTTTGTAGCAGGGATGTTATCTGATGCAAAGGTTTGTTTCACAAAGGCTATTAAGAAGGATGAGTTTGATTGCTTTGTACAAGGATAGCAAAGTATGATCCCTTTAAACTTAAATTTGCTCTGCTTTTGTTGGTTTATATTTAGTAACAGCTTTTTCTTGTCAGGTGCTTACATTTCAAAGTGACATTATTTAGTACATCTGATTGTATAAGAATTGAAAACTACATCACATAGGGAGATGCACAGTTTTGCAAAACTGAAATTTGATTTTCTTGCTGTTAAGGCACATAATGCAGTTATTTCAACCATCTGTGATCACATTTTTTTTTTTTTTTTCATATAGTTATTCATCAGCAAGCGGATAGCACTTGCTATGCTATGATAAGCCATTTTCATTAAGAATAGCAAAGTTAAAGTTTTAGGCTTTCATAGCATGACTTCATGAGAATCCAGTGAGGTCAAAACATAGTAAGCAGCTAGCTGATTCCCTGAGGTAACATTGATGGAGAGGAAATTGAACTGCCCACATGCATAAGACAGCTTTCCACAGATTTTCCATTAAATGTTCTGTCAATTTGCTGAAGTTTTCTTTACTTGTTGAAAGCAGCCAAACTAATGTTACAGCAAAGAAGAATTAGTTAGGGGTGAGAGAGTAATACCCTAGGAGTTTCCTTTGGATTTAGGAGTTTCTCCTTGACTTTTTTTTTCTTTTTTTTTTCTTTTTTTCCAATTTCCCAGCCAACCACGAGATAAACTGATACCTGCTTTAGTGCTATATGCAGTGAATGTCCTGCAATACCAAGAGATTTTATTATTACTACTGTTATTTTTTAAAATGCTGAAAAACTCTTCGGATGTTCTATCTTTTTGTTTTTAATCTGTATTCTAAATATTGCTGGAGGAATGAAGCTAGCTTAAGGGATGGTTGCTACTGGTGTAAATACAAAACATGAAAAAAAGAGTGAGAATGTGTAGGTATGTCTGAAAACACAGAAAGGAAACATTGGAATATGCACAGCAGTTATTTATAAAGTACACTTTAAACTGTAGTCACTTGGGGATGCTCTTGAGTTGTATTTCAGCTTTGGAACAGATAACTGGCAGAAGGGAATATATTACTTAATCGTTCTTCCAGTTTCACTCCTCTCTCAGCTGAATTCCGAGTTTCAGATAGTGTCCCATCATACATCTCTCCTGGGTCTCTCCTGCATAGACTCAGTGAACAAAGATAGACTCACTGTGAGTTCTTCTGTGCCAGAAATGATCAACTCTGGAGGTGGGATTCATCTCACTGTTTCCAGCCATCTAAAAATATCCACTGAAAATTAGATGGTCAGACTCTCTTCATTGTTGCTAGACAGAGGCCCTTTCAGAGAGTATTTTATCTCAACCAACTCTAAACTAGGTAGCCTTCTATACTTTGACCACTAGATGAGTATTTTATACTCAATTCACTTTTTTTTTTTTTTTTTTTTTTTTGTGCCCCTAAGTCCCTTTTCACTTTTCTGGCCATGTGGGCTAATCCAGCTCCATGTTGCATGTATGGTACAACAAAGCCAGGATCTACCGAAGATACTGGTAGAGAGGATATCTCCTCACCTGGAATTCTGTGTCCAGTTCTGGGCTCCCCAATACAAAAAAGACAGGGATTTTCTGGAAAGAGTTCAGCGGAGGGCCATAAAGATGATACGGGGCCTGGAGCCTCTTTCTTCTGAGGAAAGGCTGAGAGACCTGGGTCTGTTCAGCCTGGAGAAAAGAAGACTGAGAGGGGATTTTATCAAAGTTTATAAATACCTCAAGTGTGGGAGACAGAGGGATTTGGTGAACCTCTTTTCAGTGGTTTGTGGGGACAGGACAAGGGGCAATGGCCACGAAAATGGAGCACAGGAAGTTCTGCACCAACATGCGAAAGAACTTCTTCACTGTGAGGGTGACAGAGCACTGGAACAGGCTGCCCAGGGAGGTTGTGGAGTCTCCTTCTCTGGAGATATATAAGGCCCATCTGGACGCCTACCTGGGCAACCTCCTCTAGGGAACCTGCTTTGGCAGGGGGGTTGGACCCTATGATCTTTGGAGGTCCCTTCCAACCCCTACAATAATGTGATTCTGTGATCCTTTCAAAACAAGAATGAAGAATATGACCAAATGTTCAGAGATTTATGCAGTATCTCAGCTGTAACAGGAATCTAAGGAGCTAAGCCATATCTTGAAACTATGATAAAAAGGGCTCTGTCAGATCTGCCCTCAGGCTTCCAAGGCTTCACTTCACACTAGGCATCTGTGGCTGTTCCAAGTAAATACGTTTTCTGAAATTATAACTGCTAAGATCTGTTCCAACACATTGCTGCTCACCTGAAATGGTTAAAAATAAATTATTGTATTGATTAAAAAATCTAGTCATTTCTACCTAGCATGCAAGGTCAGGGAATCCAGTCACATTTTATTTTTCAGCATATAGACCCTCCTGTAGCACCTTTTTTTTTTTTTTTTTCAGATGTGTATGATCTTCAGTACCTTGATTTCTTTGGAAGCAAATATATTTGTAAAGAATAAACACTCACATGTGCTCTTTATGTTACATGTTTTAACAGTGTGTAACAGAGGAAGCTACCTTTGTGATGCCAGAAAATATGCCTTCAATAAATTGTGTTTATAAGAAAATAGCTACAAGTTACACAACTGATGATTTTGTATTTATGGGAACTCAGTGGGAGGCTAGTGACTTTTAAACCAGACTCAAATATGGAGGTCTTTTTGTTGGCAGTGTCCTGTCCTTGCAAAACGTATGCTTGAAAGATGTAATTTGGACCTTACTTGTTTTTTTGGCCTCATGGTCTGACTAATAAGACAGCCCTAGGATTGGCAGAAGTTGAATCAGCACCAGTTTTCCTTGAATTCTGAGTATGTTCATGCACCTTTTGTCTAGGCATGATTTCTCAGAGTTTGTTCTTGTTCAACAACAATTTGAATGTGAGTCAGCAGACCCTGTCTGAACCAATTGCTGCAGTTATACTGCTCTAAGATTCTCAAGTAAATGGCTTCGAAAAATTTTATTATCTGCTGGGAGCAGTGTAAATATCGTTAAGCAAAGTCAATTAATGTCAAACATTATTTTCACACTGTCTTATCCTGAGGGCTTGTTAAACTTGGTGGATTGCATGGGGTTGTAAGGGAAACAGAGGGCAGTAATGAAGTCAAAAACGTTGAAAATGTTGTGTTTGACCTCTTCAACTGATTCTGAGGAATTTTGATCTTACAGGCAAAAAAGGTAGTCTGAGGGCAACTTGTGAACTTGCCAAATCCTGTGTCTCAGTGTTGATGGCTGAGCCACTCCTGTCATTGAACTGTCACTGAGGCTAATCTGAGCCCTTTTTAAAAAATTATTTTTTATTTTTTATTTGCAGTCTGCTGTGTGTTGATTAGTATTGCTGGCACATAATGCCACTGTGATATTTTCCGTTCCTAGGGCCTGCAGGCTCCTCTCTGGCTTATGTAGAATAGATTGTCATTGAAATGAAAGGGCCATGGCAGTTTTATCCCTCATTTTAGGCAAAGAAAGGAAAATGATGAATCCAGCTAGAAATGTTCCTAAGCTTTCAAAAACAAAATGCGCATGGGTCTGAGTCTTCAGTCTGTGTACTCCTTGTATGGAAAGAAATAATTAATTGCTGAATCAGTGAATTCCTCTCCAGCATATTTCTCAAGCTCTATAAAAGAGTCTGATGCATTGAATGAGAAGTCTGTGTCAAAGAGTTGACGAAATGCTTACTCCTATGTTGTCCCAATCTGTTTTTTTTTTTTCCTTTATTTTTCAAGAACAAAACATTATTGGTAGACATCTCCCTAATATCTATAAAACATTCTATTGCTTTTTCTGAATGACCACAGGAAAATGTCTAAATTTGTGTGTTTACTGAATGTTGTATGAAATATACGAATGTGCAATGTTAGTCATATGAAAAATATTATTTTTATAAAACAAGGAAGAACATATGTTTCCTGTTTGATGTAAAATGCAGTTCTGTCTTACAAAGAGACAGAAAACATTGAATTCCATACAACAGAAGAAATTATAATCCAGTAGAGTTTTAAGAATCAAAATCTATGCCAGTCACTAAAGGTGTTTTCCACTCTTTCCTCCACCTGTTATTTTTTTTTCATTCACTTTGGAAGAAGAGCTTTATGTCAAGACTTGATTAGTAACTGAATGTGAATGGAGTTTTATAACTAACACATTTGAATATTCAGTATTAACCATGTCTGATGGAATGTGTGTCTTTCAAAATTAAATGTCTGGTTTTGCAATAGTTACTCCATTTATTCAGAGGATTCTCCATTTTAAATTTAGTTTATGATGCTAATGACAGTGCAAGTGATGATTTTAGGAAACTCAGAATGCAAGATTATTTGCAGATCTTATGTTTTTTTCTAGGCTAAATGCTACAAATACACATCTTTTTAACTGTGTTCAAAACTATGTGAAGTCGCAATTTTATTTAACTGATGTATCCAGGTAGGATAGACCCTGACGAAAGATCATTGAGAAGCTGGACTTTCCTAAAATTGAATGATTACCAATGAATGTCATGGGAAGTTCTGAAAATTCGTATTGCAGAAAACTTTTTTTTTTTTTGAGTCAAATTTGGGATTGGTATAATGAGAATTAATTGGTAAAATAATTTTTTACAACTTCCAGCTTATCATTATCTTCTGGAGAATCATATAGCACATAGAAGTATTGAATGCCTAATGAGCTGGAGAGTATCTAAGTGAGCTTTGGTATTCTTACCTTTCTTTTACAGAGTTCTCCAGTGATCTGGGAATCAGACTGCCTGGATTTGAATCTGTTTGCTTATTGAATCTAGGCATAATCCCCATGTGCAAAAATGGAGGGTCACTGGGGCTATGGCTAAACTGGAGAGCTCAGGGTACTTCATAGCTACCAGAGGTAGGCAAATATCACTCATAGTTCAACCCTGTCTTAGGACAAGATATACAAGAAGGCTATCACTTCTTCACTGTTTTTCATTGGAATTGGTGGCTTGGTAGGTAGCTGTGGATGATTGGGGACCAGAATTGTAAGACATTGAGAAGGGCTAAATATTTTCTGGACTGGAGCCCAGAAAACCCAGTTCTCTACTCAAATAAATCAATAAAATTGCATTATTTGTTTGAACTGTTACTTATAGTTGTTAGTAACAGATCTGTTAATTAGTGTGGAATAAAATGTGTAATTCTGTGGCAAGCCAAGAGTTACTAGTGCTTCTGCTAGAATCTATTGCTGCAGGAATAGAAACCAGATAAAGTTTGTAGTTGCCTATGCTTCAATTTCCATCTCCTTCTTTCATACACTGTGATGTCTTAGAGCCAGCTGGGTCCAGTGAAACTACAAAGCTGCTGTACAAGGAGGATTGCCTGGGAAAGCGGCATGAAATACTAGCTCAAAAACAGAGATGTTTCAAAGGTATCAAGGGCAGGCAGTAAGGAAATAAAGGCCTTGAAAAGCTAACTGTCAAGAACAAAGGTGGTTCTGGGTGTTTCTACACAGCTGAGGGAGATCTGATCTGAGAGCTTCAGCCAGCTTGGCCATGCAACCCCACGCTGCACTGGGTCACTTTGCCCCATGGCCCCCACACTGGAGCATCAGGACACAGTGCCCCGGCTGCAGTGCTGTGGGCTCAGATATTTCCGTGAGACCAACCCTGTCTTCACAGTCACTGTGTGGATGTTGTTGAATGTAAACTCACATAATTAGTGGGTCATTTTAACCTTTTTTTTTTTTTTTTTCCTGTAGATCTTCTGCCTAACTGAGCTTCTCTGCAGTGGAATATGCCTACGCAGTGCACAACAGTATTCTTACTGAGTCGCATCATATTTTTTTAAAGTCGGTTCTTCATTTTGTGTAGATAAATCAGAATTTCCATTCAACCCACCCCATCCTTGACTTCAGCTTTCTTGTGCCTTCCCAATTATTTCCCACTCCAGCACCACTTTGAGTTACAGAGGCATTGCTCACTTTGTCATTGAGATCATACATGGAACATCTGTATTTCCAGCAGAGATTTCTCTGAAATGCCCCCTGAGATTTCCAACTTGGCAATTAATCATTGATAATTAGTCTTTAAGCAGATTTACATGAAAAAATTAAGCATTCCAATGAATGATCCCAGTATCATGAGTCTACTCCTTGTGCTGTTTATAGCCTGTCAAAACTATGACAGTTGTGATTTTGGTCCAAGCCAACTAACACTAAATGTTTGAGCATGGGTGAGGTTGATGTGGACCAGGAACCACTTACGCTAGGCAATAAGCACCTTAGATGTGGCCAGCATGTTATGAAGGGGAAGGAAGTCAAGCAATGTGGACATAGAATGGCCTCTGCCAAAGAGTGGGTCTAAGCATAGCTGAGTTCACATGTAGATCTGAATTGTCTGGGTACAGATTTTGCATAGCAGTTGCAGTACTTATTTACAGTATGTTCTTTCTGTATTTATTTTCAGGTTATTTGTGAAAATATGATGTAGAACAGTGCCATGAAGTGTGTGAATGTTAAGATACACACCACTGACTGCACTCTGTCTATCTATAAGGCCCAAATTCCTTTTGTAGGAGAAAATTAAGTAGATTTGCAGAACACTATTGACTGTGATTCATCTCCTAGCTATTTTCTAAATATTTTCAAATAACATGTTTTACTCTGCTAATACTGAACTGAGGTTAGGCTGACTGACCTCTAATCCTCTGACTCCCATTTGATGAAGGCAACCATTGATTTGTCCTTTGCAAGCCATTTGGCACCTCACCTATCCTCCATGACCTCTTCAAAATGACAGCTTTGAAATGGCATCAGAGTAAATGTCACCAAACCAAATGTTATCTCTGCTCCTTCATCTGCTATTTCCCTGTCCTAGACTGGATTCTTGTTCTCCTCTCACTAACAGTAGCAATGTCATTCCTTTGATCTTCTCAGTGTTTCTGTAAACTTTCTTTTTCCACCAAGCAGGGAACCATTTCTTGAAAGGTGTCCAGGTACCACCTTGAAATGATATACAGTTTTTTATGTATTCTGTTGAGCAGCAGAAAAATTAAGGCATTCATAGGTCTATGATCTCAGAATAAAATCTGCATTTTAGTAGTTGCTATGTGTGAGACATACGAGAAAAAGTGGGAATGAGTAATGTCAAAATGTTAAAGCCTGTTTTGTTTGCCACAGTGATTCTTTTACCTTTAGGAGACGTTACACTGTTTAATTTAGATAGAAAAGAATGGACTATGCATGCACACATGGTAAAGTGTACAGAAGACCACTTTATCATTTGTCAAAACCTGTGCTGAATAATTTGAGACAGTGTTATCCAGATTTTCTTTTTTTTGAGGAGTGATATGAGTGACTAACTTGGTAATGGAATTGGCAGAGACTATGTTGGCTAAGTGCTTGGACTAAGAGCTTTGATGTAATAAAGCTGCGCTTTCAAGGCCTTTTCTGCAGGGTTTTGGACAGCCAGGAGATCTAGCGATTACTGTTCCATTATATCAATCCCAGTGGGTATTGCATGCTGATCCCCACCAAGTCAGTCAAGTGAGTTAACTTCCAAGAACTTATAATTTAGCTAAAACTTTATTTATTTTTTTTTTCTTTCCCCCACCCCCCTTTTCACTCTGGATTAGATTTTTTAATTAGGCTTGCATGGATTTAAAAATTCCATGTATTTCATGTTTATTTCTGGCAGGAATGTGAATGTGCATCTGAGTCTTAATGGAAGTGGAAAAGCCACTTTAATCTCATCTGTATCAATTTCCTTATGATTGAAACCTTTTGTTTTTTATATGGACTCTAGCTAAGAGCATTCTTAATAATATGGTTACTGGTAGAATCATTACAGAATTTTATCTGTCAGAAGCATAGCTTGCCCACTGAGACATGATGTATTCATCATCTGTTCTCATGTGTAGAACATTTTTAATTATAGTCTGACATTTCCTAAGTGTTCCGACCCGATATTCTGAAATGGCATATTTTTGGTAGAATTAGAATACTATCATTACAAAATAACTAACCAAATTTTCTAACAAAATCCAGTGGTTTCTCTTGGACATTGAATATCTAAAAATTGTTGTTATGATACTGATGCTTCCACTCTACCAGTATGGCATTTAGGAATTTACTGACTTCTGTTATTAAAATATAATCTTTAAAAAAAAAAAAAAAAAAAGTAAAAGATTTTATCAAAAGCTTTGTCAGTGTTGTAGAAGATTGATCTCTCAGAGTAGGATTTGTTTGAGTTACAGATACCTAAATCCATAAATTTATGTGCTTCTACGTGTACTAGGAGTTTCTGTTATGGAGTCAACAGAACTTGGAGACTAAGCACTAAGACCTTATTTTGATTGCATAAATATCAAGTGTCTACTGCTGCATGAGGTGCCTTGTGGTATATGAGAAACCCACATAGCACGTCCATGGGACAACACGGCTATGGAAGACTTGGGTCCTTGTAGAGTGGCAGATTAATGCAAAGCAGGATGCTCTCCCTGACATTATACAAAAGGCAGTAAGTGCCTAAATATAGGCAAATTAATTAGGACCTTGATATTTATTTTGGGGCATGATGAAGAGCTCTGCAGGCTCCACTGTCTGAGCTGACCAGAACACTGCTGTCTGTGGAAAGCTTACACAGCTGGCTCACACGTGGATGCATATATGTAGACATCTGAATTTAGGTATTTGAATCTGGAGCCAAATTCCACTGTGGTGCAGGAACTAAGAGCCTGAGAACAACTTTGGATATTATACATTTGCAATCCTTGTAGATGTAACAAAGAAAAACAATTACATGTTTAGAAAAAATAATTTCTATGAATTTCATGGAATGCTCTTAGGTAAGTGTTTTTTTTAAAAATGGTCTTACATCTTCTATACTATTCTTATTTTCTTCAGTTGCTAGAAATATTTTCTCTTACCTATCAGAACCACTTTTGACTTTTATAAATTGATGTTTTGCTGTAGATAACATTTGGGCTCCCACATATTAGCCAAGCCTGTGGTTAATAGAAATGGGTTAAATATTTCTTGGGATGCACTCTTGAGAGGGATTTCATTCTTTGCGTGGAAAGGCACATATCCTTTAGCCTTTGTATTGCTAAAACAGCCCAGTCAAAGGTGTCTAAAAATTTCTTTGTCAGTTTTACATTCTCAGCTTTCTTTGTTGACGAAGTTCCAGAGAAGACAGCTAAGGACAGAATTATGGAATAATTGTATGGTAGGGAAGGCTAAGAGTTTTCCAGTCCAGTTGCGTAAAAGCTTTGGAGGGCACATAAATGGTTTCAGATGCATTAAGAAACCAATGTAGATTTTTTCAAGACTGTCAACAAAATTGTCTGGAAGTAATGCTGTTCCATTCCTCATCATGCACAAGATAGGAAAATGAGCCTACGATTGAGGCCTAATTCTCAAATCTACCCAAGGCAAGTTTTATGAGTGAGCAGCAAAGAGTATCTAACTGCATTGTGGGTGAATATTTCTCCTTATGCAGGGGACTTTGCTGTTAGAAAGACTGCTGGATCACTCTCCTGTTTCCAGTGCCAGCTCCCTTGTTACTCGTGGAAATGGAAAGTAGCAGTCCTCACTTGTGCTGGAGCCCAGGGGATGTCATCACAAAACTGCTGCAGGCGATTCTCTGACTGCTCTTCTGCTTGAGCAGGGTTTGACCAGCATGAGCTAACGACGTAAAAACATGAAGGCTAAGTCAATCTGTTTGTTACTGGTGGGACAACACCGAATGAAACACTTGAAGAAAGTTCAGCATGGGGGTTCTTTATACTATGACCTGCATTCACATTATACATTTCTATATTGATGGCTCAACATTGTTACATACCAGTCATCTAAACTGATTACAAATCTTATCTAGCTTGGCTTTAGCCTCAGAATGGTAATTCTGTTTTAGCTTTGCAGCTGATGTCATGACACATAGCTGGACTGAAGAAAGTAAAAAAAAAAAAAAAAAAAAAACACAACCAAAAACAAAAACAGAAAAACAGAAAATCAGTAATGCTGGGCTTATTTTCTGATGTAGGCTTGGTTCAAACAGCTTTCAAGATTTTTCACATTTCAGTAAAATGAAAGTTGGGAAAACTTTCAAAAAAGTGAAGTTTGATAGCATTAGTGTCAATAAAACAGTATTGCCAAAAGAAGGAACTTTTAACAGGGATTCTGTTCTTCATTGTGAAACCTGCTCTAGTGGAAGCAGGTTGGAACTAGATGATTTTTAAGTTTCCTTCCAATCCAAGCCATTCTATGAAACCATTCTATAAAACTGCAGCTTTATGTTACAGATTTTTCTTTCTTGTGCCTTAAGCTGTTCACTTGTTTTGTCTCCACTTAAATCTTGCAAATTTTCTGTGTAAATGGTCTGTTTTTCTACCTCATAGTATTTAGAGACACTTTTTTTTTTTTTCAGATACTCTCCTATGTTACATCATGCTGTCACTTTTAAGTTATCTTTTGTTACAGGTATATCACTTCTACTTTCATGTACTTCCATTACATTATCACAGACAACCTTGGAAAAGCTACACTGTTGAGAGGTTAGACCATCCAGTTGTGAGATGTCCTGATTGCACCATGTAATTTTTAAGGATATGTACTGGAGATTGTCCACATCCATGGTACTTTGTGAAAAATTTACAAAATCTTGTCAAGGGTGTGGTTGTTTTACCGTACTGGGCAGCTAAACCCCACAACCGCTCTCTCACTCCCCCTCCTTTAGATGAGGAGGGGGAGAAGTAAAGCAAAGAACAACTCACGCGTTGAGATAAGGATAATTTAATTAAAGGGAAATAATTATAATGATTAAATAAAGACTACCATGAACTAAACGATTTAACTAAGGGGAAATAAAACGGGAAAGGGGAAAAGGGAGGGGAAAAGGAAAAATAAAAAGAAGTGAGGAAAACAAACAAACAAAATAAATGAAAGCTATATGGAAGTGCAGAGGAAAGAAATTACTCTCTACTTCCCACAAATGAGCGATGATTGACCATGTCCTTGAAGCAAGGCCTCAACGCACGCAGCCAGTGTTCGAGAGGAGGACCGATGTCTTCTCAACGAGAGCCCACCCCTCCCCTCTTCTTCCTGTTTCCCCCTTTTATTGCTGAGTGTGACATCACACGGTATGGAATATCCCTTTGATTGGTTTAGGTCAGCTGCCCTAGTGATGTTTCTCTCCTCACTTTTTGCCCACCCCCTAGGAGGGTTAGAGAAAGGCCCAATGCTGTGCCACTGCTGCTCAGCAGTAGACACAACACTGGTGTGATAACACTGCTGTTCCAGCTACAAGTACAGAGTACGGCACTGTATGGGCTGCTGCCGGGAAAGTTAACATTCCAGCCAGACCCAGTACAGAGGGTAACCCTGACCCATTGTGTCACATCATGTTAGTGAACCTTGATTTCTTAATGAAAAGATTCTTCTGTCTTCATTGACAGGTAAAATCCAATAGCACTGGCTTCATGCACATGGCCAAAGTCATGCTGCTATAGGACAAAACAACTTTTCATGTTGAGTAATAGTGTCAGATTGCTTAGCTTACATTCTTAGTCAAACTGATAAGCTTACATTCTTAGTCAAACTGATACAGTTTCAGTAGGCTGGCAGTACTTAGCAAATTATTAACTGAAAAGCGAACTTGATCAGTACTGGAATTTAAATGTTCTACATGAAGAATTTAACAATATTCAGTGTTGACCCAATCCCATTACCACTGTGAAGAATGGTAATACTTCAAAGACTTAGGTTAGAAAGGAATACAGCATATTTTGCAAAATGTAAAAGAGTTCCAATATTTATGTTCCAATATTTATTAGCATTTCTCTACTTTACTATCTACTTTACTATCTTTGACTTTTTTTTTTTTTTTTTTTTTTTTTTTTTTTAGTATCATAAGCTAGAAAATATTGATTTTGAGATGTCATTTATAGGAGAATCAGCAGTTCTGAATTACAATTGAAACTGCAGTTGCAGAAGGAATCTGGTGTCCTGTCTCTGATGGACACAAAATCCAGATTTAAATTTCATAAAAGATGTGTAAAGTGTCTGGTATAAAATTATTTAAAAGTAATTTTATAGAACTATTGTTTAAGCATTAAAAGGTTTTTAAATTTGTTGTTGAAAGACAGAGGGACGTAAACTGTTCTCTGTGTATTTAATGGTAATTCCAGGACAATTAAAATGCACTAAGCTTAATTCCCGTACTTTAAAACTGTTTGCATGAAATTGCTGTCTGTGTACTTGTGTGAGTTCAGAATATGCAAGTGATAGCTTGGGGAGAATAAGTATGCCTGGGTTAGCTTGGACACCATTTCCACTCCAAAGTTTTAATCAAATGAAAATAAGTAGAAGTTTAATCAAAAACCCGCATATTAAGCAGTAAAACATAGTAGTTCTAGGCCTGTGTAACAAACCACATGCAAAAGCAATGATTACAATCTTGCCGTTCTTTTGGGCTCTCTTGGATTTATACCGTGTGTGCTACCAAAGTAAGTCTGTTTTCCATTTTTTTCCTCAGCAGAACAAAAGTCTTATAATTGCTGCTTGCTTTCACATTAGCCATGGTGTTTTATTTTGCTCTGTGGGCGTACTTTCTGTGCTGCAGTCTAGCTCTGTTTCAGTGCAATGTTTAGGTTCATAAATACTCAGGGCTGTCTCTGTCAGGACAATGCAGGACTCTCCTCCAGCCCCTGCTGTGCAGCATGCTGGCTGACAAAGGTGACACAGCAAATCTCAATGAGTTCATTATGTGTGATAGCTAAAAACACTTCTGTACATGATTTATTTATAGATTATAACTGATAGAGGCTGGACTGTGTAATGGAGTAGATTACTTGGTCTCTTGTAAACAATTTCCTAATTCTTAAGAGAAGGCATTAAAGAATTACTGGTTGTAACCCCACAGATTGGCACCATTTCAGCGGTGCTGGTCAACTCATAAAGTTGACAGTTTCCAGGGACAGTGAAAGCAGCACCTTCAATTTTTCAGCATTTCCCCCAGCCTGCTACTATAAAGAAAGGCTATGAATCGCTTCATTATGAATCACTGAGCTGATGCCAAGTAAAGATAGACCAGAGCTCTCTTCTACCAAAGATCCTAAAGGCTTGCTTGAGACCCTGTAATTCTGTCCCATCACAGACTTGGCAGCATTCAGATTGATCCATCTCAGTTGTAAAGGGTGGGATAGTGAGATAACTCACCACACAATTCACTCATTCGACAAATTGAATTTAGCTCTTTCAGAGGTTATCTAACATCTGTGTTAGAGAAGTTCACAGCAGTTCTCCTTTGAAGAAAAGAGAAACTTCCCAGCTCCAGAGTGAGTTGAGGGGCCATGTCTAAATCTCAAATGGCAGAGATGGGAGCTGAGGGCAGGGAAGTCTTGCAGTGTTGGTGGGAGCTTGAGCATGAGGAGCATGCCTCCAGCTAGGCTTTGTTAATAGGGTCACTAATGTGCTAGAAAGAAGAGGCCACCTCTTGGTTGGCAAAAGATAGAGCTCTGACAACTTGGTTGTGGGATACATGCATGAGGGGCAGGAGGGCTGCCAGCATTTCTCTTGCTACCAAGTGTCCTAGCTATTTTGGGATAGTCTTCCATACAGAACTCCTACACATGAGTGTTGGGAGGGGTTCACTTTTTCCTGGGCTCCACTCCACCTCCACTAAAGCCTGGCTCATTAACCCCTCTTGGGGAAGCTTATCAACCTGTGGTGCATCAAAAGGTATTTTTATGCTAGCCCTTTCTCTGTTGGTAACATAAACATATGCACTATAATTTAGATTTCTGATTAGAAACATTACCCTGTGATTCATATAGCCATCATGTTGATTACACTGTAGTTGCACCATGTAGCTATTAGTTGTGTCTCAGTAGGATATGTTTTGGCATGGTAAAGTCTACACATAAGCACACACAAAAACCAACACCTCTGAATTTTCTAATTTTCAAGATTATTATTCAATTTCTTCAGGAGCCTAAAAATTTTGAGTGTGTTAAACAGGAAAGCAATAACATATGAAAATTTCCAAGTGATTTTTTATTTGACAAACTGACCAGAATCTAAGTTGGGCAACAACAGAAGACTTAAACATTTGTCTTTAACTGAAGGACTGCATTTCACTCGGTTAGACAGATGTAAATCCAGAGTAGCCCCAAATCCAGGAACTTATTTTCAGCATGTATAAATGTAAAGTCTAGAGAATTTGTTTTTGTCTCTTGAACAGAAATATTATATTAATTAAAAAAAAACAAACAAAAAAACAAAAAAAACAACTAAATTTTATCATAATTAAGATTTCTATCCACTGGAAAAAATAATAATTAGAACAAGACTCACATGACTTTTATTTCATGATTAATAATAGGGAAGAAGGCAAAAGCAGTTTGCACTTGGTCAACAGAGAACATGAACTTTCCACAGCTTTTATACTGCACTCTAGTTACTTGTTTTCGTAGCTGTGCACATACCGATCTTACCTACAGCAAACTAGTGAAACAAAAACTGATTTTCACACTCTATCATGATTAAAAAAAAAAAAAAAAAAAAAGAACAAACCAAAACCCACAACCCAAACTCTATTGTTTGCTTTATTTAAACATTGCAACTGCCATGTTAAGTGACTATGATAACATTGCCATTGAAATAAATTTCCAAGTAGGTCTTATAGAAAGAGACACTTTATTTATTCACAAGGAGAAGTTAAAAGCTTGGAGGAATCACTATTATCATTGTTTGAAAAAAATGTGTTTATTTCTATTCCTCAACAAGGAAGGGAATAAATCTCTCTAATATGTTTTAAATGTAGAAAAATCTCTTCAGCCCTGTTTTGTTTATGCTATCTCTCCTAGTCTTGCTCTGTACAGAACAGGTGGTTTGAAAGACAGGAGTTCATAAGCTGGCACATAAAGGATGCTGTATCACAGGCAAGATCTCCATTTAGCAGTTCTTTGTTTTTATATTTATCAGACTATTCTGGAAGAGACTGTAAGAGTTTATTTAATTCCTCTTCTTGGCTAACCTCAGGCTCATGGAGATCAGCATCATTCTTGACTCAGGTGAATTTCACCTGTTCTTACATCTTCAGAGACAGAGCTTCCCTGACTGTAGAGGTAATCCAGTTCAACACTTTTAAACTCCTAGATTGATTTCATAATTTATATATCTTTTCTGCAGTTTCCTAGAAATTACATCTTTTCCTGTTCACAGCAGAGAGCAGTTTTTCTTTATTCTCTGCAGCAGACTTACGTATATGAAGACTGTTACCATGTCTCCCCTCCAGACTAAATATCTCCAACTTCTTTAGTGGTGTGTCTTCTGAAAAATAAATAAATAAATAAATAAATAAATAAATAAATAAATAAATTTCACTTCATAGTCTTTTGCAGATCTTCTCTGGAATCTATCAATTTGTTTGAATGAAATGCCACAAATTGCACTAGGCTGTGACTAGAACAAAATGCATTTAGGTATAGTCAATTTTAGCTGGCAACAAAATGGGAGAAAAACATGTATATATATTTTGTATTTTCAATGAGGATTTCCTTAATACATGGTTTAAAAAGATTCTTTTTCTCTGTTTCATATTACATTCTCCCTTTCAGACAATAAAAATCAGTTCACATCTTGGAGACTATAGTTGAGTAATCAAAAAAAAAAATAATTGCATGATTTCAAGATTAAGATAAACAAGCTGGAGGCGATCTGGCAATATGATAAAGGACTGGTTTAATTGGGAGAAATGGCCAAAAAGATAACAAGGGAAACCCAAATAAGAGTAAATACAGATGAAAACTCTAGTAATGGAGTTTTTGTTAACTCTTTTGCTAGAATTGTCCTTAGATACAATATAGATATATTTGAAAATGTTTTCCAGAAAACATAATAGAAAAGTCTTTATAAATAGCTGACCACTTTGGAATTCTAATTTCCCAGTTACTCCATATTATTTTTATCTAAGAATCAGGTTATATTGCCTAATTAACTTTTTACTGTCACATGTTTCCGAGGAAATCATTAAACACTACAGAGTCTAGAGGAAAATATGCATAATACTAAGTTCCAGTTACCAAATTGAGAAATACCTATCCATTCCTAGACAGTTCTTGGGCAATCAGCCTTCCCCTTAATTTTCATGGATGATAGATCTATTCCAAAAATCCATGTGGGTGAGGGCACTCCATAGTCTGGAAGAGCAGGCTGACGCCATCCTGCTCTTCTACTTTCATATCTGATACCTGCTCCTTTGTATTCATCATCTGGAGATCACTTCTACTTGATCAGAGATCCCTCCTCCCACCATTTTTAAGAGCTTCCATGTGCCACTCTGCTGTGTCTTATGTCAGGGTGGACTCTCCTCTGCCAAGCACTGACTTGCTGTTGTGTTAGAGAACATTTTTGCAGTCATATGGGAACACGAGAATCAAGAAAGAAAGGGAATTCTCTGGCTGCTGAGGCTGATCACCTGCATATCATAGACAGACTGTCCTGGTGTGTCTGTAGAAAGTCTATTCACCACACTGCAAGCTAACAAAACCCACCTTCCAACATCCTCCAGTATTATCAATATTGGATAGTTGAAGCCAAAAGTGAGATGAGCCATAAATGAGTCTTTAAACTCTTCTAGCTAGGAGTGTTGGCACATCCAAACTCACATCACTGTACCCTCCCCAAACTTTTATTTTGCACAGAGAGGCAGCCTGGCTGTGTAGGCTGAAAGAGAGCTGTGAAAGACTGCGACTACTTTCCCTGCTTGGAGGCTTGGAAGATCTGGACCTCAGAGTGTGATCACACTCATTATAAATGTAGCCTGTGCTATAGGATTATACAGAACATGATTTATTTTATAAACCCTTCAGTCAGTATGTTTGCTGTAATTCTTGAAAACAGCAGTGGTCAGAAATCACAAGAATTACTTCATTAAGGGGTTCTGTTGAGATCAGGGATTACAGTAATAGAAGATCTGTACTCTATTTTGATTTTGCCGTTGCATCAGATAAATGACTGCTGTAACTGCTCTGGTGGTTGTTTACTCAGCAAATGAACTTCATTCCGATTCACTTTATTGTACTTCATGATTTATTTGCTTAGTGTTGTTTACAGTGTGACTAAGCTGACCAAAGCTTTACCAAGTTTGCATTGAGAATGCTGTGAAGAAAGCCAAAGTGGTCGGTCCGTCTCCCATGGACAGGGAATGTTCCACTGTGGCAAGCCACTAGCAACTTGATACATACACAGGGGAAAAAAAAGAGATACTCAAAACTGATGGCTTTATAAAACCACAGTGTTTAACCTGCACTTTTTATTTTCTCAAAATAAACCTGATATTCACAGACTAAAATCTGTTCTTTTTAGAGCTTCCTCCCACCCCCACATTGTATTTATATCATCTGAGCATGCTCCCAGGTCCAGGATGCCTCCATATCTTTTACAACTCTGAACTTCTCTGTGCCATTATGTTTTTGTCCTGTCTAAGCACAGGCCTCGATCATACAAGCCTTCCGGTCAGCTGTGTGCAGCAAGCAATGCAGAGCTGAATTCTTTAGGCTCTTCTGTTTTCCAAGTTCATGCCCTAATGCAATTGACTTTTCCAGCCTACTCTAATCTGTGAGCAGAGCCAGTCTGTACCAGTCAGGAAGGGATGTGTGCACTCTTAAAGCCAGTTACAGCAATGAGCGGTGCCAAATTTCACTCCAGTCATCTGGAAAAGTAGCCACCTCTCTCCCACCAAGCCATCACTGTCTAAAGTGACCAGAATAAATGCTTGGAGATGGCATTTTCAAGTTTTAAGCAGAATTTTGTGCTGCTGTTGGCTTAATTAGGGCCATAGGTGCTTCTGTTAGGCTAGAGAATGTTTGTCACATAATTTGCTTTGAGTCTGGGAGTGTCTGTGCTCTTTTGACTTTTCACTCATTAAAGTTTCATTTTGCTGTCCTGATAAACACAGAGCAACTTGGAGCTGATGAGGGAACATGACCTGCAAGAGAAAACACAACAAGTTTACTGGCGAGGCATTTTTATGTGGAACAGTCTGGATGAATTTGGTGGCTGTTTAGAGAGCTGAGCCAGTGTTGGAACCAGAGGACAGGGGCATGTATGCATCCAGCATTGACCTTGAATCAAAACAAGTGAGGAAGAATGAAGAATGAATGGGATGTACATGCTGTGGAGCTGCATTCTTATGGGTCTCATTCGTCTGGACAGCCTGGTTGACTGAATGTTGACCTATGGCCACCTTTGTGATTATCAATGCTGTTGTTTGCACATGTGTGCAAATTGTGTTTTTAAAGCTCTGTATGCTCTATCTTTATTTAACATTATGCTTTCACCTGGTACTATTTATCTGTGTATAATACACTTGTATTGTATTTAGTCTGTTTATTTATTTAATTATTTTAAAGAATGGTTGCTGTATGAGAACCTGGCAGGCAAATCTGGTTTATTTTATAAATACAACATTTCCTTTAATTCATTCACATTGTTGATTCAATATGGTTTGCTTTCCAAATCAAATGGCAGAAACTGAATTAAAAATAACAGAAATCTTGACAGGTTTCCCCTCATCTTATGACCCTTTGATACATTAACATTATACTCCCTAAAGGGGTGTTATGTCTTCCATGTTTGTCTTCAACAATGCAAGTTACTCACTGTCTTGTCTTACTTATGGACTAAATGGCACTAGGTAGCACTATGATCAGAATTATTTTAATGGTAAATGAAATCAGAGCAAGCTCTAGAAAATACGTGAACAATTTTGCTGTTAGGATTGATGGTAATCAAAGATTTTCTGATTTTTCTGTTATTCTGTCCATTATTTCATATGTTTCTGATGTTGTTTTTAGAATTTCAATGACCACAGCTCTAACTGCACTGGATAGATTATACACATAAAGTTTCCACATTGTGCATATGGTAGATGTGACAAAACCTTGATTTTGGAGAGGGCAAAATGAACACTATGAATTTGTAGAAATTTTATTATTGAATCATACTGTTAAGCTTAAGAAATGTGCTAATAAATTGCTCAAAAAAGGAAGTGTACACATCAGTACCTGGGACTCATTGCAACAAATTTGCTAAATTGCATCTCTCGCTGTTGTTAACATGTTTTTAGTTTGTCATGTGTACAGAACAACCCCACATCAAATTTGGCCTGTAACTTATTTATCCACATTAATGTTAATGTGTGTATATGTAGAGCTACATAGTTTTTGTCTACAGCTATTTCTGGAAGGAGATAACTTTCCCCTGTGCTAAAACTGAAAGAACAATGTATGTATGTCTTTCTACAGAAGAAGATTGTTAGTGCTGTATTTCAGCTTCCTTGCTTTTTTCAGTATGGTATGATATTGTAATACTCAAAAATATTCCTGTATATTTTACATTCTAGCTCATAAATCACCTTTGATTGTTACCCAAACATTTCCTAATAAGGATGCATAATTTTGGATTAACATTGTCCAATGATGTTTTGGGCTTGTATCAGCAATGCTAAACAGTTACAACAGAAACTGCATTTCAGATATCATTCTCAGTAAGACAAAGGCAATTTCTATTACTTGCATGTAGACTTTCTACTAATGTGATCCATGTATAGAAAATAAACAGCTGGATGTGCTCAATATTATAAACCTGTTTCTCTGAGAGCTACTTATTTTTCTCCTAGTGTGTGCTGTTTTGTGTAGCCCAAGTAACTGAAAAGATAGTGGAAAGTTTGTGAACAGAAGCACCTGTTCCCTGAGACTCAGGTGTTACTCATTTGCATGGACAATCTCTGAATCCTTGAATGAAATACATGGCAGCAGTGAAATGCTGCGCTTCTTTTAACTAAGAAAGCTATATAAAGTTCAGGGACTGTATAAAAATGTTCTGATCATCTCCAGCTCACTGTACAATGCCTCATTTAATATGGGAAGCCTCTAAACACAAAAAAAAAGGGGATTGGTATGCTTTTGTATCCAGGAACAAGAACCAGCAGAAAGGAACCTGACATTGCTACCTGGACCCTTAGCGTCTGGAACCTTAGTAGAGATGGCCTGATGTTGTTGGTTATGCTGGTGTTTGTGATGGCAGACAGGCAGGTCCAGACCACAGGCACTTCTGGTGCAGATAAACCATTCATTTCACTGTCCTTAAAAAATTCACACATACGATTATGCTAAGTGGAAGGGGAGACTTCAGGCTGAAGGAACTGAGAAGTTAAAGCTCACTGTTTGTACCCAGTGTGGATTTAGCATATGATGGACAACTGAACGGCCAACTGCCAACACTCTCAAGACCAGTTTTATCTTCCATTCCAAGTGTAAACATTTGAACATGTACTAAAAGGTCCAGCTGAAACACTTGCCACTTTGAGAAGGAGAGTTCAAGGATGCCTGATAAACATGTTGGCAGCCAAAACTCTTGCTCAGGCAGTTTGGATGCACCATGTTCAATGCAAAGTTACTGCAGTCCAGTATATCAGTAAGTGCTCTGTGGGTCAGTCTTCCTGGTAGATGTGCCTGGTAGATGTTTCTGATGCTGGAGCCAGAATATGGATGAGTTTCAGGCATCACCAAGGTTGGTAGATATAAGCCTTAGCTTCACAAGACAGACATGACCTCAGGATGCTCAAGTATCAGGAATTCTAAAAAAATTTGGGGTGTGGGGAAAAAAAAGAAATACGGAAGAAATCCAAGTTACTTCTGAGAAGCTACTATGAAATGTAAATCCATGTCTTTCTTGTCTCCTTATTGATCATTAGTAAATTTGTATTTTGGAGATGAAAGATGAATAGAAATGTACTTAATTTTCCAGTGTCTAAATGTCTGTTTGTCTGTACTTCAAATTCAGCACAAAAATGAGTAGCTATGGCAATTTCTATTACAAAGCACATGAGTTTTGTGTCATAATAACATTCCCTTTCATTCAGTATCTAGTCTTTGCCAGAGGCCAATGATAGGTGCTAGAGAGAATAAATACATGAAGTGGACGATGACATTTCTCAGAATAATCTGGTCTCCAAAAGTGTACAACTTCTCCAATTAAGGCAATTTAATAGTCCCTGAAATAGTTCTCTTATGAATGTGTGCAATTGCTTTTAGGTTTTCAACATTCTGTTGAAATGAGTTCTAGAGGTTAAGTGGATATTGTGTAAAGAATACCTCTTTTTGTTCACTCAAAACTTGTTATTTGCTGATTTCCTATGACAGCCCTCATTTCCCGTATTGTGGGAGAGTTCAAAGGCCAAGTGCTGGAACAGCAAAGAAGTTTTAGACTCAGGACCCCTTATGCAGTCTAAATAAAAGCCTAGTTATATGCCTTTGCCAAATGTGAGAACATGTAAACATGAAGATTTTTGAATCCAGGACCTAGTTTTTGCATCTTCTATCAATTTCTAAGTAAAACAGTCCCCAAAGCACATCTTGGGGTGGCTCCCATGAGCTGCTCTGAGGAGCTGTGTTGGGTGGTCATCCTTGCCCTGATCTCCCACCACCATCAGAGGAACTTCAGAGTGCAGAACTCATGCAGGATAGCCAATGCAAACCTGTCCTATGGGTTGGAGATAATTTCCCTCAAAGCATTTGAAATAACAGACACAGCTGGTGATCATTTTCTTTTCCAAACAAACATTACAACCTGATCTGGCTCTTCTGATACTTTACAAATCCATTTTCTTCAAAAATTCATCCAAAGTAATGTGTTAGAGATCTTAAAAGCACTGTGACTAAAAGGGCTCTAGGGAAACAAGATGAACTGATTAGACATTTTTTTGTAGTTTGATAATTTGGCAACTCTTATTCTCATATTTTTGGTACATCTCAAGCTAAAGTATTCATTACTCTATAAATAGCTTGTCAGCTAAAGAAGCAGAGTGACAGACATACATTATTTGGTTGCCCTGATGTAAAAGATGTGCTCTATTCTTACTCCTACAGGGTATTGTTCCGTACGCATAGCTTTTGAGGTACGGTCTAATGACTGCCTCTGTTTATTTATTCATCTCAGGATCCCTCAGACATCAACAACTACAAGCAGCAGTTGCACATATTGAGTGCTTCTCTGTACAAATGCAGTTGATCAAAGAATCACACAGAATAACAGCATGGCTGAGGTTGGAAGGGACCTCTGAAGATCATCTAGTCCAATGCCCCTGCTGAGCAGGATCACCTACAACATGTTGCATAGGATGGCATCCAGGTGGGTTTTGAACATCTCCAGAGAAGGAGACTCCACAGCCTCTCTGGGCAACCTGTCCCAGTGCTCTGTCACACTCACAGTAAAAGAAGTGCCCCCTCATATTGAGCCAGAACCTCCTGTGCTTCAGTTTGTGCCTGTTGCCTCTCATCCTGTCACTGGGCACAACTGAAGAGACCAGCTCCATCCTCTTGACACCCTCCCCTCAGATATTTATACACATTGATAAGGTGTCCCCTCAGTCTCTTTTCCAAGCAAAGCAGGCCCAGCTCGCTCAGCCTGTCCGTGTATGACAGGTGCACCTCTAGTGTCACTGATCATTTTGCATCGGCCTGCACTCCGAATGCTGCAACTGTAATGCCACTGGCACTAGTTTGCTATAATCTTTTCTCACATTTCCCTTCAAATTTGCTACACAAATTCATATTCTGTGCTCTGTGCAGGTATATTATTTCCTAGTAATAGCAAGACTTCCACAGCTTAAAAAATCATACATGCTGTTACAGCATACTCCCAATGAAGAAATGCTGTTCTAGTAGCTTGTATACTGCTTCTGCTACAAAGTTTAAAGACGTAAAATAAAACAACAAACTGAATTTTAGGGCAATACCCATGCCAAAATATTGTCTTTTTGACAGAACATTTGCTTGGCTACAAACATTGTTTTAGGTTCTAGGGACATATCTAGTCACCTACTCTGTAAGCCAACTTCTTCAAATGGTACATACAATTTTAAAATGAGAGATTTGTATGAACGCAGGGCCTCTGAAAGTGAATGTGGTTTGTATTAGGATACTTCATCTCGTTTTGTACGTGCATGTGCAGTGTGTGGTACTTCCAGTACCTGGCTTAGCTGCTGGGGCTGTGTGCTGTCTTGGGATGGATTGGGAAGAGATGGGGCTGAGTGTTACTCAAGTTCCCCACCTGCCATTGTTTCTCTGCATTACTTTCCATGTCTACAATGAGTTTTTTTATCACATAAACTGACATCTGTAGTACAGAATTAAAAATTAATCTGCTTTGGAATGCTGGGTAGCAATGGAGTGAGCATGCATTTGAAGATGTTAATAGAAATCCAAGGACAACAGCTGCTGTGATATATTTATAGTCAATCATAAGCAAATGTTAAATGCTCCAGATAGCACATAGGCTACAAGGGTAGCGTTCCCCCTTCATGATGAAATAAAAGTACCTCCTTTTCACCTTAGCAAGCCTGATGTTTCCTTTGATATTTTTTTCTTCTTGTGATTGAAATTATGTGTGTTCTGAATGTCCATTTGTCATCTTGCATCACAACACTTCTGTTTAAAAGGCACCGCAGGATTCAACATACTGAGCTGAAAATTGTCATAAAATGGAATAAATTGTGAGCTTTTACACAGAGAATCTATAAAAAATCGAAGTCTGGCAAAATTACCTCTGCACATTGATATTTATATCTCCCTGTTTCTATATTCTGAATGCTACACATATGATTATAAATAATAACAACAACAGCAGCAATAACATAGTGTGCAGTGTCTGATGAAATATCAGAATGGTCAGGCAGAATGGTGGCTGCCTGAATGCTTTTCCAGCAGAGTGAATCCATGGGTAATGCTTGGCAGTGCTTTTCCACTGGTTCCCCACGTAGGGATTTGCTGTTTCTCATGGAGGTGAGGGACTTGGAGTAATTTGGAGACAGAAAAGTAAAAGGAATTCAGCGAATTTTCACAGATTTTTTCACTTACCTCCAACAGATGAGTGAGACATGAAAGTTTAATGCATACAGCTGATATTTGCTAAACCCAAGAATGATGACTTTCCAGGACCTCTGTGCTTTTGGGCTCAGGAATATGTTCATGAGCAATGGAAGGTCACAGCTGACACTGAGCAGCTGGGCCTGTTTTGAAAGCTTGTGGGCTGGGAGCAGTAAGATAAACAGCAGCTCAGCAGAGTCCTACTAAAAAATAAATAGAGCGTGTTATCCCCAACTTTTGAACAATTAGGAAAAAGTACCATCATATTTAGCAAGGACTTTATTAGTTATAGTTTTAAAAAATGTCCAGAAGGCCCTGATTTGTGGGAACTTGCTTTTGTTCTGGAAGAAAAGAAGAACACTGTAGCAGTTAGGTTAAGTACCTCACAATCTTTGTGAAAATACAAGATTGGTTTGTACTTGAATCAATGATGCTCACAGTTCAGTTCATGGAGACTGTGAATTCCAGATAATTTTGTTTAGAAATTCATTATGTCTATGTTCCTGCTCATTCTATGCTCATTCTGCATTTTTTTCCCTTTTGTTTATAGCTGACTATAAAAATGGCATCCACAGAGTGCTGGTCTCAGAGCTGAATGTGAAGCTAGTGGTCCTGAACAGGGCTCATCTAATTTACAGCAAATTTGGCCCATCTTCTCTTTTTTAAAAACAAACGATGATAACATCTTTGGTTTTCATTTTAATGCAGTAGAATTAGCTGCAATATGTTTCTCAAAGTGTTTTAAGCAGAAATATGTAAAGCAGTGCCAAAGAGACGATGAATAATAGACGTGAAGAAAATCCTGGAAGTGCATGGGTTCCACTATCTGGGTTCCACTATCAGACTACATTAGGCAGAACTCATTTGGCAAATGTACTATTTTTTGGGGGGGAGTATTTATTTTTAATGTTCTTTGTTCCATTTTTTTTCTCCATGGAACCAGAACTCCACACACTCTGTATCTGCCACTGGACGGGAAATAAATAGAAGAAAACAGATTAAATGTACAATATATATATATATGTATATGTATATATTAAATATGAACTTATCCATTGCTTTGTTGAATGTAGAAATAAAAAGCTGGAGAAATGTGGAGAGCCTGGTTGGTTTCTTCTACACACACCCTATAAATGAGTATATATTCAGACCTCCACACATACCTCCAAATCCTCTGAGAATTTCAGAACTGTGTAACTGCCTTCAGGGGAGCTATTAAATCTTATTTTGTTCTATGTTTCTTATCTTAAGTGACTTGGCAAATGAGGATCAAAGAGATGAAAATAATAAAAAATTGAAGCAATTCCCTGCCCCTTCCCAATCCAGGTGCCTGCTTATATTTCTATTTAAGGTTTGCCTAGACAATGAAGAGTCACTAGTATTTGTCTCAGAAGGTAAAATGAACTGTATTTGTTAGGCTGGACTTAAATGAAGTACCTCTTCAAAAAAGCCCTGGAAGAGGTGAGTTTTTGCAGACATTCTTTCTCTTTTTTCAGCTGCAAGTCAGCTTGCACACTTTTGCTTTTAATGTTGTTGAGTGCTCCCGTGTTTTCTTTCACTTCCTTAATGTATGCTGGCCTAGAGTTATTAAAGTTGTAAAGTGCTAATGTTTTAAATATCACAGCTGTGATATAATAGAAGTGACCTAAACCAAACAACAATTTACAAGCTATAACTAAACATGGCCTTATCTCACAGAGGGCTCCAAGGGTAGAGTTTTTCAATTAGGCAACTTTTATCACAGGTTGCTTGAGGTATTTAAAAGTTTTGTTTGTTTTCTGCTGTAACTTTGGTTTATGCAAGTACAAGGAATACTCATATAAAGAGAGGAAGGATATTTTTGGAGGCAGGAGAGGTATAAAGATCTAATACAGATGCAGTAGGAACATACAAATATACAGACTGAGTTCTCTGGCTCGTGGTGGGACAAAAGAAATGTGTTTGCAGGCAAGGAAAGTTAAATAAAAAATGTTCCAAGTTTTTGGTTCATTGCTGTGGCCAGATCTGTGGTTGAAGAAGAGATAACAAGCTTTTTACTGTAAACTTGTTACTTTCTAATAGCTGAAGCAGATAGGTAGCTTTGGAGTTTGTCAGCATCTGAAGTAAAAGATACCATAAATGGTTGAGACTGAAAAGCACCTTGGGAGACCATCTAGTCCACTGCCCTGCTCAGGCAGGCCCATCTACTGCCCTTTGCTCAGGGCAGTGTCCTGTTGTTTTTTGCATATCTCAAGTCCTGAGCCTCCACAACTTTCCTGGGCAACCTGTTCCAAGTTTTTAACCACTCTAATTACTAACAAAAATCTACTTCAATGGAATTTCCTTTATTATATTTTGTGTCCTTTGCCTCTCATTCTGTCTTTGGGCACCACTGAGTAGAGTCTGGATCCATCCTCTTTACTGCCTCCTGTGGGGTATTTATACACATTGATAAGATTCCCCTGAGTCTTCCCTTCTCCATTCTGAACAGTCCCAGCTCTGAACAGTCCCAGCTCTCTCAGCCTCTCCCAATATTACAGATACTCCAAAACCTTCATGACCTTTCTGGTTGTGGGCTGGACTTGTTCTTGTATGCCATCTCTATTTCAACGGGGAGCCCAGAACTGAACCTATCACTCCAGCTGTGTCTCACCAGTTCTGAGTAGAAGAATCACAGTCTTGAACTGCTGGCAACAGTTTTTCATGGATGATGTTGGCTTTATTTATTTATTTATTTATTTCTGACAAGAACACATTAGTCGCTCACTTTCAAATCATTGTCCATCAGTAAGTGGAAAAACACTACCACTAGCTGTTCCTGCCAAGCTGTTTTTCTACCACTTGGAACCCAGTCCGTACTGGTGTGTGGGGTTATTACTCCCCTATGGCAGGACTTGTCATTTCCCTTGGCTGAATGTCATGAGGTTCCCCTCTGCCCCTTTCTCCAGCCTGCCCAGGTCTCTCTGAATGGCAGCACACCCATCTGGTCTTATCAACCACTCATCCCAGTTTTGTATTATCTGCAGCCTTTCTGAGGGTGCAATCTGTCCCATCACCCAGGTCATTAATGAATAATGTACTGCTAAACAGTACTGGTCCCTGCCTTAACCCCTGGGATACCACACTAGGGACTGGCCTCCAGGTGGGCTTTGTACTGCTAATCACCCTTTGAGCCTGGCAGTTCAGCTGGTTTTCCATCTGTCTTAGCTAGATTCAACTCTAGGGGGGCTTTGGCTTTCCTAACCCCATCCTGACACACTTGGACAATGTATTTATATCCCCAGGGTCACCTGTCCCTGCTTCCACCTCTTGTGCAATTCCTTTTAAGTTTGAGTTCAGCTAGGAGCTCCTTTTTCATTCCAGCCTTCCCTGCCTCTTCCCCTCTCAGTGCAGTTGGGGGAGTTTGGGTTCTGTTGCCTGCAGGGTTTTGGAAAATTTCCAGTCTTCCTGTTCACCAGCCCAGGTGCTGCGCAGCCTGCTGACCCCATCCTACAGCTCTGTTACTTGTCGTGGGCCCACCCTAGGCTCATTTGCCCTGGCCCATCCTTGGCAAGAGGCTGCAGGCACCCTGCAGGCCGCAGATGCAGAGCTGCATCTGCCCTTGGGAGGTCTTGCTGGGCTGGGGTCTCTGATGTGCTGGGGACAGATGGCCTTAGAGGGCCAGGGACCATGCCCTGCCATGCATCATCACCACTGCCTACCACTCAAACACCACTTCCAGCAGTTTCTGGCCTGCTTTTGCACTAAACCCAGCAGTTGTATGCCTCCTTGCACCTGCCAACAAGTTGCTTGGCCCTTGACATTGAGGAGCCATCTGGAAACAAAAAGCTCAAAGCTCCCTTTGAGTAGGAACTGCTGACAGAGCCGATGAGAGGCTGCTATATCTTGCTAGCAGGCAACGTCGGCTGTAGAAATGCTTCCCCAGCAGCAGCAGCAGCAGCAGCCACACTGAGGCCCCCAAGCAGCTCCCAGGAGAAGTTCCTAGAAGATCTTGAAGCAAAGCCCAGAAACTGCTGTGCAAACTGCTGTGTGTTGGCTGCCTCTGCTAGCTGTGCTCTCCTCTGGGCCTCTGCAGCGCTCAGGGTTTTAGACTGTGCTTCAGTGCAGAAAAACGGCCCAGAAAAGTGGGATTTCTTGTAGATGCAGATTCAGTATGAAGGATGAAACTGGATTCAGGTTAGTAACAAGTGAATGGAAATTGCACTATTGCAAGATGGGTGAGTAGAATCATTTAGGGTGAGAGAAACTTAGCAGAAGAAACTTTAAGTGCCAACATGAACTGGATAAATGCAAAACACTGGTGTGCAAAGACTTCTTAAAGACTTGGTAAATCCTGATAACTAAGATACATATGGGCTTCAGTTTTTGCTGCCTCCAAAACAAGAAGTGGCCACTGTCTGAGAAAGTGTTTTAGAGAATTTCTATTTTGGTCTGTTAAGATGATATTAAAATTTGATGATGTTAAAGCACTAAAATTCTTGGATTTTTCTCCATGTTCATAAAGCCTTGTTCAATCAGTAAAGCTTATAAAAACATCTCTATTGAAATAAAGAGACTTTGCAGGAAGCTCTGCACATTCAAATTGTTCATATCAAACATATTTCTATTCACAGTGCCTTCCTGCATCCTCACAAATGTTACTGGGAAAGAATTATGTAAACACAAAAAGGATCTGTTGGGCTTTTAAAATTCTAAAAATTTAGAGAATTTTAAATTTTAGAATTCTAAAAATTTAGAGAATAAACGATACCCACTGACATAGACAGAATTTAGTGATTTTGGTGCTGTTTTTTTATGTACAACAAACAAACTTCTCTAGACTAAAATATATATGTTCTGTGTTTAACTCAGGAAAGTTTCCAGTTTGACTACTAGGTTAAATGGCTCTCCATTACCAAACCATTTATCTTCAGAGAGGAAAGTATGATAATCAAGCCATAGCCAGACTTGTTGCTTTTCTTACTGAGAAATATACTTCCCAGAGCTTGAGTCACAACTGTAGTCCTTTTTTTTGAGCCCTTTCCAGTTAGTCAGCATCCTTTTCAGTGTGTTGACATCAGAGTCAGTTGCAATACTCAAGTAATGGCCTATTTATAATTTTCTTACTGCCTCTAAATGCCACATTAGCTTTTTTTTTTTTAATTTTTATTTTTTTCCAGAATTACACTGATGATTTCGTTCAGTTTTATATATTTTAAAAATCAGCTTAATGCCCTAGACCATGTAAAGAATTTGTCCTTTAGCTACAATGGAAGATTTGGAAATTGACTGTCCAGCTACAGAAAATGTATGCAAAAATGAGGAGTGAAGCTACTTGAAATGTTAGTGATCATATTTTAAAAGTATTTGTGAAATATCCAGAGATCATACAAGGCTCATAAACTTGTATATGTGCATATATATTTGTGTTAATATATGTATAATTTTGTTACTACACATTTTTGAAATTGTACTATATTTTGCCAGTTACAGTGGCTTTACATAAAATTTTAAGGTTAGGATTTTGTCTGCTTTTGTGCACTCTTCAATAAGACCTAGCTCCTATAAATCAGCCTGAACTGGGCAAAACCATGTAAAAGAAGGTAAATGCAAGTTTTATACTGGTACAGCATTTTTTTTCTAAGCTTTTAAAGCCAGGTATCTTCATATACTGAAACTGATCGGATCATAAAACTAGAATAAAGAGACATATTTGAAAATTTTTTACAATCTGCACGACCAATCACTAGCATAACATAACATTATTTGAAAACTTTTTCTTGACTCTGTTATATTTATTGGACAGAAAAATCAAAATCCAACTCATACATATAAATGAAAGCACACAATTTTACATGGTTACACATTCAAACCTACACATCATTGTCTGTTGAATGGAATGTTTTATAACTACATTTTACTATGTTTGTGCCAGAGAAAAATGTTAATACCTTTTTAAAGCACCATAGACATCAAAAAGGTGCCTATAAACACTATGGCATTTTGCAATGATAGAGTAGATGCTCTTCCAGAATTCATCTTTGCAAGCAGCTTCAAGCAGAGACTTCAGGTAACAGAGATATATTCAGAGTTGCTCTTGTTGCTTCTGCGTGGTCATTCTAACTTTCAAGCTGGGCAATGGTAAGTGTATGAAAAACTATGATAAAGAGTACACTTATTGTAGTTTCACTCTTAACTTTGAGGCTGTGATTTAGTGATCACCTTAAACCAGTATAAGCTGCCATGGCTGCCAAAAAAGTGGCATTCAGGAATGTGTTTGAAGGTGAGTGAAGGAGGAGGGTGCACTGCTCCTTCCATTGGCAGCATGATTTCAGGTGTTCTTAAACCAACAGTGAAACCATCCACTGTGGGTGCATAGGAAAGGTTGTGGGAGTCCAGTGTTTAAAACCCCATCACAGAACTGATCGCTGTTAATGCAGACACGTCATCTTCAGAACAGGAATGTTTTGTGTAGGTGTTGTAATTTCCATCTCCTCTCTTGCAATTCAAAACTATTAGAGATTATTAGATTGATTCCAGATGATCGGGAGATAGAACTGATTTACAGCTCTGTTCCACAATATACTGAGTGGAAAAGAGTTACATCAGGTTCATTCAAAGTTGTACTCCATTTTTATTCATCCTTGTAAAAGTCCACTTGTTTTACTTTCAATATGTTGAACAATATATTTGCTCATTGACTAGATATTTCTGATATGAAATAGTTTCTGGGAAAGTATACGGGTTAATCCATAATACATTTTGTATTACGTACTCTTGAAGTAGTTCTCAGAAGGGAAACCATCACTTAAGTCATTTGTCCAATCTGGCTATAAATCAGTGAGGACTGCACTGCAGAAAATATTCCTTTATTGGCAGGCACTTGGATGGGATGACCTAATTGCTTTTTCCATTTTCAGTATGGAGGTGTCTAAGATTTATTGCAATCTTAATATAAATTCAAGGCTATGGATATGTTTTTTATGACTTATTGTCAAGTCAATGACAAAAAGAGGCCAACATCAGTACAAGATAGCTTTATTTAAGTCAGGATATTAAAATATGTCAGTCCAAGTTTATGGTAAAATTTAAGTAGGAAGCATTTGAAAATGAAATATTTTCTCATCACTGCTCTTTTCTAATATATTAAACTAATTAATTCTATTACAGAGAAGCAATGTTTTTCCTATCAATTCAAAAGATATCTTAAAAAGAAAATTTTAATTTCAGGATGATGTTAAAACAATATCATTGCTAATCTTTCTGGATCATATTGCAGATAATCACACTCCCCTTGTGACAAAAGATTAAGAGTAGGAGACAGAAAGAGTACAGGCAGAATAAGTACAAAATAAGAATATATGGGTAGACTTGTTCAAAGGTGTAGTCTGACTGCTCCTATTTATGGTTGTTTTACTCAAGTGGACAGCTGAACTTCATTACACTGCTCCCTCGCTCTCCCTCCTCAAAGGGAAATGGGGAGAAAATACAATGGAAAGGGCTCAAGGGTTGAGATAAGGACAGGGAGATCACTCAAAAAATATCATGACAGGCAAAACAGACTCGGCACAGGGAGATTAGTATAATTTATTACTTACTACTAACAGGCTAGAGCAGTGAGAAATAAACGAAGCAATAAAACAAACAAACAAAAAAAACCAAAACCTAAACCAACCAAACAACAACAACAACAACAACAACAACAACAAACTAAAAGCACTTTCCTCCCATCTATCCCATTTCTATGTCCTCCCCCTGAGCAGCACAGGGCTGCAGCTTAGAGATCTGCTCCATGTGGGACCCATGGGCTGCAGGGGGACAGCCTGCTCCACCAGGGGCCTCTCCACAGGCCACAGGGGAACTTCTGGAGCACCTCCTGCCCTCCTTCTGCACTGACCTTGGCTCCTGAAGGGCTGGTTCTCATTCCTCATTCACCCAGCTGCTGTTTCCCAGCAGTGTTTTTTCCACCCTTTCTTAAAACTGCTCTCACAGAGGTGCAAAGAACATCACTTTTTGTATTGGCTCAGGCCAATGGTGGGTGCCATTGGAACCAGCTGAAACTGGCCTTTATCTGACATGGGGCAGCTTCTGGATTCTTTCCACACAGGCCATCCCTGCAGCCCCCTGCTACCAAAACTTTGCCACATAAAACCAAAAAACTAATTTAATAGTTCCCTCATCCCAAGGTTTTTAAACCTCAGTAATAACTCCTTTTTCAGCCTGAAAACTCCCAACTTTTACTCTAATGGCTCAATGCCTACCTTTCACCTAAACCTCTCTGAAATCCAAAAACAAGGCAGGCACAAATTTAATTTCCTGAAGGACTTTTCTGATACTGTGAGGCAACGTAAGCCACATTCTTAGGTAGACAGTACATCACTGTTAAAAAGCATGAATGAAAGTGAGGGAAACATATACATAAACACATATAACCCTGAGAAGGCTTTCAGAAATGCTGGTGCTAGAATAACAGGAAATATTACTGAAGGGTTACTAAGATGCTTAAAGGACAGGTCAGGAACAATAAGGGAACAATAAAGGTGTGAGAGCAACTCCAGATAGGGCAAGGAGGGTCACTCCATAGGAGTGAGAAAGAAGACTGTGTAGGACCACGGAGTAGATTATACCGGACAATGGAGGAAAAAAATGTCTGTAATCCAGACACTAAAAATGGAAATTGCAATACCATCTATTCTCCAGATCCTGCTAAAGACATAGAAAGGGAGACAGCACTGGAGGAACATAGTTGCCACCTATGAACCCAGCTGTAGTTTTTCAGGACTAATTGGTGGGAGAAGACACAGTCTGGAGGCACAAACAAGTTTCTGCTGTGTCCTCGGCTCAACCTTGCTCCTACTGTACGTGCAAGCTGTGCATCTAGTATGAGTCAGTACTGATGTGGCCCTTCTGGAATCCAGATCTTTTTAGTGGGTGATAGATCAGACCACTGAAATTATCCAGGCTACTGTCTACAGGACTAGATTCCTGAGGCTGTAACTTGTCACCCTTCTGACTTAATCATATTCCCTATTGTCTCTGCCATGCAACAGGAAAATATAATTAACTGCCATTTTGCTGTACCCTTCTTAAAGATGAGATCTCGAAGTGCATTCTCATCTGAATTCGTTAGCAGATGCCACAGCTACAGAATGAATGTAATGGCTGTGGTGTTTATTTGTGCTCATATTCTGCAGCTGCTGTGAAGAGCTTTCTCAGTCTTTGCCTCTGGTTGACGGTTTAGACAGTCCTTCTGAGCTTCCTTTAGCCATGCCTGTGAGATAGCCCTTCTGAGCCTGTTTTGATATCTAATGATTAAAATACAAATAATCTCCAGCCAAGTCACTGAAGCCACCCCAAAATACTGGCATCTCTTCATATTCTAACTCTCATTGGAGTACTTTGTGGCACTTTGTGACTTTATGTCCTTTTTCATTTTTTTTTATACAAAGTTGATAATTTGTGTTTGTCTTGTTTGATTTACCACCTGGAACAGTCCAGGTAGTCACTGCAGTAAGTGACATTGCAAGCATGCCCACAGATTCAGGGTCACTGAATACAACTGCCTGAAGGAAAAGAGTTCAAATACCACTTCTCCAAAACAACCTCTGAAGGCAGTGTGTATGTGGATAGCAACAGCAGGCAGACTTGACAGCATATGCAGTGTCTCCATGGAGTTTAGGGAGCTTACTAGTGCCTAAAACTCCTTCCTTTATTTCTTGGGAGGGACTGGCTGATTGCTTCAAGCATAAAGACTCCCCAAGCACTCTTCAGAGAAGGACTGTTTTTAGAGGTATGCATTGACTAGAGGCACTTGCCTCTACTGAGACTGTCAGGTTTTTTTCTGCCAGACAGCAGACAATTGGGAATAATACTGGGGAATATCACATCCTTGGGATGAGTTGGCATAGATATCATGTCAACATGGTTGGGAAAAAAGTGTTTGGGACTAGGAGGAAACTGTTTGTAGGAATGACCTGGGAAGAAGGGTGGAATTGGATGGATAGAATCATTGTCCCTGGGCAAATTGGGAGAATAGTGGATTTGGGATGTCTGGCAATTCAAATGGCTAGTGTCATAGAGAAATAGGAACACAAAAGGCAAAAAAATACCACTTTGTTCTGTGACTTGCATTTGTAATTACTGATGTATATGGGGGTAAAAGAAACATGGTGAAATGTGATCTCTATAAAGGCAATGATGAGGAAAAATAATCTCTCTCCCAAACAAATGTATTTGTAGGTTAAAACATAATTATTTGTAATAAGTACCTTATATTACTAACTTTCAGATAAATATTTTTAATTAAAGGCCAAATTAATATCTCAGTGAAGTCAATGGCAAAATTGTAGGTCAAATCAGTCCAAAGACACTACAAATAGAGTATAAAACACTGCTAAAGGAAAAAAATTCTCATTTTGGCTTTATATAAAGAGCCAAAAATAAGTAGATTAACTATAGGAAAAGTATTTTTCCCACCTCCATCCCTGCACTTTCCACCACTATTCAAATGCCCACATCCCTTGAAGACTTCAGAATTGGCTGCCCATCTGTGAATGCCTCATTAGCTATTCATCACAGTCACAAGTGTTGGCCAAATGTTTTTCTTGGACTACCAATGTGCAACAGTCTTTTTTAATGCGGTTGTTACTTCCATTATGTTATTTCCTCACTGTTGGCTGCTGTTCCCTGATTCAGACTTTTTACTTCTGATAATTTGTTTCAGGTCACAGTGTTCATTGGCTTTGCTTTTCCAGAAGACCAACTATTAGGGAGGTAAATACATGTAGATATGATCACTGGCGTGGAAGATGGAAGAGACACTTTCATATTTGGAAGAATGCAACTGCAGAGGAAAACATCCTACAGATTCATAGCATAGGAAGTCTGGAGAGACCAGTATGAGCAGTTTGTTTCAGCTGATACAGCCTATATGTAGGTTTCTGGTATGTTTTATAAAGAAGCATCAGAACTCAACATTGTCCATGAAAATGAAGACAGTACTTGATGTTTTAATGCTTATTTTAATAACAGAAGTATCTTGAAAACTTCTGTCTATGAACAAACCTATAATGTAGTGGTTGTGGTTCTTCCAGACAAACAAATTTACTGGAGAAGTGAAAGAGTGGTTGTTAGACATAAGATCACTCACTAGTTAGGTGAGTTCTGACAGGTTTTTGACTTGTTTACAGGAGGAAGGGAATTGCTAAATTTATGTATTTTCTAAAGCCACTTTCTTGTTTTTTCACAATAAAAAAGGAAAGACATCAATTCCACCACCAAAAAGTTAGTCACGGTGCACAGCTGATTGTTCCAATCAAAGCCATTGTTTTTACATGTATGTTAAGTGTTATAGTGGTGGTAGGATCTCCACTTTTAAGGTAATGGTTGAAATATAAGCCTGTGTTCATACATTATATGACTTTTGATGCCTTGGCAGACTTGCTATTGCCATCTTTCAGACAAAGAAAAATCTTTTTATTGTGTATAGTTTCCTGTTAAGGCTGGGAGAAGCTTGTTTCTCTATGACAGAAGTTGTTTCTGGTGGAAGCTGGTGGGTTGCAGAGCTGGAGACACTCACTCCAGCTTCACTCTCATATCTTGCGTCTTTTCTATGAGTTTGGCAGGGACCATTTTGCTTTCACATTGAAGTATTTAGCTTCTCTATGTCTGCAGTTGCATAATGACAGTGATGGAAAGTCTCTGGAGTCTCCACAGGCTTAGTCTTGGATTTAAAGCTTCCACATCTTTCCTCCTACCTCATACATATCCCAAGGATGAAAGTGACCATGCAGATCATTTCATTAGAGGAAAAGTTTTTGTTTCCTCTGTCTGCTGCATTTGGGGTATAGCTGGCAGTAATGCCAACTCTAACACGGTAACTAAATCTTTAGTCTTTTACACTGTACTGTGGATAAGTATGTTTTCCTACAGTTAGTTCCCAAGCAAATAATTTTTCCAACTGTCTACTTAAGGGCTTTATTTATTTATTTTATTATTATTTTTTTAATCTCTTCTGATAATTTTGCTTTAACTCCTGAGGAAGACAAACATATGTGAGTTAAGTGAAAGGTAATTTGCCAATATCCCATAGTGAGATATTGAGTTGTGATGTGTTGGACATTCCCCATGTGCTCCAGCAATTTTCAGCTGGGTTTAGAGGATACTTGTTAAACCAGGAGATGGTACCGTCTAACCTGAGGTAAGCATCTTCAAAAACAGGCTAAGTGTAGTACATGAATTAGGTACCATCTGGTACCAAAGGCAGTTAAATGATAAAAGGCTTTAAAGGTCAGATTCTTATATGAAATACATTACATATCCATGTAATATATGCATAACACAGTACTAGGGGAAAGAATCCTGTAATGCTAGAGTTCCAAGCATTGCCTGTCTTTTTTCACACATAATGGGCCTACCAACTTCCAGACTTTCCATGTAGAACACATGATGCCCTTGTGACATAAAATGAATTTGAAACCTTTCCATGCATATGCACCTTGATTGAGTATTCTGTGTATCCTATGGCCAGAGAACTGTCATAAATTAGAGGAGAACCTGTAGCCCCTTAGGACATCAGTTCTTCTGGCCAACCTGGCTAAACATTGCAACAAGTTGAAATAAAATACTTGGAATGTACTCAGTTAATTCCGGCAGATAAATGAAAATATTTTGGGCTTTGACTTGAGATTTATGAGTAGAGTTGCAATGATTGCAGCCTTAACAGGCTTCTTAATGTAATTAACTTTACAACTATATAAATTTGCATATCATCAGTCTTGACCTTGTGAATCTGAGCGCATGAAAAAACAAAGAGAGGTGGTAAGAATCAGCTGAGGGGTTTGTTTTCTAACTTGCAAATATAAAATCTTTTAGGTCATAAAAATGAGGGACAGAGGAAAGGCTAAGCTGTTATCCAGAGAGGACATACAAGGCTCTCTGGTATGAAGTATTTTTTTTTGTTGTTGGTGGATGAACATAACATTATTCTGAGCATTATTCCTAGTAGCTGTGACAGCCATTGACTGGGCTCATGGGAGGCACAAACAACCCATCTGGATATCTTAGTTAAATATTCAGTGCAGCTGACATTTCATTCAGATGAAATTAAACCGTCAGCTAAACGACTCATTTGGACCAGCAGGTAAAGGTTATACAGGAATTTTACAGTTTATGAGACAGCAAGTCAATAAAGTGAATCAGAAAATACCCTGAGCTTTGATTGGTTATTGGACAGATATCATTGCTGTTAGATAAATGGACAAATTTATTTGGAAAAATGATTTAAAGCTGCTCTATTTCTGTGGCAGTCAGCTGAAGGTTAACCCACTAAAGTGAAAATGCCTTAAGATGCAGAGGTCTTGACAAGAAGTATATATGTTATGGCCTCTGATGGGCTTTTATGGAGGAAGTTGATGAAATTTGTCTGAGCACAGAGGTCTTGACAAGAAGTATATATGTTGTGACCTCTGATAAGCTCTTATGGAGGAAGCTGATTAAAGTCATCTGAGCTCTTTTGAGGAGGGATCCTTGTGAGAACTCTGTCCTAATACAGAGGTTACTTTCAGAGATGAGCCTTTGTGAGATCTCAGCTATGGCATGAATAAAGCTGAACTCACACACTGATTTCATGCTTAAGTACCATGATTTTTTAAAACTGCTTCCAGTATTAAGAATGACTTTTGCATTTAGCAAAATGCCAAAATCATTCATTTCATTTTATGCATTCTGTTGTGTCTTAAACTGTTGCAAACACCATCACATGAAGTAAAGGAGTAATTACATCAATTACAGCTGAGGGAGAGAAATACATTAGATGGATCTTGGTCTGTGGAATGTGAAAATACCACTGCTTTTCTCAGTGTAATTTAGGATCTTCATTTAAATAAGACTTCCTTTATTGGCAACAGACAGAGAGACAGACAACTTTTAAAGTGTGATGCATCCAATTCTAATACCATAAAACAACTCTTTGCAACTTTTTTTTTTTTTTGGGGGGGGGGGTCGGGGGGGGACAGGTTTCAAGACCGATAGGTAGGAGTTTACCTTCAACTTTTTTTTCTTTCTCTCATAGCATATATTTTCTTAAGTCTGTCCAACTTGTCTACAGTCAGAGATGAAAAATAAGCACAATATTTCAGTTGAGGACTTCTGAGTAGAACAGAAGATTTGCTTCACATCTCTTACCATTGACTCCTGCTCAAGAATCTCATAATTTTGTTTTCCTTTTTCTGCAGCAGCTTGACAACATTAAGTTATATGTTTAGATTGTGCCTGTTTAGACTGTTGTTAAGCCACTTGTTCCCCATCCAGTTGCTTATTGCTACAGAAATGTTGAAACTTGCACTTGTTTTTATTAAATTGCATCTAACTTTTTAAAGACCCCTTCTCCAATGTGTCAGAATTTTGAGTTCTAACCCTATTATTCAAAGCTCTTTTAGCTGCTTATTTACATATTGACCCATCATTAAGATGAGGATATTGACCAGTATTGGAACCATACCATAATTCCGCTGAATACATACTCTCACTTTGATACTTCATGTTTCAGACCTTCAGTCTGAATACCATTTTCAAATAAGTTTTGCAATAGCCTATAAAGGTATAACCTAGGCCACACTCCCCTATTTCGCTTCCAAGACTATTCCCCTATCTCACTTCAGGAAGACAATGTCAAAAGTCTTATGAAAGCTGGGATATATGTATTGTGTTCTCCTATCCCCAGCATCACTTAGAGAATGTATTGGCTGATTGAAACACAACACCCCCATGTTATTGATATAAGTAATATATGAATGTAATCTGCTAAAATGACAGACAGTGATTAATGCTACTTAAAATGGCCTCTGCGTGACTTTTTTTGATCATGCTAGCATAGTGCTCTTCATCTGATTCTGCTTAAATATGGCTGTGAATTTTGCTTCTGGAAAGAGTTTTCATTTCCATACTACCTTTGGCTACTCAGTTCTCATGAGTTCTTTTTACTAACAAGAAGTATAGAGAAGCATTCCTTGTACAGAGGAAATGGTTACCTCACAGTCATTCTTTTTTTTTTTTTTTTTGACATTCCCAAATTAATCTGACTTTGAGAGCTACTAAAGAAATTAATCTCTCTTTTTTTCTCTTTAAATTAAATTAATCTCTTTCTTTTTCTTGCAATGCAAATCACTAAACAATTAGACCACCGGGTTAGCCCCTGCAGACCCTTATTTTTAAAGGTCTTGTTTTTATATCAGTGAAATGCAAAGATGTATTGTACTTGGCACATGCAGAGACAATGGAAAAGACATTTCCTTAAGAATAACTTTCCTGTACGTCAGTACAATCGTCCTCTCAATTGATTGAAGGGTAATGCAGTGACAATTTAGGAAAATAAAGAAATAAATGCTCAACAATAATGATTGCTGAAATATCCCTGCAAAAACAACCAAGTTCATGCAAATTAACTTGAAAAGGAAAATGCTGATGTTCACACTGTATTTGACATTTATGAATTATACACAATTTGCTGCAAAAACTTGATTGCCACATTATTTTAGTTTTGTTTGCAAAGTGTTTTGGGATACCTTATATGAACATTTCTGAACAAAATTAAGCTGCTCTGAAGCGCAATGGAATTGCACATTTATTTTGAGCTTTTAAAACAGATAACGATCAAATGAACCCTGGTAATAAAACAGACAGTACTCTGAAAAACAATTCTTGTAACATCTGCAATATCTGATTAAAACATTGTGGATGTTTGTGGTACGTCTTCTAGAAGAAGCACAGAATATTCATCCATATATGAAAAACACAATGTTGACCAAATTTATCATGCAAAACTTTCTCATCTGTTTCCCGGGACTATTGTAATAGTATAGCAAGTGGTAGCTCTGTTCGGGCTCTGTAGAAAAGGAAGTTTCCTTTAGTGCTGTAAGACATTGAAGGCATGTTGCCACAGTAAGGGGGAAGAGTATATATTTGCAAGTCTTGTGAGGTATTAAATGTGCTCTGATTTATTATAAATATATTAGGGATGCTGAAATTCCATCGACAAAAAAGAAAATCTCTTCCTGAAACATAATCGCTCCAGTTTTTTTTTTTTTTTAAATATTGTATATACGTACGTATTTATCCATATGGAAGGATGAGTATTAGAAAAATATATATGAAAAATAATGTGCCTGATGTAAGACAGAGAAAGAAACATTGTCTTTGATTGTATCTTAGATTGAGGTTCTTTTTTTTTTTTCTTTTTTCTTTTTTCTTTCTTTCTTTTTAAAGCACAGTCCTTTCCTCTGTAATAATTTGTCTGTCTAAATTCCTTCTCCATCACATCATATATGGATACTTCTTTGTTAGGAAAGTCGCCTGCAAAGACTAGTGTAGACTAATTGTAATTTCTCTGTTTCCTGACAAAAAGCCAACACCTCTATTAAAATGGTCTTGCTGTATAGGTTAACTATTCATGACATTCAAGAAGCATTGGCTAAACCTGTACTAGTAAGCTATCACTAGCCAAAAACAGTCCTCTGCCACAGGGCTTTTTGACAATGTCTGGTCAAGTCCCTCCTCTTAAACTGTCTTACCCTACAGAACAGGTGGCTGTGCCCAGGTGTTTGCTGAGAAAGAACCCTGGCTCAAGCCAGCTCCCTGGCTGTGCCCAGCACTCATCTGAGCTGTGGATTGTCTGGCCAAAACCTGCTGGGAGCCATGCAGGAGATTAAGTTCTTGTGTTTGGAAACATTCCCTGGCACTGCTCATTTCACTTGTATAAACGTTACCACAATGTCTAACTTGAGCACATGCTAAGTAGGGCCATCAGGACAGCAAAAGTTACATTTTAAAAATCAGATTCTTTTTAAATTAATATTTAGAGGATAGTGATTTATAAACATACAAAATTGGGATTCAAACAGTTTATTTGCATACAAAATTAAAAGATATAGATTACTACAAGTGCTGTACATACACAGCTGTTGTAACACAGTTGCTGCCTGTAGGATTAAAAATTTTGACATGCAAAATGCTGTGAATTGTGACACCATAGTGCCTGTTCAAACTTGCACCCCTCCCTGGCCCCCGACAAAGTGCTGACTGCAGTGGGGGGCAACTCACAGGGTTGGATTGGCTGGTGTGGTTGTACTTTCTCTTCTTTGTCTTCTCTATTGCTGGCCCAGGATTAGACCCAGAGTTGTCAGCCGCAGCCCCAGTGATGTGAGAGTAGGGCTGGTCCCTAACTCCCCACAGCCTGGCCATGCCTGGCCCACCCATCCCAGGGGCTTACGTCCTGGCCTGGCCTGAGCCAGTTCCCATCCCCAGAGAGGTGCCTGGTGCCAGGAGCCTGGTGCTACCCGTTTCTTTGGCTTCCCTGCTCCTTCCTGTTGGACCGTATCATAGCAGTTCATCTCTGTACTCCATATCCTGCTCAAGAACCATATATTCCAGCTAGAATCAGTAAAACATTTCTCTTCACAGGTAAGTAAGTACCTAAGCCAAACTATCTGAAACATTTTGTTGAGTATTTTAAATATATGGAATTCTAGGTAAGGATGCTCCATCCATATTGCTGTAAGAATTAGGGAAAACAACCCCTTGATACAACTTGCTGAGTGCCCCGTCTTGACTTAACGTAAGTCATTCAGCCAGTAAGATTAATTGAAGGTCTTTCCAAAGGTTTCAACCTCTCATCAAAAACACGTACTCCATCTAAATTTTGTTCCACTTACGTCACATGGCGGGACATGTATAAGCTTTTACACCGAAGGTGAGGAATGCCATTGTGATGACCTAAGAAATCTTATTTGACAAACACATATAACAAATCTTGGAAGAGAACACCTTGAACAGTTTAGTTTTCAGAAGGAATGGCAATGCCAATTTTATCTGATGTTCCAGATATGTGTAAAATTACAGTTCTTCTATTGTGATTAAGTACATAGGAAAAATGAACAAGCCCCAGCTGGAATTTTAAAAACAGGAAAGATTTTAAGAGTTAGTGTAGAATATGAATAATGAGAAAGCATAATAGCTCCCCAAATAGTATATGGAGTTGTATTTTGAAATTATCACCAGCTACTGTTTATTTTTAATTGGCTCAAATACAGCCATAAGACAAGAAAATACAGCATGCAGTTATAAAATAGAGACGTTTTATGGTCATTGGTAAGCTCATTAGCATGTTAAGTAGTGCAATGCATATGTAAAATCCAATATAGTCTGTCAATTCCTAGTTATCATAAAATTCAAACCTGTTTAGGTTACTCAAAGTAATAACACAATAGACACTTTACACTTCCTATGTAACAGAATTTGGTTTACTGCACATTCTTGAGTTAATTAGCACAGGGCTCAATGTTATTTTCAACTTATTTTCAAGATATTAATTTACCATCAACAAACAGTAATTGTTACAGAGAAGTTCTAATTACATTAAGAACATAATATTATTCCAGCTCCTGAAGGATTCTTAATTTTAATATCTGCAGATTAAAAATTGCTCATGGATTTCATATATCTTTTATGAATAAGTCTTTATATATCATAGAATCATAGAATGGCCTGTGTTGAAAAGGACCTTAACGATCATCTTGTTTCAACCTCCCTGCTCTGGGTAGGGTTGCCAACCACTAGAGCAGGCTGCCCAGAGCTGCATCCAGCCTTGAATGCCTCCAGGGATGGGGCATCCACAACCTCTCTGGGCAACCTGTTCCAGTGCCTCACTACCCTGAAGTGAAAAACTTTCTCTTGATAGCTAACCTAAATCTCTCCTGTCTTAGTTTAAAACCATTGCCCCTTGTTCTATCACTACCAACACATGTAAACAGGCGTTCCCCCTCCTGTTTATAAGCTCCCTTCAAGTACTGGAAGGCCGCAATGAGGTTTCCCTGGAACCTTCTCTTCTCTAAGCTAAATAAGCCCAGTCCCCTCAACCTTTCCTCATAGGGGAGGTGCTCCAGCCCTCTGATCATCTTAGTGGCCCTCCTCTGGACCCGTTCTAAGAGCTCCACATCCTTCTTGTGTTGGCGGCCCCAGGCCTGTACGCGGTATTCCAGGTGGAGTCTCACAAGAGCAGAGGAGAGGGGGACAATCACCCTCCTCTCCCTGCTGGCCACACTTTTTTAAACGCAGCCCAGAACATAGTTGGCCTTCTGGGCTGCAAGCGCTTTTGTCCAGCTTCTCGTCCATCAGGACCCCCAAGTCCTTCTCTGCAGATATATAAACATATAAACACTCCTCCATTTGTATGGTATGAATTAAAGTGCAACAAACCACAGACAAAGGGAATAGATTATGTATTTGAAGTCTGAATACTTTAGTCCTACTTGTGGTGAGTGAAGACAGGAAATACCGTGAAAAACAGTTTTTAGAGGTAATTGATATCTATCCTTCTATATGTTAGATTTTCAGTAACTGTTCGTAATATTTCATAAATCAAACTAAGATTCAGTGATTTGCATAAGTTTGACTAGACATACACAACCATCTTTGGAAAGTTTGAGGATGGTAGAATTAGTTCAGGAGACATCTGAAGATTCTATAGTCCAGTACTCTGCAATGAGGGATTCTGAACAGATATACAGCAAACCTGCTAAACTTATCCAATTTTTTTCTAAAGCAGTCTAGCAGTCTACTTTATATTTTTACCAACTTGCTGGCTGGAGATTTTGTTTCATGCTCAACACCACATCTTTTTCTTTGGAAATTATACCAATTTATTCTGCACAGTTGTTGAATCTGAATAAGAACAGCTGAATTGCTGTGGAAAACAGCTGGTTACAGTCCTATTTATAGCAAGTTTAATGCTCTGGAAAAAAAAGTGATCCTGTTTTCTCTCTGTCTTTTTAGAGTAATCAAACCTAATTTCTTCATTAATCATGTTCTCTAAATCTCTAAGAGTTCTTGCTACTCTCATCTGGATTATCCCAAGTTGTCTACCTTTTTCTGCAAGGATTACCCTGGACTGGACCTAGCGGAGTCCTTCTTTCTTCTGCATACACTCCTCAAATACTCACCTGTTGTGCCCTGAGTTGGATGCTCTGTTAATACAACCTAGGAAACACATGTTTTTTTTTCTTTTATTTGAAAAGCTTCTGTGGGTTGACCTTGGCTCACTGCCAGCTGCTCTTTCACTCCCCCTCCTCAGCAAGACAGTGGGAGTAAATATGATCATAGAATCATTCAGGTTGGAAAAGAGCTCATCTGGTCCAACCTTTAACTTAGTACTGACAAGTCCACCATTAAGCCATGTCACTAAGCTCTGCATCTACACATTTTTTGAAGACCTCCAGGGGTGGTGACTCAACCATTTCCATAGGCAACCTGTTCCAATACTTCACAACCCTTTCAGCGAAGAAATTTTTCCTAATATCTAACGTAAACCTCCTCTGGCATGACTTGAGGCCATTTCCTCTTGTCACAGAACCACAGAATCACGGAATTTCTAGGTTGGAAGAGACCTCAAGATCATCGAGTCTTGTCTTATCACTTGGTGCTTGGGAGAAGAGCTTGATCCCCACATCGCTGCAGCCTCCTTTAAGGAAATTGTAGAGTGCGATAAGGTCTCCTCTGAACCTCTTTTTCTGCAGCTTAAACAACCCCAGTTCCCTCAAGTACTCCCCACAAGACTACATAAAGACGGGGAGATCACTCATCAGTTACCATTACAGGCAAAACAGACTTGACTTGGGGAAGATTAATTTATTGCCAATTAATAACAGGTTAGGGTAGTGTGAAAACTAAACTCCTCTCCCCCTCTTGTTCCCAGTCAGGGTTGCTTCCTTCACATTTTATCACTCCTCTCTCATAGCTGTCTCACAGCATGTTTTTTTACCCTTTCTGAAAAACACTTCCCAGAAGCTCCACCATTTTGTCTGCTTGGCCCAGACATGCCTTGTGGTGGGGCTGTTGGAGCTGGCTGTGTCCTGCAAGGGGCAGCTCCATCTGCTCCTCACAGAAACCACATTGCAGCACCCTCCCGCCAACACCTGGCCACATAAACTCAACTTCATTATTAATGCTACCTCATTTCCTGTATAAACCACTAAAGCCTCTGGATCTTGCTCTACCAGTTTTACCCTCTTTTTGTGGCTTACAGTTAATTTTTCTTTCCTACTTGTATTGATCCTTGCAGATCTTTGCTCCATTTCAGCATTATTTTGAATTCTAATGTGGTTGCAAATCTTAGTAGTCTACTGTTCACACACTCATTTTATCATTATGATTTCTACTTCAAATCTGAGTTTAAAATAATCGTTGGATTGGTGCCAACAAATTTTTGTCAGATCTTACAGGAAATATTCTCCAATTTGATTACTACTTTTGAGAAAAAAAAATCCATTACTCTATACCCATTTCTAGGTTATTCTAGATAGATCATATTTCCTTGGTCTTGTTATGAAAATTATATACTGGGCAGTGTCAAAAGTCTTATTAAAGTTGAAATGTACTGCTTTCGCCTCTGCACCTAGTCATCTATGCTGCCAAAGAAGATTACACTAACTTAGCAAGACATCTCTGGAGTAATTAACTTTGGCTATTTCCTCCTTTATTTCTGAGGAAGTTGCAATTTTATATTTATTTATATTTATATATATTTATTTTTAATTCCAGATTATTTCTGAAGGTAGGCTATAATTACTCTGGCTATTGTTTTTTCATTTCTTCAAACAGTTGGATACTTTAATGCTCTCTCATGGTTCTCAGGAATCTTCACTTTCCTTGGTGACTTTATAGCACGATAAAAATATTGATGGTAATATAAAGCAAGTTGAAAAGATAGGATACTAATAATAAATTAGCTTTGTGAATCTCTAATGAAAAGTAGTGAAACATTAGCATCTCTATAAATTGGAACTACCAGGCGGATTATCACTGCAAAATAAAATTTGAATATTGATGGTAAATGAATCCAGGAAACAAGTTGAAAGAAATACTAAAAAATTACAAGAATCCCAACAGAAGTGCAAAGAAATTGGCCCTGCTAACCTAGGACATATGTGCAACAAGTCTTGCTTACACTGTCTCACAAACTGAAGAAAAGAGAATAGGTGACAGCATTGTACTCTAAACCTCTTTATGTATTAGTATGCACATTTTCATTGCTTACTGATGGCATCCTGTGCTAATATAGATTAAAGTCTCTCAGATAAGGCAAAATTTCCTATGAATACCCTCAATGATGACGTCTTGTTGCACAGATTGTGATAATTTCTCAATAATCTGCCCTTTCAGGCCTGCCAGATACAATGACAAATTCAAGACTGTACTTTAGAGTAAAGATGTGTAGCTGTTTTTTTGCATTTGTAATCTCCGGCTTCATGGCCTTTTTGTGCCATCTCTAACTGGATGACGGCACACATCATTTCCCTTTAATGTTGTATGTTGTACAGCTGAAAATGACGTGGTGGTAAAATATTTGCTTATTTTCTCTCATTTTTGATTAGTTCAACTTTTTTTTTTTTTTTTTGTGTGTGTGTGTGTGTGTGTGGACTGCAGTCAGTTGCACTACTAGTTCTGTACTGTAATCCTGATTAATACTACGTGTTGACTAGAATAGGAGAAGTTCTGAGAAAGTATACAACAAATATAAGCAAGTTATATATGCTCTTGAGACAGTTTATGCTGTTCGATTTTGGCTGAGAATCTGGCCGTGAGCCACTGTACAGCTTTTGAGTTATATTACAATTCTATTTTAGACCCCTAGGAAATATACAGCATATTATGTGTATTATCCATTTGCAAGGTTACTATTTTCCTTGAGCTGGCTGTTTGTGGCTGATGTGAAGATTTTTAATCTTACAACATCAGTGAAGATATGAGAATTATGTTCCCACTTTTCTATTGTGTACTTTAGAAGTTACTATCTGGAAGAGAAAGAAGCTGAAGTTCACGGACAAGTCCTTTACCAGACGTGATGAGGGAGGGGGTGAGAAAAGTGGCTTGAAGTTAGTGTTCTGCTTCCAAAGCTGAAAGCCAAACCTACTCCTGTCATGTCTTAGAACAGCCTGGGGGATGCACTAAACAATTCTGGCTTTGTGCCTGCTAATGATTCATGTAAGCATTCTTATCACAAAGGGACTTCAGCAGAAGCCAAAGATCAGACCTTATTTGTGTATCTGTGTGAGTGATAGCAGAAGGGAATGAAGCAATTCTTCATCTTCTTTTTCTATAGGTAAATGCTTTTTTTCTTCTTTAATGAAATATCTTGTATGGGAAGCAACTAGGCATCAGCTATTCTTAAAATATCTTTGGAGTTGTAAACAACTTACATATGCAAGTCTTTTTGCAAATGAATCTGTGAGAGTTGAGCAGAGCATGTCATTTTGGAAAGAATGTGGACTTCTTCTAAATGGGAACTATTAAGCCTTAAGCCGTAAACCCTTAAAACTCCTTCACTTTAGAATGTGTTGGATATTGCCATTCCCAAAAGAATGGGAGTTTAAAAAAATGAGCAACATTGCTAGACATATGCAATATTTTGTATCATCATGTTGAGTATGAAAAACCTGACACATCATCTGGAGCTAAGGAAGACTAGCAGTATATACAGAACAATTTAGCCTGTTCTCAGAACTACATTTCTGAAGCAAGATAGGACAGTATTGCCTAGAACATGGGTTTTAAAACTGGAAGATAGGCTCAAGATAATATTAGTTGTGTATGGCAAATAAATATAAAAATAGCTTGAATGTGGTGACTTTTTGTGATTCTAATACTAATTTGAAGTTCAAAATTGGAGTCTAACAGCTTGTTTCTATATTATTTTGTTAAAGTAACTTGCTATAATCTAGACTATAAAAGAATATCCTTTTTTTTTTTTTTTTTGAACCACAGGCCCCATACTTTACAATTTTTTTTTTTTTTTTTTTTTTTTTTTTTTTTTTTTTTCAGGTTGTTTCTATCAGGATAAGCTGTAAAGTCAGCTTCTTCCTTTATAATCAAGATTTTAGTTTCTGAGAGAACAAATTTCATTAAAATCTTATTTTCCTTGAAGGAAGAGGGAATATTGAGAGTAAATAGAGTAAATATAGGTCAATGCTTCTTAATTTTAGTGGTGAATGAAAATTAAATATGGGGCTGATTGCTGTATAGATTTTTTCCAATCACTTATTTTTATACTGATTTTTTTTTCACTTGTTTTTTCAAAAGGGATGTTATACATCTGGAATTATGTTGCATTTATTTGGAAAATGAACATCAATTTCTATTTTAGTTGCTTAACAAAAGCAAAGCATTTCTATTTTATTGCTATCCAGCAATGACCTCTGACAGGGATAAGTTGAATGACTCCAAGGAAAACCATGGGTCTTCATTTTCCAAGACCTTGAAGGAAGTTTTTTTTGAGGCAGGATTAATGTAAGTCTCAAGCTACAGGAACAGAGGGAAGGCAATGCTGTCTCATCTTTTGAGTTGCATGAGAAGAGGAGGATATTATGGAAGCCAAGACTTGGGGAGTGAAAGTCATTCCAGTCCTTGACAAGCTTCTGTAAACCCCTGGGAAGCTAGCAAAGGTGAATTTGTGTGCCAGCAGACCATTATGTCCTGGCTCAGGGTTGCAGTTCTGTCTCTATTGTCTACCTCTATAGTCTGCCAGTGTGTGTTTTAAAACTTTTTTTTTTTGTATCTTTATGTGTTTTGTTTTCTATTTTCCTGCTTGCTTTTTAAACAGTCCATGAAAAGGCATCATATGCAAGCCTTATCATTTTTTTGGGGTGTGAAAGTAAGTAAATGGCTATGAGTATATACATTACGTCAACAGAGAGCTGCCCTCAGTTTTGCACAGTCCTGTAGATTGTACTATTAAGAGAACACAAATTGCTATTAATGCTTAATAGACCTAGACAGATGAAGATAGCCAAATGTAATTTTCAATAAATAAAAAATTGTCAGTGTGTTGATCAAGAACACTATGTATTTTCTGGAGGTAAAAGATGCCCCCAGTTCCACATCACATAAAACATACTGAGAAGAAAATTTCAAACTTGGACCTAAGGTCACAGTATAAAAATTTGCTTTTAGGCTTTTAACATTTAAACACCTTCAAATGACACTTAAAAAAGATTTAAATCAGTTTTCAGTGCTGATTTGCAGAAACTTCTTCATACACTATGGATTCTTTGAATTGATATATTAAACTTCTGTTCCACTTTTAACCAAATGTTCTTCATGTTGTGATCTAGTTTTAGCCAGATGCCTTACTACATTGGCAGTTTAGTTTTATGTTAGTGATGATAGGTTATAAGGAGTTTGCAATGTGAATGAGAGAAGGAATTGGCAAAACATAGTTTGGAGGAAAAAGAAGGAAAATCCTCCCCTACAGGAGTTATATTACTTTTATTAGAATAACAAAACCAAAAAACTTTACTTATTTGTGCTAAAGCATGTACATAAGGACAGTAGATGTGTCAGTTGTAGCAGTATCACCTGTGGTAGTTACAATGTTGTATCTGTAACCAGAAATAAAAATAAGGAGAAAGAAATAAAGAGAAAAAAAAGTAACATTGATTATGTAAACAGGCTGGCCTCATGTATAGTTAGGTGTATATAGGTGTATTTGGAAGCTAGCTTTGTGAGTTTTCTAATTGCGCAAGATAAAGGACACAACATGTATGATACTGATTAATAAAAAGATAGACATTTGGAACTTATATCTCTGACAATCTTAGTTTTATTTCCTATGTCCATTACATGAAATCCAAAGGTTTTGTATTATAAGAAGAGAGAAAAGGCTTTGGCTTATAAATTAGAACATAAATTTGCTGAAGGTACAAGTTCACTGTGTAGTTTGAATGTCATTTTACTAGATGTTTCAAGTTGTTTTTACTGGTACTTCTGTGGTAACTCAGCCTGCCTCATGTCATTATCATTCATAAGATTTTATAAATATTCTGAAACTCTTGTTTCTGGTAGGACAAAAATTTTAAACGAGAGAGCACTCTCCTTGTCTTATATACATTATGAAGCCTTTTCCTGTTCCTGCTTTCCTTCCTTTATTGTGGTTAATGGTTAATATTGCTGTCTGAACACAGCAAAGTGATTAATTATGAGGTTTTGCTGTCAAGGACAACACCCCCGCCGCAACACACACACACACTCAAGAGCAACAATGTAGGACCTGAGAAGTAGTCAAGATAAGTAATGCGTGTTTGATGACTTGTGTTACTCACAGATCTGAAAATGCTTTAGCAGAATGCTAGGAAATTATATCTCATTATATCAAGTGAGTTTATGGGATTAAATTAAATTTGTTTTTGGAAAAGGAAACAACTCAGACATTGCCAGTAATTTTTGGATACAATATAAGAAATGCTATTAGTAACTTGAAATCTGATTCATGTAAATTTATGATATTCATTGAAAAACTTTTCTGAACCTTCAGGTTTTTTATTGTTATTATTTTTTAGCATTTTGTCCATCTTTGTTTTCTTCTGTGCACTGAAACATACTGACTGCAAAAGGGAAGGAATCTCTGAAATTGCCTGCTAAATGGCACAGTGACCAGTAAAGTACTGCACTGAACTGCAGGCATAGGTGATCTGTGCTCAGTAAAAATCCTTTTTTAGTAAGAGTTAGTAAGAGGCAAGAGCTCTAAAGAAGGATGGCATTCTCACTGTCTTCTGCAGAGTCATTCCAGTTGGCTGAGAGATGTTCTCAGCATAAGGTCTATGAACATTTTGTGTGTCTGTGTTAAAGAGCAAGTTTGTGTCTTGGTAAGTGTTAAAAATGACAATACATTGACCTGCTAGGATAAGATTACTGTGCATTATACCCAGCCACCCCATGTTTTTTTTTTTTTTGTTTTTCCTGGGGGACAAGGGTATCTGCCAGTTTTCTATTACTGGGGTAGGATATCTGAAAGCTGAGCAGAAATACACTCTCAGCCATGGAGTAACTATTGTTGGCAATGTCTGTGATGTGGAGAAGGAGAAGGGGAGCACTGACACTTTCAGACAATGCCTTTCTCTGCTGTGGCTGTGCTGCTGCAGAGCTGGAAGCACCTCTGCAGAAGACAGTCCTGGAAGAAACAGGTGGGGTGGTCTCATTGCCAGCTGGCCAGCATGGCTGCACAACTGGGATGGTGTCTCTCAGGGAGGGAACACTAGTGGGCTATGAACCAGAGACACTAGTACTTCTCTCATCTTTTAATGAGTGAAGCAATACAGAGAAAAGGCAAAAGACAGCAGAGCCTCCTCTAGGAGAGTGGAATGGTAAAGGAATCTGGGCATGGCTAAGCCTGGAGATTCCTCTTCCAGTAGCTAGTGACTTCCAGATGGCTCTGGTCACAGTTTTCCTGCAACATTTTGACATTGCTGCAAGATTGGGAAAAATGTGTTTGTAGTATGATTCCATACCAGGCTTCCATTTGAGTTGTGGAGTGAAGACTGAGATGTCAACAGGATAGGAGAAGGAAACAGATTAAAAAGTTATCATAAGAGATGGAGATAATCATCAACATATTCTATAAAAAAATATTTTCCAAATTAGAAAAAAAATCAGAGGAAGTAGTGTCTTCAGAAAATTAATTTATTAGGAAAAATGACATTTTAAAATCATTGTTGGCATTGTTTAAAAATTAAACAGAGGACAAAATTTTTGAAGGACTTTGAAAGTGTCTTAAAAGTATATCTATGAGCTATATTAAACCCAGGTAATGATTGTTCTAAAAGGTTGTTCATAATTTAAACAGAAAACTGATAAATATTTTATAAATATTTTGGGAGGAAACTTGATGCTTATATACAAGTTTATATACAATTTCAATTACAGTCAGGAAGTATATTACCATCAGTTGCAGCCATATAGCACTCTATTAGCACCAAAACATTTGATGCAACGCAGTGCTGATTTTTTAAAGTTAGTTAGAGCTGTTGAAGAAAAAAGATATAATGAATCATTTTACTAGACATGTTACACTTAGTTACAGCTAAAAATGCTAGATAGAAATCCTTCTTTGGAGCAAGATTGTTCTACAAATGTTATGTAAGAAAACTGTGCAAAAATAAATAGAAGAAAACTAACAAAATACAAGGAACCAAGTTCTCCAAAGTGTGAATAGAAATCCAGTTGCTTACAGTTGCTTGAAGGAAAATACCTTTAATTCATTAACACATTTGTAAAGTTGTGTTAATTTTTTAATTGTTTAATTTAACAACCCGCTTTACAAATTTGTAAAGCGGGTTGTCAGTAGTAGAATCATAGAATCATTTAGGTTGGAAAATACTTTCAAAATTACCACCCCCAACCATCAATGTAACCTACTGAGTCCCATCACTAAACTAATTCCCATAGTGCCACATCTCTTAAATACCTCTAGGGATGGGGACTCCACCACTTCCCTGGGCAGCCCATTCCAATGTTAGACTACCCCCTCCAAAAAGAAATTCTTCCTAATATCCAATCTAAACTTCCCCAGTGCAACTTGATACCATTCCTTGTGTCCTATCACTTGTCACCTGAGAAAAGTGTCTGTCATCCTCCTCACTGCAACCTCCTTTCAGTAAGTAAGTAAGTAGTAGATACTGATTTCTAGTAATGGAGAATTAGAATACATGTAATTTCAATTACAATGTCAATTGTTCATTGACAAGCCTGCTTTGCTTTTATTTACTTCTTTGATTTTGGTTTGCTTCTGGAAGTGAAGTTTTCCATATGTATCTGTTAACTTGGTTCTCAATTTTAGCTATGGATTGTGTAAATGCTCCTTCTGGTATCCTTTGAAAAACAGTTATAAGAGCTAAAAAGCATATCTGTATAACACTCCTATAATTTTGGTGAATAAAGCTGGAAAAAATAATTATTATTCCAGGCTTTCTACATCCTCTTGAGTTATTAAATACTGTTGCTTCAATTGATTTTTATATAGATTATGTGCTTTGCTGTGCATATCACAAGCATGCCATTAATTTGAAGACATATCTTCAAAACTTCTGCCAGTACTTGGGGAACTCTGTAAGTATCCTTTTTTATTGCAATGGCTCCCTAAGTGCCGACAAAATCTGCCAGTGAGCATGCCTGGTTGGGCCTGTGGTAATTGCTTCAAGTTGCTTGATTAATGCTGAGACGATGCTTACCAGATACAGTGAGCTCTCTGTGCCTCATATGATTGGGCATAGACGCACTAGTTGATAGCTCACAGATGCTGCCACCTTTTGGGAAACAGTATGTATCTATCCTTGGTTTTAGAGAGGGTTTACATGCCCATGGTTAATGGTTCATTCCCTTCAGGGGGCTGGTTACAAGTGGAGTTTCTCAGGATGTCCTTGTCTGGAAGTTTTTCAAGACCTTAGGAGTCAAACCATAAGGTCTGAATTCAGTGCTGACCTTGATTTGAGCAGGGGTATGGACCCCTTCCCACATCAATGAGTGTGTGATATGTAGGAGGGGACATTGAGCTGTGGGTCCTTAGAGATCATGACAGCTCAGTTCTGGGGAGATATAGGATGCAAGATACAAGCCATGGTATACAGTCATATTTACTAGATCCCACTGCTTCTATCTCAGCATTGAGGCTTTTATGGGTCTCATTCTTGGATGCATAAGTCATCTTTTAACATAATGAATTGATGTAATTTATGACCAAAAACTAACTCAGTCAACATAGAAATTTTCACTTGAGTAGTGAGACCCAAGAACGGAGGACTCATTAATGCAGTTTGAAAAACTCTGTGGCTAATCTGCAAGAATTTTTATGACTGTTTTATGGTAAAGATGATATCACTGAAACTTGTTTTGGATGAGTCATTCAGGTGAGATGGGCCAACATTTGCTTTCTTTTTTTTTTTTTTGTTCATAAATTTTTTAATGGATATTTTATCTGTCTTATTTACCTCAGGATATTTATGTAGTATCTTGGTATCTCACCATTACTTACAGATTTTATCTTTCTGTCAAGAGAGATGAGAACAAACATCATAGTAAAGAAAAGGAACAGAAGAACATGGGTAGATTACATGACCATAGCCTCACGTGATGATCAAATGGGAAAAGTTACCTTAATCTCTGCAAAACCATTCAAACAAAGGAGCCGTCATAATATGAGTGAGAACCTGCCTACCTAATATCCTGTTTCTGATGATCAGTCATATCAGTTGCTTAAAAGAAAATATGGAAATCTGATTTATAACTGTGGAAGATTGACCCAGAGAAGTTTCACCCTAATCCATAGCAGTTACATTTTTGCTTAGCCTTCTAAAATTTTTTTGGGACATTGATAGCTACAGTAACTCAATCTATATAAATACCTGCTCACTGTTTCCTGTTAGAGAATAAGAACGTGAAATACTTATGAGAAAATCCTGAAGCCAAACAGAAGACCTTGACTCCCCCAAGTCTCATGGAAAATGACAGTGGTGTTCCTTATAATATATGGGTATGCACAACTTTCCCAGTACGTACATATTTTAAGATGCCACTAGTACCACTCTAAGCAATTTAAAGAAATACAGCTATTTGCAACTTTATGTTTTTCAGTTTATGCATTTTTCTCTCGTGTAAATAGATTCAAGTGAGACCAGAGCATATGTACATACATACTTGTATACATGCACATGCACACCTTTTCCTGAAGACTAAATTTGCTGATTTTCCTGTTGGAACTGACAAGAATCTGCTAAATATTTTCTCCTCAAATAGAAATGAATGGAGAGTGTTTCAACCGTTGCTTTTTCAGCCACTATATAATGTTTATTTTGCATATCATGTTTTTATATTGCTTTAATATGTGATGTAAGAAATAGTCTACCAATTAATCACTGTAGTCAAATTGCTTCCCTTATTGCACTGAGTTGCTGAGTGAAGGACTGAGACAATAACAGTAGAGCAAAGTATTTCAAAAACTATTCAAAGAGAGAGACTTATGGGAAAATTTTGGATATTGTTCAGACTTGAGAAACCTGCCTCAAAATACCTTCAGTCTAATGATTTTTTCCATTTGTGTCTCCCTTTTCTAAGGAGATTGTGACATCTCTAGCTCTGGGCAACAGATTCTGAGAAAGGTGAGACTGACACTGCTACACTCATGATGGGTGCCTGTTAATTCCTGACCTCAAGTTACCAGCATATATTGGTGCTAATAGGCAGAGTTTGGCATGCATGCTGCACTATTTTTCCCCCCTCAGGGTTTTCTGTTCTTCCATCATGCTGAACAGTTCTGGCAAGTGCAGACTGAGATAGCAGGCATTTTGCAAGTGATACTTATCAGGCATCTCCCTGAGATGGAAGAAGCAGTGTCAGAACTGGGCAGAATAATGCAAAATTTCACCTTTCCAGATTAGCCTTTCCAATGCCTTACTGTTATACACAAAATAGTACAACAACTGGCAAAATGTCCTTAATGCAGGCACAATTATGAAATAAACAACAGTTTTTCTACTGTAAAATTAAGAAACACACTGAAAGCAGTCTGTGTGAGCAGCATGTCTCATCTATCTAACCTTTTCTCTGGATTTCCTGAGCTGCACTGGAATCTGGCCCTTGGTCCTGACTTGTGTAAAGTGGGGGCAGACATGAGATTGTGCAGCCACCCCGATCCCTGTCCCACTTTACATAAGGGCTGTATCCACTTATGTCTTTTGAACAATACATAGTTGCTTGTTTAAATACATAGCCAGAGCCTGCCCCTCAGGGATCTTTGAATTCCTTAGAAGTCCTGCATTTTTGCTCTTTGCCTGAGGCAGAATGAAACTAAAATGTCTTGTGAAGCTTTCTGAGGTAAGGGAAGCAACTTAACCTTCCCACTTATGACAACATGTTGCACCAACTCTGCCATTTTGCTGTAGAAAACACAATGCTTCTTGTTGGGGCTGAGCAGCTTGCAGGTCAGTAAGTAATATCTGCTAAAGAGGAGGATGAAATTACACAGGTCTCTGGTGAACACTGATCTTATCATGAATGGCTTTAATGGTGCTCACCTTGAAATTAAGAAATGGAGAGTAAGAGTAAAGCAAGACCAATAATCAGTCTCCATCCTAGGCAAGGGATCCTTCCCTGACAGGGAAGTAAGTAAGTGGGAAGTAAAGAACATAGAAAAAGGATTGTGATTGGAATTTGGGGCAACAGAGAAAGGATGTATGATGTATGAGAAAAGAATGAAATATGTTTATAATGAAAATAAAAGGGGATTAGCATACTGTATAAAATTAACTATAAAATATAGAGTATAAAAGGCTGCTCAGAAAGGGTTCAGAATTGCAGAAGTTAAATATTTAACAAAGGCCAGCTTCCTGCCAACTGTCAAGTTTCAAACTGTCAAAAACATGTTAAAAAAAAAGGATCCAAAATGGTATTTAGGCAATTTAATTAAAAATATCAGATCTAAGCGGTTCCTCTTGACAAATATATTGTAGTGGTTTTATCCAGCTGGGCACCACCACAACTGCTCTCTTACTCCCCATCTTCAAAGGGAAAGGGGAAGCAAATACGATGAAAAGGGCTCAAGGGTTGAGAAGGGAGATCACTCAACAATTATTGTCACAGGTTAAACAGACTCAGCATAGTGAGAGTAATTTAATTTATTACCTATTACTAACAAGCTAGAGCAGTGAGAAACTAAAAGCAAACTAAAACCACCTTCCTCTCACCCACCCTATTCAACCTCCTCTCCCCAAGCAGCACAGGGGAACAGGGAATGGAGGCTGCGGTCAGTCCCTAACACTTCATCTCCACTGCTCCCTGATGGTCACTCTCTGCCCCTGCTCCACATGGGATCCCTCCCATGGGATGCCGTCCTTCCCAACCTGAGCCTGTGGGGGCTGCCCACAGGCATCAGCTCCTCAAGCACTGCTCCCACACTGCTCCCTACCATGGGAGCCCCCGTGGAGCAAACTGCTCCAGCATGGTTCCCCCACAGGTGGGCGGCTCAACCCAGATCCCCTGTTCCTGCGTGGGCTCCTCTCCACGGGCTGCAGCTCTGGCCCAGGGCCTGCTCCAGCGGGGTCTCTCCATGGGCCACAGCCTCCTCCAGGCCACATCCACCTGCTCCACCGGGGGCTCCTCCACAGACTGCAACGTGGAGATCTGCTCCATGTGGGACCCATGGGCTGCAGGGGGACAGCCTGCTCCACCAGAGGCCTCTCCACAGGCCACAGGGGAACTTTTGCTCTGTGCCTGGAGCACCTCCTGCCCTTCTTTCTGCACTGACCTTGGGGTCTGCAAGGCTGGTTCTCACTCCTCTCTCTCTCTCAGCTGCTGTTGTGCAGCAGTTTTTTTCCCCCCTTTATTCAATCTGCATCCCCAGAGGCCCACCCAGCATTGCTCCTTGGCTCGGCTCTGGCCAGTGGCAGGTACCTTTTGGAGCCGGCTGGAGCTGGCTGTGATCTGACATGGGGCAGCTTATGGATTCTTCTCACAGAGGCCACCCCTGCAGCCCCATGGTACCAAGACCTTGCCACACAATCCCAATACAGTGGTTGAGTTTCTGTTAAGCTCTTCTTTTTCTGTCTGTCCAGCAATTCTGATCTTCTCTCCCAAATTTAAAGTTCTCACTGGTTTAATGACGTGTGATATCATATATAAATTAAGTTTTAAGCAGAATATGAATCTTTCTGTCAAAAAAATGAGATATAGATATTATATATTCTTCAAGAGTAATTATTTAGTACATTTATGAGTTGCATAGGCTGCAAAAATGGAACTGCTGACTTTGTTTAAAAACTACAAGGTGAAGGTGAATACAATGTTGATGTATAGAAGGTCATCTATTAAAGTTTATATTTGAGGTCCTAGAAAGAATTTAAAGGCTCAATCCTTGAAGTCAATGGCATAATTTATGGCATGTGACACAGCATTTTTCTGAACTGGGATGTAAAACTCAGCAGTCAGCACCTTGAACTATCTGTCTAGGAAACTACACAGTAGACATAATTCAAAAAGCCCTTTTAGTTTCATTTTACTTTACTGAAAAAAGTTAGATTTTGGAGGTCTACTAACTTTGATGCTGATACCTTCATTGTTTGTTCATACTTCTTTGTTTCAACTCTTTACCTACAATCAATTATAACAAGAGAAGAAGAAGAAAAAAAAATACTGTTCTGTACAGTTTCTCTCAAAAAATACTGCACTCTACAGTACAGGAAAGTGGTGGTGAATCTGTTTCATGTATGGGCTAAATGCATTTTTCTTGGTTACTCTGACTACATTGTAGGCAGGTCCTCCTGCATGATGCCAGCAGCAGTGGTGCCTGGTGCTGTGGAGGCATTTAAATACACAGCCAAAGGGATCTTTGGATTCCTTAGAAGTCCTGAATTTTTGCTCTTTGCCTGAACTCACCATGAATTCACCTGACTGAGTCCCAAATGTCTTGCACATCAATGCCTGTGTCTTCCTGGACTTGTCATGCATATGTTAAGAGACCCCCATCTACCTTCATTACTCCTTCAGTATTCAGTCAGGTGGTGGCTCCAGACCCCACCTATTGAGTTCATATATTCATAGTGAGTGCTTCAAGCATCATCCTCCCAGAGCCTTTTGTTATGTTCAGATCTTGCGAACTGTTTGTATACTCAACTGTATACAAACAACTGTTTGTATTTTGTTAATACTCAACCAAGTATTAATGTCCCTGATTTTGTGTCTGCCTCTACTCCCATTCCCCTGCCACTTCTAAAAGCACTTCTAAAGGCACTCCCAGCAAAACAGTACATCCCTCCTGCCAACTTCAGCTTCAACATGACTGAGTTTCCTGCCATATACCTGAGGGATGTGACATATGGGCAAGTCACTGCTGAGCTAGCACTGACCACAGAGATTTCATCTTATATGTGAAACTGGAAGAACCTCTTGCAATTAAGACTATATATTTTTTCAATTTCCCTCAGTCTGCTTTCATCTAGTGATAAAAAAAAATGAAGTCTGCAAAATATGACCCCAAAACTTCAGCAGCTTCTGGTACTGATCAAGGTGAAGCATTTCTTTGCTCTTAATTGATTTTTGATCAAGCCTTTAAAGCAAAGGAGTTAACTTGTGGAATGTCCTAATTTTTAAGCACGATTGATTTTGGCAGGGTTCACATAGAATAGCCACTCTAATGATAAACTCTGTCAACTGTTATGGTGCTGTGAATCAAATATTTTGCTGAGGAATTGAAAGTCTGCCCTTTCAAAAGGTTATCCTCTTGCATAGTCCATGGTTTTTCATTTTCAGGAAAATGACTTTGCTTGTATAATTGTCAAAGATTTAAAATACGGCTTGTAAAAATGAGACATTTTCTACATTAATGAGCCTAAAGTAGAAATAAATATTTTTGCCATTATAGCAGTTCCCCGTTGTTAGCCATATTTCAACATAACTCAAAGCTTGAAGACTGTTCAAAGTTTTTTTTTTTTTTTTTTTTTTTTTTTTTTTGGTGTTGTGCAAAAGTACGACTATTTTAAAGACTCTCACGTAAAGCACATAGCATTATTTCTCTGGCTCAGTGATCTGATTTTTACTGTTTTATATTTAGGTGAACAGTACATATGCTCAGAGCTGTTTTGGCAGGAAGAGAGCTAATGTATGTGTGGTACAGTCTTGTATAATTTCAGTGGATTTATTGCTCTTTTTCTTTTCTCTAACATTGTAATTATGATTTCAATTATTCTAAATTTTTGCTAAGTTTTGTAAAGACGGAGAAGGACAAGATTATTGACACAAAAAGACATTTTTTCTTACTTTTTTTTTTTTTTTTTTTTTTTTTTTACAACTTGTGGCATATAAGTACAGAAAAGACCTGAATCAATGTAAAGTCCTCCAAAATGCTTTTGTTTCTGAAATTAAAAAATGCAAATCAATGTTCTTTATGTCATTGCTCTTAAGTTGTATGAATAGCTAAGCTGCCCAGCAAAGTTCCAGGTATTTGTCTTTAGAAAAAGAACAGCAAATAACATCACATTTTAAAAGAGATGAAAATTTAATGTAGATTTTTGAACTGTCAAGATTGAAGATAAAATGCAATTCTTTTGGTTTTGCCTTTTTCTTTCTACCACACAGATATACATACTGTAAGAGTAGTTTCAATATAGTATTACTGGTGAAATCAAAGCTACAGAGCAACCAAAGTTATATCTATATTGGTAACTGGGACAAGTTGTTAGTTCATTCTCTACGTTCTCCCACAGGTGAAAAGATAGCCCTGTTAAGCTGCAGTAATCAGTTCAATGGGGTATCCACAAGGCTACCTTACAGTTTGGAACGTAGTCTTTCTTGGTGAATTTTGTATCTATTGCTTAACACTTGTGTTTTGCAAAATATTGTATAGCTGAAATGCTCATAAAGCAATTATAATGATTCAGATTTTGGAAAAACTCGGGGTACCTGACATAGAATCAGATATGCAGCTACCACAAATCATTCTGAGTGCACTAATATCAATGCTCACTTACTCTCCATAAGGGCCTAAGAATCACAGGTTGTAAGGAGAAACTTCTCTAAAGATGTGATTCAAAAACCAATGAAGTAATTGAGAGGTTTTCCATTAATTTCAGTGACTTTTAGATCAGACTGCAAATATTTAATGTTAATCTATTTTTAAAAATAAAATACAGGTAACCTTGGAAGCAAGTACAAACAGACATATATTTAGAAAAGTGTATATCCAAAACATTAAACTTCAAATAAGACTTCAAACGAGAAACAGATTCGGAATCTCTAATAACTTTAAGCAATGGATTCCACAGATTATCACCACTCTAACAGGCTGTGTTTTGCTCTCTCACTATCTCTCTCTTCAGTTTTTATCTTCTCTATGTGCACGTAAACACGTGCACTATGCAAAGGATAATAAAATACAACTCAGGGTAATACAATATAAATTGCAATTTATAGTATTTGTATATGCTTCTTTTGCATAAGGCAAGAATGTAAATACCTTTCATTGTTTAGGCTAGATATTATGGTAAACATTTTGTCAGATCTTGGCAGTTGTCTAGAGGTATGATTTCCTTGCAGCCAGTCATATGGTCAGTTTTGGTGTTTACAACTGAGAGTGACAGAGCTGGGGGAGCTAAGACATTGTTTTTACTGCTCCAGACCCCTAATCATCTTCATAACCCTTTTCTGAACTCTCTCCAAGAGCTCCATGTCTCTCTTGTACAGAGGAGCTGAGAATTGGAGACAGTATCCCAGATGCAGCCTCACCAGGGCTGAGTAGAGGGGAAAAATCACCTTACTTGAACTGCTGGCCTGTTGTCATGTCCTTGTCCAGAAGACGGAGCTGGTCCCAAGAGAAGCAGCACTAAATCATTGCTATTTAACAGGTCAAATTTCCAGCTGAAACCATTTGTGACACTGAAGATATCACCATGCTGTAGCAGTGATGACTTCCCTTCCTTCTCTTGAGGCTTTTGTGATAGCCATGCTATATCAATACGGCTTCACTCTCCATTTCAGTCTTTCTGAGCAAAGTAGTAGACAAGCTTCAATCTAACCTAACACTGCATGGGGATTATCTACCTCCAGTATGGAGAACCTGGCATAAAAGGCATACAACAGGAATCTTACCACCTAACCCTGGGTTTTAAGAAGCCCATTGCTCAGGTTCAATCTGGTTGTCCTTAGGTGTCTGTGCAGCCATTGGACAGAGATAAGAAGCACCAAAGAAAGGTGATTTTTGTTCTCTAAAGTAGGTGTCTATGACAATGAAATAAATTGCTTTCTGACAATGCCAGTTTCTGTCTACTGAAGATAAAAAAGGGTATACAGCAAGACTTGGACCTGGACAGCAAGACTTGGACCTGATGTTGGAACTTTAGCATAAAATAAAACAGCACTATAGACATTGACCTCATGAATAAAAATCTAGGTCACTAGGTTTTTGAGCAGATAACCCTGACAAAGGTACGAGAACTCTTGTCATTAGATTTCAGATATCCACTTTATTGTTTTGGAGGCCTATTAATTCTCCCTTTTTTCCCTCTTCTGAGAGGAGTTACTTGCAGTACAAAGCTTGGCAGTTAGTGAAAAATAACTGTTTGTATTTGCAATAAAAATGGTCTAATGACCTTTTTGAAAAGTTAGTTTTATTAATTTTGCAAAACTTTTATAAAGAATGTACAAATTCATTAAAATCCTGACCCAGATATGGACATTTTCTTGGGCAGGAAAAATCACTCCTTCCATTTATGACGAATAGAATCACAACACAGGAAAAAACATTATTTACTTACACATCCAAACATATATGAAGAGAGGAAAATTACTACTAGCATCCAGTTTATAAAATCATTAAAATTATGACTTCATTATAAAAAAATAGTTAACTGAAAACATTGACAATGTTTTCTAGTCTTTGTCCAGCATAGGAGAAGAAACAATATGTGTGAAACTGTTATAATAAATGATTTTTAAACAAAAATCATCAGGCTTTTGACACGGTTTCCCATAGGATCCTACTGGACAAAATGTCCACCATACAGCTAAATAAAAACATCATATGATGGGTGAGCAATTGGCTAACGGACAGGGCCCAAAGGGTTATGGTAAATGGGGCTGCATCAGGCTGGCGGGCGGTCACCAGTGGGGTCCCTCAAGGCTCCATTTTAGGGCCGGTACTTTTCAATATTTTTATAAATGATCTGGATATAGGAATAGAAGGTATTTTGAGCAAGTTTGCTGATGACACCAAACTTGGAGGAGTTGTGGACTCTGTTGAGGGTGGAAAGGCCTTGCAGAGGGATCTGGATAGGTTGGAGAGCTGGGCGATCACCAACCACATGAAGTTCAATAAGAGCAAGTGCCGGGTCCTGCACCTGGGACGGGGAAACCCTGGCTGCACGTACAGACTGGGCGATGAGACGCTGGAGAGCAGCCTAGAAGAGAGGGATCTGGGGGTTGTGGTAGACAGCAAGTTGAATATGAGCCGGCAGTGTGCCCTGGCAGCCAGGAGGGCCAACCGTGTCCTGGGGTGCATCAAGCACGGCATCGCTAGTAGGTCGAGGGAGGTGATTGTCCCGCTCTACTCTGCGCTGGTGCGGCCTCACCTCGAGTACTGTGTGCAGTTCTGGGCACCACAGTATAAAAAGGACATGAAACTGTTGGAGAGTGTCCAGAGGAGGGCTACGAAGATGGTGAAAGGTCTGGAGGGGAAGACGTACGAGGAACGGCTGAGGGCACTGGGCCTGTTCAGCCTGGAGAAGAGGAGGCTGAGGGGAGACCTCATCGCAGTCTACATACAACTTCCTCGTAAGGGGGTGTCGAGAGGCAGGAGACCTTTTCTCCATTAACACCAGTGACAGGACCCGCGGGAACGGGGTTAAGCTGAGGCAGGGGAAATTTAGGCTTGACATCACGAGGGGGTTCTTCACGGAGAGGGTGGTTGCACACTGGAACAGGCTCCCCAGGGAAGTGGTCACTGCACCGAGCCTGTCTGAATTTAAGAAGAGATTGGACTGTGCACTTAGTCACATGGTCTGAACTTTTGGGTAGACCTGTGCGGTGTCAAGAGTTGGACTTGATGATCCTTAAAGGTCCCTTCCAACTCAGGATATTCTATGATTCTATGAAAATGAGATCTGAATTTTAAAGAGACTCTCTGGTTTTGAATTATTAGAAATCCAGGGTCAATTTCAGACATGAAGAAAGAAAATTCAGTTTTGTTGAGGTTAGAAATTGCAAAAGAGGCATGAAAGTCCATCCTTGCCTCAGATTATTATTTATATTATCACTAAATAATGCCTTCTGGTTTGGAGAGTTATTCGTTTGTTGTTGTCACTGTTGTTTTTTAAATTCGTTTATGCATTTAATTATTTTTAATTAAAGGTCTATGGAGTTAGCATAGGAAAATGATGCAGAAAGAAAATGATGTTTCTTTAGAAATACTCTGCATTTACCACATAACATATCCAGCTCCGCTGAAGTCAGTGTGGACTTTTGGCAACAATTGTGTGTTGCTGTGTAAACAAATTCACATTTTCAAAGGACCTTTACCCTCTAGCTGGAAAGCAGTACAGCTGCTGGCACTTTTCCTCCTTTACATTCTTGTTGGATGATATGGAGCAGAAAGGTTATGTTGCTGACTCAGAAAATGATGTGGGAAGCAGTTCCTAAGAAAAGACGCATGACAAATGGTAGGAGAAGATACCACTGATACTGCTGTGGCAGGTCAGAGTAGTCTGTCATACCCAGAGGCTACTGCTAGCTCTTATATTGCCATTGGTAGCTGGAAGTTTGCCCATAAGCTTTTTTTTCCCCTTTATTTCCCATGATCCATTCCTGGACTTGCCTCTTCCCTACCTGCTTCTCCCCCAGCAGGTTTCTTGTTTTTTACTGAAAACAGAGAAGCTTCCTACCCCAGTAAACTTACTTAGATGTGGGTCCAAAATCCAGCATGTTCCATGTGAATCTTTCCCTGGATATCTGTGGGTTTGGAAGATCACAATCAGAAGAAGAAGTCCAGAAAAAAACAAAACCAAAAAACTAGTCTTCTGAACTTTCTTTCTTGGTTTTCTGCTGTAACATGAAAATATGCTTTTTTTTTTTTTCTTTTTTTTTTTTTTTTTTTCCTTGAGCTCCCATGTCTCTGTGCTATGATGATGATGAATCCTTCTGTTAAATTAAATGGAAGAATTCAATAAAATTTGGGTGTAGGATGTAACCAGCATTTTGCAGTGTTTAATTGATGCATATCTCTGCATTTATTCTCAGGAAGTAGGTGGAATGGTACCAAGTGGCAATGGATCTTTGATGTCCTGTTTGGAAAATTAAGATCATCAGCTCAGCCATAATTTTGTTATGCAATTTTCCAGGTTCCAGATGGCTCTGACTTACTGGTAAAATTATATATAGCTTTTGACAAAATAAGCTATATTCCCAACTGGCTTCTGCTATTGAGCTGTTTTCCTTGATTTAAGCATTGTCATAGTAAATTGCCGGAATATATATATATATATATTTCTTGCCAGTGTATGAATGGGATTGATTTTGCTTCTTAACAATATTTTTGATGTGGTTCTTACTATATATCTAAGGCACTGTCACAAAAATATGACAGGATAGTGTTTAAACAGGATAATTACTGCAGGAAAGCCTATCATGATCAAACACTTTGATTGTACTATAATGGAAACATGTTCTGAAATATTTGATTTTTTACCTTGGAATTATTTAATATGTTCTCAAAAGTTTAGTGATTTGTGAAAAGAAAATATGCATATGGAAGTTTTGGTCTCTAAAATATTCTTCCAAAAGTTGTAAAAATGAAGCTTGAATGAGAAATAAATTATTCAAACCCATCTGGGGGCCTGAGTTATACTGTCTGTTTCTTGGCATTAAGTGTCCATTCGTGCTGGAGTGTGTCATAGTTTCTGTAAGAAAGTGTAAAAAAACTGACTGGATGATGTCAGCACAGACAAGGTGGCTCCTGGCAGCAGATATTAAATAATAGCTGGGCTTAAATGCTGTAAAATGCATTTGGCTAACTGATGGAAGGCTGTACTATGTGACCTCTCCGTCTAGGTGCATTAGCCTCAGCCAGCAGAGTCCCTGGCAGAGGGATGTAAGCACGAGCATGGAAACATGTACTTATTTCAGGCAACGGCACAGAGGCAGTTCCTCGCCCACTGCTGGCTCCTCTTTGTTTTTCTCTGGCAGGAAACACCCCCATGAGTGCTGCTTCCTGAATCAGTGAACTTTTTCCTCTGGAAGGAGCAAAGTGTATTAGAATAGGGGTTCCCGAGGTTTTGTTTCTGGAGGGCTATTTGATAGCTGAGAAGATTGTAATAAAAGTTTACTGCTGTCCAATACCCAGAGGCTTCCCCATTCCCTCTCTCCTTTGCTCCAGACCTTGTGAGGCTGTTTATGAAGGCAGATGTCTGGTCCTTTTGTTCTTCCAGCAGCTGAAATAAATGCTAAAGTTAATATGCTGGAATAGTGCCTAGGCCTGCCAATGCACTTGGTACAGACCTTGCTGGAGTTTTTTGGGGTTAATGTACAGGTGTAAAATGAGCTGGGGCCTGGAGAAGGCATTGAAGTCTCCCAGGTTGGTCAACACTAGCTTCTGACCACTCAGAGACTTACCAAGGCACTGTCATGAGGACTGCAGATCTCTTTTGGGAATCTCTGTGCTAGAGGGAACCTGCCTTGCACACTCAGCCAGGACTACTGTGATGTCACACCTTTATTTGCTAAAAAATACACCTCTGTGCTTATGCCATAAATAAAAGAATGTGTTGTAAAACAAGGAAACAAAACTCCACCTGCAAACCAACAGTCAAAACAAACAAAAAACAATCCAAAATCAAAAAGCAAACCCCAGCCCCCCAAACAAAAACAAAACAAACCCAAGAGTGCCGTGCTACCAGGTAGCTGGACCTGCCTTATGAATTTGCTGTTTGTAAGTCCTTCCAGGTATAGTTTGAACTCTTTTGACAGGCTTGCTGCTCCTGAAAGATCTGGCTCAACTTCTCTTCAGCTCTGAGAATGGGGATGCCAGCCTCATTTTCTTCTTCTAAAGAGAAAACCAAACAGCGATCCATGTTTCAGGTTCTTTGCATTGCCACAGTTACACTCGCTTCACCTGGAACCAGGCAGAATTTATACTGTAAGATATTTGACCTCTCTCTTTGGAATTGCTCAAAAGCAATGCCTTTCACATGTCTGAAAAATAACTAGTTAAAATATCTTATTTCCCTTGTTCTTTAGTGTCATACAGTACCTCTGATGGTCTGCATGCTTTTCTGAAGAGCTCCTGTTTGTGTGGATGGTGTTAACTGACTACCCTGTAACACAAGTTATGTGACCAAATTGGCCACATTACAGAGGTGAACAAATCTTTATGGAACGGAAAATGTTTTTTACCTTTTCCTCTTAAATGAACTTTTATTGCAGAAGGCTACAATTCAAATGAGCTCAGAGACTGCTAATGACTTCTACTTCCTAATGCTCATCCAAACATCTCCTGCTGCCCTTGCAAATTCATTCATTCCCTCAAATGTCTTCTCTCTCCCCTTTCTCTGGTTAGCGTGGGCTGTGAGACAGTATGTGTTATGTAGCCCAGGAGGGATAAGACGGAAGAAGAAGCAGAGAGAAGTGGCCAACCAGGAGATACAAGTACCCTGGCAGGGCCAGTATGTGTCAGACCTTTCTACTAGGCCAGCCAGCAGTCAGGAGACATAAATAGGCTGACTGGCACCAGCTGGGAAGTGGATAGTAAAAAGGTGCACATTGCCTCATCCCTGGTAGGCAGTGGGAACTGTCTTGTGGGCCAGACCTGGCCTGCAGGCTGGCTGTAGTGCCTGCTTTACAATCCAACCCAGAGAATATAATTTTCCTTCTTCTAGAATAATGAAAAAAAAATTCAGTGTCTTAATTTACTGAGCTATTTTGGAATATGAGATACTATTGCTCAGTCAGTTATTTGGATTTGTGTTGCTCCCTTATTTGAATTTTCCAGAGAATGACGTGCATACCATCAGCAAGGCGTGCCTTTTCATCCCTCCATCCTTCTCGTCTTCTTCAGCTCCACAGTGCCTTTTAATCAATTAGCATTTACTATTCCTGCTACCTGGCCTGGAATAACAGCCTCTGCCCCCTTGGGTTTATTCTCTGCTATAATGATCTGACAAACCAAGGACTGCATTCTAGAAAAGGGTAGTAGTGAATTTTCCAATTCAAAAATATACACTGCCTTCCTGCCTTACACTTTCTGAGATCAGTTCAGTGCTCCTATGCTACAGCCTCCTGTCACCCCCAGTTCCGTTACTTATTCAAGGTTGGCAGTCGTGGTAGTGAGCCATTTGCCATTAATATTCGTTAATGACCTTCACAGGGCACCATTTTCTACAGTCCCCCTCTAGAGGTGAGGATTTTTCCCAGCTGCTCAGGCAATATAAAAATATGTTATAGAAAATTAACTCAGATTTCCTTCTACAGTCCTGGGTCTTAGCTGACATACAGGTGCTCTCTGATTTTCTGCTCTTTATTTTGATTAGCTTCCATAGATTAACGTTGCTATTTTTCTTATGGTCATATGGAAGCCTGTGGCACAGTTTCATCTATGCTGATGCCATAGACTTTTCCAGCCAGCAGACCAGTCCACCTTTGCCGTCTGGTCTGATTATATTGCTGAAAGTTACAGGTTTGTGATTCAATATAGTATTCCAATAACTCTTTGACCTGTGTTAGCAATGAAGTAGTTTTTTTTTTTTTTTTTTTGTTCTAGGCTAGCCTGGGCTGTCACGTCCCACACTCTCCACACTCTTAGATTCTTGTGGCTGGATGCCTGAGATGATTTTCTAAATCTCTGAAAGCTTTTCCAACTTCTTGTTCATATATAGGTATTTTTGTACAAGAGAAAACACAGAGGGAAACTCTAGCTTCTCTCTATTCCCAAATTCTTCTGTCTAGCACTTAATGATCGTTCTTTCTAGGGTTACTTCTTAAACTAAGTATTTTTTTTCTGGATATTCTGATCAAGGAAATGCCTTCTGGCTAAAGCCTTATGAGACTACCTATGGATGAACTGTCCGCATAGAACCAAGAAGCACAGTCATTATGCTACAGGATTTATGACATACTGACCTCATTATTTTGGTAGAGGACAAAAAGTTAGAAGAACCAGTCTTCAACTTCGCCAACATCAACCTCAGAACACAAAAAGAACTTCATGAATTGCTTGGGGAGTTGATAAACTAATAGTAATGGATATATTTGGACAGAAATACAGTTGTTAACACATTTCTGTTTTCTGGCAATAAGAGCATGAGGCTGGAGTCAATTTCACTGTATCTGTGTTCAAGAAAAGAACACAAAAGAATCTGATTTTTTGTTGTTGTTGTTAAGCTGGCAGTATACAGGCTCACAGTTTCTGAGTTCTGGAAATCCAGACATTCTTAACTGAAGAATATTAAAGCAAGACTGCTTGAACTCTGCTTTAGACCCAAGAGTGTAAATCTGGAATAAGTTCACTGATTTTGATGAGGATACTTTGGATTTACACCAGTGACTGAGAATAGAACTTGGCTCTGTATCTTATCCTTCTGGAGGTATTGAAAAATGAGATACTAATACAGATGTGCAAGTGATCACAGGAGTATTCTTATACTAGTTCTACACTTAATTTTTAGATGCAGGTTTTAAGAATGTGGAATAACATCCAACTTACAAAAGAGTACCTTTGAGCAGCCTGCTAAGGAGAATCTATAAGCAGAGTAACAATCTAATGCTTGCTTGATTCAGATAACGTTCCTGTATGGGTCTCTTCTCATGAGAGAAGAGTCAGAAAATATTGCCATGTATTTATTATTTATTTTATTTTATTTTATTTTATTTTATTTTATTTTATTTTATTTTATTTTATTTTATTTTATTTTATTTTATTTTATTTTATTTTATTTTATTTGTTGTTCTTTATTGAAGTTTATTAAGTATAACATACAAAAGTAGTTTACTACTCTCAGTACTACTCATTGGGCAGAATGAACAGGGCTTTTACTGATTAAACAGAAAAAGTAAATGTGTAGTTGGAGGAACTGAAGAAGTGTGAATATACTTTGTTATAATTCCTTTACAGACATGTTGGTAGATCATTGCAGATACTGACACCATCAGCTTTTGGATTTCAGCATTTTCCTTTCTAGCCCAAACTTGTTATATAGCAAGAAGCTAGTTTGAGATGAAAGCATTACAAACACATAAAGCTGCATAATCCTCCTGTGCTGTTTTGACAAGATCTTCTCTTTTAATATGCATTGGAAACAGTCATAAAGCTAGAATCAGTTCTAGCCTTTAAAAGTTTTATTTTTTTTTCTTTTCTTTCTTTTTTTTTTTTTTTTTTTTTTTTCCCCAGATAATATCCTATATCCTGCTATGGCTTTCATATTATTTACTTGCTATAGAGTAAAGACTTCCTCAGCCACCCTTCTTGGCATGATACATCTAGAGATACCGTGCTTTAAAGTGATACATGGATGGGAAGTTTCTAACAGGCTTCAAAGCCACTAGATTTGTATTGTTTTTCCTATTGTTTGGTAATCACTGAGAGGGAGTGGATCCCTCTGTGACCTGGCTAATTTACATGAAAGCCACAGAGTATTAAAAACAAATGGGAAGATGGAAAAGAAAGTTGCAGTAGAATGTTCAAAGGAGTTTTCAGTCCCATGGACATTCATTGTCACTCGAGTGCCCAATTGCCTCAGGCTGCATTGGAAGTCCCATCATGAGAGCTGGAAAAAACAAAAAACCCTAAATCTCCAAACTAAAAAAAAAAAAAAAGAAAAAAGAAAAAAAAAAGGCTAGAGTCACAGATGAAATAGAGCATGATTTAGGGCCATGCTGTGCTTTTGCCTCTGACTTTAATTGGGGAAGCATGTTTATATGCTTTGATTTTTATTTTTATTTTTCTAGAGACAGAAAAGAATCAATAAAAGGGTAATCAAAGAGCATATTTTACTCTTTATTCACTTTGATAATCCCTATCCTTAGCTGGAAACTGCTGCCAGTGTACTTCAAATGTCTTAATGTCTTAATCACACAATCCCTTAAATACTATGAGGTGATGTTCTTAGTTTAAAGAGTTGATATGAGAAAACCCAAACAATTTTGGTGATGGACGTTCATGAAACACAAAGTATTTCTGGCTTTTCCCCCATTCTGAATGCTTAACAGTTGAAACCATGTAATTGTGTTCCGATCCATTAAAGCACTTAGTGTTTGCACAATAGTGAATGGACATGAATAGCTTTATGGAATTAATGAAGTCACTTACAAAGTTCAAGTAAGTAGGTAGTGCTTACAGATACATTCTAACCTAGTTTGCTCTGAAACAGCAAATAGATTTTTTTTTTTTGGTGTTTCTTTCATCCTTCATTTTCCATTATTCTCTGAATGCACAATAAATTAGGTTAATCAACAGAAAGAGGCTAACTTTGCTAACATGGGCTTCTTTTGAGGCAGAGAACCATGTCAGGATGATGTAGAAGTTTCTCAGTACTCCTCATTGTACAGAATGAACAGGGCTTTTACTGATGTCATTAGAGATGATCTATTTAACGATGGCTACTTTCTAATGAAGAGTATGTTCAGTCACACAGATGGCACATCTGTTTTATATGATATTTCTTGAAAGTTATTTACATGAAAGTCCATTACTATTCTGGATTGTGTATATACTTGTGGTGGCTTTCCCACATGTAGTTGTTGGACAGACTTAATGCCTACAGAACCACCAGCACCGCACAGTTACATTACCATACATAGAACTTCCTGCATGATCTAAGTGTGACATGGGTGAAACCATAAACACAAATGAGGTCAACATATCTGTCTGATTTCTTTGTTCTTCATTTGCTCTGTTCATAGCTGGAAAAGATCCACAGAGTAAATCAAAATATTGCCCAGACATTACTACTTTGTTTTTATGTTCTTAGCATTTCTGGGGGAGTATATTAAGAATTTTTGCCAGCGATCACTATTTTGTACTAGTGGTAGAGCAAAAATGTTGTTAAGGTTTGAGAAGGGTCTTATCAAACTTCCTCGACCCTTCTGTAATAACAAGACTGAAGGATTTATTGGTCATGTGCCTTTGGTAAAGACATGATTTTATCACTGCTGTGCTGATTGACAACTGTATGGTTGTACCCTAAGAAATCTGAGATAATCTAGTAGTAAGAGAATCTTAGGTCTACAAGGGAAAACTGTAATTCATTTTTCCTTGGTAAGCTTCAAAACCAAATATTGTTCCTTGTGTTCAGGCTATAGCTCAAGTAATTCTAGTGTTTTCTTGCTTATTGGATATGTTTAGTCAATGCTTTTCTTTGGTGTAGATACTAAACATGGAAAATGCATGGGATAGTAGTTAGTGGGGTAATTAGTAGTACTGCTTGCAATACAAGTTGCAGTATGCCAATATTCAATTAAGATCTAATGACATCAGAGTATGATCACCAATAAAAATTGTCATGATTGTTAACTGATCATTCATCAGTTTGAGAGAGGAAAACATCAAGAAAAAAAGAGCATATATTCTATTTGCACTTAAAGTGCTGCTTCTCAACATGTAAGAACTCCTAGTCCTCCTCCAAAATTCTTCTCCAGTTAAATCCTTCAGTACCATTAGCCAGAGAGAGTTCACATGAAACTAGAATAGCAGCTTTTACTCCATATTCTGAAGGAATAAAATGGGATACAGTAAGGATAGAATAAATACCTTCTTTCCTTTTCAGAGGTTCCACAGGTACAAAATACTATTGGCAAGCTAATATTAAGGAGAAAAACACAAATCATACCAAATCCTTTTGTGTAGAAAATGACATCCAAGAAGAGAAGACCGAGTTTAGACATGGCAAACTTGCTTCCTTAGAAGACTGTCTTGCTAGCTACTTTTACTTTTAAAATATTTATAACAATCTTCATATAAAGCATTTTGGAAAATCAGTAATGAAAAAACAGTGACATTAAAAAGACTGCAAAAAGCAAGTAATTAGATATACTTAATTAATTTTGCTATCGATTTCCCAAGCCTTTTTAATTGTCTAGGGAGACAGACAATAAAAACAGAATCTACAGGATTATGCAAATGGTCTGTCAATTAATAAACCTTCAAGTGTGGATCTATTGCTATAGATAAGGTTATGTCAGTTCTGACATACAGTGTCTGTACAGTGTTTTTGGCATCTCAAACACACAACAAAAGTGCTTTTAATATCTTATTGATGAAAAACATTATTAATGTGAAAATCCAAATTTGTTATCTTTTTAGACTGCACAGCTGACTTCAGTCAGGGTTTTGAAATCCCTGGGTTGTCATGCGATGCTTTGAATGTCCTGGGATTGTGGAAAAAGCAGTGTGACCAAATCTTTGCCCTCTTTCAAATAAGTCTTTCAGGCTCAGTTCTGCCATTACATCAACAAAGCCTATGCTGGCAGTCATGACCAGGCTAGTAGGAGGCTGTTCTTTCTTCTCATCTTTACTGGTCCATTAGTAGGCTATTATTTCATCTCTCTCTTCCTCTCTTCTGTCTCCCAAACAGTCATGACAAAACAAAGAAGAGAAACAATCTTTGTAATGCATGTAACTATGAAGGCTAGTTGGACTTTTAACCTCTCCACCCTCATTTATTTGTGTTTTTACTTGGTAAGTCCTTCTCAGCAGGAGCTGTCTCTTTCACAAGTTTGTACAAGATGCAACCCTGGAGGGAGCGTTTGGGAATGGCTGCCATCAACCCTAAAATAACAAGTGCTGAGTTTGATCCAGAACGGTGTATTTCCAGATTATATGTGCAGTATATTCTAAGTTTCCAAACTTACTGCAGTTAGCAGAGTGAAAGGGAAAATCTTTCCACATCTTCCTTATACAACTAAACAAACATTTCTCAATGGCTTTATTAGAACTAGTAGGTAAATTCACCAGCTCTCAATACAATGCAACAAAATTAAACTATGCTAAAACTTCCAGTCTTTATCTTAATTTACATTTCTAAATTAATTTGAGAAGCCCCTTAATCACTGATGGTCTGAACAGTTTTCTGACATCTAGCTTATTCTTGAAGATTTTCAGATGAGTACACAAAAATCATAATAGTTTTGCAGTTTTATTTGAATATAGCCATATACAAAAACTATTATGAAATTTAGACTGATAAAGATAGTATAATTTTTAGCATTGTAGTGGGTTTATATAGTAAGGTTTTGGTTGCAGGGGGCTGCAGGGGCACCCTCTGTGAGAAGAATCCAGGAGCTGCCCTGTGTTAGATAAGGGCCAGTTTCATCCAGCTCAGAAAAGGACCTGCCACTGGCCAGAGCCAAGCCAACAAGAGATGTCATTTGCACCTCTGTGAGAGCAGATTTAAGAAAGGGGAAAAAAACGGCTGTGTGACAGAAGCTAGGAGAGTGAGGAGTGAGAACCAACCCTGCAGACCCCAAGGCCAGTGCAGAAAGAAGGGCAGGAGGTGCTCCAGGCACAGAGCAAAAGTTCCCCTGTGGCCTGTGGAGAGGCCTCTGGTGGAGCAGGCTGTCCCCCTGCAGCCCATGGGTCCCACATGGAGCAGATCTCCACGCTGCAGTCCGTGGAGGAGCCCCTGGTAGAGCAGGTGGATGTGGCCTGGAGGAGGCTGCAGCCCATGGAGAGCCCCTGCAGGAGGGGACCCATGCTGGAACAGTTTGCTCCTGGGGCATGGCCCCTGTGGTATGGAGCCATGTGGGAGCAGTTCTTGAAGAGCTGCTGCCTGTGGGAAGCCCACACAGGATCAGTTCTGGAAGGACGGCATCCTGTGGGAGTGGGAGGGACCCCACATGGAGCAGGGGTGGAGAGTGACTGTGAAAGAGCGGTGGAGATGAAGCATCAGGGACTGACCAAAGCCTCGATTCCCAGTTCCCCTGTGCCACTTGGGGGTGAAAGGTGGAAGAGGGTGGGTGGTTTCATTTTGTTTTCTTTTTTTCTTACTTCTCTAGCTTGTTAGTAATAGGTAATAAATTTCTCTAATCTCCCCTTGCTGAGTCTGTTTTGCCTGTGATGATAATCTTTGAGTGATCTCCCTGTCCTCATCTTAACCCTTGAGCCCTTTTCATCATAGTTTCCCCCCCTTTCCATTTGAGGACGGGGAGTGAGAGAGTGGTTGTGGTGGAGCTCATCTGCCCATCAGAGTAAAAACACCAAAATAATCTTTTTTATTTTTTTTTTTCTGCAGCTTGCATATTCTTCCCTTTCAAGCTTTCTGATTACCCCGATGATTTTGTTGTTACTGTATCCACTCATGAAAAGCAATTGTAACCAGAAAGCAAAGCTACCTAACATGTTACCCAAGATTTACCATGGTAAATGGTGGGGTGGTGTGAGCTACAATCTCTTCCTCACCAAGAAGGTGAAGTTTCTCCCATAACTTGCAGGCAGATGCAGGAGGTCTTGCAAAGGTAGCCACTTACAGTATGAGACTCAGTCTGGAATGTCAAAGATAAGTGTTCACGACTCAACTATTGCCTACGGTGCAGCCTGGGACCTTATGGTCTGTGTTCTTCAACTCTGCCTCCTGCTGTGCCTGTTTTTTCCAGCTTGATCTCTTGCCTGTGGTGCTCCCTGTTTCAGTTGCCATTCTGTTATTTGGCTGCAATCGACAGGGTTTATGACTGTCTTATACGAGCCCTGAGAGACAGACTTGCTGGTGTGAATAATTCTCTCTCTAAGTCTCCTAATTACTGCTAATATTTGTTTTGTTTTCATAACAGCTCCGAGCCAGATTTTCCATGAGGAGACTGCTAATGATGCTACATACCCTGAGGAGTTCATGTGCATGCTTTCCTGCTGTGTCAACTTTTTGCTTCATTCTTGGTAAACAGATCTTTTCTAGGACAAGTGTGGCCTGAAAGATGACACGTAGCGTGCTGATGCTCATCTGGGTTTCAGGAAAATGCACAACCAGTTGAAATCATTCCATATCTGTGACTGCTGGTGGTATCAGGTTCCTCTTGCACAGTCTCCTCTGTGTAAGCAGCCAAAGCCAAGCTGCTTCAAGGTACAGGCCAGATCATGGCTGTGCTGCTTAATTTCCTATCCAGCATTTAGCTCCCCACATTTTCCTCATGGATTTCTCCAAACTGCCAGTCTGACCATGTGATCGAGTGTGCAGCCAGCTGGCTGGAGTACAGTCAGAACCTGGTCAATATTTGGAATGAAGTATAGCATGCTGCCTGATTTCAGCTGAAATAATGGAATATACTTAAATGCATACTAGTTTTGAAGACATTGTTCAGCTAGTCATTTGCCAGACTGGTTATCAATACCCCTTGCCTATCTATCAAACAAATTAAAGTGCTTCTATGAAAGCAAGTCAGAAAAAAAGGTAATGCTCCAACCCTGCTCATTTTCTCTGCAAAACTGTCTCAGGCATCTTGCCTGAGGCCCAAATCCTAAGATTACTGCCTCTCTTGAATAATTTTCTCAATAGAAACAGCAAAAGAAGTAAAAAAAAAAGTTTCCATCTAAACATAAGGAAGCACTTCTTTACTGTGTGTGTGATGGAGCACTGGCACAGGTTTCCCTAGAGAGGTTGTGGTCTCTCTCTCCTTGGAAATGTTCAAAAGCTGCCTGGCCAGGATTCTGGGCAAGCAGCTCTAAATGGCCTTGCTTGAACAGGGGGTTGGACCAGATGACTTCCAGAAGGCCGTTCCAACATCAACCATTCTGTGATTCTGTGAGAAGGTAGGGAGAGAGGATACTATTATGAAGTGACTGCAGGATAGCATGTATTTCCACAAAGATGTATCTCCAGTGATTTAGAAAGGCCTAGGCCCTCAATGTCCCTCCAATTTTCTGTCTGATCTTTTGAGCTGTACTGCAAAGAAACCAGAACAGGAAGATGCGCTGACAACTGCCCTCTGTGACTTGAACATTTTGGGCAACAGCAGCCTTGTGCTACAGGGAAAAACAGAAGCAAGGAAAAGGAAAAAAACATATATATAAAGGATGTCTCACTGTTTCTGCCTGATTTATTTTCATTCTTTTAAGAATTAGCAGAAGTACGCTTTCATTTCCATTCTATTTTGCTGCTCTTGCTAAGCTTTCACTTAGTAAATCTCAGCTTTGTGAGTATGATGTTTTCAGTGTTTCCCATTCATTTGTACAGGAAGCTGCAACCAAGCAAGATGGTATTACAAAAACACAACAGTATATCAATAAACTTGGAAGAATGCTGAAATAGCATTTCTAACACTACGTTAGAAAGTTCTACTTAAATCAATACTAATTTCTGCAGAAAAAATAATATTCTGTCTACGTCAACCAATAAGTCTAGCAAAAAAAGTACTGATTGTGCATGTTAGACATGTAATGATCCTAGGGTATAAATAATAATGGAACAGCTACAAGGACTTTAAGTATCCTGGACAACATGCAATAAAGCACTGCATAATCTGCCAATGAACAGCTATATTTGGCATGAATATACATCTCACCTGCTGTTCCACTCTGGTATTTATGAACATGTGCCTGTGCTTCGCTGGGTCCTGGAAAGCAAGGGTTTAGCCCCTTTGTGTGTAACAAACCACACTACCTTAACTATGTGCATTTCAGAGGGATTTTACTTTGTAATTTTAGTCAGTGGTTTTGGACTGATGGACCATAGAGATTAGAGATTGGAACATATTAGGAGCTTTTTTTTTTTTGTTTGTTTGTTTGTTTGTTTGTTTGTTTGTTTTAATACAGCTTTTGCCCTGATACCACCATACCACCTCACAATATGATCCCAAGCATGAAACGGGACACGACCAAAGACCAATGCAGCAGTAGGGTGCTGTAAATTCATGAGAAATTCGTGAGACCATACAAAAGGTTGCACTCCACCATGGGATATGACAGGTTGATTCCAAGGAAGGCTTCACTGCTTGGACATTATAGAAACCCTGAACACCAGATCCAGATCCAGAAAAAAAAAAAAAAAAAAAAAAAAAAGCAGGTAGTTTACATGACTTTACTTTGCAGGGTAAAAAACAGAATATGACAAATCTTTTTTATTGCACGTATCCTGGCACAAAAGATACACCTAGGGTAGATTATAGCAGCATTCATTCTATATAATAATTTTGTAGTTAATAAAATTAATTGCATATTTTAATGTTCTTCTACATATGTAAATGAAAAAAATCTTAACTCCCTTATCTTTTTAGACAGGAGCTTGAAGAAAGATTGGAATAACAAAAAAAAATTGTCTTTCAAATCATGAAAAAGGCAGTGTCTTAGGTATTACGCGTTTCCTTAAATATATCCAGATTATGCTATTAAATTACCTCATCACTTTTATATTCATAAGTGTGGGATTTATTTACTTATAAGAATGAATACAAACAATAAGGCTGTCACACATCTGAGAAGCATAGTGAAAAATAAAAGTGGGATGAATGTCTTTCACTAACTACTCTAATTCATGACTCAGGCCTAATTCATGCCAGGATGTTGTTATAATTAATACTAAAGAAAATAAGATTACAGTGATAACACAACATCTCTTACCAATGAGTACCTAGCACACACATGAAAGCAGTTAAGCTGTCTACTCTGCCAGCTAAAAAACACCTCAGCTTAATCTTTCACTATTATTTTGAAAACCTTCTTTGAAGTTTGATCTGAAACAGCTCATCCCATGAACAAGTCTCAGATTTCCCCACTGTCCCCCTACCCCCCCGTAATTCAATTAGTAGAATAACAAACCATTATATCATACCCATGGTTAATACTTGATTTTGCCTGAAACCTATGCTCAGAAGATCTCTTCTGTCATAAATCCTTTGTTGATATGCATCTGCGTTGCTTGAAGTAACAAGTTTCTCTATTACAGCAACACAGAAGAATTAGAAATGTTTTTTTTTTTTTTTTTTTTTTTTTTGGTCAAGAAATATCAATTCATTGAAAATATGTTGCTCATCAGGAATGAACAAGAAAATAAATGAAAGCAGTAAGATTTTACGGTTTTATGGCTTTATTTAGTCAATATTTATTTTTTAGTACTGAACTGGATCTCAGTGGTCTAGTATACCTCCACTGACCACTGGCTGTGAAATATCTGTATGCACAGATGATGGAAGTGCGGAGGTTAGGGGAAAAATCAGAAAAGCAAAAATAAAATAAAATAAAACTATTTGCTTTGCTTTTCACTTGAGGCAGTCGGTAATCATCAGATGATTCCTAAAGTACCAAAAGAGTTCATAAATGATGTGTATGTGTGCCTCTGTGGCTCTTTTTGCATGTTGTTTTGTCCTAAATCCTTGGTGATCATTTTCCATTCTTGTGAAAGGACATATCTCCAAATTTTCTAATGTAATTTCAGACTTTTAAAATTTATACTAACCACTGTCCATTAACAAGGGAAACAAAGTTGCAGGTTTTTTTTTTTTTTTTTTTTTAATGGTCTGAAAACTAGAGATTTCACAGGCCTCACAGGCCTATCTGGTGTAATTTTATAGCCATCTTATTCATCAATTAAGCAATAAACCCTGAAGAAGTGGGATCATAAAAAACACAGTTTCTGCAAAATCTGTCATGAAAAGTATACTTGAAATATATGTCAGAATGCCCTGTCAAACAGTGCACTTTCAATTTTTTTTTTCCTCTACCATCAAATCCTTGAATGTATACATTGTGACTAAGGGAGTATCTTTAACTAGATGCAGTTTGCTGTTGGGATGCCATGAGAAATGAGTGCCTTTGGGCACTCATTTCCTCATTAGGAAATGAGCAGGAACTTGAATATGTAAGTGGCACTCAGTAGAGTTACACACCTTTCTTGATTACATTTTTAAAGTGGTATGTCACCTTTTACAAAAGGTAATACCATAAATGTTTTAAAGTTTTCTGTTTAGGTGTAGCAGTGACAGATATCTCATACATGTAAATACATACGGCAAACTAGCAGAATAGATCACATTAGAAGATGCAGGGAGACGTTACTTTTTATGAATATTTGATAATTTTTTTCCAAAAAAACTATGGTTTCTTGCAAAGCATGCACACACATACATGTTCCCACCCTTTGATGACTCAGTGACTAAACCTACTACATCCCCAGCAAAAATGTTGGTTTTACCTATGGTTTTGGTTATCAATTTAAATTCACATTGTCATTTGCACATAAATAAAGGCTAACCAAATGCTAATCATCCCTAAAGTTGGTAAACTGAGGATGAACTTTATGACCGAAAAGCTTTTTCCAAAATGTTATTTTGCCAAATAAACATGTATAAAAATAACACTATTGTTCAAACTACTTAGTAAATGTATTAAGATTTTCAGTTTCTAAAAATGTAGATGGGTGTATGTGTGTTAAATGTAAAACACATTTTGAAATTGTAGTATTGAATGTTCTTACATTGTTTTTGTCTCTTGTGATTTATAGCCCTGGTGCTGGTATGTATTTGTAGCCTTGTCAGTTAGCCATGCATTTTGATACGGTAGTTTTTTAATTCCATGAACTTGCTAAGGACTTTGTAATCTTTATGTGTGACTTAACATCAACATTAGTGTAAACTGAGAGCGGCATCTTGGCCCACTAGTATGTATTTCAGATGTATTGTATTAAACTCAATAGTAGGCAAAACCAATTCTTAGGTGAAATCCAGAAGAAACTATGTTAAAACCAAGTCACCAGAAAAATAAACTGGTTAAAAAGTAGCAGTGGAAAACTGCATTGTGAGAGATGCACTTCCTATAGTGTTCCTGTCTATGAGTTCATGCAAATGATTCAGAATAACATTTCCTCACATATACTCCTTTTTCTGTTGCCAAAATTTTTGGAAGAAATCATTTCAAACCACTTAAAGACTTGTATTTTCCACCCTCCCCCTCTCTTCCCCCTCCTCCCCCCCCCCCCCCCCCCCTAAAAATAATCCTTTTTCACATTAATGTTCTATTTAAACATGACATGGTCTGTCATAACTCAAACTGCCATCTAGTTTTCCTATGATTTGTCTTAAGCCGCTGTGATTTTTTTTCTTGGAAGCATAGCTTCATGGATGAAGCTAATTGTAAATAATAAGAAAATCATGGGAGAAAAATGCAATAGCTAGTTTTAAAAAAGGCGAAAAACAACAGTCCCCTAACCTGAACAGAAAATTTTAATTAAGGTATTTGTTCCAAGAACAAGAATAGACCAAACAAATAACCCTGATTACACATGGAAAACATTCAGACTCATGTGATCATTGTAAACTAATAATTTTAAATCATTTTAGCAATTCGCAGTCTTTTCTGAACTACATCTGATATCTGACCATTCCAGTAACTCCCAGTTCACAGCTTCTTTGTTACACTTTATTGAACTGCAAAGATCCTCTGCATTCCTGTGCACTGTTTCTTTAATTTCCTTATATATGGCTGAGTTGGCTCCCTGAGCCCTGTATTTCTTTCTAGGTAAAGTTGTTCCCCACCTCCCCACCTCCCCACCCTTCCCAAACTTTCCAGCACACACTAAGGACTTTAGCATAGAGTTGCTTGCCAGAATATAGTTGCATTTTCAGTTCTTGAGATGTTTGTTTGTCACATCCTGAAATTTAGTTGTTCATTGTCATCCAAACTTCTGGTTTAAGCACATTGAGGACAGGGTACTCAGGGTGCTCAGGGTGTTTTATACACCAGTGGTAAGTTTTAAAATTAAAAAATATAGGCCTTGAGTGGATACCTATCTGTTTTCAAAGGATGGTGGGCAACCTGAAGGTGCACTCACAGATGTCACACCTCTGGTAGTGTTTAAGATCAAGGAGTTATAATTTATTTCTTCTCCCTGTGTATGCCTGAAGCCAAGTTCTGGATGGATACCAGGATATTTGCCTGTTCTTTTGAACTCAGGCACAATAACAGTGGCAATAACTAAGACAGGATCTGATAATAGAGTTTCTGAATATGGGTCTTGCACAACACGCTATTATTTTTTCTATAAATTCTGTAACAAAAGAGATTGGTTGGGAGTACCCATATCTCAGAAGAAAATGAAGCATTCTCCAGCCATACAACTGCAGTATTGCTACTGGTATTGTGGAAGGATTGTATAACTCAAAGCATGTATAGTGCAACAACCTTTTTTGAAACTTTTAAATTTATTTTTTAATAAGATTTGTATCATGGCAAAGTGTAGTGTTGGGTTTGAAATAACAGATGAAAAAGCTAACCCAGCTTTTAAGTTATATTAGCAATAAGAGTTCAGGCATGTGGGAACTGAACTCAGCTTGCTAACTTCACTTGTAAAACCCCTGTAATGTTGACTTAGCTGCTGTTTTAGACAAGGTATGTTAAGAAGGTTTGCTTGTTTGTTTTTCTGATTTTGTTAAGCAGAGTGAATATATCCTGCACCTGGAGAAGAAATAGATAAGAAACTGGGAAAGAACTAAGGAAGAAGAGACAGAACTACAAACCCAGAGAGTTCAAGGTTACGTTGCTGTAGAGTAACTATGGAAATAACATCTTACCATTTAATGAATTTGATAAATTGCATCTTATTGCACACTGATATTTCCCCCCCCCCCCCTTGTTAATGATGTTAAAAAATAAAAATAATAGGTAAATAAATAGAAATAAAAAGTATACTTTTTTTCTGTAAAAGGAAACTGTCACAGCAGGGATAGATGCGGGAGGGAGCAGATGGTGGAAATTAAGAGACTTATGAAATAAAAGTAGTAGATATGGCTGGATTAGTAAGTATACTTGGTACCAAAGTTAAGTTAGAAATACATTTACTCTAGAGTCTTTATATAGGCAGTAAAAAACAAACAAACAAACAAACAAACATATTTCCAAAGTAATTAAAATATTTGGTGAATGAGAAAAGGCTCCCATGAAGTGACACATTGATATATTAGCTGATATATTAGCTATATTATAGATATATTATACATTATATACATAGATATATTATACATGAAAACCCCAGAAACCTTGAAAGACAGGAAAGTTGTGGTTCTGTTTTGACTATTTAGTGAAAAAGGGTGAAAAGAGTGAATGTGACCTCACTATCTGGAATATCTGTCATCAGCAGAACTCTAAACACAGATAAACCCAGTTCTGTAAAAACTGCTTGTATTTAGCTGCAGAAGCAAGAATAAATTACAGAAAACCTGATAATATAATAAGTATCATCAGTTAGGAAATGAATAACAAATGAATTACAGAAAGCTGCAGACACTAAGAAAATGTGAGGTAATGGTCAGTGCTCACAAACGAGTGAGTTCACAGTATATGGTTTTTGGATTTCATGTGGTAGGTGTTTGGGCTGTTATGTGTTGCAGTTTTGACAGAAATATACCCATGTCTTTCTTTCCATGTTGTCCAAATAACGATTGAACAGTAGAATTAATATTTTCTAGCATCAGATGTCCTGTGTAGTCAGTGAATAGAAAAAGGGTCTTTGAATGTGTTACTCCTCTGAAGTACAGCTGTCTCCAAATAAGAATAATATATATATATTTTTTTCTATTAAACTATTAGGAGTTCAGAAACCATTTTACAGGTATAGGTGTACATTTTGTAGGATGGATCCCACCCTGAGGGATGAATCTCCTTCCAGGTTGTGTTTATAACTTTGGAATTGGTAAGAAAAGTAGACTTCAGGAACACTTAGCTGGAATCAGGGACTCTGGAGTGATCTGTAATATCTTGGGTTTCCCTGGGGAGAATAAGGCAGAAGATTCCATCAAAGAGACAAAAATGGTAATGTCCCTTAGATACCCCACTTGAATAAGAGAAAGTCAGAACTTAGTCTGTACAGAGTTTGCTGCCATTAAAATCTTAAGAACTATTCAGGAGATGTCTCTACCTATTCATAAGGAAAATTTTTGAGACTAGAATTTTCTGTTTTACCATTGACATCACTGTATGATAAAAATCCCCCAAAACCCTGGAAAAAAAAAGTATTTTATAATTACGGAGGAAGTGACAATCTCTAGAAGAGGTAAAAAAGAAGACTTTGGAGCCAGTTTCAAGATTTTAAAGGACTAACTGATGATTTTTGAATTTTGGGAGTTGTTAAGGTTGCATGAGTTAATTAATATATATATTTTTAATTATTATTATTATTATATATTTTATTTTCTGTCTTCTGTGGTAGAATATGTATGGAGGTTTGCAAGTATCCTGGATACTGAAGAATTTAATTAGCTGTTTCTCCATATTTTAAAGGGAATCTGATGCAGAATATTTATTTGATGGTGCCCAGAAGCAGATGAAATAATGCTGCTCATGTCGATTTTCTGTATTTCCTTATCTGCTTCTTTTTGATATAGAGAAATAGGCCAATGTGCTCACGGGTACTGATGTCCGTAATGTTACCTTTTTTATATGTCAAAAAAAAAGGCAACAATATGATATACTATGAATTATCCATAAAGGTCTCAACAAGGCAGATCAGGAGAGATTAGGCTGTGTTGGGAGTCACTTGTCAGAAATTTGTTCTGTTCTTCTTTATAAATTATCAGTATATTTCTATTTGCTTATCAGCTGGTTTATCTGTGTGACATCTACTGACAGTTTAAACCTTATTTCTGTTGTGCAGGCATGTATCTGTATCTCATACTGCTTCAATTGATTCAGTACAAGCTGAAAACTCGAAGAGTTGGGTAAAACTCCTCTTCCTCTACAGCTAGTACTTGTCTACCAGAGATGAGTATGATTGAGAGAGCAGCTGTTTGTATCATTCTGAACAAATACTGAAGTGCAAGGCCCAGCAAAGGACATCATCTGCAATTCTGGTACTAGACATAGAAAAATACCATATGAACGTTATTTTGGAAAAACTTTTCCTGAAAGCTAAAAGAGACAAACTTATTGATGCTTAACTTATCCTACAGAAATATTAAGCTAGGTTACCAGTAGCACAAATACCAATAGAAGTCTTACAGAATGATTGAATATAGTACAAAAAGCAGAGAATGATGCTTTGCCATGAAGAAAAAATATTCTTCCTTTTGAGTGTGCTGGCAGAATACGGTGTTGAGGTAAAGATATCAGTAGTAAGGAAGTGACCAAAATGGTAGATTGATTGAAATAGCAGAATAACTCATTTTTTTCCAACCCTGCATAAAGCAGGGTTAATGATAAAGTGCAGACTTTGTGTATGGGAGACTCAAGTCTAGACGTGCATGTTAGTATGGAGAAATAATTTATTTTCTTTTATTCTGTGAAGAATGAAAACTATTATGTAAGGTGTTTCAAAACTTATCATTGAATGATTGAATGGAATGAAGCTTTCAGCCTTCATGTATTAAGTTAATTCCTTTTGTGGTATTTCCGGAACAGGAAAAGCAAGTGTTTCAACTTCCATCTGGACTCAGTTCTGAAATACATCAAAGACATTAACTGGGCCTTGTTGTAGATGGATTTAATAGAAAAGAAGTTTCATAATCATACAAATATTCTTTTTCAGAGCAAACGATTAGCAGTCTAATATACCTTATATATCTTATAGTAAAATTTATATCTGATTTACTAAGACTCATTCTATGATATATTAAAACATTGGCTAATAGATGGAGAGTTCCTGATTTATGCATTGGTGGATATACATAAATCCCCTGCATTTTAACTTTCATTAGAAGCTTTTCCTTGACTGATATTAAAGCTGTATATAAAGATGTAAGCTGAACTCTCTCTTTTTATCATTGTGAATGCCTGTGTAGGAAAATGGTGTGAAGAAAATCAAAAATAATTTAATTTAGACATTTCTAAAATAATCTTTCTATGGGACTTTCTTTCCTCTTTTGGAACTCTTAACAGCCTTTCCAAGATGAAGTTAAAAACAGTAACCCCCAAAGATATACTCTTTTAGTCATTATCATGGGCTGTTTCCTATAAAGTAAACTTATTGCAAAATTTTCATTGACCAAAACATCTGGAAACAAAAACAAAAACAAAACCAAACAAACAAAAAAACAACCCAAAAGATTTACTTTTATCAAACACCTGTGTGCATCCTCACAACATTTATTTTCTATGGCCTCATGGTAATTTTGGTACAGGATGATTATTCTTTTTGTTAATCACTGAAAGTAAACAGATGATGTGGAACGCCCCTCTCTCTCCAATCAACATGTTAGAGACATTTTCTAAGAGAATGCATGGCTACAAACAGGTCCAATAAGTCCATGGTACAACAGTGGAATAATTAAATTGTCTCATATTGCCATTAAAATATTTTCTTAACTTGCTTTTCCAGCTGGCTTAGATTCTGTGTCTTAGTTCCGTTGAAATCAGATTCATCTTGACCCTGAACGCATTGATGAGTTCCTGGCCCTTTTGTTATTACAAATGGTTGTTTTTTAGAGGAAAAACAGTGGCAAAAAGAGACATCACAGAAATATTATCTTAACTGTGGCAGACCATGGGAAATTCACATTTGGATGAAACTTTAACCTTTTGCTTTCACTGCAAGGTGGGAGCATTTCAATTCTACTGACTTCTGCTATTTTCACATTTCTTTAAAAAGCCCCTCTGTGGTCTGTAATAAATTCTTTGGGTCTCTAAAAATAGCCATGTGGACTATGTGTGCTGTTTTTCTTAGTATTTCATCAAGTTCATTATTAACACTGGATATATCAAAGCAAACTGCAACAGCTGTAGAGACATTTTTGTATACTGACAGGTAATTTGTGAGTTATACTTTTTAACTAACCTTATTAAAATTTGACCTTTTGAAATAAAAGCATATCTATGCTTTTTTCAAAGTTTTAAAAGATTTTTTTCTCCCCCAGCATTCTTGAAGTGATGGAAATGCGGTGCGAAATAGCATAGGCCAAAAGAATCTTGAAGGGCAGAAAAAACGTTTAAGAGATTTACAAGCTTGAAAACTACAGCCATAGTGGTTCTCCATGTACAAGAGAGTTCCTGTGAATCTGAAGCAAACACAGAAGGATGTCTAGATGGTGGTCAGGGGCTTGAAAACATGGTTCAGCCCACAGGAGAGACCAATGGATCTGAAATCCTGTACTCCCTAAAGTAGAGAGATGGCAGGGCCAGACTCTCCACAGAGGTATGCAATGAAGAGATGAGAGGCAGTGGTCACAAGCTGTAGCAAGGGAATTTCCTTTGAGATAAAAGGAATAAAAAGATAAAAATATGATGGTCTAGAAGTCATCTCGTCCCACCTGCTTATAGCAGGTCTATATCTAAACTAGAACAGGGTACCATATCCAGTCACATTTTGAAAATCTCCAAGCAGAGCATCCTGATCACAGTTTATTAAATTTTTATGTGAGTAATTTAAATCATTCTAAAACTTAAGAATTATTTTAGAAAATATACATAAACAGCACATTGTTCACTGGTTCAAATTAGCCCACCATTGTAAAATTTAACATTTGATATCACAATGTATTTTGAACAGTCAAAATATTTCTGAACTACAAGGACATTCAAATTACCTTTAGATTTGCTATTGTTTCTAATTACTTCTTCTTGAAGTAATAACTGAGAATTGGATATGAGTATTTTCCCAAAGACATGGTATCTTACACCTGTTTGACAAAGGCTGAACATGTTCCTTTATTAGACCATCAAGCATAAATAATTCACCACCGTTATGAAAGAAAAAAAACACCACCATCTACAACCAACCTAACAAAAATATTTGTGGTAGGATTGGAAGAAAGGCTTTAGTTGTGCAAAAAGGACACTTTAAATTACTGTTATAATAGACATTGATTTTACTTTAGAAATCAGTGCATCAAAACCAGGATGTGAATCAAAACCTCAAAGAAAGTTATTTATGTTTGATTAGAGATACACTTTTGGAAACTGATGAATTTGAATTTTTTGCCATTGGGCTCTCATAGAATCATAGAATGGCCTGGGTTGGAAGGGACCTCAAGGATCATCTTTTTCCAACCCCCCTGCCTTAGGCAGGGATGCCACGCACTAGATCAGGTTGCTCAGGGCCTCATCTAACCTGGTCTTGAACACCTCCAGGGATGAGGCATTGACAGCCTCTCTGGACAACCTGTTCTAGTGCCTCACTACCCTGTGAGTGAAAAACTTCCTTCTAACCTCTAATATAAATCTCCCCTCTTTTTATTTTAAACCATTCCCCCTTGTCCTAATGGCTCTGCAATTAAGTGTGTTACTTTAAACACTTCTATGAATGTTCCACATATTTCTCATCGAGTATGGGCCTCTGGGTCTGTGGGGAACTCAGAGGAGGAAGACAGTGAACCTCTTCCTATTAGTCAGTTGATCTGAACCAAGCTGGTTGATCTGATGAACTGCTTCATTCTCTTGGATCCTTTGCTAAGCTCTCACATTGCAGCATTTGTGAGTAATGTTTCATATCATCCAGTTGGCTCACAGACCATGTCCCATTCTGGCGGATGATGACCTGGCCTTTATTATTCATGCCTTCATCACTTCTTGGCTAGTGGATAGCAGTGTGATAAAACCAGGCGTGATGCCTACAGCACTTAGGAAACTCCAACTAATAGAGAAGGCTGGAACACATCTCGGCAGGCACACTGGCTACCATGGTTCCATCAAGCTTCCCTACAGAGATTTTCCATGGAATTTCATTTCTAGTTTGAATTCTTTTTTTACTATAAAATATATACATTTATATATATGTTTAACCAAGGGATGAAAATTGTTCATCCCACAGAAACAAAAGAAAATCACTAGTTTCTCTTCCTTGTCTCCAAAATCCTCTTTCACTTTTCCTTCTCTAATATAAATGCATAATAGCTTTGCTAATCCTAAAGCCTAAGCCCTACCAGAACATCGTGCCTTCTTGAGAAGAGAAGAAAACAGAAATCATGTGAAAGACACAGTCCTGTTGCTTACTGCAAAGCAGAAGGTCAAAGGGTGAGTGAGGACTGCAGCCAGAAGAACCTGTGTGGTGGACCAGAAGGATTATGCAGAGCAAATGCAAAGTCAGAGTCAAAATCATGGCCTTCTTTTGAACAGAGGCTAATAAAAGACACAGTGGCTAAATTCAGTGATGGAAAATATTTTCTGAGTTTACTGAGAAATTCCTCTTGTTTGCTACCACTAGAAACAATTGATAAAATCAGATAAATATTTTAAGGCTTTAATTCATCATATTATTTACCCAGACATCTAAGTCCATTCCTATTCAGTGAGGTATGTGAATATTTTAGTGTTTTGTGTCTACTACTTTTCTCCTCATATTGGCTATGTGAGAAGTAGGACCAGATGTTAATACAACAAGGAAGCAAGTTTCATAATTTTCTGTGTGCAAGTGTGGAAGCAAATACAAAATTGGACAAACTATCTATGTTTGGCTAGTCCCCTTAGAATAAGTAACTACTCCCGAGAACAGAACTTAAGATTCTTGCAATTTATATGACTTCGAGTCCTAATAAAGAAGACATTTCTGATATATTGATGGCCGATACAGCAGTGCAATTACTAGATTCACTTTAGGTGTAATAATTTAGAAAAATTGTTGTTAGGTAGAACTCCCAAAACTGTGCCTCCTGAGAATAACCTCTGATACAAACAAACAAACAAACAAAAAAATGACTTTCTAGATGTTTAGGTGGAATCTCTCAATAACTGTGGCTTGGCCTAAGGAATTCTGTAAACCTCCTCTGTAATGCTTTCCTTTTTTCATTCTTCTATATATGATCCAGTGAAAGCAATTCCTTCTTTGTACCTCAGCTGACATACTGTACCAATTCAGTTTGAGAGAAATAAAATAGCTAAAGAATGTGCTGATGAGAACAGTTATCAAGGGAGGTTGTCATGAGGTTTATAGCACTTTCTTAGTTTGCTTGTGCGTAATGACAGCTGATCTAGAAAAGCATAAAACTGCAGCTGGGAATCAAAGCCAACTTTCAAAATTAAGTATTATTGATATTGTAGAGGAATATGTCTGAAGAGGAAAGCAGGATATGCCCTGACAGCACCAGAAACCTGTCCATCATATTATTTTTCCTCAGCCTAAGCATTCTGTGCTCCAAGTGGGAAAGAACTTAAAGGATTACTGTGGTTAAAAAGGCAGGTGTAGGTTGCTATGTAGGTATATTTCAAGTTCAAAAGAACTTAAAAAATGTTCTATTGAATTCAACATGAAATAGCTGTACTTCTCTGATTATAGGCAATTCAAAGGAGTTCTGTCATGTTAGTGGCTCTGTATCACATTGTAGCCATGTGCACTCTTATTGTCAACTTTTAAAGTCTTCCATCTCACTAGAATAAGTCTGTTTCCTCTACAGATTTTTGTATTTTGTTTTTTATTTTTTTGCACATAACTTTCTAGTCAGTGTGTAAACAGGGAACTCCACCTATGGTTAACACGCATGATTTTGTCACACTCTTTTGTATTACCTAATGAAGCAATTCTGTTATTGATTCATGTGGGTCAACTGAACAGTTCGGTTATAAATTTGACTTTCTCACATGTCAGTGCAAAAAAACACAGAAAATGAAAACAAGCCACCTGAATAAGCTTTGCAGATTGTTATCTGGAAGCCCCTCCATTGTCATAAATTAAATATAAGATCCCATAGTTTGGACACTGATCACTACTTCTATAAGGAAATTAACACAGTAATCACAAAGATTTACTGGTAATTTTCCTAGAAATGCTAGGGACCTTCCTAGTCATTCCTACTCATATTTTGAGGTGTATTTTGGAACAGCTTCTACTACACAAGGAAAATGCAAACAGAATAAGGAAAAATATGGTTTTAATATGTTCTCTTTAGTCATATAGATACCTAAAACTGCTTTCTTCACCCAGGACAGACCATCTGTGTCATCCAGTACTTGGTGAATATCAGTAATAATCAATCAGAGGTTTCATTCTGCTATATCATATTATTATGTAGCAAGTACATTATATTCCTTTTCTATTCAAAAACGTTCTATGTGTGCCACAAGGATGATTTGGATTGCTGTATGAAAAGATATATGTAGCTGAAGATGTGAAATTAAATTATTAATACATATACACATTAAGGTAAATGCGATGTAGAGACTGCTTTCACTAAGAAATGAAATGTAGATGCTACTTTCACTGATGTTATATTCTTCAGAGCCATTGCACAGAACACTTTCACTGTTTGCTTTAAAAGCAATTTATCACTCAGTAACAAATTAAGATCCTAGAGGTTAGTCAATTTTATTTTATTTTTCTTCATTGTGCTTTATTTATAACTTCATGCATAAACTATGCAGGAATTTTCCAAACATAAAGAAATACAAAAGCTATTGCTTCATACCCTTGAGCATCTAAAGTAACAAAGATACTTGGAAATGTTCTCTCTATACTAAATCCCAGATGACAGCATTAGATCATTTCTATTGCTATTTCCTTTGTTTGTGTTCCTAAGTATAAATGATGCTAAGTAGTATGACTATAAAGAATAGCATGATTGTGCACTAGTCCATTGCTGGCATAAAGAATTGCAAGGCTGTCTTACATCCATACTTTTCCCACTGGATAACTTCAATTTAATGAAGATCAATGCCTGTACCTGTTCTGACAAGCCCTCAGCACAGCATCCAATTGCTCTAGGAGCTTGCCGCACACTGGCAGGGAAGCTCTGTTATGAGCAGATTTGGTAATGCAGCTCCTGCAGTGCTCTAACAAAAAAATGTCTGTAACTTTTTCAAGTAACTCTAAAAGGGAAATATCAAAAACTGTCCCTAAAACAGGAGGAATATGCCCTGACAAAGGAGTGCAGAGAAAACAAGAACGAGAGAAGGAAAAACACAAGGAAAGTAAGCTTGGTGAAGATAAATTGGAGTAACAAAGATAGGTGGAGTGTGTGGAGGTCCTCAAGAGAGAGAGAAAAAAAACATGAGCTGAGCAAAAAGTAAAATAAAATAAAATAGCATACAAAGACATAATAATAATAATAATAATAATAATAATAATAATAATAATAATAATAAAAATAACAAACAACCAGCAATGCAAAGTAGAAAGAACACCAGAGAAAACAGAGTTGGAGGAGCAATGCTCAGAGGAACAAAAACTTATGAAACGTTTGAAGAACAACAGTGAACAAAAAGGCAAATATTTATTATTTCTCTTTCATAGCTACTTGGGTCCATGACCATCAGACTTTGTTGTATGGTGATAAACTTAATAATTTTGAGTTAACTTTTTGAGGGTAATTGTTTCAATATCATAAATCCCAATGAATTTACAATTTTTCTGGTGCTAAAAATGATGAAACGTAGAAAGTGAGAAAATGAGAGTATTCTGAGTATCAGTTTCCCTAAAGCAGTAAAACAAAAAATTAAAGATCATAAAAGGTCATAATTTTTGAAAGATTAATTGTGTAAGAAATTTTACACTAAAAGCATGAAAAAGCTGTAGTGTGACAGGGAAAGAGACTTTTTTTAATTATTATTATTTTTTTCTTTCTCCACATAGAAATAGATTGTTAATTTAAAACTTAGAGAAGAACGCCAATGATAATCATTATGCCTGAAGTCATCTGGAATTTAATTTTTCTTGAAATGCCTAACATAATATTTTGATTAAGTGGATTTAAAGACTCCAACAAACAATATTCTGAGTAAACAACATCCTAATTTATAAATATCAGTCATCCAAGGAGTTCTTTCAGATTATAATTAGGGAGTACATTTCTTAAAGATAATCTGCTACAGGGAGACAGCCCTGTTTATCATCAAATATTTTTGTCTTTTTCTGCCAGCCACAATTATTGTAATTTCATGGTGGGTAGATTTTTTGTATGTGTATAGAGGAATGAGGACAGAAAGAGTAAAGTAAGCTTGATGTTCTTTCTGCTGAAAAAAGTCTAATTACTTACCTAGACCTTAGACTATTCTTTTTAATTTTGCTCAACAGCCCTACTGACGTCAATGGAAATTCCAGATGCAAAATGAAGACAGAATATAGCCTATTGTCACTTTGGGGTATAACAAAATATAAAACAGGCATTTCTAAAATATTTCTAGTTGCAGTGGTTGCAAAACACATCACACTTGATAAGCTTTCACAAACACGAAGCTAGAAGTCACAAACTGATAAACAGAATTCAATGCAAAATAATGTGAATGTGTACTTTTAAGGTTTTAAAAGCATTGGCTGTATACCTCTCCTTCACAAATGGCAGCCAAGAATTGTCAGATGAAAGATGCATGTTATCCTGGCTGATGATGTCACCAGTTTACTTTTTTATGTGTGTGTATTAATCATTTTGTTTATAAGGTGATTTTAAAAAATAAAAGTAAAAAGAGAGGTCAAGCTACCTCATTTAAAACAACCTAAGAAGATTAAACAGCTGTACACAACAGATAATAAATAATTATATATAAATAAAGATGTTATCATTCATTAATTAGTCTAAGTTGTTTTATCTGATTGCTGTGCCAGTTAATATGTCTGTGCCTGGAATGATTTTAAGATTAAAAAAAAATGGAATGGGAGAGGGAAATCTTTTATATATGTCTGTTTCCAGCCAAACTTAATCCAAAATCCAGAATGGAGGCAGATTTTGATCTTACTGTGACCCTGACCGTAAATGCACATAAGCCGATTTCTTGGAAGTTCTTTTCAATTGTCTATTTGATATGTAGCAACGGAGTGCTGGAAGAAAAAATATAGACAATACTGAACTGCAATTTTTTACTCATTTCCTTTACTGCAACTGTGATCTACTGTTCAGTGGCACACCATGTCTCAGAAATTTGGTAACCTCCCAGTGATCTTTCTCTAAAAATGTGATGAACGTAACCAAGGTGGCAATTCAGTCAAATGAAATGACTTTTGGATGTGGGATTTCATAGATAATGATGATCTAGGTTGGAATATGAGACAGGAAAGGATTTTATAGATCCTGTCCATTGTTTTGCAAATGCAAGCATCTGTGATGTTCATTCTACATGAATCAATAAACTGTTTCTTCAAAAGTCTTTGTCTGTCCCTCCTCCCACACAGCAAAACTGACTGCGGTTGCTCTAAAACACCAGAAACCACCAGATGGACAACACAATCTGCTAAGCCACTAAGGGGTTTCAAATAGAACTATCCCTCTGTCAAACTGTCCAGACACTTTGGTGTACCTGCCCAGGACCTGGTGAAGAATGGGCCCTATCTACACTAAAGGTAAAGGTAAGAATATCAAATGTTCCCTGTCAAAGCAGACCAAGAAAGGATTCCTTCTTGAGCCCAGATCTGATGTTTGCTGTATCATAAGCAAGAACCATTGATTTGGCAACCAAGGAGGTTTCTGACCATCCGTAGACAATACAAGTCCCTGATAAGCAAAACTTACTGAAAATTAGTACTTTACTAAATTTATACTAGTTCATTTGAGAGTGGGCTTGCCTACAAACTTACTTGCTGTTGCTGACAATATTTACCAGCTGCATTCTACATGGATTACATGCTTTATTAGGATGAAAGTAGCTCATCACTGCATCTTACTCAACATAGAATCATAGAATCATAGAATATCCTGAGTTGGAAGGGACCCTTAAGAATCATCAAGTCCAACTCTTGACACCGCACAGGTCTACCCAAAAGTTCAGACCATGTGACTAAGTGCACAGTCCAATCTCTTCTTAAATTCAGACAGGCTCGGTGCAGTGACCACTTCCCTGGGGAGCCTGTTCCAGTGTGCAACCACCCTCTCTGTGAAGAACCCCCTCCTGATGTCAAGCCTAAATTTCCCCTGCCTCAGCTTAACCCCGTTCCCGTGGGTCCTGTCGCTGGTGTTTATGGAGAAAAGGTCTCCTGCCTCTCGACACCCCCTTACGAGGAAGTTGTAGACTGTGATGAGGTCTCCCCTTAGCCTCCTCTTCTCCAGGCTGAACAGGCCCAGTGCCCTCAGCCGTTCCTCGTACGTCTTCCCCTAACATCTAGGCAATGATGATCAGGAGTACAAAGGGAAGGAATTACAAGGAACTCAAAGCTTTAAAAGCATTTACAGTGTGTTTGGATAACAAGAGGCTACTCTTGAGCTGAAGGAAAAAAATCCCAGAGTTGGGATAACATGTCACTTTCGGGGTTGTACAATTGTTGGCAAGTGCTGTGGTTAAAAGAAAGAAACCAACACAGCCCCATGATATCCTGGCATAAAGGCTACTGTGGGGCACAGGTGATGAGTACCAGAGAGTCTGGGGCAAAAAACAGTGTTTAAGGAGATGAGTACTACTGCTCTGGGACAACATATATATATAATACAAGATGTGTGCAATTAACCCAGCACAGCAACACATTACCTCTGCAAGCACACCATGCAAATTAGAAGAAAGATCTTGTAGTTTCAAGTGAAACTACAATATGTTATGTTCTATTTACAATAAGTTCTAAGTATTTGACTACAAGATTTCACAGCAGCAAGGGTCTGAAGAATTAAATGATGATAGGCTTTCATTCTTCCCTGGTATTTAGAGTTAATACAACAGTAGTTATTGATGTCATGGACAGGATACATCCCTCAGGGTGGTACTATGTCTAAGCATAGAAACAATATCTCTTGCATAAATATTTTTGTGAATCAGGGGTATTTTCCTGTATCTTTTTCAATTTGCACAATGACACAGAAGGTATGGATAAACATGATGAAAGATGTACAACTTTAAGAACCATAAGGCAAATCTTTCTGCACAGGAAGTTGTAATATTGCTCTGGTCTGAGGGCCAGCATTAGTTTTTATCATCTTCAGATGCTCTTGCAGATATTACTTGGATCAAAGAAATTAGAGCTAAAAGTCATTTTTGAAGAGCTCATTAGAGCTTTAGTTCCTTGTACTCAGTTTTGATTTATTTTATTTTATTTTATTTTATTTTATTTTATTTTATTTTATTTTATTTTATTATTTTATTTTATTTTATTTTATTTTATTTTATTTTATTTTATTTTATTTTATTTTATTTTATTTATCTTATTTTTAATTTTATTTTATTTATTTATTTATTTTATTTTTACTTTTGGACATTATTCTGAATCCTCACAGAGCTCACTCTATTTTAACACAATTTCCCTGGTGTCTCTCATTTTACTTTAACTCAGGCCTTTCAAAACATGGAAGTTTCTTATAGGTCTCTTTCCTTTCTGAGAGTGGCAACTCCATGATCACAGAAACCTGGAATTCTTGATGATTTTTTAAAAACACATTATCTAGTTGATTGTCCTTGACTGGACAGTGTCCCGAGCAGCCTGCTGTATTTTACCCTGCTTGAACAGGGTCTGGGCTAGGTGAGCTGCATTGGTTCATCCCAAACTCAACAGTTCTGTGATCCTGTGAATCCATAATTATGGACAATTATGATAAATTATGATTACATATGTTGACTAATTGTAGTTAACGAGGCATACGAAAACTTTTAGTGATCATGGGTGTATATGTCTGTGGGTGCGGTAACAGATTTGTTGGGCATGAAGCCCTGAAGAGCTACCAGTCCCTGTCATCTCTTGCTAGGCTATCATGGCACCGTCACTCCTAGAAGTGGAAACATTGGATGTTGCCACAAAAGCGTGGGTTGCTGAAAGAGCTAATGAGGCTGTTGATACATACTGAGAGGAGGGAACTTCAAAGCTGTAGGGTCCTATGGTTTCTGGAGCTCTGGGTGGAACCTTTCCTTGCAGGTTGTGTTCCAGAGGAGACTGAGTACCTTGGTGCTGAAAGAATATCCTGTGCATGAGGTGGTAGGCCAGTCTCCCAGTTCTTACTGGGAGTAAATCCCTCCTTCCTTTCCAAAATGTGATGGTGATGGAAATGATGAGGCAATACATAAACGCCAAAAGAATTTTGTTCACATCCAAATCAAAATTAGCTTAATCTAACAGCCTCCTGACATCCAAATCAAAATTAGCTTAATCTAACAGCCTCCTGTCTATGTCTCATTAAAAGTAAGCTGTATTGAACATTCAGAAATGTTAAGCAATGTCAACATTTAATTACTATTTAGTGGGAATGAAACTACATATGTAAGTTGCACAGTTTTCAGGAAGAGTCAATCCTGGATGGTGTGCAAATAGGTACTGGATGATGTTTGCATTTAATATGGAAAGAGAAATGCATTTCAAAGTGGAAAATAAAGCCTATGTTAAGCATGTGCAATGGTACAGAAAAGAGTAGATAGATATGCTGGAAAAGATAATTATACTCAACTGGTATTTCTAACCACTAGAGTGAACTTTCTCTAAAACTTTGCAATGACTGCAAGATCCCTAAGCCTCAACATTCCTTTGTTGTTTAGTAAATCACTAGTGAAATAGTGAAGTCTATCATGTAATGTGCCCTTCATCCTTCTCTAATAGTTTGTCCTCATAGAGTATAACTGCCTCACGGTTCCCACTGAGCTCAAATAGTATCTGTAACCTGAAACATAAGAAAGCATAAAATATTAACTCTTTGAAAAAATCAGTAGACTGCTCATGTCAACATAAGGATGCTCTGCGTGTTTAAGTGAGAGCACCACAACTTCATAGGCATGTGAGTTTTGAACTGAAATATTTTTATATTTTTTTATCAGATTTTTGCATCTCAGAACACTAGTTAGCTCAAAAATTTTCAGTCCTCACTTTTGTCTTCAAAGTATCCATTGTCAGAGAGATGGTGGCTCGACACTATTTAGGGAGTCCTGCAGCTAGATTCAGATTTATTAGTTACCTTCTTCAAACATTTTCCAGATTATAAAGTATCTTCATATTTCTCTCTTCTTTTAACTAAGAAACAAATTCTTCCACTAGCACTATTGGGGGAAACTCAAAGAAAATAGCTGGAAGTAGTCACCAACCTAAGGACACACATTTAAATAAAAGTTAAAACAGATGTTTTTTGAAGATCTTGAGGTGATAATGGGCATAGACATTGCAATTGCATTCTAAGAAAATTATATGATTTTAAAATTTAGATTATACAGTAAGATTTTAAAATCTAAAAGCATTGCTCGAATTTGAGAAGACCTTTAATGAGAACTTCAATTTAAACTGAGAAGATAATCTGATAATTTAAAAAATAATCTGAGAAATCCCCCCATCTGGAACATTGTAGCACATTTGTCATTAATTAGAGCAAATTTTCTCTCCAGCATTACTACATTTTAACCTGTTTTTCCAGAATTATTTCATCTTCTTTTTAAATTTCTTCCACTTTTCTGTAGTTCCTAATTACTGTCCAATAAGCACTGAAAAGGTCTTATTATCTTTGCAAGTACAGTTCACTTTAGGCATGGTTATGGCAACTGCTTACACAGGGACAGTGATGCTGTTGTGATCATATGATCTACACTCAGATCTCAGTCTTGAGAATTGGACTCATAGGAGATATTTCAGTTCTACTATCATTCCTTAAATGTCTTGTGCTGTTTTGCTTCTGCTGATGATGCATAGAGTATCATAACATTATGTCATCTTTCTGGAGGATATTAATACACCAGTATAATACAGCGCAAATCCATATCAGTCTGGACAGAAATGATCTTGAGCACTTTGTACATTTTTCTATAACTGGCTCAGGGTGCTATTTTACATCTGCAGCTTGCATGCAGAAAAGATGCAAATGCAAATGTTCTAAAGGTAGTACAAATATTAGGACAACGCCAGGGGAGTTTTAGGTTAGATGTTAGGAAGAACTTCTTTACTGAAAGGGTTGTTAGGCACTGGAACAGGCTGCCCAGGGAGGTGGTGGAGTCACCATCCCTGGAAGTCTTTAAAAGACGTTTAGATGTAGAGCTTACGGATATGGTTTAGTGGGGACTGTTAGTGTTAGGTTAGAGGTTGGACTCGATGATCTTGAGGTCTCTTCCAACCTAGAAATTCTGTGATTCTGTGATTCTGTGATTGCTTTCAGTTCAAGAATTAAATGAAGCAATAGCATCCCATTAAAGAATTCCTTTTACTGCCTGGTTGTATGAACTTAGTATCTGGACTGGCATAATACTTTCATTACGCTTCATTATGAAAGTATTTTTCAGAATTGTTTTCCATAGTCAGTGCACTACGTTGTGATATATTGTATATGATGACTTCTCAGAGTATACAGTGACTTTTGTTTTAAACTGTGTATTATGTGCATTTCTTTGTAGAAAAGCACACACACACAAAATTACTGAACAACATTCACCTATGTCTGCAGGACAGCGTCACACATCAAACAAACATCATCATTGTATTATCAGTGTCTGTACCCAAAGAAACTCCTAGCCTTTCCAGAACAGTGATGCCATTCCAGCTCTCAGCTACAAGACAAACTGTGATTACCATCTGGTTGAAGAAAGCCATACAGTAAAAATTATGTTTATCTATTACAGAATAATGAAGAACCAAGTCTGCTGTACTAGAAAATGAATGAATGGATTCAGACTTCCTAGATATTTCCAATGCGGAGCTTATGGGGCTTTTCTCACTCTGATTTTATTTTGACAAAATCAGCTGTTACAGTCCTGGGAATTAACAAATTAATTTAGAAAGATATAGATAAGAATTATGCAATACATGTTTACACTAAGCACAATACAATGTTCTTTAACAACAGATAGCGGCAATAAGAAAATTTTCAAAACTTTTTTGTGTGTCTAAAATGCACTTCTCAGATTTTTCTTAGCTCCCTGAACATACTTTTCTAGAGTTTTAGCCAGCTCACAGTTGCATAAACACATATTATCCCGTTCCGCCTCAAAAATAGGCATTATAAAGTGTTCTAAATATGCTAAACTTCTGTAGCTAAAAAATGTTTGAAACCAGAAAGAAATCCTTTACAGAGACTCTGAAATTAAACAAAAATGTCTAATTAGACCTTGATCCAAACTATCCTAACACTTATGCAGACTATCATTGGATCTCATCCAGTCTTTGTTATTACAGTCAGCAACAACCTGAAGCAAACCTTTACCTCCTAATAGAGGTTAATTAATGTCCCCCAAGCTTCTTAAAGTTAAAAAATATACTTACTAATTTTCTGGATCAGAGTCTCAAACCACCAGACTTTTATGTTAGGAAATGATACCATATTTTAGTAATACTATACCATATTCTTACATTGTATAAATCTTAAAAAAAATAATAATACTGATACCTTGTAGAACAAAAGATAAATGTTGGATAACAATCTAATATTGCAATACAAAAATATGCATTTTATCTTTCATAGGTTTCATTTAAACAATTTTATTTTATTTTATTTTATTTTATTTTATTTTATTTTATTTTATTTTATTTTATTTTATTTTATTTTATTTTATTTTATTTTATTTTATTTTATTTTTCAGCATTGTGATAAGCTGCTAAAGTGGAATTGATTTAATAGAAGTCATGTAATGTCATTACAGGTCATGTAGACATCATAACACCTCTTGTCAAAATGTTTCACAAGCTCTTGTGCCAGTGGTTAGTGTGGTTACCTTCATCTATGTTTCTTGGACACAGCTGAACTCAGAACTGAAAATATTGCAGTCTTTCTGAAGTTCCCCTTCCTACTCCTATTTCCCCCATTTCTATGATGTCTAAGCAAAGAGAATGCAAACTTTAAGTTCTCTTGTAAGATCCCATACATGTTTCAAAGAATGATGTTTTTTTTTTCCTGATAGCATTGTATGTTAAAACACCATACACATCACAGCAAAAAATAAGCTCATAAGATAACTTTCTAGGACTATCTTAGTCCTAGCAATGGCATAAAAATAAAGCAAGAAGGCATCCATGACAAAGAAACTATGAGTTAATGGTTCCTAGGTTATCCAAAAATAAACAAAGATGAGAATTAAAGAAACCAGATGCAATAATTTATTTTCCATGTTAGGAAAGTATTACAGTTTTATAGTTCCTACAGATATTTAAATGCTAATAATCATATTTTAAGATATAAGAGCCAAAGAGAGAAAGGGAAAATTTAGTGGTACCATACATTCAATTTCCCTCTCATTATCTAAGTAAATTTGACTAATCTGGTTCTCACCAGTGGAATTGGAAACCATACACTACATTTTACTTTTCTTTGTAAAAAAGAGGCCAAACAAAATGTGAAAAAATTTATATCCAGATGAACTACAATATACTAAACTGCAAGTGGTATACTACTGGGATTTGTCCTGTGACATGCTACTGATTTTATATCTACCTTCTGTTGCTTAATGGTTCTTAAATTTTATTCTTCAGAAGTCAGATATAGACATGCAACTCTCTCATTCTTGATCCAACCAGGGTAGAGGCAGCACTGAGTCAGCTCAAAATATGAAAAAAAGTGAAAAAAGAATAACAGAAGACGTGCCTAAGCACGCCTTACTTTTTTTTTTTTTTTTTTTTTGCTAGTATTTTAAGAGAAGGATGGAAGAGGGAGCTTTAGGAAAGAAATAAAAAATAAATTTTTAAAAAAGATGAAGGCAATGCAATATGATTTATGCAATATGATTTGTACTGGGAACACAGAATTCTTTGCTTTTCAGGCTTGTATTTAACATGACATCCTAGTGGCATTGAACAAACCCTCTTATCGTCACCTTTTTTTTTTTCTTTCTTTCTCTATTTTTGCCCATGATTCTATTGTTTGTCTTCATGGCATGCTACTTTTAAAGTGCTTTGACCTGGACAAAATTTATAGAATGGCTATATATGAAAACATAATACTCAGTCCAAAGTGCATAGTAATTCCAATCAGCTATCTTGCTTTTAAAAGAATGATATTATATAGCTTACTAACAATACTGTAGAGAACTAAATTTAGCATTTGACATCTCTTTTACATCTCTTATACAACAAAAGGATTTGGGAGTTTTTTCCATGTAAGTAGAATAAATGTCAGTTACAAGTTATTTAGTTACTGTGTGGTGAATTTAAAGTCAGAATTTCCTTATTTGCCAGAAGCAGAAAACCCCTTACATAGTAAGTTCAATAGAAAATCAGACATCTGATAGTGATTTGGGGGCATGATTTTAAATAAAACATTGTGTGATGATGAGAAGGAAACATTTCATTAATTTTGTAAGTGAGATGGTGTCTCGTTTAAGAATGTCATGTAACCCTAAAATCTTCTGAAGAGATATCTGCACAGCTCCTGGATCCACTGTATTACAGAAAATATTTTAGTTAGTGCTTATGGCACAAAATATGCCTTATCTTGTGAGTAAATTAAAATAAATTATGTAATATATGTCTTTTTTTTTTTTTTTTTTCAACACTTGCACAAGTGCTAATTCATTTTCAGTGTAGTAACTTGTGAATATATGGCCCATTCACCTGAGTAGATCCAGGGATGTTTTTAGAAGTTTTATATTCTAAAAACAAGAATATTATTTGGAATAGTGGAAAGTTCAGCACCGATACTTCACACACTACTGGCAAGCAAGGTGATACTCTTGCCAAAACAAACCCAAAGGTTTATAAGCAGCACTGCAGAATTACCTTGGACTAATATACAATTTGCATTGTTTATTTGCCATTTTGGTGAACTACCTGATTCATTTCCAAAATGAGAAATACCACTTATACCACTGGTGGTGGTATTCACCACCAAGTGCACAAAAGAAGCCTAATTCTACAACTCTGGTCTATTGCAGCTTTGCCCCATATTTAAACTATGGAATAAGCATGTGCCTTTCTTTGGCCATCTTTGCTAGCCTAGCCAGCTCCCTAGTTCTCAAATCCTCATAAAACATTTACTTATGTTGTAGAAATGCTCTATATGAAAGAAGCCCACAAAAAAATCCCTGCTATCCATTGCCAAGATTCCACAAGGAGTTAAGAGCTGACTGTGAGGGCTTGTCTGCTTCCAGAGCCAGGAGCAAAATCTTTGCCACAGGAAATAAGATAATGCATCAACAACTTAATTTATCTTCCAATAGAAGTACCTTACCCTGGGGAGGTGTACTGAATGCCAGATGCTGTCACATGAAAATCTGAAGCAATTTCATTATTGGTCTTTCAAATAAGAAATAACCATATATTCAACTTACTGTTCAAAGAAGCTGTGCACACTTTACTAGCATGAAGAACATGCACAGGTGAATTAAAGTAAATGGCAGTTCTTAGTCCTCAACTGTTAGTGTTTATGTGCTTGCAAAAAGAATGCTGATATATTTCTGAGATTTATTTTCAATTTACTTTGGGGAAAACTGCAAAAATAACCCACCTTTATTTCAGGATGGCAGTCTTTGGCTGTAATCAGTGGCAAACCATTGTGGTTAAACATAGAAAACCAGCTATGGCATCTGGAAATTTAGATAGCATCATGATTTTAATTGGAAATTGCTTGTTCATCACAATCTGGAGATTTCATGTTCAAACAAAACTCTGCCAGTAGCAGGATTTCCAGAAAATCTCTGTATGAGCTATGATGTATTGTCATTATGACTGCCCCTTATTGGAGGCCTCAGAGCACAGAAGCCCTGCAGGGCTCTGAAACATGCAGTGGGGCTCTCAGACCCTGGGATCATGGTAGTCTGTCTGATGGACTGACAGTCTGGGTGGACAATCACTTCCTGGCTGTCTAGCTCCAAGTCTATGTAAACTAGCCAAAGACTTCTGTGGCCCCATATGCCCTGCTCTTACCATGGTGTTAGATAGTGGTTTGATTATCTGGTGAGTTCCTGTAGAATATACGTTAGATATATGAATTTCCAGACTTTCTGAAGTGCCCATCCCACAGGCTAAAAAAAATAGCCATCTTTCCTCACAATTATTATTTTATCAGGTATGTTTCAGGACTCCCCTTGTACTTATATTTGAAGTGGAAGCTTGGACAATATTTTCTGCAGTCATAGGGTGAGGAAATTGTAGTCAAGGTAAGTTGAATTTAAAAACCCACTCATTAGTCATAGACTACACTGCTGATTAACGCAAGCATGGAAGAGGTTTTTAAGGTGGTGGCAAAAACTTCAATAGAAGTTGGCTGATAGTTGATTTAATCTACCTGTTAGATAGTCTTTTGACTCAGATCAACTAAATTCATAACCAAACTGGCAAATATGTATTTTGGACTATATCTCTGTGCAATAACATGGGCAGAAACCTGGCTAGTACAGAGAAAACTAAATGTCAGTAGGAAAAAAAAAATTGGCCTGTAACTAAGTAATGAGTGGGTGGAGTTGGGACAACCTTTATTAAAAGTTTTTCAAAATTACTTCATAGCAGGAAAAAATGTCAGAGCATTAAATGAATCGATGATACAATGATAACAGAAACTGCAATTATTGTATCACCTAAGAAAAAGGAAATGACCTAGGAAGAGAAATGGGGGCAATGGAGTAATAAATGCATCTAGCACTACAAATTAAAATGTAATTGTGAAGAAAACTAAGACAATCATAAGGAATTTGAATGGAATGCAGCTTACAGAAACTGAAGGTGATAGACGTAACAAGATAAATGATTACAAAATTGCTCAAGAAAAAGTAGTAAAAACAGTACTAAAGAAAGTAACAAACTGGTAGTAATTTTACTCGTAAAGGGACTAAGACAACAGCTTAGTTATTATACGTGGCACACTTTAGGCTTCACTTGAAATGGGAAATGTAGGTGTTGATCCAAAATCCAGTGAAGTCAATGGAAATATTCTTTTTGAGTAATAAAGTGCTTTGGGACAGGTCCTCAACTGCTGGGGTGTTTCCAGATGACAGAGAAATGTCTCATCAAGAAAAATTGTTCAAGAACTAAAACAAATGGAAGAAAACTGCAACCTTCTCTAATTATGTATTATAGAGACTTAAGCAGTACTGCAATTATATGACGTTCCAGTGACAAAGCCATTATGTGCATCTGTGTAAGGAGATGATCTGGTTAGAGATCAAATTGCATATTTCCAACCAGAAGCATAGTTTCCATTTAGATGTGGAAAAGGACATTCAGTGACAAAGTAGATGCCATTATTATTGTGTGTTATTTAAACCAACAGTAGTGTGAATATCAATTTAGATTTTCATATTTGAATAAATGTGTAGAAAATAAGGTTTCCAGGGGACAAATTTTGTTTCTTTCCATCCGATTCTTTAAAATAAAAATAAAAGTGCTTCTCCATTTCCTGATTGAATTCCTTGTGGAGTTTTAAAGTTGTTAGTTAAATTCTGCATTTTTCTTCTCATATTGGTATACTAATGGTATAATTGATTTAACATCACTCAGTTGATTATTATTGCTCAGTTCTCTTATTTTTCCCTGTCAAAAGGATTTTGACTCTGTATGTTTGCTAAGTAAAATGACTTCCCAGTGCACATAGAAATTAACATATTAGTTAAAGTTCTTAAGGACACTTTTGAAGCTCTAGTTTATAAAAAAATAGCCTGTAGTGAATATTTTGAATCAAGTAGCTTATTCATCTGTCATATTTCCAATGATCACAGTTTTATCACAAGTCTTGAAATATTTGTTCTTTCTGTAAGTCATCAACTGAGAGAAGTATATGTGAAAACTACATTCTACTACATGGAAAAACTCAGCTTCTGTTTACAAAATATTCCTACCTTTTGTGAATGTGGAAGATATCTTGAGCTTATGAGCTGAAATCATGTTGTCTCAGGAACATAAAAATAATTAATCACAAATTTATTGTTATTATTATTTTGTTGTTGTTACAATGATATTTTAAATCAGTCTAATAACTGTTGAAGTCCATTCTGTGTTTGTTTGTTTTTTGGTTTGTTGAAAATTTTGTGCATACATTTTAACACCTGGCATGGTATGATTCGGAGTGTCCTTTCTGTCTGAACTCATTTCTGCAGGTGAGAATATTAGGAAAACACCAGTGAATGTATTATATTCACTCAGATGCTCTGAATTCATCTTCAGAAGATGATAAGTAAAGTACAGCAAAGCAAAGATTATCCTGGGCTTGCAGACAAGGAGTGAGGTAATAGGGTTATTTGTCAAAGATGTAGTTCACACTGCCCAGATATTCTGACTTGTGCCTTTAGCACAAGACCTTATTTGAACTTCAAATATTTCAATAAGAAGGTTGAGACAACTTCAGAGAACAAGGATCAAAGATCAAAGTCAGCCTCCACACTCTGGAAAAGTAATCCTACTCCATATTTCAAGGTTGCAACATACATGTATCTGATATCTGATATATTTAAATGAAATACTATTAATTATCTCAACATTTTCCTGACAGTTTCCTTCCTCTCATGACACTTGCTGTTAAAGTTTACTTCATCCTCAGTACTCTCATTCAGAAAGAAACATAATACCTCTCTTGGATAAATCAACAAATTTTTATTGTTGGACTAGATCCCTGCTAGAAAGAAAGTACCTGATACAAATAACTGCTCTCACACATTGGTGTGCTTACATTAGTTTTCTCACAGTTAAATCAGAATACAAGCACAAAGCAACCATAGAATACTGAAAGAGATGCAAACCAAAAGTAAAGTCTTGGATTGAAGCATGGACTGTATTTTCCGAATCATTTGTGAATACATTCCAACTCTTCACATCCACATTCTTACAGCGATGGGTACACTGTCAAAAACTACTTGATGGTTGTGATTTGGGATGATGAAGCTGCTTTGCAATGCCATCTTTCATTTTAAAGCACAGGATGTGCTTCCTTCCTGAGCAGAGTGTCATTTGCTTTAGCTGTAGTTACATACCAGGCTCTCAGATTGCTGAGACCGATAAACCTGCAAAACTGCCTTGACAGTGAGAAGGCATGGTTTTCATAGAATAATTCAGGAGGGAGACCTCAGGAGGTCTCTAGTACAATCTCCTGCTCCGAGTAGTCATCTCAGAACTTCATCCAGTTAGATCTTGAAAACTTCCAAAGATAGAGGAAGTCCCCTAACCTCCAGAGTACAATCCTTTAACCATTACTCTCCAAGCCTGATTGTCAAACCAGTTCTTTTACTCATCTAGTTGCCTAAACTGCTAATTGCTTGTGTGTTATTCATGCATTTCATTTATGATCACCTATCTGAAATGAAGAAGTGAGTAAAGATGCACCAAAATCAGAAAGTTAACTTGTTATGTTTTCCACTTTTCATCTTTTTGAATTCCAGAACTGAGTCTTAGGAAGTCTTTTTCTATGCCACAGGCATTACTCTGGCTAGTTTTGTGAATGGTGAAGGCAAAAGTTTAAAATAATCTTCTCTTACAGTCCCACACCACTGAGAGAAAAAAACAACTTGGGTTGCTAAAAGGGGCAACATATTCCATGTGTTAACATATGGGGTATGTTAACAGCATGCTGAATAGTAACTCAAGGCATTCATGTAGTTATTAAGGTTTTTATTCAACTAGTTACTGAGTAATTGAGGTTTTCTGAAATTCACTGTGACTTCTGTTTCTCCTTTGTGTTCTTCTCCATGCAACCTCTTTAAACCATATGCATTTCTCAGCTTTATCCCAAGAATTTCCTGCCAGAGAAAATAAACCATACAAATGTTTTACAACATTAGATATCTTGTTGGCATTCAGAATTATTTGCTGTGTGTTTATCTTAATATTTACATACATTTTCACAGTATGAGAGTGTTGCAGTTATGGTTCAGTCTACAGTCAGACATTTTATTATGCTTTATGTGATCAAACAAAATAAAAATATATAACCTTTTTCAGAACGTAAGTGAGCCAGGAATGTTAAGATATGTCTTTCTCACAGAAAGCTATCTGTAGCGCACAAAGTGAAAATTTGTTTCTACATGACCTGTTTTCAAAAGATCACCTGCTAACACTAACATTGCTAAATAAGTTTTTTTTTTTTTTTTTGTCTTTGTCTTTCTATGAAAACAGGTTGCTTTGTTTTGGAGAAAAAAATAATCTTTTGTTAGGATGTGTATTTTGGTTGCTTGTTGGAACAAGTTCTGGCAAGTGACAATAGAGCCTGTTAATTGCACTGGTTCCTTTAACTAGAATTCATTCCTGAGGCAGTTACTTCCTGACAACCATTGTCTATGTGCTGTTTGTGACCAAATATGTTCCATGACTGATTTATTTGTATAAACAAAATTTATTGCATTAAAATCTGTCAGAAGCCACAATCCAGGGAACTTGGATACAGAAGACACAGAGCTTTGTTCTTCAGAAACCTAAGGACTTCTTAGAGTAAGGGTAGCTGTTCTAGACTGGTGAGATTCAATGCAACATAGGAAGTTATGTCTGCTTCTTGATTCAAATTCTTTGAATGCCAGGACTTCATGACAATAATTTCATCTTCATTGAAAAAAAATGCCATCAGGTACAACTAGAGAGACTCTTTTGCATTGTGGCAGTGCATATTCTGGTAACTACCTCTGTGGAAATAGTACATAAACACCCATTTTGGAGAGTACAAGCTTAATGATTTTCTAAGAAAATAATGTTAGTATCTTTAGTATCTTTAGTAATATAAATTAGACATGATCAGTCAAATGCACTACTCTTTCTTTGTGTACTTTTGACCTCTTGATGCTTTTGCCCTTGAGATTTTTTTTTTTTTTTCAGCCAGGGTCTCTAATATCACTTTTAACAGCTCCTTATGATCATTAGTAGATGAACATTGTCAGTTTTCCTTTTCTCTGATGCCACATGGAATGATTAATTAAGGATTTTTCTTAAAGACATATAAACAGGTAGCTCCTAAGGAAAAGCAGCTGCGGTGACTGAGTTGTCCACATACTTCTATTATTTGTGGTCTTTTGCACTCATATCCCTTATCTTGTTCTCTGCTTTAATAACACTTGCAGTGATGATCCTTCCAGGAGTCCAGGGAACTGATGGTCTCCCCTATCATGGTATTAATTGGACTTCTCTTCTTACTCCTTAGTTTTTCTTTTCCGTAGACTATGCTTTCAAAATGAAAACTGTAGCTAATAGTATCCTTGTACAGAAGCATGTGAGGTCATGCACTGAGGGCAATTTTGCTTTCTCTTCTTGTACTACTTGTAGTCCAGTAACACTCTTTCCAGACTCATGAAAATTTCACTTTTCTACAGATATTCCCAGTAACTTACATCACATCAAAATATTGCTCTTGAAAATTGCTGTAACCATTCATTTCCTCTGACTTGTCACAATGGAGAATTAAACAATTTTCAGCTTTTATATCTGGCAACACTTTAAGAATTGTATGTAGAAAGCTGTTCATGGGAAACAACTTGACATGTAAAACCACCAGGAATTCAGAGCCCTAGAAACAATCTAAAAATCTAATAAATAGTGCTTTCTATTGTCGAGTGTTACTGGATTTATTCTATGTACTGTGCATATATGCTGTGCATATATTTATTGTGAATATATTTATGTATTCTATTTACTCTAGCTTTATTCTGAATCATACTTTTTTAAGAGCACTTTAGCAATAAAAATTACAAACACAATTTTCTAGCATGTTCTTTACAAACTTACAAGTACTAACAAGCAAATAATAAGTGATCTATCACTAGGTAGACATAGGCAAAACTCAGACACTATATTCATCTCGATTCTTTATTATGGGATGGCTGGCCATTTTCTAAGCTGCCTTAGGTATCCTAAAGCATCTAGGGGTCCTACAGTTCTTCAGAAATTGTATTTGGGTTTCTGGATTGGTGGACTTGCTTGTTATGTTACACCTACCTTTATCTACCAATGATCCTTTGCTAGGAAATTGCTTGTTTCCTGTACCTGTAAGTTTAATTTGCAGCACAAATTAATTTACAGCACATACTAACCTTCCCAGTGGTATAGAAGGTGTAATTGGAAAGTTAGAATTGGAAAGTAGAAAGGTAGAATTGGAAAGTTGTTTGACCACTGAAGTAATAAAGTTATTGGTCTTCCCATAAGGGAGAAGACTTTATGCAATGGATCAAGAGGAAAAAAAGTGGGTGGGTAGGCTTTAGTGGTATCTGAGCATGGAGAGTTGCAATGAGGATAACCATAGAATCACAGAATCATTAAAGTTGGAAAAGACTTCCAAGATCATCTGGTCCAACCATCACCCTCCCACCACTATTACCCACTAAACCATGTCCCTAAATGACACATCCAACCTTTCCTTGAATGACCCCAGGGACAGTGACTTCACCACCTCCCTGGGCAACCCTTTTCAATGCCTGACTGCTCTTTCTGAGAAGAAATGTCTCCTCATTTCCAACTTGAACCTCCCCTGGTGCAACCTGAGGCCATTTCCTCTTGTCCAGTTGCTAGTTATCTGTGAGAAGAGGCCAACTTCCAGCTCCCCACAACTTCTTTTCAGGCAGCTGTAGAGAGTAATAAGGTCTGTCCCGAGCCTCCTCTTCTCCAGACTAAACATCCTCTGAGTTTGCATGAATTGTTAATATTTTGAAGCAATTTAAAACCTAGAGACATAAGCTGTCCCAGAACAAGCTGAGACCAAGAAAACATATTTCTTATACAATGTGAGAAAATGGTTTGTGGGTCAATCCTCATTAAAAAAGTAGTTGTTATAATTTGTTGAGTGTCTTCCCTGGAGAGAAGCATATAACATCATTCATTCTATAATTAGCTAAAATTCAGATTTATATTTTGGCTTGTTCATGCAATTTCCAGTCTTCCAGATTACTGCCTGTGAAACTTCACTTCAACACAACTCCATGGAGATTGAAAACTGAATTGGTACATGTTACTTGTCACATACTAATTAGCCTTTTCAGATCAAATGATCCTAGTGTCTGTGCATCCTGTGTCTGTAAATCAAACACAGTGAGTTTACTGTTTAGCTGCTGCAAACTACCTTTGGAGGAGCTATGTTGAAATAAAGCAACTGATGATTTGTTTTATCATGTGGAAAAGGGATCTAGAGACAGACATGTAACCTGATGATTGCTTTATGTCAGTAAATACCAGTATGGTATTCACCTGGTAAAGGCATGCTAAAAGGTATAAAACTCACAACAGACTTTGATTGCTTGACTGAGGATATTTGGTAGAACTTGGTGGAGCATAAAGTCTGGAATAAAGGATCCAGAAATACTATATAAAAATTGTATTAGCCTGTAAAAATATAAAAAACTGAAAAAAGGAACACTGTCATTAATAATTTCACATCTTACTAATGAGTTTGTTAGAAAAATAGAGAATTAGCTGGGTCAAGCATTTAGAATAACTGCTGTTATCTTCAAGCTAACTTGATATATACTGTTTTCACAAATAATTGACACATGCTTCCACTTTTTTTTTTTTTTTTTTTTAAATGGCATTTCTTTAAGAGTCAAGTTGGGCTGTGCTGAGTTTTCTGAATGTGAACTCTAAAAAGAGATCTCTCCTTTTTCAAAAGAAAGATGAAGATTTCTGTTCACTCACTGAAACAGTGGAATGTATATTCATTTGCAACAGAGAAGTACATATTATTATCACAGTATTTAATGCTGGTGTATATAAAATTTTGTGAGAAAACCAGTATTAATTAAACTATTTTCTCTCTGGAAGATATTTGCCAAATTAAAATGTTTCTTAATCTGAATGTGAAGAGCACAAGCATCTCATTTCATTTAAAAAGCTGTCTTTATACTGACAAGTAACGATACCAGACCATACAAAGAAACATTGGGAGAAACTGTGGTTCACATTGTTTTAAAAAAGGTGCTGACAGTGTTAGGGTGCTGACCTTAAAAATGTGACTGCAAAGACAAACTGTATGGGTATAGATAAAGGTGACAGTTATGCCTAGAGGAAGTTGACTTATCCAAGTGTAAGATTCTTCGACATATTAAATCTATTCCAGTTGGAAAAAAAAAAAAAAGAAAAAAAAAAAGAAAAAAAAAGAAAGCCACACAGGAAAATTACTTTTTTTAAAAGAAGTCTATGTACTCTTGACTATATCTGATATGTCACACCATTTTTTTTAAAGGGAAATGAAGTGACTTACTGAATCTTATAAGATTGGAGATTACAGTAATATTCATTTTAGAGATCAATAAATTAAGTCAAAATTAAATGACTCATCACAGACTGCACTAGAAACGATTTGCAGACTGAGTTAAAAGAGTGTTAATGGTATCTCCATCTACAGTTTCCATTGAAATAAATGTGAATGGGTGAAAGTTGTATAATATTTAATTTAATTCCATGTGTTCAATGTTTTACATTCATAGTAATTTTCAGCAATATTTCCAAGCAAACTTCAGTTACATATTTAGCAAAGCCCCCAAGGAATATCATTTTAGCTGTCTGCAGATTTTTCCTTTGAAAGAAAAAGGAGATGTGGGCAATGCTTTATCAAGGATGCATGCACCTGAGTCTCTAAATGTCATTTTCTGCTCATCATAATTAAAGCTATACTGAAAGAAAAAAAAAAAAACTTTTTTCTTTTTTTTAACTGACGACAGAAAGAGATGAAATCATTGATGATAAAAAATTGGTTGTCTTCACTGAAATTACATGAGAAATTATTTAGGTTTAGAAATTACTAAGTTTTTATTGTTTCTGAGCACTTGCTACATGCTATTAAAAGTTATTTCATAGCACTGAACCACATTACCACATTACTTATCAGTTCTGGGGCTTGTGCTATGCAACTGTAAGGCCCAACTTATGATGGCTTGAGGCAGCCTTCTTAAAGTTCCCAAGTGGGAAAATCGATACCCACATCTCATGTTAATTCTTTGTGAACATGTCTTAAAGCAGACTCCTACTAAAAAATGAGATACCATTGTTTTGATAAACAAATGTGTTCTAACAAGTTAGGTTTCTCATTTGTTTTTCTCTACATTTGCTCTGGCAACATGGACAGGTAATCTCTCTCACTCTATCTCTCTATCTTTAGAAGTGGATAAAGTGTCATTTAGCAATTTTCCTTACATTAGATTTTTTTTCCCTATATCAAGCCTAAAACGTCTCTTTTGAATGATAAGCACATTAGCATTTTGTTATGCCTATGTAATGTCCCTGGTAGAAGCTTTTCATGACAGTACTCTTGTTCTCCTTGTTCTCAGTCTTTTTATACTTCACATTTGATGTTTTAAATCTTTCTGAATAAGTTATATTTCCTGTAACAGTGTATTCCTGTGGCTCTCCTCTGTGTTCTCTCATGACTGTCGTGTGCTGCTCACAGAATTGGTTTCATGTTCTCTATAGAGAACTGTAGCCATGGTACTGCAAATGGTGGGTATAACACAGCATCATGTCCTTCCCATGTTCTGCAGCCTTCACCCTTTTAATTAGATCCAGATAACGATTATTTTTCTCCATCTTGGTGTTGTGAGTCATTGCCAATTTGGAATCTATAATAATCCATCTGCCACCCCTTGGCCAGATGGGAAGTACCTTGATTTGTCACTTGTTTGTCTTGGTCCTGGTCAAAAGCCACCAAATTATTTTACAACATTCTTAGAATTGTCAGTGAAGCAGTAGAGCTGTAATCACACTGAAGGAAGCATTCACTTAGGGAGCAGTGCAGACTGTATTATTTGCAGTTAGAATGGTGCAAGGTTGTAGGCCTTCAGCTGTCTAAAAACACCAGTGTTTGAAACCAATGTAAACAAATAGAGTGCAATTTGGATTTTACTAGCCGATCATTTTACTGCTCAAATCCTTGTCAGATGTTAAATGAACTATTAAAGAACAGCCCTTGGATGTTTTATAAATAGTATAATAATCTAACTAGGATTTCCTGCTTATCACTGTTACAGCAAATAAATGTTTCAAACTTAAAACACAGTAATTCAGGATGTTTTAAAATCTAGGCTTAGGAAAAGCCTAACAGCCTTAAAAGGAGGGTTTATCTCCCTGTTTGGTTTCAATTATGAGGTGGTGTGGGCTGAAGTCTAAGAGCTACAGACCTTTCATATGTTTTTCAGGTAGAGGTTGAATGTTTTTGCCATTAGTGATATCTTCTTATGTTCTTTACATTAAATTGCTGCCCTATTCTTCTAGAAAGGACTAGTTTGCTGCTAGGACACAGGGATGCCAAACTTGATTACTTCAAAGAGGATTATTTTTCACTTTACGAAGATTAATTGGGGCTCCCTAAAGCCTAAGTTGCTTGGGGAAAAAAGGAAACAATTCTTCATCAATAATCATAATGTCTTCCAGGCACATGGAAAAATGTGGTTCTGGGCAGATCTTAAACACAAATTACTGAGCTTAAGTAGCATGTAGACTGGAAAAAGAAAGAAGCTTGGTGCAGTGTCACTTACATATTTTTTGTATATGAATGTTCTCCAGTAACATTATAGAGCATCACTCTGGGAAGCTGATTATAAACAAAAATTTCTCTGGTGTGTGTTATAGTTCAGCTCTACTAACTTTCTACCTGTAAAATAACCTTTGAATAGTTTGTTTCTTAACTCCTGAAACAGTTACATGCTGCAAAAAGCCTGTCATCTTCCCTGCCCAGCCAGGTTCTGCAAAAGAGCCCACAGAATTTTTTTAGCCCTTTTGCTAGTATTGTTTATAGAAAAATGTGTTTACTTGAAAGAAAGCAAATTCATGAGAGAAAATCCCAGCTGTGCATACTGACATATACTGTTGTTTCCAAGTAAAACATAGAGTGGTGGGATATTTATTCATTGCAGAACATAACATAAAATTGAACTTGTCTGAGGTAAGTGTAAGATCTTTTTCCATAGGAAACAATGACTATAGGAAGTGTTTAGTTATATTATTAAAAATAAGATCATATTGCTTTTTCTCAGCTGCAGATCCTTCAGCAAAATAAAATCTTTTCCAGATAGATAGATGAAGATCCAACGTCAATCATCTTCAACTACTTTTTTTTTTTTTTTTTTTTTTTTTAATAGGAACCCACTCCAATTTCCCATTATTTGCCCAATTTCTATCATTTGTATTTCTTTGTTGCCAAGAACGAGATAATAGATAACTTTAAAAATCCATAAAAGAGTGATACATTCCTCTTTGATGAGTTTTTTTCCTTTAGAAAAAAATATATCCCTTAGTTACAGAGAAGATGGAATTTTCAGGAGAAGGAAATGTTTTGGTTTATATGTAACATTTCTTGTTTGAAACATGATTATTACAGATATGTGTGCATGTTCTCCTGTGACATAGTGACAGACCTATTTCTCTGTAATTCAATGGAAGTGTTACTTTTGATATCTGTGTTAGCAGGTCTGTTTCTGCTACAGCAAAGAAGTTTGTGCTGCCAAGTACTTCCTTTATTAGACCCTATGATATTTTGTCCATGCTGTCTTTGAAAACCTAAACTGAGTGGGATTGAAATTGTCCCAGGTTGAATACTAAAGGAAAAAAAAAAAAAGTATACATGTGAGACCTGTGCAAGATTTGAACTAACCTGTCAAAGAGGCCGAGACTGTGATCTAGGATAAGAGACAGGGACAGAGACTAGGGGTAAAAATGGGAAAGCTCACTGGGTTTGGTGCCTGGGAGAAGCTTAAACAAGATGAGGAGGACCTGAAGAGAGGTACTAGAAAAACTGAAGTCAACAAGCATTCATGGGGAGACATGCGCCAGAAGGATACTGAGACTGTTTGGGAAAGAACAAACCAAGAATCATGAAGCCATCTGATAAATACATTTGAAGAGGTGCTGTAGGAATGGCAGGGGAAAGGAAACCAAGTGGAGCCAAGGACACTTAGTCAGTGTGGACAGAGAAAGAGAAAGAAAATGGAAATGGAAGAGAGTGGGTAGGAAGTGGGTACAAATAAAGTCTAAAGATTGAAATATGGCAAGGTGCTGCTGAGGAGTATGTGTATTTACTAAGTGAAGGCATGCAAAGTAATGTCTGGATCTCTCTTTCACAACTCTCTGCTTTGTCAGTACTTCTAAAAGACATTTTCTTCCTACAACCTTTTGGTTGCTGACCTGGGGTATCCGTTGTTCACCACAAACTCTAGTTGTAGTGTTTCCATTTCATAGAATTTCTTTTTTTCTTCTTCAGAGAAATAGCTCCATTCAGTTCTTATTGCACCATTCTATACTATCCAGACATATACAGAAACCTAGTATTGCATTCTCTTTGGTTTGTTGCTGGGATAATTTAAAGTTTGAGTCTGTGGTCTCTTAGTAATCTCCTGGCAGTTGCTGTCCACTTCTCATCCCCCAACTATTTATTATTATTTTTTCCTGATGGGTTATTTGTAGCTTAGATCATTTAATTGTGCAGTTCCACAAACATTTCTACTTTCACAAAATAGTAGGTGGTGGGTAAGGAGGACCACAGGTCTGCAGATGAAAGTGGCATGAATGCTTCACTCAGCACTGCTACATGTGCAGTCTCACAACAGTGTGAGTCTCATGGTATAGGAATATACAGATAGTGCAGCAGGTAAAATGTTCCCAAAAATATTACAGAACATATTAACATTGTTGTCAGAGATGTTGGGCATGATCCTTTCCCCGTGGGATACTTGGCCTTGCAGACCTTGAAATTTAGAGGTTTCACCATGCTTTGGTTCCAGTAAACAGCTTTTAGAAGGCATGGGCAGAATTCTTCATCCCATCTAGCACCAGAATGGCAGCCAATTAGTGCTGGTATTTATTCTGTTAATAAACATGGCGAATATGCCTAAAGAGTCCACTCAACTTTGCTGATAAATCACAAAGGTGTTGATGCAGTGCCAAAGGATGAATTTTCTTTGTTTATGTTTCATTTTGCTTTGCTTTTTAAACTTTTTCTCTTTTTCATATACATCTATACACACACTAAGCTCCTGTACAGAGAAGTTTGTTTATGAACATGGTGCACAATCTGCATGTGTTTTTCCACTGCTGAGGAACAGCTGGTGACTCCAGTTCTTTTAATTTAATCTGAAATTATGAAGGTTGGAATTATTTTACTTGAAGTAATGGGTAACTAATCAATTCCATCAGCTGACAGCAATTATATTTCACTTAGGCACTTTACTTAGTTACAAGAAGCTGAACTGAGCTGAACTCTTGTTCTTTTAAATATGATGACTTGTTAGTTAGGAAAGACTTGTTTTTATCTTTATGTTGCATTATTTATTTATTTAAGTAGATTTTTAAGTAGCTCAGAATATATCATTTAAATTTTGCATTCACTGTCCCCTATATTTATGGGGTTAGTGAAAAAAATTACATATAAACAAAATAAGAAAGCCTAACAAAGAGTGCTGCCAGGGATTTGAAAGAAGCATTTTTTTTTTTCCTTCTACTTAGCATTTTTGAGGATGTATCATTCATTTATGTGTTTCCAATTTGAGAAGGAGACTGGTAGAGATAGTTAGGAGTTTGTAGTAGATAATATATAAGGGTTTGCTTTGCATGGACCAAGGTACCCAGAGAGGTGGTGGATTTTCCATATATGAAGGTTTTGAGACCTTGACAGGACATTGCCCTGCTCAATTTGATCTAAATTTGAAGCCATCCTTGATTTGAACAGTGGGCTGAACTTCTGGGAGTCCTTTTGAAACTTAACTATTCTATGACAATATAATCACAGAATCACAGAATCGTACAATATTATGAGCTGGAAGGGACGCACTGAGGTCACTGAGTCCAACTGATGGCTCTACACAGGACTACACAAAAATTAATCCTGGGGAGCCTGTCCCAGTGCCCAAACACCCTCTCAGTGAAGAATATTTTCCTAACATCCATCCTGATCCTCCCCTGTCACAGCTCCTTGCTGTTCCCATGGGTTCTGTTGCTGTCACCAGAGAGGAGAGCTCAGTGCCTTCCATCCTGGTTCTCCCTTGTGAGGAAGCTGTAGGCTGCCATGAGTTGCTCCTCAGTGTCTTCTTCTTTAGCTGGACCAAGTGACTTCATCTGCGTCTCATAAGTCTTACCCCTTAAAACTTTCACTATCTTTGTTGCTCTCCTTTGGACTCTCTAGTATGGTTTTATATTTTTCTTATATTGTGCTCTCCAAAGCTGCAACAATGTTGTAAAGTATAGTTAAATCAGCAGTAATATGATATAAATCAGACTTATTATCACACATTTCTTGTCTGGAAAAATACCTTTCTATCTTGCCCAGAGAGAAAAGAAAAAAAAAATCTTCCATGCGTCTTTATTTGTTTAACAGAGATCACATTGCCACTTAAATGAATTGAGATGCATGGTTCATATGTTCTTGACTGCATAGTTAACTTATTGCTTCCTGAAGCCTTCTTTTTATAGTCTCAGCTTTATAGACATAGCCCAAGAGATTTTAAAGACAGAAGAGACTATCTGATTATAATGTCTCACTTCTATACTCTTCTACCTACCCGTTTTAGCTTATTATCCTATGTGCAGTCAGTAGTAACTTGAGCCTGAATAAAGCATATATTTCAAAAAATATTCAGTTTTCATTTCAAGTCTTCGATAGACAGAAAATCCATCAGTATTATTTTTTCCTATGTTTTCATGATTAATTATCCTTTCTGCTTAAACTGTGAACATCACTTTTAATTGGAAGCTTTTGTCTTGTATCAGGTGAAAACAACAGGGTTTTGGTATCGGGGCTGCAGGATGCCCTGTGTGGAAAGTGGTGTGAGCTGCCCTGGGCTGGTCACAGACAGATATGAAATGCATGTAAATGACCCATCGCACTCCTAGACTGAAGCCAGGCATGGTGGTGCAAAGAGCTATGGCTCAGAAATATTTAAGGAGCAGCAGCCCCCAGAGGAGGAAATCTATGAAGAAAACTTGTTTGGAGAAATGTGGGATGATGGTCTTGGCAGGATGCATGGAGGAGATGCATTTGGAGATGCACAGAGAGACAAGCTTCTGAGGAGACATGCAGCTGGAGACATTTTCTTGGGAGATAATACCCCATGCCAAAGCAGGAATCACCTGAGGTACTGCAGCTGTGGGTAACCTAAGCTGGGGTGGAGACATCCCTGAGGGGGATGCAGCCATGGGTGGTCAGGAACATCCCTGAAAGACTGTGACCTGTGGAGGAATCCAGACAGTGGCAGAAGCAGGGAGAAGTGGAGGAACATAGAAAGAAAAACTTAATTGTAGAAATAAACTTTTGTGTTTATGATCCAAGCCTACTGTACAACTCTTTGCTCCACCAAAGGGCTGGCATTGAGTGTAATCTACAGCTAAAACAAGGGGAGTTGAGAATAAGAAGAGTGTGAAGACAAACATTTGACTTGAGTATGGGAAAATGGTGGATAGGTGTTTACTTAAGCATTTGCTTAGCTCTTTGTGTTTGTGCTTCACCTTTCACAGGTATAACTCCTGTCTGTGTCTGTCCTCCATGAATAGATGTACTCTGCATTCAGTCTCTCAGAACTTTACACTTACCTACATTTTTAAAAAGTAAACACATATTCAAAAATAATCCAAACCACTGCCCTACTCTCATTCAGAAACAGAAACTCAAACCCTTCCCTTCCATTCCTCTTCCCTCCCCTCCATATAAGAGAGTAGAAATATTTCATAGGAAAAAGCATTGCTTAGGACCAGAAGACATGAAAGTCTGTCACTTCAATTTTCTCTTATTTATCACATTTTATCAAAGTATTTTTTGAACTTTAATCTAGCATACAGGAGTGTCTGGAAATGAAAGAAAGGAAATCTTAAGGTATAAAGTTGTCAATAAAATGTCAGTGAAGAAAAATAAGATGTGTGATTTAGGTTTTTAGTTTTGGGTGAATTAAATAAAATCAAGAACTCCAAGAAAATTGTGTTGTAATCATTAGTGATCATTATCCATGTAGTCATTTCTAATACAGTAAAAATGACATTTCTTGTCTGTTATGGGGATTCAAGTATACTTCTCACAAGGAAGGGATGAAAAGATTGTTGTTCTTCTGTAGAAAGAGAAGGGATATTCTTACCATGGTAAGCAAAATAATTCATTCCTAATGGGATGGTAGACATCTGCATTTCATTAGGGGTGAAAGCCTTTAGGAGTTTTTAGGATGGGGAAAAGAACCTTCTTTCAAAACAAATATTGCAACAAGTTTTGTTTATATACTGACCCTTTTCTGACGGGGCAACAAATGAAGGCGTACAAAGAGCCTGTTTTGCAGTCACAGTACTGTTTTCATACAGTATGTTATGACTTGGAGGACCATGAAGACATGGGTATCAGAAGAGGATCTGGAATGAAATCCTACTTGCTGCTTATAACTGTATAATAGTCTGCAACATTATGCCCTTAAAGCTGACCCTTCTTTAGCAGCCTGTTCCAATGCCTAAGTCCTTTCACCAGCTTTGTTGTTTTTATCTGGATATGCTTGAGCACCTTAATATCTTTCTTGTAGTGAGGGGCCAAAACTGAACACAGTACTCAGGATGTGGTCTCAAAAGTGCCAAGTACAGAGAGGGCCAATCACTTCCCTAGTCCTGCTGGCCACACTGTTTCTGATACAAGCCAGGCTGCCATTGGCCTTCTTGGCAATCTTAACTAGCTGTTGGCTCATGTTCAGATTGCTGTTGACCAGGAACCCTCAGATCCTTTTCTGCTGGGCAACTTTCCAGTTTCTCTTCCCCAGGCCTGTATGTTACTTCAGGGGGTTGGTATCACCCGAGTGCAGGACCCAGCACTTGCTGAATGTCACGTGATTGGACATGGCCTGTTGATCCAGCTGTAGTGGGTTTACCTGGCAAGGTTTTGGTAACAGGGGGTCATAGGGGTGGTTTCTGTGAGAAGGATCTAGAAGCTGCCCCATGTTTGGTAAAGGCCCCATTGTTGACCCGAGCCGAGCCAATAAGCGATGTTGTTTTGGGCCTCTGTGAGAGGATATTTAAGACAGGGAAAAAAACGCTGCGCCACACAGCAGCTGGGAGAGTGAGAGGAGTGAAGAACAGCCTGCAGGCACCAAGGTCAGTGAAGAAGGAGGGGGAGAGGTGCTCCAGGCGCCAGAGCAGAAGTCCCCTGCAGCCTGTGGTGAGGACCATGGTGAAGCAGGATGTCCCCCTGCAGCCCATGGCGTACCACGGTGGAGCAGGGTTCCACGCTGCAGCCTGTGGAGGAGACCACGGTGGAGCAGGTGGCCCTGCACCGACAGAGGCTGACGCCTGTGGAAGACCCCTGCCGGAGCAGATTCCGGGCTGGACCTGTAGCCCGTGGAGAGGAGACCACGCAGGAGCAGGTGACCTGGCAGGAGCTGCTGCCCGTGGGGGAGCCAGCTTGGAGAAGTTTTCTCCTGAGGGATGGACCCCGTGGTACGGACCCATATCTGGAGCAGCTCTGGAAGAGCTGCTGCCTGTGGGAAGCCCACGCCAGATTAGTTCATCAAGGACTGTATCCCGTGGATGGGACCCCACAGCACAGGGGACGAGAGTGACCAAGAAGGAGTGGCAGAGAAGAAGTGCTGTAGACTGACCATAACCCCCATACCCCGTTCCCCTGTGTCGCTCGGGGGGAGGAGGTGGAAGGGGGGGAAGGTGCTTTTGGTTTCTTTCCTTTGTTTCTCACTTCTCTAGCTTGTTAGGAATAAGCAATAAATCTTACTATCTCCCCATGCCGAGTCTGTTTTGCCCGTTACAATAATTACTGCATGATCTTCTCGTCCTTATTTCAACCTTTGAGCCTTTTTCATAATATTTTCTCCCCATTCCTCTTTGAGGATGGGAGAGAGCAGCTGTGGTGGAGCTCAGCTGCCCACCTGAGCGGAACCACGACACCAGCCTATCCAGATCTTTCTGCAGAACCTCTAGCAGATCAACATTCCCACCCAACTTGCTGACATCTGCAAACTTACTGAGGGTGTACTAAATCCCTTCATCAACATAATTGATAAAGTTATTAAATAACACTATCCCTGATAATGAGCCCTAGAAAACACCACTTGTAACTGTCCACCAAACAGGTATATCTCCTTTCACAATGACCTTTTGCGCCTGGCCATGCAGCTAGTTTTTATGCTTATTTAACAGCACATCTGTACAGCCAGTTTTTCCAGGGGAAAGCTGTGGGAAACAGTATCAAATACTTTGCTAAAATACAAGTAAACAACATCCACAGCCTTTCACTTGTCCACCAAACAGGTCATCTTGTCATGGAAGGAGATCATGTTAGTCAGGCGTGATCTGCTTTTCATAACCCACGATGTCTGGGTCTGATCATCTGTTTGTCTTGTGCGTGTTATGTGATGGCACCCAAGATGAGTTGTTCCATGACCTTCCCTGGCACTGAGGTCAGACTAATAGGCCTGTAAGTCCCTGGATCCTCCTTCCTGCCCTTGTAGATGGGCCTTACATTCACCAACCCCCAGCCAACTGGCACCTCCCTGGTTTGCCAGAACTGCTGGTAAATTGTTGAAAATTGCTTGGCAAACACATCCATCAGCTCCTTCAGCACCCTTGGGTGGATCCCATCTGGTCCCATAGATTTATGGGTGTCCAAGTGGTATAGTAGGCCACTAACCATTTTGTGTTGGATCATAAGGGCTTCATATATATATTTATATAGTATAGTAATGCACAATAATAGAAAATTATTTCTCAGGAAGGCAGTTGCCCAAAGTATAGGAAGTATTGCTATAGATGTTTATAAATGTTAACAAAGGGAAAATTTGGGAAGTGTCTCAAAGTCAACAGATTCTATTTCCAAGGCTCTTTTGCATTACCTGTTAATATCCGCTCCTGGAGAGAGTCATGAAACTAGATGAAACACAGAATAAATCAGGCATGGACACTCCTATTCTTTTCTCTAAATTTATAACAATTTTCTCAGCTGAGCTATGTGACACAGACAGACAGATACACACACACACACACACACACCATCATTTCATGCTATCAGTGTGGGAAAAGTATTTCCCTGCCTTTACATATTTTATTCCATCTACATACCTGGTATGGATTAGCCTACTCTCTAATGATGGTCACTGCTTCAGCATATGTCTCTTGTTCCAGACCTGTTCTGAGCACCTCTGACACAGTCACTGTTGATGTCTTTAAATATCTGTGGTGTAGACTACTGACCTTTCTTCACCTCTCTGTGGGTTACCCTCCAGGTTTTAATGTTTCCCTCTAATTGCTTACTCGTCTACCTCTGTGTCACTGGCCCCCAGACATATTTTTATCCCAACATATGATCAATTACTTTGCAGTTTCCAGAGGATAATCTGCTATAAATCAGCCTCTTTGGTGCAACTACTCACTGTCTTTAGCTACAGCCTGTCCCATACAGTATGATGGTCCCAGGATTATGGGGTGAAGCTCTAGCAGTCTGCTGTGCTAGCCTCACTCTCCTTATGAGCCAATTACACTCTTGCCATGGACAGTGACATACAAAGCTTTTAATTTGTCTGCAGTCCCCCTTCAAGGGTCTATTTTAAAGTAATGGATATAGGTTGCTGATATACTTGCATTCACTTCTTAAAGGGAAAAAAAAAGGTAAACCATTGTTCCATTTTATGACTGTAAACATTTAGATACTTTATCGGTGTTCATGAATTCATTAGTGTTAGGTCAGAGGTTGGACTTGATCTTGAGGTCTCTTCCAACCTAGACAATTCTGTGACTCTGTGATTCTGTGGGTGTGCAGAGACTGCAGCAAGAATTCTGTCACAATTCAGATCATGGAAACCAAGTCCCTGGAAAAGGAAGACAAAAGAATGGAAACAAAATCAAATCCAGAAGCTGCAGCTTTGGATCTCAGATAGTATGGTCATACGAGCATGCTGGTCTGACCAGCATGCTCGTGTGCAGGAGTTCCAACCTATAAAAGCTTAACTGTCTGGTGTGTTTTTTTAAAAGACACTTTTAGTGTACAGGTGGTCAGGACAGTTAGGAATCAGCCCTAACTGAAATTTCTTATCAGAAAGGATGTGAAATTCATAGCAATTAATTGGAAGAGCATTTCTCTTTGAGCAGATGTCACACCACTGCAAAGCAGCAACAAAGCACTTAATCCCAGGAAGAAAACCAAATATATATGTGACCAAAATGAAAACCAAATTCATAGCTGACCGACACATAACTTAAAAAATGGTGAAATGCAGTATATGCTGTAGGAAAAAAAGAAAAAAAAAAGATAAAAGAAAAAAGAAAAAAAGAAAAATGAAAAAGAAAAAAAAAGGAAAAAAAAAAAGAAAAAAAGAAAAAAAGAAAAAAAGAAAAAGAAACTTCCTCCTATCTGTGTACACAATGTTAGTGGTAGTACTAGCAACATGTGGTTTATAAACCAGAGAGGCCCAGACCCTGGCCTGTAAAACAAGGGCAACAGGGGCTGATGAAGGCAATGGCCTGGACAGAAAGGCCTGTTTTATTTTGTGTACCAAGAGTACACGAAAGTACAAGAAAGAATGAGAGCTGTTTGAGTAGCTGTCTTTCTGAATTTGCGGTTATTAATAAGAACTTAGTACTGAGTATCCAGAAGTGGGCCTCACAACAATATCATGGTATTTTCATAGCCTTCCTGCCTGTCTGCTTCACAAAGCTCCTGTTAATGTCTGTGGAAACCTCCCTTACATTAAATGTGACATTACATTTTGGGTGCTTTCTCTTATCGCTGTGCATACATGACCCTTCTTCTCCAGTGCATTGTAAAAAGCCACATTTTCCCTGTTTTGGTCTCAAGAGCAGCACAGTGGAATATTTGGCATGATATATGATGTTATAAATGATGATCCAACTCAATCTGAATTTAGTAATATTTATAAAAGAATATTTATAAAAGGTATAAAAGGCAAGTAAACAGCACTGGGTGTGTGGGGAGTCTACGCTCCACCAACACGCACAAACGAACATCAAATATTCTAAATATACAGAACATTGCTTTACATACTAATTGTGAGTATGCCTAAACATACGTATAATCAGGAAAGGCAACAAACAATCCTTTAAGTTCTGTGACTTACTAAACTCGAGTACGCCTACACATATGCACAATCAGAAAAGGTAACAAACAATCCTTTAAGTTCCATGACTTAACAGTCTCCATTTTCCATTCCTTTTCTTGACTACAAACAAGTCTCCATTTTCCATTCCTTTTGAGAGATATGTCTTGCTTTAAGTTGTCAAGCAACTCGATCTTCAGGCCTTACGAATCCCGTTCTTCCCAGATCGAAGAAAAGCATATCCATCTTTTCAAGGCCAATAGGCCTGGGTCAAAAGGCACATTTAGGTCAGCGGGGGGCGTAACAGCAAAAGCTTTTGATGGCAGTAGCAGCAGAGAGGCCCATGGCGTAGCAGTCGGATCAGTAAAGGAGCCCACAGCTCCCTCACTATCTAGCAAGTTTCTGACTGTGGTCCCACATGGCTGTTTAAAGCCTCAGAGACTGCTCGCCAGGTGCTGAGCAATTCCACTGCAACCTTGTCATTTTTAGTTGCAGAGTCCCACACCTTGACCTCAATTTGGTCCCATATTTCAGGATCATAAACAGTCTGATTGTTAAGAAGGAGAATAAGCTGTAAGGTTACCAGGACAGTCTTTGTTTCTAAGGACGTATGATTCCCCATAATGCACAACTGCTTACCAGCGAGAGGCAGTTGTGTGCGTGAGTCCACTTCTCTCAGCTTGAGCTTCTTCCCAGCTCCGGTGCGCCCATTTCCAGCGACTTTCTGTATGAGCTTCTTTGAGCAGTTTGCTGAGTCTGGCCGAACCTATCTTCACGAGGCAATCAATGTGCCTGTTCCCAGCCTGGTCTCTTCTGCTAGCCTGTTCCTTTTCATTCCTTCTTTCTGCTCCTTTATTGAAGATATAACTTCATCACATCGTGTTGACTTTTTTTTTTTTTTTTTTTATATATCTTGAGGGCGGGCTCCCCTCCTATACCCTTCTCCCCACAGCAGTTCTTTTCAAAACAAGTTTTCATTGGTCAAACAACTTTGCATATAACAACAACAGCAAACACCCAGAAACTTCCATGCCTTAACAGCTGGAGGACAAGAAACCAGAGACTGCATGGAGTCTCCTAAATCACCGTTCTTCGTTCCCTCTAAACTCTTGTATATTCCTGATGGCCTCATCGTTAAGAGCCTAATGATATCATTAACCACAGGGCTTTCCAACCCCCATGGCCACACTCCCACCTCTCCCCCTTCTTTATTAATATCAACCATTTTCTCGACACGAATTACCACTCCATATATAACAATAAGAACAGCAGTTGAAAGAAAATCACAGAATCACAGAATCACAGAATTTCTAGGTTGGAAGAGACCTCAAGATCATCGAGTCCAACCTCTAACCTAACACTAACAGTCCCCACTAAACCATATCCCTAAGCTCTACATCTAAACGTCTATTAAAGACTTCCAGGGATGGTGACTCCACCACCTCCCTGGGCAGCCCGTTCCAGTGTCTAACAACCCTTTCAGTAAAGAAGTTCTTCCTAACATCTAACCTAAAACTCCCCTGGCGCAACTTAAGCCCATTCCCCCTCGTCCTGTCACCAGGCACGTGGGAGAACAGGCCAACCCCCACCTCACTACAACCTCCTTTAAGGTATCTGTAGAGAGCGATAAGGTCGCCCCTGAGCCTCCTCTTCTCCAGGCTGAACAAGCACAGCTCCCTAAGCCACTCCTCGTAGGACTTGTTCTCCAGGCCCCTCACCAGCTTCGTCGCCCTTCTCTGGACCCGCTCAAGCACCTCGATGTCCTTCTTGTAGCGAGGGGCCCAAAACTGAACACAGTACTCGAGGTGCGGCCTCACCAGAGCTGAGTACAGGGGGACGATCACCTCCCTAGCCCTGCTGGTCACAGTGTTTCTGATACAAGCCAGGATGCCGTTGGCCTTCTTGGCCACCTGAGCACACTGCTGGCTCATATTCAGCCGACTGTCCACCATCACTCCCAGGTCCTTCTCAGCCTGGCAGCTCTCCAACCACTCATCTCCCAGCCTGTAGTTCTGCTTGGGGTTATTGCGCCCCAGGTGCAGGACCTGGCACTTGGCCTTGTTGAACTTCATGCAGTTGAACTCAGCCCATCGGTGCAGCCTATCCAGATCCTCCTGCAGAGCTTTCCTACCCTCAAGCAGATCGACACACGCACCTAACTTGGTGTCATCTGCAAACAAGCATTTAGCAGCTTAAGGAAACAAAGCAAAACAAGCTTACAATTAAAATCACAGAACATACCTGCCCATTTTTTTTTTTTTTTAAATTTTGGTGGGGAAAAAAAGGGGAGGGGAGGGAGAGAGAGTCATCTGAGACTTTTCCTTATAAACCAGCATGGGGCAGTATTATCCAAGCAAACTCAGACTATGACTTCTGGCAGATACATCAGCACCAATGTTTTCAAATTTTAGAGATAAACACCTGAACAGATTTGGAGCCTATTGTAAGTATTGTAAGTAACAGGCTTGAACAAATAAAGCTACGTAAAATGGAAAATCATACTGTCAGTAACAGTAATAAACCTTATGTTTCGAGTTATATATTTTAGGAATTTCATAGTATATCATAACAGCTAGACACAAGTATCTCACTCAAGTATCTCTGATGATGGTGATGATGGTAATTACCATTGTGTCCAGTAATTGAAGATCAGGATACAGTAAAGCTAGTTCTGTTAAAAATTGTTAAAACTGGTAAAGTGCACGCAAATAAAGGAGCCAGAAAAGACAAAAGACATGATACTCCAGAGTAAGAATAAGTTACAGACTCAGTAGATTAAAAATCAAATTTTATTAGATTAGATTGTATGCATCTTCATGAAAGAGAGATTTGTGTATAAATGACAAGATTTTAAAAGGTAGCAAAGGGATGTATAAGGATAGCATTAAAAACACCAGTGTGCTCAACTCCTGTTGGTTCTTAATAATATTAGGGATTTGTCTAATATAGCTAAATTCTATCCCTGACTTCAGAAAAATCTATTTATTTCATTATAAAAAGCTAATAGGTAAGGTCTGGATTTAACCCATTACTACTTCTGTGCTGGTAAGGCTAGCTTTCACAAGAATACATTTTATTGGAAAGCAGACACAGAAATCTTATTTTAAAGCTCTTTGGAAATTCATGTACTATTTACAGGCTTGCCATAATATTTGTTTGACAATCAGGATCACATCAACAGTGCTAGAAAATGCTTTCACTAAGCCTTTTTGGTCTTTTTGATGTGGTAACTAGGCAGTGGTTCATCAGTAGCATAAAAACAATCAATCAAACATGGACTGTTTTAAGAAAGAGTGTGACACACAAAGACAAATCTTTCAGCAGCTCTATGAACATGGTAAAATACATAGCCACAAATTGTTGCTTGGATGGAGTGAGTTACCACTTCATAATCACTGCTGATCATCAGGATACAACAAAAGAGCCTTTTATGTTGGTGATGAGGGCTCCTGAACCCTCCTGAAATCCTGTTAGAGGACACTGGTAGAACAGAAGTGATTACCCAAAGGAATAGTATAACCTATGTGAATAATGGTAAAACACTTGAAAAACAAGGCTTCTCTGTTGCTTTATTTGACTGCTGTCTGCAAAGAGGTATGTGGCCTATAAAAATAACCATGTAGATCTTTGAAGCCCGAGGTAAAGATTCAAAGACTAGGAAACGAACTCTGTTGCTGCAGAATTTACCAGGGATGACAGGGTCTTAATATAGTAGCAACTGCACAGATATTCATCAAGTAATTTGCAGGGGCATACTTATTCAATGCACTGGTGTTGTTCTGGGTGTCAAGAACATTTTTTATTTTATATTTTATTTTATTTTATTTTATTTTATTTTATTTTATTTTATTTTATTTTATTTTATTTTATTTTATTTTATTTTATTTTATTTTATTTTATTTTATTTTTTTCCACTGATGAAGTTTTGACAGTTTACTGAACTGTACTGGGTCTGCTTTACATCCTTAGTAAGCTCAGAATCTGCTGAGTCTGCATTTATACTTGTACAGGCACAATGGGGACTGTGTCTTGGTAGGGTCTCTAGAGATTTGTTATAAAGCATCATTATAATGATGAACTGAGTAATTGGGCCCAAAATGGCTATTGTTCAGGAGTGGAAGATCACAGAATCACAGAATTTCTAGGTTGGAAGAGACCTAAAGATCATTGAGTCCAACCTCTGACCTAACACTAACAGTCCCCACTAAACCATATCCGTAAGCTCTACATCTAAACGTGTTTTAAAGACTGTTTTTGACCTCCTCTCCACCTGCGGCAGATTTTCCATTCTTGCACATTACTTTTTTTTTTCTTTTTTTTTTTTTTTTTTTTCTCCTGTAGTAGTTTTTTCTGAAGCATGGACAATATATATGCTTCAACAATACAGATGAATATTTGGCCTTAAAAACTTCAGTGTCATATCCCTGAAGTACAGATTTGTGATGTACTTAATTATTAACCATTGTGTTTTGTTTTAATTTCTTACCGAAATTTCCTTAGCATTTGTTGCAGCTGATACTAAATATATTTTAAATCCACTTCCCACTAAATGTACATCTGAATTTTTCTGTCTCTGTGTGGAAATACAAAGTATTGCAGATACAGAACTGTCTGATACAACAGTAGTTATACTTTTATACTTACTACAGATAGAGCTTTGCCCAATGCTTATACAGTGTATTGTCTCAGACTGGAAGCCTTCAGGATGAAAAAACAAAATGTGATAGGTTAAATTATGTACAGCTATTGCATTCCAAGCCATATCACATAGAAGTGTGAAAGAATCTTTAGCTGCATGTATTAAAAATTGATTTAAGATTAGGAGGAAGCATAAACAGATTTTTTTTTTTTTCTGTCACAAAAAGAAGCAATCTAGATAGAGTCAAGGACTCAAGGACTTCCATTTCGTCTATTCCTATCATTCTTTTTATTCCCTTTTAAGACTGGATTCCACTCTTGCCAATGACTTCAGCTGATGTGTCATGTGTTTTCTTGTTTGCTCCTAACAGCTCAAAAAAAAAAAAGAGGTTTCTTTTGTAGAAATTGAATGTTAAACGGGGACTGTCAGGTATATCATCACATTTCATTTATCACACATTTGCCTGGAAGATCTGATAGTAGATTTAGGACACTGCTATTTTGTGGACTGCTGACAAATTGACAAGTTGGCAAAACAATACAATTATAAAAAAAATTAAAATCTAAGCCAGTGTTTTTCTTCAAATAAACTGTGGATATTACTGCTGGGTCTGCTTTATATTCTTAAAAATTAAACAGGAATGAAAAGTCAGGAAAAAGAGAATTATTAAAATTGATACCAAAACATGTTTAGCATGACTTTCCTGTATAAAAATAAATAACAAGATGGCTCTATGATTCATCCTATAATTTTAAAAGACATTTACAAATAGAACTAGAAACCAAATACTTTTTAATAATAGCCAGATTTCTGTGATATAATATCCCTGAGATGGAGTTATGTGACTCTGGGAGCAAGTACACTGTGGGGAGACACAATTCAATTTAAATATTTTGAGAAGAAACTTAAGAAATGAGATTTGAGAATAGGAAAAAAAGACTTCACAGTTAACAGTACATTTTCGGTAATGTGATACAGAACACAGTAAAACAGACACTTTCTGTCTTGTTCTATCCCCCAATCAAATGGCAGTGTTAACATTTATTTCCAAGTAATAAAGCTGTGAAAAAGGCACTTTTAGTTCTCCAGATAGTTAAGTTTTGTACATTTTCAACACATCATTTTTTAATAAAAATTAGTCCACTTTGTGAAACTTTTTTATTTATTTATCTGGAACCAGTGTTGTAGTGCTGGGAAAATAAGAAATAATTAAACGCCCATATTAAATGTCTTGAAAATGCCTCAGACAGAATTCTTTATAAAAATTAAAGGGAGGTAAACTTTTGAGAAAGAACTTCCTATCTTAAAAACCAGGGCATATGAGAGGAACACGGGTCAGAGCAACAAAGGCATGCAGCAAAACCCATTCTGCCCTGAAACCCCTGAGGAACCAGACCCTGGCAAATTTGCACTTGTGGTTTGAACACAACAGAGTTTATGGAACAAAAAGAGTACAGTACCATAAGATTCCAACCTAATTGAGCCAGACAGTGAAAAAAACGAGAGTGTGTGTGTGGAGGGGGGGGGGGGGGGGGCAGGGGGGGATGGACGGACAGACAGGGGGATGAGAGAGAGAAAGAGAGAGAGAGAAAGAGAGAGAAAGAGAGAAACTCTACATTGTCAGGGAGGAAAAATTTGTAGCTCAGTCTCCCAGGCTGGATCGTTTGTGCCATGTCTGTGGTACATATTTTCAGCTCAGCCTGAATTACTTTTGCAGAATTGCCCTGGACAATCCATTTGTTTAAAAGTACGAAGTCTTAAGTGTTCTTTAGAAGAATGAACAGAGAGTGCAGTTTGGAGGAATGTTATTTAAAAATGCTCTTGGCTGGGCCTGGTGCTGCAGTCTTTAGTCACAGTGAGTTATTCTTGTGTTGCACTGACTTTATGCTCAGAAAATTCTGGTGAGGAGGCAGCTGCCTTACTTGGGGAGAAACCCTGGCTAAAGCTGGATATGTGACCACCATCTTGCCTTCAGTCTTTCTTGCCCTTGGAAAGGAATGATTTGGTACTGTTATAAATGAAGTCTCAACTCAATCTGAATTTTGTAATATTTATAAAACAAATATCTATAAAAGGTATAAAAGGCAAGTAAATAGTGCTGGGTGTGTGGGGAGTCTACGCTCCACCAACACGCACACACGAACATCAAGCATTCTAAATACACAGAACATTGCTTTACATACAAAACACGAGTATGCCTATACATACGTAAAATCAGGAAAGGCAACAAACAATCCTTTAAGTTCTATGACTTAACAGTCTCCATTTTCCATTCCTTTTGAGAGATATGTCTTGCTTTAAGTTGTCAAGCAACTCGATCTTCAGGCCTTATGAATCCCGTTCTTCCCAGATCAAAGAAAAGCAAAACACATCTCCTTTTCAAGGCCAATAGGCCTGGGTCAAAAGGCACGTATAGGTCAGCAGGGGCGTAACAGCAAAAGCCTTCGATGGCAGTAGCAGCAGAGGGGCCCATGGCGTAGCAGTCGGATCAGTAAAGGAGCCCACAGCTCCCTCACTGTCTGGCAAGCCACACGTTTCTGACTGTGGTCCCACATGGCTGTTTAAGGCCTCAGAGACTGCTCGCCAGGTGCTGAGCAATTCCACTGCAACCTTGTCATTTTTAGTTGCAGAGTCCCACACCTTGACCTCAGTTTGGTCCCATATTTCAGGATCATAAACAGTCTGATTGTTAAGAAGGAGAATAAGCTGTAAGGTTACCAGGACAGTCTTTGTTTCTAAGGACGTATGATTCCCCATAATGCAGAACTGCTTACCAGCGAGAGGCAGTTGTGTGCGTGGGTCCACTTCTCTCAGCTTGAGCTTCTTCCCAGCTCCGGTGCGCCCATTTCCAGCGACTTTCTGTATGAGCTTCTTCGAGCAGTTTGCTGAGTCTGGCTGAACCTATCTTCACGAGGCAATCAATGTGCCTGTTCCCGGCCTGGTCTCCATTCTGCTAGCCTTTTCCTTTTCATTCCTTTTTCCTGCTTCTTTATTGACGATGTAACTTCATCACATTGTGTTGCCCTTTTTCTTGAGGGCAGGCTCCCCTCCTATACCCTTCTCCCCACAGCAGTTCTTTTCAAAACAAGTTTTCATTGGTCAAACAACTTTGCATATAACAACAACAGCAAACACCCAGAAACTTCCATGCCTTAACAGCTGGAGGACAAGAAACCGGAGACTGCATGGAGTCTCCTGAATCACCCTTCTTCATTCCCTCTAAACTCTTGTATATTCCTGATGGCCTCATCGTTGAGTCTAATGTTATCTCAACCATGGGGCTTTCCAACCCCCATGGCCACATTCCCAAATCTCCCCCTTCTTTATTAATATCAACCATTTTCTCGACAGTCAGTCTTACCTCTGTGCCCAACAAAATCATGGAACATATCTTCCTGGAAACTAAGCTAAGTCACTGTACTGGGTCTGGCTGGAATGTTAACTTTCCCGGCAGCAGCCCATGCAGTGCTGTACTCTGTACTTGTAGCTGGAACAGCAGTGTTATCACACCAGTGTTGTGTCTACTGCTGAGCAGCAGTGGCACAGCATTGGGCCTTTCTCTAACCTTCCTAGGGGGTGGGCAAAAAGTGAGGAGAGAAACATCACTAGGGCAGCTGACCTAAACCAATCAAAGGGATATTCCATACCATGTAATGTCACACTCAGCAATAAAAGGTGGAAACAGGAAGAAGGGGGGGGGGCTCTTGGGAAAACGTCGGTCCTCCTCTCAAACACTGGCTGCGTGCGTTGAGGCCTTGCCTCAAGGACGTGGTCAATCATCGCTCATTTGTGGGAAGTAGAGAGTAATTTCTTTCCTCTGCACTTCCATATAGCCTTCATTTATTTTGTTTGTTTGTTTTCCTCCCTTCGTTTTATTTTTCCCTTTTCCCCTCCCTTTTCCCCTTTCCCTTTTTATTTCCCCTTAGTTAAATTGTTTAGTTCATGGTAGTCTTTATTTAATTGTTATTATTATTTCCCTTTAATTAAATTATCCTTATCTCAACCCGTGAGTTGTTCTTTGCTTTACTTCTCCCCCTCCTCATCTAAAGGAGGGGGAGTGAGAGAGCAATTGTGGGGTTTAGCTGCCCAGCATGGTACAACCACCACAGTCACATGGAAAATGAGGAGGTGATTGGTGACAGCCAACATGGCTTCACTAAGAGCAGATTGTACCTGGCAAATCTGGTGGCCTTCTACCATGGGGTTACAGTACTTGTAGATAGGGAAAGAGCAATTGACATCATCTACCTGGACTTGTGCAAAGCACAATGCTTAGCTTGTTAATCATTGATCGTTTATAATTTCTGTCCAGATTCTTCTTAAAGTGAAGTGCATTAAACACAACAAAAGATCAAAAACTGAAAGGCAACAACTAAGTTCAGCTTTGAAATATGATGCTATGATGGATATTATGATTCTTTCTGTGAGATGTGATTCTTTGAGCTTCTTTCCTTTAGGTGTCCTAAAAATCCCCATCCCAAATAAAAATCCCTATCCTAAATAAAAAAAACCCTGCCTTTGAGAGACAAAATTTTCGTTATGGAGAGGAAATTTGTTTAAAAAATGCTTTAAAGCAGTTCCAATAAAGCCCCATACTTTCCAAATGGTGCTGGATACATGTATCTGGAGTGAGAACAGAAGCAGATCATGGAATCATACAATCATTAAGGTTGGAAAAGACCTCCAATATCATCTGGTCCAACCATCACCCTACTATCAAAATCACCCGCTAAACCATGTTCCTAAGTGCCACGTCTAACCTTTCCTCAAACACCCCCAGGGCAACCTGTTCCAATGCCTAACCACTCTTTCTGAGAAGAAAGTTCTCCTAATTTTCAATCTAAACCTCATCTGGTGCAACTTGAGGCCATTCCCTCTTGTCCTATCACTGTGAGAAGAGGCTGACCCCCAGCTCCCTACAACTCCTTTTCAGGTAGTTGTAGAGAGCAATAAGGTCTCCCCTGAACGTCCTCTTCTCCAGACTAAACAACCCCAGTTCCCTCAGCTGCTCCTCACAGGACTTGTGATCCAGGCCCTTCACGAGTTTTGTAGCCCTTCTCTGGACACGCTCGAGGGCTTTGATGTCTTTCTTGTAGTGAGGGGCCCACAACCGAACACAGTACTTGAGGTGCAGCCTCACTAGAGCTGAGTACATGGGGATGATCAACTCCCTGGTCCTTCTAGCTACACTGTTTTTGATACAAGCCAGGATGCCATTGGCCTTCTTGGCCACCTGGGCACACTTCTGTCTCATGTTCAGGCACAAATTAACCAACATCCTGAGATTCTTTTCCTCTGCACAGCTTTCCATCCACTCTGCTGCAAACCTGTAACGTTGCATGGGATTGTTGTGGAGAAAGTGCAGGACCCAGCACTTAGCTGTGTTAAACCTCATCCTGTTGGCCCTTGCCCATCGATACAACCTGTCCAGGTCCCTCTGAAGGGCCTTCCTACCCTCCGGCAGATTGACACATTCCCTTCAACTTGTGTTATTTGCAAACTTACTGAGGGTGCACTCAATTCCCTCATCTGAATCATCAATAAATATATTAATGAGGATGGGCCCCAACATGGACCCCTGGGGAACACCACTCCTGACTGGTTGCCAGCTGGATTTCCCTCCATTCACCACCACTCTCTGGGTCCAACCATTCAGGCTGTTTTTAACTCAGCAAGGAGTGTACCTGTCCAAGCCACAGGCTGCCAGCTTCTCCAGGAGAGTCCTGTGGGAGACTGTGTCAGAGGCCTTGCTGAAGTCTAGGTAGACTACGTCAACAGATTTTCCTTCATCCACTAGGCAGGTCACCTGAAAGGAGATGTGGTTGGTCAGGCTGGACTTGCCTTTCATGAATTCGTGCTGGCTGGGCCTGATTCCCTGGTTGTCTTGCACATGCTGTGTGATTGCATTCAAGATGACCTTCAGATGATGTTCCATCACCTTTCCTGGCACCGAGGTCAGGCTGACAGGCCTGTAGTTCCCTGGATCCTCCTTATGACCCTTTTGCAAGGCCAGTTTAGATGAGGCTCTGAGCAAGCTTATCTAGTAGGTGGCATCCCTGCCTATGGCAGAGGCGTTGGAACTAGATGATCCATGAAGTCCCTTCCAACCCAGACCATTCTATGATTCTATGATTCTCATAGACGGGCGTCACGTTAGCAAGTCTCTGGGCATTTGGGACCTCTCTGGATGACCATGACCAATGATAGATGGTGGAAAATGGACCAGCAATCACATCTGCCAACTCCCTCAGTACCCTTGGGTGGATTCCGTCTGTTCCCATGGACTTGTGGCAGTCCAGGTGGAGTGGCAAGTCTCTAGTTGTTTCCACCTTAATCATGGGGGTTTTCTTCTGCTCCCTGTTCCAGACTTCCAGGTTGGGAGGCTGAATACCCTGAGGATAAGTGGTCTGACTATTAGAGATGTAAAGAAGACATGAAGAACCTCAGCCTTTTCCTTATCCTCAGTAGACATGTTCCCCAATCAGTAGTAAAGGATGGAGATTCTCTTTACTGTTAATATATTTGTAAAAACATTTTTTGTTGTGTTTCACCAGATTGGTCAGGTTGAGCTCATGTTAGACTTTAGCCTTTCTGCTTTTTACCCTGCATATGATAACATATTCCTTGTGCTCTTCTGGAGTTGCCTGTCCCTTCTTCCACTGCACATGAATGCTCTTTTTCTCACGAAGACTCAGAAAAAGTTCCCTGTTCAGCCACTCTGGTCTTTTTCCCTGATGGCTCATCTTACGGCACACAGGGACAGTCTGCTTCTGAGCCTTTAAAACTTCCTTCATGAGGAATGTTCAGCCTTCCTGGACCTCTCTGCCCTTCAGGATTGACTCCCAAGAGACCCTCCTTACCAGAGTCCTGAACAGTTTCAAAGTCTACCCTCAAGTGCAAAAGAAGACTTCTTTGCTTCTAAAACATACATAGACACATTATGTGGAGTACAATATTCAATATTTCCAAACCTTTTTTTTTTTTTTTTTTTGTAATCCATTCCTATGAAATCGATTATTAGAGACTGTTCAGAAGCCCATGTGGCTGTGGCTGTTGCAAAACTTAGAGAATTTAGTTTCGAGGTCTTAGGTGTATATGCCATAGTATGAAAGCTATCATACAGTAATTGCCTTGGCAACCTTATACTTTAAAAGTGATGAGTCATGACCCCGAGACATTAAAGGATATTATGTGATGGGATCCCTACTCAAGCCAGTGTCTTGGGTTGGAATCACTTCATTGCTAAAAATGAGCAGTTGACTAAAATGGAACATGTCAAAAACCAGTGAAGGCTTCCAGTATCTAGAATTGTATTTCACTAACACCCAAAAATAGTAAACTAGAACCTGGCAGTTCTTCAAAGAGACACAGCTCGAGATTTTTGGGTGAGATCAGTTAAAAATGAGGCCTGAAAACAAATCTTCAGCTTCTCACTCATGTTCTGGCAGCACAGGGCTTTTTCTTCAGGCTTTATTTTCTGCCCAACAACCTTTGGAGATTTCTTGAGTTGCAGAAATCCTGCAGACTCTGAAGTCTCCAGTGAAACTCTCTCCTTTCCATTATCTCTCTAGGAGCTTGGTGCTTCTTGACTTCATGGTCACTACTCATCACTGGCCTCTTCTTGCACTTGGAGGCATTCTTTGGCTGCTGATGTTAATTTATTCTGTTGAAAGAGGAGAAGTCTCCCCTTTCTCCTGAGAAGCTATGCTGATCCAGAAGGCAGCAGTCAGGAGCCAACAAAATTGTTCTTTTCCCAGCCTCTTTAGTAGAATGTATAATGTACAGTAACTTGAAAATAAAACAGTCAAACTGCCATAACCATCTATCATCATTTGAAATGATTTAAGGATTTATTTATTTATTTATTTATTTTTTTCTGAGTGGAGAAATCAATGATGTCTGATTTCCTAAAGATTTATTTCCCTCTTTGCAGTCCAAAACATTTCATTAATCCTATTTTTTTCCTGTACTGGCCTCAAGTGTAAATATTATATTTTGGATCTGTGTACCTGCTGATTGGTCAGGCCAGCAAGAACACACTTAGACAACAGAGAACTGCAAAAAATCCATTTATAAATGTGGAGTTTTCCTTTCCCTTCTTTTGTACATCAGGATATTTCTGCTAAACCAAAATATTGATTTTCATAACACTTATAGTACTATATGTTAAGGCTTCCACTTAGTTTTTTTCATCTAGATAAAACTGGCTAGTAACTCCCAAAATCATTAGAAAGGGAGGGACAGACAGATAGTTGGACAGAACTATAGAGAGAAACAGATAGAAGTCATATCCATATTAAACTAATTTTTTGATGACACCAAATTGAAATACGAAATTACTAACAGTGTTTTTTGGTTATCCCTTACTTAATAATTCTTTATTGTTATCTTTGCTGCCACTTTCAAATTTCAGAGTATTTTCTTTTAATGAAAGCTGAGCTTAAACTTTTGATTTAAACATTGTGCTACTGAATCTTGAACTTAAACAAATGTTGTAAGATTTGTGACAAAAAATAATGAGATCCAATAAGAAATTTTCTCTGCAGGCTCTGCTCACAAGGAATAAAATATATCCAAGTCAGTGTGGTTTGGTTGATCTCTGTTTTTCTCTTCTTTCCATTAAAAGAGATGTATTACTGTAGTATCAAGAGCTCAGGCAATTGTAAGAATGTATTTAATATTTATAGATATAATTAATATTTAAAATACACATTAGATTTATTGTTATTACAATTCCATTCGATGACCTCCTTTGAAAACAAAGTCCAGAAGCTTCCAGGATTACGTTTTACTGTTAGTATTCTTGTGCAGTGATTTCACAATAATTAGGGAAATAAAAATTTACATATTTATGTATTATTGTACTTATTCTGTTAGAGTTCTTTTATTCTTGCAATGTTAAAGTACATATCGCTGTTAAATCTAAATCTAAACAACCAGAAAAAAATATTTTAAGCTCTTTTCCCAAAGAGTGTGAATGTCCCTCTATTCTCCACAAATAAGAGATACTGAATAGGAGAAGAATGGAAGAAGGCTGTAAAAAGGCTTTCTAAAAACTCCCAAAGACAGCACTACAACAGATTCTATTAGATCATTGTAGTCCAGTCCTCATATTGTTTCTGTAAATTTATTTATTGGTGTTATAGTAATTAGTTGCCTGTTTCTCTATATATGTTTGTAAAATACAGCGTTAATGCAAAGTAAAGCAAAGTGCAAATATTACATCTAAGGCTAGCGTGAATACAAATACCAAATGTCATTTGAAGACAAGGTGGAATAGGCTGCCTGAAAAAGTTTAATCCAAGATCTTCTATTTTACCTGCAATGACTATATACATGTACAAGTATACATATACATGCTTATGTTTGTATTATGGGGAATTTTACAAGAAATGTCAATGACAATACAATGGTATAAAAAGCAAAGTGAAACCAGCTGTTCTTTTTATTTTGAATAAGTTTGATAATATGAAGAAATATATTACTATGCCTGTCAGTACCAAAGGGGATTACCAGAAACAAATTTCATTAAAATCAATACATTCTTCCTAAGAAGCTTGTATATTTTCTTTAACTCTACCTGAAGATTTTATTTTACTTTTGAAGGAGACAAACTGGCATAGAAATATTACTTAACTTCTAAAATGTATTTAATGTATATTCTAACTTCTAAAATGTATATATATATACATTTTATATAATTTCTATACATTATATACTATATCATATTATAAGTTATATATAATTTGTATAATATATTTTTATAAAATATTCTATATATTATATTCTATATAATATATTCTATATAATGTGTTCTATAATATATTTTTCTATAATACATTTTATCATATTCAGTACTGGGAAAGCAGATTATCTTGAGTGTCTTCACGTGGCATCTACAGGGCAACCAGGCAATCAGGCTCAGTCATCATCGGTTTATCAAAGGCAGGTCGTGCTTGATGCACCCAATCTCTTTCTACAACAGGGTGATGCTTTCAGTGGATGAGGGAAAGGCTGTGAGTGTGGTCTACCTAGACTTCAGAAAGGCTTTTGACACCATTTCCTACAGCATTCTCCTGAAGAAGCTGGCTGCTCAAGGCCTGTATGGGTGCATGCTTCATTGGGTTAAAAACTGACTGGGTGGCAGGGCCCAAAGGGTCATGGTGAATGGAGTTAAATGCAACTGGAGGCTATTCATTTCTGGTGTCCTCCAGGGCACAGTACTGGGGCCAGTTCTCTTCAATATCTTTACCAATGATCTGGATGATGGGATCAAATGCACCCTCAGTAAGTTTGCAGATGACACCAATGACACAGGTGCAATTGCACAGATGACACAGGTGCAATTTTCTGAGGTTTGTTATTGTGATTTACCAGTCTTAAACAAAAGATAATTGACTGAAGTCTTCAGGTTTTATAATGGCAGAGCATGAGACATTTGGGGAAGAATTCAAGAAGCATCAAATAATTAATTTAAAACAATAAATTTCTGTTATGCTTTGTGGGAAGACCCATGTAAAGCATTACCAGTGAAATGTGGATATGAAGTTCAGATGTAGGCATATTTTGTTATGAACATGAGACTTGGCCCATATTTTTTAAGATTTATGAATAAGATTCCAGCTGAGTCAACATAAGGCAGTCTGTGGTTCAAATGAGAAAACAGGTGGAAAATCACCTTGATTTTTATTTTATTTTATTTTTTGTCCTGATAGTTCAATTGTCAGAAATAAAGTTCTGAGCAATAAGATTATGTAAATTGGTTGTAAGGAAAAGTTTGCATTAGAAACTATCCCAACCTGCCCAACAAAAATCCTTTCTGTATAAGAGTTACTGAGCTGTACAGATGATAAAGTCTCCATTTGAAATGACAACTGTCTTTCTTTTGATCTGAGGTAGACTTAAGATCAGAAGGAAGTCCATTTGAAATTACATCATAATTTATTTCAAGCATGATTTTGTGCAATTAGGACCAAAACCCAAAGGTTTCTTATAAGAACAGCTAATTTTATGAGATTTCTGCACATTTGAGTTCAAAACTCTCAATAAGTATGTAAGACTTTGGTGTTTATAAGCATCCAAATTAATCCACTCAGCCTTCCTGAAATGACTGCTGTGCTCTGCTGTAGTATGTGAATCAGAACATTTCCAAGAAATTATGGTAGTGTTCTTGGAAATAAACGAATCTGGACCAAATTCAGGTTTGTAAGAAGTTGTTAGAGTAAAGCCAGTGCAGTGAAAGGCATGAGGCCAAGAGACCTTTGTGGGTGGTGGTCCACTCACAATGGAACCAAAAAGACTAGTCTTTGAGTTTTACTCAAAGTTGTAAGACTTGCATGTATCTTTCTTTCAATACTTGGACCTTTAATACTCTGTGACCAACAGAAAAATAACTTTCCTAAACATTGTTAACACATCTCCTATTCTTTTAAGAGGTAAATATCTTTTATCTGTGTAATATTTTGTTATCTGTCAGATAAAATATCTGGTATATTGATTTAACCTATTTTTTTTTGCAAAGAAGTAACAAGTTAGGAATGGACAGCCAGACAAGCATGTCCACCTGGTGCACTTCATTCCAGATGGAGGAGTTGGAGGTTAACAAGCCCAGATGAACTCTTTTCCTTTAATTCTATTTACGTAAAGGAAGAACATTTTATTTTCAATTTTTATCTTTATTAAAAAGTAATAATAATAAAAAAGATGTAGACTTTATAATAGATTTGTTCTTCATTTAAAACCAGGATAAAACAGTGCTAAAAGTGTACTTTAATAATTTTAGATTTGGTCTCCAGAACTCTAAAACCTTGTTTTATCTGATGGTTATCTAAAACAGATATTAAGAGAAACAGATGTTGTTGGCTTTTTTTCTCTCTGCATGGAAGGAGTAGAATTTCTTCAGAATTAAAGATATAGAAGCGAAGAGGAAACATTTCTTGCTGCACATTTTCTATACTTGTCCTACTGAGCTGGGATTTTATGATCCTGGTAGATATGGAATCAAATACCCATGGTAGGAAAATATTTGAAGGTGACATCAAATACAACCTGCTTTAAACACTTTTGAAAATCCACAGATTTTGAATGAAACAGACAATTCTTGCTTTGTGGTATAAATAGGCTGTGTTTTAAAAGTATCCATTTGGAAATTTGTAAGTAAATACTTATTGTAAAAAAAATATATATATAACTGTGTAAATTAAAAAAAAAAAAAAAAAAAGAGAGAAAAAAGATCAAGAAATAGGCTAATTGGGAAAATAATGCTTCATAAGTATTTTCAGTTCCACTCAAGATCAATCAGAAAAAGGAAAAAGGGCCTACTGGCACAAAGCTTGCAAAGGAGAAAAGGAGTACAGTAACATGTACCGTACTTTAAGACTTAGGACTTCTTCATAGTTGCAGAGGACTCCCTTTGGCTGTATTTAAATTTAGTAGACAGCTATAAACCAAAAGAATACCAATAGTGTTGGACTGTGTGTTATGACCAAAAGGCTAAAAATATAAGCCAAAGATGGTTTCCATTGGAAACATACAAACAAAATATTTGTTGTAACTGAGGCAAAAGAAGTATAGTCAGTGACTTGAAACACAGAAATGCCAAAAAGAAATGTCAGTATGAATGGCTAGCTCTAGGTCAGTTAATGTTAACACCTAGATCATATCTGGAATGTTCTACTTAAACCTCAACATCTCATTACTGGAAATACATTAGCAAACTGGATGTATTTCAGGGAAGGGTCAAAAATAAAAATAAAAAACTGGATTCATGAGAAAATTTTTAAATAGTAAGATAAAACATAATTTTGCTAACACACGGACAATTGAGACAGACATGCTAACTGAAAAGAGCTTAAGGATGTTTTCTTCAATTATGAGTGACTATGAACAACAACAGGATATACAAATTTAGTCTTTGGAGAAAAATTGCTTCAAGAATATGTAATCGGTACATGGAAACCATATGGGAATAGTCTAGCACACTTAAAATAATAAAACACTTACCAAATGTAGAAAAATTGATAATTGAGGAAGGATTAACTGGATTATTATTAATAATTATAATATTATTATTATTATTACTTCTAGCTTTATGACACTTTTGCTTGTCTCTGAAAAGGACACTTTAGCATTATTCATGAAAATACCTATTATTTTCTTATCTATTGTTCCTTTTGTTTTAAGCTATGTCTAGCTACATAAAATTCTTATTAACTCTTCAGAAAGAAATACAATATTCTTTTCTAGGTATTTGTATAAACACTCATCTGGATGAGGCCTATGTTAGGAATGCCGAATAGTCAATAGGAAAACAAAATCTGTCTTCATTAGAATAGGTTGGTCAATGTTGCCAGAAAACATATGTAGCAAACATGTACAGATGACCTAAAAGCAAAAATACATGTATAAGGATGATCAAAAGAAGGAAATGTTTTTTCAAGGTTTACATGACAAAAGCTCTGTACCTGTAAGTCCATAATCTATAGCTCTACACTATAGGCCTTTTCCTTCTGGGAACCCTACAGTTCTTGGGGGATCAAAATCACTCAGAAATATCCTTCGTGTAGGTCAGTGACTCTTCTGAAACCATGGTTCCATGGACCATGTGCTCCATGGAACATTTTGTGACGTTCTTTTGTGGTAAGTTCTTGTGTGGTGTCTGACTTAGAGGCATAAAATGAGCTCTCCAGAAGTGTGATGGGGACCAAAATATACAATATTCATGCTGTGATCCCATTGTCACACTGGACTAACACTAGCCTCCTAATTTTCTCATTGTTTTCTCTATGTTTTGTGTATATGTTCTGGACTGCAACATAAATATTGTTATAAATGAAGTTATTGTTATAAATGAAGTCTCAACATATATATGAATATACTTATAGTAATATTTATGAAAGAATATTTATAAAAGGTATAGAAGGCAAGTAAACTGCGCTGGGTGTGCAGGGAGTCTATGCTCCACCAACACGCACACACGAACATTGAACATTCTAAATATACAGAACATTGCTTTTACGTACTAAACCCAAGTATGCCTATACAATCAGAAAAGGTAACAAACAATCCTTTAAGTTCTATGACTTAACAGTCTCCATTTTCCATTCCTTTTCTTGACTACAAACAAGTCTCCATTTTCCATTCCTTTTGAACAATATGTCTTGAAGTTGTCAAGGAACTTGATCTTCAGGCCTTATGTATCCCGTTCTTCCCGAATCAAAGAAAAGCAAAACACATCTCCTTTTCAAGGCCAATAGGCCTGGGTCAAAAGGCACGTATAGGTCAGCAGGGGGCAAAACAGCAAAAGCCTTCGATGGCAGTAGCAGCAGAGGGGCCGATGGCGTAGCAGTCGGATCAGTAAAGGAGCCCGCAGCTCCCTCACTATCTGGCAAGCCACACGTTTCTGACTGTGGTCCCACATGGCTGTTTAAGGCCTCAGAGACTGCTCGCCAGGTGCTGAGCAATTCCACTGCAACCTTGTCATTTTTAGTTGCAGAGTCCCACACCTTGACCTCAATTTGGTCCCATGTTTCAGGATCATAAACAGTTTGATTGTTAAGAAGGAGAATAAGCTGTAAGGTTACCAGGACAGTCTTTGTTTCTAAGGACGTATGATTCCCCATAATGCAGAACTGCTTACCAGAGAGAGGCAGTTGTGTGCGTGAGTCCACTTCTCTCAGCTTGAGCTTCTTCCCAGCTCCGGTGCGCCCATTTCCAGCAACTTTCCGTATGAGCTTCTTTGAGCAGTTTGCTGAATCTGGCCGAACCTATCTTCACGAGGCAATCAATGTGCCTGTTCCCGGCCTGGTCTCCATTCTGCTAGCCTTTTCCTTTTCATTCCTTTTTCCTGCTTCTTTAGTGATGATGTAACTTCATCACATTGTGTTGCCTTTTTTCTTGAGGGCAGGCTCCCCTCCTATACCCTTCTCCCCACAGCAGTTCTTTTCAAAACAAGTTTTCATTGGTCAAACAACTTTGCATATAACAACAGCAGCAAACACCCAGAAACTTCCATGCCTTAACAGCTGGAGGACAAGAAACCGGAGACTGCATGGAGTCTCCTGAATCACCCTTCTTCATTCCCTCTAAACTCTTGTATATTCCTGATGGCCTCATCGTTAAGAGTCTAATGATATCATTAACCACAGGGCTTTCTGACCCCCATGGCCACACTCCCAAATGTCCCCCTTCTTTATTAATATCAATCATTTTCTCGACAGAAATTACCACTCCATATATAACAGTTATTTTATCTTAAATATATGCTTTGTTTAAATAATGAAGAGAAGCTATGAATCTCTTCTCCCACAGGGAGAAGTCAAATAGATATATATTTATTATAACCCCTAGATTTGTTTCAGACAATGCATGAAGGATCTGTGATCCTTCAAAAAATCCATCAAAAAGATTAGACCTCACACAACGAATGAACTTTGATTTAGAAATAGACTGCAAGTTCAGTTAGGATAAGATTGTTTGTACTAGTCCATTTTATATTTTGTTAAATACTGAGGACTTATGAAGAAATATTTAAATAAAGTATTATTGCGATGGCTCACACACTGCAGTGTATTTCCTCCTAAATTCCCAGGTCAAAGCATTTTTTTTCTCATACAGAAAAACAAAAACAAAACAAAACTACAAACAAACATACAAAACAAACAAACAAACAAAAACCAACACTAACACAAACCAACATTTAATCTTTGTAGATTTGCAGCATAATTGTTAGCTGAATTTTGCCTTCTTCAATTTTCTTCTATAATTATCTCATTTAAAGTTGTCTGCGGAAATTCTCTGGCACTAACTGTACCAAAAGAGAGGTAAACAGTAGGTCAGATAAAGCAAGTGAGTGTAGTTCAAAGGGGAGATATCACCTCTCAAAGCATGACAGTAATTCAACTGAAATGTTTTTCTAAGATCACAGTATTAGTAATAAACACGTAGTAACAGTATTCATAATGAACCAGTAAAATATATAAAAGGCATAACTTTAACTTCTATCTAAAATAAAATTCACAGATGACTGACTGTTGCTATAAACCACATAAACTAGACTTAAACACTCGGAGTATTTTCTCTGATTTTGAGGTTTTGGTGCAGAAGCCATAAATTGATCTCAGCAATAGCAGCAATAGTCTCTACCTTGTGGCCTTTATGGTCTGACAAATTCATCAAAATTATGCTAAGGAAGTCTGATCTCTTAATTATATATATATATGTATATATATTTATGGAATTACTATATATCTATATATATGGTGGTAGGAGGTATGGTTGGCCAGATGATCTTGGAGGTCTTTCCCAACCTTAATGATTCTGTGATTCTATACATACTATGATTCTATACATGCTTCTTTATTATCTGCTTCATTTTTATAAGGAGAAATCACCTTTTTTTTGGTTAATTTATAAGACATTTATTGCAACAACTTCAAATTATTTTATTTCGCTTAGGCTGAAAATATCCAAATTGCAGTGATAGCTTCCTGAAATATTTGAGAGCAATTTATTGAACAAAACCAAAGAAATAAATTCGCATCCCTGAAGTCAGTTGGAATCCTTGCATTTATTTCAAATAAGAAAAGGTCCCTCATGGGAATCCTTGAGTATGTGGAATTGGCCTGAGAAAGAAACTGAGTATCACTTGGATAGAACTAAATGCAATGAATAATGCTTTGGGAGAGCTCAGCATTTCTGAGGAGGTACATTTCAAAACAAAATCAGAAAGGGCCTTGAACTCCAGCATCTACCTATTAAATTCTGTGATGTGCATTGTTAGACCTTGAATGTGTGAGAATCTGTATGAAATTGCTCCTATTGATTTTATAGCTGTTTGAATGTTATTGGAATAGAATTATTCTGAATTTTACTAAATTTGGAAAAAGGATGATGACTTTTAAAAGAGTGAAGGTGCATAGGAGGTGTGCTTTGATATATATGAACTACACTATCAGATTTTTTTTTTCTCAGTTATGTACACATTCGCTGAATTAATCAGTGTCATCTTTACCCTGAATAAAAGCCAGAAGAAAGACATTTTAAGGCATTTCTTCCATTTTGGAAACATTATTATTTCAGTAAAGAGGAAGTTCTAGAGAACATAATAAGTGTTATAAGTATGGGGCAAAAATCACTATTGGAACTTCCCTTGTATTGTAGTTTAAAATAAAGGCAATATTTGCATCTTATTTTCAACACCTGTTGTATCATGTCTCAGATAAATTATTTCAGTGTTATATAATTTCATTTTATGTATAAGAAAAATCTCACAATTCAGTGCTTGTAATTTTAAATTTCCAGAAGACCATGCTAAAGCTGGTTACAATCATCACTGCAGATATTCAACAGTTCTGCTTGGGGTGCTTTTGTTTAGAAGCCAAGCTATCTAATTGGTTGACCAGTTTAGGCACCTAAATCAGAATATATGGCTTTGAGTCTGAAGGTTTTTTTCAGTGATTTGTACATGTAGGTTTCTTTTAAAAATTATGTATACTGGTACTAATCATACAATACTTTCCTTCTCACAGAACCATTACTCAGACTGTGGAGGTAATGACAGTGAGCATTTCTAATGAATGTGGTTGGTGTCAAGGCATTTGACAGCTGTTTTGTCGATGTTAGCTTATTCTGCCAGCCATGGTGCAGATGCTTAACAAGGGAGTTGAAAAGCTCCTTCAGTGGCTGGACTTGTTAGACTTCATTCTCTGTATGAACATATTGAGGGGCAAAACAAGAGGCAAGCAAGGTTCAGGAGGTGTATTTTAGACAACTATTCTGGGATGTGCTTAGTTGAAGGAGTCCACCACTCCCTACTGACTATATGGAGAATACTTAGGGTAAATACCTTCCTCCTCTGGAATTAGGAATGCTTCAAGCCAGCCATAAATTTTTTACGTGTACATCCATTAAAAACCTCTGAATGAGATACCTGTACTTCAGATAAACACAAACCATTCTTAGAATTTTTTTTTTTTCCCTTCTGGATTTATAATGTTAAATACACGTTTCAGAGTTTAAAATTTCCCTTCCCAAATAATTTGTACTAAAACAAGGTTTTAAATCAGAAAGAGTTTTACAAATCTAGATATTTGCAATATCTCTAATAAAGAAGCAGCAACAACAAAGTGATCTGAAGGAAATTTTTGCTTGAGAATTGTTAAATGTTTGTAATTTTTTTATTTTTATTTTGATTTAAGAAATAGTTTTAAAAATCTTTGAGATATATATGAAGTAATAAAACAGCTTTCCACCTAGTTCTAAAATCAATATATTGTTAAGGATGTATGTACAAAACTTATAGTATTTAACATCTCAATTTGCTTAGAACTGAAAACTATGCACTACGCCAAGCTGTGGTATGGCTTTGTTAAAGAAATAATTCTACAGTGGGAATTTTTCACTAAAATGAAACCCAAAAAGAAAAACTGGAATTAAAAAATAAAATAGACTAAATATTAAAAATCAAAAAATTCTCAGCAATTTAAAAAATATATATTATCACTTTGATACTTTGATCCTTTTCTTACAAATGCTCTCCTACTTAATGATATCATAGTACTAGCTACTACTATCTACATTCTTGCTGGATTTTTCATAACAGTATGTCACAAGATGAATGTGTTTTGATGAGAGAAAATGCACTTTTCCCCTTGGTGCACATCAGACCCATGTAAGACAAAGGGCTATCACTGCAGTGTGTTCAGTGGACTGGAGAAAGGGACCACATGTGGAAGATCTGTATTACGGGCTTGTATGTACACCACAACACCTATCTTTAGTGGCAAATATTTGGATAGTTTATAGGGGAACAGATCTGGTTGTTGCTTCCATAATGAGACGGTATAATATACCCGATCTTCTCAGATACCCCATTTTTTGGCTCATTTCCCAGTTCTTGGTGTTCATCACCATCTGTCTTCTTATCTGATCATTGTGGAAGTCCAATCCCTTTCTCGTTTCCTTTTGGTGTGGCAAGGCTCAGCTTTGCCCTCCTTGTGGCCTCAAACCCCAGTTTGCAGAGATAATAATGGATAATGAATGGCAGTTAGATATGAGAAAAGTACCAAAATCTCAGTTAGTCCATAAATTATATGCTAGAAGTTATAGTTTCAATTCAAGCATCTATTTATATTGTTGAGGAACTTCCTGAGGACTGCCAAAGTACTGATTCATCCTCTGACTATGTAACACAATATATCTACTCATTCTTTCCACGTCCTTTGGAGACACTAAGTCATAAAGCATTCCGGTAACCAAGTATCCAAGGTAGTAAGGCCTCTTTGTGCTGCTACATTTTGTAAGAGTTTAGGGTGAAAAAGAGTCAGGGCCTGTTGTAGACAGGACCATATGTGCAAATCTGTGATGCTTGCTCACACCCCAGGGCACAGATGACAGGCTTCCTGGCCTCCAGGGCAAATTCCTCAAAGCCAGTATGGATATAATGGCAAGAAATAGTTACATTTTTTTTTTGAGAACCACAGAGTAGTTTTCTGCTTACCAGGGGGCCTGCTATTCCTGGTGTTGGTACAGAAAGTCCTCTGGCTATAACAACAGCTATTCTAGGAAACTTCACAAGAAAGATAACCTGTGGTCTACTGTGGCTGCAGGTTTTGCTGCTAGGCACAAGTAACTGTCTCTCTAGTGCTCATCTGAACAAAATCTGTTTTGGATTGTAGCTGGCCTGTACATTTGAGGAAGTTTCTTCTTCAGCAGATGGTAATAATTTTTTTTTTTTTTTAACCAAACATTGCAAAAAGTCAGACGTTTTCTGAAAGACACATGCTCACTGCATGGTAACCATGTGCATCTCTCTTGCTTGCATAGTGCTGCCAAAATCTTCCACTGGCCTGGTTTGCATTTGCATAACTAAGTTAACCTTGGGTCCAGAGTGCAACACAGAATGGGACTTGCACAGATTTCTCCCAGCACATCCTAGTAAACTTGACATTGCACAGATTTAAAAGCCTGGATACTCAAGTGTTAGCAGTAAGTGCTGTAAAATCTTTCCTCAGATCTGCTCACTACCTAGTGGTCTGTCAGCCAAAATTGCTGGTTCTGCAACTGGGAGATGTCACTGAGTTTAATGCAGAAATCCCTATGAATCTTTCAGAAATTTCAGTGATTTCTGTCACTGTAGGATTTTTGAATCCTTTCCAAGTTCTGATATCAAGTGAAGTGTTGAAGTCAGACATGCACAAGGAAACAATCTATATGCATTCTGCACACTACATACATAATTAATATATAAAGAATTTTGCATACCTCAAAAACAGACTAAGAATTCAAGCTATAGTCAAATAGAAATAACAAAAACAAAATAACATGATCTGCAAGCAGCAAATATTTGCTGATGTGGAAAACTGTTATATCTTATGTCAGAGGCAGAGGAAAAAGATAAAGGAAAGAAAGCACTAAATAAAAAATCCTGTTGTTTTGAGTTCTATAGCACCATGGATAGTAAAAGAAAAAAAAAAAAAAGAATAAGGAAACCTCATGGCTTTAAATGTTCTTCTTCTTCTCCTCTAAATTATTTTTCATATTACAAAAATGAAGGAAATTTAAGAAATGAAGTAGAAAACTGCCAGATGAAGAAAATAAAAAGAAACATCAGCAGATGAGCTCAGATTTTCAGTTGAAACTTTCCTTCCCTTATACCTAGAAATGAATGGAATGTTTCTTTTGCAGAAAGATCTATACAGTATTTAGGTCATATTAAATGATAACAATTGTGCTCTGTACACTTTGTACTTCTTTTGCAGAAAAATGTTAATACCCATTGTCAGCAATAAGATGATGAATGAGACTGAGTCTTAAAATATAAAAATCAAAATCTGGAGATGAAAAACATGATATAAAAATGTTACCCATGCAAATACTTATATGCTAACAGCATAGATGTTTACACAGAACTTTGGCATCTGCTTATTGAAGAAATAGACAGGAGGACAGGAGTGTCATTCCTTTCCACTTTAGGGTCCATGTGGAGTCAGAACTTAGATGGGGGGGGAGGGGGGGAAAGGGGGAGAGGGAAGAAGGGAAGGGGGGGGGCACAAAAAAGAGCATTCCAGAGAGGAGCCAATTATGGAGATCAAAGAAATATGTGGTGGGAACATCATAGAATCATAGAATCACAGAATGGTTTGGGTTGGAAGCGACCTTAAAGATCACCTAGTTCCAACCCCCCGCCATAGACAGGGACATCTCCCACTAAACCAGGTTGCCCAAAACCCCATCCAACCTGGCCTTGAACACCTCCAGGGATGGGGCATCCACAGCTTCTCTGGGCAGCCTGTGCCAGTCCCTCGCCACCCTCTGAGTAAAGAATTTCTTTGAATTTCTTCCAAATATCTAAACTACCTTTTTTTTTTTTTAGTTAAAAGCCATTACCCCTTGTCCTATCATTGTACTCCCTGACAGAGTCCCTCCCCAGTCTTCCTGTAGGCCCTCTTTAGGTACTGGAAGGCCGCTAGAAGGTCTTCCTGGAATCTTCTCTACTCCAGGCTGAACAAACTCAGCTCTCTCAGCCTGTCTTCATAGGAGAGGTGTTCTAGTCCCTTGATCATCTTTGTGGCCCTCCTTTGGATTCGTTCCAATACTTCCATGAGGTATCACAAGATCCAAGAAAGCAACATCATCAGAAGCAGAGATTGATAGTGATGATGTTAGTAGAGGCTTTCCCACAGATTTCTGCCTCATTCCACTCAATGTGTACATTCAGAATTTGTTTCTGCCTTTTGCTTTACAGACCAAATGATGTGTGTGAGAAGAAAATGAAACATGAAGATGGATCTGTTAAGCTTTGCAGATGTGGACTTACATAAACAAAAGTTTCTGCAGGATATTAATGCAAGATTAGCACCTTTGTAATCTCATAAATGTTTTGTATTTTGAGATAAATAAATTGGTTATGAACTAAGCCGCTAATGTATTCAGGGGAATGGTCAAACACTACAATTATGGACATCTTATTAACAACAACACACAAAAAATTGGAGCAGTGCATGAGAAAAGAACCCTACATATAAGCAAATAAACCACAAGTGTGAGAGTGTATTTGAAAGGGCGGAAATAGGCTCCTTAGCCTTTGAAAGGATGTATCCTGCCTCAATGAGTGAGTCTGGTGCATCTCCCTCAGGGTGGGAATTCCTCACATGGAGACCCAGAAGCAAGAACACCCTGATCCAGATGGAAAGTTGGGACAGAGAACAAAGGTAACCTTGCCAATCCGAACTGCCTTTGAGGGAACATTGGTTGCTCAAACAGTGTGGGTTTAGGGCTGAATGCTGAATGAATAGGAAAAAATAATAATCATTCAGTCATGTTTTACCTTACTTTTTAATAAAAACAAAGTTCTCATTTATTTGAATGGATTTTCTTTATTTGAAGGAATAAGTAAATAAAACTCAGGCAAAATATTAAAATCTGTTGGGGGAAACAGACTTTAACATTTCCACATGTTTTTTAAGATATTGCTAAAAGATGCTGAATCTGCTCAAATATGGTATAACATTTTTGTCTTGCATTGCTCAACACTTCAGCTAATTCAGCGTATTCTGGCATCCTAATGACAAACAGGCTTGATTAAATGAGAAAAGGATGGAAATGCCACTGTCAGCTACTTATAATCTCTTAAAATACACAAACCAACACAACAAAAGTAAAATCCTCTTATTTTGTTCCGTTTTAAACTGAGATACTATACTGATTTATGTGAGCAAGCATCTTGGGAACAATATGCAGCATCAATATTTATATCACTAGTTTGGCTAAAAATAATCAGAATGATAGATGTTTAGTGTATTTGAAAAACAAACACTTTTTTGTCCCTAACTTCAGAAAGTGATTGAGCATTTTAGTTGTTATTTCATTTAACTGTAAGTTAAAGGAATAAGAAGTCCACATTACAGTTACAAGGATACAATATATGATATGCCTCCTTGAGCCTTCATTCCTGCAAATTTTTCTCTTACGCTTATCTGATCTTTCCTGTGGATTTCAGTACTTAACATCTTAATAGCTAACCATTTTGTTATAACCCAGCAATCACTGGAAAGAGTGTACTCTTTTTTTTTGGAATACAATAAACCAATACAATTAAAAGATATAGATATGCATATATAATTTGCTACAGAATATTAGAACACATATTTTCCTACCTAGGTCCATCACTTTTCTCAGTCATGTGATTTCTCATTGAATTCTGCATAGTTTCATTCACAAACCTAGATAGAAATGTACTTACAAGAAAATCATTCCAACACAGAAAGAAATAATTTGGATCTACTAAGGGAAAAGAAAGAAAGAGAGAGAGAAAGAAATAGAGAGAGAGAGAGAGAGAGAGAGAGAGGAAGAAAGAAAGAAAGAAAGAAAGAAAGAAAGAAAGAAAGAAAGAAAGAAAGAAAGAAAGAAAGAAAGAAAGAAAGAAAGAAAACGCCTTTGACACTGTGTAGTGCAAATGGTAAAAAAATATGACTGATGCAGCTTGTTGCATCGTGAAATATGTAATGAAGAGACACAACTTACAACAGCTAACTGGAACAATTTGGACTTAGCCTGATCTGTAGTTAATTGACCTCTTGAACTCGTGACCCTTCACAGAGGATGCTCTGTCCTAATTAAAAGAGTCTCTAGCACTGTATCCAAAGACTATGATGGCCACACAGCAGAAATACTTATCTAGGCCACCTCAAATTGTACTATTCACAACAATAATAAGAAATTTGTAAATGTAAAGTTTTCAAAATTTTCAAAGCAGCTTTCTAGACAGCAAGCTATTTACAAAGCACTTTAGTTCTGGAAAAGGCAGTAAGTATATTAATCAGTAACAGGTTTAATATATTTATAAAGTTTGTCTTCATGAACAAAACTGAAACCTGGGAAAATTACAGGATTTTCACCTTTAAAAGATGCACTGGATTCTCAGCTGACCATTCAGGGGGACATGTGGGTCAAATAAAATATTTTAAAAATATTTTTCAATGAGATCCTCCCAAGTTCATGATCCTTTTATACTGAGATAAGCACTAAAAACAATGGTAGATCAGATGGGGAATTTCTAGTGAGACAGTGTTAATTGTGATATCCATTGGAGAACATCTGGTCTTCTTGTGTTAGTGGAACAGTGTGTGGAAAGGTAACTGCCTGTTTATTTGCAGAACTTTATTCACCTCCTCTAACCATGATTTTGGACAGAGTTAATATAAATATATAAGCATAGAAGTCCCATCCAATTGTTCTTACCCTGCTGAATGCTCAAGTATACCCAAAAGTAGCTATATCTACTCAATAAGTGTAGCAGAATTGCAACCGGAAAAGCTGAGGTAGAATCTCTTAGTTATGTTTTTTCCTTATTTGATATTATAAAAATGGGTTTTCACCCACTTACATTCTGTGTGGCAGTGGACCATGGTGAGCATAGGAGTTATCCTTAGATTCATACTGTCAAAGGAAAAGAACATTTAGAGCATTTTGCACATTATGATGGTGACTGATAGTTTCTTTAATATTCTTAAGTGATTCTGCATATTGACAGAGGGACTATTCATCTGAATAATAAGTAGGTGAGATTGGCAATATATCTGTTGAAGAAGTTCTGTGCTGAAAAGCATTGGGAGTATATACCATGTGTCTACATCTGCATATCAGAGATATGGGATAAATGAAGGCAATTAGTATTGCACAAAAGAAAGCAGAATGTAGCAAGCAAATAGCATGCACAAAGAAAGAGGAAATAAGTAGCAGAATAGAGGAAGAAGGCTTTAAAGCCTACTGCACACATAGGGTCTGTTCAAACACTCTCCTGAAACCCTTTGGAAAGACTCCTGTTGACTTTTGGATGCTCTTTTTTATGATTGCTTTTGAAAACAATTGGGAACTGTGGCTTTCATAGTAAGAGGACTCTTAAATCCAGCTGTAGAGGCTCCATATGCCTTAATGCAAGAGCTTGAATCATCTGGGTGTTTCATGTAGTTTATTTCTCAGGACAGTGGGGAGCTCTAGGTTGCCAGGCTAGAGCTAGCTGCCAGGTTAATGTTTATGGGTACTTCTGTGCTTACCATTCTTCCTTTCATTCTTCCTGCACAATATATCAGATGGGAGGTTAATGTTTGATCCAGGGCATTCCTCACTTGCATGATGGAAAAAAAAAAAAAAAAAAAAAAGTGAATACTTTTAACTACTACCTAGAAAACGGGATAAAAGTGTGGTGCTCAGTAATTTGTTGAAGTGTGACTTCAACTTCAACTTGGGAGAGCTTTTTTCAGTCAATGGGAGCAGACTGTCACACAGCACAGATGGCTTCAGGAGGAACTCTTCCTCATTAAAGACAGACAGCACTTAACTTGAAAAGCCTGTGCCAATGGGCTTAAAAATACACACATTTAAGTTATTTAAAATGAGAATTGTAATACAATATTTGCATGGAAATTGCTGTAAAGACAATAAAAGAGCTAATTGTCATTAATTCCCAGGATCTGGAAATTAAACCAGACTTCTGTTGGCCTTGTAAAGCCCCTAAAATATGTGGCTATAGACTGTTTTTGTTTCAGTGAACCTTTGCTACCTAGCTGTGCTGTGTTTTAGCTGTTCCTAAGAAAACACTGAAAGAAAAGCTTCACACAGTTTATTAGAAAAATATACTTTTTTTTTTCTTGGAACTATCTATTATAATTTTATCCTTGCCACAACAGTTTAATGTTCTTAATTAAATATTATTATTATTATTATTTTTCCCACTGAAGACATAACCTTGTTCATTCTGTTTGTAACTTCTACTGGATTTTGTTTCAAAGTGTCTTGTCTGTAGTTAGTCCAGTGATAAGGCAGGAGGCAGTAAATGTACAAGGAAAAAGAAATATGTTGGAAGTATAAAGAAGTACTGCTAAGTGGGGATCTGCTGGAGAGCTTTAGTATGACCAGGAAAAACACTGCTGTAAAAAATCCAGGGAAGAAGTAGGGACTGGTGCCAGGTACTGTAAGTGCAAAGGCTTGGGATAGGTGTTCAGCCAGCGAAGTGTCAGTGCCATTGGTGTGGAAAGCAGCCACTTAAAGCTGTGATGTGGCAGGGGATCAGAGACTACTGCTGCTGCAGCTCTGTATGGGGAAGAAGCAACATCACATAACAGTTGGACTTTGTCACACAGGCTTGAAGACTTGCCCAGGCTGTCAATCAATCTTTTAAAAAAAGTACTGTGGTGCGGGGTGACTCGACTCTGTTCTTTTAAAATCTACAGGCATTATTGAGAGAGAGCTCTGTCTCCTTTCCTTTCTCTCCTAAAATGAAAAGCAGGAAATAAATTTGTATTTTGTTTTTCACAACAATTTAAATGTATTTTGATTGGGTAATAAAAGAAGAGACGTTGTTTATTCCTGCTTGACAAACTGTGTAGCTTCACGTGGATTAGTGGAACCCAGATGACTTAAATGTTCATTTGCATAGGCTTCCAAAAGCCATGACATTTGGCCAGATTTGTTTATGGTAATCATTTCCGCTGACCCGTGGATTTGTGTGCTTGTGCTTTGGTAGAAGCTGACCTTGTTGTCTTGGAGAGCTGACTGAAATGACTGAAGTCTTGAATTCTGTTTTCACAGTCAAACATCTCCAGTGCCTTCTCTTATCATCATTTGTGACTCAATTTTTTTCTTCTTTCATTAAATGTCATGGAGAGGACTGGAGGGGGAGGTGGTGGTGGTTGTACATGACTACACCCAGCATTTTATTGCTTTGTTTATGAAATTGTTCAAGACTGATTCAGATTATTAATGTTTTAAGGGCCTGAACATACAAGATCATTAGTTCTTATTTTCCACTGAGGTCTATGGAAGTTACAAAACCTGCCAGATTTCAGCTTTTACCCTTACCAAGGATGACTACACAATTTTAAACTCATTCATCAGTATAAGTAAAATAAAAGAAGTATGCTAAATGTATCTTATTAATATTGTAGAGAAATAAATATTTAAGTGCATAGATGAGACTGAGACTGCAAAACTTGTATGTAAATTCAGGAACATTGGAAACACTGGAAATAAGTGAGAAAACTACCATGATGCTATAATCACCTTTGTCAAAAAGTTTATTAAAATTGACAGGACTTAGAGAAGACCTGCAGCTTTTGGAAAGCCTGACTGAAAAAAAAAATGGCTGACCAAAAATTTCATTATTTAGTTTATCCAGAGCATGACTGAAAAGTTCAGAAGGAATGTCTTGAAAAAATAATATTAATAATGAAAAAAAGAGAACAAATCAAAACAAAAAGATATGTGACTCATGAATCTAAGTGAAAAAGGAAAACCAAGCCGTAAGGGGGTTCCACATTCACCAATGTGAAGGCAAATATTAATAAATGTCTAAATATATTCTTAATTGTTAATATAATTTTAAACTCTCACACACAGAAGAAGCTCTCACGTGCAGATAAACTCTTATGCATACGCCACTTTTAAAATTTAACAGTCCTCTATTACAGTTTTGTTGGTCAAATGTTTAAAATGGCTGTTATTTGGATATTAAAGAAGATAAGAATTTTTGTATAATCAGGAAAAGGAATAATGGAATATTTATTCCATTATATATATATAGAGAGAGAGAATGTATAATTTATGTACATGAGTGTATGTATGTATATATAGAGAGATGTTTATTGATATACCATAAAATAGTGGTGTTTAGGTGACATTATCTCTGGAAAAAATATAGCTGCACATTGTCTTCAAAGTTTGTTCTATTGAAGAAGTAGGGATACACATATAGGTGGGTTACAATTAAGTTTAGGACAAAAAATACAAATATTAATGAGAAAAAACTTTTACAACTTAGGACTGCAGATGTTACCTACATATAATGACAGCTGAGAAGTTTCTGTTATTAATACCAGTTATTCTATGTATACTTTGCTTTATAAGATCAAAAACTGTCTGTGGAACACACAATGTTTTTACATTATATACTGTTTTTTAGTTTTTATTTTTTGAATCTTAATTATTGATTGACATCTTATTTTACCCCGTATTTACCAAGTTACACCCCAATGACAAAGGGAAACATCAATCACCTGGTGCATATGGCAAAAGTCAGTTAATTTTCAGTTCAGTATAAACTGAAGATGGAGACCTTACTGAAGGAAACTATTGATTTCTGAAGGTTTTCCCTATATTTTCAATGCCAGACGATTGTAAGGGGACTCCATACCCTTTTCTTGATATTTTGACTTTAGAGTTCAGAGTTGGTTGCATACTTGAACACCAAGAGCCAATAAAAACAGCTAAATCTGGGATACATTAAGTCTCTAAAGGCACAGGAACTGGAAAAGCTACAATCATTGTGCATGACCATGATTTAGCATAGCTTCAGGTTTTTTCATAAAATATACTTATCATGCAGGGTATTATGTTATTCACTATAATCCTGATAATTTATCAAATGAATTAAAAAATTATTCATTACCTCTTCTGAAAAAAAGGGCCTTTGTAAAGTTTTTTTTTTTTTTCATTGTCTGAACCTTTTCAGTTCATTTTTTTTTTTTTTTTTGGATATTGATGTAGCTGCTGGTAGATGACACTGTTTCACGCTTCAGATTTTTTTTTTTTTTTAATTCTATTTTCCATAGAATTTCAGAAATATTTTCTTAATTTATTTAATATCCACATCAGCAGATAGATTTCTATCAAAGAGTGTTTTTCATTAAGGTGTTATTTGTTTTTAGTGCAATACCTCAGAAAGTGGAAAAAACGTTAAGCACTTCCGTGTAACATGACTACGTTAAAAGAGCTTGAGATACAGGTTTAATAGCATTCTCCAAATACCTCTTTTACTTATTGGAATATAGAGAAATGCATTTGTGTATTGTGTACATATGACTTCAATATACAATTAACCCAATTTTCAAACCTAAAAAAATAACTGTATTCCAAATAAATAAATTACTAAATAATTACTGTATTTTCAAATGAACTTTAAAATGTTGTGTTTACAGCATTAGGAAATAGATGTCTGATACAGAAATAAATACCACATTCTGAGTAACTAATTCAATTACAATATCTATTAATACCTTCATCTAATTTAATTTGGAAAAAAAAAAAAGCACCATGTTCCCATGTTCTCAGAATCTGCTATGTATTGGATTTCATATTTTCTTGGAAGATCAAAAGTTTCAGTAAATGAAATATTACTACATATACATATAAATTCAAATACCGAAAGATACATACTTTCACTTAGATATGTACTCTGCCTCAGATACTATAAAATACTGAGACCTAGACATCTTCTACTGTATGTAGCTACTTAAGGCTGTGTTCAACCTGTTTTATTTTTATTAGATTTGGGAAGTAATGAGAAATTATCTCTGCAAAAACAATGAAAAATAAATCCAGTAATAGAAATCTCATAGTACTGGCCATTACTCAGTTGTGCAGTCCACTGAAGTCTGAAAGTGCTTTTTTAAAGCAATCAATGAATCATAGACTTATTTTTAAATATCTAATAAAAAGTTAAATTAAGAAATTGACAGCTTATTATGCAAATTAGATTAGGTCTCTTGCAATATTTTTTTTTCATTTCTTAGAGTCTTTATTTATTCTGTACAGCCTCCTTATGCCAAACGTGTTGGATATTCCAGCAGACTGAACAAATAGCAGTTCTTCAATATTCCAAGTATAAAAAATAAGACACAGAGTTATGTAATAAAAAGTAAATTCTGTGGATTTTGTCACTGAGGATTTGAGCTTTGTATCTTCCTTCCAAGTCTATATTTCCAAATTAATTTAAAAATGTTGTGTTTACAGCATCAGAAAATAGATGTCTGATACAGAAATACATACCACAAGTTATATGAACCATCAAATTCTTAATATTTCAGTTTCAAATAAACATCTTCGGTGGTAGGATAGCAGTGCCACTTCAACGGGTCATTTACATTTTACTAAACCACGTACAATAGTACTCACCAGTCCAATTCATTTTCCACTTAGAAAGTTCCAGTTCTGAAGATATGAGTAAGAAAACCTTTCAGTGGGTGAGGGTGTGCTGTCTGTGACAATGGAACAAATCAACTGATAAACACCAAAATAATGATAATAAAAAAAAAGCTAGTATTATTTTCTCAAACCAAAGAACATAAATTTTGAGTTATAGCCTTAATTTTATTTTATTTTATTTTATTTTATTTTATTTTATTTTATTTTATTTTATTTTATTTTATTTTATTATTGTATTGTATTGTATTGTATTTTTTATTTCAGTAAATGTTAGTATTATAAAATATTTAGATGTTTCTACTGATTTCTTTAAAATATTTGAATAATTTATCCCTATCACATTAAGGACTTGCAGTTAAATGTATATGCAAATTGTCATTCCTTAGATATCTATTAAAATAAATAGATACATGGTAGCAGATCTGTCAATATTTCAGCTCTTCCTCCAGTATCCTTGCATCAGAACTCCTCTCTTTGATCCACAGTGCTCAGTGTACATTGGTCTTTGCTGCATGTGTGTACCTCTGATTTCATTTATCCTTAAGAATATAAAACGGCTAGTGTGAAACAAAATTTATCTTCAATAAAAGCTATTTAATATAGAGTTAATTAGTAGTAAAACATTTTGCTAAGCATGAGAATAAAACAGATGCATGTAAAACAATAACACTATAAAAAAGGTTGCTAATTCATATAAAATGTGAGAAGAAACAGCATGCCAATGAATAGTTTCTGCAGAGGTAGGTAGAACCAGTCTCATTTTCTCGTGCCTGTTGTTGGCCTGGCTCTGAACTCACGCTGAAGACAGCATTCCTACCATGTTTGCTGATGCTGCTTGGGTTAATGCAATGACCCGTCTCAGGTGAGTAGATTGCTGAAGTTGGAAATGGTTCAAAAGAGAAACTTTATGTCATGTTATGTAGTCACAAGTGACCAACCAAGTGCAACCTCAGCTTAGACATGGCTAAAGGAGAAAATGCCCAACATACAGGACTTGGATTTCTCTGGTGGGGATACAAATAAATAAATAAATAAATAAATGTTCCTCCTTCTTTCCAAGATCTGAGCAGACTCCATTCCCAAGCACAACTGTATCTGTACTTCCTAAAAGCATCTGTTTCCATGTTGGGCAATGAGGTGTCTTCAGATCAAACAAGCATGTAATGAACTGAAGGATTTGCTTCTTAAATTTTCATACAGAAATGGAAGACATTTAGTTCTGCTTCAGTAACTGATCTTCCTCCTTTGTCTCGGTGTATGTGGCCTAACCGAAGGAAGGAAGGGCAGGCTGACCTTGACTTTGTGCTTTATTTGAGTTTTATTTATATTTCCTGATAATAGAAGAAATGCTCTTTAAGCAATTTAGTTATGTCTTTTATGGGACAGAAAGCAGGAAAGTGTTGCAATATTGAAGAAGGAAATAAAATTTTCATACGAACTATTGCACCAGTATTAGATACGTGCTATTATATCTGCAAATCTTCCAGAACCGCAGATGATATAAACATCCACCACACCGCATTTCGTAATACTTTATTAGTATGCTCGATGCCTTAAGAACACTTAAGGTTAACAGAGAAGACCTACAGTCCATTAAGTGGGTCTGAAAATAATTCAAGCCCATTTCCATTGGCCTGCCTCATGCAAGATGTTACAGATTCTGTCTGGGCCTTTCACTAACTCCTTTCTGAAATAGTATGGCCCAAGATGTCTGCATATTGTAAAGTGTTTTAAGATATAAACCATGTTAATGATTTCTGACCACGATAACAGTAATATTAAAAAAAAATTACTGGTGCACCTCTGATCAGACAATGGATTACTTGACTGATTGGTAGGTCTATTCATGGCACACCTCTTCATGATGTGTTTCCGAATCTTGGAGCAGAGGGAGAAAAAGAAAATATATATATTAAAGAGCAAATTCAAATTAAAGATGTGAACAACAAAGAAAAGAGAACTCCCACTCTCCTTCCTGCACTCCTTGACAAAAATAACTACTCTCTGCAACAGCGTCTCAGGTTCATTACTAGCATGAATGCTAAGCACTCAAAAACAACAGAAGAGGAATTCATTTTTAGAATTATATATGTGTTGGACTCTGGGAAAAAAGAAATAAGGCACATAGTTGATAGGTCACACCCTCCTTGTACATATCCTGTGCTGAATTACAAAACAATTAAGCGAGAAAGCAAAAGTGAGCTATCCTCCAGGATCAGGAGGGTCAAGCCAGAGACTGGCAGCTGGCTGACACAGCTTCTCATAAGGAATTCATGGAAAAACTTTGATCTCTTATCACCTCTTATGACCTCTGGAAGTCACCCGGTCCAAACCTCCTGCTCAAGCAGTGCCACCTCAAGGTGGCTGCCCAGGACCATGTGCAGACAGCTTTTGAACTTCTGCAAGGAGGGAAGCTCCACCCCAACGTGATCCTTGTTGAGGATCGTATTCCCATGTTTCCTTGTTGACAAAATGCCCAGCATATATTTTGACGAGTACACTATACTATGGGTGAAGAGTGGGCTGATGGGTCGAGCTCAAAGGGTTTTAGGAAACGGAGTTACATCAGGCTGGCAGCCAGTCCCTAGTGGGGTTCTCCAGGGCTTCATTTTAGGGGCATCACTCTTCAAGGTTTTCGTAAACGATCTAGATGCAGGACTCAAGCGCATACCAAGTAAGTTTGCAGGTGATACTAAGTTAGGAGGACCTGCTACCACTTCTGATTATTAAAAGACGACATATTTTCCACAACATGAGGATTATCTGATAATTTCATCCAAAGTTCTAATCAAACTGGTAAACTGGTAAACTCAATCTATCAAAAAACAGTTGTACAGTTCATTTGGTTTACTATGCTATTTCTACATCATAATTTCAGTGAATTAAATTACATTTAGTGATCAGCTGTTGACTGTTTAGTGAGCTGTTGACTTTGTCAAGGTTAGAGAGGTCTCACAGAAAGACCTTAACGAATTAGATGGCTGAGCAATCACCAACCCCATGAAATACAATTAGAGTTGGATTCTGCTCCTGGTATGGGGCAATTTTGGATATATGTACTTTCTGGAGAACAGTCCCAAGGGAAAGGATCTGGGGTTTTTGGTCAATGACAAGTTGAATATGAGGCAAGAGTGTGCTCTGGCACCAAAATAGCCAACCGTACTCTTGGGCGCTTTACGTACTGCTTAGAGGCTGTCAAGAGATGTGAATGTCACTTTCTACTCCATGCTGGTGTGACATCACATTAGTATTGTGTGAAGCTTTGGGCACCACAATATGAGGATAGAAAACCTCACCACAGCCTACAGCTTCCTCATAATGGAGAGTGGAAGGGCAGGTGCTGATCCCTTCTCTTTGGTGACCATTGATAGGACCTGAGGGAATGGCATGAAGCTGCTTCCCTGAAGGTTCAGATTGAATATTAGAAGGAGGTTCTTCATTGAGATGGTGTTTGGGCATTGGAACAGGATCCCAAGAGAAATGACCATGGCATCAAGCCTTTTGGAGCTTGAGATGCCTTTGGACAAAATATGATCACAGAATCACGGAATCATCTAGGTTGGAAGAGACCTCTAAAATCACTGAGTCCAACCTCTGACCTAACAGTAACCAGTCCTCCACTAAACCATATCACCAAGCTCTACATCTAAACATCTTTTACAGACCTCCAGGGTGGAGGTGGGGACCTCCACCACTTCCCTGGGCAGCCCATTCCGATGCCTCACAACCCTTTCAGTAAAGAAGTTTTTCCTAATATCCAACCTAAATCTCCCCAGGTGCAACGTTAGCCCATTCTCCCTCGTCCTGTCACCAGGCATGTCGGAGAATAGACCAATCCCCACCTCACTACAGCCTCCTTTAATGTACCTATAGGGAGCGATAAGGTCACCCCTGAGCCTCCTCTTCTCCAGGCTGAACAATCCCAGCTCCCTCAGACACTCCTCATAAGGCTTGTTCTCCAGACCCCTCACCAGCTTGGTCACCTTTCTCTAGACTCTCTCAAGTACCTCGATGTCCTTCTTGTAGTGAGGGGCCCAAAACTGAACACAGTACTCGAGGTACGGCCTCACCAGAGCTGAGTACAGGGGAACAATCACTTCCCTAGACCTGCTGGCCACACTGCTTCTTATACAAGCCAGGATGCTGTTGGCCTTCTTGGCCACCTGAGCACACTGCTGGCTCATATTCAGCCAGCTATTAACCAATACTCCCAGGTCCTTCTCCACCAGGCAGCTTTCCAACCACTCATCTCCCCACCTGTAACACTACTTGGGGTTCTTGTGCCCCAAGTGCAGGACCTGACACTTGGCCTTGTTGAACTTCATACAGTTGACCTCAGCCCATCAGTTCAGCCTTTCCAGATCCTCCTGCAAAGCTTTCCTACCCTTGAGCAGATTGCTCATCAGGTATAAAATATCGTATTAAAATATCATATTAAAAAACAAGATTAGAAATATGTATTTACTTTTAGTTGTTTTATTCATGTGAGGCCCCTCAAACTGGGGATATTCTTTGATTCTGTGATTCTGTCACTGCAGAAAGCCATTTCAAATAGCTAACTGAAATGGGGTAAAGAGCTGGGAATTAGGCTGATGAAACGAAGAGAGACACGGTCTGGGAATATCACTTACTATCATGTGATTTATAAAAAGGGGTCAACAAGGAACATGTTCTCTCAGAGTCTATCATCAGAAAACAGATTATATATAGGAAACTACAGTTGTGTCTATACACTGCTGAAATGTTAAGAAAATTGTACAACACTCAGTCATCACACTAGCATCCAGAATGAAACAGAATGGAAGGTCTCTGCTGCAGTTCATGATATCATGGGACTGTGACATCACAAAACTAGAGGTTTCCATAAGTGCGAGAAGTGGAAAGTAACAGATAAGAAAGATCAATCTGAATGTGCTCATATAAGAAAGCCTAGTTAGAAAACTTGTCACATGTGGGTTTCTTTAGGGATGTTCCTTGACAGAATTTTTAGAGATTTTTGAAAAGGAAGACAATGTCCATGACTTTGCAACACCTATCAAAATAATATTTTTTTTAAAAATCTAATAAATAAATACCTTTTAAAACATTGAACCTCTCTCTTTGTGCAGATGAATGTTATCATTTGTGAACACCTGAAACAGATGCCTCTAATGTTACATGTTCTTAAGACGGTGATGAATGAAATTAGTGTCAGACAATCTTTCAAAAGAGAAAAAAATATTGAGTTTTTAACTAGAACCTGTCTCTCTTACAAAAGAAAATTTAGATGCTTCAACTTTCTGAAATTCACTACTGTTTTTAGAAATGTATTTCTTAACATTTGCCAGGATATATGTGGTCATGTCACGAACCTTCCAATATATGACATCTGTTTACATCATAGTGTGTAGTGTGCATGCTGTAGTCTAGATATACTGCATGAAAATATACATTTTAATGTGTTAAATTATTTCAGCTGTTCTAATGCCATTTTTTCCCCATTTAAGAACTCTGAAGAACTTTAAAAAAATGTTTTAGTTGTCTTTTTAGTTAGTATTTAGTTTAGTTTAGTTCCAGCTAGTTAAATCATAAGAAAAATATATACAAGTTTTATATTGTCTAAAGGTTGTTTTAATGAAATGTGTCATCTATTGCAATTTAAATTTCATACCAAGAATGTACTAAAACGATACATACTTTTTTTTTTACCTTTTTTTTTTACATTTTTTTTTATTTTTAACTTTTTTAACTTTTTTTTTTTTTTTTTTTTTTTTCTGCTTAGGAATAATATGCCAGAATATTTTTTCTACAGTGAGGCCAAGATCCTGAAAGATATTTAGGCATGTAACTCCTATTTCACAAGCACAGGCTTTTGCTTATCAAGTACATCAAAGATTTTGGCTCCTATTGAATCTTAGTTATATAAGACCCTGATACCCATTTTCCATTTCAGCTTTACCTAAAGATATCACACAATACACATTCACATGTAAGATGAGTTTTGCACTGCTCACTATTAGGTCTCTTTTAGTAACTCAGTTTCCCACAGAGAAAGAAAGGTTAGAAGACATGCAAAAAGACACAGGTGTGTCATTAATTAGTAGTAAAACATTAGTCTCTGTTGAGACTAAGTATTTTTCAATTCTACTCACTACAAAAATACTGAAGTAAAAGTAATTTTAATCAATACAGATTACTTGAGATGTAGAATGACAATAGAACCTTTCAATGGTATTTCGCTTCTTTACAAAGGCTTTTAAAAGAATATGAAAGTGACTAAAGTGAGTCACTTCACCAGTGTGAAACTTTTTGGATGTACCGCCAGTGTTTAAAGAGATCTTTAGAAACGTGTATATGTAGAAACAATTTTAACAAATATTTAAAAATATAGCATTGCAGAATTACTGAGTGCAGTAGGCTTTTCTAAAGATAGTTCTCAATTAGAACTATTAATTCAAGTCCAATTGAATTTTGCAGTATTGGATTTGGAACAAAAGAATCCTTGGTTCTAAACTTTGAAGGAAAACATAAGAATCACAGAATCGCAGAATCACAGAATTTCTAGGTTGGAAGAGACCTCAAGGTCATCGAGTCCAACCTCTGACCTAACGCTAACAGTCCCCACTAAACCATATCCCTATAAGAGAAACATAATTTTGCATGTCTAAAGTCTGTTTCATGCTGCAGCGTCTAAGGAATTACATATTTAATGGAAATGTCATTTTATATAGATCAGTGTAATTGTTGAAACACTGTTGGTTCTATAACACTTATGGTTAAATCTTTATCTGAGTGGATACGGAATTTCACCACATGCCTGTGATCCCTCCTGCTTCTTTGTCTATTGTTAAGCAGTATATATAAAGGATCCAGTTATCTGAGACTGGAAGCTCATTGAGTATTTTATGACAAAGATCAATGCTTTTAAAGCACACTTACCTATGCTGTGAATTGCATGCATGGATTATCACAGTGAAACAATAGAGGAATATTGCATTAGAAAACATAGCTATCCACATGTGAGTAATGTTCAGAGAATGAAGTACAGAAAATGTTTTGTTTGACCATCTCCTCTTTCTCTGCCCATGCACCAGGGATTTAGCTGTCCCAGCCGTAGACACTAACTTAATTATATACTAAATTCAGCCTATTCCTAGGAAAAGATCATTCACAGCTGTAATTTTAAACAGAGACATACAGTTGATTCTGAAGTATGAATTCTCTTTGTGGTGGGCAAGGCCAATGTATGCAACTCACATAATACTACCTTGTAATTACCATCAAATATCAGGCACATGGGGGAGGAGATCCTGCAGGACAAAACTCTTCCACTTTTGAACATTCATTTTGTAATGTTATGTGGTATTTAATATTTGCTGGAACTATATTTTTTCCATGGCCTTCACAACCTTCTGGAGCTAATGAGCACCATGCTTCTCTAACAGCCCAATAACAGCAACAATAATAGTAATAATAAATAATGATAATTAAAACAAAACAAAACAAAAACTTGTTTCATGACTCCTGAAGCACAAAAGAAAAAAGGTATAGAGAGTCCAAGTAATGTGGAAAAGTAGGTGTATTCTAAAGCTGACATACAGAGAGACTATGTACTCCTTAAATTAATTAAATGAATTTAGCAAAATAAACTGCTGTTTTTTGAAGTCTTGCTGCTGGTAAAGAAATCCTTTCACACAGCTATCGGAAGAATCACAGAATAGTTGAGGTTGAAAGGGACTTCTGGAGGTCATCTTATCCAACCTCTCTGCTTATACAGAGTCACCCTGAGACTGTTGCCCTGTGTTGTGGGTCTCAGAGAAGTAAATACAGACCCTTGGTCATAACGACTATATTTTCACTCAAAACATTTACTGGATGCAAGTAAGTTAACGTGAAGGAGAATCCAGGAAGTTTCATGATATTCTCTTGATAACATAGGAGTTTTCCTACTGGTGTACATGTAAAACAAACAAACAAACCAAAACAAAACAAAAAACTCTGATACATTACAACTAGATCAAATGAGCTTTACAAGAGAGTTGGATGAAAGCTGCTCTACCTATACACCCACACCAGATCTAGGCTTTTAAATCTTTTGTGGTTTCACCATCTAGTAAAGTATTACTTGATAATGCTTTCCTGAGTTCTACTCAGATTACAGTAAAATGACAGGCATGGAAACAATAAAAATGTTTTTTTCTCATTGTCTGTTCTATGGAGATCTCGTAGAAAGACAAACAGACAGACAAACATGCTTCAAATTGCTTTGGAAATGGTAATTTGGCAAGTATTGTAGCTATTCCTTTCTGAACATTAATTAATCATGTTTCTAATGAATTAAAGGTCTCTTAAGAAGTGGCTCTCACTACATAGAAATTTTAAAATGTGTTCTTGTGATTTATTATCCAGAACACACTAAAGACAATTCCTGTTAATGAGCAGAAATGTTTCATGTCATTGTGGCACTGCAATTGTGTAATACTTAGCAAATACTTGGGAACACCATGAACATCAACTTGTTATCGTTCATCCAAACCTAGGATTAGTGTGATCCAAAACAGATGAATGAGGAAAACAGCTACTGTTTTAAATAGTTCACTTGTACATTTTCCAGACAGAAGACAAACTAGCTATAAATCACTGTTGGCTAGTTTAATGTGGCTTTCAGAGTCCCATCAGTGTAAAACCAAATTCTGGAATCATTAGAATGTAATTTTTTCCATGGGTGTGGTGGTAACACAGCCAAAGGGATAGAGAAGCACACATTATATGCTGTTTTAAGAATCATTGCAGATGATTCCCATATTTACTAGAATGTGAAGTATGTGATTTGTTAAAAAGGACATGATTGCTTCCTCTTGAAAAGCACTTTATAAAGTAGCTTCCCCTATACCATTAAGTATTATATTGTCATGTATACTATGTGGTTGTTCTGGAAAGAAGGCTGTTGTGTTTATGCAGTTGATAACAGAAAAATAAAGAAAATAATTCTTTTCTCCCTGTTCTTAGTTTAATGATGAGTTTAATTATTTTGCATTATCATGAGAGGAATATCTTGTCCACAAAAGAGCCTTGTTTTGTTTTGTTTTCATCTTTCTTATACTAATGTATTGCTTAGTGATTCCAAAACCCCGTAATTATATTGTATTTTCGTCTGTATTGCAATGGGGATCTCCTAAATTCAGATAAACTTCAGAGATGGCAATTAACAGATTTCTCTTTGTTTGTCCAAATGTTCATTCAACAGGCCCAAGAAGCCACCTTTTTGGCTATAATATCTATGGCAGTCTCAGGAATCTCATAGCTAAGAGAAAAGGTTGCATTTCCACACAAACTGACATTTGTTTTAACTAACTGATTTTCAGTGACAACAGCAGTCCTTTCTTCATCATTGAATCTTCTTACCCGAAGTTCTGTGTGACATATTTCAACTGATCCTATGCTCTTCTCTACAGAAACATTTTCATCATTCAGGTGATTTTGATTAGCAAACCTATCATTTTATTGTTCTCAACAGGCAAGAAGTATTTGAACCAGCTGCAATAAAATGCATGCTGTTGCTCTGGATTTATATAGACAATTAAAAGTATGAAGTATTGAGAAAAGCTGATGTACTTTCTTCAGTCCTTACAAGGAAGTTCTATTCTTGAGGGGTAAATAAATATTTTGGAATGAAGATTGTTTTAACTGCAAAGAGCTGCATATTTACTTGTTTCACAATCAAATTCAGTCACTAGACTAAGAGCAATCAAACCAACATGACTATCATACCTAATATCCATCTCTGTCCTTTTTAAAAGAGCATTTATTCATCTATTCAGAGGTATCCAAGAAAACAGAGAAGGCAGCAGAGTTATTGGTGCAATTACTTTCCCAAACAGGATGTTGAATCTCAAATTCCCCTCAAGTAGTGTTTTCATTATGCTGGAATATAGTCAAAATACCTACTTTGATAAAACATTGACAAGGTGCTCACAAAAGTAAACATTTGTTTCCCTTTGCAGTCAATAGAGAGAATTAAACTCTTTGAAAGAAGAGAATTTACAGCTGGGACTTTGTTCTGGATTACCTTCTGGGAGTAACCACCACACAATAATTAGACTTTGTGAATGATCTCCTACATTAGGGTGTCTGTCACTTAAAAACATAAATAAGCCCTTACTGGATTAGAAGAAACATCCATTTAGCCCATTGTCTGGTCTCCAGCATCAGTACCTAGTCTTCCTGCCTAGAAGAGACAAGAATGATGCAAACATGGAATGATGTTTCCATGAATACTCTGTTAGAAGTGACAAATATTTCTCACTCAAGGTCTTCCACTTTAATGAAGTAAAAATTCAGATTAAAATGTCATTGTTCAGTCTCTGTAGAAGATTAAACAGTGATCTGTGATGATACATGAACTTACGTGATACCCCAGAACTCAAGACACTTCTTCCCACAGGCAACATTCAGAGTTTATGTTTAACTTTCTATTATTTTGTCATGATAAAGTGGATGAAGAGTCTAAGTCTGCCACTGTCTGTGATTGAATCTCCTTGTCCCAGCTATAGATTCTCTAAAGAAGTCTTTGGTTACACATATACTAAAATTGGAATGATACAAAGATTAGCATGGCCCCTGCACAAGGATGACATGCAAATTCGTGAAGCGCTCCATATTTTTTGGGGAGGGTCTGTGCCTTCTGAAGATCCAGCAGCTTTATCTTTCTGCCTTTTTAACAAGTCTTATGAGGAGTGGTTGAGGGAGCTGGGATTGTTCAGCCTGGAGAAGAGGAGGCTCAGGGGTAACCTTATTGCAATCTACAGGTACCTTAAAGGAGGCTGTAGTGAGGTGGGGGTTGGTCTCCAACGTGCCTGGTGACAGGACGAGGGAGAATGGGCTAACATTGTACCTGGGGAGTTTTAGGTTGGGTATTAGGAAAAACTTCTTTACTGAAAGGGTTGTTAGGCATTGGAATGGGCTGCCCAGGGAAGTGGTGGAGTCACCATCCCTGGAGGTCTGTAAAAGATGTTTAGATGTAGAGCTTGGTGATATGGTTTAGTGGAGGACTGGTTACTGTTAGGTCAGAGGTTGGACTAGGTGATATTGGAGGTCTCTTCCAACAGAGATGATTCTGTGATTCTGTGATCCTGCTATGCCCTAAAAAGAGGCACTGTTAAATATGTGTATTTATATATATATATATATATATATATAAATATAAATATATATATATATATATATATAAAAATATATATATATATATATATATTATATAAATATATATATATATATATATATATATAATGATATATATATATATATATATATATATCATTAAATTCTTGCCTTTGGTAATGAATTCTGTAGTTGGTTATGGTACAAAGTATTTCTTTTAATTTTTTGTAAGTCTATTTTATTTGTATATAGGTGATTTCTTCCTAGTTTTTGAAAATGAAATTTTGATTTATGTCTTTATGTTTATGTCCCTTATATTTGTCTTTCTACCAAAAGGAGTAATTTACTGTTTTAAATATTCAACCTCGTGCTTTCTTCTTTAACACACACCTATGAATATCTTCTACATTTTTTACATCTTTGATCAGGAATCAAAGCTGAGTCAGAATGACCAAAGAAACGGTTTATGTAAAGTCATTATATTTTCAGAAGTATCCTTGACTACATCTTTAATTTATATCAATATTGATTGCCTTTGGAGGAATTTAGACCAGGTCTTAATGACATGAGAGTATAAAACAAACAAATAAAAAACCTCTTTTCCCTAATTGATTTCTCTCTCTCTCTCTCTCTTTTTTTTTTTTTCCTTCTTCCCCAGTATTTCAGTATTACTGAGCTATGTGTAGGAAATATCACATAAATCCCCAAGCAGCTGGAAAAAAAGCAAAGACTAGTGAAAGAGTTGCATGATTTCACTATTAATTCACTTGGCAGTTAATAATAATAATAATTTCTTTAAAAAGTGCAAATTAATTAGTAAGAGGCTCGACTGCCAGCCCGAATGCACTCAGAGCTACTTAGTCTCCGTTTTTTTCCAGTGTAAGTTTATGACATGACTGTATGTTACACAGCCATGACACATGGCAAATCTACTTTCTTTGTTTTTGCTCAGCCATGCTGTCTGTTTCCTTCAAAACATTTTATATCCAGAAGAAGCTTAGCCATTGCCATTGCCATTAGCTAAGGAAAAGCCAAAAATGTAAAAAAATAATTTCATGGTCTCAGTTGCGTTGTAGTAACTCTTATAATTGTTCTAAGATGTGTTTTTTCCTCATAAACCTGGGGAACATAAAGAAAGCTGTGTAATCACATGGCCAAAAAAATAGTCCAATGTAAATATATGTACTCTGTCAACAAAACTTGCTTTTGTACTTACGCTAGGAATAGTAATGCAAAAAGCATTGCTGGAAAGCACAATTCTCTTGGAGGTTACTTACTAAGTCCTATAGCTGCCACTGAAGGCAGCTATAAGAGCTCAAGATGTCAGGAAACAGACGTAATCAGCAGATTTACCCAGACTTTCAAAGAGAGAATACTTCTTTGCTATTTTCTCCTCCATAACTAAACAGAGAAAGATGCCTCACTGCACTGTCATCATTCATAAAATATATATAACAATATATAAACATATTTTGTTCACAGAATTTTGTTCTACTACTCCAGGGAAAATCGTAAGTCCAGTAAATTCAATAGGACTGACTTTTATGGAGCCAAGATTCCACCCCCTGCACCAGACTTGCCTGTGAGGAAGGCCCCAACAAATTCCTCTGATATTACAAACCAGTGAGCCTCAGCTCTATGCCTGGCAAGATCATGGAAAAGATCCTTCTTGAAGCAATACCAAAGCACATGCAAGACAAAGAGGTGATCCGAGACAGCCAGCAGGGCTTCACCAATGGTAAATCATGCTTGACCTATCTGGTGACCTTCTACAATGGAGTGGCCGCATCAGTTGACAAGGGAAGACCAACTGACGTCTTTCCTTGACTTTCCTGCAAGGCCTTTGACACAGTCCCACATGACATCCTGGTCTTCAAATTTGCAAGCTATGGATTTGATGGGTGGACCATTCAGTGCATATGGAGTTTGCTTGAAGGTAGCACCCAGAGAGTCGTGGTCAATGGTTTTATGTCCAAGTGGAGGCCAGTGACCAGTGGTGTGTCTCAGGAGTCTGTCCTGGGACTGGAACTGTTTAATATCTTTATCAGTGACATAGACAGTAGGATCAAGTGCACCCTCAGCATGGTATATGACAGGTTTATCATTACATTTATCTACAAATATGGAGGACTTTATTGCCTTAATGAAAAGTTATTTATTAAATGAAAAGAGAATAATCTACAGAATTACACATCTTTAAATAAACCAAAACTCAAATCTTCCAATAATGTAAATTAATGGGAATAAGTGCTAAAGGAAACCCAAAGCATAGTTAATTTCAGAATGGGGCATAAAAATCCACATAAATGCAAAAAGAAGATAACTTTAAATACATTATATTTAAAGGAAAATTAACTTAGTTAATTGAAACAAAAATGCAGTCAAGTTTCTGATGGATTTAGTATAGGGTTTCTTTTGTAGAAGAAGAACTTATTGTGAAGTGGTAGTAAAATTTGGTACAAATTTTTGCAACTTGAATATAGTTCATACTTTGTATCAGGATAAAGAATGCTTTTACTGAGCAAGAAAGAAGAGTTAAAGTTATTAATGGGTTTTGAGAAATTTACATGTAATTTTTCAGTATCTCAAAATGGGGCAATTAAACAAATGTTTTGTTATGTATATTCTGTCCTACATGAACACAGACTTGACACTAATTTAGCAACTTCCTATTACAGTTTGTACTTGTAGCTCATTATTGAAATATCTGCTTCTGGAGAGATGTAGCAGTTACTGCAAACATTTGCATGACCATTAGTACAGGCATTAAGCGTGGAAATTCAGATGGAAATAGCTGGTACTTAGGACTGATGTCCACACTATACACATTTCGGGAGATATTACTTCGGACTAGCCCTAGTACAGTTTAGTGGATGAGATGTCCTTCAAGAGTGGAAGTTCATTAACTGATCTCTTGGAGCGTGTTTTCAAGTTTAGTTTCAGCCAAAAAGAATCAAATTTGCTTGTTCTGAGACCACTCTGCACTCTTTGAAGATCTATGGAAGATTTCCTTCAAAGTTGCATCCCTGATCACTAAATGTAATTTAATTCACTGAAATTATGATGTAGAAATAGCATAGTAAACCAAATGAACTGTACAACTGTTTTTTGATAGATTGAGTTTACCAGTTTACCAGTTTGATTAGAACTTTGGATGAAATTATCAGATAATCCTCATGTTGTGGAAAATATGTCGTCTTTTAATAATCAGAAGTGGTAGCAGGTCCTCCTAACTTAGTATCACCTGCAAACTTACTTGGTATGCGCTTGAGTCCTGCATCTAGATCGTTTACGAAAACCTTGAAGAGCGATGCCCCTAAAATGAAGCCCTGGAGAACCCCACTAGGGACTGGCTGCCAGCCTGATGTAACTCCGTTTCCTAAAACCCTTTGAGCTCGACCCATCAGCCCACTCTTCACCCATAGTATAGTGTACTCGTCAAAATATATGCTGGGCATTTTGTCAACAAGGAAACATGGGAATACGATCCTCAACAAGGATCACGTTGGGGTGGAGCTTCCCTCCTTGCAGAAGTTCAAAAGCTGTCTGCACATGGTCCTGGGCAGCCACCTTGAGGTGGCACTGCTTGAGCAGGAGGTTTGGACCGGGTGACTTCCAGAGGTCATAAGAGGTGATAAGAGATCAAAGTTTTTCCATGAATTCCTTATGAGAAGCTGTGTCAGCCAGCTGCCAGTCTCTGGCTTGACCCTCCTGATCCTGGAGGATAGCTCACTTTTGCTTTCTCGCTTAATTGTTTTGTAATTCAGCACAGGATATGTACAAGGAGGGTGTGACCTATCAACTATGTGCCTTATTTCTTTTTTCCCAGAGTCCAACACATATATAATTCTAAAAATGAATTCCTCTTCTGTTGTTTTTGAGTGCTTAGCATTCATGCTAGTAATGAACCTGAGACGCTGTTGCAGAGAGTAGTTATTTTTGTCAAGGAGTGCAGGAAGGAGAGTGGGAGTTCTCTTTTCTTTGTTGTTCACATCTTTAATTTGAATTTGCTCTTTAATATATATATTTTCTTTTTCTCCCTCTGCTCCAAGATTCGGAAACACATCATGAAGAGGTGTGCCATGAATAGACCTACCAATCAGTCAAGTAATCCATTGTCTGATCAGAGGTGCACCAGTAATTTTTTTTTAATATTACTGTTATCGTGGTCAGAAATCATTAACATGGTTTATATCTTAAAACACTTTACAATATGCAGACATCTTGGGCCATACTATTTCAGAAAGGAGTTAGTGAAAGGCCCAGACAGAATCTGTAACATCTTGCATGAGGCAGGCCAATGGAAATGGGCTTGAATTATTTTCAGACCCACTTAATGGACTGTAGGTCTTCTCTGTTAACCTTAAGTGTTCTTAAGGCATCGAGCATACTAATAAAGTATTACGAAATGCGGTGTGGTGGATGTTTATATCATCTGCGGTTCTAGAAGATTTGCAGATATAATAGCACGTATCTAATACTGGTGCAATAGTTCGTATGAAAATTTTATTTCCTTCTTCAATATTGCAACACTTTCCTGCTTTCTGTCCCATAAAAGACATAACTAAATTGCTTAAAGAGCATTTCTTCTATTATCAGGAAATATAAATAAAACTCAAATAAAGCACAAAGTCAAGGTCAGCCTGCCCTTCCTTCCTTCGGTTAGGCCACATACACCGAGACAAAGGAGGAAGATCAGTTACTGAAGCAGAACTAAATGTCTTCCATTTCTGTATGAAAATTTAAGAAGCAAATCCTTCAGTTCATTACATGCTTGTTTGATCTGAAGACACCTCATTGCCCAACATGGAAACAGATGCTTTTAGGAAGTACAGATACAGTTGTGCTTGGGAATGGAGTCTGCTCAGATCTTGGAAAGAAGGAGGAACATTTATTTATTTATTTATTTATTTGTATCCCCACCAGAGAAATCCAAGTCCTGTATGTTGGGCATTTTCTCCTTTAGCCATGTCTAAGCTGAGGTTGCACTTGGTTGGTCACTTGTGACTACATAACATGACATAAAGTTTCTCTTTTGAACCATTTCCAACTTCAGCAATCTACTCACCTGAGACGGGTCATTGCATTAACCCAAGCAGCATCAGCAAACATGGTAGGAATGCTGTCTTCAGTGTGAGTTCAGAGCCAGGCCAACAACAGGCACGAGAAAATGAGACTGGTTCTACCTACCTCTGTGGTAGGTAGGTATGAATAAATTATCTCCTTTCCTAATACAGAATGTCCTTGACCATAATGCCTATTTAAATCAAACACTGGTACAGTCCGTCCTCCAAGCTGTGCTCACACTTTAAAACTCTGGCAGATAAATTTCTACCCATAGATACCAGTGTTTTATCCAAATCTCATGGATGTTTGTGAATCAGCACTTGAACCTGCACCATTTCTTTTTTTTTCTAAGGTACTATTAAAGGTGTAGCCTCTATGCCCTGATCCCTTAGATATACTTAAAAATACTCCTCTTCTTGCAATCACTAAGGCAGAAAGAATGATCTGTTTGCTTATTTATTTATTTATTGTAATGGAAATAGTCTTTCAGATTTTTTTTGGTGATAAGTAATATTTTTTTTTTCTCTCAAGATTTAGAGTTGAACCATTTTTCAAACTGTAAGAGGAATGTTTTTTTTTTTTTTTGTATCATAGGTAGTATGTAAGCTAGGCCTAGGGAAAACCCCCTTCACCACCTTCTTATAATGAATTTCTCTTCTTATCTTCCTTAGTTTGACTACCCAAGTCGCATCCTTACATACATGCGTGTCTCCAACTCTTAGCGTTTGTGCTCAGAAGACAGAAGGCATAGAAACTATTAGGGTTCACAGTTCAATATGAGACAGTTGTCTGGGATTTGTTTTATTGTATTCACTATTTATCAAAACATTATATTTTATATATTCTTTAGTAGGTTTTCCTTTCTCTTAGTCCCAAGGAACATAACTGTCAGAGAAACAATATCTACTATATGCTTCCCTTGCCCTGGGCTCCCACCCTGTTGCTCCTAGTTTTGCTGTCAAGAGCATTTTTCTTTTACCAAATTTATTTATATGAGAAAACTACTTGTATTTGGACAGACTGATTACACTCCTATAAGCTGCGTAAGGAAGAAAAGTGAGTACTGATCTTTTAATAAGGATATGTTTACACAAAACCACAACTCTGTAGAAATTATGTTGTGTTTTTCATTACATTATTGCCCACTGAGAACAATTCACACCTTAATTTCCGGCCACATTCCATCAGATTTTCCCCCAAAGAGGCAGTTATTTCCACTAAATAATAATAGTGGAAATAATGTTACTATGTTCATTTTTTAAAATGGTATTTTCAAATTATCATTTGCACATGACTCACCAATTAGCAGATAATTTAAGTTATTTAGGATTTGTTCAAAATCTTTGTTCATTCTTTTATTCAAAACTTTTTCTTAGTAATATGACACACGATTTATATAATCATATAAATGCAGGTTAGGCTAAAGATGACTCCATTAGCTTTCTCAGAAAACAAACTCACTGGAGAATGAGAGCTATTTATAAAAACAGGCAATACCTACAACTATCCGTATTTGAGTTTTCATCTGAGGTCACCATATGTGGATCCCTACATCTAGTCTTATTTTTTCTGTGATACATTACATCCACTCTGTCATGCCAGTCCTTTAACACACCACATATGCCCATGAATTTCACGTGTGTTCTCCATAAGGACCCTGGTCCACACCCATCTCTCCACAACCATGCTGAATTTTCTGCCAAAGCATCCTGTTGCTGCAGAAGAAAATCCAGCCATAACTAGGAGCAGAATTCATAGACGCAATTGCAGTGCCTGTGATCTGTCCCTAATTATCCACCAGAAAATGAAGGACTGCACAGGTCTCCAGCCCCTGAGAAGTATTACTCAAGAGAGGACTGCTGTTGTCCTTGGCTGTGGACATGGATTCCTGGATCTCACAGCCCTTGTCTCTCACAGTCCTGACCTGGACTTGGCAGAAGAGTTAAGGTTATGTTTAGATTAGGATTTGGTAATATAAAAACTTGAAAAAAACAGTTAATTCTATTCTGACAAAAGAGTTTGGAATAGAGCTGGAGTCTCTTGTCAACACTTTTTGTTTTTATTTTAAATTATATATATATATATATATATATATATATATATATATATATATATTTGTCATAGTTATACAGGGGACTTGCAAATCTAAGTTTGGAGTCTAGTTTGGTCCTTAATACTGAGAATCCCTCAGAGAGAAGACTAAAGAGAAATCTGGAGTCAATTGTGGTCAGCAGTTTATATTCCCTTTTCTGGATGGGTGGTTCTCTTGGCTAGAATAATTTTCAAGGGTAAGGTTATTTGGGGGTATGTAATGACTGATGAACCCACTTCTATATCTGGTGCCTTGCCCTCAGAAGGGCAAAAAGACAGAGTTGTTTTAGCCCAATACTGAAAAAAGACAGAGTTGTTTTAGCCCAATACTTTTCACTATCTTTGTTGTTGTTGTTTCAGCTTTCTTCATGATCATGATTAAGATCAGCACTCTGGTTAAGGCTAGTATTTGGAAATCCACAGACTGAAGAAGTAAGTTAAATTCTGGATGCTTAATGTCTAAAGATTAAGAAGGCAGCTGTAAAGGACAGGTGATGCTTTGTGTCCTGTTTACTGAAGAGTTGCAATCTCTGACCATTACTGGGATTAAAATTAGGGCTGAAGTAAGGGTTTGGAAGTTCCATCAGTTATTATATGGTTCTTGCTTGATGCTTATAAAGTTACATTTATATAATGTAAATAAACATGTATTATCAGTTAATTTCCATAGTAGTCTGTACATATGTTAGTTCACTTCTGTAATCCTTTTGGGAGATTAGCTAACCATTTCTCTCTGAATTGACTTCAGTTCAAAGGATATTTATCCCTAGGTACAGTTTGTCAAAGGTAATAAAAGTAAGTGTGTGCCAGATTTGTCTCCTATCCTATATTGCCTTCAGATTTCTTTATGAATGCTAGGAAAACAAATCGTCACTGTCATTCAAGAAAAAAAGAGTGCTCACATTATTTCCATCGATTTAAACTCTAAAAGAAGACAAAGGATTTAATTACTTGGGGACAGAGGAGTTCCTTAAGATCAGGCAAAAACCAGTAAAAATAGCATTCTCTAATGATGTGCTCAGCCCACTCTAACAGTAGAAAGCTAGAGCAGCATTGATCTGAAACACTTTGCAGTGATTGGTCTGACAATTCCAGTGCACCACCAAAGCTAGATTTGTAGCAGAGTAGGCATAATCATTTACTCCTTTCTTCAGTCATCTCAAGCATCCTTCCTCAGGTTGTGACCTCCTCTTCCTGCTTTCCTTCCCACAGAAGGTTTTGATCTGCCCTGGTGCCTGTGCACACTGGGAAAAATATACAGAGACACATCCACCACTGAAGAGATAATTTTCAAATTTCTTTCCAAGAAATATATTTGTCTGTTAAAAAAACTACCTATCTTGACTCTCCAGAGTGTCCTCTGGTCTCCCAGGCAATGCTCAAACATCCAGGGCTGTTTATAAGCAAATATCTTGTACTCTGGCTCCCAGTGCAAGTGGCATGGTACCAGGCACAGACATAGCTAACTCTCTCCCCTTTCCTGCTGCTAGTCAGTATAAGGTAGCATTATACTCTGTTTGGGAACAGTGTGTCACGTGACACTGTGGAGGGCAGGCAGGTTCTGTAGGAATCCTTGGAAGAATGCCGATTGCCCACAGGACTGTTGTTATAATTAGAGATTTATTATTATATAGAATCATAGAATGGTTTGGGTTGAAAGGGACCTTAAATGTCACCTACTTCCAACTCCCCTGCCATGGGCAGGGACACCTGCCACCAGATCAGGTTGCGCAAAGCCCCACTCAGCCTGGTTTTGAACACTTCCAGTAATGGGGCACACACAGCTCCTCTGGGCAACCTGTGCCAGTGCCTCAACACCTGCTGAGTAAAGAATTTTTTCCAAATATCTAATCTGAATCTACACAATTTGATTGTAAAACCATTACTCCCTGTCTTATCACTGTACTCTCTGACAAAGAGTTCCTCCCCAGCCTTCTTGTAGGCCCCTTTTAGGTACTGGAAGGTTATTATAAAGTCTCCCTGGAGCCTTCACCCTGGAGACAAGGATGTCTTGGGGGACAGTGTCAAATGCTTTGCACAAGTCCAGTCAGATTATGTCAGTCGTTCTTTATCCACCAATGCAGTAACCCCATTATAGAAGGCCTCCAGATTTGTCAGACATGATCTGCCCTTTGTGAAGCCATGTTGTCTGCCACCAATCCTTATTTTCCTTATTTTCCATGTACATTATTCACTTTATTTTCCATGTACAATATAAAAAATTAATTAACCATCAGTAGAGATGCACAGGATTTTCTGTCACCTGGATGGACCCTCTGCAGATCAGATCGCATTTTTATCAGTCAGCATGTGGTATAATCATAACCTGGGCTCAGGCTTTCCATAACACAAGTCACTCAGTCACTCCTCAAAGGAAGAAGATGGCCTGGCCACTGGGGGATCATGGGTTTTGTCGTGCAGCAGCAATTCCAGTCTAAGTCTCACTTAGGGCTTGTAGCTGCCTGATTTTATTGATCGTGTTCCCTGTGCTATTACTCTTCCTTGTTACAAGATGGGTATCACCATCTCCTGGCACCCTAGCACTTGGGGATGATTATGCTGACAGGCCTAGTCACCCCACCAGTTGATGTCCCACATAGTCCCTTGGTGGCTTAGTACTTGGGTCTTGATAACACTAATGCTCTTTATCACCATGACAATGGGTGCCCTCACAATCCGGCATCAGAGAGGTGGAGAGATAAGTGGGCAAGGGTATCCAATAGCAGCCTGCTTTCATATTATGAATTTTTCCTTCAAATAGAAATCATTGTGATCATTGTGTATTACTAACGTTTCTAACAAGCAACAGTGACAGAAGGTTACATTCTTTAAAAAAAAACAAAAACAAAAACAAAAACAAAAACAAATTTGTTGATGAAAAGGATAATTGACAGAAAAGTGAAATTTATTTATTTATTTATTGAACATGAAAGGTTTGACAAAATTGTTGAAGATGAAATAAATTCACATGGAAACAAAAATGTATTATTCTGCCAGCTTAACTGGCAGGTTGCTGGGGATCCTGAGCTATTGCCATGTCTGACTTCATAGCGTTCTCATGGAGGTTGTGCTCTTTTTGGCAGTTCAAGAACTTTCAGGTTCAGAGGTTCTCTGGCCTCTCTATTGCAAACTATCTCCAACTTGGGAAGCCCTCAAGGGTTTAGTCAGCATGTACACAGGCCTCTCTGGCTTAGAGCCTTTCAAAGCAAGAATTTTCATCATTGTTGAGGCTTTCATTTCAAGGTTGAGAAGTTATCAGAATGAAGAAAGTTGTGAAGCTTTGCTGAGAGCTTGTGCTTAGGGTACCTCTACAGGAAGTCCACTAGACCGAGGTGATCTGAAGTGGAGTAATGTACTTTAATAAGATCTGCTTATGGCAGGAGGTAAAAGGAACTCAGGATACAAGACTGTGACAGTTGTGATTTCAGGCTATGTTTTTTAATAGCAGAGTTGTATTTTGACCAATACTGTCATCTGTACTGCCCTTATAAGCAACTTTCACACTGATGAGCTTAGTTTGCTGGCACTTCTAACCTGGCCTTGTAGCAAACGTGAGCAGCTCTGTAAGGTGAAATTGAGGACCCATTCAGATGGATCATCAAAGCTGATTTTTTCCACTTTTTTCTTAATGTGAGAATGTCAGGATTCTTTTGATTATTTATTTATTTTGTGAAGTTCCATTTTGCTGGAAAATAATATATATCTGGAACAAGATAAGTTAGATAAAACAGATAGTTCTGCTGATGAAGTCTAAGGAAGGAATAACTCTGCTATCTGGCCTAGAATCCTTCCCTAGAAAATGGCCTTACTCTTGGAGCTGAAATGTTAGTTGAGAACTCCTCCAGAAATCTGTGTCCAGCTTTCCAGCACTGATTTTATGTGCCTTTCAGTGGCACGGAAGACAGTTAATAATGATTCCTGCAGTGAACTTGACATTACATTTACATTTACACTGACATTTATTTATGTTCTAAATATTATAATTGTTATTTCAACGTCTTTTTCCTGGGATAACCACAAAACCTGTAGATTGCACCCTGACTCAAAAAAACATTTGTTTTTAAAATTCTCTAGAATTTGTAGTAGAACAGATGTTCCAAATTCAACTGACTCTATAACAATATTCTGCCCACTTTTTAGCTATGGTTTATTTTAGCTTTGCTAAATCCCTTCCAGTATTAATGAAAATAAAGAGAATTGGGATTTTATTGAATTATTTATTTGATTAATTGTTTTATGTTTTATTTATTCTGAATTCTAAACAGTTAGTTACACATCTACAAAAAGACTGAGATTGCTGTGAAATCGGGGACAAGATTTATAGCACTTTATATCACTTCAAAAATCACTTGCCAATCAGAACATTACAAAACCTCTACTCTGCTAAAGGACAGGACTAGAGAAGGAATTAAGTAATTTTGTAGGAAATGTCTTTTAAGAGAAACTAAATGGCTTTCACACCCACTTTGGACTGACTGTGCAAAGTGAAAACATTGAATGCATCCACTTGTTTGAGAGATGATAAATCCATTACTAGCAATCTGGCAAATCAATCTCTGCTCTTGGACTCTTACTTTTCTACAATCCAACAGAAGTCCAAGTCTGTAGATCTCTCTAAGGGGTTCTCACCTGATGTCTGCTGTGAAGATAGCTCATAAATGCAGCTGCTCAGGTCTCAGAATTTCCATTCAGTAAGAAATGCCAAGATTAACCAGAAAATCCGATTTGGAAAAAAAAAAAAAAAAGAAAGAAAAAAACCACACACACACACACACACACACACACAAAAAAAACAAAAACAAAAACAAACAAACAAAAAAACAAACAAACAACAATAGGCAAGTATAGCAGTAAACTTAAAATAAATATGAGAAATATATTATTCCAAGAAGGTGGCATTACAACATTTTTCCCAAGATTTTTTTTTTTTTTTCTAAATGAGATGATCTTTTCCTTGCAATATAGTTTTAATAGGCCAATGTTTTCCTATGGCAAAATACCAGCTCCACTGATGAAAAACAATTTTGGAGAAATACAAGTTTCATATCTCTCTCACTTTTTTTTTTCTTTTTTCTTTTTAATATATATATATATTTTAATATATATATATTTATTATATATATATATTTATTATATATAATTAATATATATATATATTTAATATATATATATACTAATATATACAGTTTAAATGACAGTCAAGAAAAAATGAATAAACTGCAATCCTGAAGTTGCAGTACAATAACATAGTACAATAGTACAATAACAGTGTGAGTGCTGAATAAACAAGTGTATAGCTTCCAAGGGATATCAAGGAAAAAATGTGTAAGACACAGTGACAGGTGAAGTATGTATTCTACCAGATAATTGTGACAAGGTTTTGAAACTAAGATAAAAAGTTAACTATTACAGAGAATAACAAATATCCCTAATATTAGTATTATAAAGAAAGCCAATAACAGGTTAGTATCAACCCAGACAATAACTAAAAGCAGATCTATAATATTAAGAAACATAGAAAGAAGAGTAGAATTTTTAAAGAGATTAGAAATGACATATAATTTTATCTAGATTCTGAATTTAAGGAAATTTAACCTTAACGGAAATTAATGTTTTATTTACAAAATGTGGAAAGACACACACAAACATGCACAGAGGAACAAGACTGTTATATAGACCATTTAATTAACAAATAATCCAGAAGACGTTTGTAACGTACAAATTGTTGGTTTCTGTTCTGGCAGTTAGAAGGGAAAAGTAACAACCATAACAACCATTATTAGACTGAATTTTATTTATTTATTTATTTATAAATGGAACTGGTTATTTTTGGTGGAAAGTCTTTGAAACCCAGCTAATAAAATAAGTTAAAATAGCCCTTGCATACCTTACTTATGTTGCAGGTTTTAAGTCAAACTAATATTTAAACTGAATAAGACAAACTGAAGAAGGTGCCTAGCCATATGGTTCTTTGCCAATGTCAGTTGCAAGTGATTATAAACAAAATAAAGAGCAATAGTTGCACACAGATGCAAAACAATACAGTTTGGTTCTCTGCTAAAAAGAGTTTTTACAGGAGACATTTAAATTCTATGTAAGTAGTTACTTTCAAACAAGGCTAGATTTCAACATCTGCAGGACAATCTGATTTCATCCAGATGTATTTATTTGTTAAAATATTAGACAATATAAAATATATATGGTCGATTCCACAGCAGGAAAATATCTTCAGATGATAGGACAGAAAGTAAAGTACAATAAAGAATCTTCAACTGATGTGTCAAGCTAGCAATTTTTTTTAAAAAAAATACCCTCTTCAACTATAATTCATTTCTGAAACTGACCTTAAAAACAAAATAATATTTTATTTCATTTTATTTTATGTTATTCTATTTTATTTATAGACCAAAGCACTTACATGTACTTATGACTACTTAGGACTTCAGGAAATTCTAGCCAGCTGCATGCATTTAATAAATGATTTAACTTAAATCAAGCATCAGAAATGCCCAAAGTTCACATTTGTCCCATTGGAGTGTTCACTTTAAAGTCAGCAATGCTTGACTACAGCCAAGGCATTTCCTCTTTCATTAACATTTTCCTTTCTGTAGTGTTCAGTGTAGAATTTCTAACTACTGTTCCTTCAATTTTCTTGGCCTACTTCTTGTATTTCATTTTCACTTTCTGTTAAATCATTCAGCATTTTACTATTGCTGTATAAATACGCGTTCAACCTTTCTGCATGCAGTTGGTGGAAATGTATATTACTGTAATGCTATCCTCCCAAACGCATCATGTTTTCCCCATATGTGCCCTTGCATCCTGCAAGTTTTAGACCTCTGTAAAGTTGAATTTTTGTTCAAAGTTTCATTTTTGGATTTGGTTTTATTTTTAGATGTAAGAATGAGTTAGGCAAACACACTGGCTGTTTTTGACACATCTGTGAGTGTTGTCTGTGGATTTTCTTTGTGTCAGGCACAGTGCCATCTCTTTCTGAAGAACATCGAAAAACATTCCCAAAAGATTAGTATGTGATAGTGGTGTATGATTAACATCACACCGCCACCGCCTTCTGTAATTATGTTAAATTGTCTCATGACTAATTCATCCTTGCCAGCAGGGCACTGGTGTTTGCCCAGTAAGGGGAGAATTTCTCTCTGAATCCTGTCACCTACCAGAGCTCTAATTAAGCCTAAAGACTTGGTGGAAAGGACAGATGACCTGTGAAACCTGTGAAAATTATGCCATGTTTCAGACACTTAAATGACTTACATGTATAATATCTTCTTTCAGCATGCTATTTCTGAAGAAACAGAAATACCTTAATACCTTAACAGAAATAACAGAAATTACCCTTTTACCTGTAAAGCTCTGCAAATTTGGTTTTAAACAGACAAAATTAGAGAGCTAACAAGAGAAGACTTAATTTCCTATTTCAGGACTGGTGAGAAAGCAACAGAAAAAAAAAAAAACAAAAAAAAAAAACAGGAGCAAAATCATTAACACTATCATTAACAAAATCATTAACATTAACAGTAAGAATATACTTGCAACACTTTACCTTTCTCTTACTTATGACTTTTCTTAGATGTAGCTTGGTCATCACATATCAAGGATTGCTTGCGATGTTTTCTTGAGAGAGACTTTTTAGCAACAACTGCTCTTTGAACTTTTATCTCCTTTTCATATCTAATGATTATCTGATTACTGATTAATGTTTATTACGGTTGAAAGCATATGAACTTTCAGTGTACACTAAGAGCTATATTATGATTTAGTGAAATGTATGGTAACTGTGATTGTTACTTTATACTTATGAGAAAGCATAAAACAGTTCTTTTTTATTAGATTAGTTGATTTCCCTTGGTAGGGAAAAAACTTTTTGGAAAATAAATTTCTCATCTATTTTACATTCTTGCATAGAATGTGAATTGTGATAGAAAGCCAGCCGATTTCTCCCTTCCCAAATTATATGATATCCTCAGTGAAGACTTCTTCCCCTGTCTTTGTAAGATCTTGTAAAATGTACAGGAGGAAATATATTAATTGTACAATTTCTTGATTATGCCACAGATTGTGACACGTAGTTGGTTTCTCATTGAAATTCCTTAAAACATACAAATAATAGAGATCAACTATTTAACATATGAATTATTCTGCCCAAATCACTCCCTTCCATCCTCCTTGTTAGTGACTATATTATGGACTATTCTTTACAAAGCTGGGAAACAGAAGTTCAGTATAAACACCATGTTTTTATTTGACGGAGTTGATTGAATCTAACTGCTCATTAGTGCAGGCTAGTCACTGAGATAGAAGTACAAGCTGTAACTGCTACATTCTACTGCCCAATAGACTGGAAATAGCAGAAGACTTTGGGGAAATGAAGAAGCAAAAAAGGGATGATTTAGTACCAGATGAATGTGTCTTCCTAATAATTTCCAGCATGCTGGTGGAAAGAGGGGAGCATTTCATAACTTCTGAAGACTGAGATATTATTAGCTAGCTGTGTCTAGAAAGTCCTATTAATGTTGGCTAGTGACAATCTTAATTGAAGAGGCTATTCCTGGGGAAAAATGTATAAATCTTTTTGGCTATAGACCAAAGCTTAGAAGGTTATAGACACTAACTGAACATGCGATAGGTCTGATGACATAGATCTTTGACTTACAAAGTAACACCCACTGATGTTTTTTAATTTAACTCCAAAACTTAGCAAGGTTTATCGTAAAGATGAGGACATCGATAACATGATTTACTGCACTAAACTAAAGATAATTAGGAATCATGTACTCTTTACTTACTTACAAAATAAATTAAGTGAAAAGATGAAAGTTATCCCAAATTTCTATAACACTGTTTCCAGAAATGTCAGCCTGAATGTGCACCAAACCTTATTGTCCATACAAGACATAATTTCATTTAGGTTGTATTCTGTGATGATTATCATGTACATAGTATTTGTGATTTTTTTTAATTCACCTTTAATGTCTTGGGCTGTATTTATTAAATTTCTTGTCTTGTGCTGAATGATTCAATTTGCCTTCTTAAAATCATTACTATGTGGTCTCCAGAAGATTACACTATAGCTGTAGAAAGAAACCTGGGCTATGCACCTCTGATTGCCTTGATTTAGGAGTACAGAATGATGCTCTTGCCTTTTTGTTGGATACCAGTGGCAATTAGGAAAATGCCCAATACTCTGCTACCCCTACCCACCATCTTAGGGTTCTGCTTATTCTAATTCCCTTCACTGGGCCTGATCCTGACCACTACCCATGGCCCGGCCTCAGCCCATCCCCAGAGAGGTGCCTGGTGCCAGGGCTGGGGCTGCACTGCTCCTGGCTGGGGCTGTAGGATGACCCCTGTTGACAGGCTATCCCAGGCTGCTCCTGACATCCACCTCAAAAGGAGCCTGAGGCCCCTTGCTGAATGAAATAGACACAAGGCTAACATTCATTTTTTGCACATTCTGTAGAGACAGATGTTCCTTTTGCCATGGTTTAGACACGTCCCTTCTAGAGTAATGAAACTGAAAATGTGTTGTAACTAAGGCGAATGTTATAGGAAATAAAGGTAGAAAAAAACAACCTTCATAAAATAGGAAGTTCTGTATGAATCTTATTTATATTTTTTTGAAATAACAGACTATAAACAAACAGCATTAAAAAATTATATGTCTAATAAAAGCCAATAAAGTTTTAACCTGATTACCTAAAAGAAGCTGATTGGCTTGAAGCAAATTAATGAATATAAGAAACCAAACACCCAATTTTAAGAATACATTTTAAATATATTATATTTCTTATATATTATATATTATATTTATAATATATATTCATAACATATTTTAAATATATTGTCTACTGAGGACAATCTGTTCACAGGGTCTGATACCACATTCTCTCCTGTCATGGAGAGAGTCAAAGAAAAGAAAAGAAAACAAAACAAAACAAAACAAAAAAAAAAAAACAGAACAATACTATCCTTTAAGCCTTTATTCATAAAAATATTTCTGGCCTTAGTTTTGCTCTCTTACATCACTAAAGATGACATAAAGAGTAAAAGTTTTGGTATTATAACAATATATAGAAAGATATTTAAAACTAAATACCTCTTGAGAATAATCTGGCCTTAATTACTATCTGTCAAAGGCTCCAACCCTAAGAAGAACAGAAACACACTGGGTAAGAATGGTTGCTCTGACAGCATCTCATCCCCAGCAGAAAGTTTACATTTCAAGAGTATCTTCACCAGATGAAAAGCTGGACAGAAATCAACAATTCTGTTTGAGATATCGAGGTTTGAAAATTTGTTTTTCTTATGAATTAGAACAAAAACAAACCCTTTCAAATATTTTCAGGAAAGGGAATTATGAAGAAACATCTGTTTTCTGATCAGAAAGGTCAACTTTTGAATTCATGACTCTTGCAACTGGAAATGATTCAAGAAACTACCCTGAACACTTGAAAACTCCCACTGTAAATTTTGTCAAAATCAATATTTCTCTGCAAGACATGCTGACTTTGATGCATTTACTTATCTTGACCAAAAGAAAACAAACGTGTTGTCAGATGTGCTGACTAGTTTTGGATAGACACAAATGGAAAAGATGGGAAGGGGGTAGAAGGTTTGATATTAGAGGTGTTACTTAACTATTCCCCACAACAAAGTGTGTAAGTATATAAGTGTGCCAGGGTCACAGACAACAGTGACTGACTTTCTGGTCAAATTCCATAATTGCTGCAGATGACTTTCTATTGCATGTAACTCTTCACGCTGCCTCTAAATAATTGTAATTCCCTTTTAAGTTTTATAAAATACACATAGTGACATATCATAATTCATATTTATTGTTGTGATTTGGTCAACTTTAGTCAATTGAAAGATATTACCAGAATGTGTCAAAAACCAAAACAAATAGCTAGACCTGAGTCCGTCCGTCCTTCCTTCCTTCCTTCCTTCCTTCCTTCCTTCCTTCCTTCCTTCCTTCCTTCCTTCCTTCCTTCTTTCTTTCTCTCTTTCTTTTCCCTTTTCATTTTTTTTCTTTTATTGTTTGCCCCCTCCCCCAAAAAAACTTTACAATGACATAGAACTGTACTGTACTGTACAATGGAATTTTACTGAAAAATTTAAAATTAGATTTTATAGTAAGCTCAGTAGGGTAGCACATTATTGGATTTTACTGACGATTAATATCCTCAACTTTTCATACCCAGTGTGTTTCAGTGGCCACTGTATTATTCCAAACAGCTATTGAGAACAGATTCCTGTGAAGACTTATATAGCATTTATAGCCCTCAGACAGCCAGTATTCCAAGCAGAATTTCTCAGTTTCTCCATAATTAAATTGCCTTTGTGATTCAGTAAATGTTGAGTCAGATCTACTTAGGTTATGCAAGATATTTTATGAGAAAGTATATGGATTGAGCTAACAAATTTTCTGCAGTTGGATTAGAGGCAAATAGTTCAAATTATTCTGCTAAATATTAATGTTATATACTGTATCATTTACTAATGCCCCATATGAGCTTTTCCTGTGTTCTAAAGAACTGTACATTAACATTAATGCACATTAATGTACATTAATTAATTAAAATTAATTAATTAATTAATAATGTACATTAATGCTAATGACATTATCTCACCTGAACTAGGATTATGTTTTTTTTTTTTTTTCAACATTGTGCATGTATATTGTATATGTCAATCTGAGTTCTTCAGAAGACTTGGTTTCTTACTGTCTCCTTGCAGATGTGTACAATAAGGATGAACAGGTTCAAAGAACAGCGTGGAGTTTCATCAGGCCTTGGGAAATGCAATACAGCTGTTTTCAAGTTTTATGAATTTTGAGTTATGCAAGTAATTTTTTTATGACATACATAGCTTCATGGTTTGGGTTTGCTTTTTATGTGACACTGCTTGAGCAGAAATAAAATTGTCAGGGACTTGGATGATTTTGGCTGCCACCGGCATACAGAAGAGAATAGCTCTTTTGCGATAAAGTGGCAGTGATCGTCATCAGCATATCATAACCAAATGTCAAGCAAGTTACAGGAATGAATCCATAGACCAAGGTCTGCTCATAATCATGTGCAGTCCTCAATCTTTGTTCCATCCTCCTCCTCCTTTTATTTATTTATTTATTTGTTTGTTTATTTTTTTTTCTCCCAAGAATTCTTCTTATGAGTAGTAAACAGATGAGTAGTAAACAGATAAATTTTACCAATTTATTCTATTTATGTTTTAAAAGTATGAAACTACTTGCACTGAAGCCATTTGTATTCTAGTTAAAAGAATCTCCCCTAGCACAGCTTGAACTATCTTTCTCTTCTTTCACATTATTTTCCATTTTCTACATACCCTTCTGTGCAGGATCACTAGGAGCTGTCTGTGTTTGTGGGGTTGTGGGTGGTTAGAAGGATGAAAATGAAGCAAAGGCAAGGGAAGGGAGGCAGACAGATGGGGCCTTTATGGGACAGGGGTGATTTTGAAACAGCAGCTTGTGGAAACTCTTAGCTTATGAACTAGCCTGCTGCTGCTGAGACAGCCTCACGCGCTTTTCCTTTGCCATGCACACTTCTTGCCAAGGGCATGCAGCTTCAGCTCCAGGAGGCATTTACTTTCTGTTAGCTTAGGTCAAAGGTTACCCATAAAAAAGGGAAACTATTAGAAGATGTGTATTAACTGTTCATGGAGAAAAAGACTTCTGTAAAAAAAAAAAAAAAAAAAAAAAAAAAAAAAAAAACCACAAAATCATTTTTATATTATATGGAATTTATATATGAAAGCATTTAGTAATTATTTTTAACATATTTCTAAAGCAACTAAACACTAGTTTGCCTTTGGAAAGACCAGATAGACAATCAAGGAAAGCTTTCATTGGTGACATTGTTTGACCAATGCTGAGATAAGAAGCTTGATTTGCACAACAGGCTTCTATGTTGTACTGCAGAGTGACTTTGGGAGGGACTTCAGTGAATATGAGGACAATAAGAATAAAATAAAACTTGCAGAAAAACACAGTTCTACAATGTAAGATGACAGTCAGACTCAGTTGTTTCTTAAAACAAAATACCACGGAACAGTAAGGTCAGAGATGAAACCACAGGTATGTGTTTGTGGTATGGTTTAGGCAGATGCGAGTAGGTTCTGGAGAACAGTAGCCAGACATCATGTAGGAATTCTGCTGGTTCAGACTGAGTCCAAGGTAATGTGTCCTGCTTGATAACAAAAACCTAACCGGAGCTTTACAATTACCAGGCTGTGGTGGCTCCACAGGCAGATGACTTAGCCTACTGTCTAAGTGACCTTGGAGTTGTAGCCGGCTGAGATTTTGAACAAAAGACCATATTCAGCTATCAGCTGTATGCTTAGAAGTTTGTTTCAAATCTGCAAGGCTGCTGAGCAGTCTATGCCTGCGATCTGCCAAAAAAGAAGTTCCTCTACAAAGTATCCTTTACCTACCCTCAGATATTCTCTTACTCTATGCTGAGTTTGTATTAAAAATTTGGACTAAAATTCTGGCTATTTAAAATTGACTAAGTTCCACTTTTAGAAATAGACTTCTGTGAGAATCAGTTGTGCTTCAGTTCTCATAAAATTTTACCAGGCCTTCTCCCCAGGCCTTCATATTTGCTGTCTTTGTGTAATGCTACTGAATAGTGGAAAGTCTTGTACTACACAGATATGTAGAACTTCAGGTATATGTCCCCAGGTGAGATGGGATTCCTACATACCACTATCACAGAAATTAGAAAATACAGGATTTTCCTGACTATATATAACTTCAGCTGTTGCTCAACTATCTTTTTTAAACACTTAATTTAGTCAACACATAAGAACTGTTGCTTGGAAATGTTTTGTATGCCTGTCTTTGCCTTAATTTTAAATACCCTTTATTCATTATAAGCCACTAGCAAAAATGTTCCTAATCCTGTTATTTTGTCTTCAATACAGAACCTCTTTTAAAATTATTGCTCTGGGTTTCCATTGGCTTTTCATAATTTCAGTTATGCTGTTTTCTGTTCTTACCCACTGATAAAAGCCATTAAACATGCCATTTCTATTTCTTGAAAATGGAAGCCAATCTCTTCCTTGGGTTGCTGTGCTCTTTTCTGCTGAAACATTAAGACTAAGGAATATTCTAAGTCCCCCAGGCAACATCATTATGTACATAGTGTTTCGCTTTGAAATGTCTTATTCTCCACTGTTCACTGTTTGTTTCCATGCCTACTATGTGTATTACCAACAGCAACCTGCAGTTCTCTGCAAACAGAATATTTTCTTTAACTACACCACAGTTTCCTCTCTTTCTCGTGTTTTATGCAATATTGTTTTTAACTGGCATATGTTAAATTTTATTCAAAAACCTTTCCCCCTTTTCTCAGCTTGGGAATTGAAATATACCAGAGTTCAGTGATCTGTTCTGTGCAGTTGAAATCAGGTCTGCTTAAAACAACAACAACAACAAAAAAAAAACAAACAAACATGGACAATGAATTGTATCCTTTATATCCTCAAAACACAGTGTGTATGGTAGGTACCTCAGAGTCTTAGAGAGAAAATAATTTGATTTTGAAAAGGAATGAAAGCGTCTCTTTAATATCCAGATATAAATACTTCTACTGATATAGTTAACAAGGATGTGCAGGACTTTCACTAACACAGGACATTCCCGCTGGAGACAAGTATTCCAAGCTGAGGTGACCAGTGCTGCTACTGTCATGAGGCAGGGGACAACCCTGGTCTTTCAGGCTTGACTACCCATACCTCAAGAGTACCCATACCTACTTATACAGATGCCCTGGTGAGGCAGTCATCTCTCTTTCAACCCTTTCCATTCTTTGACAGTTGACACAGGCAGGGGACGTTCTCAAAAGGCAGTTTGGCCACTGCTACAATGTTTTGGAGGCCAAGAGTTTGACTGTGTAGCTTTGTCCAACTCACACCCATGGCCAAAGGATTGACTCTAGAATTGTTTGACTCTGAAGGTGTTTTTCCCTCCATTTTGATGTACTATTTCTTTCTTATCTGCCTTTCAGTTCTCAAATGAAGGAAGGAAGACAATTAATTTTTCTTTTCCAGTCCTGTTCCTTTACCACCAAGCTCTTTGTCCTCTTCAATAAAAGAAATAATACAAGCGACTTCCACATATGTTGCATAGAAATAATAGAAATACATTTGCATGTATAATTCCCAGATGATTTGCTTGTAATCCCTTTGGGTTTCCATGTAAATATGCTGTTTTATTAGACAATAATGCATTTGTCAGCTGAAATATTTATTTACTGCCTAACAAACCTTGACATGTAGCTGTTACATCACTACTTGGAACAAATGAGCCATTAATCAAGAAAACAGCCTGACCTTCCCTATTTGCATAGTACAGCTGTCCCAAAGGCTTCTGTATTTCCATTTCCAAGTCCCAATTGCTGACTTTTTAGTTTAAAAGCTGTAGCCATAATTATGGAGAGAAGTAGATGGCCTATAAAAAAGCACTTAAGCCAACGTAATTCTTCTTCATAATAACTGTGCTTAAGAAATTGATGGTTGAATGGAATTCCTACATGCAGTCATAGTAAATGATAGTTTAAAACATAGACAACTATGAAGTGCATTAACAGTTTATTGTCATGTTAGATGGTAATTCATAGACAGAACTGGTAAACCATGTGTAATCCATATGTGATGGCTGCTTTCTAAACAGAAAAATGAACATATATCTGCCCTGGAAGACAGAACACAAGAAAATCAAACATAAAACAAGAAAGGGGAGAAAGGGTAATTCTGTTTTGGGCTACTGTCAGACAAGACCTGTTCACATACATCTATTGTTTCCCTTAGCTTGTCTTCCTTTTCCCTACCTATGTCTGCTCACCTATTTGTAGAACTGGAATTCCTTTGGGATTTTCAGAGTTCCTCAGGAATTTTCACAAACAATGAGAAAAGTAGTGCCTCTGTATGGTGAGGGCACTGGATAACTGTGGCCATTTACATGTTATCTGGCATTGCACACCACTGTTTAACTGGTCTCCATGAACTAAGAGAATAAAAATGTTAATTCATATATTTGTAGAGAATGAAGAAAAAGGGGAAAAACACCCAAAAGTTTTTTTGTTCTTGTTGTTATTTTGTTTGATTTTAAAATTCAAAACTATTCAATGCAAAAATAGCCAAATGTAGGATGATATATATAAAATTTACCTACACTTCATGTGAAATATTTATTTATTTATTTTTTTAACATATATGATGTGATAATAACATCCATGAGATAGAATCATAGGATGATTAAGGTTGGAAAAGACCTCCAAGATTATCTGGTCCAACCACTACACTACCACCAATATTACCAACTAAACCATGTCCCTAAGCACCACGTCCAACCTTTCCTTAAATGGTCCCAGGGACAGTGACTTCACCATCTCCCTGGGCAACTTGTTCTAATGTCTACTCTTTCTGAGATGAAAATTCTCCTAATTTTCAATCTAAACCTCCTCTGGTGCAACTTGAGGCTATTCCCTCTCATCCTATTTCTAGTTACGTTAGTTGACCCCCAGCTTCCCACACCTTCCTTTCAGGTACTTGTAGAGAGCAATAAGGCCTCCCCTGAGTCTTTTCTTCCCTGAACTAAGCAAGCCCAGTTCCCACAGCCGCTCCTGATAGGACTTCTGTTCCAGACCCTTCACCAGCTTCATAGCCCTTCTCTGGACATGCTCAAGGGCTTCGATATCTTTCTTGTTGTGGGGGGCCAAAAACTGAACACAGTACTCAAGATGTGGCCTCACCAGAGCAAAGTACAGGGGGACGATCATCTCCCTGGTCCTTCTGGCTACACTGTTCCTGATACAAGCCGGGATGCCATTGGCCTTCTTGGACACCTGGGCACACTGCTGGCTCATGTTCAGGCAAGCATTGACCAACATCCCAAGATCCTTTTCCTCTGCGCAGCTTTTGAGCCACTCTGCTCCAAGTCTGTAGCACTGCATGGGGTTGTAGCCAGAGTGCAGGATCTGGCACTTAGACATTTTGAACCTCATCCCGTTGGCCTCTGCCCATTCACCCATCCTGTCCAGGTCCCTCTGAAGGGCCTTTCTACCCTCCAGCAGAATAATATATATATTATTATATGAATAACCTAGACAGAGAAGTGTGCTGTCTTCCTGGGGCACATGTCAGAGATGTTAGGAAGGCTCTGCCATGACTCATTAAACTGCAGGACTACTATCCTCTTGCAGTCATTCAGGTTGGATGCCAGGAAGCTGCTATTAGAAAAATGAAGAATATTAAAAAGGACTTTGCTTCCCTGGGGAGGTTGTTGAGGGGGTCGGGAGTGCAGGTAGTGTTCTCCTCTGTCCTCCCGCTGGGTGACTGGGATGCAGATAGAAGGAGCAGAACAGGACAGGTAAATGGCTGAGGGGGTGGTGTCACCAGGGATTTGGGTATTTTGATCTTGGGCCATCCTTTGAGAAGCCGGGTATGTGGGCTACGGACAGACACCAACTGAGAAAGTGGGGCACAAGTGTGTTGGGGAGTAAGCTCTCTGGGCTGATTACCAGGGTTTTAAATTATGTTTGATGGGGGAAGGGAGGGGAGCTAAATGTGACAGAGAAGGGCTGGGGGAAGTCGTCACTACTGTCACTGTTGAAGACAGGGAAGAACTTCTGAGCTCTCCCATAGGATTGTCTGAGGGCTCCTCAGTGAAGGTAGCATTTCCGATCCCCCATCCAATATCTTCTTCTTGCATCCCCCCAGAGGTAACTGCACTTGCTGCTTCCCTAAAGTGCCTGTACACCAACGCACAGAGCATGGGAAATAAACAGGATGAGCTCTAGATCTGTGTTCAGTCACGGGGCCACGATCTCGTTGTGATCACTGAGACGTGGTGGGACAGCTCGCATGACAGGAATGCTGTCATTGAGGGCTATGTCCTCTTTAGGAAAGACAGGCTGGGGAAGTCAGGGGGTGGGGTTGCCCTTTATGTGAGGGAGCAATTAGAGTGTACCCAGCTCCAGCTGGGTGAGGGTGAAGGACAAGTGGAGAGCTTGTGGGTAAGAATTAAGGGGTGGCTGCTATGGGAGACACGGTGGTGGGGATCTACTACAGGTCTCCAGATCAGGAGGAGGAAGTCAATGAGGCCTTCTATGAGCAGCTGCTAGTAGCCTCACGATCATGAGCGCTGGTCCTCATGGGGGACTTCAATTACCCAGACATCTGCTGGGTAAGCAACTTGGCCAAGTACAAGCAGTCCAAATGTTTCCTACAATGCGTTGAGGACAATTTTCTGACACAGGTGGTGGAGGGGCCGATGAGGCAGGGGGTGCTCCTGGACCTCGTTCTTACCAACAGGGATGGCCTTGTTAGGGATGTGAAGGTTGGGGGCAGCTTGGGATGCAGTGACCATAAGATGGTGGAGTTCCACATGGAACTAGGCAAAGGAAGTAAGGCTAAAAGCAGGACTGCTACCCTGGACTTTCAAAAAGCCAACTTAGAACTCTTCCGGGACCTGCTTGGAAATATCTCATGGGATAGGCTGCTAGAAGTCACAGGTGCTTGTGAGAGCTGGGCTACATTTAAGCAGCACTTCTTCCATGCTCAGGATCGGTGCATCCCGAAGAATAGGAAATTGGGGAAGGAGGGCAGGAAACCCGCATGGATGAGCAAGGAGCTCATCAATAAGATCAAAAGGAAGAGGAAGGTCTATGAAATGTGGAAAAATGGCCTGTCCTCTTGGGAGGAGTATAGATGTGTTGTCAGGGCCTGCAGGGATGAGACGTGGAAGGCTAAAGCCCACCTAGAGATGAGGCTTGCAAAAGAGATAAAGGATAATATGAAGGGTTTTTTCAAGTATGTAAACAGCAAGAGGAAGACTAGGGATAATGTGGGTCCCTTGCTGAATGACGGTGGTGTCCTGGTCACGGCAGATGCTGAGAAGGCAGAGATACTAAATGCTTTCTTTGCTTCAGCCTATGCTTCAAGGACACTCCCCTGGGACTCCTTGCCCCTGGCAATAGGACAAAGAGTCTGGGAAATGGAGGGCTCCCCCCTGGTGGACGTGAGAGTGGTTTGGGAGCGTCTGAGTGGGCTCAACGCACACAAATCCATGGGTCCTGATGGGATGCATCCATGTGTGCTAAGGGAGCTGGCAGATGTGATCACCAAACCGTTCTCTGTCATCTTTGAAAGGTCCTGGAGAATGGGTGAGGTGCCTGAAGACCGGAGGATAGCCAATGTCACTCCAGTCTTCAAGAAGGGCAGGAAGGAGGATCTGGGAAACTACAGGCCAGTCAGTGTCACCTCTGTCTCTGGAAAGGTATTGGAGCAGCTTGTTCTGGGTGCCATCTCCAAGCAATTGGAAGAGAAGAAGGTTATGAGGAGTAGTCAGCATGGATTCACCAAGGGGAAGTCGTGCTCGACCAACCTCGTTGCCTTCTATGATGACGTCACCAGCTGGGTAGATGGGGGGAGAGCGGTGGATGTCATCTACCTTGACTTTAGCAAGGCTTTCGATACTGTCTCCCATGATATCCTACTAGCAAAGCTGAGGAAGTGTGGGATAGAGGAGTGGACAGCAAGGTGGGTTGAGAACTGGCTGGCTGACCGAGCTCAGAGGGTGGTGATTGGAGGAGCAGAGTCTGGCTGGAGGGCTGTGACTAGCGGTGTTCCCCAGGGGTCAGTGCTGGGTCCGGTCTTGTTCAATATCTTTATCGACGACCTTGATGAGGGAATAGTGTCTGCCCTCAGCAGGTACGCTGATGACACAAAGCTGGGAGGAGTGGCTGACATACCAGAAGGCTGTGCTGCCATTCAGCGAGACCTGGAGTGGCTGGAGAGATGGGCAGGAAGAAACCAAATGAGATTTAATAAGAGCAAGTGTAGAGTCCTGCACCTGGGAAGGAACAACCCGAAGTATCACTACAGGCTGGGGGACAACCTGCTGGAGAGGAGCTCTGATGAAAAGGACCTGGGGGTCCTGGTGGACGACAGGTTGACCATGAGCCAGCACTGTGCCCTTGTGGCCAAGAGGGCTAATGGGATCCTGGCGTTCATTAAAAGGAGTGTGGCCAGCAGGTCAAGGGAGGTGATCCTCCCCCTCTACTCAGCCCTGGTCAGGCCTCACCTGGAGTACTGTGTCCAGTTCAGGGCTCCCTGGTACAAGAAAGACAGGGATCTCCTGGAAAGAGTCCAGCAGAGGGCCACAAAGATGAAAGGCTGAGAGACCTGGGTCTGTTCAGCCTGGAGAAGAGAAGACTGAGAGGGGATCTCCTCAGTGTATATAAATATCTGAGGGGTGAGGGACAGAAGGATGTAGCCAACCTCTTCTCAGTAGTTTGTGGGGATAGGACAAGGGGCAATGGCTGCAAGTTAGAGCACAGGAAGTTCCGCACTGACATGCGAAAGAACTTCTTCATGGTGAGGGTGACGGAGCATTGGAACAGGCTGCCTAGGGAGGTTGTGGAGTCACCTTCTCTGGAGATATTAAAGGCCCGTCTTGGCAGCCTGCTCTGAGAAACCTGCTTTGGCAGGGGGGTTGGACCCGGTGATCTTTTGAGGTCCTTTCCAACCCCTATAGTTCTGTGATTCTGTGATCTGCCAGCTCCCTCAGCACACTCTAATGGATCCCCAAGGACTTGTGGCAGTCCAGGTGGAGTAGCAGGTCTCCAAGTGTATCCACTTGAATTATGGGGGTTTTCTTCTGCTACCCATCCCAGACTTCCATGCTGGGAGGCAGAGTACCCTGAAGATAACAGGTGTGAAATAACAGGCCTAGGTTAGTATTCTTTCAAGGGATATTAAAACTGAAGTGCAAACTGACAAAGAGACATCTGTGTAGCCTAATCTGTAGATTTCAATTTGCATATATATATATCTATATCTTGACTCTATGGCTAATAACTTTTTAATTTTTATTTTTTATTTTTAAATTTACTTTTTTTTTTTTTTTCATTCACTACGTTAGAAATTTAGCATAACACTTCTAAATAAATGCCTCTTTGCAGAGAAGGAAGCATACAGTTTACTGAATGACATGGAGTCATGTGTTCTACAAGCTAAAGGATAACTTGGAACTTCTTACCTTCCATTACTGTGTCAGCCATCATAACTCTTCCACTATCCTAATTGCTTTGCTAGCTCTTATTTTGCCCATGAGAATGTATAAAATATAAACTGAAGCTCAAGAGGAAAGTATTGCTATTCGGTTTATTGAGAGAATGCCAGTGCTCGATCAAGGCTACCTCACTAACCTTTCCCTGAAGGGAAGTAATGGATCTCTTCTCTTCAATTTTCTCCTCCTTCTCTTCTACAATACATTTATTGATTTTTCATTTTTTATCTTATTTAAATGAACAAACTCAACATATTGCAGAATCTGATTTTCATTTCATCAGATATAAATCAACAACAGTCTCCTGCTACCAGCAAAGCTAATTGAGTCTATACTTGATCCATTTTTTTTTTTTTTTTTAAATAGGATAAAGATGTAAAATATGAAAAATACAGTTTTTACTTGTTCTCATTTTTTAACGTTTATGGTAGTGCTCTATTCTTTGCACATAATATGTATGAAAGCAATTAAGTTTTGAGACATATACTATGTATTCTTTTTAGATCTTAGTAGATCTTTTTACCATATTTATTCATCAACATGTCTGTCACAGTAGTAGTCATATGAAAGGATTGCGCTTTGTGAAATCTGCAACAGACAAGCCAATGACCTGGGAAGAAGGGAAAAAAAGGTGTTTTTTTCTAAATTCTTTTTCCACCTGTAATGACTTCATGCGCTACCACGAATCTCATAGGAAACAACAACAACAAAAACACAAAAACAAACAAACAAAAAACACCACCACCAAAAAAAGAAAAACACAAAAACAAAAAACCACCAAAACCACAAAACAAACAAACAAACAAACAAAAAAAAAACACAACAATTTGTAGAAGGATACAATATATGATAGATAATGAAATGTGTGCCTTTGGTACTAACATGGTGATCACAAGGAAGACAACTATTGGGAGATACAGCTGGGTTCCATCAAGATAATGTATGAATTTTAACAACAAAGAAATTGGACTCCTAAATAGGGAGAAATAAATTTAAGTTTTGTAGGTAGAGAACCAAATTTTCAGAAACTATTCATGTGACTTGGCAAAAGATAGAGCATCAAATAACTTCAGTGGTTTGACTTTTTTTTGTTTTTTTTTTTTTTTAAATGACAGCCAATAAACACATGTATAAGTATAGAAGAAAGCATCATGTTCAATACAGAGGATTACCTTGATAAAATGTATGGTATGCTTTTGTTTCAAGTAGCATGAGAATTCATTCTTGTTCCTTTCACAAATATTTCTTGTGATCTACAGAATTTATTTATGGGTCTCTCCCTTTGTTCCTTATTGACAAGTTCCAATTTGTTGGCATATCAGAAGACATCATCTCTTCTTTTTGCACAAATTGTTCTCAGATTTTGATTTGCATAAACTGTTCTCAGCGACTTGTACTGCAATAAGCAAAGGAAGAAGAAAGGCAAACACTGCACCGTAATCCAAGGAAATCCTACATCTCTTTGCTTGCTGCTTTGTTGTCTCTGCTGAATCTTTGAACAGGCACTGCAGTAAAAACAATATTGCTCTCATTTTGAACAACAAAAAGTTTCTTGGCTTTTGTCTGATGATACTTATAGTATTCTCAAATCAGATACATGTCTGTCAGTGAGTTTCAAGAGTTGCTTCTAAAATGAGTGAAGTAAATCCTGGCAAGTGTGTCTAATTTAGAACTGAGCAGGAGGTTGTAGATGAGGTTTCCAGAACTGATGGTGAGCACATCTGTTTTGTGCCAATGGCTGGGGAAGATATTAGCAGCAGAACTACCGTGCTTCTATCTAAATACAGCGATCTAAGACCTTCTGGCATGGTGTTCCTTAGATAAAATCTAACCTTTCAGAGTGTTTTACAACTTGGTTTACTAACACCTTTCCTCTGGAGCATACCTGTTGCACAGATATGGCAATTAATGATTTATTTGTAGCATGTGAAAAAATAGAAAAGTATATATATATATGTTTAAGTCAATGTGCTTCATGGACAATGACTGCATCAAGCACAATGTTAACAAGGCAAAGACAAAAAGAAATATATGCAATATCATTAAGTTCAGTTCTTCTGAAAACCACCTGATAATAAATCATAAGATTATATTTTATTTATTAGTATTTTTTTAAGAAAGTGCTTAAGGCCCAGTGTTAAAGTATGCTATCCTGTGGAACAGGAGGTATTGTGTGTTCTATATGTCCAGTACTAGAAGAGCTTCCCACCTCACCTCCACCCCACAAACCATTTCTCAGATTGTTTATTCCTAGTGTCATTTCCAAGTCATGTTAAACCTCAGGCCAAAGTTGCATGTGTGTCAAACACCTGTCCTTAATCCCTGCCCTTTGTTGTGACAATTTCAAGAAATTGCATCTAGGAAAAAAAAAAAACAAAAACATATCCAGATGAACTTTGATATTAAGGTGTAGAGTAGTTGGCCAGTCATTCAACATTATGATCATCAATCCTTCTTCCAGTCAGCACTGAATACCATTCATGGATCATGGGTGAGGAATATCTATATTCTCACATGGAAAATCACCTGGTTCTAGTCATCAGCAAAGGATTCCAGAATCAGTGGCACTTCAAAAAGGGGAAAAAACATTGTACTAATAGCAATATGAGACTCCTGCTCCACAATAATACTTTTAACAAGATAAACTGTCAATAAGTAGATAAAATTACATCATAAAAAAAAAAAAAAAAAGAACTCTTAAATTTATGGCTACTTTATAAGCTGCCAGGCAGGATTCATTGCCAAATACAGTATGTTAGGTTTTTAAATGTAAATCAACTTTATAGTTTGCATGTGTTAAAAACGTTTCTTTTAAACTGCAAATAACACTTGAAATGTCCCCATTTGGCAGTAACAAAGGATGATTTTCAACTAAGAGAACACTTGGCCAAGTTAAGTTCTGAAGTATATTTTTTATTTCACAAAAGCTCAGCTGAAGAGTAGGTCACTCATGGGTTGGTATACAATTCAGGTAATGTGTTTGCTTTTCACTAACTCAACAGTTTCAACATTAGTTGGAAGTAATAAGGTTTCAGCTTTTGTTTTTTAATCATTAAAACTTAAGATGAAAGGAAAGCATACCTCTTCTCTGGACCCCACAGACTCAATACTCATTTACCTGAGTTGGAAGATAAATTTTTGGCACACCTTAGTGAATGGAAACAACAACAAAAAGTGTGTAAAAGTGATAGAGATATACATAACCTGAATACTAAAGAATGGATTTTTGCACAGGCAAGTATCTCTGCTTAATTCATATATATGTTTTGCTAATTGTAAGAGCTGTCACACAGATTTCTATTCTTTAAAGGTGTGTGTTTATAATCTAAGTTTCTGTTTCTTAGTTAGAGAAAATTCAAATAAATTTTCATGATTTACATAACAATACAAATGATAAAGAATAATTAAGTAATTTAACTTTGTCTAGGATACAAACATAACAGCTTTTGAAAGAGAAATTAAGAAGAAAAAATGTTTACAAATGATTTGAAGAATATTGAAGCAAAATAACTTTATTTGGCTTTGGAGAAGATATCTCTGAGTGTGTCTTACAGTTCATTTTTATAGGTGTGGCAAAAAAACCAACATGACCATCAAGAAACAAATACGTCCTCCTTTGTGAAAATGTTACTAGTGAGGTAAAATTTTAAATGAAATTAAAAAATGTATACAATACTTAAATATTTTCCAGAACTATTTTCATAAATTCCCATTATGTATGAATGAGTCTTGAAGATGGCTGCTCTATGTGGTCCTTATGCTGATGATAATAAAACCAGGCTTGGTAATGTGCAAACTAACCTGTGTAACCTTGCTGACATGTTGTAGGCAGCATAAGAATCCTTTATAGCTTCCTAAGAGAGTAATTTTAAAAAACAGAACAAATGTGTAAAATAAAGAATAACTTCATATATATGGAGTATTTCAAGAAGAGATGACATCAGTATTCTTAAACCACTATTATGGGATTTTCAGGGCGCAGTGATAATAAAGTAATTACTGATGCTTATAAGAGTCCTCTGCATTATTTCATAGTCTATCACTGAACTGTCTGTAATTTCCTACTACATATTCCTTCCCATGAATACAAATTTTTCAAAACAACTTGAATTTCTTGAACAAAATGCTTGAATATTTTTGCTGTAAAGCTCAAGAAAATGTATGCTTACAGACAAACTAAGCCTAGCTTTCAGAGTTTTACAAGTATTTTTGGTTGGTGCCTGAGGTTCTGCAGTTCTTAAGAAATTAAGAAGCAGGTAAATTCAGAAATCCTCATGTGAACCAGGATAGGAGAGAACTGAAATTCAATCTATGGACATAAATATTTCCAACATTCCTGTCTGAACAGTCAGCTGTTCCAAAAGTCATAGGGCCTAAACTTAAAGCAGATACAAACCAAGTTTGGAGCAGATCCGAAACAAGTTCTGCAAGAGAATCCTTTTATTTTTTTTTCTTGCATCACAGAGTTAGCTTGTTTATTTTCATATTTTTATATGAGAATCTATTCATTAGGTTTCCATAATTACACAAAACCTCTATTTTCTTAACATAGAATATGGAGTATTAACCTCTTGTTACTGAAACATTTTTACTTCCACCTCTGTGCAAGTTAAAATACTATGAAGGTATCTTTTAAAACATTGTATTCACCCAGTCACTTCATAAAAAACTTTTAGGTTAGTCAGGTGTGATTTTTCCTGGGTAGTTTTATACTCAGTCTTCCCAACCACTCTATTCACTTTTGTGTTCTCAGCAATGGCTTCCCAGAGGACTTAGTCTGCAATCTTCATATGATTAGGCTAAACAAGCCTATGTCTTCCTGATTTTCACCCTTGCCCTTCTTGAAGATGCATATGATGTTGCCTTCTTTCCACTTGTCAGGAACCTTTAGTTATTACTATCATCTTTCAAAGATTATTGAGTGTGGCTTGTGATGGTATCTATAGGACTGCACAGGAATGCATCTTGTCTCATCCTGTGGATTTGTACATGTTCAAGTGTTCACTGATTGTTATCTTCCCTAACAGCAACTAGTACTGCATTACCATAGATGTGTCACCACATCTCAGTATTTCCAGTGATATAACAGATCTTTGACAGTGAATGGACTGTAATTCTTCCTACTTATTTTTCATGTCCATGTACAGACACTTGAGGTAGGCTCCAGTAGCACCGATTTCTAAGGTAGAGTGAGAGAGATGGCCTTGTGCTGTAAATATTTCCTCTCTATTTTTCCTTTATCCCTTTGGGATCTGGGCACCATGCCTGATACACCTAGCTTAAAATCCTCCTTACTAGGTTAGCAGATTGTTGGCAAAGATGCTTATGACCCCCTTTCTCAGATGAATCTCAAATCTCCCAGCAGTTTTCATTCCCTGGTTATAAAAGTCAATTCTTTGCAACTTCAGCCAGGCAGACAGGTGTTGGTCTGCAGGATGCACCACTCTTGCTTGCCCTAGCTGCTTGGTCTATTCAAAGTTTCCCTTGGTAGTCTCACTGTTTCCCCTAGAACGAGTAGCAAAAGTCCGAACATAAGACGATTTTCCCCCAGCTCAGGAATCCTTCCATGATACATCATGTCCCTCTCCCATGGTTCTCCACAATGCCAGACTCATCTCCCACAGTTCGACAGTGTTTGGTGGTGCTCCAGGAGCTGTGTCAGAGGCAGCAGTGTAGTCAGGTCAATAAGACAAGGACAGCTATATAATATTCTTGCCTGAGTGATGATCAATAAGTAAAGTAGACAAATAACAGGGCTGCTGCTCCTACCACTGCTGCAAAAGGAAACAGTGTAACTTTAGTTGGTTTTAACTGTATGTCCTCTGCTAGCTTTCCTAACTGCTGGTAAACTTCTATGCAAAATAAGCAAAAGACATTTTGAAAACCTCTTTGTTTATGTTAGATTCTTTTTTTTTTTTCTCTTCAATATTTGTGTGAAGAAAAATGTACAATTGTGTTCCAATTAGAGGTTCGTTAGAGTTCCTTTTGGCTCTTTAACAAACTGCAGATCCAAAATTCTGTCATATGCAGATTTATTGCCTGAAATACTAAAAAAATAAAAATAAAAATAAAATAAATCTATTTCATGATTCATGTATTTTGCAAACAGAATAAAACTACAAAAATCATCCAAACAAACATTAAAACACACACAGAAACAGAAAAAAAAAAAAAAAAGAGTAAGCTGATGCTTGGCTTATAGTGTACAACATACAAATATTTTCCTTCTTAGGGCACTTCTATTATTTACAAAAGTGAATTTAGAAAATAAGTGGCTGGTAAGCTTCTGGATTGCTAAGAATTCCTAAAGACTGAGCTAAAGATTTTAGTTTAATCCCCATAGCAACTATTTGGAAGAAGCCTTTATTTTCTTGCAGTCATCTTAATTAGGAATTTACTGCAGAAAAGGTAAGTGAATGAAATATAGGATATATTCCTACTTTGAGTGATCCACAAAAAAGATTATAATTGTTTTGATATTGTTAAAAATGTCTGTTTTGATAGAGAAATTCTTGTGGATTTTCATGTCAAGACCCAGGTTTCGACAAATGTGTTGTACCAAAGTCTCTCTACAATTGACAAAAGACCAAATTCCAACTGCACTTATCTGTGTGATTGATAGCAGTTATATGACCCCTTGCTCCTCTTCTGTTATCACTGAAGAAGTAAAAAGGAGTTGTATGTAAATACCAAAAGCCCATCTAATTTTAGTCTGTCCCCCTACTTCTATAATAATTTTCACAAAATAGTAGTGAAGTCTGTAGTCATCAAGTATTATCACAGTGAATATTAGCGAGGGGTCAGGCTGCAAAACCTAGCATGTGTAGCAGTCTGCTCCAGGACTTTCAGTCTATTGACCTTTGTATGCAGAGAGTCTTTTGGAAAATTATGACTCTGTATGAGTTTAGGAACATAAGAACATACACAAAGAAATATATGGAACAGCTTCATGATATTTGTAGTAAATGTCTTCGGAAGCTATTTGAGAACTACATTTCCATGCATGCAACTGAACACTGATGGCAAAACATACACATCCTAGCAATTTACACCCTAGCAAATATTGCATTAGGGGGAAGATCAGCAATAAAAATCTAGAACAAACAGTATTGTGTGTTGGCTGTGGAGAAACTATTATAGGCATGGAAAAGAGTCTGTTTTGACACCACTGACATGAGAATTAATCCGGGAACACATTAGTGGGATGATTTTCCATGACTCTGAAAGGTCTGCAACATCACACAGCTGCAGTATTTGTTTGAATAGACACTTGTTTTCTGAGTGAGATTACTTAGTAAAAATGCTATGCAAACAACAAAAGCAACTAAATTTACATCAGAGATTTGTAGCCAGGGTACTTCTTCACATAGCTGAGCATCCACAACTGGAAAACAATCAAGTACACATGGTTTTATTTTCCTTGTTAAATGATGTGATTTAATTCTTTCTGAAGCTTGGAGAATTCAGTAGAAAGCAACCGGGGTTAAGAAAAATGGTAATCAATAAAATGGGGCTGATATGTAAACAACTGATTTTAGAGACATTCGTTGCTAACCTTCCTGTGATTCTTCAGTAAAATAAGCAGTATTTATTTATTTTTCACTTTTTTTTTTTTTTTTTACACTTCAACTGTAATGGTTTGAGTTAATGGGTTAAGAAGGTTTTTTGTTTGTTTGTTTGTTGTTTTTTTTTCTTTTTTTTTTTTTTCTTTCCCAAGATCTAATGCATCAAAGCAGAGACACCTGAGCTAACTGAAGGAGGATGTTGAGACACCTGCACTGATCACGCTGAATGGGATGGCTGAAACACAGGTATACGAATTTATGACAAAATAAGTAGGAGAAAGAGTGCTAAAGGTACTGAAATCTTTATTCTAAAGATAACAGGTCTTTTTTTTTTTTTTTTTTTTTTGCCTGAATGCAAGACAAGTCTGATAGTTCTTGCAAAGAGGACAGAAGGGTTGGGGAAGGGGTCAAGGAATTACTCAAAAAGGTCATATAACATTATGAAAACAATATTTTTGAAACTTCTTTCCTTTCTATTACCACTAGTTTTCTCAATGATTTTTACCTTATTCTTCCACCTTCAGTATTTAAATTGTAGTCTTACTGTAAATACAATGACTAAAGGTATATTGTGTGATCCAAACTGATAGATACAATGTTAGAGAACAAACAAACAATCAAACAAACAAACAAAAAAACACCTTCCCAAATGTCCACTACTTAGTCAGGCATATATTCCAGCAGGAATGTTTTGTTTTTCCATACCAGAACAAAACCTTCAAAAACACAGCATGTGGTTTCTTTCAGATTGCAGGGATGCCAACGCGGACCTGATCAACTTCCTTTCCTCAATCTGCTTTGATCTGCAGCCTGAGTCCCAAGTGACTGTCCTATTCATGCTTCATGACATGTTTCTAGGAGCCTCAGTAATCTTACCCTTAGTGCAGATAGAGAACACTTAATTTGGGTTTAGGCTTTGCTATTCATTTCTTCAGTTCTTTCCTTTGTTTCAAGTTTCTAAAGACTTTATTTCATACATCCATCTACAAATAATATTAAAATTCTTACAACTTTCGGGTTCTGTATCTCTGTGCTCATTTCTCTTTGGTGACTTGCTTTGCTGTTCTTTTCTGAGAAAGACATTTTATTTATGTGGCTTCTGTCGTGTTAAGGGGTGTAGCTGATTAACTGTTACAGGCCCGGTCAGATTCAGGGTAGTGAACCAGTCAGACATTCGCCAACAACACGTTAACCATCTAGGGGTCCAGTCAGACGTTCACCAACAATGCATTAACCGTCTGGGGGTCTGGTTGGATTCAGAACACTGAACTATCACAGTCACAGATAACCACCCTTACTCTAGTTGCATTTAATGAGAGCTATCACAATGCAATCAAGTATGGTTTATTACAGCAACAGATAACCAGGTTCTTTTGGATTGCCGGCGATAGTGACTGTCTGCAAAAGCAAGCTAGTATGCATGAAATACACAGGTGTTACAGTTGTTACAGGTGTGCAGCCTAGAAATAAATGCGTTAAAAGGATCAAAGACTCTGTAGAGATTTATAAGCAAGTATTCAGATCTCACCCAAAGGTGTCCCAATGTGGGGGGGAAGAGAGGCTCAGCCCGTCGTCTGATCCCAGGAGTCAGGAGGTCCTAAGGATGTTGTATTTCCTCAGGATGGTGTCTTCCCTGACACCCCCTCTCTCTTGGGCCAATTTATGTTATTTTCTACCTTTTAGGTGGAGCTTGAGTGACTCTAGTCAAGCATATCTTAGTTATGATTAGTGAAAAGTTCTCCCATCTCCGTTTAAAGTAATAGGCTCCAAGAAATTCAGAGCGCATGCTCGGTGAGGGGTGGTCGCACCTTGGAGGTGGGTAGCTTTTGGGATGGAGGTGTTTTTTGGTATTATATTGATATTATAATGATCAAAAAGTACACTAGGGTACAGCATTTGTCAAAACATGACAGGTCCTTGGCTCAGGGTGGCAAAAGTGCAGCTTATCGGTCTCAGTGTGTACAAGAACAATAGAGTCCCTATTTGGTTACAGAGCCTAACCGTGGTGTCTCCACTACACTCTATGCTCCATACTGTTCCTTAGGGCTAGCACACCAAGTTTCTCCAGCACGATAGCATCTAAGGTTGGAAGCCCAGGGAACGCTCAGGTAATGCAGCTATGCCCTACCCTGAAAGCCTCTTCAATGCTATACATTTTCTTTAAAATGTGAATGTTAGTTTTATTTCCCTAGTTACCTCAGGCAATTATACCACAGCTTCCTTACCTCATTTTTTATTGTAACTGAAACTTAGAGCTGCATTTTTATTAGATTTTTTTTCCCAATAAATATGTGAATATAACAAAGTTATTAAATATAACAAATGTTAATATAACAAAGTTATTTGATGAGTTGTTAAAATAGTTTGCTAGGGAAACAAGGCCGATATTATCAAGTTTTGTGTCTCTGTCATTCTGCTTAGGTCTATTGGCTAAATACAGCTAAACACGACAAGAGAATTCTGGCACTGTGGATTTTTATGTTCTTAAACGTTACCTGAGAATCATAAAGTGGGACAAGGAGAAGTTTTATATGGATGTCTCAAATAAACAGAAGACTAACGTATGAGACATAGGTACCAGGTAGATAGATATCTGACACCAAACACCACAGGCATATTCATAAATGCTGCAATTCTGGAAAGACACTCTGCTGGGATTAGCAAATAGCCATGTTAAATCCCTAAGAATGGTTTTAGCGCTTCCATTAGTTTCATGTAGGACTTTAGTCCAACAAAGGCAGAACTTTGGGAAACTTGGTTTTAATAACTTACAGAAGATAGTGCTTATTTGCTTATTATTATTGTTGGCCTTATGAAACTGAAATTCAGAGATTGTAATAGTTTTCCATGAAAATGAGGAAAAGATCAGTAGGCTGATTTCTTCTTCTTTTTTATGTTTGCATTATGTGTAAACAAAGAACAACAGAAGAACGGCAAAAAACATTTACAGAACTGATGGGAAAACACTGGAAATAAATTATTTGTTGTTGTTTGTTTGTTTGTTTGCTCTTTTACAACCCTGAAGAAAATTTAGGACAAAGCAACTTTGGTATATTGTACATTTCAAAACCTGTGCTAGTTTCACTCTGATCTTCTGTTCTAAGCTCAGTGAAGTTGGTAGCAAAAATGGCAAAAGATGGGAAATCTATCAGTCCTCTCCTGGTGTATTAGAAACAGCTAACGATCTTCGCTGTTAAAATGTTTGGTGTTTGTAGCTGTGTTCTGAATCCTTCCATTGCCCTTCTTTACCTCTATTTGCTAAACAAAAGAGTTCTGTAATGTTTGATTATTTCTCTTACAGAAAATAATAATTCTGCCTTTCAGGCAAACTAAACAGGAAGCCCATAAGCTCTTCCTGACACAGTAATAAATTGGGAGCCATGGATTAGTTTTGTTATATGTTGCCATCTTTTCTGGAGTCACTGCTTTTCCCATTCTGTGTATTTGCCCTGTTTTTCTGTTTTCATGATTTAGGACTTTGTACTTGGCTCTATTATAATTTGTATTATTATTTTTTTTTGGTTGATTGACTTTTTGTTGTTGTCTGTTTTGTTTTATTTTAACATGGACTTTATTTATCAAGCCATTAAGTACAGGTTTTGCTTGTACTTGAGTTCACTGGCAAATTGCTGTCTATGCCTGATGTATCATCTTTGCTATTTACCAGTTCACCAAACTTAATGTTATTAACAAAGATTATGAGGAATGATTTAATGAAACTCTGGAAATGCTCTATAAGATTTGCTATATGAAATGCTCTAGGACTTCAGCACAAGACTCTATGGTGTTATACTAGAAATTCACTGATACACTATACATTTATTTATGACTACTTGTTCAGTTTTTGTTACTTGTTCAGATTTTTAACTAGTTATACTTGTTAGTGTTTTTGCCAGAGTTTTTGCAGTTTTATCACTGCAAAATAATTTCCTTAATGAAATTTTACATCTTTAACCAAGATGACAGAGACGTAAAAAAGGCTGATGGGAACCTCTGACAAAATTTTCACTGATGTGAAGCCAGACCAGCTTTAGCATCATTAAACAAGAAAATGAGGTATTGATTTCCCAGGTCGGTTACACTGCCATTGTCCCTTTATTTCAATATTGTTAAGAAATATTTAGCCAGCTGTGGATGAGGGAAGAGACCGAGGTGTTCTCAAATGTGATGGGATCCCAAGCTAGAGGAAAGCCTTCCTTATGCCAGTGATCCCTTACTTCTGTCACAAAGAGTATTTTGGGTAGGGCAAAAGTCAAAGTGTACTCCTCCAACCTTTATGAAAAGAGTAATGTGGTATTCCTGACACTGCAATTTGGAGTAACATTTAAATTAAAAAATGAACCAAATTGCAGCTGGCTCTTCTATCTCACACCGTTTTTCCTCTTTGAGCTCTTTGGAGCTGCTTTTGATTTATACTACATATGCATGAGGACTGAAGGTACAAATGGGATTCTCATAAATTCAACTGTTTCTTCCATGAGCCAAACTTGAAGAACATAGCCCTATAAATGGTACAAGAACAACTGGAGGGGCAGACTAGAAACCAGTTGAACTACTCACCTATTTAACTTGATGGAAAATGCATCCAGAACAAAAAATGTTGGCTTGCCAGCATCCAGGGAAAGAATTTAGTTTATTATGTATGTTTGTAAATAAGCCAAGTTTGGTATTATTAGCAATTGTAATATATAAATGCTAATAATTGAATTGTGTAATGAAATTACACAATTTCCTTTTAATTAATTTCCATTGAGATGTTTTGTTGTTTTCCCTGTTGCATTCACCTCTAGGATCTCCCAGCCCAAGAAGGACATGGATGTGTTAGAATGTGGATGTGGAGCACCTCTCTTATGAAGACAGTCTGAGAGAGCTGGGTTTGTTCAGCATGGAGAAGAGGACTCTGGGGAGATCGTAAGGCCTTTTAGTACTTAAAGAGGGCCTACAGAAAGGCTGGAAAGTGACTCTTTGTCAAGGAATACAGTGATAGAGCAAGGGGTAATGGTTTTAAACTCAAGTAATGTAGATTTAGATTAGATATTTGGAAGAAATTCTTTACTCAGAAGGTGTTGAGGCACCGGCACAGTTTGCCCAGCTGGTGTAGTGGAAGGTGTCCCTGCCCATGACAGGAGGGTTGGAACTAGGTGATCTTTAAGATTCCTTTGAAAAAAAAACATCCTATGATTCTATAATTTCCACCTAATGAAGTGCATGCTGCACTTAACGTACTTGGTTTTTATATTAGAAATTCCCGCTATTTTGGATGTGTAAAAACCATAGAGATTAAGGTCCAAGATGCAAAACAAAATTCACCTAAGTAAATGTGACCTGAAAGAGTTATGGAGAATAGCTGTTTCTAGGAAGTCCACTTCAGTAATACATGTGACGACACTGTTACTTTGCATATGCCAGCTTTTCATGGTGTTGAAGCCTGGCATGGCATCAGGACATACTTGTTTTTTTTTTTTGTTTGTTTGTTTTTTTCTTTTCCTTTTCTCTGCATCAATCTATTAATTTACTCCAAATAAAGGCTTCGTTTATTGTAGAATTCAGATAAAAACCTACTACCATTTTATGTTAATGTGCTGATTTTACTTATCTGCACAAGTGAATTCCACCATGACTTCTTTCTCACTCCCCCTTCCCAAAGGAAAAGGGTAAGAAAATACAATGAAAAGGAAAGAAAGTACAATGAAAATACAATGAGATAAGGTCAGGGAGATGATTCAACAATTATCATGGGAAAAACAGACTTGGCATAGGGAGATGAATAAAATTTATGGCCTATCATTAACAGACTAGTGAGATGAAAACTAAAATCAAACTAAAAATGCCTTCCTCCCATCTAACTTCTACCACCTCCTCCCCCTGAACAATGTAGAGGAACGGAGAATGGGGGCTGCTGTCAGTCTATAGCACCTTCTCTCTGCTTCTTCTTCATGGTCACTCTCTGCCCCTGCTCCACATGGGGTCCCTCCCATGGCATGCTGTCCTTCCCAAACTGATTCTGCGTGGGCTTCCCACAGAAAGCAGCTCTTCAAGAACTGCTCCAATATGGGTCTGTACCACAGGCTGCAGCTCCAGCCTGGGGCCGGCTCCTGTGGGGGCTCTCCATGAGCCGCAGCTTCCTTCAGGCCATATCCACAGGCTCCACTGGGGACTACTCCACAGGTTGCAGCACAGAAACCTACTCTGCTGTGGTACACCATGGGCTGCAGGGGTACAGACTGCTTTACCAGGGGCCTCTCCAGAGGCTGTAGGGGAACTTCTGCTCCGTGCCTGGAGCACCTCCTGCCCTCCTTCTATACTGACATTTGTGTCTGCAGGGCTGTTTCTCACTCCTCCCTCTCCCAGCTGCTGTTGTGCAGCAGTTTTTCTTCCCTTTCTTAAATCTGCTCTCACAGAGGCACAACCAGTGTTGCTCACTGTTTCAGCTCTGGCCAGCAGTGGATCCCTTTTAGAGCTGGCTGGAGCTCCAATTCTTCTCAGAGACATTTTCTCCCAAGGCTGCAAATGATTTTGCAATTCAATTGCCTTTATTGTGTGACGAAGAAATCACCTTAAATGAACTCAGTTCAATACCACCAGCACAGTTCAGGGAAGGCTGTTGAGCCCAGCTAAGCAGGCTTACAGGGAGGAAGGCTTGACCTGGCTATTCTCCCCTGGGAATTCTGTGTTGTGTCTCAAGGGCTAGAAGCAAGTTAGTCCCTCCTTGGCCCACACTTGGTGAAACAGACGTTATACGGAGCTTATGCTACTGTAATTGTCTCATATACTTTCTGCTGCACCACTCTAATCCTGAGTTTGGCCAAAAGAACCAAGGCTTAAGAAGGAAAGCTTTGCTAGGAAAAAAAACAACAAAAACACTCAAAAGTTCTTCCTTGAACTCTGCTAGTAACATTTATTTTAAAAACTCCTTCTGGTTAAAATGATCTTACAAATAAGGGGAAGAATCTACAATGACTAAGGCACAACACCTCTCCCTAGAAATACAGAAGCTGTGCCAGTATTGGACCCTAATTTAAGCAAATATAGTAATTTGAATGCACATCATATTTATAGTCTTCATTCAATTGCTACTAATAATCATTCTCCTCTCAAAGACATCAAGAAGACAAATTGTTGTATCAAGAGGAGTTTCTGCAGAAAAGGGATACAGAGATGAAGAAATTCTGTTAACATAATTTATGAAGAGATAGATTTTGCAGGTGTTCCATATTATATATTTGGATTTCCAAATCTGCACCTAATATTTTTTCTTTCCATAGTGAGTAAGGTAGATTGATCTTTATCCAAATATCTATGAAAATAATAATAATAAAAGAAAACTTTTTTTTTTTTTTGAAATAAATTGGGTATGATTTTTAAAACAGAAAATATCCATGTTTGCTGTAAGAATTGGCACCCCTTCTATATCACTCCAGGAATTACTCTTGCACTAGCAGACTAAGAAAAACCTGAAATATGTTTCAAAGGAAAATCCTTTTATAAAAGGTGATTTATTTATTTATTTATTTAAGCTAATTTAGTGCATTTAGAGGTTGTTTATTATTATTATTAGACAGAAATGGCTTATCCTATATTGAAATTATTATTTTTTCATTTATCCTTTGTCTAATAAAGCTGAAAAAAATTATAGTGTTTTTGGCACTCCCCTTGCTCCCTCTGTACGTTACAGAGTAGAGCATAAGCCAAAATCTCTATGAGCATGTGTATGATATAAAATACTCTCTGAAATCCAGCCTGAGTGTAACATGACAGGCTGTACATGCAAAGCATACAGAAGAACAGGCTGGTAAAAAATGTGAAGAAAAGCTTTGTCTTGATTTATTTAATTGTATAGCAAGTTGTTCTGGCCTTTAAGATGGTAAATAATCTTGACCCTTCAGTGAAGTTTAGCTGCACAATGGTTGTTCTCCTTTAGAATGTGTTTATCTCTGTCCACTGGGAGTAAGGGCTCAAAACCATAGGAGAGATGACGTGTTCAGCCAGAAGGAAGAATGAGGAATATATCTTCATCCTTTTGGGTGCTAGACCATCTGAAAATGACATGATGGACTACATGTTTGTCTTGTGAAGAAAGAAAATGGTTTTGATGACAGTCATGGACAAACTTCTACAATAGATCTGCTGTTTATTACTTCACACTATCAGCGATGATAAGGGATCAGGTACATGTATAAATGTTCTAATGCAGTTTATGCAGTAATAGCACACTAAGTCTTTTCAACCATGAAGGAGAACCTGTGTAGCAGATATCTGGCTTCTGTAGGAAAAATGTTTCATAATCCTCTCTTTTATGATCCACTATTATGAATCAAAACTGTTTTTTTAGCAGCTATGATCTTCACTAGATTTACACCAATGCAGTGTAAATCACCCTTCAAAGACTAACAGGTAAATTTGACTGGCTATAGATTTTTGATAGCTGGAACTTTAACAATAGGCACAGAAAGGGAACTGGAACAATTTTGTTTCAAACAGAGCACCAGGAAAGGACTATCTGCTTTCTCTGAATTCCCTTCCAGATCAGTTTAGCCTGATTACATTCCTGGGTTTGTTCATTGACCTTAAAAGACGTTCTCAGACTTCCCTTCTGAGCAAACAACTCCATGAGAAGAAGGAGATATACAACCTAAGTAACTTCTGACTCCTCCAGAGTGCACAGAACTAAGAATTGTCCTAACTCAAATCATTGCTAAATGAAAGCATTCAGTTGAGATGTGTACTATGACATGATGTTTTTCTTAAGTTATTTTGATACAGATCATAATCTTCAGAACTTTGGAGAGATGATGGAAAATTTATGATCTCTGGGATTATTTGTTGAGATAACAATATACTATTGGCATATTGGCATAAAATATCAATAATGCAATTAAATATAGTATTTAGTATCATAGGGTATGATAGGATAGAGAGAAAAAAAAGAAAGTGACAGTTTTCTACAAAATTCTTTTAGTCACAATCTCACTGTTGTTGGAAAATCTTTGCTCAGTTCTTGTATCATGGAACATTTGTAGTGGCTCCTAGTTCTATTATCATTATAGCACAGACTCACCAGGAGGTGTGCTGGGGTATTCTGTTTAACTCCCCAAGGAAGTGACAAAATAGAACAGACAAACATGTGTAGCTATTTTTTTTTCCTTTTGGTGAGATGAAATAAAGTAGTCAGGTGACATAATGAAAAACTCAATAGCAACAAACCTTATAAGGTCATGAGATTATAACTTCCCCTGTGCTTTCATTGATTAGGATATTTTTAGGAAAATTTGAAGCACAGCCTACTATAAGTAATCTAAATTAATATTCCTTCATTCAAGATTTATTCCATGAGTCACTGGCTACTTGGGTTAAATGGCACCATGTCCATTTTAGATCAGACATTTCTCAAAACCATATTAACTGTCAAAATAGTTTGGAAAGATGGTTACCGGTAATGGTGTGTTTGGCAGCTGATAACAATTGCATAATAGGCTTTCATTTTCCATTGTCCAGTGATCTAATAGAAAAAGCATTAGATACCATAGAATATTATTTTTACTTACTTATGTTTTCAAAATTTTATTTACTAGAAAGTATCCTAGAGTAATGTTAATAAATAGCCAGGTATTTGTTTGAATACAAATAGTGAAAGCATATGCTTACAAACAGTTTCCAGACATGTGTTAGACTCCGAATTGTTTACAAGTCACACATGACCAAACACTACTGCAGACTGGGGAAAAATAGTTTTGCTATGGAATAAGAAGACTTCTTTGGCAGCTTTGTTTTAAGCTTATTTTGTCAGACAAGAGACATGGGTTTTTCCCAAAGATTGTTTCTAGTGTTCATAAACATAACAAATATAAACATGTTAGATGGGAGTATTCAAGGACAAGGAAATATAACTGACATTCACAGCACAATCAACACTCAGATGAATTTGCAGAGGGAGAAAGAGGTGATAGCTGGAAAGTGAGAAAAATATATTATTATAATACCAGGTAAAGGTGGAAAAATGTAAAAAGAAAATAATATTCAAAAATGGAAAATTAAAAAAAAAAAAAAACGGAAGTTATACCAACTGCTCATATATCACTTTTCCTGATAAATACATGAAGATATGGATGGTGTGAATTTTTATGGCAAAGATTTATACAATTTACTTCTCTTTTCTCTTCTGTTTTACTTGCCTCCTCTACTGCAAGCTTAACAACAGGATCACATCTCTTAACCTGCTGGCAATACTTTGTCTAATGCAGCCTTCTCTTCTCCCCCTTTTTGTCTTTGCCTTAACAAGTGAAAAATCCATTCTTGCATCTGATATTCTTTGTATCTAATATAAGCAAAATTATAGCTTAAAAATTGTTTGTATTGCTCAGGTCTCCTTATAATATAAAGGAATAAATGAAGACAAACAACACAGGAAGACCTTTTCTTGGCTCAGAAATATATATGTAAATATATTTATGCACTACGGTAAATCAGTCAAAAGTTAGATTTGAAGTTACCAGTCTGGGAGAGCAGACAAAAGATGATGTCCACTGAATTAAACTCTTGTTGTTCCTCGGGTTATAGAAGGAAGGCTCCAGTGTCTCCAGTGACACTTTGGGTAAGTGGAGAGATGGAATATGATGAAAACATAGACAAAAGAGGGCTTTAATTAAATAAAATTTAATTAAATAAAATTAATATATATGTTTTTTTCCAAAACCAAACCCAAACAAAAAGAAATAAATGTGTATCTGAAACAAAGAGGATATGCTAAAACTCTGTATTGCATGTTGAATCAACACAGTAAATGGCTAGATTCATGAAAAAACAGTACTTAACAGCAATATCTTCAATCATTCAGTTTAACTAAATTAAGTAATTCTGCCTGATTAAAGTTAGACAACATATTTTGAACTGTAAAGATTAGAACAATTGTTTAGTATTAAAAACTCAACAAGAGCATCAGATTTTATTTAGTGTTTTGAAATATTATTTATACACTTTGTATCCTTCTGACACTTAGGTTAGTCTCCCTGATAGTTAGCTTAACCAACTCAGGGCCCATTTCCTGGCCCTAAGATTACATTGGCACAACTGGCACATACTAAATTCTTTTGTTTTCCAAATCATATCTGAATTACTTTTTGGGAATGGCCTGCATCCCATTCTAACTCCTGATCTGTGTTAGGGAATTAGATATACTAGGGGAAAAAAATACAAGAGATTATTGCAAGATTTTAATAGTATAAACAGTTGAGCTCCATATGACTTTCAGAAATAAGAGGAAGAATTTTATTTTTGAGCCAAATAGCAGTGAAAGTGTGTGCTTTTTAACAGCTTTTATATTAACAAACAAACAAACAAATTTCATTATGGAAATAACAAGCAGAGCCATCTATTCTAGCTGGGTTTAATTCTTGTGATTCAATATGTTATTTTGTGTATTTTTATTGTAGTTGTTTGCTTGCTATTTTGCAATGGCTGGGATTCACTTGTAGTTGCAGATTTGTTCAAAAAAATTGTGCTAAAGTTGAAACTTGAAACTAAACTGGACTACAGTCTTCATACTGTGATTTCTTCTTGCAGAATCTCCATAATACACAAAACTGTACCAGCTTCCAAAAACTCCTGCTTGCTAAGATAAGGTTCATTGTAAAAGCAAATAAGCCCCCCCAAAAAAACAAACAAACAAACAAAAAAAACAAACAAAAAAAAAAAAAAACTGTTCCCAAAGCATTGCTTTTCTAGACCCAGGCTGTACTGAAGATAGTTTGCTCTGATTTGTCAACCTGGGTGTTGAAGTTATAGAGAGGATGATGTATGAGTAGCAGTTGAAGACATTTGAATTGTTCAGCCTGGAGAAGAGGAGGCTGAGGGGAGACCTCATTGCAGTCTGTAACTTCCTTATGAGGGGGAGAAGAGAGGCTGAGCTCTTCTCTCTGGTGATCAGTGATAAGACCTTAGTGAACAGCTTGAAGCTACAACAGGAAAGGCTCAGAATGGACATCTGGAAAAGGTTCTTCACCTGGAGGGTGGACAAGCACTGGAACAAGCTCCCCAAGCAAGTGGTCACAGCACCGAGCCTGCTGGAGTTCAAGAAACATTTGGACAGCATTCTCAGACATGTGATCTGATTTTTTGTGTGGTCCTTTGGGGACCCAGGAGTTGGACTTGATGATCTTTGTGGACCCCTTCCAACTTGGATATTCTATGATTCTATGAAATCATGACTGGTTCTTGAACAGCTTGTTATGTCTCCACATGCCCTATTCCCCTTTGCTCCTGCCACTTTTCCAGAACTAAGCCAAACATGCTTATTAGCAAATAGCTCCACTCTCTTCTCTTGCTTCTCAGACTTGGCATCACTTCCATCCTCCTGGTGGGATTCCCAGTTTCTTTTTTTTTTTTTTTTCCCTGAAATTCTACTTAACCCATCCAGGGCCATGGGCAGCCAGAACTGTCCTCGGGATCTATGATACTCTGGCAATCACTTTTTTGTTTTTATCTATTCACTATCCATTGCATTGTTATTTTCTGCTCGGTTTTGATGTTGCTTGATATTTTTCTTTAAAATTTGCAAGATCTACCTGGGATAGCTGTTCTGTTCAATAAGCAAATAGATCTTCAATGTGTGTTATGGATATGAATGAAAGGAATGAAAGTCATGCCAAAGAATTTTGAGAGGAATCTAGGTCTAGGCAGATCCCCTCATTGCCCCCTTTTTTAAAGCTCATTGCCATCCTAGAGTTCAAAGATAACTAGTCTGCACATTTTTTAGTTTGCTAGTAGGAACTTAACCCATCTATAAAACTAGGCTGAATAGCAGACATATATTCCATACAGATGAAAACATGATCCAAGCAAGTGGAGACTCTTCAGCCCTGTTCCAATATCTGGAAAGTTTAAACTGCAAGTCTGCAAGAGAAGGACAATGTAGAAAACAGAGAAAATTACAGCTGGGGTTCATCACAGCATTACAGACGTAACTTGGTAGCCTTCCTAGATGAAATAAGAAATTTATGCATTGCAAATGCATTGGATCTAATTAGTACTTCAGGAAAATATTTTATATCCTGTCATAGGTAGATTATCTACTAAGCTGGAGAAAACTGTGATTGTTACTGCACTTATAAAACTTTGGAATAAGTAAATTAATTCTTACCTATTTTATTTTAAAAGTCACTTGAGAAAATTTAAATAAATTTGAGAACTGTTGCATAAATCTTTGTTCATAAGTTCATAATAATATCACAGCTAGAAGAGGACCAGTCTATACTGGTTTCCTATACTTTTGCCTTTCATTCATCTTTAATGGATTTACTGAAGAAAGGAAGAGATTAAAAGGTTCCTACCGCTTGTGTCACCTTGTTTTAAACTGAAGGCATTTGGCACTTTGCTTCCTCCTTTCCAACTCAGTCAGAAACCTTTACTTAAATTTAGCAGGTACTTTTTTATGAGTTTGTGAAATTTCTATGTTCTTTAGTAGTCACTCATGCATACCTTCCATATTTCTGCTTATTCTTTGATATTGCATGGAGCTGTTTAACTTCTCATGTTTTCCCTTCAAGCAAAATTTTTTATTCATAATTTGCCTTCTCTAAATTAATGTCATTACTTTGTTGCTTCATCCCATATTTGCACATTGAGGGCCTTTTATGTTGAGGAAAACACAAACTTGTTTTAATGATGAACAACTGTAAAGAATAAACAGATTTTTTTTTTAATTATTATTATTATTATTACTATCAAACGTGAAATTGCACATACTATAGCCATTATATAAAACAAAGCAGAAGACTTTGGGTCTTTTATGTTTAAAACATAGATAAGTATTAAATGTGACTTAAATTATTTGAGCAAAGATATACTACACTCATACAACTAAATAATTATGTCATTAAATATAGTCAAGACACTAGAGACAAGAGTGGATTAGGTGGTAAACTATATGCTGGATAGTGGTTATGACTGAATTCTAACTTGATATCGTCATTAGTGACCTTAGTAAATAAATAAGTTGATTGTAAAATCTTTGTAGATATTCTCAGTAAGAGAGAAACTGTAATACATATAGGAGGAACTGAATGGTTTTGAGAATCAAAAGGTGTAATGCAAGAATGATGAAAGCGAATTAATTTCCATAAATTATCAGATTAACTATACCTGGAGGATTTGCAGTATCACAGAATCACAGAATTTCTAGGTTGGTAGTGACCTCAAGATCATCGAGTCCAACCTCTGACCTAACACTAGCAAGTCCTCCACTAAACCATATCCCTAAGCTCTACATCTAAGCGTCTTTTAAAGACTGCCAGGGAGGTCTCAACCACTCAACCACTTCCCTGGGCAGCCCATTCCAATGCCTAACACTTTTGGTAAAGAAGTTCGTCCTAACATCGAAACTAAAACTCCCTTGGAGCAACTTTAGCCAGTTCCCCCTCATCCTGTCACCAGGCACATGGGAGAACAGACCAATCCCCACCTCGCTACAGCCTCCTTTAAGGTACCTGTAGAAGGCGATAAGGTCGCCCCTGAGCCTCCTCTTCTCCAGGCTGAACAGCCCCAGCTCCCTCAGCTGCTCCTCATAAGACTTGTTCTCCAGACCACTCACCAGCTTCGTCGCCCTTCTCTGGACTCACTCAAGCACCTCGATGTCCTTCTTGTAGTGAGGGGCCCAAAACTGAACGCAGTACTCGAGGTACAGCCTCACCAGAGCTGAGTACAGGGGAACAATCACTTCCCTAGACCTGCTGGCCACATTGCTTCTTATACAAGCCAGGATGCTCTTGGCCTTCCTGGCCACCTGAGCACACTGCTGGCTCATATTCAGCCGACTATCAACCAATACTCCCAGGTCCTTCTCCACCAGGCAGCTTTCCAACCACTCATCTCCCAGCCTGTAGCTCTGTTTGGGGTTGTTGCACCCCAGGTGCAGGACCTGACACTTGGCCTTGTTGAACTTCATACAGTTTGCCTCAGCCCATTGTTCCAGCCTATCCAGATCCTCCTGGAGAATCTTCCTACCCTTGAGCAGATCGACAAATGCACCTAACTTTGTGTCATCTGCGAACTTACTGAGGGTGCACTTGATGCCCTCATCCAGAAGATGAGGGCAGTAGACAGTGTATCTTCCTCTGCAATGGACTAGAACAGTTTAACTGGAAGACTATGACCAGCTCTGGTCTCACACATTCAAAGAAAAGCCTAGAAATCAGATATCAGTAGATTGAGTTATTAGATGATTTAACAGGTACAAAGTACAGAGCAAGCAGAGACAAAGAATTTGTGGTTCTTTAACAGATCAAAACAAAGGTTAGGAAGAGAAGTGGCAGTTTTTATAAAGATGGCTATAATATTCAGGGTGAACACCAAAGACAGGATAAGGAGAAGAGAAAGAGATTAAATCTATTGGTACACACTAGTCATTAATCATTTCAGGGAAACTTCTCAGAAAGCTCTGTTCTGATCCAGAAGAATGAGGTTTTGGAATAATGTCCAGTATGCCAGGGCACAGAATTTAACCTTAATATGGAGCATTTTATATTGCTAAACTAACCTTAAGATAAAGCCTACTATATTGCTAAACAAGAGTTATGACTCACTTGCATGTTATAATTACAGAGAAGTGGATATGACTACCTGGGAGATCTCTTATAGTCCCAAATTCCAAATACCCACATATAAACCAAAACCTCAAAGATTATTCCACAACACAAGTGCTTAAATGTTCTGTATTGACACTGCATTGTTATTTGAATAAACTTTAGCAAAACAATTATTTTGAATTATAAAATGTTTTCTGAATGAAGGTTTTCTTTTTCTTTTTCTTTTTTTTCTTTTTTTTTTTTTTTTAACTTTCTCAAACTATCATATTTATTAATAGGTAACCTCTTGATCTTATTGGTTTTAGGCAATATAATTAAGATAGTATTACAGAAATATGGAAATGCTTTGATAATGTTATCTGAAATCAAATCTGTGTCAGCAAAGAAAAATTACATTACAATATTCTCACATAATTTCCAGCCCAATTTGCATAATAAAAATAATAGTTTGATTTCTCTTCAATTTTTACCATCAGATTTCCTTTTGTTCCTTTGTCATCAGAGATGCAACTATGAGAAACCCAGAAGTTGGCTTCTGTCAGTTTGGAGTGTTTTTCAAGTATTTTAAGAAGTAGATACTTTTAGTTTATGAGATAAAAGCTTTTCTACACAACCACAGCCACTGAAAGGCAATGGCAGGATCAGAAGCCCAAATAATATTCTGCTGAGCTGCTCCCAGGCCCACTACAGGAGCCATCAGGAGGGGTTTGGGAAGGAGACACAAATTAAGAATTCAGAAGAATGGACACCCTGTTCATGCCCCTCCCAGGGATATCTAAGGAGAGCATCAGCCCCAGTGTCCACATGTGACACCTATCACAAGGAGTCAACACTAGAGCAGCTTTTGAATTGCAAGGTTGCTACTGTATGGTACTGGTCACAGAATACAGGGGAAGAGCATTTGGGGATTGCACAGGATTTATTATAGGGTGTTCTGGGAGGAACCAAGGGTGGGGAAAGGGGTGGATTTAGATGATTTGGAGAGGAATTTTTGTGGGAAAACAAAGGAGTATGGGAAAAATATATGAAACTATATGTGAAGATTATGAAAGTATATGAAAATGAAAGTATATGAACTCATCTTAAAGTAACTATTAATGTCAAAAGTGCTGAAAAGCTTTAAATGCATTGTGTATATCCATGCTATATAGTTATACTTTGAGTCTTACAGCTGAATCTAACAAATGATTTTAAAGAGACTGCAGAGGTGTGCATTACTTATGGATGTCCCCATTTTCCATTGACAATTTATAGCTTTGAATTTCATTAAAATCATTTTTGTATTTCTTATGTACCTGCAGGTACATTTACGTGTTCTTTCATAATGCAGCGAGTATGCTTCAAAATAATAAAACAATGGAATCTACAAGAATGGAAGAAATCCAGATTATTTTGAAAGAAACTATGACTCAGACATAAGCTAACTGTTGGGAAAATATGAGTGTAATGTATTAGAAGAAGTGAAGATGGGTCAAAAAAAACTGCTCACAGATGTGAAATATGTCAACACGGGGATGAAAAGCTGGAAAAATATTCATCCGGTGAAAGTTATTAGTGAAAACAAAAAATAAGAGGAATTCAGTCCAAGACTGATAATAAGAAACAATCTTCTGCTCATGATGGTCTCCCTTGTTCTGTATGTTATCTATTTGTCCCCAATGAGGAATAATTCCAGATTCTGGAAATGATTGTCTTGAAATCAAGTTCTTGTCTTATACTGACATAAATGTCCACCACGTGGACTGAAATTCCACCAAAAAGTTGAAAGCTGGTCAACTTTCTTTAAAAAGTTTATCTGAAAAGATGAAAAACTTGAGATTTCTGGCTTGTGTGTCTCAGCAGTATGTGTTACAGCATTTGTGTTTAAGTCTCCTAGTTTACCGGCTTTCTAAATTTCCTTCAGATCTGTCTTGATCTAACTTCCATTAAGAGGCATAGAGTTAACAATTTGAGTATAGCAACAGTTTTTGGAACAGCATGCATATATTTCAAACTTGATGAGAAAATGTCTTATCTGGTTTATGAGAAGAAAAACAACAACAATGCAAAAAAACATTCCACAGAGTTAATTTCCCTTTGTGTGTGATCCAATGAAAATTATTAAAGTTAGCAAGAAAATATTATAACCTCCTCTTTCATCTATAATATTATTTGATTGCTGAGAAAAGCAAAACCTCATCATTTGAAAGAACAATAACATGTCTTTCTAAGGAAGATCAGGCTAATTTCTGTACAACCTCTTATAGAACATTTAATGAAGCAGTTTCAGAAATTTTATAATATTGAATGTTTTAAGAAAAAAAGGAAAGAAAAACATGAGAAAAAATACACTAGGATGCTTCTGCTTAAAGATATTTTTGCAGGGAGTTAATAGTCACTGGAATGTCCTTAAACACTGTTGCAGATAATGGTGATTTTTACATAAAACTGTTGCCACACATCTTGAAACTTCTGATAATTTTAGTAGATTGGATGAGCTATAAACAATGCACAAGACCAAAAATATTATCTATTTTTTTATTGTTTTCAGTATTCACCTGTTCCTGTCATAGATATTTATATAAAATAATCAGCATAATTTAACTCTTTGTAAAAGGTCAGCTAAGTCTTTCAGGCAGCAAATCTTCCCAGCTCCTTGCTTTTTCTGATTCTTCATTACAAATATATATATATAAGTAAATATAAATAAATATATTCATTCAACATATTTAAATACATTAATATCATTTTATTGTCCAATATATTTAAATATATTTAAATATTTAATATGGTTATTTTAATAAAAATATAAATAAGTATATATCCATTTATTTATAAATGAATAAATAAATATATATTCATTTATATATATATATATATATATTTGGCTACTGAGCCTTTTAGAGAGCACATGTACATAACTTTCAGATTCTTCGAAATCATAGAATCATAGAATGTCTTGGTTTGGAAGGAACCTCAAAGATCATCTAGTTCTAGCTGCCAAGGGGTTGGAATCATAGGCTTAAGAGTGCATAATATCTTAAAGTTATCAAAAACTCCTTTGCAATTGTTGCATTCAAATAGTTGGGTCTTTAGTGACAGCAAACGCCATGAAAGTCATGATTAAATTATCAGTGCACATAATGCTGTGGCTGCCACTCTAATTAGAAAAACGATAAGTAATGACAATAAGATACTTTAGAGTGTGCATAAAACTCTCTGCATTGTACAGGATCAGAGAAATAAAATAAGAAAGAGCCTCGCAAAGCTGCAGTGGACTCTCAGGCTTCACAGAGATGTTGGGAGCAGCCCAAATGTGGCCAGTGTGAAGTAAGATTACAAATTAGGGAGAAGGCAATGCAACTGAGTTAGAGGCTGTTGGCATGAATGAATGATTGTAGGAAAGGAGAAATATATGAAGGGCCAAAGGGAGAGAGTGAGTGATTTCCATAAGGTTAGTTAGTGGAGAAAAGACTTGGATAATTTAATGTCTGCATGTTGATATTTGTCCAAGCTAAACTAAAAGGCGGCACTTTCTGTAGTCAGCCTTTCTCAAGTTCAAATCCCTTTCTGCACTTAGAGAGCTTCACGGCAACAAAGTGGAAAAAAAAAAAAAAAAAAAAAAAGATGATGGCTTCAGGTAAGAATAAGCAAAATTTATAGTTTTAAGGCAATACTCTTTGATGATAAATGATGTAGGAAAATCTAGCACCTCTCAGCAACACTTTTCTCGAAGCTAACATTTCAAATTTTTCAGGAGTTTTCTTTCAACAATATTAAATAGAAACTAGATTCTTTGTACAATGCTTTCTTGTTCTTATAGCTGATGATTAAGGATAAATCATCTATATTTCCCTACTTTTCCTGAGTGAATAGCAGATTTTTCTTTGCGCATTTTCTTCTGTAACTCATTCCATGGAGCAGTTGAAACTGAACTACTCACAACTTCATTTTCATAAGAAGGAAAGTAAAAAAGATGATCTTTTCATGCTTATATTATTTGGCACTTTTAGCTACTAAAATTACCAAGAAGCAGTATTTTAAATTTTATTTTATTTTTTTCAAAGGACTCATGGGGGGACTTTCAGGTTTATGTTGTCCACTTCTCTGTTTCTTTACCTGTCCCTCACTTTCTCTTCTACTCTGTTTTTCTTTTTTTTTTAGGGGAAGAAGACTTTCTCATGATCTTCTGTCTCATACACCAATGTATGAGACAAATATGTCTTATCTTTTTCCCAGTCTTAAGAGATGCAGCATCAAGACCACTGGATTTAGAAATTGTTGGAAGACACTAAAGAGAACCGATTGCACTTATGGATTGCTTATGATTTGGAAGAGAAAGTGAATGCTTGAGTGCTTTACTCCAGTTCATACCTCACCCAGATTTCTTTATGTCCAAATGTTTGGGTCCTAGGAAGAGCTGCATAAAACAAAGGTGCCAGTCCAGGCTTTAAGCAGTGAAGTGGCACTTAAAATTAGAGCTTTTGAGTGCAGTGTGTAAAAGTCCGGCCAAATGGGGGAATCTCTGAAATTGTGACTCTGATTGAAAGATCTTTACATATACCTAGGTATTCACCTCCACTTGCTGCCACACAAAATCTTTCGATGGATTAGGCACACAACTAGAATATCATCTATTATAATGTCATCCATTCTTTTGCAGCACTGCATCTGCTAATTTCCCTTTCCCCACCTCGTTTTCACCTTTTAACCTAAATATCTGTTCCCACAGTTCCAATCTTGTTTTCTTGTTTCTGTGAGCCATGCAAATAAATCCATCTGACCTGCATAATGTATTGTTTGGTTCATAAATGTATTCTTGTATCTGAACCTTGTGTTTTACAAATTTGTGTCTGTACTATCCCAAAACAACATCATATTGCACATTATGTATAACAATGAGCATTGATATGTGCATACTTTTTTTCCTTTTCTTTTCTTTTTTTTTTTTTTCCCCTGTAGCAGATACACTTGAGGAGAACACTAAATCTCTGTGGCAGCCCTTAGCCTGTAACACAAACACATTTATTTTGCTACAGAAAACAGCAGTAGCAACAGAAAGCCACCAGATATTGGAGATGAATAAAAATATATTAAATGGCCATGACTCTTTCATAATGTAATTTAACCTCTCTGAGGAATTTAATTAATTTTTCTTTCTGCAATTCTGAGAAAAGATATATTGTGCATATGAAAGAGTTCATTTTCATTTGAGGATACAGGATGCACTTTTCTTGCTAAAAGGAACATAAAATTTGCCTGTGAGATTATAAAAATAAGAATGAAAAAAACAACAACATTGAAATGTCTTCTAGAAAAATTCAGAGAATTCTGTCTTCAGATTTTAACTGCAATCCCTATAAAAATAATTAGTGTTCTACACAAAACTTCTCATGAGGCTTAAGGGTCCTCACTCTTTCTTTATTATTCCTCAGTAAAAGCTGCAATATGGAGTTTGTTTTTTTTTAACTTGTTGTGGACCAACCCTTTTATGGGCAGGGGTCCTCTGCCTTCAAAATTTGCAGCATATACAGGTATATCATTGTGTGAAATGTGCTCAGAATACAGGTATAGATGAGTCAGTGATCGATGAAAATAAAATCAAAGTTTTCCATCCCAGTTTCAACTATTACATGCACAATTTGTTCTTCTTCTTTCAGGAATGAAATATTAAAGAATCAGAACAAGACCAAAAAAATACAGAAGTGACCCTCTCTCTTGTATTTAGAAGCTCTGTGCTGCTTTTTGCAGGTATTTTCCCCTTGTTTGCAGAAGCCAGTATAAATGAACCATTGAAGTTCAATATAGTGAAAAACTACAGACTTAATGGTAGATTTACAGAGTTTTTCATATTTCCACAGTTATCCTCAACCAAACACAGAGAATACACATATATATAACCTTGCCTTCTGCTTATCTGCTCAAAGTACTTGTTTTGCACCCACCTTCAAATTCAGGCAAATTTCTGTTTGTTCTACTCTTCAGCACATAGTTAAATGAACTAGTGATATAGTTTTAGACAAGGAGTTTTGTCCTGGACTAGGGTCTTTCAAACTAGAGCTGAGAGCTAGCCCCCAAATCAGAGTTTAGCATATCACAGCTGCAACACTGATGAAGCACCAGCTAATCAGGATGAAGTAGAAAGAAATATGTTGTCATGAACTTCCTAAAAATCAAGCTAATAAAGGGAAAAACAGAAACATTCAAACATTCTTGAAATTGAAATTCAAGAACAATAACAGCAATAATCCAGACTGAAACTCTGGCAACTTGAACCTGATTGTGTCAGTTTACTCTATTCTATTTTCCCAGGCTTTCATTTCCTTTTGTTTGCTTTTGGTTTCCCTCCCACATCAACTCTTTGCTTTGTTAATTTCAGAATAATCCTATTTTTGGTAACACAAATTTCCTTTTAATATAAACCATTTTTAGATAAGGTTGTTGCCTTGTAAAACCATAAATCAAGATTTTATGCATATAGATTTGAAAATCTCCCATTACATAATGTAACAAAATGTTACATTACATTTTGTGTTTCTTTTACCACATAAGGAACAAAAGAGCAAATGCATGCAAATATAAGGCAGAAGAAAAATAGAGGCAGAAGGTATAGACATTTTTCCCTTCTGAATGTTCTGTACATTTGCAACTTAGAAATACTAAAATTTGCCACCAATTTCATGGGAAGGGCTGTCTAAATGGTGATTTGTTTAAAACCTGTAGCCTCCCAGGTTCTCTAACCATCTTGACTTAAAGTGAGAGCAGTATCTGCATATTGCCTATATCTGCAATTAAGAATCAGTTCTGTAGTCAATACAATTCACTATGCATTGACTGGTAAGTTCTGCTGTATTGTTTATAACAGCATTAGAACTCAAGTCAAGTTTTCTTTTACTCCAGATCTGGAGCTTAACACAATGGGTCTTAATTTTTCAACCTGCAGTTCTATATTAGGCTGGCAATGCATACCCAACTCAAACTGTCTCTAGAACAGCTTTTGTTTTCCGAATACACTGGTGAAAATCTAGACTAGTTGAATAGTGGAGTAGTGCAGTTCCTCATATTATCATCAGAGGGCTGGAACACCTCTCCTATGAAGAAAGGCTGAGAGGGTTGGAGTTGTTCAGCCTGAAGAGAATTATCCAGGGAGACATTACTGGGCCTTTCAATGTATAAAAGGGGCCAGGTCTATAAGAAAGATGGAGAAGGATTTTTTTATCAGGACCTGTAGTGGCAGGACAAGGGGCAATAGCTGTAAACTGAAAGACAGAAAATTTAGATTGGACATAAGGAAGATTTTTTTTTTCATTATAATTCTATGTATAATTCTATGACATACAGAGAATTTGTGTTTTCTGCAGCACAGAAATTGGCATATATTTTATAGCTGATAATATTAAAAGAGTTTAGGGTAAACCCCAAACAACAGAAGAAACACTAAATGTGTAGAATTTCAAAATTTTACAGCATAAATATGATAGTTGTGAATAACATGGAATTCATGGTATGTTCACCATGAAGCCCAAGAGCACTCTATGCTGTACATATTAGTGATCTCTGAATTTTGTTGTGCTTTGTTCAAGAAAGGCCTGCTTTCAGCTGAGAGGAAATGGAAAGTCACTTACGCTGAATTGCTGTGGTCCTGATGTGATCTAAAGTTTAATACCCTCTCAGACCACATAAATGTTGCTTGTAGGAAGTGAAACTTGTGGTAATAAAAATGACAAGTTAATGTGTTTTTCTGCTGAAGTCACAAGTAGAAATTACTTCAATGATCTCATCGTAGTCCCAGATGGATGTTTGTCTCCATCAGAAACAATTTTGGTTTGGCTTGTTTTGAAAATTCTGTGAAGACAACAACCAAGGCAGAACAGCCGGCATTTAATGATTGAGATGTTCTTTTGATTAAAATTTGTGACAGCATAATATTGTATAGAACACAATTCTTCCAAAGAAAGACAGAAAGAACTTTTAAAATAACTTAATCTCATTGTTTCTCTTTGTCACGCATACATTTGTTTAATTTAAATCCATGTGATACGTACTGTCTGTTGGCTTAAATTAGTGAAAGTCAGTTAGCGTAGAACAATTTAGCTTCACTGACATCTGTAAAGCTGCACAAACAGTATACCAACTGACAGTGTGGGCAACAATATGAATTAGCCTTAGAAAAAAATGGCATCTTTGTAGTAAAGACAGTGAAATACATTACCATTAGTATAATTTCTCATTAAAGATCCAGTCTTGTGCAACCAGTATGTGGGACTGTTGACAATACATGTATTTTTAGTGGATCTGACATTAAATCTTGTGTGGTCAGGCAACTCTCCAGCTGAAATCCCTGTGCATGGCTGTGCAGCGTGAGGGGTGTCTGGTGGGTGAGACTTGTGCTCCTACTGGTTTTGCTGCATGGCTTCCCAGTTGAGTTTCTGCATCTCCTTCCATTGTTCCCCATAATCCTGTCTGCAATGAAGACAGCAGCCCTGGAAGATAATGATTAGATTTTTATTTATTTATTTATTATCAAAAAGATTTTGTGTCAGGTTTCTTCTCCATATTGTACCAAAGCCAAATTCAAACCTTGGCAGTATGCAATATTTACAATGGTGTGAATTTAGTGGAAGCATGTATATATACACACACTTACTGAGGGCACAGCTTAAAACCCTGGCACTTTTTTTTTTTGCCATCCAACAGAGAAAGTCATGAGAGGAATCAAATGGCTGTCAAAGCAGATGTCATACTGAAACACATCTTCTGTATTCAACTATTAACTGTAAATGTCTCCATTGATCATATTAGATTTAAGACTATGCTCACAAAGAAAAATGCGTCTCTGAATTATTACTGTTTAATTTTTACCTGGAACAGTTTTCTTATATTAACACAACACCATAGAAATCTTCCAAAATGGCACACCAACCAGTAAAGTTCCAACATGTGTTTACCTCCAGAAAGCTACAACTAAGCTATATAAATAATATATTTTTTCCCTGAACCCTAAGAGTTTTGGGGATGATAAATGGCATGTGTGCTACACATACAAATCTTAAATGCCTAATTTAAAATAAAGTATTGGCCTTGTTTTCTTCTGGCAAAGGAAAAGCTCTGGGATAGAGAGGAAAAGGCTACACACTGCTGCTACTACTACTGCTACTGCTGCTGCTGCCACTACTACTTCTACTACAGCTACTACTATTAATAGTATTAATAGCAAGGATGTTTCTGAAATAGCAATTATCATGCCCATCTTAAATAGTACTGGCTGTAATGTGACCCAAGTACAGTGAGAAGACTGGTGTGTGAATATTGTGAGGAAGTTACTATGACGAGAAATTGTTAGAAAAATGCTAATATGTTAGGAAAAATGCTAATAGCATAGATATAAGAATAGGGACTTTCTATTTCTCATTTTAGCTTGTGATCTCAGTTTGTGATCTCAGTTTATATTAAAATCTATATCCTAGTTTGAGTAAATTGTAGTATGTAATTTAGAGCTAAAGAGTTGCTATATGAGGGGAGACATGAAAGTAGAGGTTGACAGTTTGTTAGCTGACATGGCTTAAATGAAAACATTAGCAGATAAGGTATAAAACATCAAAATATATATGCATTAGAATGCTTAGAGATAAATCTTCCTGAGGATTTAGTTAGAGAACTCTTCAAAAGAGGAGTCTTATTGCACATCTCAAATGTGCAATATCCATCTTGTTTTTATTAAAAATTTGGATTCTGACTATGATTAAAAAGTATCAGTATGTGTTTTCTGGAATGGTATTTTTAAGAATGTGAATTTTGTATCTTGTTATTACATATGATATTTCACATAGTGACTTCAATCACATTTATGTGACCATGTAGAATATTACACTAATTAAATGAGAGATACTTAACTGTCTCTTCTTTATATTACTGTTTGTAAAGGAAATCAGATTCAGATCTTTGTTAAACCTGCTGCTAATACCTGAGTCTTTGAACTCAGTTTGAGTATGACTCAGAAACCCATAGTCAGACACAGGTAGGGAGATGACTATGGTGTATTTGCAGGTAAAATATGTCAAAGAACCTTCTCCTTGGGTTGAGTTTCCTGGATGTTAAATGCTTTGTGCCCAGTTAAATCACATAGCTTCAGACAAGCCTAGAAGGCATCAAGACATGTTCTACCAAAATAGACAAGCATGGAAGGATTCTCCAAAAGATCTGGAGAAAGGATTAAAAAATTTCTTGCAAAATTCTGGTAGATGTGAAGAGCATCTTTCAGCAGCTCCCATTGCTGAGCTGACTGTCAGTGCACGTTCAACTGGAAATTGCCAGGTAGTTCCTAATTTTCAATAACAAAATGTCATCTTTTCTGGCTTCAGGTTTGATGAGTGGTTCTTCCATGAACTAAACCCTGGATTGTCTTGTTATAGTTGGGGATACATTTGTTTGTACATGTTGTTCCTTTTGTTTGTTTGTTTCAAGCAGCAAATTGTTACTGTATTTATTTCCAGATGGAGCTGAATTTCAGTGCCAGTGAAATAATCACAATGCAGCCACCACCTAACTTGCAGCATTCACAGTGCCCCTTACATACCCTGATCCAGTCAGTTACAATTGCATCCGGCACCTCAATAGTTTGCAATGGGGTTTGGAGCCAGAGGAATAGCAACATATGAATATATGTACTCATAATATCATTTCTAAACTAGTGTGAGGGAATTTAAATTCAAATAAAAATATTTTTTAGGCTGAATACAAAAGGAATTGAAGCTTGGCTAAACCAGGTTTAATTATATTTTCAGAAATCTAACTCATTCTATTTTAAAGTTCAACCAGTTTAAATATTGAAGTATGAAACCAACCATCAAATGATGGTTGATAATGAATTGATAATGATTGATTTTCTGTGCTTTTATAGCAACTCACGGACACATGAATCATTGCTCTTTGCTCATGTTACAAGCATACAACTTGGTAATCATTACATACAGGCCTCAGAGGCTGATTAACACATTTCCATAGAACTTAATGTCTTCTGCAGAAAGCAAGCTGTTAGAGTCAATTACTTTGAGTCTGTAGAAACTCTATTTTCTTTTTAAAATCTGGATGTAAAGTTTAAGACTCCTTACTAATATACTAATCTGAACTGCTCAGAAATGTTTCCATTGTTGAGCATAGGGTGTGACAATAGAACTACACTGTAGTTCTATACAACATAGTATTACACTGTGGTCACAAAACATTAAAATAGACTTAAAAGAGTATATTATGCTACTCCTGGAGTGGGGCAGATATCTTCAAATGAGACCTTTTTTTTTTTTTTTTTTTTTAATCAAAACCAAACCAAACCAAAAAAAAATAACAGAAACCAGAATTTTTGCAGAACTGCATCTGTAAACCAACAACAGTTACAACAGTTGACTTCAGGCCCTAGCTGGAAGATCTGGTAAAAGAGTCCACCTGAAAACAGACACTGTGTTTAAGACTAAAGAGCCAGGTCGAGGGTTCTTTGCTCATTTAATCAAGTAGGGTGATATAATGTCCAAAAATTTGCCTCAAACCAGACAGAGCAGAGACCTGTCTGGGGCTGCAGATAACCTTACATGAGTCCTCCACCCACTGTGGAGCTCACTATGACCATCTAACAAGTGAACTCTCTGACTCTTTTTGTCTTGTGAAACTTGGCTTCATCCTGATAGGAGAGGAAAAAAATAAAAGGACCTGGAAATTTTTCACCAAGTGACATTCCTGTTTTCTGAATAGTTGTGGTGCTTCCCTGAATGTCTTAATCACATTTTGGTTTACAGGAAGATCACAAAATCACAGAACTTTTGGCCTGAACAGATCTCAGGAGTTTGTCCTGTCTACTTACTGCCTTAGACAACATCAATTGAGTCTTTGTTGTTTCTGACAGATGTTGGAAATGTTCCTAAACATTTCTGCTGCTTGGAGAGTCTACAGCCTCCACAGGATTTTTCCTCACACTTTTAACCCCCTTTTCCGTGTTGTAGCTTAAGAACATTATTTCTTTTTCCGTGAATAGCCAACAAATATATTTAAAAGAATTTAGGATGTTTCTTTCATGTTAGTATTCCTGGCATAAAAAATAGCCCATTAACTTTTCTCTACCAGTTAAATCCTGGTTTGGGGCATGTATTAGGTCTTGCATTGGAGTAAAGCCATTTCTGATTTGTAGCAGTCAGATGCACTGTTACACTTTCTCTCTTTTGACTCTGGTGTGCATAACTTTGTCCAATACCTTTTTAAGCTTTTGTCCAATACTTACCTGGAGTAATTTGCTACCTGTCACCTCAGTCCTAATTTAAAATATTCCTCATTGCATTTGGAAGTGTGGAAAGCTGTTCTTACTTGTTTTCTTTTGGGGGAGTCCATCCTCTCTCAGTAGTTCACAGAATATCATCCATGCTTACAAAAAGCAAAGCTCCGCTGCTGTCATTATTACACAGCCATATTTATCCCCAGGCTTTTATTCCTGTTTGATCCCTGATTTTTTATTTTTATTTTTTTTTTTGTGGAAGGGCTGGTGAGAGTAACCCCTGCCACTGCCAGAATACTGTAGTCACTTACGGTCTGCTTAGGCTCACCCTAGTGTACAAGGAGCCCAGATGTGCCTCTTGAAGCTGTCAGTAACATTTTGAATAGCAATACTTGGGGCTAGGAGACAGATAGGCTCCTTCACTGCCACCAGGGGGAAGTCACTAACTACTTTTACATTTTGTTTTCTGCCCAAGAATTAAGGTTGTGAGGCTCCAATTATTTGTGCCTTTTCCTCATTGGCCTTTGGCATTGTATCTCCCTATACTACCCCAGCTGCATATTTATTTCTGGGGATGAGGAATAGCAGCTTTTCTCCAAAGAGGTGCACTGCCTGTGGAGTAGCTGCTGCTAAGTGGTGTGACTACAGCCGTGCCCAAACCTTTCCTTTTGTGGATAACTGTTACACTTGGCTCTAACTTTAAATGGTGACCTAGAAGGTCTGCAGCATCTCTTTTCAAATGGACTTGACTCATGTTTTTCTCTTCTGCTTGAGGGAAGACAAGAATCAAGAGCTTGGTTCTTACCTTTTATCCACAGACCACGTACAGCTCCCATATTACAGAGCATTTGGCCAGGAAAATACAAATATTTGTGTGTGTTCACAAAATGCTATTAATGAAACATTGCCACTTCAAAGTTTAAATAGCAAAATTAGGATGTGTAAAACAAATACTAGCTTACATAAATTTGTAGCTTTTTTTTTCTTTCCTCGTCTTTCTCACATCACATATGTCTTCACAACATTCTTAGACATATCAACAGTATTGATTTATGTCAAAACCAGGAGATAAGCTAGCTAAATAACGCTGACAATGAATTTAAGATATTTGTGAAGACAAACAAGAAAAAAATTACTTCATAATATTTACAAAGGTCCATCATGACTGTTCAGATAGTTACGAAGTTATCCATAAGAATGTTTCACACATAATTATAACTTGTCTGGAAATTCATCTCAAAAGTATTTTTACAATATACTGTTTTTTAAGTGAGCAGTTTTACCTCTTCACTCAAAAGGCAGATCAAGTAGTATATGATTGAAGTCACACTTCACTGTGAATCAAGAAATACAAAGGCTGAAATGAGTTTGCAGCAATCATTTGAAAGTTAAACACAAAATATATGAAGGTATTGGCCTACAGTAAAAAAAGGATTTGCTGACACACACACACACACACAGCGTATTTTTTGGTGTGATGTGATCATTATTAATAATTAAATTTACTCTTTTGCCATATTGCATTTTTCCTGTTAAAATGGGATTTGAGATTAGTACTTCTAATCTCTTTTGCCATTTATAATTTTTCTCATTTTTCCTCTTTTTTTTTTCCTTTTTTTTCAGTACTGATATAAAATACCAAGTATTTGTAAAATGATCACCTAATAAAAACAAAAGTTTGTGATTCTTAATTGAGAGAAAACAGGCATTTGAGGGAAGATATTTCTCTTTTGTTATTGCTAGTTGACAATAGATAGAACAGGAACATCTGCTTGATTGTTGTGGCAGTGTTTTCACAATGGAAGTATATATAGTTTTATTTATTAAAAGGACATAATTTTCAGAACAGTACAGAAAGGGTAAAAGGAAGTCCAGAAAACTTTTTTTTTTTTTTCTTCTTCATATTATTCATAATTCTCTGTTGTCTTGGAGATCTAATCTCATGACAAAAGTTTATGCAAAAGTAGGTAGGGGTTCACCCTTTTCAGCTGTTAGGTTTTGTGGGGAAAAAAAAAAAAGAGTTGTTATGTCATACAGTACAGCTTTTCCGGGTCTGTTGTGCCATTTATATAAACCACATGCTGGGTTATTCTCAAACACTAAAAGCTGGTATGCAAAATATTAAAGTTCTGAAGGCAAACAGATAGGTTACAGGGACTGTTATTACAGTGTTTATACAGCTAATGTTTCTAAATTAATCTCTTTGAAACAAAGTTTTTAGGCATATATATAACTGCACCTACATGAATAACTTAAGCTATGAAGCCTGTAGGCATGCTTACAGTAAATACCTTTTTGAGTATTTTGCTGCTGGAGAATAGTAGCTGATTCATTTCAAGCATTAAAACATAGTTTTAGGGCCGACAGGCTCCCAGTGGTCATGGAGTGCTCAAACCAAGCTCTTTGGACACATTCCTCAAAGGTTCAGCAAGGAGGCCAGCCACACCGCAGCCTAGCAGCCAAGGGTTGCACAACATGCAAACCAATCCCAAAAGGTAAAGATGGCCCTTGTTCCCTCTGCAGTGACCAGCAGAGTATCAGTGAAACAGAGGCAAGGACACATACAGGAGAGCTTTTTTGGATAGTTCACTCACTTGACATTTTCTATATTTTTCTGCTTGATATCATTACTATTATGTGAGTTGGCTGGATACATATTTTGCAGTAAACCTTAGGAGTAAGTCCTTTTCCAATGCGAAATATACCAAAATCTTTAGCATAGCAATTTCTTCTAGAATTACCTCAGTTTCTGATCCAGAGGAAATGAGCAATAAGCTTTCTTATGTGACTTCAGGACATATTTTGGTGTACTCACAGTAATTAATATTTGTCTTTAATCAATTTTACTTCAGTTTTGCTTCTTTTTGAGGGCTGAAAAAATAAATAGGTACTACAGTCAATCTTGAGTGTTAGCAAACACTCATAGCATTTGCATAACAAGTCACATAATTGTTTTTCTGCTTATCAACACATTGTCTTGTATTTTCAAAGCAGCAAAGAATATAAATAATTTTTCAGGCAATGCAAGTGGATAATTTCCAGTGACAGTGTGATGTGCGCACAATGCTCTTTGCTTTCTGTCAGTGACTTAATCCATGCATTTTAAATGGGCTGTTATTTGCAATGATTCTGACTACAGGGAATAAATACCAGGAGCAAATATGTTTGGCATCATATCATTGTGATTTAAACTAAGATTGTCATGACTTTGTTACATTCTTGTGGTTTCCATCCTTTAAGCTTAACATGATCTGAAATTTCCCTGCCAAAAAATAAATAAATAAATAAATAAATAAACTGGAAGGGTAGGTCAATGCAGGGCAGGACAGGGAAGGTAGCTCAATTTTGTAATCCAAAAATCTAGATAACAAATAGAAGATGAAGTACACAATATCATTCCACCATAAACTATAAGAACTACACAGAGGCCTTTCATAGTTCTTTATTGAATAGTGTAAGAGAGAGCTGAGAGCTGCTGAGATCCTTTTGGAAAGGTTGTTATAACTCCTTGAGCAGGGAAGAATGCAGGAACAATGCAGCCAGCTCTGTGGCTCAGAGAGGCTGGATGGGGAGCCACTGAAATTGATGATGATTGCAGCTTCTGGACATTTCACACAAAAAATATGTCCAGATAGATGTCCAAACTTCTTCACATTTAGTATTTTGAGCTAAAGCTGCATTGTGGGAGATTCTGGGTCTCCCATAATGGACCTGTGATAGTCTGACCAGGGACATTGTGTTGGAGTGCTGAGACTGATGAGGATTTGCAAGAAAATCTGGAGAAGTCTTCAGTTACATAGTGACATGTGAATATGAAGCTCTGATACACAAGACAGAAAAGCAGTGGTTCATGGGAAAGTAAGACTGAATCAAGGTCTTTTGGTGTTGCTTCTGGTGTGTGGAGCAGCAGATGAATGGCAGTGCATCCCTAAGGCTGTCTGGATGTCTGGGAGTCCAGCAAGACACAACAGGGCAGGTTCTGCTGGTGGTGCAGGGTGGTGACTCTCCATTTGAGAAAGCAAGTAGTTGAAGAGGAATACTCCTGGAAGCCCATGCAGACTGTGTGCGCTATCTGCGTGTCTCTTGATAGGGTGGTAGAGGAGAATGAAATGTCTTTAAAGCCAATTCACTGCCAAACTGGCAAAGCTGACTGCACAAAGCAAAATCCAAATGACCCAGAAATGGGTCATTGGGTATATATTATTTTCTAATGTTTTCCCTGGCATAATCAGATAAAGACAACATGGAACAAGAGCTGCACATTGCTGCAGCTAACCAGCAGCTCAGAAAGCGCTGAGCTGCTTCCCACAAAAGGCCAGGTCAGGCAGCCTAGTAATGAGAAGAGATATCTTCTCCTTCTCCTTTTCTGTCTCTCTGAGATGAATACAAACTCTTTGGGTCTTAACAATAAGCTTGCAAGGCCTTAAAAATCTTCTAGTATTTGTATTAAAAATCATAATTTTTTATGATTATGTTTACTTTGAAAAAAATCAGAGGGGAAAAAATATTAAAAAAATAACTTATAAGGTATTTCCTACATTGAAGGTTAATGACCTTAAAATTCTGCTTCAGTATTTGAGTGCAATAAAACTCATTTTATGAGTAGAAGCTGCTAGATCACTTCTAAATTCTTGTTATTAAATTTGACAGCATTATTGCCTTTCAAAATGTTCAGCACCTGAGTTATCCTTTACAGCAAAAGACTCATATATTTAAAGTATTGCATGACAAATGGAGTGAAATTTATGTTGTGCCCACCACACATTGACCTAGAGTTGAAAGGAGAAAACATGATGGTTATATAAACAACACATTTATTAATTGAACTTGTCTGGGCATTGTGCAGCAGTAGTTTTCATATTTGGGATCAATATGAAGTTGTTTTTTCTCCCTAAATAATTACCTTTTCCCCTTTCTCTGACCAGGCCCCAGCCCACTGCAGGGTTTCTAACACTTTTCTTTAAACAGGCACAATGCAGCACCCTAGATTGTTTGAGGGATCTCTTCCTCCTAATCTTCCAGCTCAGATTTACGAGGAGGTTGAGCCCCTTCTGGAAGATGAAACTATACAGTATCTATGAAACCTTGCATAACAGCAACCAGTACTTTCTCTTTCTTTGTCCTTAGTGTTACATGCAGCAGAGAAACCTCTTACTGCTGAGACACCTCAGCGATACAGACTCCCTGAAAGAAGATCAGAGTAATGTCTTTGATAGGTCCCAAAAAACACGGCTGTATGTTAAGCTGAAGGCTGAATTCTTTACTTGTGTGTGAAAAGGTTTTAGAATGCTAAACAGCACTGAAGAGCTTTCTCAAAGGCCAGCAGAAAACAATGAGGTACCATGCATCTGATGGTTGAAGTTGTGCTGAACCCCTATTACAAATCCAAAAAAGAGACAGTGCTTAAAGGAGCATTTTTTTAATGATGATTATTACTATTTATCTAGAGAGGCTTCTAATGTTTAAGCTTGACATTTACATCTCTGCTCCCGTGATGAAGTTCTACTACTAAAATACTTTGAACAAAAATTGCCTCACTTCAGTGTGCAGGGGAGTTTGCAAGGTGATTATTTACCGTGAATATGTTCTTAAATGTTTTTTCTGTATCGGAATGTTGTGACATCTTTTTTTCTTTGAGAGAAATGTAGCCTTTGCTCTTGTTTCTTACAATCAAATTTTAAATATGTAAGGCATGATGAAGTAGCCAAAGATTGGTCTCATAAAGGTCCAATCAGCATGAGATGTTATTTTAAACAGATCAAACTTGTATCTAATATTTCCTGTTTACTCTATGAAGAAAACTGCACCTGCATAAATTAAATATTAAAGAAATATGACCTGTGTACTACCCCAATAATGCTCATGTTCCAAGATGCAATTCTAATCAAGGAGCAATGACAGCTGCATTGGCAATGGAATGCTCATCTTTTAAAATACTGTACTGCAGTTCCCATAGGCTTGTCAGTGGCTAACTGCACTCATCTGGAATGCTGACACAGAATCGGCTGTCAGCCATCTTTCCTAATAAGGTAAATCGCACAGCATTTGGTCAATCAAACTAAATTCAGGAATAATCTCCAGCTTAAGTTCCTTTTGCCAAAGGATGCTAACAAATCACTGGTTAAAGTTCACATCCACCCATCCTATATTGATGATCTAACAAGAAACACAGTCAGAATACATGTATATTGGTCACCTCTGACCCTCTGACAAAAACTATATTATTATTTTAAAATGACACTTTAAAACAATTGTCTGTATGATATATGAGAAACCTTATCTGAAACAGCTGAGAAATATTCTGAATGGCTTTTAAGAACTCTTTTTTTTTTTTTTTTTTTAATTTCTTAGGTGTAGTAATAAACAATCTGCATTTAGTTTGATTGTTAAAACAAGAAGGAAAGGGCATTACTTCTGGTTAAGGCTTGTTTTTGTAAGTCTGTCTCACTGGTTCTCTGGTATTTCTTGAAATTCTTATGAAACACAATGCAAAAAAAGTTGTATGGTATGTTCTTTTAAAAATTTTACTGGTGGTTTATATAAAGAGTATAAGCAGGTGAGAATACGAGAATATGAGCATATGAGAATAAATACAAGAATATTCTATGAGAATATACCAATATACAAAATGCAGCTTTGTGTAGAAACAAAAGGTTCAAATTTGGATCATACATAGCATATACATGGGTCAGGAGAGGTACAACTGCATTGGGATAAATGCAGATGCATGATAACGTGAGCTAGACTTTTATTTGGCTCCCTTCAGCTTACTCACTGTCTCTCTCTCTAACTATCTACTGCTATAGTGCCATGCAGAATCATCCTACTTATGAATTTTACATGTAAAATCAATGTCAACGTGAAGCTCATTTAGGAGCCATTCAAAATCTCTTAGCCTTTTTCATTTTGAAAAGAAAAGTTTCTCATTGGCTGGTTTTGAATTTTTATTAAACATTACTCTCCCTGCAAGGATTTATAAGTGAGGGCCTTTAGCATATCAGGCATCTTTTGTATGTTTTTGTTGTTGTTTTGTTTTTGTCAAAGATAAAAGTTTTCTGCAATGTCCTGACTTGTGAGAGTAGTTTATCTTCTCCAGGAGTTGATGAATGTGTTCAGGTCAGACTGCTCTGTTTCTAGATCCAGCACGGTTTTTGCCAGTATCACCCCAAAACAGAACTACTAAAGGAACTCACACGTACATGTAAAACTATACTCTTTGCTCTGTCTCAGCCTTGTCAAATTATGTGCTTCTTACTGCGTGGTACTGTGGTCATCTTTGGAATCTTGAAGAATCATAAGTGTGTTTAATAATTCAAGCCAGAAATAGCTGTCTGGGTATTCAGTTAAATAAATCATGCATGATAAAGTATAAAATAGTTTTGGTACTTTCTTTACAGCTTTTATTCTGTAAGCTGCTGAGTGTCTTCCTGTAATTGGTATACTCAAGAGAACTTTCTACAAAGACATGGATAACTTCAGAAGAAGTCAAAAGAAGACACATGAATAGGGAAATTAAGCATTTGTATTACCTCTTTCTAGGATACTGTACCTAGGACACTTATGGGATCCAAAACAAGACAAAGTGGTTCCTTTGTGTCATAGAAACACAAGGTTGGAAAGGACCTCAAAGATCATTTAGTCCAACTGTCCTCCTACCACCAATACTACGCACTAAGCTACTAAATCATATCTCGTAACACCTTGTCCAGGCACTTCTTGAGCACCACAAGGGACGGTGACTCTACCACCTCCCTGTGCAGGCCATTCCAGTGTCTGAACTCTCTTCAAGAGAAAAAGTTTTTCCTGATATCTAATCTAAATCTCCCTAGGCTCAGGTTGTGGCCATTTCCTCATTAGTGATCTGAGAGAAGAAGCAAACCCTCTCCTCATTACAACCTCCCTTCAGGAAGTTATAGAGTAATCTAAAGATCTAAATTAGTGTGCATGCATGTCCTCTTTTTGGTCATCAGCCAGTAGGACCTATTAAGTAGGGTGTTTCAACTGGAACTACAGTTATGTAGTATTGAGGAGCAGACAAGAGGGAAAAGGAGCAAATCCTTAGTGCTTTGTTAGCCATCTGTTCAAAACATGAGCTTTTTCTCCACTTCTGTGGGCTGCACCCGTGAGAAAGGCCCTGGCCCTGTGAATGGATCTCTGGGTGTGTTTTGTTTTGCCAACATAAGTTCAAGTATCTAAACAGAACCAAATCTGCAACTTTCCTCTGAAACAGAATATCAGTGTTATGTGCAATCTGTTCTAATTGCTCTAGTGTGAAAATAAATCTTATTGCTTCCTCTCCTAGAACAGATGCCAAGAGCAAACCACTTGGTCAAAGCTGCAGATGCACAGCTTCTTTTCCCACAGGGCTGAAAAATGTTAGGGCAGGTTCTCTTCCTTGATAACAGGAATCTGAGCCTTTTCAAATGCATGTGAGTGTCTCTTGGCTTTATGGACTATAATTAGAAAGATTAAGTAGCAGAAGAACTGAGAGTACCACCTACTATTCGGTTTACATAACTGTATAACCTGTGATTTCCTTTGAAATAATATGATACAACTGCCAGTTATGCAAATAGAGATTTGATTCATATTGTTCACTGTTAACCCTGTGCAAAACAGACATGCCAAATATTGTCACAAATTTAACACTTAGAGTATTTTAATAGTTAATCATTAAACCTCTGAAGACAGCAATTCAAGGAAGAAATGCACATGGATCTCTCAAAAAATCTATAGGAATTTGGCAAATATAAAACAAAATGTGTTTCTTATGATCAAACAACAAAAAATGCATCTTTAACCAACTTTCCCATAAAACTTGCATCTGTATTAATTTTGTCCATTATTGGTCAGAGTATTTCTTTGTTTTAACAATTGCTAAATACAGAATTGGATATCTCCTTTCCTATCCATTTGTTTACATAGCTTGTGTTTTCCTGTCATAGTTGGGAACTCAGTTCAACCTGGGAGGATCTTTCCAGTCCCTATCAATAGGCCAGTTGGGCTGCACTGGTCATTGGTGAATTCCCTGATGGTAGAGAACAGGGGAAACTTTTTGTAATGAATAGATAAGCACTATTAAGTCTTTATTAACTTCATGATAAAGATATGCAGCCATTTGCAGACCAGTGCACAACTGAAAATATACTGTAAGCAGGCAGTCACAAGGAAGTTGTGATGTACCATTGTTCTATGTGAATCCTGTATCACAAGATTATAGAATTATACAATCAGAATCATAGAAAGGCCTGGGTTGGAAGGGACCTCAAGGAAGAACTAATTCCAAGCCCCACGCCATAGACAAGGACACCTCCCACTAGATCAGGTTGCTCAGGGCTTAACCTGGCCTTGAACACATCCAGGGATGGGTATCCATGACCTCTCTGGGCAACCTGTTCCAGTGCCCCACCACCCTCTGAGTTTGTCTATTGTAGTGATTCATTTTTGTTTGTTTGTGTATTTGAGGTTTTTTTTTTTTTTTTTTTTTTTTTTTGATGGTGTAACTGATGTGTTCTATCTCTTGGGTGAATTTTTTAATCACAGAAATTTCCCTTTCCTCTTTTTCCTTTTTTCTCTCTCTCTCTCTCTTTTTTTTTTTTTTTCTTTTCCCCTTCCTTTTCCCCTATTTTCTGTTCCTTTTGCGTAATAATTACTCCTCATTGGCTTGCCTGAAGTTGTTCAAGGCAATCACTCTGTGTTACCTAAACTTCAGACAATGGAGGGAAGAGGCACAAAAAAGGAACATATATATTTCTCTGTGACAGTTTTTAGCACATATTTCCAGTTGTTGGTCTTACTTTCTTTTTCTTGCTTCCCTGGACAAGTGTTTTTGAGAGGTAAGGCATTTGGCAAAGAACAAAAAAGGCAATACTCATACAGTTATGTATATCACAAACAACCAGTCCAGACCGTGTAAATTAAGTATTATAAAGTGTTATTATAAAGTGTTAAGTATAAAGTATTATTTAAATCTTTCCAAATGTCTGATAAAATTTAAAGATTCTTGGAAAAGCCCTGCTAGCAGAAGATTTATCTGCTGGTAAATCAAACTGAAAAACAAAAGATGATCGGTATGACCTGTTCAGTTGACCCATGCAGTGTTCAGTTGATCCTGCTTCTTCAAGAAAATGCTTCCACTAATTCAAATGTACGTATCATTTAATACAGAAAACTTACAGAGAGGTAAAAAGCAAGTAAAAGACAATTTGTACCCGGAAAATATGACCAATTTATTTGACAGAATTACAAAAATAATCAGATTGAAAAAAATCCATTTGAGAAACTATTACATCAGAAGTGATATGACTCAGTTTGTTTCTGTTTTGTTTTACTTTCATATCATGTAGGTCAGAAGGGATCACTGGAACATCCAGGTCATACTTCTGTTTGTGAAGAGACTTTACATTTCACCCAAAGGCTTATGTGTTAAGCCCCTTACATTTTTGTTGTTGTTGTTGTTGTTGTTGTTGTTGTTGTTGTGTGTCTTGTATCTGGCTGATGTGTATTCAGAATTTTACTCAGTCTTGATCTGAAGAGCAAAAAGAGAGCTTTTCCACCATCAGCCTCAGGACTTGTCCTGGTTTCAGCTAGGACAGAGTTAATTTAAGAGCTAATTTAAGCCAGTTAAGAAACTGGCTGCTTGTGGCTTGGACTGGCGTACACTTCGTTGGGTTAAAAACTGGTTGGATAGCTGGGCCCAAAGAGTTGTGGTGAATGGAGTCAAATCCAGTTGGAGGCCAGTCACTAGTGGCCCAGTTCCCCAGGGCTCAGTACTGGGGCCAGTCCTCTTTAACATCTTTATCGATGATCTGGATGAGGGGATCGAATGCACCCTCAGTAAGTTCGCAGATGACACAAAGTTAGGTCCATGTGTCAATCTGCTCGAGGGTAGGAAGGCTCTGCAGGAGGATCTGGATAGGCAGGACCAATGGGCTGAGGTCAACTGTATGAAGTTCAACAAGGCCAAGTGCCAGGTCCTGCACCTGGAGAGCAATAACCCCAAACAGAGCTACAGGCTGGGAGATAAGTGGTTGGAAAGCTGCCTGGTGGAGAAGGACCTGGGAGTATTGGTTGATAGTTGGCTGAATATGAGCCAGCAGTTGTGCTCAGGTGGCCAAGAAAGCCAAGAGCATCCTGGCTTGTATAAGAAGCAGTGTGGCCAGCAGGTCTAGGGAAGTGATTGTTCCCCTGTACTCGGCTCTGATGAGGCTGTACCTTGAGTACTAAGTTCAGTTTTGGGTCCCCTCACTACAAGAAGGACATCGAGGTGCTTGAGTGAGTCCAGAGAAGGGCGACGAAGCTGGTGAGTGGTCTGGAGAACAAGTCTTATGAGGAGCAGCTGAGGGAGCTGGGGCTGTTCAGCCTGGAGAAGAGGAGGCTCAGGGGTAACCTTATTGCTCTCTACAGGTGCCTTAAAGGAGGCTGTAGTGAGGTGGGGATTGGTCTGTTCTCCCATGTGCCTGGTGACAGGACAAGGGGGAACTGGGTAAAGTTGCGTCAGGGGTGTTTTAGGTTGAATATTAGGAAGAACTTCTTTACTGAGAGGGTTGTGAGGCATTGGAATGGGCTGCCCAGGGAAGTGGTGGAGTCACTTCCCTGGGCAGCCAGGTAAAGACCTGGAGGTCTTTAAAAGGCATTTAGAACTTAGTGCTATGGTTTAGTGAAGGACTTGCTAGTGTTAGGTCAGAGGTTGGACTCCATGATCTTGAGATCTCTTCCAACCTAGACAATTCTGTGATTCTGTAATTTTCCTCCTAGTAGCTGGTAGGGTGCTATGTTTTGGATTAGGATGAGAAGAGTGTTGATAACATGCTGATGTTTTAATTTTTGCAGAGCAGTTCTTACACCAAGCCAAGGACTTTTCAGCTTCTTGCTCTGTCCTGCCGCCGGACAGGCTGGGGGTGCAGCAGGAGCTGGGAGGGGACAGATCCAGGACAGATGACCCAAACTGTCCAAAGAGGTATTCCATACCATCTGACGTCATGCTAAACAATACATACTGGTGGCTAGCCAGGGTGGGGGGGCCAGCTGTTTGGGAATAGGCTGGGCATCAGTGGTGAGCAATTGCATTGTGCATCACTTGTTTCGTACACAGTATTATTACTAATACTATTATTAATAATAATAATTATTATTATTATTATTATTTTCCTGTGTTAATAAACTGTCTTTATCTCAACCCCCAGGCTTCATTTTCCCATTTCTCTCCCCTATCCCAGAGAGGGAGGGGGGAGGGTGAGCAGACAGCTGTGTGGTGCTTAGCTGCTGGCCAGGTTAAACCACAACAGTCCTTTTAGTCCCACACTCCATAGTGATCCACTTGCCTGGTAGACATGCAAGGTCTTCCTTGAAGGGATACTTTTCCTTCAAAGCTGAGAGGAGACAACTCCAGAGCCTATAAGGTGGTGCTCCATCTCCAATTGCTTTGTCAATGCCTGCATCTCTAGGAAGGGATCCCAGCCGCCTGGTTTCCCTGCTCTCTAATTCCAGACAATTGGCTCCAGCGTCCCAGCACCTGAGCCGCCAGGTGACAAGCTACTCACCTATACAACGACCAAAATCTTTTGACATATCTCATAGCTCATGCTGGTGTAGGTTTCTGGTAATTACTGTTGTTTTTTCGACATCTTCATCTTCATCCTCCTGTTCCTCTGATGGCCTGGCCTCATCTTCTCTATGCTCTAAATTGTTCTAAATGACCTGATTCTCTATACCATCTTTTCACTTTATCTACAGGGGCAACTTGCATTTCTACAGCTCGTTTCTCTGACCAGCCACAGGGCCTGCCACAAGGGTTGGAATACACGCTGGGCCAGCCACAGGGGTTGAAACAACCACCAGGCCTGTCACAGGAGCTGGGATGACTGCTGGGCTTGTCACAGGAGCTGGAATGACTGCTGGGCCATTATAGGGGTTGCAGTTGCTGTGGGAGCTGGCGTGGCTGTGGGGTCCATTCTACAATGATTCTACAATGGGTTGGAGTGGCTGCAGGGGTTGGAGTGGTTGATGGACCTGTCACAGGACTTGGAGTGGCTGCAGAGTCTGTCACTAGGTTTATAGTAACATTGATTGCAGCTTGATAGGCATAGGCCAGACCCCAGCATGCAGCAGTGGTTTGTCTCTTTGGAATTGCCAGAGTGATGATACCACTTTTTCAAGCATTCTACCAGTTTTTTAGGATTTTGCAGTTGTTCAGGAGTGAATTTCCAAAACACTGAAGGTGCTCACTGCTCTAGAAACCTGCCCATATCTTGCCTCACTGATACCGGTGTGATACTGAGTGAGTACTGATACTGAGGCTGATACCAGTACCGTTTTATTTAGAAATGATTTAGAAAATCAGAATCAGAATTATGGATCAAACCTGAGACTTCAATTTCTGTTAGGAAAGTCTTCTTTCTACTTTCCAAGTTTTTTGATTTTTCTTTATAAACAAATCTTTGATATTGTGCAACTTCTATTTTCACATACTGTTCTGAATCTGAAACCCAAGCTACTTTTCAGTAGGTTTCACAAGCTGTTTGCAAAGTGCATGGCAATGGTCCTTCTTCAACAGCTGAATCTGACATCATGAAGCTTTGCAGCTATATAAAGTGTGAACTTGCCTGAAATCTCAATTTAAAACTAGTTGAACATTCAAAAAGGAAATGGTCTGGAAGCATTTTGTTGTTCTTTGCTTTTTCCACATTTCCTTTCATATCTGTGTCTAATGACAGAAGCTACTAAAGACCTTGAATTTAGCTCAGAATGGAACACTGGATCTAGATAAGGTGACATTTAGTATTTTTGTCCAACCTAAATTGTTTTATAATTATATAACTTAGGTTGATTCTCTCTCCTTTTGAATTAGACCTTCTTATCACACTTTCATAGAATTAAAAAAAAAAAAGAAAAAAAAAAGATGTAGTTGACCTCAAGTAGGAATGTACATTCTTATGTCTGCAGAGTGCTAAATTGTTTCAATGATGGTGATAATAATAATTATATAAATAATATTTTTTTCATTATTAGTATTACTGATAATGCCTGCTGCTTAAAAGAATCAAAGATAAAAGAAATCTTACAAACCTTTAGGTTAGTAATGTAATTGTTTGTATACTCTGCTCTTTTTTTAGTACAAGCTCATCACAGAAAGAAGATGCATTTCCTCATATTTTCATTGCTCAGAATCCAGTTGTGTATACTGCTAAGAACTAATTACAGAAAGAGAAGCCCATGAGATTAATTGATATATACTGTTTCAAACAAAGAGATACAAGCTTTTATGGTATTCTATGCCAATATTATTTCCAGAATTTGAGGAGTTACTTGTAATTAAGATGTATAATTTATGTTATATCTCTTATATACCAGGGCAGTTTCTTCTGCCCTGTTCATTTTCACTACACAGATTGGCAAATCTCTCGGTTTTGTTGATTGGCAAACCTCTATATTTTTCTATATACCAATAGAAAATATTTTCTATAAAATGATAAAGAAAAACTTTTATTTTCAGTATGTAAATTTTTCATTGTTCATTCAAAAATACACTATAATGTGTGAAGGAAAATAATCTATTTAGTATGAGCCATTTCACTATTCACTTCCGCAATGACATGACAGATTATTCTTTCACTTTATTGGATATTCTCCATCCAGTATGTGTGTTTCATAAGCAATTTGTAAATCTACAGATAATAGTCCAGATTATTTTTTTTTCCAGTTAACTCCTTTGTTTAAATTTTCAAATATATATATATGTATATTGTCCAGAGATTAAACTCTTAAAAATCTCTGCATCTATGTTCTTCCTCTCGTTCTTCCTCTCCATTTCAAATTATAACAAAATGTACATTAAAGTTATATTTAGGAACAACAATAGTAACATCCTTGTTCAGGATGATTTCCCTAAACTTTGCCAGTCCACACCACATTATGTTTTTTTTTCTAGCATCTTTAATAAAAGTTCTTTAAGCATTAAATGTATCCTTCTGGAAAATGGCCAAAATAAAATAGTTACTGATTTCTTTAAAAACAGATCTAAGATAATTTTAACAAGCTCATTTTAAAAGAAAGCATTTACAGCATTTTACAGCTGTTAAAATTAACTTGGATCTGTAGCATTTTTGCCACATCCTACCAACAAAAGGACTCACTAGCTATATCTCAAATTAAGTCTATCTGAAAGATTACATCAAAGTAAAATGTGCAAGACTAAGTGCTAACACCAAAGCGTACATTCAAGGCCAAATTAGGAATGGTTGAAAGGCACCAGTTTCATGGTCACTAAGGTTCCAGTAATGAGCTTTACAAAACTGCTGAGATCAATAAAATTTGCCAGACCTCAAGCTAGACTCCTGCACTCCAAACTACCTATAAAGCACCAAAAAATTACTGGAGAGCAACCCTTCAAAATAATTCGACATGTGTCTCTGGGTAGCAATTTGGACCTCATAAGTCTGTTTCAACTACTTCAGCACTCCTACTGAAGACCTTAGCTGATCTAGAGGAACCTGCAAATGTTCTAATTTAAGCACATGATAATTTCAGCACTGTAATAATCCCCAATTTGTCCTCCTACAAGAAACTCTCTTTTCCAGTTCATGGCAGGACTGTCCGGGACAGTCCTATTAAATGGCACTAAATCAGGATGTATACCAGAACCAAAAGATGGGAGATTTGCACCTAGTCTATTGCAGCTCACACACTGCCCTTGCTCAGTATACAGGGCTCCTGTGTCCACCGATGAACTACACTGTTGGCTTACTTTCTGGTACTTCCAACAGCTTTCATTGTTTAGTGCAAAATATTGTTGTGATAAACACCTGCAGTTGTAAATTCACCTTGCAATCTGCTAAATACTTCCTCACATTTTCTTTGAAATCTGTCTTGAATTAACTTCTTCAAAGAACTCTGTGATGTTCTAATATGTTCTAAGATGTTCTAAGACGTTTTAATAATATGGAAATTATCTACCATACAGGGTTTCCTTTTTTTTTTTTTTTTTGGTGACATCAAGTGTGTAGAGCTGTAGCCTTGTATGTTTATCTTCATATTGTCTTTCTTTGTGGCCCAGCTGTAAGTTAAAATGAAAATATCAGTGGAAAAGAATTAGACTCTTAAATCTCACCTCACACCTAAAATAAGTAAACAACAAAACCCTGAACTCACCTTGGAGTCAGTTCAGTCACTAACCAGGAGAGGTAACATCCCAAACAAACTGTCACAGCTGAAACACATTTGAATATTTGAATGCACCAAGTTTCATCCTATTACAGAAAATGAAGGTTTCTGAAAGTTGAAAGGATTTATAGGCCAGTGAATTTGCTTTGACTTAGATTTACTGTTCACATGTTTTTCTACGTAATTATATTTTCCTCAAACTTATTTTTTCATTCAAAACTATTGGAAAACAGCATGTATCACCACAATTAAAATCCTTGTTTTAAAACCTTTCAACATTATTTCCCATTTTCTAGTGCAGGTATAGTTTTGGAAATGGCTTCACCCACATGACAATGTGGCCCACAGGAACACAATTTCAAATTCAGATTGAGTAACTGTTAATCACTAATTGAATAATTATTTGTGGTGGCAAATATTTTTCTGTTTTTGCTGACGGAACTGCAAGGCTCCATATTAAATGTTGAGTGATTTCTTCCTCCCTGACCCCTCCCCTAGGTACAGCCTGAACCCAGAAGTTGGCTCCAAATACTCCCAGACTTCTACAGGAAGAAAAAAAAACATATATCTGGATTCAAACTTTATCACCAAAGTCAGTCCCACTAGCAATCCAATCTTCTTTCTAAAAGAGATGTTCTAGCTCATGTCAGAGTTCTATTTCCACACATGATGACAAATGGTATAAATGCTTCATTTGTGCCTGGTTTACTCCGTGTGGACTATATGTTCTGCTTTACTAAACAAATGTTGCTGGTCAAAGGAGAAGGTGGCCATATCACACCTGTCACAATCTGGGTTAGGTAGAAACAGCTGGTGGAAAGCAAGGTGGCATCTTCCTGGGGAGCAGTCCACATGTTCACAGATGAAAGAAACTCCTGGGGCAGGAGAGAAGCTATGGGCTCAGCAAGTGGGGAGCTGGCAATGTGCATCAGAGCTGGAAAGGTCATGGGTAAGGTGTGGGCTGACTGCTGGTCTTTGGAGGTGCTTGGAAGGAATTTTCCTTGCAACTCAGCATGAAGACACAATGCAGGAAGGTGCTGGAAATCACTAGGCTACACAAGTTAAGGGTGAAAGGCTGGTCCTGAATGGTGGAGTACATAGAGGGGAAAGTGGTTTTCTAACCTTCTTATGTGCCCAGCAGAGTTGAGCCTTTTCTTTTACAAGTTGGAGGATAGTAAGGATTTAAAGCCAGTTTGGTAGGTTTTCTTCAGTCATTATGGAAAAAGGAAAAAAAAAGAAAAAAAAAAAAGTGAGGGATCAAACTTGCAGCTCTGTCAGATGATTTCAAATACTTTTCTCAGACAATCCTACCTTAACATAACCTGAAAAAGGAGGGATTATAGTCCGATAATGTTTTCTGGCATGAAATTCCCATTGTACTTCAACAATCCTAACTAGTTCATTCAACAATCATAACTAGTTCATTCAGCAGTGTCCTTCCCCCCCCCCCCCCCCCCCCCCCCCCCACTATTTTTTTCTTCTACATAGGTCTGCGTAAATAACATTACTGAAGACCAATCCCTTGTGTTACAGTCAAATAAGGTGATGTTAATGGTACTCCTTAAACAACTGAGTATGATATCATGGAGTGTGAACAAGTTCACAAGGTGTGAACTTGCCTGAAACCTCAATTTAAAACAAGTTGAACATTCAAAAAAGACATGATCTGAAAGCATTTTGTTGTTCTTTGCTTTTTCCACAATTCCTCTCATATCCGTATCTAATGACAGAATTATATCTATTTTAATGTTGTCCTTCATTCTGTTAAGCACACAGTCAAGTAATGAGAAGTTCTGTCAAAAGGCCTAGAAGTAAAGGGTAAAGCTTTGTTTGAATAATGTGTTTAATTTTTTTTCATACCATTTATTTTCATATTAAACAAACAAAAAAAAATCAGTTGTAGGTCATTTTTCTTTCATAAAGTTTTCTCCTAATTCATGTCAAATATATGTAAGATTAAGTTAAATTATTGGTATTCTTATTCCTGAAGACAAAACTACTCCACAAACAATAATTTATTAATAGTTATTCTCATCGTGCATAATAATATTCACAGCTGGGTGAAGTAAGGCAACCAACTTATTTTTAAGTAAAACATTCTTTTAAAATTTTCATTAACTCAACATAGGAGTAAATTAGTATATAAGGTTTGTAATGATGGAAATAAAATATGTTACAAAAATCAGTGATAATAAATGCACAGCAGCATACAAAGAGAAAAAAAGAATATCCTAATTAACTAAACTAAACTAACTTCTTGCACATACATATACACATGCAAATTCAATGACAAACTCTGTATTAGAGATTACTATTCAGGAAAAAAAGATCTGGGAGTTATAATTCATAGTTCTATGAATAGTGAGTAGCAGCCATGGAAAAAGACCAAGTAGTAGGAGTTAGAGGGAAGGGCTATGAGTAAAAAAGAGAAAATTTCCTTATGTGACTGTGTCCACAGTGCAGCCCTGTCTTGAACAGAGGGCCCTGTTCTATTTTCCTCATCTGAGAAATGCTGAAGAAGAACTGAATAATATTCAGAGAACAGAGACAAGGCTGACAATGAGTTTTGAAAGCTGCTGTAAAAGATGTGATTCAATAAAGTACATCTCTTATGCCAGGAAAAAGACAGCTGAGGCAAAGATATGGGAGAGGTCTGTAAAATCTCAGAGGGCACAGAAAGCATGAACAGAAAACTTTTTCCTTGTTTTTCATAATATGTGAGCTAGGAGGCACCAAGTCAGATTATCAGCTGTCAAGGTGTGAAACAGAAAAGAGGAAGTATCAAAATGATGGAATTTGTTCCTCAAGACAGTGTGAATGTCAAAAACTTAAATTTTTTTTTTTTTTTCAAAAATGAAAGTACAGTGATTTATGGAATGAATCCATCAAAGGCAAGCTAGAGGCCATCTAAACCTAAAAAGGACAATTTAAAGACTACTAATTATAGCTCTAGTGAATCATAAATGAATAGAAGTTAGTGTATTTTGAGGAAAATGTTCTCCTACCCTTTGATACATGTCAATTACTGTTGTTGATGGTGCCAACCAAGATGGACCTTAACACAGCCATGGTCATGGAAAGTACAACTGTGTGGTACCAAATTTGAAAACAGGAATTTCAAATAAGTGACTCAGTATTACAACTAAATTGAACTATATTCAGAAAGAAATGGAGACAGCAATAACATAAATATCTGGTTGAATTCAGACTCAATTTAGCAGTGAACATTTCTGAAAAACTGAGATAATTTTGTTCTGGAAAGGCACACACTCTTTGGTATTATACTTTCTGAAAACTCTCCAAGAGTTCATTTTCTTTAAGCTTTAAAATTTAATGAAAAGTAATTTTTCTACTGTTTGTGATGAAAACAGGATTTTAAAAGATCATATTATTGCCAAATTGACTCATGTTCACCCAGTTAAAAACACTAATGTGTACCCACTTGACCAGTCTTAGATAAATAGTTCAACCCAAGGTATGTACAAGAGTCATCTATTTAGTGAATTACTACATAATTTTATGGAAAAAAAATAATAAAAATATTACATATATTTAAAGAAAGAAAGACTTTACAGTCCACTTCTGGATACTGACTGAGTGTAAAGAAACTTGGATTTCAGCACTGAAAGTATTAGAGCTATATATAAATCCATGATCTGTAATCTCCTCTTGAATTCTGAGTTGAGTTTTGTCAAATAGTATGGTGTAGCAGAAACATGAAAATACAGAACATAATAACAGATTATTAGAAATTAAAAGAGAAAGAGAAGAACTTCACAAACCAGTAAAAGATGAACATTGTGTCGGAATGAAATTTCAGAAGACAGGTAGACAGACAAATTCATTAGTCGGAATGGTATAGATTATTAGGAATCCCCAGATCACCAAAACTATGTGAAAAATCTGTAGCCTCGTAGCTCAGTAAATATGGTGTTGCCACGGCTCGTAACAGGCCATGGATTTTTCTAAATCTCTTGATAGAATATATATATTGCATTCTTAGTTAATTTAATGCTCTTCTTCATTGAAGATATTTTTAAGCACATTTCTCTTTATTCTTTCTCTAATACTGTGGCTATTTGTCCTACTCTGGGAAAGATACCTTCTTCCATTTCCCTTCTCCCTTCACCTTTTCTCTTTCCCTTTTTCTTCCCCTTTCCCCTTTTTCTTTCTTCTTTCCCCCCTCACCCCTTCCCCCTCCCTTAATAACAGGTGATGTTCCAGCTAAAGACATTATCAAGCTATTTAAGTACTCAAAGTTTTGTTATTCTCTTTAATTTTCTTCAGTGTGCGTCATCAGTTATAATCATGTATTCTGAATTGATACGACTTTGTGAAGATCTTGAAATAAGAATTAACTTATTTCTTTGACAGTTTTTGTAGAAGAAAGCCAGCTGTCTTGTAAGCCTTTTAAATTATATAAATATATGCAAGATAGACTAGAGATGACCTATTTTGCATTGTTTGTTTCAGTTTGCTTCTTGTTATTATTATGAGAATAAAACTTGGCAGCAGCACGAGGAGCTTTTGCTTCTTTTTCTATGGTGTAATGAGATAAATAAGACCCTGGTGAAAAGAAAGATGTTTTAACACTTTTAAAACTAAGAACACTTGTGCCAACAATGCATGAACCCCCAAATGCATACAAACCAGTAATAGTTAGATAAAATAGATTGAATCAGTTTTAAACTTGGCCAAAATAAACTGACTAGTTTTAATGATTTTTACCAAATAATGGGCAAAAGGATTCTTGAGAGTCCTTGAAACTTAGAACAGAGGGCAAATGTTAGTATCAGGCGTCCCATATTCTCTCCCTTAGCTTGTACGACCTTCTTATACCAGATGTCTGTCCAATAGAGGAAGGGGTTACAAATGGAAGAATGGAAGAAATTTTTTTTTTCTTTTTTTTTTTTTTTTTTTTTCCTATTTAAGTAGAATATGTTCTAAACTTTCTAAATGCAGAGAGCAGCAACACAGCTGGGATAGCAAACAATGCTTTCTTGGATTTCTCTGAAAAAAACTTAAGCTGCACTTCTGAAAAACAAACAAACAAACAAAAACTTACTTGACTTACTGACAGAATTGTGCTAAGGCTGAAAATAGCCATGGGATTGATTTCTGGGCTACACAGTAGAGCAACTGCCTCCTCCTACGCATCCTCATGTGGTCCCAATAGATCAATCCCTCCCACAGTGTCTGATGCTACTGGGATGATGGTATTAAAAAATGGCCTTGATTCTACTTTATAAAACAAACAAACTCTATATAGTTTGAGGCACTTCAAGAGCAAAAGAAATTGAGAGTTCTTCAGAAACATTTCCTATGTCCCAAACAGTTAAGCCATTATTGGAAAAAAAATTATAGCAGTATCTCTCCTAGCAACTGACCAACTGACATTACATTTTCAGTGAATTTATAAGATATACAACAATAATTTAACATAGTGATGTCAGAAGCTTAAAAATGACCTTTTTTTTTTTTTTTTTTTTTTTTTTTTTTTTAACTTGTGTATTAGAATTCTAAGAGGCTCCCAGAAGAATCTGCCACCTAAGTAAGTTTAAGGGACAATATTTTACAATTTCTCAATCTTTGAGAACTTTCATATGATTTTAAAGATTCTGTTATCTTTATCAGTTTTATAAACTTTAGGGAAGGGAGTTATGAATATATAAAATGAGCTTAAATAATTAGCTTAATTCATATACTTTGAAGACAAAATATCAGTATTACAATACAGGAAATGTAATATAATTGAAATATAGATCTAAGGCTTATTTCTTGCTCTAGCCAGTCTTCCTCCCATATCAATCACAAATTGTAATACTACTCAAAGATACTTAGAATCTGAAGTGACAAGAGAAGGGTAGTAAAAACTGTGTTCTATTCACAGCTTATAAATGCTGGACACATTGTGTCTGTACTTGCTAAAAGAATCAGACTTATATACTACCCCACCCACTACTTAGAATCATAGAACCATAGAATATCCTGAGTTGGAAGGGACCCATAAGGACCATCAAATCGAACTCCTGGCACCGCACAGGTCTGTCCAGAAGTTTAGACCATGTTACTAAGCGCACAGTCCAATTGCTTTTTAAATTCAGACAGGCTCGGTGCAGTGACTACTTCACTGGGGAGCCTGTTCCAGTATGCAACCACCCTCTCAGTGAAGAACCTCTTCCTGATGTCCAGCCTAAGCTTGCCCTGCCTCAGCTTAACACCATTCCCACTGGTCCTATCACTGGTGTAGGAAGATGAGATTTTTCTCCATTTCAGGAGAATGTTAAGGAAAATAAATGTCCATAAATCTTTGTCTATACATTAGATTGTTCTGGGATGCTGTTACTGGTATTGTTTATTTGAGAAAAAAAAAAAAAAAGGACAATATTTAGATTAGTCAGTATATGCCAATTACCTTGACTACATACAATTTGTTTGTGAGAAATTTATTTTGATAATCCCGTGTTTCAATAAGATCTCTAGCCACATGGAAATTTCAGCAACAAAAGCTGCACTCACTTCCTATACTAGGGAGAAGATGTAATTCCCAAGCAATGACTTTTTAATCATCATTTTAATAAAGCTGCATAGTTTACATGCCAATCCCAGGAGCATAAAGGAGAAAATTTTCAATTGTGATAGGTGAGTTAAGCAAATAACTTCTACATAAAACAGATGTGTATGTATATTTCAATGTAAACTGAACATCTGCACGTTTTAGTCAATTTATCTTTTCCTGTCATCTGGAGTTTTAAAGTAATTGCACTTACCTGTGTGGAAGATATGGCTCTCTGCTCCTACTGAATTAAATGACAATAAAGGACTTATGCTTATCACCAGGATGGCTTGAGCAGCATAGAGTTGGGAACGAAGCTTCCTCTCTTATAAATTACCAATACAGCAAAGTTGTAAGTACAGGCAATGCAGTGATAGTCAACCAGAAATTAAGAATTTAACATCAGGAAAAAAAAAAAAAAAGGCTAGAATTATCCTTAGTTGTATCCTTAGTTGAGATTTTTCTAGAAATGCAACAGTCTTCAAGAAGTAGCAACTTTCTCACTGAATTTGCTGTCCTCTACTTTTTGCAAAAAGGTCTATCTCACTGGGCACAACAGGTCCATCTTCCACCCTATATGGAAGCCATAAAGGAAAGGAAAGAAAACCCTACATTTTTGCTTTCATGTTTTCAGGGAGAAGTACAAAGCAGTGGCTTCATATAGAGAGATAATCTAAGGCAGATCTTTAGAAAATCAAAATCTAAGCAAAATAAAAACAATAAGCTATTTCTTTAATGGATAAGACTTTAAATAATAATAAAAAAAAGGTTATGTGCTTTCTTTTCCTCCCATGTCTCAGCATTTATCTGTGAATGTCAACAATATTTTAGTGGATTTGGGGTTTAAAAATAACTCACTTCGACCAGCAATCAGTTAGGCAATGCATATAAAAAGCCATTTAAGCACTCCAGACTGATATCAAATGTTCTCTATGTCTCAAGTTTAGAACAAATACTTGTTTTAAAACAAGATTACAACCTCTGGTACTAGCAGAGGTATGGTTAGAAATCTCTTGTCTCCATACATTCCCAGTGCATGAACTCACATACTTTTTTATGCTACTGAAAAACAGTGATGCAAATGAAAGTGTAGTCAGTGTAGAGGTTTTTCTCTAGGTTCACTGCCAGTTTAAGTGAAGCTCTATTTAAAGTTATCAAAACAGTATGAGGCTTTCTAGATTTAAGACCCTTAATACTTGCAACCCATTATTTAGCTTACATAGCATGTCTAGTTTGATAAATGTGGTCCCAACAGCTCTAGACAATTACATCAGCACAGTGCCTTCCTCTGTTGTTCCTGGCTGGGCTTCAGTAGGCAGAACAGTAGTAACCTTTTAATATATAAAATTCTTAGTGAAAATCACTGAAGTTTCACTCTGTAAGTGTGTCAGTCCAAAACAAAGAACTTGCTCTACTCAGCCAGGAGGACCTAGTCTGGATTTAGGTAGTAAAGAACATACACAACTCTTCGAAATACTTTATGTTAACATAATAAACGTGAAAGCTTAGTTTTGTGAAGATTCAGTTGTAGCTTGTTGTACTATTCTGTAGAAACTCTACATCATTGTTTAGATTCTACGTAAAATCAGTCTCATCACATAATTGGACTTACATTCTCTTTATTTGTAATTTTTAAAAACAATTGTCAACAACTTCAGAAGTCCCTTCCTGATAATAATGGAATTAATTTGTTTTATTTATTCCAGACCAAGTGCATGTTGGATTAGTACATTATAATATAATCTCTAAATGTTATCCTGATTTAAAAACTGCCTTCTTTTGCCTTCTTTGTGCAACTCCACCAAACTAAGAAACAGGTATTTTTGATCCAGATACTTGATTTGATCCTTCTGATGCACCATAGTGAGAATTAAAAAAACTCCACAGTTTTCCACACCTGAATTACAGGCACTTCAAAGCATGCTTCAAAGACCATTTAAAAGAGTAACAGGCTGTGAATTTATATTCTGCAAACTGGATGTTCTGTGAAGGCCCTGATCTTCTCCTCTAGCTTTGGCTGCCACCATAATATTTACCCATAGCTTCTGCTGTTCCTAGAGTGCCCTCTTGTTCATCTTCGGGAAGGAGAAGTGTATTTTCAATGTAATTTTACTGGGAAGCCTATCACACTATGTGGCAGCTTCAGAAAGAGCATTACTCTAGCTCTGATGCATCTCCATCCTCAGAAGGATGGAAAAACAATTTACTATGCACACCCTCTCTACAAACTCCATAAATCAAAATTAAAATGTTATCACAACCATGACTGTGTTAGCTATGAAACCTGTGAGCCATCTCCTCTGCCTTTTAATTACAGTCATTTAACATTTCCTACTGCCTCAAGGAAATTGTTGTTTCCTATCCCTCCTATCTTCAACACTGAAAAAAATAAACAGACTGAGGCTGTAGGAGCCCCATGAAGGATGAATCAAGTCTTAGACAACAATTAGGAGGGAGGAAGAACATAGAAGACAGAGTCCAGACCACAGCTTGGTTTGCATATCTGTTACAAAGTATGGGTATTAGCGAAGGGAAAGAATGAATTCATCAGAGCTGCAGTAGTGTTGTTTCAAACCAGTAAAATCTCAAACCCATTGTGATTTCTGAAGATTTGGTGTTCATAGCAAGCCTTCCATCTTGTGCTAATATACACAGGCCCCCCAGAGACAACATAAGTTCTCACTCTGAGGTACAAAACAGAGCCCAAAACTCACACATGTCAAACAAACACTTCTGTTGTAGTTATTTTCATCAAAAAGGTTAAACAATGAATCTCCTGCCAGAACAAAAAGTACCAGTATTATAAGCACTCATGAAAGGACAAAAGACACTGTTACCCGCAATATCCCTTGCAGCCAGATCTCTGTTTGTATGAGTACTTTGAAAAATACCACTTTTCCATAGTCTAAATAAAACTGTTCTCTCGGACTTACGGAGGGGTAGGGGGAGGTTTGAATTTTGCAGCCAGTATTGTAAACAGGCCATAACCAACATCAAGCTAGGTCTGTTTTCTGTTCATCTGGCAAAATATTTTGTTCACCACCACTTCTTGCCATAGACTGCTGGAGCTGAAATAGAAAAGGGAGACTTGTGGCAAATGCTCTTTTAAGTCTTCAAAAAAGGGAAGATTTCATAGATGGGCATGTACTTCAGCATACTGTTCACCCTCGGCAATGTTTCTAGATTATTTTTAGAAGCAGAAGTCATCATAATTTAAATGTAAGGGCTAAATCCTGATCTCAGCTACATAAAATAATAGCTACAGATGCATCTGCCCGTATTGCGGGCCTGCTGGTTTTCCTACCAAATTGCCAACTCCTGAAGTCATAACAGACTGCAATTTACTGTTATGAGGGCAAAATTCGCATTCAGTGAAAATTTCTCCAGAGTAAGGATATTTTCACTGTCTGCTTACTTACTGGCCTTCATCATCATAATGCCTGTATATATTAAAAACCTAAAACTGAGCCTTGCAACATCTTAACACTATTATCCCCTATTTGGGGAATAAGGGTACAAAGAAGTTGTTTAACATGCCATTTGTAGCATAATGTGTCTGTGGCAGAACTGGTAAATGTTCCTGTGTTTGCTGTATCCCAATCCCCAATCTTAGTGACAAAACTATCCCTTTTCTCCAAAACTACTACAGTGCAAATGCCAATTAACCATACAGAGAAGCTAAATAAACTTGTTAGCTGCTCAGTTTAATGACCAAAACAAAATAAAACAAAACAACAACAACAACAAAAATCAACAACAAAAACAGTCAGTGTGCTTATTTAGGGACTAAGCTCTCACTTTTGTGATTTAAGGATGGTTATAGTCCCTCCTTTTTCATTCAGTTTTTCCAATTAAATTTAGTTTCTTAGAAGGGACTGAAGCAGTCCCCACATGCAAATTTGGTGGTTCTGCTTGATCACCACTTCCTGACAGCTGCAGGTAGCAACCAGGCACTGGACACAAGATCATTCTAATTCAAGTCAGTGAAATGAATCCCAGCATTCAGAGACAGCCTTGTCAGCCCCAGGATGAATGATGCTCCCGGAGTGCCAAAGAGTTGGAAAGACATAATGTTAAATCAGCACTGGGTGGGTAATAGGGAGGATCGTTTCAAATTGTGTATTCTGGTTTAGATTATGCAGGCATGGAAAGCAAGCATAGTCTTCTGGATGTACACATTCCTAAATAACACTACACATTTCTGATATTTCTGCAATGCACACTATCCGAAGAATGCAGAGATATTTGTCTCTTCAGAATGGAATTGGAATTCCTATAAAAAGGAACATTTAGCTAAATACAAATCAACTCTCAAGCTGGCTAAGAAAAGTGTCCTAAAATGTACTAGTACGTGTTTTGATTAGGAATAAAGGAACATTTTATTATTACACATATACAGAAAATTCAAAACATATGCTCTGTATGCAGTGTTTTGGGGCAAAGTTTCATCAGTAAAACAAACTCAATCTACACTTAGTGACTTTTTGAGATGACTGACCAGAGAAACTGTTTTTAAGTTGTATTCAAGGAACAGCTGAATGTGGAAATCTTTCTTTTGTCGGTAAATGGGGATAACTGATTGGTTGACTGACAGAATTAGGCTATGAATACAAAAATAAAAATAAAAATAAAAATAAAAATAAAAATAAAAATAAAAATAAAAATAAAAATAAAATAAAAATCAATTAAATCCTCAGAGATAAATCAAGATTTTAAAATAGTAATTTTCTGAGTACCCATGGATGCACTGAGGAATCACACAGGTTGGGAGAGATGGTGCTTTTAAATTGGATACATAATTCATGTGATATATACTCCAAATTTTGGGTAGAGAAATAGACCTTCAATACCACATCAAATATGGTTTTGAAGATTAGACATCTGAATTCTTACCTGAGATATACAGATTTGGGGAAATCTGTGGCTAGGGTCTTAGAATCATTTTTAAGTCTGGTTCATTTACCTGCAACACAAAAGAAATAAATGAAAATGTTTTTTTTTTTTTTTTTTTTAATTATTATTCTTTTTTCTTCTTTTTTTTTTTTTCTTTTTTTCCTAAGCAAGTAGAGATTGTTAGAAAGTCTTTTAAGGTTCATGTTTTATGAACGTTTCATGGTTTACAGCTAAAAGTTTGGTGAAGAAAAGTCTAAAGGTATGTTAGTATCTATTACATGTGAAAACATTGAGCATAGCACAGAAATGAGTGCAGTAGTGGACTCACAGTTTACAAATTCACTTCTTTAGCTTTAGTGGATGCTGGATTAGCCTGAACTGTCTGAGGAAGAGAAATCAGAAAACTATACAGCGCTGGTATTGCACCCATTTCCACTGAAGTAATGGGGTGAGAAATCTGAGTGCTGGCTATGAGAGCTCTGTGGCTGTCTGCAGTTCTCTTGTAAAGTCATAGGAAGTTAGGTTTGCTGCTGTGTTCAATTTGTTCCTAATTGCAATACTCCAAGGATAATGCTAAAGTAAAAAATGTATGGTATTCACCTGTTCTAATTTCAGGGATTCATAACAGATTACCCTTCAAACACTTAATATAAACAATAGGGCATATGAAGAATACAAGACACCCGAAAACAAGTCAGTGAATATTTTAGGCTAAGAATTGTTTACTCTGTTAGTAATGAAAAGAAAAATATATAGCGTGAATTGCAGACTGCAATAGTCCCTTACAAATGTTATTAGATTTTGACATCTGATTTTCTACCATTTGCTATAAAACAAAAACATAAGGAAGAATTGTAGAATTGTTTAGCTACCTCTCTCTTACACCCAGTACTCACTAGATTTCCTCACCATCTAGCAAAACAAGAAGCTCTAAAGTTAAAAGGAATGGATAACAGGAAAAGTGATAAAAAGCTCCCACCACATAGGGATGATAGAATATTCTGTCATAAAACACATTTGCAGGTTGTACCCTCTCTACAAGCTGTGTAGTGAAGTTGCAAGAAACTTGCACAAATACAATTTTCAAATATTAATCTACATTACAGGAATAGTTTATTGGATCTGCCAGCTTCTCAGTTTCCATTCAATAACTCTGAGTCTGGGCAGTGAGAAAGGGTTGGTATGTGTGTAGTGCACTGGGATTAACACACCCAACTCAAATTAGCCACTAGGCGGTTCACACCTATGGTTTGGACAGAATATGTGTAATTCATAAACTACTTGTAGCATTCCTTACAGAAGCTGGCCACCACCAAGATTTAAAACCTTTTCCAGCAGGACTTTTCTGGTCTGATCCAAGAAAGAACAGTATTGTTTTGTGCTGAAAGTTAGGAAATCATCTCTGATATTACAGTTCACAGCTTTATTTGTGTGCCTACTTTTGCTGAGGTTTTCACATGTAAGGTCTGCCTTTAGACCTCCCAAGTTCCTGAGGCTAGTAGCAGAGTCTGTAGGAGTGAAGCATTACCCAAAGTAGAGAAAGGCTGAGTCTGGGAACATCAAGCCAACTATAAAAACACAAGTTTGCAGCAAGATAGGATGTATCCAATGGCACTGAGGAAGATGAACTAGGAAATTGTCTGGATTTTCTCATATAGTTCTCACATATTTCTCTCGATAATTTGGCCATAAATCAATCAAGATGGTTATTTATTTGCTTGCTCTTTAAATAAACTTTAAATATTTGATTGGTGAATATGATCACTTAAATCCCACAGCAAAGCTTTTATTTCAGTTGAATGAGAGAAATGGTTTAATGTGAGGACTGAATAAAAGACTGATAAGAATTTGTCTCTTTGAGAGGAGAAATATGCAGGCCAAGGAAATATTAGGCAACAAATATACAACAGAAATACAATAAATCTGTTGTTATCCCCAATAACTGACTAACTTTATGTCTGCTCTCAATTAATAACAATAATAAGCTGAGTGCATTACTTCAATATGGATGTAGCTGTCAGGATATATGTTTATGTACAAGTTTATATATAGATACAAGTTTGAGCAAATAATTAGCATTGAAATGTATGTACTGAGGGTGGGTTCATCTGTCTTAACTTAAACATTCAAATTTCCCTTTATGGACAGAGGAGAAAAACAGGCATATCTAGATGATTACTCCTTTACAACACTTAGGATAGATCATGTAAATAAATATTTGTATTTTCATTTTATCTGAGGCTGACAGGAAGTGATAGCATGATAGCTGGCTGATATTAAAGCTTTCTCACACAAGCACATGATAGTAAATCAAAGATTTACAGCTTTCCAACATGCTACAAATTTGAGCTGTTCCGTTCAAGCTGAACAATGTGATCTGCCTGTTGGCATTTCAGAAATAAAGTGAGGATGAAATACAGTCCAATTGTCAGTGGTATCCAGGAAATGTGACAATTTCTGGTATATGGCAAGATCATGGGGTCCATGCCAGAAGCTGCTGGCATGGTTAGGGTATTTTTGGCTGCATTAGGCAAACTATTGCCAGTAGGTCAACAGAAGTGATCCTTCCCCTCTATTCAGCATTGGTGGGACAACATCTGGAGTTGTGTGTCCAGTTCTGGGCTCCCCAGTACAAGCAAGACATGGACAGACTGGAAAGAGACCAACAGAGCATATCTACCATATCTACGAAAGCCACTTGGACATGTTCCTGGGAAAGCAGCTATAGGAATCCCTGCTTGAGCAGGGGAGTTGGACCAGATGACCTCCAGAAGTCCCTTAACACGTTAACCATTCTGTAATTCTGTGAAGCCCAAGAGCTCCAAAGGTATTCACCATATGAGGACAAAAAGATCTTAATTTTTATGAAGACTTGTAATTTTCAAATATTTTGATCAGTTTGGAGACAAGAGAAGTAGATAGGTCAGAACGCTAATCCAGTAAGTTCCTGTAGTTGTCCCCCCCCAAACAAAACAAAACAAAATCTTCTGGCTGAAGATTTGTCCAGAGTTGCAGCAGGAGACCAGGCTGATGGGCAGGTATTCAAAAGGACTGGCATAAATCAACCTGTTTTTCATTGCCAACAGAACTGGGAGAAGGACTGAAAATCATCTTGTTTTCCCATTTACAAGCAATATCTAAGATTTTTATGCCCTCATTTTCATGGTTCTGAATGTAAATGATAATATTAGAAAGGAATAGTTAATGAAGAGTGATTTTGAAGGACAAAATTTAGCACTAATCTTTTAGCTTGACCAGTACGGTCAAGCTACAGTCTTCAGGGTCACTGTCTTGTCTTCATCTCTGAAATAAAACAGGAACATTAGCAACCAAATGGAATCTGAAAGCAGTGCTGGCAGGCTACATAGGTGTTTATCAGGTCACAGCTGTAAGAATACAAAAATCTTGCAAAATCAAAATCTTTCCAGTAAAAGGGATGTAAATATAAAGTTGGGGGAGAAAAGAGAGGTCAATTGACAAGGAGAAAAGACAAATGTCTTGTCTGCAATTTGTGGAACACAAAGAGGGAAAATTTACTATCTCAACAGTTATGCAACAGTTATGAATTTTATTCCCTACACATTGGAAGATGTTTTGTACTCTTAAGGGCCAGAGTTGGGATACCAGAGATGGAGTAGTGGATTTTTTTTCCTTGCTGATTTTGGAGTGGCTTTGTTTCTTCTATCAGTCCTTGGTGTAAGTTAACTCTGTTGTAATTATGTTTGTTTAGTTTCACTTCCATCATTATAATGACGGCATTTTTTTATTGTTTGTTTTGATTTGTTTTGTTTTTCAAAGCATAAAGTAGCAAAATGCATGCATAAGATCTAGAGAATATTTTGTAGTTTTTAATACTTACAGGTATGTTTAACTATCCACCTTTTCCATTAAATAATTTTGACTTTTGAAATCAGCTCAGCATGTCATTCAGTCAAATGAATCAGCATTTGAGATTCAACAGTAGATCTAAAACCAAAATTGCAAGGAATAACCAAAAAGCTGCAATGGAAACTAGGCTTTCAAGCCTAGTATTTATATAATCTTGCTAACGTGGCAACCCTTGCTGTAAAAAAGTCAAGTGACCGTACTTTGATACACTATGTTAAAAATATATCTTTTGAAACACTTCTTTGGGTCTTACATAGATAGTCTAAAATTTGTCTTGACATTTAAAATGTATAACAAAATCTTTCCATACTTTACATATTTCAGAAAGCCTTTATTTATTTTTCAATTATTCATACCACTGACAGTGAAGCTACAGTGTTTTCAAAGGCTTTTCTAAATTGCGAATCTTAGATCAGAGAAAGACTTCAGGCAAAACTGATACATGTCAAACTTTGTAAGTGAATAGGAAGTCTGTTCATAAAAAATCCCTTTGTTACTAAAAAATCCCTATGAACATCATAAGCCTGTTTACATTTCTCTTTATAATGCAGAAATTAGTGGTAAACTTATCCAGGTTGCTTTCCTTTTAGTGCCATTGATTGACAAATTGAAAAAAAAAAAAAGTATTTCTCAAGGCAGTGCATAGTTTTAACCTAAATCAGGAGGTCTTAAGGATACTGATTGCACATTCTAAATGGAAAAGCACAAATCAGATGGAAAATATTTTTCTTAGGGAGGGTTACATTTCATTCCAATTTTAAGGAAGACTTGGGTGACCTGAAATTTCCAGTGGATGATTTGCTGACTTCTATAGAACAGCTGATGCAAATGTTAATTTTACACCAAACTTCTGAGAACATTTGATACCTGTTATTTTGGAGGCTTTAGTACATGTACGTTGACATCATATGGTGCTGAGAATATAGGACTGTTCTCATTTTCTTGGCTACTTTTTAAAAAACATCTATTTAAATTACTTTTAGAATTTCCATTGATTTCAATGGTATCAGATGAGGTGCTTAAGCTGAGGAAACTCAGGAGTATTAAAACAAATATCAGTAAAGTATGAAAAGAATCTGGGGCAAATGGTCTATCACAGCCAGATTTCTCTGTAGAAATCTGGCTAAAATAGAGCTGTGTATAGATATGAAAAATAAAATAATGATAAAAAAAACTACTTTCATAGAGAAGAGAAGGGAGTGAGTGAGAAGAAAGACATGGTCCAGATCTGAGTGAGGCACAAATATCCCACTCTTCTTTTAGTCCTGGGAGATGCTGCAGCACAGGGATAGTTGTTTGTGGTTCCATCCCGGCCCATGCAGGAAGGTCAAAGAATCATAGAATTAGAGAATGCTAACCCTTTTTTATCAAGTCATTTATTTATCAAGTGCTTAGTCCCTAAAAATAGACTGACAGGGACAAGAAGGGTAAGACAAATCCTTCACTCTTCAGTGTCCAGAAGTCTCAGGCAATGGCCGGACAATGATGTTGTGAAGATCGAGGGCAGCTCTTTCTCTCTGCCTCTGTCTGCCAGCTGTTTGTTATCACTCCCTTGCTGCAAGCAATCACTCCCACAGCACAGTCAGCGGAACGAATTGTCTCATCTGCTTCAGCCAGATACAGAACCAACCACTTTAATTTTACAGGGCCTTCAGAAACAGGTTCAACTGAGGAAATTAATTTTTCCCTGACATGGATGAAAGGTGCTCACAGACTGATCACAGACTGGGTTTATTTGCAAAGGGACTTTTTTCCAGCTGAGATGTGATTAAAAAAAAAAAAAAAAAAAACATATTTAAGGTTCAGAACACAGGCACAACATAAACTATTTTTTGTGGTGACTTTTGGTTGTAGTTTTATTAGCAACATCAGTCGTAGCATCAGAAGGTAAGTACTGTTAAACCTAGTATGAAGAAGAATCTTAGAAATCAGAGCTTTCTCTTAGTGGCATTTCTAGCTAGCTCCCTTTGCAAAACATATTACTTTGAGCATTACACCATTAGGAATTGTAATAGTAAGGACAATATAATCTTTCAGAATATGTGACCCAAAAAGGGCACATAGTGTAATAACAATATACATCCTTCTCAGTTTAATATACAAACAGGCATCAAATAGTGCTTACATTAAGATTATTTCTTCAGTCATTAATTGTTTCTAGGCCCATACTAGAGAGAATTTGAGTTGTAACTTGTTATTCATGAACTATTATGGTGTTGTACTATTACTGTTCCTGACAATAAAGATATATAGCATAATAAATCCCTGACATTTAAAATGATGTGAAGGGATATCTGTAGTATTAATAATTGCATAAGGAGTCATCAATATCCTGTTGATTTTTTTTTTTTTTTTTTTTTTTACCTAGAAGAGAGTAGACAGGAATAAATAAATGTACAAATAAATAAGCAAATGAGCTGCTAGCTAAGACTCATTTTGTAAAGCAGTCAATGAGGTGCTGGAGCTCAGAGCTTCAAACAGTTTCATGCCTTGACAGGCCACTTGGTTATGCCTTTGTGGGTAGGTTTCAGTAATACTGTTGCAATTGTTTTGCAGTAAAAATGTCCCCAGTCTTGAGGATTTCTTTTTTTTTTTTTTTTAATTTCTTTTTTTTGTAAGTCATGATTTTTTTTTCTATTCTGTCAACCTATAAAATGTCCATTATAATTTATAAATTGCAGAAAGTTTCCAGTGTACAGCATGTTGAAAACGGACTATTTCTAGACAGTGTTCATTTTATGTCCAGAAAATCACAGAATCCAAAATCCTTAGTGATGAGGAACTACTGCTAAAAATACATAACAACATGGATTCAAAATATGGTATTTTAAGGGACAGAAATTTAGCAGTGCAGCCCCTAATAAGGAATCAAAATTTCTTAGGTATTCCTTGAGGACAGCAGGAAGGAAGTGCTTTTAATGCACCCGGTGGTCTGCATGGGACCCGGAGACTTACACCAACGTGATGTTATTGCATTTTCAAAGCTCACAATAGCATATCCATTATATAGGAAGATTTTCTTCTGAAGCAAAAGGCTGGAAGCTTGTAAAACGACTGAATTTGACGTACAATGAAATGGCTTCTCCAATCTTTGTAAAAGAAACTATATAAATATATCATGTAACAGGAAGTACCAAATACTAATTTTCAGCGCCCTTTTAAGTTTCACTGTCTATCTTTAAAAGTTCACATCAGTGGAAAATGTGAATGACTGTAAGTGTTATTAACATTAGAGTATGCCTAATTCATAATTACCTACTTTGTGTACAGCAAGAGTTTACAAGCCCTCTATTCATAAGCAATTTGAAAAGAACTTTCAGATGGGATATTTGGTAAATTTCAATTAGACTAGAAATGCCATGAAGGGCCAGTAACATATTGTGGTATTTAGGCAGACATCAAAGATTTAGTTGTTTAGACAAGGAAAACTAAGGTCATCTGACTATTCAGAATATTCAGGAACAGTACTGCTTATTTCAATGTAGAATTTTACTGTAAATAGATGTACCAGTTACAATAAATGTTACTTGTTTTGATAATTCAAACTCGTACATCAATTGTGTCCACAACTTGCAAACTGAAAATATTTTTTCTTTTTTTTTCTTTTTCTTTTTTTTTCTTTTTTTTTTCTCTTTTTCTTTTTCTCTTTTTCTTTTTTTTTTCTTGTTCTTGTTCTTGTTCTTGTTCTTGTTCTTGTTCTTGTTCTTGTTCTTGTTCTTGTTCTTGTTCTTGTTCTCCTCCTCCTCTCCTCTCCTCTCCTCTCCTCTCCTCTCCTCTCCTCTCCTCTCCTCTCCTCTCCTCTCCTCTCCTCTCCTCTCCTCTCCTCTCCTCTCCTCTCCTCTCCTCTCCTCTCCTCTCCTCTCCTCTCCTCTCCTCTCCTCTCCTCTCCTCTCCTCTCCTCTCCTCTCCTCTCCTCTCCTCTCCTCTCCTCTCCTCTCTTGCTGTTGTTTTTTTTTGTTGTAGCTTTCATGAACATGAATGCAGAAGTACCACTGGAATTCAGAGCACTGAATGATACTGAATGATGAAGAGATGCTTTAAACCTTGGAAAGTGAGTAGTCTTAGAATTTTTCCAGGCCATTTGATAGTGATCTGAATATGTGGATGAGTTACATGTTTGCAACTCTCCATGTTTGCAGTGATTTTTCCAGTTCACTGCTGTTTCTTCTAAACTAGACCTGACCTTTGCCAGAAGATGCAGCACACTGAGTAGACTTTATCACTAAATAAACTATTACACTAAAAAATTGTTTAAAATTTTGAAAAGCTGAGTAAAAGGCTAATCAAGGACTAGCCAGTGAGTTGTTAATCAGTATACACAGAATAGCATTAAAAAACGAGCATTTCCATTGCAATGTTTCCTGGAATAAAAACAGGTTTTGCATTTATTACAGGTCACGGGCTTTCATCCTTTCATCACCAACTTGGCTGAGTAAAGTGACAGGTTGATCACCCCTACTTCTCTACAGTCTCTGATCCCAAAACCTTGAAAATCAAGGGTCAACCCAAACATTGAAGTAATCAAGCTTTAGTCTGTCACAGACAGTTGTTCTCTCCTTGTAATTCCATATTAGACACCTCAGTGTGTGTGACTGCTTTTGTAAGGAAGGTGTTCCTTAATATCTCATTTAAGCATGTGTGATTTCAGCTACATCTTTCTAAAAATATGAATGTACAAAGGGACTAATAAAGTAAGTCAGATCCCTTTGCAGGAGGAGCAGGGAGCTGTAAACAACACAATCTATGATACGTAGGCATTTCACCATCATATATAAATGCTGAGGGAATGTATTTCCTGAATCTTGGTAACCAATATATTTACCCATGCATACCTTTTTCTGTAATGTGAGTAGAAGTTTTTTTTGGTGTGATGAAAAGTAGGCCTTGGTTATCCTTGGCTCTACTTCTGCATATACAACCAAGATCAGAGTAGGAGTTCCACATGTCCACAAGGTGTAAATCTTTACACTTCTCCCTCTTTTTCTTTTCCCTGGATGGATTGCTGGGGGGATTGGCCATTAACTCAGCAAACCATTCTTAGGTATCACATGGGATCCTGTCTGCACACTCCAGTGCAGCCACTGAAGAGCTGGGAAATTGTCGTGGTTCTGCTCGAGTGGGCAGCCGAGCTCCACCACAGCCGCTCTCTCACTCCCCCTCCTCAAAGAGGAGTGGGGAGGAAATATGATGAAAAGGGCTGAAAGGTTGAGATAAGGATAAGATCACACAGTAATTATTGTAATTGGCAAAACAGACTTGGCATAGGGAAACAGTAAGATTTATTGCTTATTACTAACAAGCTAGAGAAGTGAGAAAAAAAGGAAAGAAACCAAAAGCACCTTCTGCCCCCCCATCCACCTTCTTCCACCTCCTCCCCCTCCAAGCGGCTCAGGGGAACGGGGGAATGGGGGTTATGGTCAGTCTACAGCGCTTCTTCTCTGCTGTTCCTTCTCAGTCCCTCTCGTCCCCTGTGCTGTGGGGTCCCTCCCATGGGATGCAGTCCTTGATGAACTGATCCAGCATGGGCTTTCCACAGGCAGCAGCTCTTCCAGAACTGCTCCAGATATGGGTCCGTACCACCGGGTCCATCCCTCAGGAGAAAACTGCTCCAACCTGGCTCCCCCACGGGCAGCAGCTCCTGACAGGTCACCTGCTCCTGCGTGGGCTCCTCTCCATGGGCTACAGGTCCAGCCCAGAATCTTCTCCGGCAGGGGTCTTCCACAGGCAGCAGCCTCTGTTGGTGCAGGTCCACCTGCTCCACCATGGTCTCCTCCACAGGCTGTAGCGTGGAACCCTGCTCCACCGTGGTACTCCATGGGCTGCAGGGGGACAGCCTGCTTCACCATGGTCCTCACCACAGGCCGCAGGGGACTTCTGCTCCGTCGCCTGGAGCACCTCTCCCCCTCCTTCTTCACCGACGTTGGCACCTGCAAGGCTGTTCCTCACTCCTCTCACTCTCCCAGCTGCTGTGTGGTGCAGTGTTTTTTTCCCTGTCTTAAATATGCTCTCACAGAGGCCCAAAACAACATTGCTTATGGTCAGCAGTGGGGCCCTTACCAAACATGGGGCAGCTTCTAGATCCTTCTCACAGAAACCACCTCTATGGCCCCCTGCTACCAAAACCTTGCCACGTAAACCCACTACAGAAATAGTTTCTGTTTTTCTGAATCTGTTTAATTCTCTTTTTAAAGAAATAAGACATCTGGCTCATGATGAGAGTTGACACTGCCTAAAGAGCATTAATGCTCTATTTTATTTATTTTATTTATATTTAATTTATTTTAATTTAATTTTAATTATATTTAATTCTATTTACTTTTATTTTATATTTTTAAATTATTATATGGTTATAATTTCAGTCAGAATAAGCAACTTCCAGTGTCATCAACCACTTCTATATCTCACATGGTGAAAAGCAAAACTTGTCACACAGCCAACTTCTCAGGTTGTGAAACCTTTATTTAGGTCATTTGTAATAGACTGTTGAAACATAACTGTCATCAGCACTTCACTGTCATTACTTTAGCTCCTCTCTGTATATGGTTTCTTGGAATGAATACAGTTTTTTGTGAAAGGCTTAATAGAGCAACTCTTATTATATTTTCAGGTAAATAAATAAATAAATTGTGTCTTTTATCTAACTAATGTTAGGCTTTACAGTAGCTCTGCCTATTCTTTCCTTTGCAACTTACATGGTCATAACATTTTAATAATTTTTCCCTGAATCTCAGGGAGAATCAAATAGAAAAACTAAAAAGTACAAACCTGTATAACACCCTAGGTCATGACTTGTACTTTAATTTGGAACAACAACTGGAAGTGGAAAAATTGCAAACAGAGCATTCTGAAGTTTTATGATTGCTTCCATCTGATTCTAGTCACTGAACATGTTTTGAATCCTAGAGACCAATGATATTGTTCTCCTCAGTTGAAAAACTTACTCTTCAAAATCAGTGTACAAGAGATGTTAATCCTGCTTCTGCCTGGTTCTGTAGTCTTCCTCTGCCCATGTTAGCCTTCCTACCTCTGTTTTGCAGAGTAAGAGAAATCAATAGGATTCTCCCTTAATTTGACCTAGTCTGCTTTAGAATTTCAAGTGAGAATTGCCTTCTTTTTCCTGGCAGTCTGATAGGTAGAACTTCTGCAGAAGGGAGGACATAGCAGTCTGGTCTCTTCTTGTCCTCAGCAGCGCTGAAAGGCAGTGATTGTAGGTGGAAATACAGAAGGGTCTGATCAGGACATGAGAAAAAAATAATTCACTGTGAGTATATTTAAGCAGGTTGCCCAGAAAGGTTGTGGTGTTTCTACCACTGGAACTTCTCAAAGCCTAACTACACAAATCTCATAAGTAACTCAGTCCAACATCATTGTTGGCCTAGTTTTGAGGAATAGGTTTAACTAGGTGGCCTGGGAGGTGGCTTCCAGGCATAGCACATTGTAGTCACACTTTGTACCTCCCAGCAGGACACATAGTCCACCAGGCCAGCACCCTGAACAAAACCATATTCTGTGCAGTGAGGCATGCAGTGTAGTCAAGTATGTGTACAGAATGCCAAAGAAGGGAGACTGAAAGTGTCCTTGGGGTGGACTGTTTCTGCATTTCTCCTTGGCTGAAACCAGAAGTAGTCCTCGGAATTGGGAATCCAACCCTACTGTCCACAGGGTAAGTGTTCTTTCTGTTTTGACAGTCAGATTTACCTGATGGCCCTTCTGAGTCTTCAGTTTATGTCCTGCAGTGGAAAAATTTTAAAACGCAAGGAGGAATTTTTAAAAGAAACCTGTTAATATGGTAGTTGGGACATCTTTTGAGATGAAGTATAATCTTGTCTTTCCCTTTTGTACTTTTGCAAAAGAGCAGATGGTTAGTGCTGTGTCCATTAATGATCACTTGCTATCATGTGAAAGCAAAGTTAAGCATGTAAGGAATTTATGGGCCAAGTCTTTAAATACCGAGTTAGTCTAATTGAAGACATGATCAAGTGGGACAGGAAAGTGCCATTAGACCAGTTAGAGACAGGGAGGGTCCCATAAAAGGCAAGCTGGTGGTGTTCTAAAACATTTGGTAGCACAGAATCAAAAAGTGCTAAGCACTAAAATTTTCCTTGTGATTCTTATTTGAAATAGCCCGGAGTAGAAAATTAACATACCTGTACAGAAATTGTCATTTATTTCTGGTCAAAATAAGGAATTAAAAATACTCATAAAGCAAAATAGTTTTGAGATACAGGAGAAGCATGCAAATGAAAAACATGGCAACACAAAACAATGGGGATAAAGCAAATCCATTCATCATCCAGACCAGAGAGCCTTCCCCTAATACGTCAGTTGATCCATGGTCCATTCCACCCAACACATTCATTAAAAGAACAAAATTATTCTTTATTCTTTGTTTACAAATGCTCTTTGGACTTCAAGTTTTCTTTCACATTTTTCACGAAATATTGGTTGTTCATTTTTATTAACGTTAAACAGATGTCCTCAGGGATACCTATAGCCCAGTTTGGTCTATCCCAGTCTGGGGTCTTTGGTCTATCTTTAATGCCTGGCTAGATATGGGGATTTAGTATGGGACATGGGTTGTTTTCTAGCAAATAGTTTAGATGTGGTTGCCCTGTTTTGGCAGGTAAGAAAGTTCTGCTGTATCAAAGAGAGACAGGTTATGCCAGAAGGCCTCAGGGAATATAGTGGTCCCTAAAATGTGTTATTTGCTTGTCCATGTGTACTGTAGGATTTGAGACACTAAGCAAGGTTTGGCTCCTGGGTCACCATATGGCTCATCAGCAGGCATCTGAGATCAGGAAACCTTGAGAAAGCCAGCTGTGACTTTTAGTGTTTCCTTGATTTCAAATGTAGAACTGGATCCCAAGCCAGGTCCTTGGTACTCAGGTTCTGGGTAGCTGAGCTACCCAAACTATGCAAAATTTAGGTTCTGTGAGCTTTTTTTCTAATTGTCTAATGAAGCTGATATTCATGAAGCTGCTTTAGAATGGGCTTCTGAAGACTAGAGGCTCTAGCAGGATGTTGGTATTTTTATTTATTTATTTATAATGTGGGGTGTCAGACCTGATTTCTCTGAATGGATCTTGGGTTGGTTTTCAACCAGCTTGAATGCTTATGAACTGTTATTAGCCACATATGTGTCAAGCAGGACTGATTTTCCTCTTCAACTGGAAGAGCTGTCATGACCAACTGATAAGTATATTTATTTGCTTAAAATTCACCAGAAGCAGACATTTCAAACTAATGATTTTAAATGTGTTGTTTCCATTAATACTTCTTCCAGAATATGTTTGTTAAGATCAGATGTTAAACAATGGAAAGAATACAGAGTTCAGTTCCATATAGTTCAGGAACCTGTACTTCTCCATAATTCTTCTTTCTCCTTGGCTGATCCAGTGAGAGCTCCCCCTGCATAAATGCAACCATTTCCCAGAAAAGGAATGAGAAAGGGGGAAAATGCAGCCAAAATGAACTCAGATTGTTTTATTAAGTATTTCTGGAAAATATTTTGTGGTATTTTCTCAGCCCTATTAAATCATCCAATACATTTTATTGACATTGAAGACTATCCATATAATCATTATAGCTGCAATGACTTCAACTGAGCTACTCTCAGTTGTAGCTGCTGAGGATCAAGATTAGGGAATTAGCACACTGGCAAGTTTATTTTCAGATGCTCTCTGTGATGCTGTTTTAGAAGTTCATAACTCAATTAAAAGATTTGTGTGTCAATAATCAGTCTTTAACATCCCTTTGTTTCTTTTACTCCCACTGGTCTTTATCTGCAGCCATTATACTGTACGTGTATGTACAGCCTTCTGGCCTTAGTATTTATTTGTGCAAATGTGATGTTGTCATTTACTTGGTATACCTATTCTATTGTATTCTTCTCTTCTGAATTCACTCTTTCCTGAAACCTACATATTTTTCGTGTACTTCTCTCTAAGCTGTTTCCATATATATTCCTGTATATTCCCTACATAATTCCTTATATAAATATAGTTTTACTGTGAGGGTCAGAGCACTGGAATGGATTGCCCAGGGTCTCCATCTCTGGAGATATTCAAAATTTTTCTGGATGCAATCCAGTGCTCTAGGTGACCCTGTTTGACAGGGGGGTTGGACTAGAAGACGTCCAGAGGTCCCTTCCAACCTCAACCATCCTGTGATTCTGTGATTCTGTGATATCCTTCTTGATCAGAAATGAAAACACCAGAGGTAAAGAGGGGAACAGTGCATTCACACTTTCAAAATACTCTCCACTCAAGGGAGCACATTTTAGAAGGGACTGCAACACTGATACTTTTATTTCTAGACTGGTTAACAGACAGTGGTGGGAACATTAAATAACTGGGAACAGTGTAGTAAACACAAGATCCTTGGATAGGTCACAGTTTTACAGAAATAAATAGATTTCAGCTCCTGATGTTGTTTGGTGCATCCACAACCCAGACAAATTTTGGTTGACCAGCTATAAGAGACACGCATTCCTACAGTCAGTGTCACAACTAATACTTAGATTTCTGTGCGTATCAGATCTCAAACTCTTCAAGATAAATAAAGGTGTTTCAGGGACTTCAGCTGAATTTAAATCAGACCCCAAACTGTTCCTGAATATACCCATTTGTTAATATTAAAAGGAAAGACAAAGGTAAATATTTAACTAGTTTTAAATTGTGATTTCCTATGTTACATAGAGATGAGCTACTGTCACAAATAACCTCATAATCTTCTACGTTTGAGCTAGTGTCATAACAAGATTTAAGACTAGAATAAAGATAATGGTCTTTCCCGGACAGACATAACCACTGAAGAAAATGAGGAAATTTTTATGGGACAAACAGAGAAATGATGTATGCCAGACTGCTACATATACCCAAGTATACAAAAGAACAAAAGGTGGCCATAATTTTATCTCCCATTTTTATGATATTATTTTAGCAAGTGTGAAAACAGATCTCACCGGGAACATGATTAATGTTGACATGTTCAACAGAGATGTATAAACAGATATCTTCTACTGCCAGCGACAGACTTTTTTCCTGTAAATTAATTAGGAATCCAGACCTATTTTAACTAAAGAAAGTGTGAAATACATTTTAGCAGAAGAAAAACTCTACTTGAGTAATAAATGGTCTACCTGCCCCCTTTTTAGTCTATTGATTATCTGGGCTAAACACTCCATGTGATAAAGGTGGGTGAAGGAAACACAAAAAAGTCTGTCTTTGGTAAACTCTTTCACTCTTTTGGATGCTAGATATTTGAGAATTGTTCTTCCTTTGATCTTGGATTCACATATTTTTCATGAGTGCCTAGAAATAACAGAGATGTTTTATGTTGATATTGCCTTTTTGGTAGTCTTCTCTTAAAATATGTAGTACTAATAGTACTAATTTTTAAGCCAACTCATTTTCTAGCCAGCTGCACTTTACTGTTATATTTTTTGTCCAACGCACCCTTAAGAGTAAAGTTAAGTTAGTAAAGTTCTTTGTGATGAGCAAACTGTTTTGTTAAATAGTACACTTCCTGAAGAAATGTGTATGCTTAAAGCCTAAAGATAGTACAACTAGGAGACTCTCTTTTTCATTTATAATGATATGCTGTCTTGATATAATGCAGATGATATTATGTAACCTGTAACGTAAGTCAATGCATTAAAAATAATAAGGATGATCCTTTAATGTAGATATAAGTGCTACAAACCCACGTAAATTAAAAAATACAAGCATACAAGACTTCAAAACAACCCTTAAAATCAGGGTAGGATCAGACACTATACTAGCAACTGGGAGAATAACAATGCAATAGTTAGAATGCTTAATGTTCATTGTGGAATAAAACTTCCTTGTTCAATCCTTTACCATTCCCAACCAAATCAGAATACTCAATAAGACAGATAGATCCAGCAGTATTTCTGGCAAGTCAATTCACTGTTCTGCACTGGGGTTTCCCCACCAATTGAATGACAAAAAGGATTTGTTTTCAAATATTTTGTGATTGACGCAGTTGAGAAACACAATTTTCAGGAATATTTGGTATCAATTTCTAATAAGAAAAAAAAATAAGAAAGAAAAAAAACATGTAAGATAATGTTACCACTATCTTCTCATGTTAATATTCAGCAGTGCTAGCATATGAAATTGAAAGGCAAATTCTCCAGTCATAACTCCCACTAGGAAGCAACTCATCATGTGAATATAGCATATCTCAGCAGCTAGTAAAATCGAAGAAAAAGCTTTACTAGCTTTAAACCTAGTAAAACGAAGAAATCACAGAAATTACTATATCACTATGTAAACCTCACAAGTCAGAGTCACAGTGTGGCAAGGACATGACTAAATTGTAGGGAAGTTAAAGATTACTTGAGTAATAACATTACGGGTGAGTTCTTATACAGTCATGAGAGCGAAACTATCAAATTTTATCTTCTGAGACAGAAGCAGGTTTGAATTCATCTATCAACTAGCTTCACAAAATATTTTCATGTCATAAATCTGGAAAGGTCTATGCAATTTCATTATCTTCAGGTCAATGTATACACAACCTTTCTCTCTGATTTTCCTACTACGTACCAGATTTTTTTTTTCTTCAGAAATTGTGATAAAGATATAAAAATCTTGAGGAAATACTATAGAGTCACAGAACTAAAATAGGATGAAATGTCAGCAGAATTCAAATCCTCTGAAATTTGAGAATACTATGATATTTTTAAAATGTCACATTAATCTGCTTTGCTGTTTTTGTTTGTCTTTGCTTTTCTGGGCTTTGGCCAGGTCCTGAAGCAGACTGAACATTTGTGGACAGAGCTTATGTTTATGAAATATTTAATAGGGTGGAATGAAGTGTATTATAATTATACAACTTGTCAAGTGAACACTTGCAGAGTGTGTTGTGCTTGATTACTCTTTCAAATCTTACAATTCGGACTATATGTGAACCAATAACATGGATTTCAATCAACATTTACACTTACTGCACAGACTATTTCTAATTATTTTTCATAGAATCATAGAATATCCTGAGTTGGAAGGGACCCACAAGGAGTCCAGCTCCTCTCTCTACATAGGACTACCCAAAAATCAAACCGTATTTCTGAAAGCATTGTTCAAACGCTTCTTGAGATGTGTTGAAATGCTAAGGATACCACCACACCCTTCAGAGACATTCACAAAGAAATTTTTTCCAAAAGAAAGTATCTACCTTGCCAAAAAAAATAAAAGGAAAAAAAGGAAAAAAAAGATACTATTTCTACCAAAGATCTGCTTTCAATATATTAGTGTGGAGTTTTTTTTTTTTTGTTTGTTTGTTTTTTTGTTTTTTTCTTTGTTTGTTTTTTGAAGAATGACTAAGCAGACAGATAGGTCATTTGTAGAGAGAAATGTATGCTCCATGTCTATACATATGGCATTCAAAAGCTAGGAGAAAAACAAAAACAAAACAAAACAAACAAATAAAAAGCCTCTAAAAATATTGTTAAGCAACTGTGTGCAGAGAGTACCATAAGTTATATTTAGGCCCATGACTGGAGACACACATAATAGACCAGTCCCCTGACCACTGATGAAGACATGCTCTGAAAGACAGACTTTTCTCTCCAGTTGCACTTTTTTATCGTTCTGCAAGGAAGGGCTGCTCTTAAGCAGATCTTTAGAGTATTTGCAGTATTTGCAGTATTTGTTTTTTCAAGCTGAATTTGGTAGACAAAACTAATTCTTAGATCTGATTGAGCATCTTTATTTCTAGCCATTCTGCATCTGTATAAGGTTTTCCCTCTTTATTTTATTTCCCTTCATTCTTTGATTTCATCCTCTCTGTACTCAACACCTGAAGAAATAAAGATTAAGCAAAATGACATAATTTTATATATAATATATACATAATGTATATATATTTATTATGTATACATTACATATAATGTAATATACACATATATGTATGTACATACAAATACATACATGTACAATGGAATTTTATGACATTTTAATTGTATGCATTCTTTTATAAAACTTCAAAATATTTTTCTTTAAAATTCCAAACATTAAAACAAAACTATTATCACAGTTCTTAAGACTTGATTCCAAGAGGCGTGAGGCCTCTAGCATAAAAATGCGATACTAAAATACTGAAGTAATACAAGTATTATTACTATTGTTTATAACTGTTTAGATCACTGAAGTCTTTTGTTCGAGAAACATGGTCGTTATAACATGATGGTTACATGATGGTTAAATAAAGAGTGCCAGGAAACATTCCCAGGCACTGACATTCATTGTTTCAATGGCTAAGTTGTTAGGTCCATGGTGCATTTCTGGACTTTGCTACCTGACACACTCTCTGACACCTCTTGGTGAGGCTCAGGGACTAGATGGACAAAGGATTATTCCCATGTTGTTCATGTCTGGCTACATAATTTCTCATAAGCAGTTTTGGACATGGGTTGTTGAATGGCAGCTGGGCTCAGTGTTCACCAGCAAACTTCATTAAAAAAACTTATCAGATCATCCACTATTTGGAGTTACAGAAGCAGAAGAGGTACTGTATGTCTTCTTTTTGCTAGTCCAAGAGCACTGGGACCCAATGTGGTCTCTGGTTTGTCCTCCATAGAATAGTTCCTCCAGTGTGCTGTTCCATGCATAAAGAAAACATGGCTTTTATTCCTAGATCTCATGCTTCGAAGTACCCTTACCATGCACATTAGATACTTTACATGCAAGGGTAGGTGTTTGGGACTTCATTTTGGCAGTTGCCTAGCCAAGACAGAATTGCTTTATGTGGGCAGCCTTCATGGATTGCTATTATGAGCCCTGTGTCTATGGGAGAAGGCTTTGAGACCTTCTCTCTTGCTGCCTGCAAAAAAACACATTTTGGGTATGGATGCATATTTATCATGCAATACTCTGTATGTCAGAGACATAAGGATATGTACTATGCTCAGTTCTAATATCTCTGCAAGCAGAACTGGTCAAAAGAAAACTCAGAATATACTGAAATAACAACACTAATGCTTCCATACAGTACTTCATAAATGTTTCACAATGGCAATGACTGGAAACTTTTATATTATTTTCAGCACTTAGTTGCCCAGAGAAAGTAGTGAAAACTCCATTATTCAGAAATTTAAAATGAAGATGAGTAAAATTCTAAGAGATGTAGTATATAGAACATTTTATCTTTGAGAGAACGATGAACTACATGACCTTCTCCATTTCAAATATTTGAGTTTTTTGACACAAGTGTCATGAGTTTTTAGTAGGATATCAAAATAGCATTTTAAAAGATTCATTATGATTTAGGGAAACCTAAGAAGAAAAGGATTCGGAAATGATTTTTGGAAATCATATCAAAAAGAAAAAAATGTTTTGTACCAAAAAAAGGAAAAACAATATATTTTAAAGAAAGGCTTAGGATGCTTTTGTTGCCCTTAAATGTATTGACTTCTGTTAAGGGCTGTATTCTTTTTATTTGAGTTTTGAGGACATAGTTGGGATGGATGATTTCTCAGATGTTTGATTGCTTATAATGCATTCTAGCTTAAAAGAAACTATTTTAATATTTTATATGCAGGTATTGTTTTGAGAAAAAACAAACAAACAAACAAACAAACAGAAAAAGCAAACAAAACAATAGCTAGTTGTACATCTAAGAAGAATCAAATGTGTGGTAGAAAATAATTTATACTTCAAGATAACATCTTTGCCTAGAAAAGTACAAACTGAAAAAACAGAAGTGCTGAAAACTCTGTTGCTACCAATCCATTTAAACAAACAATCATCTCACAGAAATTATTTCTACATGTGAATAAAGTGCATTTCTTTAATGAATATTATGAAATATTTTTAGGACTCCCGTTAGAGTGTATAGCAAGTTGTGAAGTCAGTGAAAGGCAAGTTATTTCATTACTTCAACAGACCTTAGAATAAAGGCCATCTAGTTAGACTGTTGGTTCTCATATAGTATCTTGAATGCATCATATTTACACCTTCAGGCACTGCTGCTGTTTTAGTCTATAGTCAGAGGAAAAAAAGCAAAGCTCAAGCAAGTTACAGAAAAGCAACAGATGACCTATTAATTCAAAGCATTTCAGATATATAGGTGTTACACATGCTGAGAAGATATACGTGATCATAACTACTAGCAAAAACATATTTAAATATCATCTTTTTAATAGTATGTTCCTATATCATCTTTATCATGCATCATTATGACTTTCTATCCATCAGACCTCATGCACTGTATCATTTTACTGGAACTGGGCATAAAGCAGTTCTCAGCACTGCTACCTTGGTAACTTGGAAGAAAACAAAACAAACATGTTACAGTCCATTCAGATTATACTAAAAGAGCCTTCTGTAGCTAAGAAAGGAGGGAGGGGAGAGAAAGGGGATGGCTGGGAAACAAACATGATACGACATAGCTGAAAGAAAAGCAATCTTTTGCATTTACATGTTAGAATACATACTGCAGAAGCACAAATCAGAAAGAAAAATCCTGACAAAGAATAATGCCATCTGTCAGTAGGTCCCAGAAATACCTTGACTTGTCTAGTGACAATGACATTAACTCTGAATGTCAAATATTATCGCTGCTAAAACTCTTGCCTCTATTTCAATGACATACTATGTGAGTATATCCGTTTCTCTGCTCCTCCAGGGAATGCTTGCACAGCTGAAAGAAATGGATAAGGCTGCCCAATGGAAAAAACAAACAAACACACTTTTACAATTTTATTTTTATATATTTCTCTGTGTAAATGTGAGTGTCTCACTACAGTTGCAGTAAAACAACTTGTTATATAACTTCTTAATGCAACACAAAGGAATGAACTGTGTATTGTCACTCAAAGGCAGGTGGAATGTGACACACAGGCCATATAAGGATTTAGTAGCATTTTTGGAAATTATGAAAGAATGCCATGTAAGATAAATTAGAGTGTCATCAAACCAAATAGGTAATATAAACTGATTCTGTTTAGGAATATAAACATGAAATATGTGTACGTATAGGCACTCACAAGAAATAAGTTAATTTAGACTTAGCATTGGAGAATGGAATTGAAAGGCTAAAACCATGGCTGGAAAACACAATGCAAGGATATGTAAAAGGAGAGTGTCTGCTCCTTTGTCTGGTTAAGGACATTTTCCAATGCAACAAAGAGATAACAAGAAAGGGAGGAAATGACAGGAACCAAAACCTGGTCAGTTGTGCTAATTGATAAGGAAAGAGATGGTTTGTGGGAATGCTGATTCAAACATGGTTGTCCAAATGAGGATTTCTGGATTGGGATGATAAGAAGTAAAGGGGGAATAATACGCAAAATGCAGACACAGACCTGACAAAGCAGAAATGGAGACAATGATAAGAAACAAACCTTCCAGTCACACTGATTGATGGGCTATCAAACTACAAGCAATGCTTCCAGAAAGATCAGCATGGACTTTGCAGCCAAGACTGTGAACCAGGAGGGTCCCCAGACTCAGAGGATGCAGAAATTACAGAGCTCTGTAAATCTGTGGGAGTGTGCAAGAGTAACACAGGGGTGGGATAGGTAGAAAAGAGTATAAAAGGCTGTATATAATTGGGCCAGTCAGTATGCTTGTCTGGCTGAGCCTTGTGCCTAATGACTGCTGGTCACTGTCGTATCTTCTTACATATTTTCTTATTAAGTCTTTTCTTAAGTCTCTATCTGTTTATTCACTTTCTCTCCTGTGTGTATGTGTGCTGCAAGGATTATGTGTAAGCTACTGACAAGACCTGTGTGTGTGCAAGTGAAAATGGTGTCAACTAATGGAGTCAGGCCAGGGGTGTAGGCCTGCAGACTGTGATGCCAGCTACTGGATCAAGTGGGGTCTTCCACTCCTACACACTGGGGTGGGAGTGTTGCATGCTCACAAAAAAGCGTCTGAGGGGGAATGGTGTGCCTGTGGGCCTGTATGTGCCTGTGTGTGTGATTTGAAAGGATTAAATACCAGCTACTGGCGCGTGGGTAGTGTGTGTGAATTTAGTGCTTGCTACTGGAGTTAGGCTGGGAGTGTAGTCTGCCATAGAATGTGGTGCCAGCTACTGGGGTGAGTGTCTTACCTCCAGTAGTTGAGAGGGCCATAGCTATCTGTGTCAAAGAACTCCTAGGGACTTTGTGCCCAGAGTGCCAGCTCATGGCACCCAGTAACTGCACCCAGTCTGCCATCAGGAGCAGACTGGGTGCAGTTACTGAACTCAGATGGGGGTGTAGGCCCCATAGACTGTAGTGCCAGCTACTGGAGCAAGTGAGAGTCCTAGCATCAGTTTCTGGAGAGTCCTCTCTCAACCTAGGGAGGGCTCCACACACCTTGAGCCCAGAATGGCAGCTACTTTGGGAAAGGTGTGAGTGAACTCGTTGCCAGCTGTCAGAGACAGAATGGGGGTGTAGGGTTTACAGTTGGCCGCTGGAGCAGGGCTGTCGCTCACAGCCCGTGTACCTGGTGCCGCCTGCTGGGGAGGTCGAGTGTCTGTATCTTCCCCAACCGTGTGTGTGTATTTGCTAGCAAATGTTAAGCTGAGCTAGCTGACAATTAGCAGAGTCCTTGGGACCGGTCCAGGCTATCAGGTGGGCGGGGGGGGGGGGGGGGGGGGGGGGTTGTGCTAGTACACTCGGGTTGAGCCTGAAAAAGGGAAAGAGGCATCTGTGCCCACTCCCAGTATGGGCAGAGACCATCGGTACCCAGGCATCTGGCTGGGCAGGAGCAGCTGGGCAGAAGCAGTCCTGGGCTGGAGTGACTGGAGGAGGCAGCTACAATCTTTACCTCACTTAACAGACAATAATATCAGACGTGAATTTCTTCTTAACACTGCAATATTATGGCAGAGGACCAATAACACAATTTATGTCAACTGCTGCTGTTTTAATTAAATCAATGAAGACTATATATTTCTGACATGTCAGTGAGTAATGCCAGAAGAACTGAGGTTTTGCTAACAAACAAACAAAGTAGAAGAGAGAAGTGAATCTGAATAAGTATACACACAAATAAATGTGAGCTGGACTCCTGAATGTTGGCCTCATTTCCAAACAAGAAACATACCACTAGTACAATATTAGGTTTGTTTTTTGATGCATCACTGAGGCTGTGCCTACTGCCTCTGAGTTGGGAAGCAAGGCCAGCACTAAATTAAGACCCCTTTCTGATTTGCTGCATGGTCCCTTCAGGACTGAAAGACTTTTTATTAGACTGTTTTTGCAATAAGAAGAAGTTAGAAACTGATCCAACTAAATCTTTAAGCACAAGCTTTATTTCTAACACCTGAGCATTGCTTCTTGGAAGTGATACTCATATAAGTAAAGATAAGCATCTTCTTAAGGATTTTTGTGAGTTGAGGTCTCAGGACCCAGACCGTCTGTGTTGAGTGTTTTTTAACTTACCTCTAGGAATATTTCTTTCCACAGATGAGGATCCCTCTCCTGGAGAGGGGATAGCCTGAATTCTCCTTTTCACTGCTTCTATTGAACTCATTGAGTTGAGACTCCATAATAAATTTTGCTTCCATTTTCCATGACTCAGATTGGACTGGTCTTCAGTTGCCGTATACTTTTCTTTGGCCACATTCACATGAATTGTTAGAGTGTAGACCATCCCCTTGTCAAATATGCTATACATGTGTGTATGTCCCAGCATATATTGGTGCATGGAGTTGTTCCTTCCCAGGTGCAGGACTTTGAGATTCCTTTTGTTAAATTTCATGAAGGTCCTGTCAGCCCATTTCTCCAGTTTATACAGGTTCTTCCGGATGGCAGCATGACCCTTTAGCATACCAGCCAGTTCTCCCAGTTTTGTGTTACCTGCAAACTTGCTGAGGGTGCCCTCTGCCCCATTGTCCAGATCACTAATGAAGGTGTCAGATAGGACTGGACTCAGTCCTATCTATACCATGGTGTATACTGCTAGTTACTAGCCTCCAAGTGGGCTTTGCACCACTGATTACCACCCTTGGGGCCTGACCATTCAACAAGCTTTCAACGCATCTCACTGTTTGCCCATCAAGCACATACATGAACAGTATCTTATGGGGGACAATGTCAAAAACCTTACTAAAGTCCAGGCAGACAATACCCATGGCTTTCCCTTTGTGTGCAAGGCCATTAGTTTCATAATAGAAGTTAATCATGATGATCAAGCGTGACTTCTTCTTGGTGAATCCATGCTGACTAGTCCTTATGATTTTCTTGTTTTTCATGTGCCTGGCATGTATAAATATTTACCTGTTTTTTCCATCTTTCCTTACAAAATACTTTTTCCATTTTTCCTTACAAAATATTTCCTATAATCTAGAAACTTTTTCTTTTTAAAATTTTTGTCTTGAAAAATATATTTTAAAATAATGCTCTAATACACATGAATTAAATTACAGTTTATGAGTCTGTTTCTGATGTGACTTCCAATGGCCTTTTAAAGTTGTTATCTCACTACCCTTTGCTAAAATAAGCTAAAATAATTATCTCCTTCTTTCCTGTAGACTGAAACTAAACTTGTTCAATTCCATATGCCAAACATTTCTCTTCAAAATTCTTTCTGACTTTGGAAATCTGTCTATGTTTGGTAACCTCTAGACATACAACCACATATAGACAATCTGTAGTTGCAAGTAACCTAGCAGCCTATGTCCTGCCACTGCTGCCATCTCTAGCTCTGTCCAAGAGATGTTGCAGGCTCTGAGAACATTGCCTTCCTCTGGGGGGAATGTTGTCCGCTGCTGATTACTGCCATGTGTATACCATGGTTATATAAGAGTGAAAAACCTTACTGTCACCAACTTTCTATTTGTTTTCACTTCAGGAAAAATCTGTGAGATAATATATACGGTCCACTGAGAGACAGGGTTTAGAAATGTTCCTTTCTACAAGTTCAGCAAGAACTAAAATTCTCCAAAGTGTCTTCTCTTGCAACAGTAGGTCCTGGGCACAACAACTGTTAGAGAAAATTTGGAAGATAAAGCAATGAAAATCATCTTTGGTGCTCATCTGAATCCAAAGGCATGAAGGATTTAGTTAACAACTGCGCTTTACTGATTGGCATTTCTATAAATTTGTTAATGTTTTAAAAAGTCTCTTGACCAGCTTATTAGGAGAGTTGTTGGGATCATAATCTACCAGTGTAAAATGAAAAGCTGTAAAAGCATTTGCAAAAATATTTTAATTATGTGTCATATCTTCCATCTCTTCCTTTTCAGGTTAGCTTGTGCCTGTTTTTGTTGGCAATCCAATAGTGTAAATCACATCTCATGAAGTGGATTATTCCACCACTCTGAAACCCCAAACTGTTGAAACATCAAAACGGATTAATTCTAGCAGCCAAGAGCAAAGTGTCGTCATTTTTTTCAAGGCAGAAACACACAACACCTACACTACCCAAGACCTATTTCCTTCACCCAGGTAATTCTTCCCTATGAGAACTGGAAATGTTATCACTGCACAAATTACAACAGGGTCTTGTAGGTGCCCCTCAGACCATTTCTGTGTCAGAGCATACCCGAGTCTCTCCACTGAAGCAGCACTTTCTGTGCCAAATGGGCTTGGAGCCCACACTGAGCTCTTTAGTCAGTCTGGCTGCTGCACAGCCCCAGACCAAACAGTCCAAGTCTACATTGTCTGCCAGATCTATTTACACATTAAAATGTAATGCTTGTCTATCAGTTTCATCATACAGTTGTGGAGTCTTTGGGGTACACCAAGAAAAGATCACTGCTGGAGTAAGCTTGTGACGCTCTCAGCAACACCAGTAACATACTGGGGTCAAAAACCATATGAAAACACCTTAATGTGTTTTCTTCTTTTTCTTTTCACTTTTAATTGCAGATATGTAAGCTTCCCGTGCTTCACTTTTTGTGTGCTTGCTGTTTGTTGACAGGGGGCAGAAGAAGCCATGACTCCCAGGATCAGAAGATAACCAGCAGTCTGGAAAGTAGGCAGGGATGTGAAAATGGAGGCCCGGGAATGACAGTAAGTGTCTCCCACAGGGCACCACCCTAATGCAGTAAGGCATTTTGCTGGGTATGGTAGTGACCTGTCAGGATATTTTAACAGTACACAGCAATGACATTCAGTCTTGAACTTTACTGCTTCACACACAAATTTGACCAAGAAATTTGACTCAAATATGGGATCCCCTTGACTTTTGAAGGGATTCAGACTTGGGGTTTTGGAAAAGCCCAAGTGGAAGATTCAAATCCAGCTTTGCATTCCTGCATGCCCAGTCTTTGGATGCAGTAACATCTATTTTCAGTTCAAGCAAGATATGTGGTATTTGTGGATACTCCACTCTGAGACACATTTGGGAAGGAACCTTTCAATGTGAATAAGGAACCCTGTTTTTCCATTTCAGTATTGAAGATGGAACAAGCCTATTTATTATCTTTATTACATGCTGTATTTATAAATTTTTGAAAGCAGTGGGAATATATTTGCATTTTGGAGAAAGTCTTCCAGAAAAGAATTTTTTGGAACACGGCTAAATGATGTGAGAAGTTTTTACAGAGGCCAAGAGGCCCTTCTTTTTGTTCATGTGAATATTCAGTAGTAGAAACATTCCCTGTTAAGCTAAATGAACTTTCAGTAAACTAAGGAAACAACATAAGCAAGAGAATGAAAATCTTGCAGGCATCTGAAATCTACAAAGGTACACAAAGTGTTTATTTTACTTATAAAAAGCACACCCTTTGGCTGAGAAATGTCTACAAGCATCTGTGTGTGTAAAGCATCTTAATGAACAGAGCAAAAGCAAATTCTGTATTTTTGAGACTGCTTTTGCTGAACACTGTAAACGTGAGATGGTTCTGTAGTATTTCCTTTTTGATTGGAAAAGGCACCACAAGATGGCACTTTCTGAAGAGAATATATTTAAATATATTTAATAATTAAATGAACAAAGAATCATCATTTTATAAAGGTCTGTTATTGAACATATGGTGGGTAGGAATGGAAAATGCAACAGAGACCAAGTAATAACATGGGAAAACATAGTGTAATCTTTGGCATTTAGAGATATGCAATCCATGACTGCAAAACATTTATAAACATGTTTAGCTTTGTGACTAATCCAGTGAATATACTGACATGTATACATTACATACTTGTAACCAAAGTCATGCCTTAAAATCTATTTTTGGCATCTACTTAGCAGATTTGGGCATAAGCTACTGAGCCACCACAAACTATGCTGAAGACAATGATAGCTGCAAAATACAAATACATCCCGGTTCCTTTAAATAGGAGATCAAAATTGAAGTTTATTGAATGAATATGGATTAAAATTTTAAAAATATGAAAATTCTGAGGATACATTATATCTTGACTGGCTAGGATGTTTAAATGAGAATAAAGATTTTCCAAGCTACAGCAAATTTTCTCTCTGAATAATGTATCTCTATGTGCATGCAAACATACACATACACCTCATACTTTGTATGCACACAGTGTTAATATGTACTCAAATACACACTTCTCCTTCAAAGGCATTTATTTTTCCACCTTTTTATCTTTGAATGACTGTTAGTAGTATTCATGACTCAAGTTATGTTTTAAAAATACTGTGACTTTTATTTTAAAGTAGTACTTGTAAACTAACCACTTTCCCTTGCAAAACGTCTTACCAAGAGAATTATATGTGCTAGATGTGCCTTAATTCATTACAATTTAAATTCACTAACTTCAGTATTAGGTGATCCATAAGAATTTACTTCATTTCATGTATTCTGATTGAAAATACCTACTTTGTTGTTGGTTTTGTTTTTAGTTCTTATATACAGACTGAATACAAAATGTCCAAAGTCTGTTTTCATTCACATAATGTGTATGTACTGGCTTTCTTCAGGGAAAGTAGAGGGAAAGTCTCCTGCCTCTATGTAACAGAACAGAGAGGGTTTTGGCAGCAGGGAGCTGGGGGAGGCAGTGGCCAATAGGTCAAAACTGCATGGCACTCATTTGCATGGGAAGCTCTGTTGGGGTGAAAGTAAAGACATCTGCATTTCCCAAATGCTGCTGGCCACGGGCTGCTGAGCCCTCTGATGCCTCTTCAGCAAAACAGGTTTGAATAACCACTTTATCTTTAGGCCCCTGAGATGGGGTGTCAAAGCAAATCTGATGTTACATTGCTCCAATTCTAAACACTGTCCAGGGGAGCAGGAATGAGTGAGAATGAAGTGTGGTCTGTGCAAGCTGGTTTTCAAGCCAAAGGGAGATAAGGAGATTTTTAAGAAATGTAGCTGTCAATAGACTGTTTCAGTGTCTTTGGTTATGGATTCTTTTTTTTTTTTTTTTTTTTTTTTTTTTTTTTTTGCTTTAAAGCTCCCTGTGTCTTCTCATAAGTATGAACAGGATAGCTGGTTTCCTGTTGGCATTGATGTCTTCTTTTTCTATTTGGAAAACATTTTACTGTGTTACTGATGGAGCAAAAATCGGCTTTTTTTTTTTTTTTCCAGATATTTACCAGTATGGTTGTTAGCTTGTCTCATGCCAGCAATGATGGTAATATATCTGTCTCCGGAGAAGGAACGGTTTGTTCATTTAGACTTCCTCTTTTTACTGTGTGCTCCCACAGAAATAAAACAAATGGTTTGCAATGCTACATCTTAAATAATTGACTTCTGGCGATCTGCTGCAAGAACCGATACAATGCACTTGAGTACCTCAGTGTAAACCGATTAAAAGACCTTTTAATTAGGTCATTGAATCAAAGTACAGCAGAGAAGTGGTTAAAATTGCTTGCTATTCTTTCCAGTTCCATGTGCAGACTTCTAGCGCAGAGCATTTCAGTATAATAACCCTCTATGAAATTTATGCTTATAACCCTCTATGAAATTTAGACACTACAGGACATCCCTTACATGTTATAAAAGATTTGAAACACTTTGATATCAGAAGCTGAAAATTGCTTGCTCGAAATTGTTTAAGTAAATATCCCAGTTCTTAGCATGTCCACTTGCTATTAGATCCTGTCATAAAATCCAATTGCTTCACAGAACATTTTTCTGGCAAATACTCTCTTTTAATATTATGGTAAGAAAAGAACAATAACAGCTCAACTGAAAGCAGATTTTCTGAAAATTAGATATTAAACTACATTGCCACTATCTGCAGTGTGAGTCTTTTTCCCATATACTATAGTTGTACATCTCTGTAAGACTGTACAGATAAATAAGATAAATCAATATTGTGTCTTTTAAAATATATTTTTAGATCAAAATGTGAAGCATGAGACTTAAATGTTGTTCATTTGCCAAACAATTGAAACGACAGCTGGCAAATTCTTCCATATGATTAACAGAAGTCTTATTCGCACATACAGAATTTGATTCCTGATAATGTCATAAATGATGTTTGCATTTGTGTTAAACATAATAGACAAAAATGCTGTACACTCATTAACAACATTAACAGAGACAGGGATAAACAGAGAAATAGATGAAGGGAAGAGCCACAACTTTGCAAAACAAAACATGGAAGAAAGAAGTTTAACCTGAGGTTCCTATCAGTCACACTGACCACTTCACAAATTTCTAAGTTATTGCAGCCCATAAAAATGGATTGATTCACTTTCTAGGTAAGTCAGTGATATATGAGTTCACTAAACACAATGTCCTTATAATAGCCATTAATCTTTGTGGAAAAAAATACTGCATGTGCTCTGGAATGTGCTGTATCCATTCTCCTCCGAAACCTCATCTTTGTTCCTAGTAATTACCATCTGTTTCTAATTTCTAACAGTCTGTGTCAGTGGCAAAGTCTATTCTAGCTTCTGTGCACAATATGAGCTAAGATGGTTAATATATCTTCATATAGTAAGGCATATTGCAACCAATACATAAAATTCAGCTTGTAAAGCAGAATATAATGCACTTCTGCTGGTGCCAGTTTAAACAAAAGTAGGAACTGGAGACCGTTTACAGATCTTGCTTTGAACAGCCCATACATTCTGCTTTCATGTATGCCAAGATTACAAAAAGTCCTCACAGAACTCAACTTTGTTGTAAGAAAACAAAACAAAACAACAACAACAACAACAACAATAACAACAAGAACAAAGAAGCATATATTTTCTTTTTTATCAACACATTTTTCCAATACATGCAATTAGTTAATGCAAATAATATTCTAGAGTAAAGGAGTCGTTATATTTCACTTTCTGATCTTTGGTATTAGAACAAAACTGGGCGCCCTATGAACCTCTGTTCTAACATAAATCAGATGGTTAAAGGATCACACTGTAGCAGTTTTGAGATACGAGCTTTTTGTTCTCTGGCTGTGATTTAAACTCTTGCAAAGACTGCAGACTTGCAAAGATTTTTTGAAAGCCTAGAATAGCTTGACCAGCAGGTGGCTTTTACCCCAGGTTTCCTTGAGTTTCTAGAGGGTTTATTTAGCTTGTTTGTTTTAACAAAAAAACAGTAAAGAAAATCTACATAAACTGTCCTACTTGACATCAACTTAAAAGTAGCAAATTCGTTACTCACTGACTACTGAGCAACTGACATCAGCTACTGAGAAACAGACATCATCTATCTGATTTGTACAAAACATTTGATATTGTCTCACACAACATCCTTGTCTTTAAAATGGAGAGAGACAGATTTGATGAATGGATGGGTAAAAAATTGCCTGGATGGTTGCACTCAAAGAGTCACAGTCAATGGCTCAATATCCAGGTGGAGATCTGTGATGACTGGTGTGCCTCAGGGCTTAGTACCGGAACCACCAGCGCTGTTTAACATATCTGTCAGTGACATGAACAGTGGGGTGGATCTGTCTGAGTGTATCCAGAGGAGAGCCACAAAAATGATCAGAGGACTAGAGCACCTCTCTGGGTTGAGAGAGCCGGGGTTGTTCAGCCTGGAGAAGAGAAGGCTCCAGGGAGACCTTATAGCAGCCTTCCACTGCTTAAAGGGAGCCTACCAGAAAAGTTGGAGAGAGACTCTTGATTAAGGAGTGTAGTGATGGGACAAGGAGTAACAGTCTTAAACTGAAAGAAGGTAGAATTAGATTAGATATTAGGAAGAACATTTTTACTATGATAGTGGTGAAGCACTGGAACAGGTTGCCCAGAGAAGCTGTGGATACCCCATCCCTGGAAGTGTCCAAGGTCAGACTGGATGGGGCTTTGAGCAACCTAGTCTGGTGGGAGATGTTCCTGCTTATGGTAGGGGGTTGGGGATAGGTCATCTTTAAGGCTCCTTCCAACTGAACCATTGTATGATTTGTATCATACATTGTATGACATATTGGGTCAAGCTTTGAGGAAAACATTAAAACCCTCAAAGAGATATTTTGGTTCACTGTAGATTCAATTCAACATTTGAAGAGTTCAAACAGTGGTTTTGGGGGAGTATGTGGAAGGATTTTCTCCCTTGAAGACAGCTAGCCAATACTTAAAAAAAAAAAAAAAAAAAGTACTTCCTCTAGCCAATCAGCCAAGAACTCAAGAACTTTTGTCACTCTGGCATGTCATATAATTCTGGGACCTTATCCAAAACCCACTGAAATAAATGGAAACAATCCAATTGTGAATTTCCCTGTTGGCTCTGTCAAGCATGTCTAGTCCAGGTATCTCATGACATCTACAATCTCTACTTCACAAACACTAATAGTGGAAAGAGAAGAAAAAAAAAAAAAAAAAAGACGGCACCATGTCATAGCCTTCAGTTGACATGATTATATTTGTTCTTAGGTAAATTGATTTTATACAGGCCTAGAATGGGCACAGCTGCCCCATTTAGATGTGCTTACTCTTCCCCACCCCTGAATGCACTTTTGCCTCCCATGAAGAAAAGAGCTCCAGGGCCTTCTGCAGAATCCTCTCATTTGGCAGTACTTTCCAAAGTTCAGGAGCACTGAAATATTTCTCTTTGGATCAGGGCAGCGATGAGTAGAATGGATAATATGCATGGGTTTGGAGGTAGCAGGTATTTGCCAGCTCACATATTTCACTTATTTGTCTCAGCTTGACTATGAGAGTATTTGCTTAACTTGATGCCAAAGTATTGGCTTATCTTGGCTTTTCTTCATATCAGGATCCATATAACATACCTGGAGAAATACAGCTGTAGATAAAAGAGTTGTTTGTTTTGTCCTTTTAATTACTTACTACAAATACATCAAGAGATTAAATACTGTGGAAGGGGAAGGATTGTCTAAGTTAAAGAACAATGTTGGCAGAAGAGCTATCATACATGAACCAGCCAGGAACTTGGTCTGGAAACCATAATAATTCAAATAATCAAAGCAATGTTATTCTGTAATTACTTTCCTGGGGCTGTAGTATGGACTAGAAATTTAACTGATTTTAAGATAAATTTATGAACAGGATTAGATGAAGTGGTTTCTGAAGTAGCAGAAGACTTGAACCAATGACACAAGAAGTACTTTCCAGTGCTGTATCATAAGATCATAAATTAAACTACTGCTGTTCTACTTTTCTTCTTCAAGTAGTAGCATGGAGCAAGAAATTAATTTCATGTCTCTGTAGTCAATTCTGTATTATCCAATATGTTATGAGATTGAGTTATCCTGGGTAATGGAAGTGGAACATGCTGGCCAGGCCAGATTAAGGCTGAATCTGGCAGAAACTTCTGCACTGATCTTCCTCCTTCCATATCCCGAACAAATAAATTGTGACAGACCAGAGCTGCACCCTGGAGCTTTTGGCTATTGCTGTTGGGCTCCTGAATGTTCCAGGTTGCAGGGAAACTTAAGATGGTCAAAACAGTTTGCAAAGATGTGGAACCACGACCTGAGCAAATGCACTACCATGCCTGAAAATGCTTGGGAGCTTGATACAAAGACCTAGCCAGCTCAACAGGACTCAGCTTCAGACTGACAAAGCTTCTTAGCTTTGGTTTAATGCCAGCTATGGCAGTGCCTCCTAACTCAACAAACAGCAACCCACCTGTGCTTGTGTTTCCCTCTCCCTTTATGCTGCAGAAGTAGCTTTTGGCCTGAATTGGGTCTGGACCTGACCTAGCTGTATGCAGGTCATTGGAAGTAAATAACTCTCTTTTAACACAGGCTGTTGCAAAAAGAGTGCACATACCCAAATGTGGTCCTTCAGGGGCTAGAAAACACCTGTGTCCTCTTCTGACTTTTCTGGTGTCCAGTGGAAAATGTTGGGAATAGATTGTTTCATTACATGAAGAGAATAATATTACTCCTACAGTTGTGATTATATTGATGCTACAAAAGACATGCATATATTACACACTACACTGTACAAACAATTCTAAAGCTGATAAACACTCAGCACCTAAGGAACGCCTACTGGCCCTGACCAGTGACAGGGTTTTTGTTTCTCTGCTTCAAATTGTTATTTTATTTTGATCCTCTTTCACCCTTAACTATCATGCCTCATTCAATACACAAGATGGATGGAGGGATGGATGCAAAGATAGGAGATGTATAACCATGAACAAGCATCGCATCCTTTTTTTTTTTAACTTTCTGAGCAAAGACTGGGGGGAGGGGAGATGACACAGGTTTACAGGTCTTTCTCTTGATTTTTATTTTGTTTATATAAATCACTATTTATCTCTATCTATTTCTCACCATCAGATGAAATACATTATCTACATTTTTCTAAAACTGTCCTGCCAAAGGAAGATATCTGGCATAGGAATTTTCACATAAATGATTTACAATTGCAATATTATAAATCTCTAAACTCCAGATAATGTAACATGCCAGATAAACTAATAGTCCTTCCAGACCTTTCATCCCCTAGCTGCTTGGTCAGTTTACTTCCAAGCAGTGTTGATAAAAACTTAGAATTTCCTTCTCTTGGGAAACCATTTTACTATTTTTAAATATTTTCTCTATAAAGCAGAAAGAGAAATGAATTAATATATATATATATTTCCATGGTAAGGGATTATTTTTTTTTCCCTTGGCCAATTCCTCTGCATGGACAAAAGTGTCTGGAAGTTTTGAGTGCTCTGGCCCTAGGACCACAAGATAGATGGCGGAAGCTCAGGAATCCCCATCCCCTCCACATGGCAGAATCACTAGTGAAGTGTGAATTCTGGAAATTCAGAGTTCCTGAACGTGAAATGGCAGAAATCCTAGCTGGCCCTATTTTTACTGCCAAGTCAAGGCACAGGTCTGAACTGTCCAAGAAAGCAGGTGACTGGAGATCAACTCTCTGGTCAAGACCCACGAAGCTGGCTATTCATGAGATTCAAACTGAAGAGCAGATCTGTGTTTCTCTCCCTGGGAAAATAGGTGTTTAAAGGCAGTCATCTGGAAATACCTCCCTCATCCACTTCTGAGGATGTTGACAAACAACTTCATGGTTAAGACATTCCCTCAAAGGTCAGGTGATTTCTCTCTGAGGCAGTTAGCTCTGAGTTCTCAGTCTCAGAGCTCTTATTTCCCAGGGGACTACCTCTACACTCATCATTGTCTGACACAAAAGGAATAAACAACTGGGTTGTTCCGAGCAAGGAGAAGAAATAGAAGGGTGTTTGTTACTATTGCTACTGCCCAGCACAGCTCTCCTGCTCCATCATTTGATGCTGTCACATTCAGCTAGGCACGTCAGAAAACCCTGAGTTTGTTTCTGAGGCTGATTTATGTGTAATATAACAGCAGGACTAAGCTCACACAGGTAATCTTTATCTGAATTGAGTTCAAAAAGAAGATTTTAGCACTACAATAGGACAAGATTTGGGGAAAAAAAAAAAAAAAAAAAAAAGCCTTAATTTTTTTCATCATGAATGCTGCATCTATGAATGGAAATGACCAGATCAAAGGACTAATCAATTCAGGCTTCCCTGTTAGCTAAATAACAGGTTTGTGAGGCTAAAATTCTCTAAATAAACCTGGCATATTTTTTTATAAATTTTCACAAGCAGGAATTTTAACATGTGTGCCTAACGCTTCATCTTTGGTAATTCATGAAAAATGATAGGTAGATGGTTAACAGTCAGTGCCAGAATCAACATTCTTTCTTTTCCTAGAAGCTGAAGATTTTTCCTTTAGAGGGATTTATGCAAGGATTTATGGATCCTGCAAAAGTTGGCCTACCCTATATTATTCCTCTGTCTTTTGGAAATTATATTTTTAAATAACTATTTTTAAAGTACAGAAATAGGGAACACTCCTTCACAAAGTCCACAAAACTACATTGTAAGTCAGTTCATTATGTTTTCCATTTATTTAGCAATTTTGCAGAGTTGTTATAATATTTATCACTATAAAAGCTACTGATTGACACAAAATGCAAGTAGTAGTAATAGTTCTTTGATCAATACTAAAACCTAACTGCATTAAATACATGCATTCAGAACTCTAGAAATTCTCATTCAAATTATTTTCCCTTCTCTGACAGCTGTTTCTGCTTTCCCTCACCTTAGCAACACCTGGAAAGAATGTCTCATGATCTATTAAATCATAAACTACATCAGAATTATGTCTTAATCTATTTATTTGTAATAGGATTATGTTTTAATATCTCTTTTGAAACATGTGAAAGACATAAACGCTGTAAAAATATTATGAATGATGACGGTTATGAATTATGAATGGTAAGAAAAAATGGGTCCACAATGGCACTGCTTTGTCATGCAAAAATGAACTGTGGTCAAGTTATCAAAATTAATATTGATAATAAAAGATAGGAGCTCAAGATCAAATAGGGGAAAAAAATGTTGAAGAATACTCATCCAGCTAGGACATTGTCAAATTATTTGTTTGGGCTGTAATTCACCTGAGGCCACTTAAAAAACTGACTGAAACAATTTCCAATCTACTAGAGATTGTGTTTGATAAACCACAGAAGATATGGTGAAGTTTTGAGAGCCTAGAAATGGCAGATACAGTGCCTATCTTTAGAAATGGGAAAAATAGAGAGTCAGGGATTGCAGAGGAATCATCTTAACTTCAGTTCCTGGAAAGATACTGGAACGATTATCAACTGCACTATGTGTAAGCACTTGGAAGATAACAGGGAGGTAAGTAAAGGCCAACATGAACTTGTTGAGAATAAAACTCTCCAAAATAGCCTCATGTCTACTTACAACAGAGCAGGAGGCCTTGTGGACAGAAGACAGTCAATAGATTATTGATTTCTCTCCACTTTAGTAAGAATTTTGACACGTTCTCTTGTAATATTCTCCCAAGCAATTTTAAGAAATACAGTCTTAGTAAACTAGTAAGATTAGTGCAAGTCTAAATTGTTCTCGTAAGTAGAGTTTTGGTTTGTCCTAGACCCAAAATAGGTGTTTGAATGGATATTATTATTTTCTTACAGATGACAACAGGATTCAGGGAAGACCCTGAAACACATGGAAGGCATTAGTACAAACCTTACAAAGTGGAAATACAATCCAAAAAAATAGAATATAGATCAATAAACATACTTAGGAAGATAGAATATTCTGTGTAAATGGTCTGATGAACAGGTTGGGCAACAGGTCTTCAGGAAAAAAACTCAGAAGGTTATAATACTTTACAAACTGTGCATGAAACATCATGTGGAAGGGGAAAAAGGCAATTACAAATAGAAGTTTTATCTATAAGCTGTGTCTACTCAATATGATAAGACCACAGCAGGAACACAATATTATGTTTTTGAGGTAATTTTTTTAAGGGATATATAGACAAGCTGGAAAAATACAAAGAAAAAGATTGATCAGAGGTGTAGAAAGCATAATCTATAGAAAATGTATGCCAAAGGAATTTGGAGTGTTTAGACTGGAGAATGGGTATCTGGAGGGTGTGAAAACACTTTTTAGATATGTATAAGGTAATAAATAATACAAACTGTTTTCTCTGTATTTAGCAGGCTCAGTTTGTAGGTGCTCTAGCTGAGATCCAAGTGATCAAGCTTTGTCAGTAAGTAGAACAAGGACTAGAACAGGCTGTCCCAGGACATTGTGGACTCTGATACTGCGTATTTTGAAGACCAAAGTTAAACTATCATATGCCAAGAATGTTTTGCATATAGCCAGTCTTTTTGTGGCAAAGAATTCAGTGACCATGTATGGTTTCTTCCAGTCTATTTCCAATAGGTTATAGTAAATACAATATAACAATAAAACAAAGTGTTTTGGCCCTTTTCCTTCTGTATGTGGATAATTCTTCTGAAATAGGAGATTTTCATAGTATCTTGTTGCTAAAGAAACCACACTTCAGTCAAGGAAAACAGGGCAGTTAAAAACATCCAAAATGTCCTCGGTACCTGCTATGTTACACTTACAAAGAAAACAAAATGTTCCCAAACTAAAGAGTACAGCACATAGTTTGGTTAGTCACTTTGGATGTGATTTTAAATGAAAAGTCAAGTACCACATACTTAGTGGTAGCTTCTTATAACCTTCTGGGTATTTATTAACCATTAGCAAGAGTCGGGCTGGGTTGTTGAGGTATTCTTCTATAACAAGGACTCATCATCCCAAGATCGTAAACCACCATAAAAGATGAGAGACAATATTCATGGGAAACCTCTGGCTTAATTTCTCTGTCAATATGTTAAATATATTTTAATAATAATCTTATTACTCAACAAGTGTTACTGCATGGGCCAGAAGTGATGGTCAAGGTTAAGGAGGACACAGTGGTTTCTCATCAGTCCAGCAGGTGAGGAGAAAGGACTTGAATAGAACTGAAAGAATTCTGCAAGTAAATAGTTGTTTTCACAGCTGGATTCTTCAGAAGAAAGATTCAGCTTTTAAAACCATGGCATCCCTTCTGAGGACCAAGTACTTCTTGGAAGACATCGGATCCACCTAAGTGGAACAACATGTTGGCCAAATTTTGAGGTGATGTTTAAACTAGGAGAAATGGGGGAGAGAGAGAATGATCAACAATGAGGTGAGGCTGTTTGGCAAGCAAGCGGGATGGGGTGATATGAATGTAACAGAGCACATGTGATAGAGGAGGTTTCTGAAGTGCATTGATGACACCCTCCTGACACAGGTGGAGGACATGGTAGCTTACATGCCTATATGCTATGCTGGACGTGAAAAGCTAAAAAAAGCTGTAGTCCACCTGGAGTTGAATGTGCTGGGGGAGTCCACCTGGAGTTGAATGTGCTGGGGGATGTGAAGGGTTTCTGCAAGTACATCAGCAGCAACAGGAAGATCAGGGACGATTAACAGGGCAAGGGAATTTGTGACAAGGGATCTGGAAAATGCCAAGGTAGTAAACGCCATCTTGGCTTTAATTTGTACTATTAGAACATTCCTTCAGGAATCCCAGACTTAAAAGACCGAAAAAAAAAATAATAAAAAATCTACAGTTATGTTAGGAAACAGTTAAGCAACAGGAGAAAAAACAACAAAGGGCCACAAAGATGATTAAGAGACCAGAGCATCTCTCCTGTGTGGAAAGGCTGAGAAGGCTGGGACTGTTCAGCCTGGAGAAAAGAAGGTTTAGAGGAGATCTTATCAATGTGTTCAAATATATGTTGGAGTACAAATATCTGGAGGGAGTAAAGAAGATGGATCCCGGCTCATTTCAGTGGTGCCCAGTGCCAGGACAAAAAGCAATGGGAAAAAAAAAATAAAACAGAAGGTTTTCCTGAACGTCAGGAAACACCTCTTCACTGTGAGGGTGACTGAGCACTGGCACAGATTGCACAGAGAGGTTGTGGGGTCTCCCACCTCAGAGTTATTCAAAACCTGAATGGACACAGTCCTGGAAAACCTGTTGTTATTGATTCTACTCTGAGCAGAGGGTTGAACTACTCAGTATCTTTTAATATTTAAGTAAAATTCTCACTCCACAACTCAGCTAGTCCATGGTTCATATTCATTAAGAAATATAGGGGTTTATTTTTATGTCATATGAAAGTCTTCTTCTGTCTTTATTTAAAAGCTGATACCCCAATACAGAACACAGTAACCATTTAGATATTTCCTGTAACACTGGTATTAAATCAGTTTTCATCAACAATATGTAAGTCAAGTTTCTTTGAGAAGATTCTTTAGAAAGGCTCATAAAGACTGTTTTATTCTGCTGAGAAAAAGTGTAAGAGGAAAACAGCATAAAATTTTAACAGAAAAGTGTAATGTAAGATGAAAGCTTGAATCTTAAGACAGTAACTCAGACAAAAGATAGCATGATATTTTGACAAGTTTCTTGTAGGCAGAAAGTATTTTCTGTCATGAGCATCTCTAAAGCACATATAGGTAGCTTCTGAGATAAGTTGCAGGCATAACGTATCAACCTGTAAGTGCATAAATTACCGATTTAATTTGCCAGAGAGGTTGCTTTTGTACACATTTACCTTTGGGCTCAATCTCAGAAACAGAGTACTTTTCATCCTGACGAAGGGCATACAATCCTGTTCCAATGGGATCAACCCAACTGCAATGTAGACACAACTCCAGCAGTTAACTTTGTATATGTGTTGGACATGCCTAAGACAACTGTCTGGGAATAACTTCATTACCAGAAAAGATGCTTGTGGGCACGTGGTCCAGGAACCATAACAGACCACAGTAAATCAAACCCTCTTCATTCTCTCTTTGTGCCTATCAAATATGTAAGTTTCAGTTTTGCTAGAACAATATCTTCCTTTTTTTTTTTTTTTTTTTTTTTTTTTTTTTTTTTTTTTAATTTCCTTGCCATAATTTAAACACTGTTTTAGATGCTGCTTCTGCTGACTCAGAGCCATAATTGAAGTTATGGCATCATTTCTATCTGCTAGCATGTTTGTCATTTTCCTGTGGAACACTTCTTTTGAGAACCACAAGAAATATATCAGATTTGCTCACTGACAATGTAAAATCATATAAATGAAAAATTGGAAACAGTGTTTACAAAACAGAGGGGGTCAGATTCTTCCACCAGCTAGCAGAAGATAATGAGGACAGTCACATAATAAAGCATGATATTCTCCACAGTGGTTGGATAAAGTTTATGACCTACTTGAAGTCATGGGTGATGAGTTCAGGTACTATCTTCCCCTTCATCCCTTAGAAGCATTATGATATAAGATATGTGGCAAAGGTACATCACAACATCTGCACAGGTACTGATAACTCCCAGCAAGGACTAGAAGAGTCTCACAAGAACTTTGATCCATATTTAGATATGGTAAGGAAGAACTTTTTTGTGGTAAGGGTGTTGAGACTCTGTAACAGGTTTCTCAGAGAAGTAGTGGATGCCTCATAATTGGAAATGTTCAAAGACAAGCTGGACAGGGCTTTGAGCAACTTGATCTAGTGAACATGTCCCTTCCCACTGCAATGGAGTTGGATTAGAAGATCTTTGTAGGTCCTTTCCAACCCAAACAATTCTGTGATTCTAACAAGTCCATGAGGACCCAGCAGATGTACTTATTGAAGAAAATGTGGAAGCAATTGTTAAGTAATATCCTTGAGATGCAATGTATTAAGACTTTATGTGGTATTGACACCAGGAAGACTTGCTGTATAGTTAGGATATTTAGGAATCCATCCACTCAGTCTTGGTATCAAAATCAGAATATCAGAATATCAGAAGTCTGCACCTCTATGAATCCAGATTTTGTCTATATGCTGCAACAACTATGTAAATGTTGTTGTTTTCTTACATTTTCTAGTGTGTTTGGCATTAACACCAGATTCAGGGTATATAATGAATGACAACAGCCTTGTCAAATTACAAGTGAAAATCTGACCAATAGAATTTAAGCAGAAGACAGCAGTTATCATATTTTTTCACATTCACATTTATGTTAGTACAGAACAGCCTTTACAGTTCTTCATGATTCAGTAGCACTACATGCCAGTTATGTTCCAAAGAAGTTATGTCTTGAGTGCTGAGCACATCAGTGACTGGCATCTTCTTTAATGCACTATACCTGTCCTCACCAGTACTGTTGTCATGCAGATACATTGGCAGGATTTCCAGGGACATTTCCTGTATCAATATGCTGACTTATTCTCATGCTTTCCAGGTGAACTGTGGGGTTGGTCTGTTCTGGAAATTCTAGGAAAATGTTGGACACTGAGCATTTGTTTAATTTACTGCATCCACACTAGAATCCTAGAATAGAATTATCAAATCATTAAGGTTGGAGAAGACCTGCAAGATCTTCTGGTCCAACCTTCACCCTAACACCAATAACACCCATTGAACCATGTCCTTAATTACCACATTTCTCCTTTTCTTAAATATCCCCAGGGACAGTGACTCTACCACCTCCCTGGGCAACCCGTTCCAATGCCTAACAACTCTTTCTGAGAAGAAACGTCTTCTAATTTCTAACCTAAACCTCCCCTGGAGCAACTTGAGGCTGTTCTTTCTTGTTCTATTGCTAGTTATCTTCGAGAAGAAGATGACCCCCAGCTCCCCCAAATTCCCTTTCAAGTAGTTTTAGAGAGCAAGATGGTCTCCCCTGAGCCTCCTCTTCTCCAGACTAAACACCCCCAGCTCCCTCAGCCGCTTCTCACAGGACTTGTGCTCCAGGCCCTTCACCAGCTTTGTAGACCTTCTTTGGACACACTCCAGGGCCTCAATGTCCTTCTTGTAGTGAGGGATCCAAACCTGAACACAGTACTCGAGGTGAAGCCTCACCAGAGCTGAGTACAGGGGAACAACCACTTCCCTGGTCCTGCTGGCCACACTGTTTCTGATACAAGTCAGGATGCCATTTGCCTTCTTGGCCACCTGGGCACACTGCTGGCTCATGTTCAGGTGAGCATTGACCAACACCCCCAGATTCTTTTTCTGTGCACAGCTTTCCAGCCAATAGCCTATAGCATTGTATGGGGTTGTTGTGGCCAAAGTGCAGCATGGCATTTAGCCATGTTGAACCTCATCCCATTGGCCTCTTCCTATTGACCCAACCTGTTACAGACCCTTTACCAGCTTCATAGCCCTTCTCTGGGCACACTCAAGGGCCTTGACGTCTTTCTTGTAGTGAAGGGCCCAAAACTGAACAGTACTATAGGTACTTATAGTATCTATAAGGTGCAGTCTCATGAATATGTATTAAAAGTCTTACAATTGTATGTATTAACAGTCTTACAAAAACAGCATAACTCAGCTTGGACATTTAGCCTGTCCTGAGGGATTGTTTGATTGAAAGATTTGTTTGTGCAGCAAAAGCTAGATGAAGAGTAGCAGTAGTACAGGAGTGGATACTACCTCTGCCATGAAGGCACAACCTTGAAAGAGAAGACTGTGAAAGGGTTGGAGATCGATAGACTTTATGTCTCTCTCTGTATATACATGCATACATCTCTCCAAATTATTGACAAACTACATTCCAGCCTAGAAACCACATTTTTTCAGAGCTGTCTTGAATCCCTTTGGGTTACAATAGCCACCTACATTTACAAGCAGTATATCCAGGAACTTCCTTGCCACCTTTGCCTACCATTGGAATGTCACTTTGACAGCAGTTTGTTAGTCAGTCTAAGGCTATCAGAAGTACATCACCAAAGTTGTTGTTATTGGTTTTCCTTCTCTACTCTTTGAAGTTGAACTACAGACGTGTAGCTGGCTAGATGCACACACATATTACAAGCCAAAAAAATAAAATAAAAATAATAATAAATATAAAAATGCATTTTCTACAGTCTGAAGTAATTATGAAGCTATCTAGGGAATGAAAAGATAAACTCTAGCCAATAATAACTAATTGAGCATAATTCATTAAACATGCAGAGAATAGCGTATACCCCTGTAGACCCTTTTCTCTGTCTCCTAGACACAGAAATCCAGACAGACATAAAATCAGTGAAATGGCTAGGAATGCGTCCATTTGCATCATTTCTGGCTGTCTAAGTTTGAAAAGGCAATCCTGTACTTACCCATAAGGATCAGAGCAAGAAGGTGAGCAAAAGGAAGTACTTGTGAATTATCTCAGTGTCAACATTTTGGGAAAGAGTATGTCTGGATAAGTAAAATATCTTCAAGAAGGAGTCCACAGATGCCGGTTTTTTGCTGTCCTTCTGGGCAGTTTTCAGGAGGTCTTTTCAGTTCTCTGTGATATATTTGTACCATCTATACATGGGGATTAAAATGTCTCTCCAGAGTGTTTTAAGACTGATGAGAGCTGTCAAGATGATTTTCACAGCACTTACCCACAAAAGATACATTGCAGGCAAAGAAAGATACCTCTAAACTCCAGTTATGCCATGCTAATCAAGGTGCCTATTCCAGGCACATTTTGTTCCATGGATTCATAAGATTTAAAACTACCAGACAGCTGAATGCATTAACCTTGTGAAAATATGTATTTTTCCCCCTTGTGTTGTCATTGCTCAGGATTTGCCAAGGCGGTCTGCTCCAGGGCAGATGCATTCTGCAGAAGAGCAGGGGATTGAGGTGGGCAGGGATTTTCCCGCATCAATGCCACTCAAGGCAGTCAAGAGAGCCCACGAGACCCAGCAGTCCTCATGAGGGCAGCTGATGAGGTGCAGGTGGAGACAAGAGTGCCCCCACCTCTGTCATACAATGGCAGGGCCCAGGGAGATCAAACAACCTGGAACATGGCAAACAGGGCGGGCAAATATGGCATGGTGCATCAGTTAGGGTTTGTGCAGCAGTGCATGCAGGCATGGTGAGCAGGGAGGTCAAGCAGGATCAGTCCCTTTTATGTTCTGGGATCAGCAAAGGAAGGGCCTTTAACTGAAGAAATGGTGTCCATCTGCCAAACCTGCTGATTTGCAGGTGAAACCCAGATAGGGTACCGCAACCTCCCCGGGCAGATGCCTACACCCAAACAGACCTCCTGAGGATCAAGTGAGTGGCCCAGATCCTCAGTTTCAGGGATCTCCAGTTTCTGGAGGTCCCCCTAGGATCTGAAGGCAGAGGGGGGTGTTGTGGTTGTCATGGTTGCAAGTGTGCCCAGCTGGATGACCTCTTCAAACAGGTGGCTCTGTTGCCAGAAGAGCTCATCAGACAGTGTAGCATTTGGGAATCTGAGCAGGAGATTGACAAATGGTACTATACACTGACATGGTCCAAGCAACAGCCCTGCCTTAAGTCCAGACTATGAGTAGGTAAACAAGCTTGCAGCCTAAAACAAGCACATCTGAGACTCACAGCATGAGGGAGAGTGGACCATTGTCTGATCAGAGCCAGAAAAGGAGTTTCCCCTCTGTCCCTGTAGTGTCCCTACAAAATTGATACGATGTCCTAGGGTAAGGGGAAGGAGACTTCAGGAGAACTAGTAAAGACCTCAGAAAGATCAACCACAAAGAATTCAAAAAGGCTGACCATGCAAAGTTGGCTCAGTCTCCCAACTGCATCAAAACCAGTGCCAAAAAAAGCATGAAGGGACTTATAAAAAAGATGGAGGGCAACTCTTTGCTCAATCACATAATGACAGGACAAGGGGGAGATGGTTTTAAACTCAAATTAGGTAGATTTATACTAGATATTAGGAAGAAATTCTTTAGTCTGAAGGTGGTGAGGCACTGGAACTGGTTGCCCAGAGAGGTATGAGGATGCCTCATCCCTGAAGGTGTTCAAGACCGGGTTAGATGTGGCCTTGAGCAACCTGATCTGGTGGGTGGAGTCCCTGCCTATGGCAGGGGGGTTGGGACTAGATGATCTTTGAGGTCCCTTCCAACCCAGGACAATCTATGATTCTATGATTCTGTGATTCTATGGTTTCTTTAGTAACATACTGGTATAAAAATATATCCAGCCTCCTCATAATTTTTTTTTTCAACAAAACATATCAGCTGGGGCTTAATCAGTGTTCATAGCAACACCTTCATTCCAGATATGACCAGAACATGCTACTGATATATCATCAAAAGACTGATACACACAATTTATAATCTGAATAAGTTCTAAGAGCATACAGTAAATGCCATGAGAGTTAACACTTATTAGATACTTGGTGTGTATCAACTTTGAAAGCAGGAACATTTGCCATTCCAAAAATACCTTGATGATGCCTAAAACCTTTCCTTTCACAGAAAGAATCTTTATTTAAAGTCACACAAAAAATACTCATTAATACCACAATGAAGGTCCAAAAGCAACAATGTACTTAAATATGGTACTCAGTTCCAGCCACAGATTTATGTTAAAGACTAACAGAAACTGTCATCCATTAATGTCAGCTGGTATGCTCACAGACTAGAACACCTGATGGGAAAACAGCTACAGAGTTTTCCTGTTTATGCACAGCTGCACCCAGTCTCACTGGATAACAGTTCTGATATATAAAGGGTGTTTCTTCACAATTAATTTAGTGCTAAGTTATATTATTCTAGCCAGTTTGCTTTTGTAGCTCTATCATGTTCTACTGCAGAAGTGGTACAACGCACTCAAAATATTTAAGCAGTATCTGGGTAAATTGACAGGTTTTTCTTTAGACTAATGAAAGCACGTATAACTCATTTAGGATGTCTGGAGCTCAATCTGGCTACTGCCGTTAAAGATAACAAAAAACGCTTTTATAAATACATCAACACAAAAAGGAGGACTAAGGAGAATCTCCATCCTTTACTGGATGCAGGGGGAAACTTAGTTACAAGAGATGAGGAAAAGGCGGAGGTGCTCAATGCCTTCTTTGCCTCAGTCTTTAGCGGCAATACCGCTTGTTCTCTGGATACCCAGTACCCTGAGCTGGTGGAAGGGGATGGGGAGCAGGATGTGGCCCTCACCATCCACGAAGAACTGGTTGGTGACCTGCTACGGCACTTGGATGTGCACAAGTCGATGGGGCCGGATGGGATCCACCCAAGGGTACTGAGAGAACTGGCAGAGGAGCTGGCCAAGCCCCTATCCATCATTTATCAGCAGTCCTGGCTATCGGGGGAGGTCCCAGCTGACTGGCGGCTAGCGAATGTGACGCCCATCTACAAGAAGGGCCGGAGGGCTGACCCGGGGAACTACAGGCCTGTCAGTTTGACCTCAGTACCAGGGAAGCTCATGGAGCAGATCCTCTTGGGAGTCATCATGCGGCACTTGAAGGGCAAGCAGGCGATCAGGCCCAGTCAGCATGGGTTTATGGAAGGCAGATCCTGCTTGACGAACCTGATCTCCTTCTATGACAAAGTGACGCATTTGGTGGATGAGGGAAAGGCTGTGGATGTGGTCTACCTTGACTTCAGCAAGGCTTTTGACACTGTCTCCCACAGCATTCTCCTCAAGAAACTGGCTGCTCTTGGCTTGGACTGGCGCACGCTTCGTTGGGTTAGAAACTGGCTGGATAGCCGGGCCCAAAGAGCTGTGGTAAATGGAGTCAAGTCCAGTTGGAGGCCAGTCACTAGTGGCGTCCCCCAGGGCTCGGTGCTGGGGCCGGTCCTCTTTAACATCTTCATCAATGATCTGGATGAGGGCATTGAGTGCACCCTCAGTAAGTTTGCAGATGACACCAAGTTAGGTGCGTGTGTCGATCTGCTCGAGGGTAGGAAGGCTCTGCAGGAGGATCTGGATAGGCTGCACCGATGGGCTGAGGTCAACTGCATGAAGTTCAACAAGGCCAAGTGCCGGGTCCTGCACCTGGGGCGCAATAACCCCAAGCAGAGCTACAGGCTGGGAGATGAGTGGTTGGAGAGCTGCCAGGCAGAGAAGGACCTGGGAGTGATGGTGGACAGTCGGCTGAATATGAGCCAGCAGTGTGCTCAGGTGGCCAAGAAGGCCACCTGAGCACACTGGCTTGTACATCCTGGCTTGTATCAGAAACAGTGTGACCAGCAGGGCTAGGGAGGTGATCGTCCCCCTGTACTCGGCTCTGGTGAGGCCGCACCTCGAGTACTGTGTTCAGTTTTGGGCCCCTCGCTACAAGAAGGACATCGAGGTGCTTGAGTGGGTCCAAAGAAGGGCGACGAAGCTGGTGAGGGGCCTGGAGAACAAGTCCTACGAGGAGCGGCTGAGGGAGCTGGGCTTGTTCAGCCGGGAGAAGAGGAGGCTCAGGGGCGACCTTATCGCTCTCTACAGATACCTTAAAGGAGGCTGTAGAGAGGTGGGGGTTGGCCTGTTCTCCCACGTGCCTGGTGACAGGACGAGGGGGAATGGGCTGAAGTTGCGCCAGGGGAGTTTTAGGTTAGATGTTAGGAAAAACTTCTTTACTGAAAGGGTTGTTAGGCACTGGAACGGGCTGCCCAGGGAGGTGGTGGAGTCACCATCCCTGGAAGTCTTCAAAAGACGTTTAGATGTAGAGCTTAGGGATATGGTTTAGCGGGGACTGTTAGTGTTAGGTTTGAGGTTGGACTCGATGATCTTGAGGTCTCTTCCAACCTAGAAATTCTGTGATTCTGTGATTCTGTGATTCTGTATCTAGATAAATGAATACAGGGCATTATTACAAAGTGAGTAGAAACCCATTTCTGTTGAAAGCTACTATGCAACAACAACAACAACAACAACAAAAGAAATGAAATAAGTAAAATGAGCATACTTCTTAAAATAGTTGTCAGATTTCTTAAAATGTGTCTGAAAAATAGCATTTGTGTGTCCTTGTTCCATCATTAATTCCAAACAAAATTAATATTTATGACATTTAAGTCTTGCCAATCACAGTTCATGCATGAAATCCTGGCCTATTTGTCTGTGACTTCAATAGGGTAGGATTTCATGCCATCTTGTTGACATGCTGTAAGTTGATCCAAGGTATACCACAGATTTTTTGAAAAAGAAGAAGAAGAAGGAGAAAAAGAAGGACAAAAAGATTTCCTGCATCCAAACTGTGCTTCTACTTTCAAATTTTCCCCAAGTTCAGTAAAATATTTATTTTGGTATTTGCTGAATTTCACATAAAACTGGTTAATAGAAAAAGTGGTTATTTTAAAAATCCATCTCTAATCGGAAGATATCACTTCATATTATTTGGCTGACATTTCAGCAGCAAATAGTGAGGTTTCTGTAATGGAGAAACCATGACAAATGTGTGTTTTGTAGACTTGTCAACAAAAATTATTTTACTAATTGTATCATGATCTGACAATAATACTACATTTGCCATAATTTTCGTAAGTGCCCTGTTTCTTATTCTCTAATGTAGGACATCTGGACCTTCAGAACACCGTACAAAACTTGAGAGCTGTTAAAACTAGAGAGAAAAAAGCTCAAATTGAAAGCCATTTATTCAGGTATACAATGCCATAAGTAGGAAAAGGAGCAATGAAGAACTTAACAAAAGCACAGAGAGATGTGATAGATCTAAATATCCTAATTTAGCAACATGCAGAGACAGTGACTTGGGTGTTGGAAGTTGTAAAACTGTTTTAGCTGGCAGTGAACAAAAACTAATTTGGCTGAGCAGGCTGAGAACAGTGTCCCGCAAACACAGCCTTGCTACTTCATCCTAGAGTTCCTAAATCACTGCTAGTCTGCAGACAGCAGAACCACAGACCGGTTGAGGTGGGATGGCACCTCTGGATACCTTGCCCAAACCCCCTGCTTACACCCGGGTCAGCTACAGAAGGTTGCCCAGGACTGTGTCCAAACAGGTTTTGAATATTTCCAAGGATGAAGACTCCACCTCTCTGGGCAACCTGTGCCAATACTTAGCAATGCTCAGTCGCCCTCACAGGTTTCTTTTTTTTTTTAAAAAAAAAAAAAAAAAAAAAGTGGGGAGGGGAGGAGGAGGGCTCTAAGCCCAAGTGGAATTTCCTGCATTTCGGTGCCAAATGTCTCTTTTCCTGTTAGTGGAAATCACAGAGAAGAGCCTGGTTCCATCTTCTTTACACCATCGCAGTGATAAGATCCCTTTGAGCATTCCCTTTCCAGGCAGAACAGTCCCAGGATTCTCAGCCTCTCCTCACATGACAGACTTTTGCTCTGCACTGTCTTCACTGTACTTCATATCATTGCTATGCCCTGAAGGAGATTTTTTAAATTGCATCTTACAAGAATCTTAATTTTGCATCCACATATGTCTTGATTGCTAGGATCCATGTACAAGAATATCATAAGTCAATTTTATTAAAATATCAGTAGAACATTATAAGAAAAGGAAGTATAAGTTCAGGGCTCCTGTATCTAACAGACCAATATCAGGGGCTGCGCTGGAAGTTAGTGATTTCCTGATAAATGTATGCCTGGAGCTGAAGATAAGGTTTCATCCTGTGCACATCTGTAGAGTCCTTACTCCCATATGTATGCAAGATTTATTTTTTTTTTCTTAACTGGTGTCCTGAAAACTCCTTTTCTCTCTACCTTCTTTCATTCTCTGGATTCTGGGCTCTTTCTTCAAGACATGTCTGGCTGTGTCTTCTGGATAGAGTTCAGAGACTGGGAAAAGAACCAGCTATGCTGGTTGGTTAAATCTTTATTGTTCTTTCTCCTGGTTTCAAGTCCATGCTACAGAGGCCTTGAAATGCATTATAAGCATATGTATTGTATGTGAATGAATGAAACTGAATGGGCAGTAATCCAACAATGACTTTGCCTAAATGCAATTCTGACCCTAACCACTTCACTGCAATGTTGTAATAGAACGGCATCCTGTTGGCAATGTGCCATGACTTTAAAAAAATAAGTCTGGTTTCAACCCTTGGGGGATTTACAGTTCCTACTAAGCTTTGGTCGTTAGATGTCAGGGCTTTTTCTGGCAGTAGTGATCCTAATCAAAATATTGTGCTTCTGTAGTTCAGCATATTGTGGGCATTTCTTATCTGCTCATGCCCCCAAATGAATGGACAGAGGATACTGGTGAATGTTATCAATGCAATGTTAAAGTAATGATTTTGTTTATCTGGGTATGTGAAAAATGTCAGAGTCTTCCAAATTTCGCTTTCAAACACAAGGTTTTCTACAATGAACTGGCTAAAGAAAGCCATTGAAAGTAGTGAACTCTTTGCTGTGGCATGTCTCAGTATAACTGGTGGCTCCAATACTTGCTCTAAGAATACAATGTGCACTCTAAAGTAGGTATCCTTGTCCCCAGTGTTTGCCTATGTTATGAGGCCTTCTCTCTGTGGCATTGAATTCCCACTAAATTTAGATGACCACTGGATCATCGCTCATGGGCAGTGTACTCTAACACAATGAGGCCAATAAATCTCTTAAAAAACAAGAGTGAGGACCATTCTCTGGCCATAAGCCCAATATCCCAACAGCTCAGGTTCCCTCCCAAGAAAGGGAGTCCCCATCCAAAGCTCACACTGGAAACAGAACTTGGCATGGCCTGCTCCTCCGGCCATGCCCAATGGTGTCTGAGAGAGGGCCAGCAGCATGGACTGGGCAACACGCAGGCTGTTAAACAGTGGGGCCAGCCAGGTTCCAGGACATGATTGCACTTTGGGTTCATCTCATTCACTAACAGGAGAGACTGTGACATGCCTGATGTAACAGCCTGTTTCCAGCAGCCTGGTGGCTGATGCAAGGGATATGTCGTGCTGATCTTGCAAATCTCAGGCTATCCTTCAGAAACACATTACTTCTGCACAGATGGTGGGTAGCATACGGCCCATCCAGTGGATGTAGAAGGGACTGAAAACTCCTTCTAAGCTGTGAATCAAGGATATGTGGGATGCCCTGGACTCCACAACAACTGCCCTGGTTTATATCTCCGTCCTGGTTTGGGTGTGCACACAGAATGTTCCCTGGCATTACAGACACCGTGCCATCCCTGAGCAAAGCCAAGCTGTTCCTTCAACTATGTAATCCTGCTCTTATGGGTAGAGAACAGAGTGCGTGTATGACAGTAGCCTCTAATGCTACTTTAGAAAGCTGATCCTTTTTTCCCTTGCTATATTTTTAATACCATTTGGCCCTGATTTTATGCTTAAATCACAGACACAACCTATGTATATGTATTTACCATTAATACATTTTATTTGCTCAAATCATTATTAAATTTTATAACATTTTGGTTTCCACACACATTCCAGCTTCTGATCAGCTTTGCAAAACCTATCATTGAGATCTAGATATTAAAGCCAGATTTGTACATTTGTTGAGAAGGGAATGGAGCAAACGAATTTCATACAGGCAACTAAGCAAGTGATGTATCTCTCACATCGATGAGGACTGTAGCAAAGACAGTGACTGAGGTGTAGAAACTTCCAAAATATTTTGCTATTCTCACGAACTGTTTATGTGTATATTTACACACACACAGCTAGTTAGCTATATAGACACAGCCTACACACATCCTCAACATCAGTATATTTTAAGTGCTGTTGCATTTGAAAATGGTCTTTTTTTTTTTTTTTGACATAAGACATTAATAGGAGTAACCTGAGAAGCGATGATAAAGAAGTACTATGGATTTAAAATATACAAATCAGAAACTTTATAATAGGCAGATGTGTTTTTAAAAGTCTCTGAAACTTGGGACTGGAAAGGCAGCCATAGGGCCTTATGGGACTGTCATCACTATGCATAGGCTTCCCTTCCCTCTCTAGCACATGTGTTCCTAATTGCTGTGTTGGCAAGACTGGGAAGCTGGATTCTTCATGAACTGGCTGCAGCATTGGCAGACATTTACTCATCTACTGCTAACAGTTTTTAATGGAAAATCTGTATCCATTCATGCTAGAAAAATGCTTATGTTAAAACAGAGGAAAATTAAGGAGAGAAAACCAGATATCAGTAGCTTTTCCAGCTGCCAGTAGTAGATATTCTACTACTTCATTAGCATATATTGTATGATTTTTTTGGACAAAGAAATTAATGTGCTTAGTTATTAAAAATATTTTGTAGAATTGTACATAATTTAGACTGTATTTCTGATTCTGCATATGCTACAACTTGAGGATTATACAGAAAATTATTATAAATTCAGAAGTTGTTTACACTTCTCTAGAACCTGTGAGAAGGATATGCTGGAAATACCTTTATTGTTGCAGAATAGCAGCTGCCACACAGGATGACTAAGGCATACGTCCTTAGAGATATATAAGCACTCCACTCATGGTCATTGCACATAACTTATAGCTGTTTATAGCTAGAGGGGAAGCTATAGCTAGCCTATAGCTAGAGGGGAAGACATATGAGAAGCAGCTGAGGTCACTGGGCCTGTTTAGCCTGGAGAAGAGGAGGCTGAGGGGACCTCATCGCAGTCTACACCTTCCTCGCAAGGGGGAGTGGAGAGGCAGGTGACCTATTCTCTGTAAACACCAGTGATAGGACCCGTGGGAACAGTGTTAAGCTGAGGCAGGGCAAGTTTAGGCTGGACATCAGGAAAAGGTTCTTCACCAAGAGGGTGGTTGCACACTGTGCATTTAGTAACATGGTCTAAACTTTTGGATATACCTGTGCGGTGCCAGGAGTTGGACTTGATGATCCTTATGGGTCCCTTCCAACTCAGGATATTCTATGATTCTATGATTCTGTTTGACTAGTGGAATATTCATTCTCAGTTAGAGGCCCTGCTTGTCTTTTCAACTGCATTTCACAGCTCCAAACACCCTCTTGGAACTATACAGTGGCTCCACCACCCTAGTTTAGACTGATATTTATACAACAAGAAGAAGAAAGGAATTATTGAGAGAAATTAATAATCTTCCAGGTCTGTTACTCACTGTGATGTGGGAGATCACATTCCAATCTCTGACAGATTAACCTGGAGCAAAGTATTTCTTTTCATTTCCAACCTAACCATTGAATTAATTTCATCTGTGGGTTTTCCTTTGTCTTTGAACTCTTCCACCTTGTTCTAATAAATAATGACAATAGTAGTAGTAGTTGAGTCTGCGGCCCAGCATAACAGTAAAAGTAGTGGAGAAAACTGTGTGGGTGAAAGGAAACACAAGTAGCATGTGTTAAAAAGGGCAGACTGGGCTGAAAAGAATTTATGACTGGAGCTCCTCAAGGATCAGTCACCAGGCCAAAATTATTTAACATTTTCATTATTGAACTTGGCACAAGTAGTAAAAGTAGTCTAATGAAATTTGTTGATGACACAAAGCATCATCAAATTCAGATGAATATATATATTACTGGAAAAAGCAAATGTCTTGAAAACTGAAGTAATAGAAATTGAATTAAATTTGACAGTTGAAAATTAGGGCATAGACTTGTAGACCTGAAGCAGTAGGCATTTTTTACCTTTCCAGAGCTTCATCCATAGGCAATGATAAAGAAAAGATCAGGGGCCATGAACGTTGGCTCAGAACCATCAGTTGTTTTCTATATTGAGAAAAGGCAAGCTATTCCAAAGCCTACTGAGTAAATTACTACCAGAAAAAAAAAAAAATCATTAATGTACTTTATGTATTAATGTGCAGTGAAAAACAATCATGTTGAAATATGTGCAAGCAAGGGCCATCGAAATTTGCAGCAGAAAGAAACATTATTTATGAAGGGAGAGTAAAAGAGATTTGTTGTCTCACCTAGAAAAAGGAAAGCTTAACATGGATATGATTGCTAACTCTAGACACAGCAGGTGAACCAATTCCAATGAAGAGGGAAGCTACAAAGCTACTTAAGTCAAAGGACAACATTGACAAATGAGTGTAAAATGGTAAATTAATATTTTTAGACTAATGTATAAAAAAGGTTGTTTGGCAATCAAGCTAGTGATGTTCTGGAACTGTTCCCAGTCATATGGACTGCTACATAAAATGGCTTTAAAGTGTAATGTGATTGTTCTATTAAAAATATCAGAAGACAGTGTTGCTAGGTATGTCAAGGTGATCAATTAGATGACCCAAAATCTGCAGCACTGGAAACAGACTGTGGACTTGAAACTTGGTCACCCACATCTTCTCAGCAACCTTTGCCACCAATTCTCAGTCACAGTGCATTTGTTCCCACCACTGCTAAATGTGTAAATGTCAAGCTATTATCTTATCCATTGATCGTCTGTAGTTGGTGTTACCATATCTTGTTCTGACATGTGCTCTGGCCTCTCTGTAAGATTAGACCATACAGTCAAACTGGAAAAAATGTGTATACGTAGTGGGCTTAGACATTCAACTACTTTAAATTATCTGGACCAAAGCAACTTGTCCAAGATAACATGGGAAGTCTGTTGCAGAGTACGAAATCAAGTCTAAATCTAACGGTCATCCTTTCATGGGAATTCATTAGGGACCTAAAACAGCTAAGTTCAAATCTCTTTATAAGGACACTTAAACATCTTTGATGAGAAGTGTTGCCCTAGGTCTGAAACTTCCCTCAACAACATTGACATAAACATTTTAATGTTAATGTTTTGTATTTTGCTCTTTTCTAGCAAAATACGCTTTAGTGAAAATCTTCCAAACACCTTTTACTTCAACATCCTAACCACTGGAGTGTGGGCCTTTTTGGAGAACATGCAAGTCTGTCTCTTGTATTTTAAGTGAAATATTTCAAAGGATGTAATTTTTATTCTATGATAAAATAAAACCAAGTGTTCAAACTTTCCTATTTTTCTTACATCAGCATTCTTATTTACTGTCCAGGAACATTCCATTCATGGAATTCCGTGCTTTTCATAAGAAGATAAAAAGAAGTTAAAAAAATCATGTAAATTTCTATAGCAGATTTGTGACCAATACTCAGCATGTATTTTTTAGAAAAAAAATAAATCAGTCATTTAAGGTAGATGGCAGTATTTGGTACTGAAATTCTTTAAAACTAGAAGCACCATTAGTTTAAAACTCTTCCTTTTAGTCACAATTTCTTTTCCAAGGATCAAATCTAAATGTATAAAGTTGGAAGCAAAATAAAAGTCTTCAGAGCTCCTAGAAAGGCATACTTTCTGACTTCTCTGTCTCTCTTCATTTTTACTCCTGGCTTTTGTCTCCTTATAAATTCATTGTCAGTCATCACTGTTTTTGCCAAAAGGTGAAGTGAAAATGTACTTAGTGATGAAACAATTCTACCAATGCTTAAATAGAAAACTGTAGAACACTGAGTGTAGTCTTGATGTAATAGTTAAATATCAATGTAAATACCAATATCAATAAATATCAATATCAATATCAATATCAATATCAATATCAATATCAATATCATGATGTTGCCACATCATGAAACCCCACTGAGAAAAAAGGAAAGAAGAAAATGTTATTCTGCTTTGTTCAAAAACACTTTTTGCAGTGAGTCCTGGGATACTGGATGCTCATTTGAGGACCAGTTCCCTGAATCATGAGAATTTCATCCTTAATTTATAAATACAGATATAGCTTTCATTTCAAATAATTAACTATTGCTCTTCAATACCATATTAGATATTACAATAAATGTAGTTAATGGATTTTCTTTTTAAGATAGTGTCCCTCTATCAACTGGTTCATTAGAAATCATGTAGCCACAATACTGCCCTCTTACTGCCTGCAGCAGCACCAATATTCCTTAGTCACAATGACAAATTTTTGTATGAAATTCCTGTATGGAAGCTTTAACGTTATCTGAATATCCAACATTACTTTTCTGCCATCTTGAAATATTCAGTATAATTAAACTTTGTTTAAATATAATCTTCATTCTTAAGACACTGACTTTGTAATAGTATGCTTTATTTCTGCATTTTTCCCATACATTTTACCCTCTAATATTTGATATATGCTTTCATGCTCAACTCTGTTTCATTATTTCTATGTTTGTTTTTGTTTTTGTTTTTGTTTTTTTTTTTAGCTCTATAAATAGAACATTGTAGGAACTTTGCTAGGACAATTAAAGACTTTTTCTAGAGCATTTATCTATTTAAGCAAACTATCATCAACTTTATCCTGGTCAATACTAAGGCTGTTTTCTGAGACAAAACTTTTCTGAAGTCTGCCTAAGAAGAAATTCTGTTATATTCAATATAGAATATTGAGTGACTGGCTATTATACAGTGCAACAGTGCTAGATAAGATGCGGCATCATCTCTAGAAGCTCAGGAAGGGACTCGGTATAATGCTCTGTACAACTACTTTCAGCCCAAGAGTTTCCTGCCTTCTTGTCTGCCTGCTGCAGTTATCCATTTCAGTAGACCTTTCCGTGCATGGTGATTGTGAGTCACAGGCATGCATCCCCTTTCCTCTATTTTGGAAGTTTAATTTTACAAGGGAAGCAGCAGAAAAATAGTGCTTTCATTTCAAGTCCATGGCTGAACTTGAAAAATTTGGAAGACTGTCAGTGTCATGTCTTGTTACTTGAGATATCAGATTAGAGAAAGAAGAGGCTGGCCAGAGAAATGCATTTCTATGACATGTTTCTGAGTCTGGATCAGTAGGAACTATATATAGTGCACAAGTAACTGGGCTGACAAAATCCTATGAGAAGGGCAGCTTTTGTAGATTCACAACAGGCAACATATCTACTTTCAGTGGTATTACAACACTGTGCTGGGAAATGGAGTAAAAAAAACAAGGCACCTTAATGCCTATGGTCACTGACCACTAATGGAAAAGATGAAGAAACCTACATACCAATAGCCTTCAGTGACATTCAATGGCCTTGTTTAATGTATTTGATGATGTGGATGACCTCATTTTCCTCTCCAACAGAGGAATTCTGCAAAAAATAGAAAGCATCCTGATGGAAGAGTGAAAAAAAAATAAAATAAAAAAAAGGATTAAGAAATTATCTTCAGTCATAACAGTTCTGATGGAAGCTTCCTCAACCTTCTTTCTCTTCTATTTATCTTTGCTGAAGTCAGCATAAGCAGGAAGTCAAGCCTAAGACAAACTTAGGTAAAGGACTTTTCAAAATGTAGCTTCTCTGTGGAATATAATCAGCCATGCTTCTAAAAAATGGGTAATGTCTGTGGTTAAAATTGAATCTCAGTAGTCAACACTAGTCAGCATCAACTGAGAGCTAACACTTCGGCCTTCCAAGCTGACAACTTAGCCTTGCAGCAGTTGAATATCCTCATCAGTACAATAGGGTGGTGCTGAGTAAATTATACACTGGATTGGTAGCACTGCCTAGTATTAAGGCCTCAAATATTTCCTGTTTTAAGGCCTAGTTGCTTTTACTTTTGCCAAACTAACTATTTAGGTTGAAATTTTCCGTGCATGGCATTTGCCTCATGAAGAAATCTTTTGGAAAATTTCAGCCAAAATTTTTCTGCTGTGAAGCAAGAGAAAAACATGCTATTTTTTTCTTTTAAAAAAACAGTACTGTAACCTTTACTTTGGCGTCACTTGTGCCTTCATACATTGGAGCAGGAGCTTGACATCTGGAAAAAGGTGGTCCTTGTGTCATTAATATGCTTGTTGCTGTCTGTATGAGAAACTACCTTTAATGTAAATCTTGGAGAAGTCCAATCTGCTTTAGAAGTTTGCTAAAGCTTGACCACAAAAATCCCAGAACTTCCTGTTTTTACTGAGTACACTCAGGCTTCTTTGCCTTTCTGAAGCTGCCTGCCTATATGTCATACCCACAAAATATTGGGCAGTGATGCTCCTCCTTTTGTTTGACTGGTTCATTCACTAACCATAGCATGGGACTGTGCTGTTATACAATGCGTACTTGGAGGAATATATGTTTTTCTTAACATGGTTATGTCCAGGCTGGGATGGGGCCAAATGTGAGGGAGAAACAGAAACTGATTGTGTCTGGTCTGTGAATGATCTTTTGTTGACACCCAGCAAGTGTCAAAGGAAAAGCTACCTTATCTAAAGGCAGGCAGGACAGGAAAATAACATAGAGCACCACAGAAACACAGTAGAACAAGTAATAGAGGCAAATGCTTGCCCAGAGCAGAGGATGAGAATTTGGAGTGGTTGGTCAAAAAACAGTGACTTGGAACTAAGGAAGTAAATTTAGAAATAAAACAAGTTCTGTGTGAAATGCAGGGTAAAAGAATCTGAGCTGCATTTATTTTGACTGGAAATTAGCAGGACAAGTGGTAGGATGTTTGAGTTAAGATGTGGGAGTTTATGAATAGTAAAGACTAGATGAAAATCCTAAAAAGGATTAAAATTTCTGAGGAGAATAATCTCAGGAACAAATAATACCTTTAGTGACAAGTCACCTTTAGAGCATGCAAGAAGAACTCCTGCTTCAATCTGTGAAGGTCACTCTGCCATGGTATCTCATGTTTTTCTGTCTCTGGTCCACACTTATGATAGCAGCCAGGAATCACTATCCCTCTCTCCATTAACATCAACATAAGGGGCAGATTTACATGCTACAGGGAAAAGCAAAAGGTCAGTTACCAGCAGGCAAATACATTAGGTAGGAGTGCACACATCTACTGGAAAAAAACAAACAAACAAACAAACAAAAAACAATAAAACAAAACAAACAAAAAAATCATCATCATCAACAACAGCAGACAGAAAAACTCATAAGCTGAAAATGGTTAGAAATTTCTGATCTGAGAGTTGCAGCTTTTCTGCAGATAATCCAAGTGGATGTTGCACAATTAAATTTATAGTTTTCAGTTTGCTTTTTAAAACCTAAAGAAAATGCATACATATGCTAAAAGAATAATCTGAATTTGCAAAATCTCCATTATTATTCATTTTCACTTCTCCATCAGAGTAAGCCTTATTTGACTAACTGAGATAGTAGTTCTGTATGAAAAAAATAGTAAATTATTATTGAAACAGTTATCTTCTGCTGATAAATAATCACAAACTGTCTAATTATTTCCAGCATTTGATAATTTTAAGTAATTTTTCAAGTGATTTTTTTGAGTGATTTTCAATTGATTTATCTTTTAGTCTCTCTCTCTTCAAGTAATAGACCAATAGCATTACAAGGTTAAAAACACAAGTCAGAAATATCCAAATATTAAACTGAGCACAAGGCCTTAACTCTGCCCTATGCTGCATAAATAGCACAACAGTTTTATTTTTCCACTTAGGAAAACATTGTTTTCAGATGTTAGGCAATGGTTCAGAATTTCAAAAACCTTATGCACATACACCTTGATGTTTCTGTTTCTTTTCTTATTCTAGTAATTTAATTGATCTTCCTAAGTTATTCATATCAGCATCTACTATTCATGTGTTTCTGAGAACACTGTTATCCCCTGAAATTCTTGGCTTAAAGGTGTAATGAAAATTCTACCACATATTTGAATGGTTTTATCTTTTATTGTACTGTAATGTAGTCATTCTATGTGTTTGTAAAGTACATTTGCTCTGCAAGCTTTTGAGGCCAAAGAATTATTAGAGTAGTGAGGGACAAAAACAAATGTCAATTGTGAGGGACAATTTCATATAAATTCTGTATGAAATTTATGTTAACATTTATACCACTAAATCACAGAATCATCTAGATTGGAAGAGACATCCAAGATCACCTAGTCCAACCTCTGGCCTAACAAGTCCTCCACTAAACCACATCACTAAGCTCTGCATCTAAATATTATAATAATAATAAATCTATTTGAAAAGTATTAAGGAAAACTTATAGGAACTTATGCCAGTGATAATGCAGGGAGTTCAGCAGTAGCTTTTAATACGAATTTTTACTTCTGTTGCCTGTGTTACCTTTGACTCATTTAAAACTTGAAAATTCCTAGTATCCATCTACTATATAAGCCAGCAATAGGTAGCAGTGGGATATAATCAGTAACATAGCTTCCTAGACTGTTCATTAGTAATCATTTATCACAAAATTGCAGAATGTTTAATGTTGGAAATTAATGCAGGGACACCTAGACCTGCTTGCCTATGACCATGTCCAGGCAGCTTTTGAAGATCTCCAAGGAGGGAGACTCCACAGCTCTCTGGGCAACCTGTGACACTGCTCACGGACTGAGATAAAGATAGTTTAATAGGACAGAAAAGGAAGGGAAAATAATAATAACAATAAAGGAATATACAAAACAAGTGATGTGCAATGCAATTGCTCACCACCTGATGACTGATGCCCAGCCAGTCCTCATGCAGCAGCACCACACCCCTGTCCAACCCCCTCGGCTTTATTACTGAGCATGATGCCATATGGTACGGAATATCCCCTTGGCCAGCCTGGGTCAGCTTTCCTGGCCCTGTCCCCTCCCAGCTTCTTGGGCATCCCCAGCCCTCTTATTGGCAGGACAGTATGAGAAGAAGGAAACATTTTGACTAAGTGAGCACTGTTCTGTAACAACTTAAACATTGGTGTGTTATCAGCATTATTCTCATTCTAAATCCAAAACACAACACCATACTAGAGACTAGGAAGAAAATTCACTCTGTCCTAGACAAAACCAGGACACTTTTACAGTGAAGAAGGGAACATTTTGTGTTTTTTTCCCATTGCCTCTTGTCCTGTTCCTGGGCAACACTGAAAAGAACCCATGCCCATCCTCTTTACACCTTCTCTTCAGGTATTTATGTACATTAATAAAATCTCTCTTGTTCATATGTAAGGAGTCATTCTTACCTATGAATTAAAGCATAAAGGAAACTATATATTTAGTTTTCAAATACTTCGGTCATTCAAGATAATTAATTTCAAACATTTAATAATATTGCCATACTTTTAGTAGTTTTCAGAAGATAAAAACATTTTTTGTAGATTCAACAAAATTATATTTTTTTCTTAAATTTTATTATGTCTTTTTAACAAATACATTTGAAGGAGAGAAAATACGTTTTAAAATTATTTTAAAAGACAGTTTAGGCTCAAAGTTTACTTCAGCATTTTAAACAAAGGTTTTGTAAGTTAGATTTTTGACTACATTTTTTTTTTTTTAATGGACAAGCATGCAAAATTTTGAATAGCAGGAAGCCAAATGGAAATGTTACTGCATCCCCCAAAATTGCATTGTGCTGGGTGTCTGCTTTCTAGAATAACAGGAGTCACCACATAAATGCTTAAACATGATTTTCTTAAATTATATAGTGAAATGTTACAAATTATGCCTGCATATGGCCACTACTATGTAGTCCCAGAAAACCATATCTGACTGAAATGCAAATACTTTAATGGTTGATTTGCTGCCCAAAAGGGTGTAAACAGGAGTGGCCACAAAGCATTCTAGACACAAATCATGTGCTACTACAGCCGGTCTTGCCACCCTCAAAATTTATTTTCCTTGATACCCTAAAATAACATCAACAAATCATCATTGGCAGCCTAAACTTTCCTATGAATCTCTCTTCTACTGAGAATTTCACATAGTGCACTTTAACCATGACTTTATTTTTCATTGCTTCCAAGACATTAAATTATTTTACTCTACAGAACTGAACCTTGTATGATTTTTTCTGGTCTGTATCAGATAGTGACTTGGCCCACAAACCTAGCTCTTCTATGGCAGTTCCTGAACAGTAATCAGATTCCCCAGTAAGCAACCAAAGAAACTCAGTCCTGATACAAGTTATGAGATTTTCTCATGCTGATATGGAAACTGAAAACCTGGATCTTGGAACTGGAAGGACTAATTTGATCAAAAGCTGAGACAAAGATGGCTCTAGAGCACATTCAAACCTCATCCTCAATATAGCCAAAGATTTATTTTAAACTTAGTTTAAGCAGTCTTAATGTTTGTTAAACAGATTCACGAAAAATAAGAACTATGGCAAATAATGAGATCTCTGTCCTAATACCAGTTCACACACAGTTGGACACTATGAAAACTTTTTCCTCTGTTGCTTCATAATATTTTGCTGCAGCTTTAAGGAGAGGTGAATAACAAAAAAAATTCCCAAACCAAAAGCAAAATGCTAATTCAAGCTAAGAATAAGACAGAAGCAGGGAAGGAAGTAACTATTTCTTTTCAGATACATATGCTGTACCAGCACTCCTTACAGGCTTCAAGAGGGATGGAGATCAATGTGCAGCTCCAACAAGAAGTTCTGCAGCACAGCAGAACTCATTTTATTGCAGTCCAAGAAAAGAAATGGGGCATCCACCTTGGGCATATATATATAAAAAAAAAAAAAAGACAGATGAAGAAAAATTCTGATCAAAATAGTTCAATTCCAAAATCTTCTAAGATAGATAGCACAGTAAAGGAGCTATAGAAGGATGCCTCATATTTAAATACAGGCATTAATTTTTGTCTTATTTTCTTTCAGAACTGTCTAAACTGCAACATATTTTTAATGGGTCCAAACTCCAGAATGCAAAGGCAGCGACTGGAGAATGATGAACCACCCACTTTAGGGGAAGATCATATTACAACTAAGGAACTTAAAGGTTGGCAAGTCCAAGGGGGCTGATAAGATACATCCAAGGGTCCTGAGGCTACAGATGTATTTACTAGGCCACATCACATTTGAGAAGTTGTGGCAGTCCAGTGAAGTTCCCACTGACAAGAAGAGGAAAAACATAATCCCCAGTTTTATAAAGGGAAAAAAGGAAAACCCAGGGAACTACAGGCCAGTCAGTCTCAGCTCCGTGCCCAGCAAGATCATGAAGCAGATCATCCTGGAAACTATGCTAATGCACATGGAAAATAAGGAGGTGATTGGTGACAGCCAACATGGTTTCACTAAGGGCAGATTGTGCCTGACAAATCTGGTGACCTTCTACAATGGGGTTACAGAAATGGTCAATAGGGAAAGAACAACCGACATCATATATGTGACTTTGTGCAAAACATTTGATATATTGTCCTGCACAACATCCTTGTCTCTAAAATGGAGAGACGTGGATTTGATGAATGGACCGCTGGGTGGGTAAGGAAGTGCCTGGATGGTTACACTCAGTCATAGTCAATGGCTCGATGTCCAGGTGGAAATCTGTGATGTGTGGTGTTCCTCAGAGGGTCAGTTGAGCACTAACATCTTTGTCAGTGACATGGACAGTGGGATCAAATGCACCCTCAACACATTTGCTGATGACAATAAGCTGTGTGGTGTGGGAGGGCTGAGGGAGCTGGGGTTGTTCATCCTGGAGAAGAGAAGGCTCCAAGGAGACCTTATAGTGGCCTTCCAGTACCTAAAGAGGGTCTACAACAAAACTGGGGAGGGACTCTGTCAGCCAATGTAGAGATAGGACAAGGGGGAATGGTTTTAAACTCAAATTGTGTAGATTTAGATATTAGGAAGTAATTATTTACTCTGATTGTGGTGAGGCACTGGCATAGGTTGGCCAGAAAAGCTGTGGATGCTCCTTCCCTGGAAGCACTGAAGGCCAGGTTGGATGGGGCTTTGAGTAACCTGGTCTAGTGGAAGGTGTCCTGTCCATGGGAGGGTGTTTGGAATTATATAACCTTGATGAGTGATTTCAGTGTTACCTAACAAGGACTCAACACATGTTCTTTTCAAAATGGTGAATGAATCAACAGAGAGAAACAGCAAAATTTTAGTGCAACTTTTGAAATGTGGATCTGCAGTTGATCTTACTATGTGAGCTGATGTAGGAAACGAACATTCATATTTCCACTGCACCATGCTGCTTCAGTACTTGAGTGATAATCAAGAACCATTTGGCAAGAAGCAGAAAAGATGTAGATATGGCTTCTGCCACAAAAACCACAGACTTTTATCAATTCATTAATTTTTGCTTGGTTTTGCTGACCCTCAGTGGAATTACCTCAGTAACAAATTGTTGCTGAATTGAAAGAATGTTATGAAAAGAGTTACACAGTTCTATTACCTGTAATGCCTGAGAAGATACTTAACCCTCACAGCATTTCTCCTGTGCTGCTTTTGTTATGCTGCCCGTACTCTTCTCTTTTATATTGCTTCTGCCATTGTAATTCCTGTATGTATAGCTGGACAATAAACCAGCTTTAAGTATTTTCTGGTTAGTAGACCCAGTGGGAAGCATCTTGCCTATGTTGAAAGGTTCACATGGTCACCAGGAGCACTGCTTGGCTCTTTTTGGGGAGTAGAACTGACTATGCACTGGAAAATATTTATACAGGATAGCACAGGACTGGCTCTCTTGACACAGTCCTTCCTCCTCAAAGAAAGCAGGTATCAGCACAACTGCATGCTAATGTTTCTGAACAGCTTCCAGACCAAAGGTGGCTTGCAGCCACCAGCACAGACTGGAAAAGCTGGCCTGCATTTCTCTGCACCTGACTGTACTGGTCCCTTAGCTTCCAGCTTAAGAACTGGATTTTGAGTTACTGAGGACATAGTAATGTTTTCTACAATAAATTCCCTGTTATTCTTTGCTGCTGTGTCAAGCAGGCTTACTGTTCCAGGCATCCATCTCGATATGTATGGGTAATCAGATACAGAACATGTATCTTTGAGTCAATAGGAAAAAAATGTTTCATTTCTCAAGGTGCAGTCATAACTATAATTGCAGTTCAAACCCTTTTAATGAAGGTTTATGTAAAGAGTGATCTCACGTGTCCTTCATAGTAGCTTTGGTATTTTAATTTTGTCTCAGCTACTTTACTTTTCAAATTAGACATTACTTATATGTGGTGTTTGGTGGCAAAGCCACGTGGAGGTTCTTTGGGTTCATATGGCCCTGTAAGGTAAAACTATCCTCACCCTAAGGAAATAGAACATGAATGACAGGGAGATGGCTGGCATTAGCTATCATAGCATAACTCATGTACTCTATATTGCTTATACACTTCAATTTCTAAAGATATCCTTTGTGCACAGAAACAGACACACTTGGTGTTCAAGGAACTTCCTTGTTAGTTGTGTCACTAAATCAGATAGAAGATCTTACATTGAAGTAGAGGATGGGTAATCAATAAGGGAGTGTTTTGCCTCCCCTGGTATGCTAAAGGAGAGATGGATCCTGATGAAAAAGTACCATGTGATCACACTATCAACATCTGCATCCAAAAGCGCAGAGGTTGAACTGAAGTTGCACAAGCAAACCTGACTATTTTTTGTAACTTTGAAATGCTTGACTTTGCAATAATATTCTTTTCAAGTTTGAGTATGTCAATAGTTTTGCACATGAGGAAGATGCACATTTAGGTGAGTCATCATAAGTACATATTTTTTTAAACCATAAAATAATCATGAGGACTACATGTAACTGTTAGTGTTCAGTATATATACAAAGGAGTATATGTGGTTTTGCAATATTTGCGAAGTAGATGCCATTCCTGTTACATAAAACAGAAACAGTTTGCATCTGTAATGTTACTTGTATACATTTAATCCAACCTGATATTTAGTGGGGCGGTTTGTAACAAAAAACAAAACAAAACAAAAGTGAAAACAAAAACCAACCCTGTATTAAATCCATCTTTTTACATTCTGAAAAGGATTAAAATTATTTCATCAGAAAAGTGGAGTTAAATTTCTCCATGGCTTACCAAGTACAAGTATTGCCAACTGAAATGTTTGGCAATTCAGCTAAGGTTGAAATATCAATACCAACCACAGGCATGCATTTCATCTTTGTCAGGCACTTTGGTGGAGAGGAAAGACTGAGGATTTCTCTTAAGAATGTCTTTATAAAAAGTTTATAATGTAAAAAAGAAATCTATATCAAAGCTATATTGTTGTCACAACCTGAATGATTTATGATTAAGCAGTGTGGGATCATTGCAGTCCTTTTACTACATCATATTTTGAAGTGCCAATGCAAAACTCTAAGAACAGTATCTTAAAATACTGCAGAACATTGTTTAGCCTAAAGGGCAGTAGCTGATTTTATATCCTTTTCACTTTTTTCATGTAGATATTTTCAAGTGACAAGAACATCATAACAAAGCAAACTAGTGTTTATTTAGCTTTTTTTTTCTTTTTCTTTTTTTTTCTTTTTTTTTTTTTCCTTTTTCCCGTTTTAACTAGAAAAACTCTTTGTTCTTTGAGACATGGACATCAGAGAACCTCTTTGGTTCAAAGACTCAAAATTTTGGACATAAAATTTTTGGACTCAAAATATTTCTACATATATGAATGAAAGTTACAAAAAACACTAATGATATATCAAAAATAATAATTACTATAGAGTGTTATCTTTCAGAGAAGGAACTAATTACCCAGAACTATTGCAGCTTTAATAGCACCTCTCTCATGAAGAAGAGTCCCTTTATCTCCTGCTCCCCCTGTATTATTTTTCAGTTGTCCAAAATCCACAATTATTTGTGCAATGTCACTTTTGTATACCACTTTCCAACTCCAAAGAAATACTAATCCCTTTGATCCCCATTGGATCTATGGAATACCATTGAATGCAGTGTTTATCTTTAGCTATAGCTACAGCACCATTGTGCAATCATCTTTGTGATTTTTTCTCTGATCACCTGTGATGGCACATGCAGTAATTTCTGAATAAATGTTATGCACTGGATTTTTCTGGGTATAAATTCTCACCACTTGGACACCCTCTGATTTAGGCTGACTATGCTCCCAACATGGTATCTAAAGGCATATAAAAGATCAATTTAATGATCTTTCTACTACACGAATACTTAATCAAATGATTTTCTTAAATTAATCTTGATAATTTTTACAGAGTTTTAATTCTGAAACTTATACTATGATATCTCTGGGATTATTTTTGCCAGATCTCAATCAAAATCAATTCTGTAACCCTGAATTCAGGTTAGACCTACCAGTGAAATTATGAATCTGGCTCTTCAGCCTCAGAACAGTCATGCTCAAACTCTTCCACAGTTTCATATTTATTTTTTACTTAAAATAAAATAAATACAGTTGTCTTTCCTTTTTATTTTCAATGCAGTACCCCACTATTTCTTGTATTAATTTCACGCTGATCTGACAAATAATGAGCTTATGGGGAGATCCATGAGCAGGGAGTTCCTCAGTGAATGAATAAAGAATTTGAACAACCATATTCAATAATATTAAGAATTAACAAATTCAATTATGTATCAAGATTTTAGTGGTTATTAGGACAGATCATGATTTTTTTTCCAAATAAAAGCTTATTTTCAGAAAATACCTATTCTCTGAAACGCTAGCATACCTATCAGCGTCAGAGAATCATAGAATCATAGAATGGTTTGGATTAGAGGGGACCTTAAAGATCATCCAGTTCCAGCTCTCCTGCTATGGACAGGGACACCTTCCAGTAGACTAGGTACTCGAAACCCCATCCTGCCTGGCTCTGAACACTTCCAGGGATGGGGCATCCACAGCTTCTCTGTGCCAGTGCCTCACCACCCTCAAAGTAAAGAATTTTTTCCGATTATCTTGAGTATCATCATGCGGCACTTACAGGGCAACCAGGTGATCAGGCCCAGTCAGCAAGGCAGGTCCTGCTTGACAAACCTGATTTCCTTCTATGACAAAGTGATGTGCATAGTGGATGAGGGAAATGCTGTGGGTGTGGTCTACCTTGACTTCAGTAAGCCTTTTGACACTGTTTCCCACAACATTCTCCTCAAGAAACTGGCTGCTTGTGGCTTGGACTGGCGTACGCTTCATTGGGTTAACAACTATTGGGATAGCTGGGCCCAAAGAGTCGTGGTGAATGGAGTCAAATCCAGTTGGAGGCCAGTCACTAGTGGCGTTCCCCAGGGCTTGGTACTGGGGCCAGTCCTCTTTAATATCTTTATCGATGATCTGGATGAGGGTATCTAGTGCACCCTCAGTCCTCAGTAAGTTTGTAGATGACACCAAGTTAGATTCATGTATTGATCTGCTTGAGGGTAGGAAGATTCTCCAGAAGGATCTGGATAGGCTGCACCGATGGGCTGAGGTCAACTGTATGAAGTTCAACAAGACCAAGTGCCGGGTCCTGCACTTGGGGCACAACAACCCCAAGCAGAGCTACAGGCTGGGAGATGAGTGGTTGGAAAGCTGCCTGGTGGAGAAGGACCTGGGAGTATTGGTTGATAGTTGGCTGAATATGAGCCAGCAGTGTGCTCAGGTGGCCAAGAAGGCCAAGAGCATCCTGGCTTGTATAAGAAGCAGTGTGGCCAGCAGGTCTAGGGAAGCAATTGTCCCCCTGTACTCATCTCTGGTGAGGCTGTACCTTAAGTACTGTGTTCAGTTTTGGGTCCCTCACTACAAGAAGGACATCGAGGTGCTTGAGTGAGTCCAGAGAAAGGCGATGAAGCTGGTGAGGGGTCTAGAGAAAAAGTCTTATGAGGAGTGTCTGAGGGAGCTGAGATTGTTCAGCCTGGAGAAGAGGAGGCTCAGGGGCGACATTATCGCTCTCTATAGTACATTAAAGGAGGCTTAGCAAAGTGGGGGTTGGTCTATTCTCCCACGTGCCTGGTGACAGGACAAGGGGGAATGGGCTAAAGTTGTGCCAGGGGAGGTTTAGGTTGGATATTAGGAAGAGCTTCTTTAGTGAGAGGGTTGTGAGGCATCGGAATGGGCTGCCCAGGGAAGTGGTGGAGCCACCATCCCTGGAGGTCTTTAAAAGACGTTTAGATGTAGAGCTTAGTGATATGGTTTAGTAGAGGACTTGTTAGTGTTAGGTCAGAGGTTCAACTCGATGATCTTGGAGGTCTCTTCCAACCTAGACAATTCTGATTCTGTGATTCTGTAAATCTACCCCCTTCCTTCCCCACGACCCTCCCCCTACACCCCCCCCCCCCCCCGCACCCTCCAAAGTACTCAGTAGACTGGGAGCAGTGTCAAAACTCAGTTATAACACCAGCCCAAATGTAGCCAAAAAAGCACATCTGACTAGCATCTGATATCAATTACAGTAATCCATACTCTTTTGTTCCCCTTCCCCTTTACAATGTGACTCATGCACTGCTGGCAAACAGGCTAGCTCATTTGATATGTTTTACTCACTGCTGTAATTGCACCATTTGTTGTTCAAGGAGACGTACTGTTTTCTTTCTATACTGATTATCTTAAGCACAGATCATAATATTATCTTCTCCAACTTTACTGTATTCCTAATAGATGATGGCCAAATTTTCTTTCAGTCCTATAGAAAATGAATATCACATACATTTTCCTTTATTTTCTGAGCTTAATTCCTTGCAATCCTCCTAGAGTGTCTATAACAGATAATGGCTATTTTTTTTTTTAATTATTATTATTATTTTTTTTTTTTTCTGCAAGAATTGGTATGTTGTTCTGTAGAGGCAAATGACTTCTGTCTAGGGAGGTTTCAACTGCAGAGCATCAAAAAACTTTTCCATTACGCTTATGTTTCACCAGGAAATACAGCATGCCAGGACTGACTCGATCTTACAAATGAAGGAAATGGCACAGAATAGTTAAAAGTTGTAAGGCTCATTTCAGTGGATTTGTTTGTTTCTTTATTCCATTACACTATAGAATTAAAAATCAGTTACAATATCTAACTTTTTATAAGATGGCATATATTTTAAAGGAAAAGATAACACAGACAACTAGTCTATCATCAAAAATGTCAGGAGATACATAGACTACCATGTGATGCTTTTATATTCATACTTTGGTGAGCTATTCTTTGAAAATGAGATTTGATTTCATTTTAGTGCATAAATATTTATATTCTAAGATGGCTGACAGATGTTGACAAAATAATATATATCTCATCTGCCTGAATATATATGAGAAAAAATGTCATGGTTCTATACTTTTGATACCTTTAAAAGTAGAAAGTTATTTCTAAAGAGGCCCAAAAGTTCAAACTACAATGAATATGGAAACATTGTTTAGTATAGTTGTTGTTGTTCAATTTCTGTAAGTGTGGTGGAAGAACAAAGAAATATATGAAAGACAGAATAATGGACTGAAAAAAAAAATATATAAAAAAAGTTCATCTGGATTATCAGGAGAGGTTTTAAATGTTATTGAAAAATATGCTTTAAGACCTATATGCTAAGCTCTGTACTCCACTGAGTGACTCAGGAGCCTTCCTCTGAGTAGATAATGCCTTGAATAGACTTGACAGATGCAACAGTAGGAAAGGGCCATTGCATATATCCAGCCCATACTCTGTGATATTATTAGTAAATGTCTCATTAGTCTCAAGATATCTGTTGCACTGTTAGGTTTTAACTGGAATGCTTCAGACAACTGGAAGAAGAAAACTGAATGAAGAAATAATGAGAAAGGTGAGTATGGGTAAGGAGAAGAAAAGGCAATTTATTCCAGAAAATCCTGTAAGACGAAGAGGAAAAAAAGAGGCATTTGTGGTGATACCACATCAGTCAAGTCTCATCTCAGTATTAAAGGTTGACATATGGGCTGAAAACCTTTTGCCCTTGATGACATATACAGGAATGATGCAGTCAGAATTGACATATAACTGGTTCTTATTCTACAGGCCATCTAGCAGGTATTCACTTACGGTTAACATGATGGCAACAAAGATCTGACCTGAGTTCAGATCACATGCCAAACCCATGTCATGGAGTGCTGCAAATGATTATAAACCCACTGTTACCACAATACAATGTATACATGCTTTTTATTTTTCACATGCTACATCACCTCTCTGGAATTTCTTCAAAGAATCATTAAGACTGGAAATCAACTCCAAGATCATATGGTTCAACTATCCTGCTACCACCAATAATACTCATTGAACCATGTCCCTAAGTATCACATTCATCCTTTTCTTAAATACCTCCAGGGACAGTGACTCTACCACCTCCCTGGGCAACTCGTTCCAATGCCTAACAACTCTTTCTGAGAATAAATGTCTCCTAATTTTCAACCTAAACCTCCCTGGCACAGCTTGAATCCATTCTCTCTTGTTCTATTGCTAATTATGTGCAAGAAGAAGCTGATTCCAAGCTCCCCACAACTCCCTTTCAGGTTGCTGTAAAGATCAATAAGGTCTCCCCTGAGCCTCCTCTTCTCCAAACTAAACAACCCCAGTTCCCTCAGCTGCTCCTCACAAGACTTGTGCTCCAGGCTCTTCACCAACTTCGTTGCCCTTCTGTGGACACACTCCAGAGCCTCAATGTCCTTCTTGTAGTGAGGGGCCGAAAACTGAACACAATACTTGAGATGCAGCCTCACCAGAGCAGAGTACAGGGGAACGATCATCTCCCTTTTCCTGCTGGCTAAACTTTTCCTGATGCAAGCCAGGATGCCATTTGCCTTCTTGGACACTTGGGCACACTGCTGGCTCATGTTCAGGTGAGCATTGACCAACTACCCCAGATCCTTTTCCTCTGTACAGCTTTTCAGAAACTCCGCCCCAAGCCTGTAACATTGCATGGGGTTGTTGTTGCCAAAGTGCAGGACCTGGCATTTAGCCATGTTGAACCTCATCCCCTTGGCCTCTGCCAAGTGACCCATCCTGTTAAGGTCCCTCTGCAGGGCATCTCTACCCTCTGGCAGACGGACACTTCCCTCAACTTGATGTCATCTGCAGTCTTACTGAGGGTGCACTCAATTCCCTCATACAAATCATCAATAAAGATATTAAACAGGATGAGCCCCAACACCAACTCCTGGGGAACACCACTCATGACCATTTGCCAGATGGATTTAACTCCATTCAGCATCACACTATGAGCCCAACCATACAATTTTTAACCCAGCAAAGAGTGTACCTGTCCAAGCCATGGGCTGCCAGCTTCTCTGGGAGAATACTGTGGAAATCCACGTCAAAGGCTTTGCTGAAGTCTAGGTAGACTACATCAACAGTCTTTCCCTCCTCCACCACGTGGATTACCTGGTCATAGAAGGAGATGAATTTGGTCAGGATGGAGATGAAGTTGGTCAGTATTAAGAGATGAGTTTGCATTATATATATTGAGTAAAATGGCAAAGGAAAAAATAATTAAAGCAGAATGATGTTTCAGCCCTTTTCCCATGAGTCCAAACAAAATCTTATCTATTAAAGCATAATTTTGTTTAGTTCTTCTCATTTTCCTTTATAGCCATGCTGTTTGGGAAATGCAACCATGGCAGAATGTTCAGAAATCAACTCATAGAAGCTGATGTTATTTAAGTATAAATAAAAGTACATGTGTGAGACACACCCTGGGTAGGCAGTTACTTTAATCAGTAACAATACATAAAAAAATATTTTATTGACTAGTTAGTTCTTTTTGTTCTTTGCATACCCTATGTTAAATTACAGTACTGGCAACACTTCTGCTTCTAATCTTCATGATTCATGCCGTTGTTAATGTCTGATATACAAACTATGTCTCAAAATCCCCAAAACTGTGAATTTCCTCCAATTTTCAGTCTTTTACCTAGACAGGACTCCTACTGACTTCAGGGGAGCTCTTCACTGGGAAAGGCCAGTAGAACCTCAAGGCTATATAAAACCTCAGCTTGGTTAGTTTACTGCTGAAAGTAATCTCTCTCAAGAACAAATGGAGACCTCCAGCACAAGCAAAGAAAGTAGAATTTTAGTCTTTGAAATCATGCATGTTTGTCTGGTGGATATGCTACCAAGTATTATAGTAGCTTATTAAACATCACATTCAAGTGCTTTGGAAGTCTGACAATTGCTTTCAGGAATTACCATATATTTTACATTACAATATCCTTCTTCAAAACGAAGTTAAAAGTAGGACGTAGTTCAGTTGTGAAGCACGTTACACTTCTCTTTGTTGAACTTCAGGAGGTCCATGTCAGCCAATTTCTCTGGCTTGTCCAGTTTCCTCTGGATGTCAACAAGACCTTCAGGTATATCAGGAACTCCTCTCAGTTTTGTGTCATCTACAAACTTGTTGAGGGTGCATTTTGCCCCATCATCCCGATCACTAATGAAGGTGTTAAACAGGATTGGACCCAGAAAAAGAAAAAGAAGGCCAAGAGCATCCTGACTTGTATAAGAAGCAGTGTGGCCAGCAGGTCTAGGGAAGCAATTGTCCCCCTGTACTCATCTCTGGTGAGGCTGTACCTTAAGTACTGTGTTCAGTTTTGGGTCCCTCACTACAAGAAGGACATCGAGGTGCTTGAGTGAGTCCAGAGAAAGGCGATGAAGCTGGTGAGGGGTCTAGAGAAAAAGTCTTATGAGGAGTGTCTGAGGGAGCTGAGATTGTTCAGCCTGGAGAAGAGGAGGCTCAGGGGCGACATTATCGCTCTCTATAGTACATTAAAGGAGGCTTAGCAAAGTGGGGGTTGGTCTATTCTCCCACGTGCCTGGTGACAGGACAAGGGGGAATGGGCTAAAGTTGTGCCAGGGGAGGTTTAGGTTGGATATTAGGAAGAACTTCTTTAGTGAGAGGGTTGTGAGGCATCGGAATGGGCTGCCCAGGGAAGTGGTGGAGCCACCATCCCTGGAGGTCTTTAAAAGACGTTTAGATGTAGAGCTTAGTGATATGGTTTAGTAGAGGACTTGTTAGTGTTAGGTCAGAGGTTCAACTCGATGATCTTGGAGGTCTCTTCCAACCTAAACAATTCTGTGATTCTGTATACATCAGAACTGTATACTCTAAAAGCCTGTGGAGGTGTCAATTACAGTTCCACACCTCAGCCTTGTTTGGAATCTGATATTGTGGACTGAGTTCACTACATTCAATATGGCACTGTCACTGCTAGCCAGTGCAAGGCATACTTAAAATTATCTTATCATTAAATGAAAGGCTTTTGTATGCAACTTTAAGGAGAAAACAACTAACAATTCAATGCAGAATACTCTTTCTGTTACATTACAACCCTTCCCATAATAAATAATCCAGTCAAGATTTACCCTTTTTGTTGCTGTTCTAATAAAGTGAAGACGTTCTTCCTGGAAACATATTGCTTTTTTAAGCTGAACATGAAAGTAAATCTTGAAATATTTAGTTCTTAATAAGGAATGTTTTTTAACTGCACACATTGCACAGTATTTTGACATTTTAGATTTGGTTTATGTCTTAGCCTTTAATTAATATTTTATTACATTTGCACACTTGGAATGCCCTAGAACTGTGACATTCCATGACATATAACACATATCCTTCTTGTGCATGTCTTTTTTTTAATATTTTTTTATTTTTTATTATTTTTTTTTTCTCCTCAGGATGTAATGTCTGGCTCTCTATATCCAACACAAAACACTGATAATGAAAATGAAATACTTAGGGCAATGCTTTCATCAAATATCAGCAATTTATTGAGACAAAGTTGAGAGTGAACATAGAATTATGAAAAAGTAGCATTTTTATTGGAGCATTTATATCAATTGAAGCCAACATTCCTCCACTTTGGTGGAGGTGGATTCATTCCCTACTCTTATTTTAGTAACAGATTTTTCATCCAGCAATATTAAAATAGCTCCACACCTCACAAATCCTCTCCAGCAAAATTCTCAAACTCCTTTTCTTTCCTGGCATCAGTTATAAACTCTTGTTCTACTGAGACAGGGATCTACTTAGAAAAAAAAAAAAAGGGGGGGGGATTTAATTTACTCTGAATTTTCACTTGGTTCATACCAAATTCTTATTCTAGTAATGATTTATACAAGCTGAGGCAGAGGAAGGAGATGCTATAAAGTATTCAATTAGAGAATTCCTTAACAATATGTATACTGTGTTTGGAATCAGCGGTGTGTTGCACAGAAGACCCCCTGTTGCCAGGCAATTGAAGGAAGAAACATATATATCCACACTGTATTCATAGATGTGACCATAGTCTAATACCAACTATGTAGGCTAACTTTGCATTTACTGATTGGGACACTGATATCAGACTTAGTAATCACAGTATGAATTTCATGTCACAGAATGGGCTTCTCAGAATAGCTCAGGCTTCTCATTTCTACCCTGCAGTTTTGTCTATGACTGCACAGCAGTAACTACATGATTTTTTAAGGATGCTGAGAATCCCATAGGCTGCTGAGGGAATTAAGAGTGACACTAAAAAAACTGTCCATTTTTGTGGAGAGCTGCTTCTAAGCTTTTTGCAAATTTCAGAGTTTGTTTCTGAAACCCATTAAATAGAATTTTTCCATGATATGCACATGAATTTGGGCATATATATATGTTCAACTCTTTCAGTGTTGCAGCTATTGACTCACAAATTTTTTTCAAGTGCATCCCAGATACTATACATAGAGTTAAAGCTCTTTTTCAAGTGTTGAATGTCTTAAAATCTGATTATGGTTTCAATCATTCTTGAAGAAATTACAGTCTGAATTTATTGATCAGTTTATTTTTCTATTCACATAGTTGTGTAGGATAAAGAAGTTTTTGCTGTACCACCTTTCTCTGCTAGATTGGGTACTAGTACATACAGATTTGTTTCTTTCCTTTAACCAATAGGTTTCAAATGCATATTTGAGCAAAACTATACAACTCAGACACCAAAATTTACCGTTTGACATTGTTACATTGTTAGCTGGAAAAAAATAATTATAGAGGAGAGGAGAGGAGAGGAGAGGAGAGGAGAGGAGAGGAGAGGAGAGGAGAGGAGAGGAGAGGAGAGGAGAGGAGAGGAGAGGAGAGGAGAGGAGAGGAGAGGAGAGGAGAGGAGAGGAGAGGAGAGGAGAGGAGAGGAGAGGAGAGGAGAGGAGAGGAGAGGAGAGGAGAGGAGAGGAGAGGAGAGGAGAGGAGAGGAGAGGAGAGGAGAGGAGAGGAGAGGAGAGGAGAGGAGAGGAGAGGAGAGGAGAGGAGAGGAGAGGAGAGGAGAGGAGAGGAGAGGAGAGGAGAGGAGAGGAGAGGAGAGGAGAGGAGAGGAGAGGAGAGGAGAGGAGAGGAGAGGAGAGGAGAGGAGAGGAGAGGAGAGGAGAGGAGAGGAGAGGAGAGGAGAGGAGAGGAGAGGAGAGGAGAGGAGAGGAGAGGAGAGGAGAGGAGAGGAGAGGAGAGGAGAGGAGAGGAGAGGAGAGGAGAGGAGAGGAGAGGAGAGGAGAGGAGGGGAGAGGAGGGGAGAGGAGAGGAGAGGAGAGGAGGGGAGAGGAGAGGAGAGGAGAGGAGAGGAGAGGAGAGGAGAGGAGAGGAGAGGAGAGGAGAGGAGAGGAGAGGAGAGGAGAGGAGAGGAGAGGAGAGGAGAGGAGAGGAGAGGAGAGGAGAGGAGAGGAGAGGAGAGGAGAGGAGAGGAGAGGAGAGGAGAGGAGAGGAGAGGAGAGGAGAGGAGAGGAGAGGAGAGGAGAGGAGAGGAGAGGAGAGGAGAGGAGAGGAGAGGAAAGGAAAGGAAAGGAAAGGAAAGGAAAGGAAAGGAAAGGAAAGGAAAGGAAAGGAAAGGAAAGGAAAGGAAAGGAAAGGAAAGGAAAGGAAAGGAAAGGAAAGGAAAGGAAAGGAAAGGAAAGGAAAGGAAAGGAAAGGAAAGGAAAGGAAAGGAAAGGAAAGGAAAGGAAAGGAAAGGAAAGGAAAGGAAAGGAAAGGAAAAATAAAAGAAATATAAAAGAAATATAAAAGAAATATAAAAGAAATATAAAAGAAATATAAAAGAAATATAAAAGAAATAAAAGAAATAAAAGAAATAAAAGAAAAAAGAAAGGAAAAAAGGATTGCAGCCCCATTTATTTACCTTAAGTCTAACTTGAAAATAGCAAGTCATTCCTTCCCCAAGAGCGTGATAGGTATATTAACTGGGCATCTGGGATGCTTGAACAAATGTGATTATTTTCCCAGCTCAACATCCACTGATTTTAAAGATTAACAGTCCCCATATGATCTGTATGGTACAGGTGCAGAACTGACATTTAGAGGGCAGTGTAGACAGAACTGTTCTGTGACATTAAAAGTTGTTTGGCATACAGTAAAAGAGTTTGCTGGTACAAGAAGTGGGTGCACAATTAGGTCTTGAAGGTCAGAGACAGTTTTCATGCTTAATTTAGATCATAAAATAAGGAGTAGCTCCTATTTTCCTTTTTCTTGCACTTATTTAAAGGTAGCTGAGAATATTTAGATGTAGACACCTGAATTTAATCAGATGAGCCTGAGTTTTGTTTTCAACCCTGAATGCTATTTAAAGTGGGTGTAAAAACATCAGTCCCCAACCCCCCCCAAAAACAAAAACAAAAACAAAAACACCACCACCAACAAAAAAACTTTTCCTCTTAGAATAGCATATAAACTGATAGCTAAGACATTTTCTTGAAATGGATTCAAAAATGTAGTAGTTAGACCTATTCTTCTAAGTATGAGATAAGTTTAACCTTGAACTTGTGAATAGAAGGCAGAGAATGAAATAGCAGCAGTTAGAGGAATTTTTATTTTGTGAATCCTCCCTACTTTGTTGCACTTAAAATATATAAAATGTTTAATCCCAGGCCAAATGCAATGTGTTGCATTGCATTAAACTATTTTTACTTCATTTTCATTTCAGCAAGGATGAGAAACACAAAATATTTATAGTTTGATCCAAACATTTTTTCCATCTTGGCTGTTAAACAGAGAAAGCATCTATTCAAACAACCATAAAGTCCTGATATTGATCTCATACCAGACAAAATCAGGAATTACTCCAATAATATTATTTGTGTATGCTGTTATAAAATGATGCTATATAAATGAAATCAGAATCAGACCTTGATAACCGTCCTCATGTAGAAGAAACATGTTGAAACCTCATCTAGACAGGAGGAAATGAACAGCAAAGCTCATATCAAGAATGTATTCCAATGGTGTAATAGTTCCAGACAAGTTCCAATTTGAAAACTTTATTTCAGAATAAAAATAGCTTTATTCCATGCTAAAGCTAAATCAGCTAAGCTGATTCTAGTCTTTGTAAATCAATTATTTGGGATTAAACTTTATATATATATATATATATATATATATATATATATATATATATATATATATATATGAATTAGTGTCCTCACAGGGAGACATTATGTAATAGTTATTGTGAAGTAGTTGTTTCAGAAAGCTACCAGTCAAGGAAACATTTATCCAGTGCATATTGAAGGAATGTGCACCATCTTTTTCAATGGATGACAACTTTACCTTTTCTGTTTTCTCTCTTCCTTTTTATAACAATTTTCCTCTTCATTTCCTTGCTTTATAGTACTTTTACCACTTCAGCTTTCTTACAAAGCTTCAGTAAAAAGTCTAAATGATTATTTCATGTTCCAAGCTACTTGCACAGCCAAGAGAAACAAAATCTGTTGAGAACAACAAAAAATAATAATAAAAAAATAATAAAAATAAAAAGGCAAAGAGATTGTTTAGATATTTCAATGAGCTGTGATGTCAGTGTCAAAAATATGATGAACAGTGACATAACTTGATAAACCAATGCTTTATTTTTACATTTGCATTGAGATATGATCCTTGGGAAAAAAAAATAAAGTGGTGGGTAGGGTTGAGGGAGAGAGTTTTCAAACAGATGACACAGATGGTCATAAAGCACGATACATTGTTTCTTTCAATCACATATCTGCATCTTGCCCAGAACAGTGACAACATGGAAAACTGCCATGAACACATATTCCTCATTGAAGAAGTCTTTGAAAGCAGTTTGGAAGGAATCATGGGAATACTGAATTATAAGAATCCAAAAACTAAGGTGTAGATGAGTGACTAGTAGCTGAAAAGAAATAGGAGAAAGTCTGAACTGATTCAGACTAAGGGTCTGTTTTACCCTTTCTCTACCTTTCTCTAACAGTGGCCTTAAACATAGGCATGAAGGAAGAACAGAGCCAACACATATGACAGTTCCCTTAAGTATTTTGCTAGCCATTATTTTTTATCATCCCTTAAAGCCTGATGTGGTCTGTCTATCTAGTAACTGCAGTAGATCTGTATTTCCAGCACTTGCCAAATTTCCATTTAAAATCATGCAAGTTTTGGAAATTAATGGGCTTTCTGTCTCATGGAGGTCTCTGTTCTTGATTCACAACCACCTCATCTTGTTTTGACCCTGACTAATCCTGGTTTCATCTGTAGGCCCTTTGTTCTTGTGTGGGAAGAGCTAGCAGTTTACCTTCTGAATGCCACTCATGATTATGTAGACCTCTTTCATATTACCAGAGACTTCTAACCACAGTCTGTCTGTCTGTGCTGTATAATCAGTCACTAGCAGGAATTACCCCTGTGCCTACAAAATGAATGTCTCCATCTTTAGGTTTAACAGGTTTTCAGACTTTATAAAAACAAAGCAACTGTTGTCATCATTATGGGAAGTCAGACACTCAAGAGGAAATCAGCTCTCTAGAATGGAAAGTTCCCTGACTTTTGTTATTGTTTCTGGGATGTGATGTGTTTTACACTGTTGCTTCATCCCTTTAGCTTTTGTGTTGTCTCAGTTCTCCAGTATTGATACTTCCAGAATCAATACTGGGAGACACTTCTTTCTCTCAGACCCTTCTGTTACAGTCTCTGAAACTCGGTGGATTAGGGAATACTCCTTGCTACTCTTTGTAATTGGAGTTGTTAAAATGGTCACTTCAAGAACATTTTATAACACTACTTTTTCTGATCATTGTCCTAAAGGAATGGCATGCCTTAAAGCTTTGCCAGCTGTCTCAAAATCCTTTTTAACATAAGCCAAGGCTAACGCACATAAAAGCACACATTTATGCTATTTAAAACAGACTGCATAGTCACAAAGTTTGCAGGAAAAGTGAAGAGGAACAAAAGAAAGTAATGCACCTCCTTAATTAGCACATGGATGAATTGGCCTCATCCCATGTGGTTGGGCTTCCAGAACATAAAAGGCATCTCAGAATTCTCCACTGAAAATGCTTGTCCTCATATAATCCTATTTATTCTCATGTTTATAAAACAGACTTGGGGAACCACATTTCCTTTGCTAGTTTAATATTTGTGGGTAGATTCAAGTAAAATCTCTGAATCGTCTGACTTCTGAGTCACTGACTCAGTTCTGGTCTGGCTGGATGTGGATGTGGAGTTCTGACTCCACATAGTTCTCACCTGGCAATAAAATTAATATATTTGGTCAAGCATTGAAGAGTTGTTTACTCAGTGTGAAGCAGTGCTTCTTACTGTTAGGCAATGTTCAAAACCAATTAAACAAACAAACAAACAACAACAGCAACATCAAAACAGTGAAGTCTCTTTACTTACTGGACCTTCAGATATAACTTGCTAATCCAATTTTGTAATATTTCTGAATTAACATCAATGTGGGCTCTAATCCTATGGCATGGTACGAACGGGTCATCAAGTGCAGCAGTAGATAGAAGGAGTTTCTGTCCTCCCTGCACTGCAGTGATGGATACTGTATCACAGTATTTTGAAGGCCATATAGTCTACTCCTGCAACTGAGGAAGCACAAGGGTATGCTTCCCTTCTAGGAAGACTGAATGTGGATAGAAGGACTAATTCAGGACAACCCAGCAAAAATATTGGAATATTGTATCTGTTCCAAGAAAGATAAAATAAATAGTCATTATTAAAAACACTACCAGCAACTAAGAAAATGGCAAATGGAATCATAATTTCTCCTTTCAGAAGAAACAAAATTTGTTTTACAAAGATGAGAAAAATCTAAAATTTTCAAAAGAAGAAGGGCATTGGGGGCATCTATATCACAAGAAATCTGGAAACCAAAAATGTAACAAGGTAAGAAAAAAGACTAATTCATCTGTAACTGAGAACAACTAGAATTGTGCATGTTGTGGATGTCCTAACCCTTTCCTTATTCTTAAAGTTTGGAAGAAGAAGAATTTTTTTCATACAATGCCTGTGTTAAGTGTCTGAACACTCAACCTCTACACAAGTTTTTCAGATGGAAAAGAATAAAAGAGAAGTTACTGGACTAAATGATCCACTTTCTTACTCATTTTGGTATTTCCCCAAGAAGATAAATATTTAATGAACTTTTGAAATGGTTGTTATAGGTTGTTATATCTTCTTTGTTATAGCATTAAGGAAGATCAGAGATCTTAATCATGTAGCACAAAAGGGAAAAACACAGGAAACCTCTTCTACACACATAATGATTTTTCCAGAAAAAAAAAAAAATATATATATATATATATATACATATATACATATATACATAAATAATATAAAATATTATAAAAATAATATATATATATATAAATATATATATAAATATATATATATATTGACATTTTATAGGCCTTAATATGCCTAAAAATAGAGAGAAACATATTTGAGTTTTATGATAATATCTGCTCTCGTAATTTTAAATAAAATAAATGCATATGAACCATTCTCTTCAGTTGTAATCTTGAAATTTCATTGAAAAATTACCATATAAATGTACCTAATTTAACACCTCATTCTTTCCTGCTGTGAAGATTTATGGATATCATTACTCCTAGGAATGTTGCTGTTGCGTTGTTCTCATTTTATACTGTCTAAATGAGTGAGAGAAATCTTACATTTTTGAGTTCTCCTGTATTAGCTGAGTCTGAAACTTTAAGGCACAGAGTAAGCCATGGAAAATAAGTTAAATATGTGTTTTGACCTTCTGCTGCTTGTATGAACCTGGCATTTTTAAAACCTTTGTTTTCTACAAGAAATGTCTTCCCAGCAAACAGTATATGCTCATAGACAAAAACAACGAGAAAAAGAAAAAGCACAATCCAGATGCTTAGACATTGTAATCTATCTTCAGCTTTTACATAGGTTGAGTTTCTGAATATTCTGTTAAACTGCTATAACTGATATAGGCCAGTGTTTTCCTAATGAATGTCATCAATTCCTGTTTCAGGTTGTCAGCAGTCTACCAAGTAGAAGTTATCTCACGCTGGGAAAAATGGTGTTTGGTGGGGATGAGCAGCATGTGGCTGCTGCTCCTTGGTCTTTGGTCCCATAACAGAATAGACAAGTTATTAACAAAAGCTTGTTTAAGCACTGCATTTGTCACTTCAGTGCTCAGCAATTCTGGTCATCCTTAACCACAGTTTTTGAGTCCAGTTTATACTCAATCACAGAGAATCTGCAGTCTCTAAGCTGATTGAAATTGTCATAAAGTGCTTCATAGAAACCTAAAGGAATTTTGTTGTGAGCATGTCTGTAATACGGTAAAGTTAGTGTTAGAAGTACTTTAAAAGTTGGAAATAATGGAATTCTCATATAAAAAGATGATGAGGTTCTCAGTGAAGTGAAGCAACATATTTTGCATAATGGAGGACATAACTAAAATGAAATACTCAGAGCTTATTCCTAACGAATGTAAACAAGTTCTCTTTTAATTATACAATTTCTATCACAGTGAGTGCATGTTAATGAACAGGGTTGTTTTTTATTGAGTCATGAATTGGAAAAGTGCTTTTTCTCCATGTTAGATTTTCTTTTTCAAAGTTGATTTCAGACTAGTTTCTGTTTGAACTTGCTCTAGAGTTTACCAGATGTTCTCTTTGGACTCCATATTACTGCATCATGTTCATTGGAGTTCACAGATGGGCTACAGATTAGTTCAGTTTCCACTGAACTAATGAAAACCTAATGAAATCCATATATGTACTTAACATTTGAGAATACAGTACAATATAATACTTTCTGTTACTGTTTGTCATTCATGGTTAAATTGGCAGAGCAAATGTAAGCCTCTGAGAGACAATGCACGTTTGCAAACAGCCAGAAGATTTTTCTTGTCTACTGTCCTATTGTGTGTGTATGTGCCCTGTGATATCTCTTTGTAGCAGATACTGCACTTTTAGAAGTGGATGAGTTTTGCTTCTGTTACAGCTAGTAGAAAAAGAAAACTAAATGTCAGATATGGAAAGTGTTCAAAAGCACGTGTTGAAAGAGTCAGTTGAACCGGAGGATAAGGTAATTGGAGTGGATACAATGTTCAGGAACAATCAATGACAAACCAGGAAGAAATAACAGTAGTGGGCAAATAACCCCTAATACTTCACGCTTCTTACAGTCTGGCATATGAGTGCTTGGTACAAAGGGTTTTGCAAGATGAAGTCTAACCACAGGACAGACACAAATGGTGTTCCCCAGAGGTCAATACTGTTCAGTGTCTGCAGGGAAGGAATACACCCTCTGCAAGTCCATGGGCAAAACTACATCATGAGGACCAATCAACATGAAAGAAGCCAGGGCTGCAGGGCTGCTGTTCAGATGGATAAGGACAGCCTGGAGAAATAGGCAGATGAGAACTTCATGTAGTTAAATAGAAGCAAGTGTGAAGTCCTACATCTGGGACAGAAAAACACTATGCAGCAGTGCAGGCTGGGGGTCATCTGGAAAAATAAACAAACAAACAAACAAATAAATAAATGAATAGCAGCTTTGCAGAAGAGGACAAAGTGATCCCGGGAGTCAACATATCAAGCACTAATTAGTAGTGTGCCTTTGCAGCAATGAAGACCAACATACTGAGACATGTTATCAAAAGTATAGCGAGCAGATAAGGAAAATGATTACTTGTTCATTTCCCTCTATTCAGACCTTGTCAGACCACATCTGGAAATGTCCAGGTTTGGATTTCCCAGTACAAGAAAGGTATTGACAAACTTAAGGGTCCAGGGCAAGGCCACCATGGTCATTCAGAGGTACAAGACACACATGTAGGGATTGAAAGAAGTGGGTTTTTGTTTGCTTTTTTTTTTTTTTTCTGTTTGTTTTTGTTATTTTTCATTTTTGTTTTGTGTTTTGTTTTGTCTCCCTTGCAGGTCCCTGCTCCTATGACATGTCAGGCAGATTCAGACCACCAGTCTCCAGGGCTGCTGACTGGAGCTGGAGCTTCAGCAGTTCTCAGAGTGGGCTGTCCTGTGGCAGGTTTCTGAAAAGCATGAACATCCTGGCTAACAAGCTCCAGCACTCCTCAGTATCTCATGTGGCAAGCTGTTACAGAAGCCAGGGATGCTGGAGAGCAAGGTGTGTTTCAGAAACATGGACATACTCCTGTAAGTGGAAACAGTGGTCTTGGCTTTTCATCTCCCCCCAAAAAGCCTTTTCAAACTATCATTATTTTTTTTTTTTTTCAGAAATGACGTTAAGCTTCCCAGACAGGTACATGACTGTGCTGAAGATCCATCTGTTTTAGACTAAGCTTTTTAGTCTAGTCACAGGGCATACAGTAGTCACTGTATAGCCTATATAGCCTCATCTGAGGCAGAGCTCTCTTCAGATTTTCCAAAGCAATGGGTAGCAAGTACAGTACAGGTATCATAATACTGCTTTCTCTTGTTCTTAAAAATAATAATAATAATAATAATAATTTAAAAAAAATGACTCCACAGTACATTCCTACCTTGTAGACACATGGAAAGACAGATGACCTGAGAAAAATGATGAAAGTAGATTAATATTACAGTTGTGCTTTATACCCTGGAGAAAACACGTGTTTTTGGTGTTCTCTGCTCATGGGAGTGTGTTTAGGGGAATTGAGCACATTTGACTGCATATATCAGTGTCTGCACCCGTTTTTTAATGGTTGTTACTATTCTTTATATGAAGAGTATTTTCTGGGTATTATGAAGCAGTATAATATACAGTGCAGGTGATACTAAATATGATTAACATTTAAATCATTGCAGTCTGACAACAAGGATTACCATAACAAGGAGATGAAGATGTGCAATGCATAAATCAAGTGCAAGCATTAGCTTTTTTAGGTCTTGATCATGTTTAAAGAGAAATATCCACATGTGTTACTCATAGCTCTTTAAATTATAGACATGTTTGCACACCTCTGAGAAAACAGAAGACATTCCTATATCAAGTTAGAGTAACGATATATATTTTCTCTCTGAAGAGTGCTCTACCTCAGTTTCCCAACAGTATTTCTCCTTTCCCTTTTAATTTATTTTTCATGCACAGGACATAAATGACTGGGGCTTAGAATATGACCCAGAAAGTTACTAGGCAAATGGATGTAAAAATTTATACTTTGAAAAACTAATCATCCAAAAAGATTAAACAAACAAACAAACAAACAAAAACATATAAATAAATTGATGACGAACAGAGCATGTGAGCAAGCACCTTAAAACACCGAATTTCAGTACATTAGTTAACATGCTTTTGGTTTTGTTGTTTAAAAGCTTGTGAATCATCTCAAGTTCTTTGTTAGCTGGAAGGAGGTGGAAAGTATTGGGTATGAATGAAGAGAAGAAAAGGAAACTGGCACAAAATTTGGCAGCTGTGGCTAAGGAAAGTATGTTTAACTATTCAAGAATTACCTTAAAAGCCAGAATCCTCAGCTTTGGAGGTCCGCTAATACCACCAAAGTAACAGAAAGAGGACTTCAGGTTACATTAATGCATTATTCAAATAGGATTTATCTTATCCATAACCTTTCCTGGACTGATATACATAAAGTAAAGAGATTTCTTGACGGACAGTGTCTTACATGTATACCACAAATGTCAAGTTGGAAGCAGTGAAAATAAGACCTAGGAGAAAATCAAGTTAAAATAGACAAATAAAAACACACCTCTATAAAGTGGCAGTGAATTTATGGAATTTGTAGCTATAAGAGATCATGGAGACAGACTGTGTCAGAAAGTTCAAAAACTAGTTGAGTAGATTTGGTGATACCAGGCTGACAGATGTCAAAGAGAAGGACACAACCCTATCATTCCTCATTCAGTGACTGTATGCTGGGAGCTGCCAAGGATGCACCACAGACAGTGCCCAAGCTTGTGTGTTACCCTGCTGCCAGAGACAGAACACTTCCTTCTGTAGGCTACTGGTTTGTCCATCACACAGCTGTGCTCTTGTGGAGGTGCAGAAAGGTATGTTATACACTCCAGAAACCCCAGAACATCTGGAATAATCTTATGAGATCTTCAACTATGAGACCTCAGCTTATAGTTGAGGTCTTATCTATGTCAATCAATCCTGTCCTTAGCACTGCTGGTTCAGGAATGTCTGCAGTCTGTCCTGCAGAAGCTTCTCCTTCAGTTTCTCCACAGTTTAATGCTAGCTTCTTTATACAGATATGCTCAGCAACTCACAGCAGCCTCAGATTTCTACCTTCTGCAGCAAGCTGACCAATTAACTGGGAACTGCCTTAGCCACATCTCTCTCCTCTGTGATTCTTCTGAGAGAAGAAGCAAATGATGCCTAATGGGAAGAAGCATTCTGGTTTGCTGCTTCCTTATGCTTCCTTAATACTGTCACCTTATGCTGACAGTATTCCTGGAGAAGTGCACTACAGTGATCCTCTGGCCTGAACGCAGACCATGTCTTTCCTTTAGTCTCTTGGTTAGCATTAGTGTCAACTCTGTCAAAGAACTCCAGAACTCATTAAGTGACAGAGAAAGTGTGGCCAGTTTCATATTGTCCATCAACTTTAATTACAAACTATTTTCTGCATGGAGAAACTGTTCAGGACAATTATATGAACTTGAGAAAGGAGAAAATCACCATAACAAACTGCCTCATTTAACCAGCTATTACTGATCATTGAAAGTATTTCAACTATCATATTTTTTATTCCTCCATCAGAAAATAAACTGTGATATTTTCCACATGAAACAGCAGCAGAGTGGAAGCACTGCCTTTGCTTAATCTCCTGTTTTTTTGGTCGACATGTAAACTGGCCCCCAGCTTACTTGGAGCCAGCTTTGCTGGCTGGGCTAATGAGGTTTCCAGACCTGCATCCTCTGCCTGTGATGGTTGTTCCTCACACATCTTCAGAGCTCCCAGAATACCAGAGAAGGGGTTGACCTTCAGAGAAGCACATAAGAAAGGGAGTGCAAGAAGATGGTTCTTTATTTACCCAATCTTTAAAGGAAAGTAGTGACCTCTTCAGCTCCAGGACTGTCCTTTCTCATTTCAGGCACAAGTGAATGGTTTCAGTTTTAGTCCTTTAGTGTCTTTTGATAGTGGCTTGGTAGGTACAATCAAACGAACCCTAGAACACAATTTTCTGTGCCAGATTTGGATTCTGAAAACATGCATATTAAGAAATTGGGCTGACCACATATCAAAAGTCTTTTGTACAGAAACACAGCCAGAAATTCAAAATATTAGCTTCTGAGGTTTTGTGAAATTAGGAGCAGCAAAAGAGATATGTATTTACTATATTGCTTTCAAAACTTGAAAAAAGATAATTGAAAACAAGTCTACATTGATTCTAAATTACTCTAATGACTCTAATGTATCTTTTAGCATACTTAAAACTTATTATTGGAACATATAGATGGACATTAAATGATGATCAAAATCTGCAGCATCTGAATCTCCAATACTTATACCAAATTCAAGGAACACTTTAGACTTATCAGTGATACTAACATATATCTTAGTTGCCTACTGAAGTCTTTTTGTGGGTTTAACTGACTGCTATCTTCATTTTACATGCAGCATTGCAAAAGGCAATCGCATAGTGATGCTACTCATTTAGCAACTATGGGCTTCTAAAACACTATAAGTATCACTACTGAATTTAGCACAGCTGAATATCACCTTGTTTTATTGACATACCAACACAAATGAAGCAAACAAATTTGTGCAAGTACTTTAAGGAATGTTAAGTTATGATCTTGTAGAATCCCAAACTAGATATTTTTAGAAAAAGTAGGCTGAGACTCATAAATTCATGAACTGTCAATGAAAGGGTGACAAAAGACCTAACTACTTTATGAACTCTGAGGATATTTAGAACATTCAAGCCTGTTTTGCTACTTTTGTAGACACATAAATGTATTTTTGAACTGAAAAGGCCTTGGTAACTGTCTGGAAGTCCACTTGTATAATTCTTCATCTTAAAAGTACCACAACTTATAGCTGACACTTCTACTACAACCTCTTTTTTTTGTTTGTTTGTTTGTTTTTTAGTTAGTTTGTTGTTTGTTTGTTTGTTTTTTTTCCTATATGCATGAATTAATGCCAAAATATCAAAAAGATGCTCTTTTTCTTTCTAATGGGTTATGCTCAACAACAGTTTCCCAATAACTTGTTAACTCTGCAGGGATTTCTTCTCTTTAATTTTCCAATGACAAATACAAATAGCAAAATGTGACCCCAGTTGTGCTCATTGTTATTTATTCAGGTCATTTGAACTAAAATACTAAGATCTTTGAAAAAGAATTTTTGTGGGAAAGGGAAAAAAAAAAGTCATAACACTAATATGAGAAATCAGATCTAGTTAAATCTTGCCTCTTTACTTTTTTTTTTTTTCTTTTTTAAGGATTATATCCATTTTTAAAAGCAATAGATCCATTACAACAGCTCCTCAGCCTTAAAACATACAAGACTTCATCCAAAGAATGATGAGATACTAGAAGCACACACGAAGAAGTTTTTATACCTGCACAAATTCACACAGAGTATTTTCCAACGTATAAATGGTGGTCATAGCTAATACTTGGGGCAACTAGGGAAAAGTATTTGACAATTTTTTTAAAGAGGTCTTAGAAATGTTAAATATTTTATAATCTTTCAAAGGAGCTAGTTTTCAATAGCTCCTCCAAACTCATGTGTACGCTTATGCATGAATTTTCAAAAACAAAAACCTCTATCCTATTTTTTTTCCTGGATTTTCTTTTTATTATTTTCATACCTATGCATCTCCTCTGAAATCACAGTCACAGAATGGTTTCTGAAGCATGGCAGGGATCATAAAGATCATATAATTCCACCCCCCCTACCACGGGCAGGTACACCTTCCAATAGACCAATTCGTTCAAAGCCCCATCCAACCTGAACTTGAACATTTCCAGGGATGTGGCTCCTCTGGGCAACATGTGCCATTGCCTCACCACCCTCATAGTAAAGAATTTCTTCGTAATATTTCTTCCTTCTAAATCTAGTCTTTTTTGGTTTAAAACTTGTGGATCACAGAATAAGTGAAATTTTCTTCTGCACTCATTTTTCAGAGTGAACATGTCAGGACTGGTATGGGCATGTTTGACACCACCTCAGAGAAGGAGAGTGGAAGTAGTAAGCCCTGATATCTCTTAATTTCTTTGATTCTCACCTGTGGTTATTTGGCCTCAAAGAAACTGCAATTCAGCTCTGATGTTTCCCATTCTTTTTATATTAACCAGACTGTGACTTTTAGAGTGTACCTGGTGCTATGAGACCTCCATGTTCCATTAAAGGAGATCAAGTTTAGGAAGTTTAATTTGAAGAATTAAAAACAGCCTGTTAAACAAGATAGTGGCACAGGTTTATGAAGTAAAGCCTCTACAAGACAATGTAACACAGTGATGAAATGTAGTGCAATGCTGAAATTATTATTGGCATTTTTTTTCTAAAAATCTGACACTACACATAAAATGTTTCAAACGTGATGGTAAGAATCAGACAGGCTTGATTTAGTTTTGTGAGTGTAACTGAATTCAACTCTGGATATATTTCAGCATGGTGAATCTGTCCATTTGCCACATGAGCTGCTTTGATTTGGGATTTTTACATGTTTAAGGAAAATAAATCTAACCATTATGTATAATGTTTTTATTCAGAGCGTGCCATTTTAATTAATCCTTTTAATACAGGAAGCTGGACCATCTGAGACACATACAACCTGAGAATCAAGGAAGGGACTGAAATGGACTGTCTTAGGCCTCCTAATATTATTACAGCTCTAAGGACAAGAGGCACACATTTAGCTACCCATTGAATCAACGGAAAGCAGTAGGCCTCTTCACTTCATTTTACAGATGTTTGGTTAAATGCCTTATGTAATTGAAGTAGAGAGTGTGAATACTGCTTCTGATAAGAATACAGCTATATAGTCCCAAGCAATATATACTGGAGTGATTATGGAAGATAAGAGGACTCAATGGAACCGTATCAGCATTCAAAAGATGGTGTCTAAAGGTCCCCAGAAACGTTCACCATTCTGTAAAAACAACTGATTTGGAAAGACCCTATTTGTATCCTTTAATTACATTTCCCACGTTCTGCAGTAAATGCCATTCCTTTGAGAGAGGAACCTTCAAGCCTGTGTCACTGGGATCAAACATTCAAGAAATGCGATGGGGGGAAGCACAGGCATCAGCAGATGGCAGCTTGCTTAACCCAAGCACCAGATGAAAAGCAAATGTATTAAGAGCTCTGACGTCAAAAGACAGGCATCTTTCCAAGAGAAATTCTGTCAGAACTTCATATAAATCAAAAGACAGATTGTGAAGCTTTTTATTGGCAATAGCACTTGTTCATGAAGTAAGATAAATGAGTAGGGAGCAGAAAGGTAAGCCAAAAGGCATCTTCATTTTGCAGACCTTGCCTTGCAGCTGTGGAATTTCCTGAACTGACAATTGTTAAGAAAAGCCAGCGATGCTGTATTCACATCCACAATTAACTGCTAAGAAAAGAAAATTGCAATCACAAGATTTGCTTGCTAAGTAGATATTTAATTTGAATTTGAAACAAAAAGGTACTTTTTAGCCTGCTTTGCACATCTCTTACTGTGGTTAGAGCCAGAACCTTAATGCCAAGTAAATTTAAAGCTGCTCTAAACTACTTATGCATTTGGATGTCTTTCTCTGAGTATTATGGTGGCATAAAGCTCAGCCAGGAATGAAAGTTCTGATCATGGGTTCAAAAACTCTCTGGAGACATTTCCAGACTGTCGCTTCTAAGATAATTGGAAAGTAGACAAGTGTTTCAGTAACAACAGTCCAAGGGACAATCTGTCCTCAAAATCACTCCTGCAGACAAAATGCATGATGCATAATGCTATTTGCCCAAGCCTAGATTGCTTCTCCAAGAGAGAGCTACAGCCAATACCTTAATATGAATCTTGAAGTATGTAAACCTTATTGCTTTTTGAATGTCTAGTCAAACCTGGCAGTTTTAAAGTACCTGAAAAAAAAAATATTTTTATGCATTTTTCCTAGCACTGTAGGATAAATATACTCAAGACTACCTTTTTTTTTTTTTTTTTTTTTTTTTTCTATTCCAAAATGACTTCACTAAACAACATCCAGTACAGACTGCCAAAAAGCAATTTACCTTCTGAGAGAGATTTCCTTCTGAGGTGCCTATCTCTCATTTTTATCTACATAAATTTAGTGAGGAAACTTGAATTTAGACAATGAACTTGAGGGCTGAGATCTGTTTGTAGACTGCTTATGCTGTTGAGGGGAAAAGATCAAATCATTGCTTTCACACTTACATATCTTGCAGCATATACCTTTGTGTTCAATGGTGGTTAACATTCAAGTAGACACTACCATTGCTGTACCTATCTGAATCTGTAAATGAAATTAAATCTTTTTCTTTATCTATTTTAAACAAATAATATTTGCACAGTCTTTATCTTTACCTGTTTTTTTGTTGTTTGTTTGTTTGTTTGTTTTGTTTTGTTTTTTACAGGTATTTACAGGTTTTTTTTTTCATCTTAAATTGTAAACTGATAACATTGTTTATTTTGTGCTATAGAAATCAAACCTCAAATTTGAAAAAAAATGCATGTTTGAAATTAAAATAAATTATTTTAAAGAGATACTTGTTCTTGAGGAAAACTCACACTAAGCAACAAAATCCTCTGAAGACATACACAAACAAATACTTATTGTCCAAAAAATCAATGTTCATGAAAAATGAAGAAAAATAGAGAAAAGTAAAGAAAAACTTGAACTCATCATTGAACAAATATTTTTTAGAACTGGAAAATGATCCTATGAATAATAAATCTATGTCATACTTAAAAAAAAAAAACTTTCAAAAAGTTTCATATGTTGAGAATCTGTTATGATAAATTTAATTTAATAGAATTTTAAATTAATAAATTTACTGGATGCACTCAGAAAAAAATCTGTGGAATTTTTTAGGACAACATTAAAAACAAAAAGAAAATTGCAAAGATTTAAGAATATAAATCAAATTCCTTGTAAGGAAAAATGATGCATTCATATCCTAATGTTAATTTTAATATTTCATCAGGAAGATCACTAAGATTGTAAGTATCTGACATGAAGATCTGAACAGAAAAAAAATAGGGACACCTTAGTTACTTTATCACAAGCATTGAAACAGTGCTGCAAAACATGATGGCCTGAGGTGGGTATGAAAGCTTTGTAGGTCATACCTACTCCTTCAACAATATGAGGAAGTGGAATAAATGGCACCAACCTAATTTGGCCAACAGTATAAGGCTTGATTCAGAGAAAATAGTGTAATTGTATGTCCTTCTGCTTTGTGTGTTGCGGAATGATGAAGTTCACAATGACAGCATCTAAACTATGATCAAAATTTGTATTCCATGGAACCGCTTCCTGGAGCTTTAACATCCTTCGCCATTTCTTAGACATTTTAATTTTAGTTGGATTTGCTTCAGTATACCTATATGGTAGCTTTATATTTTGTAACTTTAGCACCTGTGATTCTAATAAAGGAAGGAAACCTATTAAAATGGTATAGCTTTCTGGTCTAGATGATTTCCACCAGCATGGGTCAGACACTCCCAGTCAACTGCAGGTGATAGTAAAAGTTATTATGTGTTGATGCTGAGACAGAAGTCAGTAGGTAGCAAACATTGACTTGGCTGATATGGTGGTGAAAGCATACTCACCAGGTCAGTGTTCATTTGTTCATTTGACATAAACTCGAGAACAGAGATCAAACTGTTAAGAGAGAAGGCAGACTGAGGAGAAATCAAGAATGGAGAGTGTGTTCCTCTCCACTACCATTTCTAGTTTTGAAAGTGAGTGATTAGTGACTGAAAAGTGAGTGATTAGTGAGTGATTAGCAGCGATGACAATGCTGTTTTGCCCGACAGCTTGTTTGTATGTTTCCCTTGTTTTCAATTTCATTTTATCTCCTCAAGCCTATATGCATAAAACATGTTGGAAACTGTTCTCATCAGAACAGTCAACAGTGTTCTAGTTCTAGTACTCTAGGAACAGCCCTAGAAATCACAGAGAACAGAATACCATAGGATACTTACGCATTTAAACTTCTGCATGTGAATCCTCTTCAGAGATTCTTAAGCCTGCACCTTTACCGCAGTCCTTGTGTTCTGGTTATTCAAATCTGGAAGATGCTGACATGCATCAGACTTCCCCTTCAGTCTGTTCTGCCTGGAAATGGGATGTTCACAGGTCTCAGCTCAGCATAAGGTAGTCAGGAAGACAGGGCATACAGAGAAATCCAGGAGTCATGTCCCAGAAAAGACATAGGCCAACTTTTCCTGGGCCTAGATATCAAGTTCTAGAATTGAACTGTTTTCCAGACATCCAGATGGCAGGCATAATATATACCTAATTCCTTTTAAGGCTACAGCATTCAACAGTTTAAATGAAATACTTTAAACATCCCTATTGAACAGATATGGAACTGAGGTACAAAACTGAAACCATTGTTCTCTAAATCCTTCAAGCATTTATCTTCCAGCCGTCACATAGGAGCTCTGGACCAAAATTCATAGACTGTTATATTCTAACAACAGTGACATGTTTTAGCTCCAACCATCTTTCTTTCTTTCTGCCTTTCTTTCTGCCTTTCTTTCTGTCTTTTCCTTCCTTCCTTCCTTCCTTCCTTCCTTCCTTCCTTCCTTCCTTCCTTCCTTCCTTCCTTCCTTCCTTCCTTCCTTCCTTCCTTCCTTCCTTCCTTCCTTCCTTCCTTCCTTTTTCCTATAGCATGATTTCTAACATGTGAGAGACTGGTTTCAGTCTTTTTTCAGCTGTTGATTTTGACTAGGCTTCTTAACACAAACCAGATGTCTGCAAGACTGGATCTGAACTCCCTTGGAACCTACAGAATATTCTGTTCTGGTCTAAGAACACTGCATCTGAGATGCAAATACAGCTTTTTACAGTGAGTTTTTAAATATTTTGTTTGTTTCTCAAGATTAAACCCTGAGAAAGCTGGACTGATATTGTGGCTGAAGCCACTTTGAATGGTCTGGAACAGAGATCTCCCAAGGTACTTTCCCACCTGAATTATTCTATAATCCTTTCATCCTCATAATTTAGTTATTTAAGAACAGAAGCATAAAGGAAATGTGATCATCTGACAGTTATGCTACGACGATTCACATCATGAATGCATGCAGTGATATGTCCCATCCCCACTGATGTCAGTGGGAATCCTACTTTTAGTTTAATTTCTAATAGTCTCTGACTCAGCATGAACATGATAAATGCAAAATTTTGACTCCTGGAGAAGGTAGAATTAACAAAATATGTTAAAATATCTGTTAATACTAACAGAGCAGTTACTGATAAAATATGTTGAACCCATGTCTGTATAGTTTTATTAAATCTTTTTATGTTATTCCAAAAAGTAACACTTAAATTTCCCAACTTAAGGAATGAACTTAAACTTTTATCCCTTTGACAAAAACTTTGTCTTATCTGAATAATATCTTGTCTTTTCTGAGGCATATCTCTGAAGAATCAGATGTTACTACAACTGCTTTCAGAAGAAACATTTAAATCCTGCAGTAAAAATGGTGGATGAATACCAAAATATTCTGTCTGTATATTCCTGCTACATTTTTTCCTGTAAATGAAATGTAATCACCCATTTTATTTTTTCCTCCTATAAATAGTTTTAAGTTTAGACAGATTTTTAAGACAAATTCAGCTGTAGTATTTCCAGGTTGCTCTTGGTTATGTTGCAATCTTTTGGAAGATATTTGTTCCCTAACTTTTGGTCTGAATGTTGAAATCTAAAAAGTAAAATTGAAATGTGGATATAAACATTTACATACCAATATCCAAAGCCTTCCTTTTCCTTATATGGTTCATCTCAACATGTACTGCATAGAAGCTTTATGAAAGTGGATATTTTGTTTACACTGACTTGCTCTGTATAGTCCATAAGCCCTTCAGTCTCTGTGCAGAAAGAGCTGAGAGTCAGTGACATTGCCAGATGTGACTTTGAAATTACACTGCGTATTCTATTCTTCTAAACTTCCCAGAGTGTGATCCATTTTGCGAGATTAAATAGGGCTTTTCTCCCTATTTCATGCTATTTACTGGCAATAGCCAAGGCTGTTCTTCACCACTGTATGAACAGGAGTGCCAGGGTAAAGATAATCCCACATTCCAGTTCCGTTATGCCCGTGTATACATATCTGGTCATCTACAAGTGTTTTTTGGTCTTTCCTAGGACGTCTGTGCTCTCACAGACATAAACAGCAACATGCACCAATGCTATATAAAATGATTATTTTTCAATAACATATGTGCCATGTTATTTATGATGAATACATTGGATTTAAGTATGCCCTAAGATTTATGAATATTTGTTAGAGCAAGGATGTTGCTGAGGTGTTTTTATGATCATAATACTCACTATTCATATATTTTAAAAGAGATACAATAAACAGGTGACAATGAAGAATTTATTTCTCAAGATGCAGATGTTAATTTTGGTTTAAGAACAATCTTACCTTTCTATCTTGAGGCTATTGTTCCATTCCTGGCATTTGTGAAGATAATCTGCCTCAGGAATAGTCAGCATTGTTTTTCAACTTGTCTTGTGCTCTGGCACAAAGAACACATTTTCCTAGAGGAAGGATTTCCAGGTTTAAGAATCCAGGGAATGTCATGGTTCTGACAGAAATATTATATTTGCAGCAGTGGATCTGTTTCAGAGGCATTAACAGCATGTGAACTCTAACAGAGCTATCAAAGACATTTGTGTGACAATATACACATTTTTTCCTTTTCTGTTCTCCAGTAGAAAGATTCTCAATTTATTTCATATAAAGATATTTCTGAAAATATCAAGACTCCTGTGGATACCACATGTAAGCTCCATTTGTGATAGACTGCTTCATCCTTAAATAACACTGGCAATGGAAGTTATATACATGTATACTCTGTATTTGATGGGCCTGTCAGTGTTGTTTGAAAGTTTTCTTTGACAGAATCACAGTCACAGAATTGTCTAGGTTGGAAGAGACCTTAAGATCATCGAGTCCAACCTCTGACCTAACACTAAAAAGTCCTCCACTAAACCATATCCCTAAGCTCTACATCTAAACATCTTTTAAAGACCTCCAGAGATGGTGACTCCACCACTTCCCTGGGAAGCCCATTCCAATGTCTAATAACCCTCTTGGTAAAGAATTTTTTCCTAATATGCAACCTAAACCTCCCCTGGCACAACTTTAGCCCATTCCCCCTTGTCCTGTCACTAGGCATGTGGGAGAATAGACCAACCCCCACCTTGCTACAGCCTCCTTTAATGTACTATAGAGAGCAATAAGGTTGCCTCTGAGCCTCCTCCAGGCTGAACAAACATGACTGTCTTGCTTCAGAGGAGAATATTCAGTAAATTGCACATTGGGACAGAATCAGAATACCTGGAAAGTACTTCCAAACAGTTAAAATAAATTTGGAGGTTTGGTAATCAGTGTCCAAATGAGATCTGAAGTATCACTTATTTCATCCAGGTGACAGAAAATGTAATGCTCACATTTGTTTAGCCATGTTGATCAAGACCAACCTCTTCCCTGCCAAAACTTTTTTGTTCTTGCTGTAAACCTTTTTGTTTAACTCTTTTGTTTTTATTTGCCACTCTTCTTTATGTCTGATTGTTCTACTTCCATGAAGGACTGGAAGCAGCCACAGTCACCCTAGAAGGACTGTCCCTGAGCTTTTCCTCTGCAGAACATTTGTAGCCATCTTGAGCCTACAGAGAGAAACTAATTTTTTTTTTTTTTAAAAAAAAAGTCTTTGGCTAAGAAACAAAAACAAAGATAATAAAATTTCTCTTTATACAAGATGATGCTATAAAAAGACTGAAACATAAAGCAGCAGTACCTCAACCAGACTGTAAGTCAGATTTTCTTTTTCTGCTTGACTTTTCTATCACTGAATACAAACAGCAGTGTTGGATATCTAAGTATTTTCCACAAAGAACATATGCATTTGAAGTACATTTGAAAAAAACAGTATATACTGGCTTAAAGTAAATAGAGTACTGCCAACATTCTTTTACTCTGTGATGGAAGTCATGTCTCTGGAAGGTCAGAAGTGCCAATTTAGCAAAGGTCAACGTGATGCAGATTTTTAGTATGCCCAGTGATTTTCTTGCTCATCACTAGTTAAGACTAGTTTGTCATTATAAAAAGTAAAAAGATTAGTCTTAACAGAATGTCAGAAACTTAAGACCTTGACCTAAAGAAGATTTCTGCTTTTTCACTTTATCAGAATGTGCAAAACCTATAAAAGTGAAAGATATTTAAACCAAGTGTTTGTTTTGGGCTTAAATCTCTGTTCTTATATTTATTACAATTTCTTTTGAACATTCCCAGCTAGTAATATATTTAATACTCCTCCTCATCCTTCTGTTGCAAATTATTCTTTTTTCTTGGCAGTTTTCTTTTGTTTGTTTGCTTGTTTCACCTTTTCTGATTTGTTACGCGCACAGCCAAAACATTCAAGCTATTGTCCTAAAGTCTGCCAAGTATTCGGTTATGCAGTGGCTACCTGGGTAACAATATGTGTTCTTTGAAATGGACAGTTTGTTTCCTTTTGAAACTGACATAGGAAGATATTTGAGAGTCTTACACCAGACAGAAGGAAGGGGAAAAAAAAAAAAAAAAAAAAGTATCCATATAGAATCCAGAAAATGTCTTTTTTGGGGTTTCCCAGTCCATGCCTCCATTGCATCCATAAACATTTATACCTTTGTCCCTTCAGAAAACAGTTTATTTAACCTACTGTCTAGGACTCCTACAACTGTGGACATTTCTTGGTTTCTTGAGCTCTCCAAGGCACACATTGTCTCCTTAAGGTAAGAAAATATCCTAATATGTAAACAGATGTTCTCTGCTGCTGTTCATCCCATCTGTTGAAATGGGCATATTGTTCCATTTCCCATTCTTAAAGTTTATGTATTTAAAAGTTATTAAGTGCTTCCTCTTCTCCTTCATCTTTCACCCTTTGTATTTTAATCTTTTTATTTTTTTTCTGTTTTTCTTGTTTTTTTGGTCTTTTTTTCTTGTTTTTCTCTACATCTTTTTGCAAGACATACTCAAAACTAGCTACAGGTGATACCTTCCTGTTGTTGACAAAGCAGAAGTTTATTTCATGTCCCTTTCAAGCTACATTCCTACAAAATACCATAGAACATTGTTAAGTGATGTTCAGACTGGGATCTACTCTAACTGCTAAATGTACTGAAGAACAACTACTTAAACAATTGTTCCCCTGTCCCCATTTACACCAGTTTGGTCTGTTGAGGAGAAGGGTCATGTTGCTGAAGCTACTAGACAAAAAAAACCCACACACTTTTAAAAGGTCAACAATCTACTTGCTGGAGATCTGATGAGATCTTATAAATTATGAGAACTTTAAATCACTCGTTTCTCCTTCTCCACCTTTATCCCTGAGTATATATTTCTCTTTTAGTATTCAATCAAGCAGCAGTCCTGGCTAAGCAGGGAGATCCCAGTTGACTGCATGTTAACTAATGTGACTCCAATCTACAAGAATGGCAGGAAGAAGGATTAAAAGAATTACAAGCCAGTGAGTGTGACCTCAGTACCAGGGAAGGTTATGGTACAGATCATCCTGAGTGACACAACACATAAGGGACAATCAAGTGAACAGAAGAAGCCAGCATGTATTTATGAAAGGTCCTGCCTGACTTACTCAACATCCTTCTATGACAAGGTGACCCACTAAGCAGATAAGGGAAAGGCTGTGGATGTTCTTTGGCTGTGGATTTTACTAAAGCATTTGTCATCATTTCTCACAGTATTCTTCTGGCTGCTTGTGGCTTGGACAGGTGTACGGTTTACTGGGCAGAGAATTGGATAAATGGCTGTGCTCAAAAAATCATAGTGAATGGAGTTCAATCCAGTTGGCAGCTGGTCATCAGTGGCATTCTCCAGGACTAGATCCAGTTTTATTTAATGTTTTTATCAATGATCTAGATGAGGGAATCAAGTGCACCCTCAATAAATTTGCAGGTGATACCAAGTTAGGCTGGATTGTTGATCCACTTGAGAGTAGAAAGGCTCTATCTGAATAGGCTGGATAGATGGAGTACAATCTACATGACATTCAACAAGGGTAAGTGCTGGGTCCTGCACTTGGTTCATAACAACTGCAGGCAGCAGTTTTGGCTTCTCGAAGAGTGGCTAGAAATTTGCCCAGCAGAAAATGACCTAAGGGTGCTGGTCAACAGCTGGCTGACCATGGGCCAGCCAATAAAGCCAATAGCATCATGGTCTGCATCAGACATAGTGTGGCCAGAAGGACTAGAGAAATATTTGTCCCCTTGTATGTGGCACTACTGTATGTGGACCAAACCTCAAATACTGTGTTCAATTTGGGGATCTCACTACAAGAAGTATATTGAGTTGCTTGAGCATGTGCAGAGAATAGCAATGAAGCTGGTGAAGGGATTATAAAGATTTAGGAGTGACTAAGGGAATTGGGGTTGTTTGGTCTAGAGAAGAGGAGTCTGAGGGGAAGCCTCATTGCTCTCTATGAGTACCAGAAAGGAGGTTGCAAGGAGGAGGATGTTGGTCACTTTTCTCAGGTGACCAGTGATAGGACTAGAGGAAACTGTCTCAAATTGCACCAAGGGTGGGGGGACTTAGATTGGATATTAGGAATAATTTCTTCATAGAAAAGGTGGTCAAGTATTGGAAAGGGCTGCCCAAAGTGGTGGAGTTCCCTAGAGCTACTTAAGACATGTGGACATGGCACAAGGGAACATGGTTTAGTGATAGGACTTGGTAGGTCAGCTTGATGGTTGGAGTTGGTGATCTTGAAGGTCCTCATAACTGAGATGATTCCATGGTTCTGTGATTCTGTATCATACTGGTGCAAAGCTAATAGTAGAATAGGGTAGAACAGGGAGGATAGCTAAACACTAGGGCAAGTCTCATTCAAAATATTTGTTTGATACACAAGTTCCTAATGTTTATACTGAGTGCACTAAAACTTATTAAATTCAATAAGCATGAAAGTTTTCAGAGTCAGGACCGCCCACTTTTTGGCTGACAGCACTATATATCTTGCTCATGGAGTTTTTGATAGCATCGTTATGATGAAGAGCTGCAGTTTGTCTTGCACACATTTGAGTCTCAAACAAAGTTTAGCTGTGTTTAAGTTTAAGCAGCTTTCTCAGAAAAGTATAGTTAGGGGACTGTGATCTGGTTGAATCTCAACATGGCCAAAACCAAGTAGAAGAAAGGGTAGGTTGTTCAAGGAATATTTTAGCTTTGTGCACAATCTCTTGAACCTTTGGTTGTGGCGCTGCTCTCATTCCATTGCACCTGGGAAAAAAAAAAAAAAAAAAAAAAGAGTGAATTGAGAGAAATATTAAGGATGGGAAAGCTTAAATAAGGCTAAATTCCAAAGACACCAGGTGCTATTTCAAAAAGTTAGATTCTCAAGTGATTCTCTTCCATGAGAGTATGTGTTGAGTGTATATGATCTCTTGCTGAATCTCAGGAAACTCTGTAAGAGATTACCAAAATTTCCATAAGTAAATAATTATATTCCATACTCATTTTTTAAAGCAGATTCTAATGGAAGCAGATACAAATGCAAAATATAGTATGTTCCCTGTTTATGAGTCATAACAAAAATATTTAATTGTACCCTATTTTAATACAGCATTCTTAAATGTACATTAAAGTCATGGATTACAATTACATACCTGTGCCGTATATTTTGGCTGCAGATGGGAATTCAACCTTCTCAATGAGCTGTCATGGAAACAATGCTTTTTTTTTTCTTTTTTTTTTTTTTTTCCCTCCTTAATCTGGTTAATGTTCAAATGCTGCATTCATTTTGAATAAAATCTTGTTTATTTTACTAACTTATGAAGTTCAATGTCGAAGTTTCTTGAGAAAATGCATTTTTTTCTGATGCCTTGAATGTACTAGAGCTACATTGTATCTGTACACATTCCTCCAAATTCAAAACTAGAAGATACCTCTCTTAATGAACTTTAGGAGAATATGACTATCTAACCAGAACCACACACAAAAGCTCATATACAGTTTTCCTTGCATAATCTGAGTGATATTGTCTGCAGTTGGTAAGATTGTTCCTTTCATTAAATAATGATTAAGCATAGAGGAGATTCTCTTTCTAAAAGGAACATTTTTGTCTTCTCCAGAAAATACCTCTTGAGATTCATAATGTGATCTTTTTTCATACAAAATACCAATCTGTGAAACAGATAAGCTCTTCTTGCTTAACTGAGATCAGAAAAAAAGAATTAACTGAAAAAAATATCTGGGGGTCGGGGGAGAGGGAGGGAGAGAGAGTGGGTAGATGAGGAGTAGGGGGAAGAGGTTTCTCTTTTCCCCTCTCTTGCTCTGGTGTGTGGCAAACTATCAACTGCTAAGTGTTGAAAACTGCTAAGCAGCTGAAAACGTATATAGGTTGTGAAAAGAAGCTCAGAGTATCCTGAAGAGATTTTCAATACATGCTCTTGCTGTTAACTCATAGCATGCACAAGCTTGTAAAAGTGGATCCATATAAAAGGGAAAACTGCAATTGCAGATGATGTTGGTTGAGCCTAGTGCAGAGCCAAAATGATACTTCAGATAGTCAGTTTATCTCTATCTAACAGGGTTACAAGCCTCTGTGTTTTCAACAGATACTTTCCGCCATGACAGGAATTAATTAGCGGACATTCCACTTGTGTGTGTTTTTCAACATGAATTTCCTGTCTTGCATGTTTTTTCAGCATAGCTTTTTGTTCACTTGCACACAAAATATTCTAATAGGTATAAGTTAAAAGTGAATTTTCCTTAAGCATACAAGAAGGGGTAAAAAAAAAAAAAAAAAGTAAACCAGAGAGAACAAAGTACAAAACTCTGATTTTCTGTCTAAGTATATGTAGAAGTTGGACCTGCTAGTGGGAGTCTCAATAAACTGGAATGAGACAAAATTCTCACAGAGAGTGCATGTGCTTCCTTTACGTTTCAAGGCCTGTGAAGGGAAGATAATAGTGCAGGTCTGTTCCAGTCACTACAAGGGCTTATGAGAATTCCTCTTGCTATATGGCCAATTTACTGTGTTTGTACGTATTAAAAGGTTGGAAATTTCTATTTCTTGCCAGATGAAACTTTTGGAGAATGTACTGGAAATTAGTTTGGAAGGTATTTTGTGGCTTGGAAATAAATACTGGTTTTTACTGCCATATATATATATATATAAATAAAGGAAAATTAGCAGAAAAAAAAAAAAAAAAAAAACACACAAAAAAAAAACCACAACTACCTCTCATAACTATACATGATTCATTAATAAAAGAGCTATTTTAGAGGGTTATTTATGACATTTTTCTTTAGGCATCTAACACATACCTGGGTTAAGAGATGAGGCTCCCTCTATGGTCAACATAGAGAAATACATATATACCTCTGCAAAGATGACTCCTAAAATCAGTTATTTATAAACTGACATTGCTGTTTTGATTTGTCCTCTTCAGACATTGTTCTTTCTCCATTGACAACAGAGATAACTGATTTTGTTTATCTAAAAATAGCTTCTTCCCCATCCATGTTGGATTGTAACAAAGACTAAGGTTGTCAGGAATAAGACATCAGTTACATGATGGTCATGGTATACCTTAAAGGCAATGTCTTTCATGAGGCATAGATAGACCTTGTGTATTTCAAGGCCACATTAGGTTGGAGCTTTAAGCAATCTGATCTAGTGAAACGTGTCCCTGTCCCTGCCCATGGCAGAGGGGTTGGAACTAAGATCTTTTCAGACCTTACATCTTTTAAGATCTTTTCAGATTCAAACCATTCTATGATTCCACAGCTATCTTTTTGTGCCTTGTCCTCCAAGACATGCCCTCTGCCATGTGTAGAAGCCCTGTAAATAAAGCAGGGAAGAATCAAATATACGTTCCATATTTATTTCCTGCCTGCAAATTTTAAATATTTGAAAAATTATTAATGCTTGCCAGTATTTCCAGGCATCTTTTGATTCAAAATAATAGTGTGGTTTTTAATTCAGTATTTTAGTATATATTATATATATATATTAGTATAACTATTAATTATACTAATATATATATATATTAGTATATATAATATATTAGTGTATATATATATATACTAATATATATATATAATATATATTAGTATAACTATTAGTTACAGAAAACAAATGTTTGAAAATTACACTGCACATTAAGTGGTCTGATGGATGAGAATTCTGATAGCAGAAACAAATAAAGACAGATTTCTAATTGGGCAAAAAGCTTCATTTAGAAGCACAAGCAGGATCCACTGCAGCTGACGGAGAGCAGGGGTTGTTCTACACAAGTCCTAGGGTGCTTGAGTCTAGCTTCTGTTTCAGTTTTGTATTTACAAAGATAGCTATAAATTTCATTGAAGAGTACTTTCATGACCTTGTGAGTTATCTATTTTATGACCTAGGCCTAAAATGTGACCCAATGTTTAGTCTGTAAAACTATCCTGTCATGGAAACAACTATTTCTCTCAAATAAAATATATATGAATATATATACATATATATATAAAGAAGGTATAAAAGCAATTGCAACATTTTTTTCCCCTTCATATTTTCTGATGTCAAGTAAATTAATTAAAAACTAAAACTATAAACACAAAATATAAATTAAAAGCTATTGACTACATCCTGCTGAATTCAGAGGATTTAGTGTATGAGAATAGTATTTCTATTATATTTGACTATTTGTGTTGAGGAAAGAAAAAAAAAATTGAAACATTGCAAGGCAATCTTTATTTGGAACCAAAATGGGTTACATAGTAGAGAAAAAATGTGTACAGACACCAGAGGTCAGTGAAACCTATCTTGTCAGCAGGGATTGGGTCGAAGAGTAGGACAAAGGTGCAACTCTAACAAGCATCTGAAATTCATTATATTTCCAAATGTAAATTCCAACACACATGGGGAATTAAAACTCTGAGTCTGTAAGATATTCTGTACTTACACATAACCCCTACCCCCAAGCCATCTATTATTTTTGTATTTTCTTTACTTATTTTTGACCTTTCCATCACAATGACGTTCATTTAAACTATATATGTATTGCACAGGAATTAACAACATGCTCTCTAATATAAAATGGTAAGAAACACAGTGCTAATTCTTAGCCTGAACCTGCAAATGCAGGTAAACAAGAGTAGAACAGTGTGTGTATATATATATATATTAATCTTATTTATTTTTTGTTATAGGAGATTTACAAATTTTGTAGTGTTCTTTTTCACAGTTACATTTCATGAAGGATTATGCCCCATACAATTAGAGATGACCACAAAGCCAATGAAAGTCACAGATAGATCAGGACTGGAACATCATTCTGACTCAAAAGAGTGAAGAATAGGTTTACTAAGCTATTATGCGAAGTTCCTAATGCACTTTTTTTTTTTTTCTTCTCCAGCTGTCATTCCCTTTTTATTTTTTCCTACTCCTACTTTTACAAGATTTCTTATGAGAAAAAAAACAATTCAAAGAGCTTTTAAGTGGAATGTAGCCTTAAGTGCTCTGAAGCCTAAGTGAATCTGAGATCAGATAAAATTAATAAAACCCAGCCCAAAAAGGAATCATCTATGATAGTGTCATTTAAGTTCCTCTATGATTTCCTGCTTAGGAATACAGCTGTCATCTTTCATCTTCTCTTTCTATCTAGACTGTTTTTTCATTTATCTTTAGATGATTCAAATCATTGTAGCTCCAGTGAAAGCAAGTGACCTGTAATAACTTAGAGCAGCTGAGACATTTTATGTTCTCTGTTCTGTACTTATTTGGCAATAAAAAGTCTTTAAGTTACCATTTTATATTTTTGGTGCTTAGACATTTGCTCCACACTAATTTTGCCAAATTGATTTTGTTTTTCATTCAAGATTTCTTTTAACTTTCCTGCAGTACAAAGATATACTCCCTTTCCACTTCTGTTTTTCTATACTGAACATTTTCATTTGGAACATCCTGTAACTCTATTACCCAGCCTCTTCCTTTGGGATAAACCACGACTCTGTAATAGTTATTATGTCCTAACTTTCATTTGTCATGTTTGTGTCCACCATTGACCTTCTTTCACTGTTTGCATTTAGTTAGAAGCACTTAATTTATTTTCCAGTTTCTTCAAAAAACATCATGATAAAGCTTCTGTGTTTTTCCTTGTTTTAACTCAGAATTTCCTTATGTGTTTTCTATAATTGTAATAATATAATTATTCTAAATGGCTATCTTTATGTTAAAATATATTTTTTCCTCTCTCTTTTCCAGGGACAACTAGTTTTGGCTTTATTTATTTAATTTTATTTAGCGTTCTTTTCTGTCATTCCCTTGTATGTAAACAGGCCTATTAGGTTCATTATCTGCTGCTTTCTTCAACCAATGATAATACTCTCATAATGTCACTATAGGTAAAATAGAATATATCACACATAAGAAGCTATTAATTTATTACCAGTCCAGCCCATTTTGAATAACCAGATAAGTCAAATCACAAATTAATACAAAAAGCCTTGTAATAATGCAGTTAAAATTATTGCACAAAATCATCACAGCACCCATCCCTTTTCTCTGACATTGTACTCAATCTTACAGTTCCCTTCTGGATCCTATGATTGACAGTTTCTGTCTTCCCTAAAAAAGCAAAAGGTGGATGGGTGATTTCTTCACAGTAAAACCTCCCTTCCAAAGTCTGTTAATGCTTTATCATTTCCTCTGAAGTCTGTTAACTGCTTATTTCCAGGAAGACAGTGGTGTATGTCCTCATAACAAACATTTACAGGTTCATTCTGATATAGATGAATGCTTGAATGAAGGAAATAGCTCCCCTGTGTCCAAGAAAGTCTCATGGTTGGCTACAACATACAATCAACATACAAATTCTCATGATACAAGATAAAGATCTTATTTAAACAGTGTGACTATGATGTGTTCTCTTACCGTAGCCATTAAATTCATCCTTTCTTGCTTCCTGAGGTGCCCAATCTATTCTTCCTGTTGACCAAATATTCACATAACAGAGGACAGTTGTTTTTTAACCAACCAGCATCTGTTTCCTCAGATGGTGTTACTCTGCTGCCCTTGGTAGGATCAGAGCACCCTCAAGGTGCTGAGGATACATTGCAGCTCCTGTCTGCCACTTGGCATCAGCTTCCTGTTCCAAACTCCTGAGATGCTGTAGGGAGGTGAGGTACTGTCATCTTAGGACACAGTTGTGAGGAAAAGAGTTGGGATATCTGCAGCTGGGTAAGGAGTCTAGAGTCCAAAGTAGCATTGAGGGTAGTGAAGTATTAGAGTAGGCTGCCTAGGGCAGTAGTTGAGTCACCATCCCTGGAGGTCTTCAAAAAACGTGTAGATGTAGATCTTAGTGCCATAGTTTAATGGTGGACTAGATTAAAAATTGGACTAGATGATCTTAGACATCTTTTCCAACCTAAATGATTCCATGATCTAGGACCTGGTGATAGTTCCTCTACAGGTAGTCAAGCTAAAGTTTGCCAGAGCTAAGTGAGTAGCGAAGAGATGGGCAGTTGCGTGCAGAGCCAAAAAGCAAGAAGAGTTCATGTTTGTATCTATCCAAGTACAAAGCTGATGTCTATTTGTGATCAACTACCCTCATTTCCCCTCACACTTGATAAAAAGAAACAGCCACATTTAGGGAACAAGTTCTTCTTGATTTAGACATCTGCATTAGGATGAAGTAAACCACATCTCATTCTAGTGCTGTTTATTCTCTATTATCTTGTAAAGAGCGTGCAGACAACTATCTCAGATGTTGATACTGGCAGAGTAATAATCTGTGTTTGGTCAGCTGAATTTCACATACAGTGCCCAGAGAAAGGACACTGAATTTTTACTTCTATTTGGAACAATTCATTCTTTATAAATAATCTTTTCTGTTCAGCAATTACCTGAAATTGCTAGCCACATTTAATACTTTTGCAGCTGACAGCCAGCCATAGACAAAAAGGAAACAAATGCTTCTTCTTTGCATCATCGTTGTATAGGAACATCTGCTTAGTCTGTGTTCCCACTGAGTAACAAAACTACCCGCGTAAAAGCCCCTTTGAGATAGAGTGGATTTGAAGATGGAAAAAAATATATCCAGTACTTTTCCCTTATAAAACCATAATTTAGCCATTCTGAGATGCCAGGAAAATGGCTCATGAAATCAGAAAGTTTTAAAAAGGGTACTAAGGACTTGAATAACTCCAGTATGTTTGGTATACTGGCAGCAAAATGTCTTTTCCACCAGAATTTCTGCCACAGATCACCATGCTTCTTAAGAAATACAGAGTACTTGAAGCCACATGAAAACTGGTTTGAATTCCAGTGCAGAACTTTAAGCAGCAGAGAACAAAAAGCAACAATAAATTCCTCTTATCTTATGTCAAAGTGTAGGTAGTAGTAGGTCAAGAGCACCGTTCTTCTTTGCTGTAATGACCACAAATCAATGTCCTGTCCCTACGCAATGAAGAATTTTAATTCCACTCTTCAAAAACACTTGTCCTGGTCAACAACAAATTACCTCACTCACCCCAAATGAGATTTATACTCTTTATCCATAACTCTTTCCATATATCATAATATTCAGTCAAGAAGTCCTGAAGGTTCAACAATATTTCATATCCTCTCCTGCAACAGATCCATATTTTCCTTTGGTTGACACAAAGTTACCTGGAAAATATGGATAGTGTTAAATTAAAAAAATATGTACTAAAGGCAAGCATGCTCACACCTTCAGGAATCTATTAAATGAATCAGTCTAAATTTCACTTGTGAAGCAGTGAACTTCACCAAATCTTTCTGTCTGTGTCTCGTTTCCACCACATCTATTAGTAGGGAAATGAAGGTTTCATTTTAATGTCATTTAGGCTACATTAGTGTTCTTGATCTGATATCGATACAAAGTTTATGCAAAAGCAATAGCTATTGGAACACTGGAGTTACGTCTTACATTTATACAACTCTACAAAAGAATATTTGGTTTCAACTTCAGAAAAATATCTGCCTAATTGAGGATGACATTTCCATACACTAGCTAAAATGGGTTTTAATGGCTGTAATTAGTATTTTCCTAACAGATTGCGTTACTCCATGTAGGCAGAGTGGACAAATTAATCCCATCTACAATTTCTGTAGTATCAGTGCCATGGGAATAAAAAGAGGTACAGCAAAAGAGGACAAACAGCTTTAAGTTTTACCACCTCGTGCAGTCTAGGAAAAGAGGTAGTGACATCATGGAGGGGAAGAAAAGGATGAAGAGGAGTAGATGAATAGAGATTAATGTTACCTCCCCCTTTTTTGGGATAATTTGTCCAATCATCTTGAACTTGGTGTAGAGACTCTGCAAGAAATATATATACAATATGAAAGTAAAATGCAATTTTTAATTGATTATTGCACATAAAATATCTCTAGGATTAAATGAGTAGTTAGATCAAGTATCCATGTGCTTACCTGTCCAATACAGCACCCAAAAAGTCTTTGCTGGCCAGGCAGGAGGGGAAGGTTGGCCCTTGCAGTTTCAGGAGACAAGCCCTTACACCTGTTGAGTTATTGATCCATTAACACTGGTAACTCTGACAACTCAACCCAAACCTTTCTAACCAACCTTAAGGAGACTCCCTCATTTTTTTCCATGAATATTATATACATTTCCAAGTTGATGTTTCCCCTCTTAAAATGTTTAACTAACAATTCAATTCCAACAACCACACCTACACCTTTTCAACAGACTCTCTCACAGCTCTTTCATGACTAAGAAATTTATTCAGAAGTCTGAGACCAGGTGGCCACGATCCTGGGTTCGTGGGAACATGGACTGATGGTGAAGGGGGGAGATTATTGCAGGGATTATGGAGAAAAATGTACTAAGAGATAAAAGTGCAAAAGCAGAGGGTATACTGAGCCTCTAATTTTTTGTTCCAAGTTTGCGAACTGATCTCAGAGTTTAGAAGCATTATGCTCAAAAGTAAATCCACTAAGGGGTCCATATTAAGTGCTTCATCCTACACTGAAACAGATTAGGTAGGTTGCAACCAAGCTGTACACAATGGGATTGAAGTGAAATATTTAGAGATCTACACTAAATAATTGTTTATATTTAAAGTTTTCATTATTTTATCTTCATGACTAAAGAAATAAATGAAGAGGTTTTTTAGAGTGATGTCAAGACATACACTGTAAATATAACATGTTTTTTAAAATTATGATGTATAGGGCAAAAACTAACAGCAATTACTTAATTAATTCATAAAGTTCTGAGTTCCCTAATTGTGATGTTGCTTGACCGAAAAAAAAAAAAAAAAAAGTGAGATTGTCAAATAGCTTGATTATTTTGTCTCTTTTCTTAAGCTCAAATAAATGCATTTTTCTTTTGAAAGTGGTATGAAGTGGTATGCTCTCTCTTTTTTTTTTTTTTCATTTTCAAAAGTATTGGAGAAAAAAACCTTGAACATATTTCAACTCATCTATTATATTCAGGAGTATATATATATATATATATACATATAAAATATTTCCTTTGCAGAAACGTGCAACGGTTAAATACCTTTAAATTACTTCCATTTTGGTATACTGATATGGTCACTGGCTTCTATCTTTCTCTACCATCTCATTTACCTAAGTACAGATAATATCAATTTCCACCCATTCCCTCCTTGATAACATTTTGAAAAAAGAAAAGTGTAAGAACCTCATAAGCAAATTGTTTTAATTGCTGTAGAAGTGTACGTATGCTGCCTGAAAATGTCGTGATCATTGCAATCATTTTAATTAAAGAAAGATGCTCTCTGGAAATACCTATGAACACTACTTCATTCTTTATTTGCTAAACAAAACAAAATTGTTTCTGAGTTCCAGACCAAAAGAATTAAGCTAATATTATTTCTGTTTATAAATCATTAGTCAGAATGATTCTCAGCCAGTAAACCTCCTGATGTCAAGAGGCAGAAATATGTACACATTAGCCGCTTCTAGCTACTACTGCTGTCAATTGGCTTAACACCCGCTGACGACTGAATAGTCAACTTTAATGCAAAATTTAAAGTGCTTTATACTGAAAAACTTACAAAATGTCACATTTCTGTAATTTTTCTATGTTGAAATTCATTGTCAGAATTAACATCACTTTTTCTCTTTCAGAGTTTTCTAACTTATCTTTTTTCCCACTCTCCCGTACATTCCACAATAAAACATTACTTCTTAACATTTTTTGGCTAATATTGATTTCTGCAATCATGGTTATAAAAAAAAAAAAATAAATAAATTATCTTATTCTACAGCCAAATCCAAGATTTTTTGATCAGTGGCAATTCAGTTGCAACAAGAAATTCTAATTGCATTGGGAACATTTCCAGAGAGTATTTAATCTCATTTTAATTTCTAGACAGTTTTTAGCTCAACACGACACGGTAGTTTGTTTTACTTCTTTTGGTCCTTGCTTTCAAACTTGCTTGTTCTGAATTTTATTACTCTCTTCAGGGTAGTACGAAGAAAGGTTTGGTCCTGGTCAGTTAAATTAGTTGTTAAAATCACAGCCAATTCCCAAATCACCTGTTAAAATTTCACTTTCAATCTGCTTTGCTTCCTGCTACTGATGTTTCCTCTAGGCCATGCCAGGCATTTTCAGCATAGAAGGTAATGTTGCCTTCCCTGGCCTACTCAGGTTGAGAAGTTCACAGCTTTGAGGCACAAGAAGAGGAGATTCATCTCTGCAAGCTGCTTACCACAGCTTTTAGCACTCCCTTTTTTCATACCATATTCGCTGCTCACCTTCAGAAATAGCCGTTGCCAAGATGGTGTGGTGTTTCTGACATTCTTCACAGGGAAACAAACATGTTTTGGGAGATGTTATTCCACCCTACAAAAGAAAATAATATCTTTTTAAAAGTTTACTTGCAACACTTTCTATTCCTGATTTGCATAATAAATATAAGTATACATATAACTTCTGGGTAACTTTTCTGACTGTGAGCTATTGGCATTGCTGTGATCATTCCATATGGTACAACACAAACAGTACTGATAATATTTCATTCTAGAAATCTGGAAAACCCTACTGAATCTCAGTTAAGGAGCACTGGAAGCAGACAAATGTTTTTACATTCATAAAGCTAGATAACACATGGTTCCTACTGACATGCTGTGTATAACACAGGGAAGAGTCTGGGAGTTTTAATACCTGCATTCAAATTCCTGTGGTAAAGACACTTCCAGGTGTTAGTTTTTAAGGTAAGCATAATATTACTAATCTCTCTTGCCTCCATAAATTGCAGTCCTTACATAATCAATATTTATGAAGGTGCTTTAAATTACTCAAATAAAATTTACTGTGTTCTTTTATATTTGGTTAGTACTTGAGTCAGATTTTATTGCTACAATCATTTTTTTTCATCTCTTATTCCAAGTATGGTAACTGAAAATGGCATATTTCTCCTCTAAGTCACTGCTGTCACTCATGAGTTCTCTTGGATTAGTATATCTGAATAGTTCAAATAGGGAAAAACGGTAATGTTTTGACATTTTGTTTTTTTGAATGTGCTTTGGTATTAACTAGTAGCAGAAAGCTTCCTGTGTTAGGCAATAAAGCAAAGCATTTTTTTCCATAAGTGGAATGTCATGTATTATCAAACTGAGTTCTCCCTGTTTCTAATAGTTTTCCCATGTGTTTATTTAAAGGGTCTTACTGAATCACAGCTTGAATATTTTGATCCTAATTTATTTTGAGCCTTTTATTAGATTTGGGTGAGCTGTAAACTCGAATCATTGTTATTATTTATTAGTATGCTGCTCCAGTGCTATGTATGGGGAACAGAATATTAAATATTTAAATTGTTTAGATGACAGTTACCAGAATAAACACCAAAATTTAGTTACAAGAGAAGCTAGCTTTTGATATTTTGCTTATTAAAACACCAAATAAATACTTCAGGAGAAAAAGTCTGACATTTATTATCATTCTACTGTTATTTTATTATCATTTTACTGTTATTAAACATTTGCATATTTTCTCCATAGATATATGGAATATTGTGTTAAGATCACAGAATCACAGAATGTTAAGGATTGGAAGGGACCTTGAAAGACCATCTAGTTCAGTCCCCCTGCTGGGGCAGAACACTTAGATCAGGACAGCATCATAGAATGTTAGGCATTAAAATGCAACCTATGTTGCATCTCAAGACATTTAAACACTATACACTTTAAGGAAGGTTTTGTTGCTCACCATGTAAACAGAGTACATAAACACAGTGTACTCAGGATTTATGTCACAGTCTCTGTTTTATAGTGCTGATTTTTTTTTTTTTTTCAAACTGTTATTGGCTCTGGGTGTTTTCCAGCAAATCTTTAGAAATACCCAACTCAAAACAGGAAAGTTTAGTTTAATTTAATTTAATTTAATTTTTTTTTATACAGTTAAAAAGTCACTATGTAATAAAGTTTCTAATCTCATTTATCTCTTGCTGACCAGTACAGTACTGCCCCAATTCCAGAACATATTTTGATGGGTTATCTCCTAGTTTGGAAACAGTGTGCACACATGTAGGAGCCTGTTCCCTCAACTGTTTATATTTACATTTTGCACATGGTTTTATTACAGCTTGGTGAAAAAAGGGAGAAAAACTTCAAAAAAGACATAACATTTGCACATATGTAGCACAACTTGTTGGAATCCTTTCAAGACTACTATGTCTTTTACTAAAGTTAAATTGGAAATGAGAGAAATTAAGAAAACAAATGTGACTTTTATTATCAAGGAACAATACAGATAACCGCTTTAATTCTATGCCCTATTTAAACGAATAATATGTCTCAGCTGTATTCCAGTTTGAGTGTTATTGTCAAAGGTCACCTCCTTTTTTTTTCCTGGTAGTTGAAGGGTGATTTTTATTTATTTATTTATTTTTTAATAAGGTCCTATTTGCCTTTGTTTAAGATACAAGTAGTCAATTTTTCAGGAAAAACGTGACTTAGTACTAAAGGAAGCATTCATGGGGGCTAATCTCTTCCCCAGACTCTTTAGGGAAAAAAGAAAGAGGGAGAGAGAAGGAAAGAGACAGAGACAGTCTTCTTTGGAGAATGACTCAGGAGAGAAGCTTAATTTAGACTGGTCTCTGTGTTTAAAATTAGTGATTGTGAATAAGCCTTGTTTATCCACCCCACTAGTTCTGAGATTATAACATTGATAAAAAATACCCCCCCCCCCAAAAAAAAAAAAAAAAAGGAACTAAATATGTTAGTGTGTTACTATGTGTCATAGCTTGTTTCTTATAGAGTAAAGCTAATTTAGCCTGTAGGTTTAGAAAGCAATTGAATTTCCACATTAGCACAAAAAATTTAGGAAGAATTTTCCTGTGGATTTTAAAAATAAGCCTGCAAAAGAGAAAGAACTCTTCACTGGATTATTGAACTAGTTGTTGTTCGGTAATCACAGAGACCATTTATTCTAGTATCTTTAGCTAGATAAAAGGATATATTTTTTCATTTGCCTTTCTTTTAATTTCCTATGTAGGTAATATGCTGTTTATTTGTCAACTAACAATCATAATAGATATATTGTAAAATACTAATTGGGGATTGCAGAATAAATAAGAAACGTTTCAGCCACTTTCCTTTATTTCTTAAGGTCTTTCTCTCACTTTTTTAGACAGTTATGCAACTCAAGCTTATGGATCTACTTTATGAAGTTGCTTCTGCATTCCAACAATTTAGTTAAGAGAAGCACAACTGCACAGGTCATGTTCATAGATGCTAAAGTTGAATGTCATCCATTCCTTTCCTTTATTTTGATTTTTAGACAGTAAAAATTGGGCCTTCTCCAATGTTTTTAGGATGTTCACTGTTTCAGTCTTGATCAGCAACTGGGCTGTCAAAACCTGTCTGAACATTTCAACAGCCTGGCTATATTGCAGAACATGTACAGTGCAATGATGGCTCTCACCCAACACCTAATCTGAATATCGCCAATCATTTTCTAAGCCAAAACACAAAGGGTGGCATCAGACTCATCATGAGACTGTCCACTAGCTAACCTAGTAAACGGGGCTTCTTGGTTTTGAGTCCAAAGGGAGTAAAAGACCCACTCTGCCATCTTCAGCTATTTACTGTGCAGACTCTCATGTAACTCCTATGCTCAGCACAGGACATTGACTGAACTGGGAGGGAATGTAAAAGCCCAAGAGCAGAACATCTTTTAAGAATAACGGATTGATTGGGACACTCTTTTGTCAAATATGAGCAATGTGTAGACAAGAGAAAAGTTGGGCTATCAGTTCATATTCCTGAGAAGGACTTGACTAGGACCACTGCAGCTGTGTAAGGGGTGAAGGGGATCAGTTTTACTACCTATGGGTCACTACAGCTAATTAAAATGATACATTGTTTTCTTTGGCTTTCTGTCTCTTCATGATAAACTCCTGTTGGCTTAAATTCAGGTGTTTAACCTGTTGCCTGTGAATAAGGAAGATGTGCTCCTTTTTAATCATCAGGATAATGCAATTTGGTCATTCAGAGGGCTGTGTGATGACTTAAGCTACAGATTTTGTGTTTTATGTCTACAATCTGAAAATGCAGTCCCTGAGGAGTTTCTGTACTGTCATAGCTCAGAAGTCTGATGTGCTGAGGTGACGTTATACCATTACTAAATTGATTATCACAATGAGGTGTTTCACAAGAGATGGTAGTTTGAAAGAGGTCTTTGTTTTGCTGGAAGACATGGCAGGCAATGATCAGGTGGCAGAAAGGAACATAAAAATGCATGTTGGGTCAGTCTTGCAACAGGATAGTGCTGTCACAGTCCGTAGGGTTTAATGGAGTAGTTGCAACACATAGCAGGGAAAAAGGGCATGGCCAGGAATAGATAACAAGAAATAAGCTTTAAAAGATAAAGAAATAAAAGGAAATCGATAAGAAATCATTTGGCCAAACCCAACATAGACAGATGTATACCCAAAGAAGAAAATATTAAAAATAGATACGTTTTCCTTTTTTAAGGAAGAGTCATAAAACATAAAAAAATCCATTTTACATAATGTTTCAAGTCAGGTCAGCCCTTTTTGTCTTGCATGCAGTTGTTTGATAATCATCTGCTACAAATATTTCACAGCACATGGCATTCCCAAAAATGATGTTTCAGATCCAATAAAGAAAGCCACTTGCTGTTCTTGAAATGTCATTCCAAACAAAGTAACCCCAACTCAGTAGTTCACAAGGCATCAAAAGCTGCTTATTTGCAAACAATAACTAGGAGTTGGTATTTCAATGCTTACAATCCTTACATAAGTTGGATTGATATTATCCCAGTTTGTAAAAAGACTACAGTATGGTGATCATCTTGAGAGCAATGTAACTTTCCTTACCAGGAATATTGGTGGATCCCTGACCATGTGTGGGGGAAAGTATTTTTAACATTGTTGATTCAGACAGCTCTGGAATTCACAAGGAACCCATTTTATCTGTTTATTTATTTTGGACATAGAGACGGTAGATGACCATTCTAATTTTGCATTGATTGTGAGATGTCTATCTTTTTCAGCATGTACAGGAGATTTCACATATCCCTCAGATTTTTCACTGTGTTTAGAGAAATTTTATTTCACTGTATTTAGAGAAAGGACTATAACACCTGTTTCTACTGTGAATTCTGGTGACAACTGAATGCTGAACTATTTTTTACACTGTCTGTAAGGCGTTCCTTTCCTCATCTTCTCTTACATATTTTTGCTGGAAAGGATATCTTCCCACTTGCTTTCTTCAGAAATTTAGGTTTTGACAACTGTTTTAAAGCTTGAACAGTTTGTTCCATGTTAATCTTGTGTTAAGTAACCTTGTTTTCAAAACCACAACCCATCACAACACAATCCTCCAGTGATTTGTATTCTCTTTGAAGCAGCTATTTATAGATGAAATGACTACTGAGTCAGAAATACAAACTTGTGCTCTGCATAATATATGTGAGTTTTCAAACAATGTTTCATATTAGAAAATTCCATATATTCCACAAACATAGGGAATGGGATGTGTGGGATTTTCAGAAGCTACATAGAATTAGTTTCCACTAATGTTAAGGAAATTACCCCAATATCTCAGGCACCTTTGAAAACTTTCTTTTCACCACACAAACAGAAGACAACTTGCATGTGTTTTGCGCTAGCACTTTTAAAAGTTATTTTTCATAAATAATTATTTCATTATTTCTAACTTTAATGATGCCACTTAAAAACCAAAAAAAGAAAAAAAAAAGAAAAAAAAGTGTTTTTTTAGATTGCAAAGATAAAATCACACAAAGAAACATATTTATTAGGGATTATACATTTGTAAGACTTCGAAAAATATGGATGCTTTCTTTTTAATAACTAAAATGAATCCTTAGTCTTGCTTGTATTTGAAGGCAGCTGCTCTGTTTTTGCTCTGTTTTAGCTAGTGGCATGTCATGTATGTCAGATCTTGTAAAAGGCTTCAGTAAAACTAGGAAAGCAGCCAATAAAACTAAGCGAAATTTATAGCCTTTCCCAAAGTGATACTTCTGGCCTGACCTATAGAACTCAAAACTCTCCTTCACTTCTCAGGCTGATTTCAATATTGTACCTGAGCAAATTTTGTGTTTCCTGACACTGCATTCATAGACACCTGATGGAGATGAACTGCTGAATCTCTGTTTTTCATACCATAAATGGATCTCGGTTCATTAGCTCAGACAACATGATGTTCTGCTGAGTCAGTGTACTCAGGGGGACATTATAACATATTTTTCAAGCTGATACATGATGGGAGTATTTTCCCTCTGTAGATTTGAGAGGAAAAGATATAATCTGCCAGAGCCCCACGGCTGTTCAATGACATTTTAGTAAAACCATTGCACTGCTGGCTACCTGGCTATCAATACGCATTCAGTTACAATTCTTGTCCTCACCTTTGACCTTAGAATTGAAGCTATATGTATTATTTTGATTTGGTGAACGTTTATATCAAATATTCAATTACACTACAGGGTGTTCTTTCTTGCTACTTCATACTTGCATACACAATCAACATAAGACACACATGCTCTGGACATAAAAAAACTATTTTTTTTAACCTCTTTTGCCATTTGTCATGGGCAGTCATGTTAAGTCTCTGCTTTCCATCAGCTTCTACACCTCCCAACAAATGCCTTTAAGAAGAGGCTGAAATGGGTAAGAAGTCTAGTTTGGCAGACCAGTAACGGAATTAAGTTGTCTATGCAGTATTACTGATTTGCTTCTGGCTATGACTGCAGCTAAAGTCTGAAGGAGGTTGAGTTGGACCTGTATTCCAGTTAAGTCAATGGAAAAATTCCTTTTGGCTTCATTAAACATTTGACCAAGCCTGTTAAGCATAAAATTAAATATTCCTTTTGCACAGACACAGCAAAGTGTAGCTTGCTTGGATGGTATGTTTCTTATGCCTCATATCTCTTATGTTCAGTTTTAACAAGGTTTTGTAATATTGCAGATATGCAAACATTGCTCCAAAATCTCTCTACTATTTGTAAATCCATATTTCTACAGCAATGTTACATGACACGGGATCATGTTGCTTGTTTCAAAGAGATACATAGGTTGCATCGCCTAAGATTAATGAGTAACTGCAAATGGCACCACTATGCAGACAAGAGGTACCTGAGATCTTTCACTCACTGTCCTCCTTTATTCACAATACATTTGGCTCCAACTATAAAAGCCAGAAGTTTTGGCTATTCTTAGCAACCTTATAAACAACAAGAACTAACTGTAAAAAAATGTATATATAAAAAGAAAACTTGTTTTACTGCAGGTCAGGGTTCACCCCTTTCACCTGTAGTGCAGAAATGAAATAGTGTGCTAATTTCTTCAGTGTTTTCTCCTTTGCACTTGCTCAGACCATGCACTCCTTCCACTGGCATTAAAACTATTTAAATACTTCAATTTGCCTTCTAACTCTTTCTGCCCACCAGCTTTGTGCCAAAATAAATGCAGTGTTATCCACTAAGTGTAGCTAATGAGCACTTCAGAAAGAATTCAATGACTGCAGAAAATAATAATAATAATAATAATAATAAAACCCTTTCCCTTCATTCAGTTTTTCCTTGGGAAGGCTTTCATTCCACTTCATTAATTTTCATGCTAGCTGAATGAGTCCATGCTTCTGGGTACTGTTGGGTTCACGTGACATCCATTACATTAAAGACATTGTATATAATGTCTGTTTGCCAGCAGACTTATGAGGATAGCATAAGCAGTAGAAGCCACGGTACATTATATAGTAAAATCAAAAGAGTAAGTAAAAATTAATTTCTTATAAGCTAATACTGTAACAGGATGAAATACATGGGTTAACAGACTTGTGGAGATAGAAATAAACTGTGATGTGAAAATATAATCTCCATAATCAAAATGACAGAAATCTTGCCTTCAACATGACCTTTCTCTCCTCTCTCCATATCAGAAGAGCATTGTTTTTATTCTCTCCAGAGTGTAATTATCCCAGGGAAGTCTGAACTCTTCAAATGAGAATGCTGTCTGCCTGCCAGGAGTGGGTGGCCATTCAAGAGTGTCGTGGTTCCATGTGAGGATGTGGTGTGGGCATCTAGCATCCACCCCATACATGCCAGTTTCTCCTAGAAAGAAATATAAGTGCATAGCAAGAGGGACAAAATGTACCTTTTTTTCCTTTTTTTTTTCCTTCCTTCCTTCCTTCCTTCCTTCCTTCCTTCCTTCCTTCCTTCCTTCCTTCCTTCCTTCCTTCCTTCCTTCCTTCCTTCCTTCCTTCCTTCCTTCCTTCCTTCCTTCCTTCCTTCCTTCCTTCCTTCCTTCCTCCCTTCCTCCCTTCCTCCCTTCCTCCCTTCCTTCCTCCCTTCCTTCCTCCCTTCCTTCCTCCCTCCCTCCCTCCCTTCCTCCCTTCCTCCTTTCCTCCCTCCCTCCCTCCCTTCCTCCCTTCTTTCCTAAGAAGTAGTATAAGCAGACTGAAAATTCGGTTGATATATTCTGAACACATCAGAAGTACAGAAGACAGCTGCAAATATCTACACAGAAGTTAGAAATGTGCAGAAGACAAGACGGACAGCTCTGACTCATATGTACTTTAATTTTGACTTGTTCCCTATCCTATGTGAACACACACAGAAAAATAAAATACAGTTAAGTAAAGGAAAGTATCTGAGGAAACCCATTAAGCACCTCAGTCCAACAAATTGTGTTTTTACTTACTTTTACAACTGTCCCAAATACTGTTCCTCAGCCTGTTTTCAATCAGATTTAAGACAGTTTCAATTGGAAGTGAAATTTAATGAGACATAGAAATGTTACTACAAATATATTTAACCTCAGACTCAGGCAAATATTGAGTTTATTCTCCTAATTCTGAAATTCTGTTTTTAAAATATAAAATACAATCAGCTGTGTCTCTTCTTCATAATTGTATCCTGCTTATTGCTTGTGGTTTTGGCTTTCTGAAATTTAAAAACACGTGGTACTCTTGACTATTCTATGTTCCTTGTTCGATACATTTCTGAGAAGACGTTTCTCTTCAGTGTAATCTCTGGCTTGCAGTCTATCCTCCATCTCTAAAACAGCAGTCCCAAGGCTCCTTCTGCTTCAGGCCAGACACAGTGGCCAGTAACCAACAAGAAAAGCAGTTTCTCTGAAACTGTCTTCTTGATTTCTCCAAAGGACTTCTATAATGAGAGAAGCCTGTTAAAGTAAGGCATACTGTGCAAGTCAACGTGACCTAAACCTTTTACTCTCTTGCAAATTAAGACAGATTCTATTCAACAAATCTGTCCTTCACCAGACAGCTGTGTTCTTGGAGTCTCACTGCAGTCTCTGCCTCTAACAGGATCTCCCGCTCAAAGGCATTGCTTGCATCAGCTAATATCTGATTGCTCTATAGTTTTATCTTTACTTTTTGGATTGTATCAAAAAGAAGAATAATTTGAACTGTCACTTGGAAAGTGCCCTGTTCAGGTTATAGCTCCTTAACTATTTGTTGGTCTATGCCTTATGTAGATAGTATATTACTTTCCTGTTTCTTTGTCTAGAGCCTGTTATTAAAAAGGATGTGAATATTCTCACTTTTCTGGAAATTAAAATAAGTAGGCATAATATGGCATGTCTGTCTTTATAAGGCACATATTTATTAAAATATATATATATATAAAATAAAAAGAAAAAGAAAAAAGTTACCATTTAATGCTTTAGTTTCCTCATTTTCACTTTTACACGCCTCGGCTTTGTAAAGGTTTAAACATGTATTTAACATTAGCAATTCGAAGCCATCAGCTACATTTACTACACTTACTGTCATGCACTTACTAGCAACTCTGTAAATCAAAACAATAAATAAATAAATAAATAAATAAATAAATAAATAAAGCTTTTTTCCTAGTTTTTTTGCTATATGCTATGTGGATTTATAAATACTCAACTTCTATTGATGCTGGGGGAGCTACAGGATAGTGTCTTAAGACTCTATTGCATAATGTCTTTGCATATAATTACTTTTTTTAATACTTGTGTTAATTTTTAGTGTTGAAAACAGTGATTAGCATGACATCTAAGGGGACCTGAAGAATCTTTTTCACCAAGCACATTTGAAAAAGAAGCTCTTGACCAAATATATACCATGGCTGACAAAAGCTCTTCTGCACAGTCTACACAACATTGATCAAATAATCACAAATTCCATCCGATGAGCTATGCTCAATTAACCATTAGAAATTTGAAAAGTTGGATGTAGTCTATGAAAAAAATGGATCATCTTTCCAAATAAGTTTCCCATATCCACCAGTGGCTCGAATCCATTGAAAATCTTTCCAAAAGCCAAATGGTTGACATCACTCCTCTGCCGAAAACTAACAAAGAATTTTTGGCTTCATAATGAGTCACATATACTAAGGAAAACTTTGACCTAGAAAAGTGATTTCAGTGCAGTGAACTAAAAATAAAAAGCTTTTTCAAACTCTCCTCATCTTGCTGCAGCCTTAATTGATAACCTGTGCAAAGACCTTCAATAAGGGGAAAGAAAAAAAAAAAGAATCTTGAAATATGATACTAGATTCTTCAGTAAAAAATATGTATTGTTTTGGAACCTCAACCTAAAATCCAATTTTCTATACATATATAACATTCAGTGATAGATTAAACATGTATGGACTAAGGATTAATATGCACTCTTAGTAGCATTTTTATTACTCTTATTATTAAGGAAAAGAGATACTGACATATATTCCAGGAATATTTTATAAAAGTCTGTGAAAATGTGCTGTAAAATAAATAAATGAACGAGTAAATAAATAAATCCTTAAATATATGCTTATTTTTAAGTTATTTTTTAATATATGCTTATTTTACAGTTTGATGTAGCACTATTGGAAGGAATGAATAACAGTGATTTAAAATTTCTCCAGTCACATTTAGAGTTTCTCATACACTTAGTCAGCAGGAAAGAGTCAAAGGGTGCTTGACAAGACAATGAATCCAAGTCTAAGCTGTCAAAGCATTGTAAGCAAAAAGGATGGTTAGGACAAATTTTAGTTAGATTAGCACAGACTATTTCCAAATTTACAAAATCCCCTAATTTAATTCAGGGCTTCATGGCCATGTCAAAATTTTCCTTGCTTCATGACAATAGGAACATTTAAGAGAATAACCTCTGATTTTTATTTATATATATATATACACAATCATATAACTGAACACATGTAAAAATTTATTAATTACTTATTGTGATGAATTTCATGATAAGGGTGTATTTGCTGGCTAAGCCATTACATTCAGTGTTGTTTGTGAAGGTTATAATGTATTTTTATCATTTTTTTTTCCTTTTTGTGTTTTATGTATTGCTAAAATTGGAAGCTGTCATTAAAGAGAAAAAAATGTAAGATTCCTTGAAAGAGCCAGAAGAAGGTAGCAATATCATTTTAAAAACAGTAAAACATCTACTGCTTTCAGTAAATCCAGCATTAGATATCTAGTGATCAATAACTTGTATCCTAATAAACCCATTAAGATTTTTTTTATCAGTCTAAAATTCTTATTGTCAGATTTTTATCCTGAATTTAGTATACATTCATTCCTAATCCAACACATGTTAGAGCAATATACAAACATCGTCTTTGCAATTGAGGGTACTTTTTCATGTTATTCTTCTTTGTTGGTGGTGGTATTGTCATCATATAGAGAGATCTGATAGTGTCTAAAATTGTAACGTGAAGAAAAATCATCAAAAAGTCTACGCCATCTGTCGATTACTTATTATTTAGTTAACCAAAATCATCAAAAAGACTATGACATCTGTCAGTTAGTTATTATTTAGTTGCCATCATAAAATAACATGTTAATTTTTCTATATTTTCTTTCTCTATTGGTTAAATGGGAGACATTAAAATTGAACTAGTGCAATAGATACTGCATCTTTTTGATACAGGGAAAAAAAGCATTCAGTCAAATGTAGCACGAACATAAGAATAGAAACAGAAAGCTAGTTATTGCATAGTCATGATGCTAGCAAAAGTGTCTTCTGTAGATGAAGAATCAATTTTCCAGCCAAAAATGTTTCGGCACCAATTTACCTAATGTTCTAGTGAGTAGATTCAAGAGGCATACTTCACACTCTTGGAATTCATCTTTCTGGCAGTTTCCTTCTTCACTGTTCAGTCTTATTGCTCTGTCCATTTTTAGAGGAATGAACTGTTTTCTGGAAGGAGAAGATTTCTGTTAATTAATGTCTATAGAAAATAGAAGCAACCTTCCTGTACTAGACTCATATATTTACAGGCATCTGTGAATTCTTAGGATCTTTTTGAAGCATAATATACACTGATGTTAATGAATGCATCTGGCATAATATTATTGACTCAATATTTCTCCCTCAGCTGTACACAAGAATTCTCCTGCATTAATCAGAATAGTCCTTTAACCTAGAAAGAATCTCTTGGCATGGGACTGTTTCCTCATGCCTGGATTGCCCAGCAGATGTGGTGAGTTGACCACACTTTTCCACTTCCTTGGAAAACAAGACATTTGTGATGAATATCTGTAAAAATAAGGTAACCTCCCAATACTTGTGCTTTTATTTAGTTAGATTAAGTTGAATACAAGAATGACAAGTGATTTTATGAGTTTCTGATCACCCCAGGGACTGTGGTGAATTTGCAGAAGTCTCAGAGAATATTCTGGGAACTGTCATTTATCAGCAACCCCATTTGTTCCAGAGGGGCAAATGAATGAGGAAACTCCGTGATGTAATTCTGTAAGGACTTCCTTTCTCTTGGCCATGTCTGTACTTTCTCCCCAGGGAATGGTGTTGATCATGCTCTTGATTTAGGGCATAAGGATTTGGATCTCCAGCAAGTGACTGAATATAACCCACTGTCTTGGAGATGGTATGGAATTGTTAAGTTTCCAAGTAGTCAGAACTGCACTTCCGAAATAGTCAACTTTGTCATTTCTTTTTCTCCCCTAGAGTTTGCTTTGTAATGTGTTTGTCTGTCTTAGACTTAGAAAAAGTCTTAGTCTTAGACTTTCAAAACAACATATTGCTACGCCATGTTTTAGGAAGGTGTCTTGTTAAGGGACAAATATTAACACCAATCAATTTTTTAAATATCTGATTCCAAAGCACTAGTAATAACTACACTTTATGTCTGTGCATCGGTAGGAATTCATATGTGAAGTAATAACTACAGCATCAGAGATACAACTTTGCTGAGAATGTGGATAGATGCTGGCCCCACTGAAGACTCCTTGAAGTCAGCAGTATTTTTAGATATCATTTGATTACAAATATGTTTAAGCATAATTTAAAGAAAATCTTTTTAAACTCCACACTTAATATTTCACCTAAGTAGTACTGTGCTGAGTACACATTTTAAGGGTCCTGAAAATTCCTCAGGCAATTAATTGCTGCCTGCCTTCTCAGAAAATGATATTTTAAATCATTTGTAGAGCTTCTGTTGCATTCTGATATAACACAATTTCAATTGTTTCAAACTAAAATTTTCAATCCAACACAAAAAAAAAAAAATTGTTGTGCAAAATATTCTTGAAAAAAAAAATCCCTTTCGAAACAAACAAGATTTTTAATAAAATTTGCATGAATAATGAATCAAATAATTTTAAGAAAACAACCTTTCTGTCACACAGAACAGATTTCCCAGACATACCTACATACTTTTTTTTTTCTGTAAATAAACATATTTTTGGTTAATCTTTATAAAAGGAACTTGTTCCTTCAAAGAGGAAAAATATTTTTTTCTTCCTACTGATCAGCCTACCCCATTTGAGAAGTTTTCCTCATTGGAAAATTCTTCTAATCTTGTCCAAGGTCAAAAAGCAATTGCTATTTGATGGGTGCTTGGTAGGCTGCGTGAAAGGAATCTGCAATCTCAGTTTTGTTCCCAGTCAACAAATGTCCAACACAGCTGTCATTAATTGGCATTCTTGTTGGCAGCCTCTGCGGAGAGGCCAAAGGCTAATGTACGTGGAAGCTGACCTATTTTCTGACTTTATTAGTAGTTCTGTAGAACAGGCTCTCAGTGTGAGGAGGTGAACACTGGTTCTTGCTGCAGTTGCTGAGGCTGTAGGCTTTCTTTGGATAAATAAACTTGGTTTCCAGAGCTCCCAGTCTGGCACCATTCATACATGCTAAAACCCAGTCAAACAGAAATATTCATACAAATAGTAACTCGATGATACATTGTTTGAAACAAAGTGTGTTAGTACTCTCACTGAGAAGGCTATAGCTGTTAAGTTTCTTTCCAGAAAGCTGTTTGTTAATAAAGTGTTCCTGTTTCTTTTGCCAATAATCTTTTCAAGTAGATAATGGACATATGTTGCCAAATACTAATTCTGTTATTCAGATGTCCATAATTTCTAACACTGAACCATGCTGATTTTCCAAGCAATGGTTCTTGAGCTTGATAAGCACAAGAAAATATCTTTGTAGGCTAATACATAATGAAAGTACCTCTTCCTATCTAAGATATGCAATACACCCATCTATTTTCTATATGTACTTTCCTATAAGAAAACAAGTTTTCAGCACTGTCACTGAGCCTGTTTACAGAAAAGTAACCTATATTCCCTTCTGTTCCTACATCTAACAATTTGTTAACTATGCCCCAATGAACAGTAAAAAAGATTTATTACATGAGGATGAAAGAGAGAGAAAATATGCTAGATTTTGGGGTTGTAAGTACAGTTTGCAGGCATGGTATTACAGAATATTCACCCTCTAGCTTACAAACTGACTTAGCTTAATATGGAAAGAAGTTGAATATGGAAACCGAGAGAAGTTGATTTCAAAACACAGTGATGTCATTTCTTCCATGCTTATTTGTAGTTTAAATTGCAACACTATTATTTTGCTTATAACAAAAATCTTAAACTGAATACAAAACACTATTCTTTCACGGAGCAGATGTTGATATCACAGTCTAGAAATAAAAATTTACTGAATGCAAAGGATTGTATATATTTACTATTTTTCTGTCTGATGAACATAGAAGACACACTCATTGATCAAGAAATGTTATGCATCAGTACAAACAAGTGACGGATGTTGTACAAAAGAATGTGTCGGTTTCCTTTCCAATGCAGTCTTCTCACTTTAAAGGTACCTGTTGAACTTAAAATAACTTGTTTCTATTTCCTTTTACAAAAAGTTTATTTCCAGCTTTGCAAGTTTAATTTTATAAGAAAGTTTTTGGCTGAAATCAGCTCCTGAATTGGACATATTCTTTTCACTCACCAAGCAGACAAGTATGAAACTCTCCAAGTTTTTATTAGAAGCATTTTTTTTTCTGTTTATAACACAATTGTAAGGCTTTTACCATCCATGTATGCTTTGAGCCATCAAGACTGTTCTTTGCTCTAAATGTGCTTGTTTATTTACCCTTACAATGGTTTGACATTTGATGAATTGTATTTTCTCCATGGAAAAACTTTAAAGGGAAATTACTCACAGTGCATTGCTCTTGAATATTATTTCTTCACGAAACAGATTTTTGTATGCAGCAGACCTCTTGATAAGGTGAAGTCCATTAAATGTAGCATATAGTTTGATATTTTTAACCACTGGCAAATCCTATGGGATAATTCAAAGACAGGGTACCCGATCACTAGTCACCCATTCCATTCTCTCATAAGTTTGTCCTTCAAGATCATTCTAAGTGCCACATATGCAAGTTTCCAACTTAAAATGAGTCACAAATCAGGACAAAATATCAAGTCAGCTGAAATAAGCTTGATAACCTCTTTCAGCTGGAATGTATGAATGAAATACATGTGCTTTTTCCTCTTTGGTAAGTATGAACTAAGCTTTATCTAAACATGAAACCACTCAAATTATAAGAAATTACATGTCACCAATTGTATGTTTTGTCATCTTTCCTGTAATGCACCTGTTAAGAAAGGTTTATAAAATATCATTCAGAGAAACTCAGCATTTATACACATGCCCCCATTTTTCTATCTTTCTGTCTCTCTTTTACCTTCAAAGCGGAGAGGTTACGCAGTACTCCACGACATTATCTAAACAGCAAGGAGCCATAAATATAGACTCATGTCACAGTGAGACAGGAAAAGGAATGACATGAACTTTTTCAAAAAGCAAATTCCATGCACCCTATCTAGGTCTGTCATTTCCTTCTCATACTTTTAACTACTTGAGTTTTTTTTTCTCAGGGTTTTCTCAAGCTTTCCAGTTGCTTTACTTTCAATGATCATCGAATGGTCATTGCTTCAACAGCAAGTTTTCACCACATCCACACCTCTGCTCCAAATTTTCCTCCTTGTTTTCAAGAAGTAAAGCAGCCTCTTCTCAAAATTTTTCAGGGATGTTCAAACATAAAATGCTTTTGTAGATGTGCAGCTTGAGATGTTTCTATTGCTGAAGTCCTCTACGTAGACGTTTTCTTCCTACTGCTTTCATTTGCCCATCATTACTTTTGATGACTGAAGTTGTCCATTATTTTAGATACATAATCACTAACATCTCCTTGTCATTTTAACTTGTATTGGAAACTACCATGCCTTGAGTCTCACTGCTTAACCAATAGCATAATTTAAAATAATTTAATTTTGTCCACGCACTTTGACTGGGACTCAGATTCCTCCTGCTTATCTTTACAGTTCTTGTGTGTGCCGAATCATTCTCTGGTGATGCTGATTTCTCCTTGTTGGCTGTAGAAGGCAATGAGATATTATTGTGGATTTACATGGAAAGGTTTTGGTAGCAGGGTACTGCAGAGGTTCTTCTGTGAGAATAATCCAGAAGCTGCCCCATGTTAGATAAGGGCCATTTTCAGATGGCTCCAAAGAGATCCGCTGCTGCCTAGAGCTGAGCCAATAAGCCATGTTGCTCTGTAAGAGCAGATTTAAGAAGGGGAAAAAAAACTGCTGCACAACAGCAACTGGGAGTGAGGAGTGACAAACAGCCCTGCAGACACACAGGTCAGTGCAGAAGGAGGGCAGGAGGTGCTCCAGGCACGAAGCAGAAGTTTCCCTACATCCTGTAGAGAGGCCCCTGTTGGAGCAAGCTGTCCCCCTGCAGCCCATGGGTCCCACATGGAGGAGATCTCCATGCTGCAGCCTGTAGAGGAGCCCCCAGTGGAGCAGGTGGATGTGGCCTGGAGGAGGCTGCGGCCCATGGAGAGCCCCCACAGGAGCAGGCCCTGGGCTGGAGCTGCAGCCCATGGAGAGGAGCCCACGCAGGAGCAGGTCTGGGGGGAGCTGCCACCTGTGGGGGACCTGTGCTGGAGCAGTTTGCTCCTGACTGATGGACCCCGTGGTACAGAGCCATGTGGGAGCAGTTCTTGAAGAGCTGCTGCCTGTGGGCAGCCCCTGCAGGCTCAGTTCGGGAAGGATGGCATCCGTGGGGAGGGACCCCGTATTGGGGCAGGACAGAGAGTGACTGTGAAGGAGTGGTGGAGAAAAGGTGCAATAGACCGATTGCAATCCCCATTCCCCTGTTCTCCTGTGTCACTCAGGGGGAGGAGATGAAAGAGGGTGGGTGGGGGGTAGGTGGTTTTGTTTTCTTTCCTTTGTTTTTCACTTCTTTATCTTGTCAGTAATAAGCAATACATTTTACTAATCTCTCTATGCTGAGTCTGTTTTGCCCATGACAATAATTGGTGAGTGATCTCCCTGTCCTTTTCATTATATTTTGTCCCCTTTCCCTTTGAGAAGGGGAAATGAGAGAGTAGTTGTGGTGGAGCTTGGCTGCCCACCTGAGTAAAACCACCATAGATGTTTATCCAGCCCTGGCAAAATTAAGACAGGATACATTCAAACATTTGATTAGTTTAAGACTCATTTATTTCCACTGAATTTACATAGGCTTCTAAAACTAATTCTGGCCTCCTTATACACAGATTTGTATCGGATCTGTGAAAATATTTAAACAAAATAATGCACAATACTGTAGCTTTACTGATCAACAAGGCCAACGTAAAATATTTTTTTGCACATTTTAGAGAAGCAAAAACTAGGGAACAAGGAAAATAATATTTCTGTGATTCTGTTGCAATATACTTACTACATTCTAACACTTAGTGATTTCAATATTGCCATAACAACAACAACCAAAATTCCTGTTTCTAAGGTGTTGAAATACATTCTTCAATGTTGAAAGTGCAATATAAGATTTTACAAAATAGAGATTTACCCATTTTCAACACTGTTTTTCTTATTTCAAGGTAAAGCTACTCCAGTCACTTAAAGCCTTTGTCTTTTAGGCAAACTCTTCTGTTGCAGTATTGAAAACATTCAGGTTATAGAGGAAGGCTTCTTAGTCTCAGCTTGGTATTAGTAGAGTTGATGAGAAAACAGATAATAAGGCTATAATAACTTAAAATATAGACATGCTGCACCAGTAATGGAGTTATTGTACCCACATGGCTCAGTAGAGTAGCTTAGATAACCTAAATTTTCTGAAGTGAAAACCACAAGATTCTTCAACTCCTTTAGAATTCAAACAGCAATTCAATAGCTTGTTACAAATGGACAGAGCTATTTAGCATCATAGCATACAAGACAGATGGTGATCCAGCCCATTCAAAATACCAGTCCATCCACTAGTAGCAGTCAGAATACTGCATCACAAACTGAAAGCACTTTAGCGATTATTAATAAGGTGGTATTTATTTCAGGTTTAGGAACAAGTCATACTACAGAAACACCTATATGCTTACTGGAAAATGTATGAAATAACTATTAGAGTGAAATGAAGGAGTTGCCCACACTATTGGCAACTAGATACATGTATTTTCTGCAGTTTATATTAATAACTTGCAGATATGCCACTCAAACTGTGTTTCTGTCAGATCTCATAAATTCAGCAGGACTGGGTCTGGTTAGGAATGGGATCAGAAATCTCAAAGGAATATCGTGCATACAACAGGAAGCAACACTGACAATTCAGAAAGCAACTCTTTTCCCTTTGAATCTGTAATTGCATCTCTTAGTGTGTGTGTAATGTGCCCTCATGCTGAGTTGGTAACATCTGAAGGAGTAGGATTTTAATTCATATAAGTAAATTCTGTTCCTCTGGCTCAGTTTCAAAAGGATACAATTTTTTCTTCAGATTCTGCTCTATGAAGAATTTCTGTCAAGTATTGAAATGCACTGTGAAGTGGTTGCGTTTGCCCAGGAGGTTCCCTGAACATCTGCAGGAACTTTTCTGCATTTGGTAAATGACCTATACTTTTACTAAAATGGAGTAAATGATGAGGTAAAACTGATATCATTTAATAGGTACAATACAATTTTAAACCAAATCTGGATATGAACCTTTGCCATAAAATTAGTGACCTACCATAACATTGTTTTAGGTACTTAAATCTCATTGCTTTGTTCAGCTTTTTCTTTTTTTTTTTTTTTTTTTTTCCACTGCTGCCTTAGCAAAAGCTACCAATATCCAATAAGTTACCAGTACTACCAATACTGCACTGTCATCTGCATTTGATCCCCAATTCCTTCAAAAATATGGCTATTCCATGAACCAGAGATCCTATTTTCTGAAGATGAATGTAAATCACTAGGGTTTTAGGTTGAAGGCCATAACTCAAAACATGAAATCATGTTTCACATCTCCTTATCCACAAATGTTAATTATATCCTATGGAACCAAAACGAGAGTTATTTTCTAAAAAAGACCTTTTTGCTTCATTGAGACAAAGCAGGTATACACTGGAAAGGAAATAGTACACAAAGAGCCACAACTCATATATCAGTTCGACTTCACAGAATTGTTACTTTCATGCTAGGACTGAAATCAACAGTCACTAACAGTCAGCAATTAGAATGAGGAGATGTGTTTGTCTATGTGTATGTGTGTCCATGTACATGTATGTGCTCTCATATACACATGCAGAATATATAAGTGGCTAGCTATAAATCTGTGTTTTTAAAAGGAATATGGCAAAAAGAAAATGTGCATGCACCAGACAGGTTTATTATATGAGCAGTGAGACCAGAGCAATGAAGGATCTTCAGCTTATTGTCAGTGCTAGGAACAAAAGATGGCAAGATTAGTTAAGTGCTGAAGATCAACATAGTTGTATTGGGTTGGTGTAACAGGATTTGTTGGACTGCAGGTAAACAGGCACAGGAAAACACTGAAAAACAGTCACAAGTCAAAGTTGGAGACCATGATTATAGAATAATAGATTCTACCTAGAGATGCAAATGATGACTTAGAGAAATTCTGATGATGTGTCATTAAGAATTAACATGATTCTTGCCTTTATAAACAGGGAATATTTACAGTGTTCCATCTCTCAACAGAGTGCTAGCAGAGAGGCTATTTTACATAAGCATCTGGCATAGGTATGAGTTAAAATAGAATATTACAGACAATTGTATGTCCACATTTGAAGAAAGATGTTGATACCTCATATAACACAGAGAAAAGACAGAACAGTGACTGGAGGATTGGAAACAATGTTTTACAATGAAAAATTTGAAGACATTAATACCCTTCATTTAAAAGAAAATTAGTGTCACTTCCATAGAAACATTTATATGAAACAACATTTCTCAGTAGAAGAATCAATTTCAGAGAAACCTGCAGCATCACAACAGTCCCAGTTCAGTAAATTTACATAAATTTATCTTATGAAAATGTTGGAGGTTTGTTTGAGAGGCATTTTATCTTTGAAGATAATTTACCAGAGTAGTGCTTTACTAAAAATTATGAGTCCTTGTGAACAAGATAAGGCATATTAATGACAGTTATGCTGTAGTTAAAAGTAGAGAAGTCTTATGGCTTAGGTGATACAGGACATCAAAGTAAATCATTAGGTTGTCCCTTCTGGCATTCTGGGAATGGCATCTTAAATTCAGTCTTTCTACAACTGAAGTTTCCACAGTATCTAATATCAACATTAAAGAAGAAAATATAAACATGTAAGCTTTTCGTACTTTTAACATTGAAATCATAACTTTCACAATAATTCATGTTTGTGAATTTCCTGTGCTTTGTTCATGAACCAAAAGCAACACGCACACCTGCACAGCCCATATTTTTAGGGGTGTTTTTGGTGTTGTTGCTTTTTTTGTGTTTGTTTTTTTTTATTATTTGTTAAGGAAAAAAAAAAAAGAAAGAGAGAGAAAGAAGGGAAGGAAGGAAGGAAGGAAGGAAGGAAAGAAGGAAGGAAGGAAGGAAGGAAGGAAGGAAGGAAGGAAGGAAGGAAGGAAGGAAGGAAGGAAGGAAGGAAGGAAGGAAGGAAGGAAGGAAGGAAGGAAGGAAGGAAGGAAGGAAGGAAGGAAGGAAGGAAGGAAGGAAGGAAAAAGACCTTACCAGCTTTGCCTATCAGGAGTTAAACAGTGTTCTTTGCTTTTTTATAGGAGGAATTAAAAATAATGACTACAACCTACAGTGCAAAATTAGAAAATTAAAACAGAGGAAAAAAAAAAAAAAAAAAAAGATCAAAAAAGATCATAGATCATAGTGTAAAATCAAGGAGTATCTGAAACAGTACTGACAGTAGAAAAAACTGCATAATCAAATAATACTTGAAGTGCCCTAATTTTTAAAGCAAAATATTCTATGTTCTAGCCCCCAAATTAAATAAATTTGCCTCTGAATCAAAGAATACTCAGTGTCAGTTTCTTATTTTTTATTTTGCTTTTAAGACATACAGTGAAACTCAGCTCTGGATATTCTACATATAGATAACTATATGGGAATTAGCGGTGTTCCAGGGCTCTGAAAATCCCCAAGATATTGAGGCTATTGACTGGCTTCTGGCTGTTCCTCCTCTGCTACAAGAGATAAGGATCTCTCATAGATCTCACATCTGAAATCCAACATGGATGCATGAGACATTTTTCACACAGCATCTGAAATAACTCTAGGAGCCTAGGTGAGAATAACTGAAAGAACAAGTTTATGTTATGGTTTCTGGAGACCAAGCATACTATTCAGCCACCTAAACTTAGACAGGTAGTACTACATGATGCTCCATAAAGATGCCTTAATCATCTGTACAGTGCAGGAAGTTATGATATCAGGGATACCTGGAATATCTGAAATGGCACTGGGTGTCACAATTTGACTGAACCGAATGTCAGATCAGTACACTAAAGGTAGCTAAGAGAAAAATTCAGTTGATGAACTATTAGAAACAGAATTTGATTCTGTATCAACATACTTAAAATTGTAAGCATTTACCTGTGGCTATCTACAGGCAAGGCCAATGTCAGAATTCCTGTTATTGTCACTGGAAACTAGTCAAGGCACTTAGGAAGAAATTCACCTTATCCTAAGGTAGACACTTTGTGGCTGGTCGGCTAAAAGCTCTCTAGGTTCCATTATAGTTTCATCTATGTCATTATCTATCACTGATCTTCATTTTCTTTAATGGGAACTTAGGCAATTATGATGTCAGTGGAATATTTATATGTAGATTCTTAGATTAAGGTGTCTTATTATTGAACTGAATCTTGATCCAGGATCTCAAATCAGTAGCTTTCATAAAATCATAGAATCTTAATGATCGGAAAAGACCTCCAAGGTCATCTGGTCCTGGAATAGTAAAGACAGATGTAAAGAAGGCATTAAGAACCTCAGCCTTTTTGTTATCCTTGGTAGTCATGTTCTCCTGCATCCAGTAAAGGGTGAAGATTCTCCTTGGCCCTCCTCTTGCCATTAATATATTTGTAAAAACTTTTTTTTGTTGTCTTTTACCATAGTGGCCAATTTGAGCTTGTGCAGGGCTTCAGCCTTCCAGATTTTTTCTCTGCATATGCTGGCAACTTCCTTGCACTCTCCCTAAGTTACCTGTCCCTTCTTCCACTAGACATGAACTCTCTTTTTCTCCTGGACACTCAGCAAAAGTTCCCCATTCAGCCACATCAGTCTTCTTCCCCACCAGCTCAACTTATGGCACAAGGGGACAGCCTGCTCCTGCTCCTTTAAGACTTCCTTCTCGATTTGCATCCAGCCTTCCTGGACCCCTCTGCCCTTCAGGACTGATTTCCGAGGGACCTTCCCTACCAGCATCTTGAACAGCTCAAAGTCTGTCCTCTGGAAGTGCAAGGCAGCAGTTTTGCTGACCCCCCTCCTGACTTCACCAAAAATAGAGATCTCTACCATTTTGTGGTCACTCTGCCCAAGACAGCTCCTGACCACCACGTCTCCCACCAGTCCTTCTCTGTTCGTGAACAGCAGATCTAGCAGGACACCTCCTTGTTAGGCTCACTAACCAGCTAAGTCAGAAAGCTGTCTTCCACACTTCAGGAACTTCCTGAAGCTTTAATACAGGTTTTTTGCAATGCCCCATCATGTCTCATGGGTTAAAGTAACCAGACTAGATGGGCCCAGTTATGCCATAAGTCCTGTGTTATATATCACTACATCAGATGGACAACTTAAACAACTATATTTCCGTCTTTAGGTAGATGAACCAGACCTAGATAACCTTGGAGGGTGACCTGAATCAGCTGATGTTTGCAATCCTAGTGAGTGTGAAATCTGTATCTTCTTAGAAGTGCCTGAACCTCAATAGGGTGAAAGAAATTCCAGAATGATATGTTTCCTGCAGAATTTACAAGTTCATCATGAACACAATGTTCTACAACATTTATTTGATTTCAGTGAATTTCTGACTGAAACTAAATCAAATTCAGATAAAATTTCTCTGATTTTTCTTCCAGCAAGCTCCACTTACAGGTTCTATCATACAGTCCCACAGAATACAACAAGGAGCCTTCCGTTTTCACTGAGAGTGTTCATATATACATTCATAAATAAATAAATAACCAAACTGTTACCTAGCTTCAAAATACAGTAACACTTCAGGAAACATTATTAACTTTGTCCTCACAGTTCTGCTCAGCACCTTGTAGGAATGTGACCCAATAACAGACAGAGTGTGTTTCAGTTCTGCTATTTCCTGTCCATCTTTGGTTACAGTCATAAAAGAAATGAATAATAGACAAATCTGTCTGCAAAAATAGGCTGGAAATAGGCATTCTCAAAGGATTTCTAACATCTTTGGCTTTTCTTCAGGCTGGAAATACCACAAAAGCAACCTTCCGGTAGTGTTTGTATTTCAGCACATCTGTTTTTATGGCCCACTGGAACCAGGAAGTTTAGCTCACATAAAAATGAAAAATCACCTAAAGAAAATTAACCAAAGCATCAGAGGTCCAGTTCAAGTTTTAAGAAAGATTCAATTGCACTGTTATTTTAGCCTATGTGCTCACTAACTTCTAACTATTGGGACGGTTACTTGAAGCCTCTGTTAAATGAATACATAATGGTATAGTAAAGAAGTGAGGACCTCAAAATAATTTTCAAATGGTATTTTTTGCTAATATTAGGAAGGTCACCACTGCCTTCTCTTTATGGCAGAAGTAAATCACAAAGAGTGAATGTCACTCTCAAATCAGTGATAGGATCTGTAAAAATGAGAGTATTAAGACTCAGAAGTTTCACTTATATTGCCTGCCTTATTCTTACTTATGTTATTTCTGCTATCAGCTATTATTCAGCTTCTTTCCTGTCATACTCTCTTTTGCCTTCCTTTTCTATTCATACTTTCCAGTAGAAAAATACTGAAAATTACAATGTAAACAAAACTGTGGAAAGGAACAAAAATCCTTTGAGCTAATCTATATTCTCATAAGATGGCTGGGGTGAGAAGGTAATTAATTTACAAAGAGCTCCAAATATTTATTAAAGCTTTCCACTGGTACAGAGACACATAAAACATAACCATCCATATTGGTCTTTACTGTGTTCTAATTAAGATAATAGTTTGGAAAATTCTGTCTATCCAGATTTTCAATTGCTTGTAGGAATCAGTACACAATAGAAAGTATCGTAATTTGTAGTAACAGACATAACAAAGGGCTTCAAAGTAGAAAACCTAAGAGGAACCAGGTTTCTCAAGTAAATTTTCAGGATTTTTTAATGGCAGCGGTCTTTTCTCATTGAACAATGGTTGATATTTTTTTACAGGTCTATTGTAATGAATTCCTAATGCATGATCATCAACTTTTAGACATTACAGTGTCTAAATCAGTTCTCCTCCCACAGCCAAGAAGCTGAAAGCTATACACTAGGCCAACTCTCCTTCTGTTTTCTCTTGGTTAAAATAGAACCCACAAATATGTTCAAACTTTCTTTAAAATAATAATAAAAAAATCTAAAATACTAGCTCTGGTTTCTGTCCAGTTTGTTCCAGCTATTCCAGAAGCAGCAAGAAAAGTTTTTCTTCCCTGTGATGACTAAATTTTCCCATTTTGAATACCAGTGTCATCTGCTGTCTGGTAGATGTGTTTATGCCTAATCAGAAAATAATCTAACTGGGTACAGATAAAAAACTAATTTTCTCAGTGGAGGGATCTTTAACTATAAAATTCTGTTAGCTTTATGGATATTTTTACTACTTATTTTCAGAATATCTTACAATATCACTGGCAGATAATAAGGCAGAGATACAGGTATGCCTACAAGGAAATACATTCAAGCTCCCAAGGTGGTATTTTGCCTATACATCACACAAAATAAGCCTGACTGGCACCCAGACACCCATCTCAGTCAGGCAAGAACATTCACCCATGCTACTATTTTGATGCAGGAAATTTTTTAGGGCCAGGACAAACTATACCTCCTTGGCATGCACAACAACAGTATCTCATGCTAACTTGGAGTGACACAGATTTTCCAGGACATTAAAATATCAACTTGATGTGTATGAATCAATGCATGATGCCTTTCACTGCCCAGTCAATCCATAAGATTGGAGCTGTACGTTTACAAGAAGACTCTAACCTATTTCAGGTATTTCAAACACTGTAACCAAGGAGATGTGGCATAGAGCATCCAATGTGAAGCAACTTTGGCTAATGTTTTTACTAAATTTTGAGGTCAGTGGAAACTGAAAGATGCCCAGGGAATAACTGGTAGAGGGAGGGGCCTGTGCTATAGTGGAGATGGGGTTATTCTCCATGCCCTTCTACTGGAACTCAGTGACAAACCACTCCTCATTTTAAGGCAGCTGGTAGAAGCATGTGTGGAGTGACAATTCAGGAAGCAGCTCATAAGTGTTGGCCAAGGGATAACATTGTTAAACTGTTTAAGTATCTGAGACATCAAAGCCTCCTAAATATTCCTTGTCAGGAGGAGATTTTTTTATTTTTATTTTTGGCATTGTTTCGAAAAATGGTAGATTTTCTCTTAATAAACTCTATAAAACACATATGCTTAAATTCTGTTCAGCACAAAATGCCTAAGTATTTACTGGTATCTTGCCCTCTTCCTCCAGCTTCTTCTCCTCCCTGCTCTTCTTTCCTTATTCTTTCTCATAATTAGAAAGATAGATGGAAAAAAAGTAGAGCAACAATGTTCATGAAATTATTCATTTTCTATTGAAAACACAAGGGAATCATAAGCATGCATTCCCAACTACCACGGGTTGAGAAAATGTTTGAAGAGATTAACGTGGATGATCACTCAAGGTTGTGTTCTTAAAGAAATATTCTGAAGAAAATAAATAAAAAAAATATTTACATAGATGTCTTCCTAAACTGTATCTCTTTTTCCTGTTAAAAGTCTACAAAAGTGTGAATGTAATGTAATGTGCTAAGATAATATTGGGGTTCTTCACCAGAGCTGGCCATTTTCTGTTGTAGAGATAGGTTTGGTGCCACAATTACCTTGTTTATAACAGTCACTGGTTTCCTGTTGATTAACAGTACTATTTTACCTTTCATATTTTTAGAAACATCACTTTAGAAATAAACACACAGATGCTAGAAAAGGCTAAAAAATACTTTTGAAGTAACTCCCGTCTTTTCTTTCAGGTATTTCAGAGGTCAATACTCTGAAATCAATGCAGATAAAGCTATACCTATCAACAACCCTATACAGGCTGTAGTTAGGGGAAGGGAGTGTTAGGGCTGCTTTCTTCCAGTAATCTGATACAGAGTTCATGCCTGAACTTTAGAAAACAAAATAAGAGTTTGATAGATTTAATGGAGGTGCATGAGCTAAGAGACCTTCCATTTAAATGGCAGAATTGCTAGGTGGATGTTTTTTTTCTTATAAGATATGCTCAGTTTTGTTATTTATTTCTCAAACACTTTCAGATCCACTGATTTTCCAGGCATGTTACAACTTATTTGTGTTTTCCCAGAATTGTCTGAAAGAAATAAGACAGAGGATATAAGAATCAGTTCTGGTGTGTTTTGATGCAGTGGGAAGGAAAATTGTATCATAGTCCCCACCTCTGACTCTCCCTTCCTTGGAAAGATGCAGAGCAGGCCTCAGGGAGCAAAAAATCTGTTGCATTTGAATAGATGCTACTGAATTGGCATAAGAAAGTCTTGCAATTTGCATGTTGTTACAAGTCAGGTAGCAAAGTGAGTCTGCTTTTTAGTTTCTTCTCAAAGCAAAGTAAGAGCCCAAAAGCAACTTCACTCTCATGCACAGTATTTCTGTGTAAATTTGCAACTCTACAAGTTCTGCACACCGGTTACAAAGCCTCTTCATTCAGCTTCATCCACTGCTTGGGATGCAGTGTCCTAGTTTGCTTTCTTTTCATATTTTTATGCTTATACTACTCTTCCTCTGAAGCTAATTACAATTATACTTCATCTTAAAAAGCTAAAAAGAAGCTTTAAGCTGTTTTTCTAATGTTAGCTGCAGCTTTTTATTTCAAACAGTTGCTTCCCTGTGTTTACCCTAAAATTGGAAGGATTAGCTGAAAAGAAACTTGTAAATAACAAAATGTTAAGGAAAATAAATTGTATTTTTGAGAGGCTTACTCTATCATGGCCTGAAGAACAATACTCAAAGTGAAGGTAGATGTAACTGAATTAAAACAAAAGAGTTATAACTTCCCTATGCACATAAAGGCAAATAAAAATAAAAATAAAAATAAAAATAAAAATAAAAATAAAAATAAAAATAAAAATAAAAATAGCATCTAGGTTACAGAAAAAAAAAAAAAAAAAGTACCTTTTCTTTTTAGTTTGCCCATAACCTAAATGGCATTGCTTCAAGCTCTGTCAGAAAAACATGAAATTCATGTAAGACTTATATAACTGTGTTACATGCTTCTTGAGGGGCAAAGCATAAAGTCTATCCCAAATCTTGAAGTAATGAGATAGAATGCTCTCCCACACTTTCTTATTTTTCCATCTACAGGTTAGAGTAATGGATGTGACACAGGCAAACAGCTAACAATTAATATGTGGGTATAACTGCAGCTTTGCAATATCCTTAGCTCACCTTGTCATAGTATTCAGTGCCAATTTCATATAGGCAAAATACTTCTGTAGAACTTGGAATGAATCTCTGCTCAGTGACATTCATCTTTTATATCAGCAGTGGAAAGTATACCTTTGTGTAATGAAATACAGGTAATCATACACCAGATTTCTGGACAAAACTTTATCATTATACTAGATAAATTTGGCACAGAAGTCTCTGCTTTACTGTTATTCCAGCAATCTGAGCCTGGTTTGGTACATCAGGTTTTAACAAGTGTTTTTGACCCTCCTGGATTATCCATGAATCACAGTTTAGATTTAAGCTAAATGCCTCTGTCCCTAGACCTTGATATTCCTGAGTTTATGGGGACCTGGGCTGAAAAGCAGAGACTGATTAATGGGTTGATTTGCTGCCATATTTCACAAATTTCTGGCAGTACTTCAGTAGAGGTCACTGAGTTAGATTTTAAGAAACAGAAGGATGAAATACGTTTAGACCAGAGCGTAAGTGCAATTGTCTGAACAAGTCCCTGAAGGGCTTTAGGTATCTAAGCCCATTAACAAAAATTATTTGAACACCATAAAACAGATGTGGTCAGGACTTGTTCATCAAAAAGTATAATGCACAAAAAACATAAGGTTTCAGAGAATTTTGAAGTAAAGCTTGAGGTAAGGAAATTTCCTAGCTCCAGGACAAAATTTCTGGCCAAATCCAGAGAGATGCATGATCATGATAACCATACTGTTTATGTTTGTTGGGTGATTACATCAGAAAATGCAAAGAGTTTATCAAACACGTATGCGACCCATAAATCTTAAAAATAATTTAAAAATATACAGATTAGGAGAAGCATATGACATTGTAGACAGTATATGCTTTCTTAGATCCTAAAGCCACTTAAGGTTGGCTTCAAAGGGAGTTTAGAAGGATGTAGACTAAAGACTCACCATTTGTTATTTCAGAGTAGGTGAAGTGAACATAACTAACTGTCTTACTTTGATAGCAACTACAAATATATATGTATTTATAAAGATATAAATGGCACTAAATTCTCCCCTGGATAGTATAGTATTTCTTAAGGTATTAATTAGCTTATCTGGGATGGCATGCTAAGGAATTATGTTACTACACAAACTTTGATCTCCCATAGGAATGTATCACATGATGTTTGTATCTCTTGCAACCTGGTTATCAGTGACACCATCCTTCTTTTAATGAGTCCCTCTAACAGTCTGTGCCAGCTGGAGATGTCAGGCTAAATGTCAATAGAATTAAATATTTAGTCTGCTGGTTAATTTTCTCAGTAGAAGGTCCACTGCACTGCAATATATTTCCCTTGAGTTGACAACGCAAACCCATTTATTTGCTCAAGGTGATTAGATGGGGTAATGAAACTTTGAGATATATAACTCAACTTTGTGAAAAACAGATTAAAAGTGAAAGTGCATATATTTGATGATTAAGAAATCTAGCCTGAAATATTAATCCTAGGAATCTTTTATGTGACATTGTGGTATGATATTTTCATGTCAAGAATAAAAGATGCCTATTTGTTATAGAATGTTGTTACTATTCATATATTTTGCATAAGAGATATAGAATTTAACTGGCCAACCTTAGTAAAATAGACTACCAATTGTCACATTAAAAGTAATTCCATTCTTTACTGCTCATGGTGTGAATATGTCATGTTTACATATGCTACCTTGCTGTATAATCATTTTGTCAAATTTTTAAGTGTATCCTCATGTTTTGAGTGTACTGGACTTGTATGGTCTGCATTTCTAGGCACTCTAAATTTGCAGATTTATAAACAAAGATATTAAAAGGAGAAGGGAACATGCCTTGTTTTTCCTGTTTTGAGAGGAAAGTTTTGAAAGTCCACAGATAATGTCATAGCTTGTGACTAATATTAGACAGAGCTGCCTATATGTTACTGCAAATTCACTACATCTTCAAGGCCTGAGAAACAAAGGGAGAATTTTAGATGCTTCAGATTTGAGAGGTAATCATTAATTTTTTGGTATTTATGTGACAAGTTGAACTCCAAATAACATTAATAACAAGCAACTGTCGAAATGTTGTGAAATGCGACTCATTTTTCATGCGTAAAATGCTTAAACGTGTTAAATATTAAAATATATACTAATAAATATGAAAAAGACACTCTTCCTTGCAATAAGTGCTTTTTAGGCAATTCTCCCATCCTGTTACATTACCTGTCACTTTTGGAAAATGCTGGGTTTGTAGAAATGGAAATAAGCATATAGGTTGTATGTATATTTCTATTCTTAGCATAAATGCGATGATCTCTGCCAATATTATATCTCTTCAAAAGAATTTTGCTGAGATTATGAGAATATTTGGTAACATTTTATGAAATGAAATTTGACATCCACTTTGCTGTTTTCTGCTTCCACTGCAGCCTTTTCAGATTCTACTCACCATCTGCAAGAAAAACCAAAACACTAAGACTTAATGTGACTGTCATCAATAGGAACTTGCCCAGTTGACGTCTTTCCTGTCTGATAAAAATAAATAAATAAACAAATAAATAAAAATGTAAAATAAAAATAAAATAATAAAATAAAATATTAAATTAAAAGATTTTGCATAATGCAGATATTCAAATTAACTGAATCTGTGGGTTTAGTCACAATAAATGAACTATCAGCTCACAAGAATTTTAGCTTGACTTTTTTTACAGGTTTAAACACTTCCGTCATTTGGCATGTGTATTGCACATCATGCCCAGTGAAACCACAGCAGGGCCACATTCAGCTCCACATAACCCTGCCCAGCCCAGCCACTGGCACCTTCATGCTGAACCCATCTACAGGCCCACATCCAAGTCCTGCCTCAGCCAGCCCTAGCCCCAGGGAGGTGCCTGGTGCCAGGGCTGTTGACAAGCTGTTAGTATTGACTATATTTCCTGAGCTCATGCTTATGCTCACAGAATATTAGTTGCATTCATGATCTGATGTAAAGCAGCTGCCTATCACCCCAACTTCAATGCAATGGCTTAAACTGAGGGGAAAGAGAAAGTGCCTGAGAGGGCTCAGGGGATGTGGGAAAAATATGGTCATGTTTGAAATAAATTCACAGTTATCTGAGCTCCAGCCCTGATTTATATTTTCATTTTAAGTGTCCTTGAATGGACAGAAAGTAACTGTAGCAGGTACCAGTAGAGTAATGGTAAGAAACATGTATGAAGGTACATTACAGATATTCAGTGAAAGAACAAGCATGTAATTTACTCCTTTTAATTTGTCTTGATAATGTAAGCAATGCAATCATTTTGATCTACTGAAAACCCATCAAATTACAAATCATAATTGTACTTTTCTCTTTTACATAGCCATATCTTTATCTATGGAATTTCTTCCTGCTTGCAATCTCTGTAGCTGGGATCTTAATGTGAATCAATAAGCATGAGATTTTGATAAATACAATAAAAACAAAGATGTTTATAATTCCTACATTAAAATTATTAAGGGTGTAAACTCTCTTTCTCAGATCTATAAAGCAACCTTTAACTATCAGGAAGTAAGAGATTTTTTTTATTTTTTTGAAATCTGTCACTCTGAGCTGTTAGGTAGTTGCATATAGAACACTATGGCAGTTCCTTTCTGGGGGAACCTATTAAGGAAACAGTGCAGCCAAGCACTCCTTTTTAGACATTGGCTATAAAAGTAATAGCACATTGATCTGAACTGCCTATGTAGTGGCAAGGTCTGGCAAACTCCTGAAAACCTGCCTCTGAGCAAATTCACATACCAGAACCAATGAGACTGAAATGAGTCCCAGTAAAACTATCCTGTAAAATGTTAGAATATAATAAGGGAAGATTGTAAAATATGCAATATCATCTGTTAAGCTGAGATTAGTTTCTGGCCAAATATATTAAGATATACAGCTCTTTCTAGAGGAAAATGTTAGTGTGTGGTTGTGCTATATTAAACCCTTTGAGTAATGTTTCTAAGAAAGTAATATATTTAGGAAAAGTAACGTGCTTTAAAGCATATAGGACAGGCAAGTTTTCAAACTCATTGGTTTGGAGACACTTATCATCATCTTCTGAAAACTAAATTATATTTTGCTTACATACCCCAAATACCAGAGATATGACATAAGGGGAAAAGTAGATCCAAGATTCAAGGTAGAGTGAGTTCTCAAATTCTTAGCTTCCCAAGTCTGCATCTGTTTCTGCCTCTGAAGTGACTGAAGAAGGTGTTAAATTTTCCCAGATCCAAGGTCTGGTCTGCAGTAACCTCAACGAATAGACATAATGCCCAGACCAGCAGCACCCTGTACGCTGGAGCAGGGGTTTCTACCCCAGTAAGCCAAGACATGTTCAGCGGTATAAAAATGAATATGGGAGGTAGGATCCAGGTATCATTCCTCTTTTCATATTTGTTCTACCCCATCAATAGCAAGGCATATATCATCTTCTGTATGGATATTAAATTAGTTAGTTTCTCTTAAATGGTTTAAAATGCAAAAAATATTTTTGCCTTTATTATGACACAAAGTCAATTTTCAGGCATAAAGTGTTTCTTTTGGCTAATGGAAGTGATTGTTATAGTGAATAGGGTGTTGGTCAAACAAACCCACTACGTGGTATCATTTTATTGAGTGCTGAAATTCTTAGTGAACATACAAACAATCCAAGGAGCTTGTGGCATATGGTTGTGCAATTAGGCAGGAATACTAGGAGGGCAAAGCTTTCTCTCACAATGGCCTTTAATAAGGGGAGCTGAGACCCAAATGTAAATAGCCCTAGGAGAACAAGATGGAACTGAGTGGGTGTGATGGGAACACAATTTTGTTCTAAATTTTAAAGACTTTGAAAATAAGAATACAGATTCAAGAAAATGAGTGTCACAGCTGAAAACAAAAACAGACAAACAACAAACAAACAAACAAAAACTACAGTTACAAGTAACATCTTGGATAAATCATTTAAAATAAGAATTTCCTAAAAGCTAAAGTGCAATGTAGAAAATATATTATATTATATTATATTTTCGTTTGGAAGATGCAAAAATGAGTCCAATGCATTTTCCAGTCTTTTATGTCTGTTTGTGCATGTGTATTTAGATTTACAGTTATCTTCAATACGTCATTTCTTCATCTCCATAATAACCCAGATTTTCAACCTTCGTTTCAAGACATATTTTTAATTTTCAAATGGAACACACAGGATTTGCATTAATCTAACAGGATGGGCCAAAAATGATTCCTCAGATAGCAAAACATGAGGCATTTGGAAAGGTTTTGTTTGTTTGTTTGTTTGTTTGTTTGTTTTGTGTTATGATATTTTGCTTTACTCTGTACATGGACTTTGGCAGATAACTTCCTATTTGATATTATATTTTAATCTGTCCAGCTGAAAATTTTGCCTGTGTTCCCATCAATAAAGTAAAGCTGCTATAAGAAGAAAAGCAGTGTAAAATGGGTTTTGACCACTACATCTACATACTAGCTACACCTTAAAATTAACAGTGACTTTCAGAGTTGGAAATGTGAGGATGCATTATGAGGAAGTGCCCAAGAAGCAGCAGTGGTAATTTGAGGATGAGAAAACAGGAACTGAGACAATGGTGGTGAGGAAAAAATGCTGACTGTATCTCATAAGTCTTGTGAAACCTTGACCTAACATACATAATACTTTTGCCAGAGACAGTTTAAGTGAGGAGAGCACCATGGGGAATCTTCACTGTTGCTACTTGTATCTCTCTGCGTTACCATGTAATACCAATGTTCATTTCCTATAGTGCATGGGAAGGTAATCCAAGTGCTCTTCCAACTTTTCATTTGGCCTACCCACTCAGCACTTCCTTGCTGAAAATGCTTGCTTTATTAATTTCTCTGCACTGGAGCTGCAGAGCACTTGATTTTTTTTTAATTACCTAGGTAGACAGTCTAGGAAGATTTGTTGCAGTCAGGTTTAGATATTTGCAGTTTTAAACAGCTATCAATGACTACATTCAAACTAGTTTTATAGACTCTCATTCTAGATAATGGAGAAAAATAGGTACATTCAGTAAGTTATTCATCTGACTCTAATATAAACTTCTAAAAAAGGTTAAATGAACTATGATATATAATTGCCTATTTTGTTTTTAGTTATAACAACCTTCAAATCTAGACATTGAACCGAATGATCTCTGCAATAAGATTGTTCCTATTCTCAGTATCTCAAAAGACATCAAATGTGGATTTATATGCTTTCCTTTACTGTGACTTGCAATTTTATTTATGCTACTAGAGATTTTCACCAAGATGAGTGATTTCAAGGATTATTTTTTATTTTTTTTTTTTTTGTATACTGCTAGTATGCTTATTTCTGTGGATTCTGTGCAATAGAAAATGTACTTTGATTTGCTACTGTATTTTTGCAGTGTGTGAAAGATATTCCATCCATGGTCTGGACAATGTGTCAATGACAAGAGTACTGCTAAAGTTATGTTATGGACAACTTGCTTTCTCTGTTTTGTTTCAAACTCTTTTATCTTAGTGTCAGTTCTGAAATTTATTAACATTCATAAATTTATTTTAAAAAATTAGGCCATGATTCTTTCCATTTTCTTATTCTATATTACAGTTAGAAAGAATACCACCAAACTGCTCTCTCAGCAGGCACTTCTCAATTGCATTGTACTTTTCTGCTCTGCACTTATTCTACCTTCTTTCAGGCATATTTTTCTAATAGTTGCTAATCTAATGTTCCTGAGCTTTTGTTACTTGTCTCCCTTTTAAGTCTATGTATAGCTCCTCTTTTGTTGTTGCATCCAACCTCACAATGTACATCAGCCTAATTTCTGATCTCACCTCTTCAGTTTTGTTTCATGACTAGTGCAACTTCCATCTGCTGTTCAGTTGTCACTTATGGCCTAGCTAATAGCTTTCACAAGGTCAAATTACCTGTATTTGGTCATTTTTCTTTTATCTATTTTGATCCTAATCATATGAAGAACCATTCCCTCAGCTTGCCAATGAATGCTGTGTTCTCTTATGAACGTTATAAAGGATACTTATTCCTCAGATTTTTCATCTAAGAGTATCTTTCTATGGAGTTATTTTTTTCACATTCTGACATCAGTAGTTTGAAGTAAATTGTTTAGAATTTGTTTTCTATGGGCCTCCTCAAATATGTCTTTGTGGGTTCTTCACTTTGCATCTGCATTGCAAGGAGGATCTCAGTTAGCTTTATTCACCAGTCTCATTACCTGTAGCGTTTCCAGTAATTAAGTTTGTAGGTTGGTTGCATCAGGTGTCAGTCTGAATACAAAACATGCCACCTTTGCTTGTCTTGTACTAGACAGATTGCAGAGTTGTCCCACAGGGGAAAAAGTAAACAGGGTTTGATTAAGACTCTTTTAAAGCTTGTGCTAATCTCAGAAGTTCAGCTAAGGAAGAAACTATTTTAGATTTACCTCTCTGTTTTAATAAAGCCCTAGATCATTACTTACCTCACCGTTCATAACATTATGCAAATAGTATGTAGCTGACAGCTTGGACACATTTATCAGATAATTGTAATCAAAATATTTATTCTTGTGTCTTACTCATTTTCAAGTCATGAAAATTTTATTTCTTTACAGCTTTTTATGTGATGCAAAGGAAGGATATATTTTTTAATGTATTTTTTATAATGAATATAATAATATTTAATTACTAAAAATCTATGAAGAACATTACTAACCACCTATTTTAAGATTCTTAACTTTCTAGTATTTTATTTTCAAGTTCTTCATTCTAACTATGACTCTTGTGTAGACTGGTGATTCTGAAGGATTAATTAGATCCACCAATTTCAGCTATTCCCTGTCAACATATACATTTTATGCATATTATTTAATTTAGGGAAGATGTAAAGCTACAAAAAATGTACCAGCTTTTGGTTTCCAGGAAGACTTTTGGGAAATGTAAGCATTCTATGGTTAGATGTTTTGTGTGATTAACAGATCATAAGTGTCAGATTTTCATTAACCTTCAAGAATTTTCTATGGAAAATATGAAATTAAATTATCTGTACATTACAACAGACTAACAGAAAAAACCTTTGTTGCTTTTGGATTTCTTGAATGGCTCTTTGCAGATAAAAAAATCAATAACTGAAGAAAAAATAATTTTACATTTATTTAACAAGACTGTAACTCAGAAAATAATACTGCTGAGTAATTGATATATTGATTATATATAAATATTTATGGCTGATCATTTCTTACTATTTTAGCATCTTGTTATCACCTTTCAGAGTTCTCTTTAACACTTTTGTATATACTTCAAGAAGACTCCACCATTTGAACCCAATTTTGTACCAGGAGCTTGGGTGAGCTGGTAAAAACTACAGATTAGGTATCTTTCTCTCCAGGCATAATATAAATCTCTCTATTTTGAACCTTTGTCTTTTTGAATTGCTAAAATTGCATATTTACACTTGCCAAAACTTTGCTGGGAGAAGGAGCTTGACATTTCTGCAGATCGTAACAAACACAAAGCTGTCATTTACAGACTAAGAAGGAGGGATGTACTCTTTTGCTAGTTTAGATAACTGCAAGATCTGCACTGGGAAAGTACACAGGGAATTCTAGATCTGAGAAGTCATGAGCAGTATGAGAAGTCATTGGCAGTATTACATATCACACTTGCAAGCTCTTTTGAGTGCATATTCTCATTAAAGAGACTGCAGACCATCATTTGGCCCTTGTCAAGCAATCTCCATTGTTCCAGTCTTTAGTTTCCATCTGTCAAGTTCTTTCTCATAAATTATTATTCCTTTTAGGATTATATGACTTAGTGCTAAATTCAGTCTCCCCTTTATTTTACCGTTCTATCAGTGTCTCCACATGCTCTCTCTCATTACTGTCCTCCACACTCACCTTTCTATAATTGATCTTTTGCTCCTGATCTGATTTCACCCTCCTGTTGTGGACATGTGGACATCATGAAGATATTATCTTCAAGGTACACAAATGGGGTGATTTATCTTCCCATAGTCTGCTAGAATATCCCCTGTCATTTGGCCATGGAGTTCAGGTGGTAAAATGTACACAAGTGAGATCTAGGGAAAATATGCAAACAAAAAACTGTCCGAGGTCTTCTGTCCAAGACCTGTGATCCGTCTTCTGTTAATTAGTATCTGTGTGTTCTGGTGTTGCTTAAGCAACTGTGACTCCAGTTATAAATTGAATTGCAATCAACACTCATATTCATTAAAGGTATCAATTTACCACAAGGATAATATCAAGTCCTGAGCAGGAAGGCCTGCAAGCAATGTTGATATAAAGAATACTACAGAATTTTGAAACTTGGTTGTTTTAAATTCAGTGATAACATGGTTCAGAGAAGGAACACAAGCTGCCATTAGATTTTCCCTTATGAACGTTTGCAAATTGATTCTTAGTATTTGGGACTTGAAATCAGTAAAACCTAGGAAGTTACCAGGTATTTCCAGATTTTTATTTTTTTTTCTTCAGTTAGGTCAAGCAAAATTGTCTTGAAACTAAAAAATGAATTATACTCTTTCATAGTAACACCGTCTTTTTAAAGTTTCAAGAGTTTGTGTTAGATTTGCCCTCAAGGAAAACTCAAGTGCCTTTTGTTTTTACTCAGTTTTTCCATCTGTTCTTTTAAGAGTAGTTTAGGTTACAAACCAAACAAGCTTTGTGGTCTGATTAATTCATGTTTACTTTTGATCAGTCTAAAAACCCACCATGCTATTCAGAAGATTTAGCCAGTGAAAACCACTTGCCAAAAATAAATGTATGTATGTTGTTTGTCAAGTCACATTGACAAATTAACCTGTATTTACCTTATCTACTTATTGGTGTCAGGGGCTCACATTCACATCTATTAACACAAATTAAAACCATAATTTACAAGTTATTTGTCAAAACAGTTGTGTGTGTTTGTGTTAATTGACTGTGTTTGTCTTCCTAGCTTAAATATAGACATAAATCATAGATTCTTTACCCTCTTAAAGGAAAACTGTACATGACAATGCAAACAGAATACTGTTAGTGATAGAGAAGAAATCATCTGCACTACTGAACAAGAGCCAGCAGCATATAGGGTACATGGAATTTCAAGAGAGAATTACTAACTGCTCCTATTTATGCACTAGTGTTGCCAGTTTCCCACACAGGCCATCCTAAAACAAACACACAGATTCTTCCAGATGTCTCCTTTGTACACACAGCCTTGTCGAAGCACGTGTGAAAAGTGACACTTTGAATCTCATTCACAAAACCCTGTACACTTGTACTGGAACACCTCACTGAACATTGCTTTTCATTTTTACTGCTTATTCTGCTCTCCAGGGAATGTTACGGTTATATTTCAGGCCTGGTTTATATCACTATAGTCATAATCAAAATTATTACTTCAGTCTGAAAGTTTAAAGCATTTGTTAAACCTAGCTAATGGTACATAACTGCATGAAGGCTGGATTCTTCATATCAAATTTCAAGTGCAGAATCTGAAGATCTATTTTAGTAACAGTACTGAGGCCAACATACACAACACAAAATCTTCATGCTTACAGCTAACAGCAGTATAGATCCTTTCTCCAAACAAAATCAGCAATAAAAGTATTTTTGGCTTTAGTGATCCAGGTTCCTAAATACCAAATGTACCAAAGATACTTCTTCTTGGGGCCTAATAGAAGGCAGAGAAAAACAGAAAGACTGGGAGAGAGATTACCTGCCTTTTTTTTTTTTTTTTTTTTTTATCATTTCCTAGCAAGGCAGGAGGCTAATATAAAGAGCACAGCATGAAAATTAAGAGCAGAGCATTTAGTTCCTGACTCATTCTGATCATGTTTAAACTTTGAGAAACTTTGAGTTTCAAGTTATTTTTTGAATTCCCCTTTCCAAAGTGCAGTGCTGGGAGGATAAACTGAAGTGATATTCAAGTGCATGCCCTGGACAGAACATTAGGTGCAAAGCACAATGTGATTTGAAGCTTAAAGACAAAATAACAATAGGTAATATGATTTCTTCTGTTTCATTCTCATGTAACACACATAAAGACTTTATCACAGAAAAGTCTGATCAGGTAAACTCTTCTAGGCAGATAATAATTTCACAGCCTGTGAAATACTGGGAAACTGTCCATTGATCTAACATGTTTCTTGGGTTTATATGTGTTCATACAATGAGTTATAGATTTTCTTGGCCAATTCCTTTTTCCTAAACATTGTGTGCTACTTAGAGAACCAAGAACATTTTAAAATGAAAAGTGCCAATAACTTCTCAGGACAATTGCTTAAGGCACAGACCATGCTTTTTCAGAAAATGATCTTTGCCATGTCCATAGTAATATAGAGGTATCATTCCACTATTTCTATATGATTTTTTAACAGCAGTCAACTGCTAATTGCTGTTGAGTGAAAATGGTATTCATAACATGTGACAAGCTGTATTTTTGCTCTCTCCATATAAGAGGTTTGTATTACTTCACTCTTCCACATTGATTTTGTTTGTATAAAAATAATATGCTTTGTTGCTTGTATGTACAAAAACAATTTATCAAGACCTGACAAAGTAAATCTATGTGTAGCTGAGAAGTGTTCAATGATTCCAAATTAAAATCCTGGCTCCAAATGCTGTGCAGTTTGACAAAATGTCGGCAGATGTACATTTCTCATGTGTTTTATGAATGCTTCTCCATCTGGACCTTTACTATAATTACTAGCTCTCGCAGATCCCCAAACTAGCCATGACACAAACATTTGATGTTGTCTTTAGAGATAAACTCATAAATGCCCTACATTACCACCTAATTAATCTTATTTTGTTTATATAAATGCTATGAAGAAGTGTTCTTTCTCTTGACAAAATCTCAAGGATGATTCATATTTTCTTCCTATCCATGCAGCTATATTTATTAATGTTGAAATAACAGCTATAAAGTGAGGGAAAACATAAAGGTAAGCTTTTCTTATATCTGTGAAAAGAATAGTGAACATTGGAAAACAATTACTATAATTAGAACACAAACGAGACAATAAGTAAAAGAAAAAATGTGTTGTTTTTCCTTTTTTCCCCTTTTTATTGACACAGTCAGTAGCAAGTGTGTCATCTGGAACATTATTTTTGTTTTGTAAAGCCATTCATTTGGTCTCTGAGGAAAAAGAAGATCAGCTAACCGTTCCATATTTGGATGAAACTTTCATGATAACCTAGTTAGTCATGGGAGTTTTCTAGCATTTTTTCAGTGAGTCTAAAAACTGTATCTAATCCAGATTTCTAACCAAAGGAATAGGAGAATGATTCAGTGTTTTACCATAGTTCTAAGGTGCAGACTGAATTGTGGAATTGAGTCAACATCACATACAGGATGCACGGAATGAACATTATTGGAGTACTGTAAGTGCTACACAGATAACTAAAATTTGACCTCATTCTAGCCTACTTCATCATCACTCATTCAATGGTAAACAGTGGGTCAGATTTTTTTTTTAAATAGATTTAGTTGCTGAAATCATAAAACACAGTGGTGAAGAGACAGTGATGAAGTGACTGTCATTAAATCACTTCCTATGTTACTGCAGATAATTGGATCACCTAATCCCTTTCAGAGACTGATGAAGTTGCAGGATAAGGCCTCTTCTACCTGTGCTTCCTCAGTCCTCAGTCCTACTGCAGCAGGAACAGAAATATAGTTAATATATGGCAAGAAGAATGAGATAAACATTACTTATTTCAGTTGGACTTAAAACAAGAGCCTAGTTTTGCTGTTCCTGAGGTTTTGGTGATGCCTTCTCTTCTATAAAATACAGTCTCATGCACATGTTTAAATTAAACCATTACTTTGCTCTTGGTTTTTGCTCTGTAAGATGGCATTTTTAGCATCATCATGACTAGATCCCAGTGTCTTCCAGTACAACCACACTTGCTTTGCAAGTACAAATATTTTTTCCAGTTGCTAGGACTGCAAACACAATGTAGAAACTGAAAACTAAGGCACTTGCAAATGAACTGTGGCTAGGGCAATGATAAGATTTGCTTTATTTCCTTTTTCCAAGGCTTCTTACCTTTTGCCCAGGAGTCCCCTTGTGGCCATTGTACACCAGATCTTAAGGTCCTGAAAACATTGTGGAGATAAAACCTGAGTCAACACTTCCATTAATGAAGAACCTACAATAAGATGAAATATCACTACAAAATAAATGGCCATATAAAGAATAGGATGTGTTGCCTCTGACAAAAATCCATTCTGCCCTTTTCAGACATTCAGCTGCCACTCTTTCATCTTTCTTGAATTAGGAAGACCACACGTAATCCTTCAGGAATGCAGGAGACTCTCTTCCTTAGTTTTTTCTTCCACAGAGAGAGAATCTCATGGAAATACTGGTGATTCTTACATTTGGAATTTTGTTTTTCATTAAAGATAGCATATCTTAAAGATCCACCTGTTGATATAACAAGATAAAGTCCATGCTAAGATGTAATTCCTTGACTTTTATGATCAGAATGCTTTTGAAATTTTCTGGTTCAAATGTCACTTGATGTCTTTGGTATCACATGGATGGGATCATATGACTCCTCTGGGATCTCCTGTCTTCAGGACAGTGGTGGTTTAGCTCTGTAATTTCAACCAAAATCTAAATTCTGAACTTCCTAATTCATGAGACCTGGACAGCTAGAATTAAAAGGTCCTGGATAAGAAGAAATTGAGGCTTGAGGTAACAGACTTCATCTGATTTATAGCCAATTGCTTGGGGAAATTGACCCTAGTTGTTGATGAATTCAGCAATATACCAATAAATAATGACAAGACTCTAAGCATTCAGGAGAGAAAAAAATCAATTTATCATCTTTGTCACACATGCCACTTTATGACTCTTTTTGCTTGTCTAAGCAAAATAATGTGTCCTCAAAATTAATTAGACTTTTGACATGATGTATCTATGTAGTTCTTTTTTAACTCTACAGAAGTGATTAATTGAAAAAGATGTTGAAGTGGAGATAATGTTGTCTTCACAGGATCTGTTGTATAAATTTTGATGTTATTGTTTTACCACTACATAGCTCTAAACAGGAATCTGTTTACACCACAAAAAAAAAAAAAAAAAAAAAAAAAAAAAAAAAAAAGATGAAAACCAGATTCTTCTACATGGTTAGATATAGTTATTTATAATCTTTTGTCTCTCATGTTTCCCATACTCTTATCCACACAAGACTTTTTGTCTTTGTGTCAAATATGGCCCTTCAGGTAAACTGAAGTGTGGATGCTGCTGTGGACATAGATTGAGTTTCTTTATGAGTTTCTTTATATCTATCTTACTCAAATACCCACAAACCTACTGTGCTCCTGAATTTCCACAGTCCTGCTCTGTGGCTTGTATGCAAGGGTTATTTTACTTTACCATCTTTTTATTCAAAACATATTTTGGATGCCTGAGGTTACAGACTTACAAAGAGACAAAGCCTAACATTAAATATCTAAAAACCATTAAAAAAGAGATGGATAAGTATAGCAAGGCTCAAAGGAATATTATTTTACTACGCCTTATATTATTTTACTATTGCCTTCTTATTACTTATCCTATCACAGTCACATAAAATACTGGTTATGAACAGTCACACCTAATAACTCCAAAACAAAATTTGTCTGATTTGTGCATCACTGAATGAGAAAATTCCAGCAGAACACATTGTGTCACCAACATCAGGTACCAGCCTTGTATTCAGTTCTTTTTGTCACTATTTGAGGACACTCAGTTCTAAATACCTCCACAAATGCATTCAAAAAGAATGTGGCCCTTTAGAGCTTAGTGGGGTGATTGTTTGTTGTTTGCTCATTTTTTTTTTGTCTTTTGTGTCTAAAAACAGAGGTACTAATAAAAGGATATATTGTTATATACTTTCTTATACTACTAGTTTTTGGATAAAGTACAATTTCTGTGAAAGTCTTTCCCTTTCCTAATGCATTATTGCGTTTTAAATGTTTATTTCATTTTGTGTGATATTTTTGTGATTCATAATGTAAATATTTCTTTTTCATATTAACAATATCAGGGTGAAGCATACTGAAAAAAAATCATTTTACAAGATTTTAATCTCAGCAACATTTATAAGCAAAGCCATCATCTTTTTTCTTATATATATCAGTAACTACTCCTACATTAAAATAAATAAATAAATAAAAGCATAATCTTCAACAGAATAATGTTTCACTTAAAGGATAAGTTTCACTTAAAGTTTTTACCTTCAAAATTACATAAACAATACACATACCTAATCTTTTTTAGAGGCTGGCAAAAAGTTGGAAATTCCTTCACCCCATTTCTTTCTGCCCCTTTTGCTTCAGGTATGCTGTTACTCAGTACTCTTTAGCATAACATGAGATATATAATATTTGTTGAAAGAGTAACATACTGAAATGTATAGGAAGAACAACAAAACAGCAAATGTTCTTTGCCCTCTGGAAAGTCTTTCTAGATTCATAAAATTTCAGTTGGAAAAACACAATGACAGAAACATTTGCAAGTCACCCTTATGGGAAATATTTCTAGCTCCCAAATCATAAAATAAAAAGAAAGCTTTTTCAATATTGGATTCAGTATCACAAAAGGAAAGATATACTCCCAAACAATGATCACTCTTAATTGTATCTTTAAAAAAAAATCAGAACTCCTATGGAATTCAAAACTCTTTCATGAAAACTGTCATGTCAGAAGAACAGAATAATTGTGGAGACAGAATACCCAGAGTAGACAGTGAAACACCACAATACTTTCAACTACACTTTTCAGGAAGACCTATAGACGGATGGGATAATCGGTCAGCTTCCTAAAATATCTGTTTTCTGAATGAGTCTTTCCTGTTGGCCTTTATTAAGATTAAGAAGGCGATATGGCTTCCACAATCAGCAAAAATACAGTGAAAAGCGGTCTTGTTTTGTTTTGTTTTTTTCAGATGCGGCCAGTACCATCACAAAGTTGTCCCAGAGACAGCTAGATATCTGTACACAAATAGAGAACTACATCTTCCATAAAACCCCAGTCAACATTGAAGGCACTCCTCAGTGGAAAAAGGTACAATATTCAAGATGGTTACTGAGACACCTCTCATTCCATCTTGAAGCAACAATATGTCATTGCTAATGCAAGGAATGGGTCTGCAATGAATAGGAAAGCATAAAAAGTTCACAGATCTGTCATGCTACATAATTTCACTAGAAGAGCAGTTCCCTTGTGTTCAGGCAGAATACAAAATCAAACTACAAATTTCAGTAGCACTGACCATGAAATATGGTGTATTTCGTAAGTACCTTCTGAGGGAACTTCAAGATTTATTTAGTCTTTCAGAACACTGGATGTATAAATTCATATATCTGTTCATTTTATCCTTATTGTGAAAATGAAGTCAAAAGTAATTAATTTTACTGAAATGACACACATTAATTTCAAACAATAGAAAAAAAATATAATAGGAATGACCAGAAATAGTTAAATGGCAATGTGAAATATTTGCTTAACCTCCTTTGAGTATGTTACCTCTTAATCTTACCAGCACTGTGCATAGAATTTCCATCTGAAAACTAACATATGTTCTTTAAGAGTTCAAAGAATGTACAACAAATATGCAAATAACAGAAGTCAAAACTATATGTCTTAGTACAGTGTTTTAATAATAAGGAATCATGATAATGATAACAAGGAAGAAACCATTACTAGTCTCTACTATTGTTTTCATTTGCAGTGCTCTGCAAAGGAGTTGACACAGTCAGGAAGCACTCACTAGTCAAAGCACAGAAGCAAGCAAAAATTTCACCAAATAAATGGGTAAGCTGTGGAATTTGGACCCTAGAAGCCAGGCTTATGCACTTGCAATGTTCTTTGACTTTACTACTGATCTAGCAACTATAAAATTTCTTGTGCATTATTTAGACACCTTTTTTTTTTTTTTTTTCTGATTTAGCTTCTTAGGTTATGGAAGACACTACTACTGGGCAAAACAGAATATTCAAAATAAATATAACCCAAAGAAGATCAATGACAAACTTAGAAAAAGTAATATGGTCTGTAGGTCTGTAGAAAGAGATTAAGGTTGTGTGCAAGAGACTTCTAATCTTCAATAACATTTAAGATATTAAAAAAAACCCTGACAGCTGTTTTTAATAAATAGAAGTCAAAGCCAGTCAATCTGTGATTTACGCACTAAATGTTCATCCATGCCCTACAAAACAACCCTAATATTTACTTTAGATCACTTCTTGTCTCTCAGAGGTGCTAAATACATGATATACCCTTTTTCAACGGTGTCTGAAGATTGCCTCCCTGGTTAAACTCATTGTTTGACTCTTGCTCAGGAGAGCTTTATTTTATGGAATAAATGGTCAGGGTATCTCTGCAGTCCAAGTCTTCCTATCTGTCAACTAGATGTTTAAGTAGGCTGAAAAATTAGTTCTGATCATGACTTTGTCATCTGCCATTGTGGTTATGGCAGCACTTACTTTCTGTTCAATTTATTTTTATTTTATTTATTTATTTTAAATCAATAAAGCATTTAAGAGATATTAGCTTCTTCTCAACCTAAGGAACTTCAATAATGGTCCACTTTGTATAACAGAAACAGTTCTCTCCACTTGTATTAAAGTAGGACAACTCTTCAGTCATCTATGCAAGTTACTGGTCGTGGGTCACAGGGATCCTTAGTTTACCTTAGTTTACCGTATTCTTAGTTATTAATGTACTGGGCAATTGTTTGTCTAACTCTTAATGATGTTTAGGCTGGTGAAAACCTAGCATTCTGTGATGGCCTGATTTGAAAAGCCAATGCACTCAAGGAAACTGAAAGAAGTTTGAGGAAGTTCTCTCTTGCATATTTTACTTATGCCATCTTCTCACTGACCTATTTTCCTGATACTCCAAATGCTACAGGGGACACTCTCTCCCCTCACAGTGTAAAAAATGATGAGTTGTGTTCCTCCTGTAATATCTCAAATAATAAAAGTGATGTAACCCTTTACATGGCATGCTGCACATTCACTGGAGGCTCATTCAATGCTGCACAACTTGGTGTTCCCAGTATCTAAAGGGGATGAAATCATTTTATTATTGTCTTTCTTCATTATGCTAGCTCTAACAAACAACAGTTTAAATGATACTTTGCAGAATCTGAATGTCTTTCTTACTGAGATCATAACAGATCAGTACCTCATGGTATGAAACAACACAGAATAGTGGTGCAATGGAGCTTCAGATAAGGGAGAAGGGTCTGGCTGAGATGAAGTTAAGTTTTCCAACAGCAGCCCATATAGTGCTATGCTTTGCATTTGTATCTAGAATAGTGTTGATATTGCACCAATGTTTTGACTGTTGGTGAGGAGTGCTGTCACAACATCAAGACTAGCTGTCCAGCTCCCAGGAGACTGGGGATGGGAAAAAGGTGGAGAGAGGGCATCACCAGGACATCTCTCTTAAATCAACCGAAGGGATATTCCATAACATTTAACTTCACACTCATCAATAAAATCTGAGGGGAAGAAGAAGGGAGCACTCTTTTTATGATTCTTTTTATGAAAGCATTTTTCTTCCCAAACAACCACTACATGCATGAGGCTCTGCTTCCCAAGAAGTGGCTGAATATCTCTCGATGGGAGCTAGAGAACTTTTTTTTCTCCTTCTGCCTTTTTTTTCTCCTTTCTTCCATTCAGCCTTTGATTATTTTTTTATTTTAATTGCATTACACTGCCTCTATCTCGAAACCACTAATATTTTTTTTTCTTCCTTCTCATTTTATCTCCTCCCCTCCTCATCCTGCTGAGGAGGGAAAGTGAAAGAGTGGCTGTGTCATACTTAGCTGCCTATCAATGTTAAACCACAACAGAAAGGAATGGTGAAGAGAGATGAAGTAGCTATGAAAGGGAAGAAAATCATCAGTGAGATGGGAAGAGCATTGGTCAAAAAGACAACACCTGTGCTATAGCAACTGTAGAAGTGAAGTAACTTTTACACAAGCTAGCATCAAACTAATTGGATTACATTCCACTTATGGTCCAACCAGTAATAGTGAGAATGCTGTGAGTTAGTTTGTCATTTTCGTATGCAGGTTTAACTGACTTATTTTAAGCATGGTGTTACTGTATCTAGCCTCCAGTATTTATCTCAGCTTTGTCAGTGCAAAACTTGCATATCTTTATATTATATACACTAAAGGAGACATAAAGCTGAAAAATCCATTTGAATGGGAGAGCTGAATCAATATTTAAGACAAACAAACAAACAAACAAATAAATATTAAGAATGGTCATCACTTGAAAATGATGATTTCAACAAGCAGTGTAGAAAATTCTTAGTATAAGAACAGAGAGAGACAGAAGGCAAAAACATTGAGGAAATGTTCATGGAAGAGTATTGGATAATAATGTCAAATGAAGAGACACTGAACACAGGAAGAACAGAGGAGTCAGGACGACTGTAACTTGTACTAAAAAGAAATAAACAACCCAATACTTCCAACAATATAACATTCAAGAATTAGAGAAAGAAGATAAAAAGTCTTCTTTGTAGGAGGTAGCTTCATGGGCATGATCAAAGAGTGATACTGTTCTTTTTTTCTAGTAGAAGACCTGAATCCGATGTTATTCACATAGTCACAATAATCCATGTCTTCATATTTTACTATTTAATTTCCATTTCTGGATTTTCTGATGACTAAAAAGAAGAGAACTAAGTTGCACTGATTGGTTTTCATTGAAATGAGGTTGTAAACCATTTTCCCCATGAAGTTTGCCTGAAGCACAGAAAATTCTAAGGGTTTTCCCAGTATCTTACAGACAACAAAATATGGATTTCAGGTTTTAGTGTAAGGTCCAAGTTCATGGAATTTTTTGAAGACATGTAAGAAACTCATTTTGCCCCAGCTATGTTTTTGTTTGTTTGTTTGTTTGTTTGTATGTTTTTCCAGCCTATTTTGATCTATTCCTAAATTTTGGTTTGCTAACATAAAGTTACATACTGTGAATGTGATATAGTTTCATTGATATACTGTAAAAATTAGCAAAAATTGTCTTTAATTAGGCAAAGCTCTTTTAGCATCAGCCATTGGGCCAGTCTTCATATTGTGAATATGTAAACTGCAAGTAAAATAAACATTGAATTATAACATACCAGTTAGCTGTACATGTTAATCCTTTCATTTTACATTTTAAATTGTAATCCATTAATTTCCTTGAACACAGCAATGAAAAAGAAGAAATAGCTGAACTACTTCTATACACATTTTTGCTCATGAAGATGCAAAAGTAAATGCATAGTTAAGAAACAGACCTAGGAATCAAAAGCTCTTGTCTTCATTTCTAGCTGCGACATGTCTCCTTCCTAACTCTAGTAACTTTCCTGTTTCTCAGTTTTCCTGCTTACTATCTGTGATCATAATTTGTTCATGTGGTTTATGAGAGTCATAACAGTGACAGGGAGACATCTCCATGACATTCAGAAGTGAGAACAAGGAGACTAAAGTGGCTACTGACCCCCCAGCAGGAGCAGACATTCATTGATGAAGAGAAATAGATACAACTTTATGCTGTAATGTCATTGTTCATATCAAAACATAATCAAAATGTTTATACACCCTCATGCTGCATAAAAACTCCCCAGGTGAAAATCCTCTGGTGACCTTCACTGACAAGACCAATGTATAAAAATTCATGGAGTATATACATTCCTGCCTTTTTTCCCAGTGTCCAGACACTAGATATGACACTGTGAGTTTACTGACTAGGGACAGGTTTCCCTCCAATGCAGTCAGGAAACAAGTGGGGCATATAGCAGAGCTGGAAGTCAAACCTCAGTCCTACAATTCACACAGTGCTATTGAAACAAGAAAGAATAATTTAGAATTCTCTTATTACTCCAGAGACTTGGGAAACTGCCATTTTATCTGGCACATAAGCAAATGCAAAAGCTGCAACAAACAAACAAAAAGATAAATGCAGCTGATGAAAGCTTCTGCTCTCATTTACTTGAAATTTTCACTTACTTGAGCAAACTAGCATTCTCCACTGATTAGAATAATTCCTGGTTTATCCAAGTTAAAGGAGAGAAGAATTGGGCCTCATGAGAGTAGCTGGAAATGTTTCATGGATCTATATTTCAAAAAGGTACATATTCACAATAAACAACTCCAGATGCTTCTTGATACCAAGGAAAGTTAAACTTTGTGATCATTTGTTTAATTTGGTTCACTCAACCAAAAAGAAAATAGAGGATTAGTCCTTCAATCACAGTCTTAGTCATCATTGTTTGCCTTACGCATCCAAAAATACAACCAAAAAGACCAAAAAATTAAGAAAAGCAATACCAAAGATAGAAAACAGATTCATTCAAACTGTGGATGAAGCAGAGTTCTATGGTATCTAAGTTTCTTGTTTTCTTTTTCATTATTTCAGCAGATGTTTCCAGTAAGGAAAAGATTGGTTGATGGTTTGTTTGTAGAAAACTATGTCTTGTAATGCTCTCTTAAGCAATAGGGAAAGTTACAGTTAATAAAGGAAATGAATACAAGCATCTTAAGCCCTCTTGCTTTACTGAAGTTATCTAGCCTCAGGGAAGGGAAGGGAAGGGAAGGGAAGGGAAGGGAAGGGAAGGGAAGGGAAGGGAAGGGAAGGGAAGGGAAGGGAAGGGAAGGGAAGGGAAGGGAAGGGAAGGGAAGGGAAGGGAAGGGAAGGGAAGGGAAGGGAAGGGAAGGGAAGGGAAGGGAAGGGAAGGGAAGGGAAGGGAAGGGAAGGGAAGGGAAGGGAAGGGAAGGGAAGGGAAGGGAAGGGAAGGGAAGGGAAGGGAAGGGAAGGGAAGGGAAGGGAAGGGAAGGGAAGGGAAGGGAAGGGAAGGGAAGGGAAGGGAAAGGAGAATGAGTCAAACACTTTCAGCTATTTATATTCTTAACATATAAAACAGCATTTATGCACTTGGGGTTGGAAAGCTATTGCTGGACTATATTCTTTTATTTTGATCTTATTGTGCTTATTATTACTTCCTACAGAATTGAAAACTAAAACCCTCACAAGCAGAAAATTTCAAAAATATAAATTTCAAAACTCAATTTTCTTGTGGCCTGTCTTGAAATATTTTCCTTCATTTGTTATACCAAGATAAAAGACTTTAATAAGATTAAATGCCGGACATTAAAGAAGAAAAATGTGTCCAAGAGACAAGAACAACTTTTTTCATAGCTATATGTTTACTTTTGTGTAGAAAAGTCAACTTCAGCTGCTAAATAGCTCTCCTAAATAGCTCTCCTGTCATGTGATATAAAATGAGTAATACGTATATTTTCTCATGAACTAATAATGAACTGAACAGTCCTTGTTAGTTTTTTTCTGATACTTTTTTTAGAAGTTGTTCTTTATATATATATATATATATATATGTGAGATTTATATGCATGCAATCATCAGCAATCAATGTAAAAATCTATTGAGCCATAAATTCCAATATACTTCCAATATGTTAAAGCTTAATGCCAGCAAGAAGATTGTTTGCTGTTAAGTGTCTGAAAAGCAAGACTGTAAGGCAAAATGTCTTCCAGAAGAGGACTTACAGACTGGAAGGCAAAATGCCAACATGAAAAACAAGTCTACACTGGTTCATAACATAGTTCCCTTCTATGTCATTCCAACTCCCACTCCTCCTCGCTGGTGTGTTAACATCTCTCCAGAAGGGAATACAATCTTAAAATCCATCATAAAACTGCTGTTAGACAAATATCTGCATTTGGCAGATATTTGATCACATTCCATTAGTACCATGTCAATCACCCTTAGAGTTCCAGTGTTAAAGCATCACATGCAGACAATCAAGATAAGTACAAACATGCAAGAAAGCTCAGGACCTTTGTAATGGAGCAGATTTCAGACTGAATATTTGTACAAAGTATGAAAACAAGGCCACTTAGAATTCTGGACAATATTTCCGTATAAATTGAGTAAAAAATAATGGAGTTAGTTCTAGAAAACAGCTAGAATGTCTCAGCTTATTTCTGCAGTAACACAATCTTCCACACTACTGTTTCCCCTTTCTTCTCTCTCCCCCTGCCCTGGAGAGGTCCTGGGACTTTTTATCACACAAAGCAATCAAGGACCAGTAAGGCCCACTTTGGGTCTCCATTTAAAATGAAGATGTGTGTGGAGACATGTACTGAACAGGGAGCTAAGGTCATTTTTCCTGGACTGTAGATTAACTGGCAGCATTGCCACCAGGAGCATCTGACAAAGGTCATCACAGCAGGCCATGAGGTAGTCGTGGGAGGGGTTTTACCCACTGACCTTATCCTTGTGGGACACACCTGTGGGACTGGAGATACTTATACTGGCATATATGGAAAGAAACAGTTACACAAAGCAGCAGCAAAATGGATTTGTCAGAGGCTTTTTGACTGTGCTAGATGCCTGAAAAGCCGCTGCCTACAGCAGCAGCAGCTGCCAAGAGACAGACTGGAGTGCATATGATAGTCTAAGAATAGCAGCAGCTTTTGTTTTCCTTCCAAATCCCCCACCCCAACTCCACCACTTACCCTTCTCCTTCACCCCCTAGACAGGAGCTCCCCAACCCAAACATGGTGGCAGAATTTAAGTGTTGCTTCCAGTGATGAAAGCCTTTGAACTGATCTGCTGGTAAGGCAGATTTGTGGGGGACTGCCTAGCAAATACAAGCCAAATGATGCTATCTATTTTATTGCATTTGACAAACTTAACATGAAAGCTAAAAAAAATATTTTTGAGGGGATTGCAATAGTATTACCATGCTGAGTTTTGGTTGGGATATGACATTTTAAATTGTAAAAGGGTTCTAAACACTATAAAATTGTGGTAATGATGGAAACAATGAAGACTGCAATAATATACCAATTCTCTATGGAATTATTTCTTAAATGGTCTCAGAGTTCAGCCATACTGACCCTTCTTGTGTAAGTCATTCCAGGAAGAGCACCTATAAAGTATTTGACTTTCTGATGTCCATTTCAAATTTATTTTTATTTTGTGATAGACTGAGCTTGTGTCTGTTCAGATCAAAATAGAAAACAGAGCAGGTTTTACCTACATATAGACTTACACATCTGACAGCTTAATCCTCTATAGCTCTGGGTTTGTTTTTCTTTGTTTGTTTGTTTGTTTAGTTGATTGGTTTTTGTGTTTTGTTGTTGTAATTTTTTGTTTTAATTTGTTTTGTGTGTGTGCATGTGTATGTGTGTGTTTCGTTTTGTTTGAATTTTGTTTGTTTGTTTCTTTGAATTGGCTTACTTGGAGGTCTGAAAATATATATAATATACGATAAATATATATATATATATAACCTATATATAGTATATAGATAAGCTATTGAGAATCAGGAAAGAATCTTCTAAAATTGTAATGGGAAGCATTTTTTAAGACATTTTTTTCTGAACCGACAAAAACTAAATGTTTATTATTTTTTCCTCCTTTAAAAATGTATCCAAATGCATACATTTCTATTGTATGTTCCTATATGTTGAGTATCACTGATTGTACAAGAGTTAAAATGACGGTATTGTTTTATCTTTGCATAAACCAAAATGATAATTTCTTTCACTTTATTTTATGTAAAATAGAAAAGGAATTAAAAATAATATTCAAAGATGTTATAGTTGCAAATTTTAACATCAGTAGTTGAAAAAGATGGTTATTTTTTCTCAATCACCTTTAACTTACACCTGTCATATATGTATGCAGTGTCACCTGTCAAGTCTCTCTATAAGTGAGAACATACCTGCAGCCTCCTAAGAACTTTGCTTCAATAAATTTATGAAATGAAACCAGAAGAGTCAGGAAGCCACTGGGAAGCAGGAAGCAATGGAAGGAGGCCATTACCTCATCTTCTGAAGTTTAACACAGGGCCAGTGTTGACCTGAAATGGGTGGCTGTGGCTGAGGCAAAAGGTTTCCTGACTCAGTGTCCCTCCAGTTTTCATTAGACTTTGTCTCCTTTGTGAATTGCATGTTATATTCTAAGAGCTGATTCTCTAAAGAAGGATGTGTCCTGCAAAGTGAGCACATCTTACATTGTCACTGGTTTATTTTGGATATACATGTGGGTGTGAAAGCAAACCTCTTACAGACAGCACCTTTGTCTGTTATGGGACACAAATTCTCCTAGAAAGAGGTCTCAAGTGACAGTGCAGTTAGAAGCTTTGGTTCTTCATATGACATACATGTTTCCTGAATCTGCTCGTTGCATGAAGAAAAATTATACTGACATGCTGAAAAAAAAAATGAATCACAATTCAGATACTAGTATAATTCTTAAAAATACAGAACAATGAGATATACGAGATTCCATGATGTTCCAGAATATGTTTCCATCTTTCTAGTCTTTAGAGAAGAAACACAGCTCCTAGTAAACAGATCCCAACTTCTCCTATGAATAGATGCAGAGCTCCAGAACTAAACTAGTGGTTGGTTTTAGCAGACATATTTTATCATCCACAGTTCATCTCTTCCCCTAGGCTATAGCTTTTACAATTTTTGTCTGACACCTGCTTCTAACTTCATCATTTAGTATCCAGCATTTTTCCCATGTAAACATATACTCTGTTTATTTTTCCAAACTTTAGGTTTTGTTTGTTTGTTTGTTTGTTTTGGTTGGTTTTGATTTTTTTTTTTTCCAGCTGAACTAAGAAATGTCGAGCAAATAATTTTCTCCTTCCCTCCAGTTCTCTTCTCTGGGCTAGAAATGGAAGCAGAAATCAGGTCTTACTATAAACTCCTACCCCAGATTTAGATCATAGATTCATAGAACAGTTTGGATTGGAAGGGACTTTAAAGAACAGCTAGTTCTAACACCTCTGCCAAGGTCAGAGACACCTCCCACTACACCAGGTTGCTCAAAGCCCCATCCGATTTGGTCTAGAACAATTCCAGGGATGGGGCATCCACAGATCTTAAGCAATCAGTGTCTCACCACCCTCTGAGTAAATAATTTCTTCTTTATATCTAATTTAAATCTACCCTCTCTTAGTTTAAAGCCATTCCCCTTGTCCTATCATTACGCTCCCTGACAAAGAGTTCCTCTCCAGCTTTCCTGTAGGACTGCTTTTAGGTACTGGAAGGCCTCTATGAGGTCCCCCCAGAGCCTTCTCTTCTCAGGACTGAACAACCCTATCTCAGCCTGTCTTCATAAGATAGGTGTTCTAGCCCTCTAATCATTCTCATGGACCTCCTCTGGAATTGCTCCAAGAGGTCCACATCCTTCCCAGGGTGTTGAAGGTCCTGGTGCCAAACACAGTACTACAGATGGATTCTCTAATCACCTCCCTTGACCTGCAAGCTACATTTATTTTGATGCTGACAGGCCACCCAGCTCAGCTCCATCCATTATGGTTTAACAGTCTAAGTAAGCCTTTTTGGATTACTGATGACTAAGACCACCAATGAAGAAAGAAAGAGCTTTTAAATCTTTTGTTTGTTCAATGCAAAGCCTAGCACTCAGCTAACTTATGGGCTACCTTTATTATGAGGTCATTTGCACACCCCAGCTGACAATTCTCCTTTCATCTGGGTGTCACTTTTCTCCAAGAAGGATAGGATGTTGCCACTTCTGAGTAGAGCTTCCATCCCATAAATGTTTTATGTTCTCACAGGACTCTTTTTTTTTTTTTTTTTTTTCCCCCACGTGCTGCAGACTAGGTGCCAGAAATATGGTATTGAAGGTAGAACTTATTCTCATGAGAACCTTGTATTCTCTAATTTGATTGCAGTCTTGGATGAAGTTTAGTGTGGGGATAAAACTATTCAGAGATTTGTATACATTTTTCTTCTTGGGCTTAGGAAGACTGGAGTTTGAAAGGCTGCCGTACAGCTTCCCACCATTGCTGACATGTCAGAAACAGCTGTAAAATCTCTTAATGAAAAAATGAATTGACTGCTCTCTAAAGCTCAAACGGATATCCTTTGACCATTGCTTCCATGTCACCAGTAACCATAACTGATTTTTTCTTTTTGTTAGAGTAGTTTTTTCTATTCTTTCCTCACCTGTATCTAACATGGAACACAATCCAGAGTTTTCCTAAGAAGCTTCCAGTCTAGCCATTTTTCTATAAAATCTGGCTGTAATTTATTTATTCCTCTCCGAAGGCCTCATTTCCTCTCTTTTCCCACTACTGCATTGTGCAAAAGATGATGTAACAAGTCTATTCTTAACCTCAGCTATGTCTGTGACACAGTTCTTTTTTTATGCTAGGGGATTTAGCTACGTATGTGTGATTTTTCCAGACAGAAGTCTATTTCTTTTCCTTCTTCTGCCCCTCAGTATTTTCTCAGTAATTAGGAATGTGACCTAAATGCCTTTTTTTTTTCTTGTCCTTGCTGAACAGTTGTCACATTAAATTATTTGCTATTAGATAGATACTACAGTAAGCCTCAGGAGCTCACTGAAAAATCCATAGTGCATGTGTTGTGTACAAACGCAGTTTGTTCTGTAGCGAGCAGGAATAGATGGGGGAGACAAAGGACAAAGATGGAGAGAAAAGGCAGCAAAATGAGCCCAGTGATGGTATGCCATCAGCTTCATTAGCCCAGAGTTACTCCTTTTCCTTATTCACTATATAAATGTTTTCATTAGAAGGGGAATTAGCTACTAAGAAAAGGGAAAATCAGACAAAGCAAAGGCAAGGTAAAGCAAAACAAGGCAAGGAAGAGTGCCATCCATTCTTCAAATGTATGTTGGGGAACTCATCCCAGGGAATCTGATAAGATTATACAGATGTCAAATTTCAGAATAGGTACATCAGTGACTTAAAATAAATAAATAAATAAATAAATAAATAAATATATTTAAAAAAAAAAAAAAGTGTCTTACTGGTAACAGAAATTGTTTAAGGAATGATAAGGTCTGCAAAGGAGCTATGAAGTAGCCATAATAAGTATCCATGTTAGTAAATCAAGTCTCACACAGTTCTTGACTTAGAGTCTGTGCACCAGTCTAGGCTCTAGATCTTGCCTTTATACTTCTCCACCAAAATTAACAAAAACAAATCATCAACTGACTTTACAAAAGTGCATAGCAAATGTCAACATGTTCATAGGCTAAGTTCAAACCAGTGTTTCCCTTTTTCTTTCTTCTCCAAGGTACTCTCCAAACACCAGAGCACTCCCCTGGAATGTGAACACCCCTGAGCATCTGAGCAGAAGAGCAGAGCTTCTGTCCCCCAAGCCACTCAGAGCCCTCACTGCAAGCAACACCTTTCTCAGATACAGATATGCTCAAGGAAAGCACAGAAGGGCATATGTACTTTCTAGCATATGAATGGTTCCACTAAAATCAGTGGTGTTTAAAGTTAATCATAGTCTAAAGTGGTATTGCTGGATCAAAAGTTAAGCCAAGGATTTGTCAGTTCAAATATGTAAGCTAATCTCCACTACCTCAGTATCTCAGGAAATAAGAAATGATTTATCTGCAAAGACAATGATCACACAAAGTCAAATTTAAAATATAGACAAGAGAGTGTAAAAAAGCAATCCACTGAAGAATGTTCACCACATAAAATTGAAGACAAGTTTTGAATGCATCTATGAACACAGACATCATTTTATTTTATTTTTTCTTAAGCACAATGCAAAATTCACTGCAGTTTTATAAAATGACTGTAATTTGTAGAGTGAAATACTGTTTTGGCTAGTTTAACTGTTGGTTTCAAAACCAATTTCATAACCAAGTCAAATAGAAGTTTTCTGCAACTACATGTAAATGAGTCAATTCATAACTTAAAAATAAATAAATAAATAAAGCGACAATGGCAGCTTAGCAATCAGAAGTGATTCCCACACTAAACATTATATTCCCAACTATGTTTCTATTATGTGTCTATTCAAAAAGAAATATACATAGAATCCAAAACAACATGGTTATGCTTTTGCCACAAGCTATCCAACTAATAAAAATCTACAAACAAAACAATACAAAAAACAAAAACAGGGCATGGGACTGAAGAAGGAACAGGGAAACACATTTTCTATTTTACATATGCGTCTGAAGACAACATTCTTCAGGATTAAGCCACCTTTTCTGTTAGGTTTTCAGTGCATGAATCCTCCTTTCTGGAGGATTTTCTCCACAATTTTTTAGGGGTTGAGGTGAAGCTGACTGGTCTGCAGTTACTGATATCTCCTTCTCTGTGGATGATTCATCCCTCTTGGAAGATGGGTGCAATATTTGTTTGTCTTGCCTTGTGCAGTGACAATGGACATCAGCCTTGCAGTGGCCTCTGCCAGTTCACCATGCTGCACCCCACCTGGTTCCATGGACTGAAGATACACCAAGCACTCTCCCTCTTTGCCACAGGGAAAACCTAAGAATATCTACACTGTCATTCATTCCTGTAGCAGTGTTACATTTCAGTGGCAGAGTAAACTTTGTTTTAAGTAACACATCTTCCTTTCTGAAGGTATCTTCCATATGATTCCTTCCCTTTGTCCACTATGTATCTTCTCTGTCTCCTAATGTGTCTTTGGACAATAGAAATTTTCCTGATCATCCTGTCAAAGGAGCTAGTTTGTTTCGGTTGTGATATTGAATATCACCTTCAGTGTCAGTAATTGAAAATCTATTCAAAGCATAATATATCTCACAATGGGGATTTCTCAAGTGTCATTCATTGCTAGACAATCTCTTATTTTGAATGCTATATTCTATCCTATTCAAATTAGTATCATAGCAGATAAGCATAATATTTTAATCCTCTAAATAATACTTTGCCTATTCATTTAAGAAAGTATTTTTACTTCATTTCAGAATTAAACAAACAAACAAACAAACAAACAAACAAGTAGTTTGGTATGTAAAAGCAAGCAAAAAATCTTCTTTAGTTAACCAATAGATAAATTAAATAGAATGTTTTATTACAGAAAATCATGGTGAAAAACTATCAGTAACTCAGTAGAAAAATTATTCCCAAAGAGGTAATAAATATCACAGAAAATAAATCAAGCTCTTCTCTCTTTTCTCATTTCCTTTACATCATACATGGATTTCACATGCTATTGCATACACCACCTGCATGAAAAAAAAAAAAAACCTGTATGAAAAATTAAATTAAACTAATTACACCTTATGCAGTAATAACACTAGACTTCTCTTACCAGTACTCCATTAAAAAAAAAAAATAATAATAATAATTAAACAAAACAAAACAAATAAATAAAATAAAATAAATAAAATAAAATAAATCTTCTTTGCAGACAACTGGATCCAGACCACAAACGCATTTTTGTTTGTGTCCATGATTATGTCAAACTGTCCATTCTGAAAGAGTGAAGACAGCTTACTAAAACAATTATGTAGGTCTTACGATACCTTTTTATCTTTTCTCCTTCCCTCTTCTAATTTTTAAACTCAAATCAAGCTAGTTCAGAGGAAAAAAAAAAATAAAAGGGCTTACATTTCTGCTGAGTCTATAGGCTGTGGTTAGATATTTGAATTCAGGTTTGGGTGCACAGTTAAGGTGAAATCCTGACTGTAAAGAGCTAAACTGTTATTTTAAATTTCTTTACATATCTTATGCAACAATAAGTACATTCTGTGCCTTAAAAATGTTGTTATTTCATGACTCAGTGATGATAAACTTCATTTTCTTATGTCTACATGTCTGTTGAACCTGCCAAGCTGCAGGGGTCATTCATATTGGACAATATTCCAGGATGAACTAATAGTCTCATGTAAATTTTATACTCAAAGCAGTTTTGTTGTTTTAAACTCTCTGTACTTTCTAAGGTAGAAAAACTGAGCTTTTACAAGTCTGTCAGTTTAGGAGCTCTCTACAGTACACTTTTTGGATTATATGTCTGATATCTACCAAGTCATCTTCAAAATTTGAAAATGAACTCTGTTATCCCCAGGGTTAGAAACTATGTAGGAAGCTGATGGAGTAGCCCTCTGGTATTTTCAGAAATCGCTTCTGTTTCTTGAGTAATAGAAATAAAAAGGCAGTATGTACTACAAATAAAAAGATGTTCTATGTGAGTGGAGAGAGAAATGTGTAGTTTGGGTAAGGTGCTATTAATAGTCATAAAAAGATCACTCTACAAATCTGATGATCCTTTACTCTGCAGCAAAGGGCAGCCAGAAAGATTTTGCAGTCACCTAAGAAGAGCAGTATAATAAGATTGTATTTAAATTCATGTACATTAAGCTATGTACATGAAATCTGTGACCTTATAATCCTCTAAGTATAGGAAGAAGTCATCCTTCTTTATCATCTTTGTAGCAATGTTAAGCTTATAGACAGTCACCATGAAGAGTGGCATGAAGATACCCATGTGTAAGAAGGACTACAGAACAGGCAGAACTGCAAAATGACAAGATGAATCATATTTCATGACTATTGGGAATTCTCATCTAATTTTCATTTAGAGAAAGGGAATGGCAAAAAGAGCTGGAGGAGGTCTGGTAAAGAGGAAGTAACAGTTCGCATCAATGATGCTGAAGCCACAGAGGAGTCCAAACACTGTACAATGAAATTTTATGGACTGCAGTTCTGGTTAATGAAATTAAAGAAGGTACCTTTCTGTTACAGGCTTAATCTTACATGCACGTTGCAATCTGCTTCTTCAGCCACTGTTGAGATGGAGTAGGAAGAAAACTAGTGTTGCCAAGAGTGACTTCAGCTCAAGGGGTCTTTGTTGGACAAGTTGAGTAGCCAAGAGTAAAGAGCATGATGTAACTCAGTATTTTGACACAATTCCTACTGGCAGAGATGTGGCAATGATTTGCATAAAAATAAATAAATAAATAAATAATAATAATAAAGAAGATGCCAGTGATTTTAATCTAGTTAGATTTCTGTTACGAGAACAGAACACAACACTTGCCTATTAATAGCACACATGAACCTTGAAGCAGTCGGTTTTACCAAATATGAAGCAACTTATGATAACTGACAAAGCACATGTGTTTAATGCGGAGTCTTTTAATAAAAAACAGGAATTGTTCATGAATATCCTATTGGGTACCCCATAAACCACAATTCCAAAGACATGAAAAAAAAGATTATTTTGGGTAGGAGTCCAACCTAGTAAAAAAGAGATGTCAAAGCTCTGCTGGAACAGAAGGAAAGTTAATATTAAGAGGAATGGATTACAGGTACATGTCCATCTAGATGACTGGCAAAAATATGAATCACAATGCAGAAATGGCCAACAGACATTTATGTGTTGTATGTGGAGAGAAGCATAAGGATGTATGTATCCCAGATGCTGTTTCTGCTGTAATAGCAAGTTTACCATGTGTAGCAATGAAAGATATAAAGGAACATCTGTTGAAATTAAACATTTGCAAATCAACAGGCCCAGATAACTGACACCCAAGAGCCCTAAGAAAACCATCTGGGAGCTTTCAGAACAACTCATGTGATATTTAACAAGTCCTGGGAAACTGAAGAAATTCCAAGTGATTGGATAACTACAAATGTGGTTCCAACATTTAAACAGGATAAAATGAAGAATCCTGCGAAGTACAAATAAGTTAGGAAAGCTAAAAAAAATAAATTTAAAGAGATTTATATATATATATATATATATATATATATATATATATATATATAAAAGACAAAAGCTGGATTTTAAATAAGTCAACCTTGTTCACAGACAAAAGTTTTGTAACAAATAATGTGTGGTCTATATTGACAGCAATACAAATCTGGTTTCCAACAGCAATAGCACTGATACAGTATATTTGGAAGATAGCACATTCCGATTTTTACATTCGGTATTTGATTATTACTATATGACATTTTCAATATTGTAATATATACTAATAGCACAGCAAAAATAAATAACTTGAAAGCTATATTTTTGAAAGATCTCAACATACAAATTTACAAAGCCAATATATGAATGAGATAGGATTTACTAATGAGAAAACTTCTTGAGCTATTGCTAGCAAGTATATTTATTATATTATATACTATATAATATATATAATATATTTCTATATAATATATTATATATATTATATAGAAATAAATCATATAACATATTATATATAATATATAATATATTATATATTATATTATATATTATATTTATATATATAATATATTATATATATTATATATATATTATATAATATATTATATAATATATATATATATTATATATATTATATAGAAAGAAAAATGCATGAAAGTAAGCAATTAGGACAAGTAACTGACACAAAGCATTCTAGTTTTCTGAAATTGTTAGAATTCAACCAGACATGTTCAATGCAACTTAACAAAAAGTATTAGTTCTGGGAACACACCATGTGAACTATGCAGCAGGGTGAATTGCTTTCAGAATAGAGAGCAATGCCAAATAGAAGATGGATGCATGGGACTGTCTCAGGGAAAACTGCTCAGTTCACCTAGTTGAAACAAATTAGTATGGAAAGAGTTTATTGGTTTGCTAATAACACATAACTAATCAGTTATCAGTGAACTATATTTTTGATATCAGTACCAGCCATACAGCATTAACCATCAGACCCTTCTGTGGAGATGTGGGTGCTCCAACTGTGCCTGCACTCCACTAAGGAAGGTTGTGGGCACACAGACCCAACTGCACCACAAGGTGGGGTGCCTTCCTGCCATCCCCACACTGTGGGCCACTGGCAGGCTACTTTTGCACCTCATGGGAGAGCTTCTGGTCCTGTCCCAGGCAGGGCTGGTTATGACGTGGGGTGATAACTGGAAGTGCCTAACCAGTGTCACTGCTCCTCCTGCTCCAAGGCTTCTCCCCCAACCCCACTATGGACTTTCTTGCTTACCTTATACATCTTCTCAAACTGATGCCTACATTGTTTCCAAAGCCGCTTTGTAGGATATTGTTGAACTGGTTTATTTTCATCTTGCTCTTTAACATGATCAGTATGTGGAAAACACTCAGTTTTGGGTGCCCCTTCACACACTGTTACACTCCCATCCTTACTTAACCAGGCATTGTTAGCTGTCCATTTTCTCCAGGATTTTGCTGGAGATTTCAACACTGCCATAAAAATGCTCTTGAATTATAGAAGACCTTTTGCTGTGTGTGCTTGAGGCAGCCTGACAGCAGGTGTGGGATTAAACACTGGGAGGGTGATCCAAGGATGGCCTTTGGTTAGGATTCTTGAGGCACAATAAGATTAATGTTTTAAAAGACAGGGTTTGTTTCCTGCCTCAATCAGGTGAAGTCAGAGCTGAGATGGTGGGTTAGGACAGCCCTTTTGTTACCTTAGAACACAATGTTTTGGGCTTTATAGCCCAATGATACTTATTCCTAAATCTTTAATTTCAGAAGGTTAGCAGTAATTGCATAAGATGACAAAAATGAGGTCAATTTTGATCAGACAGTTTTATCTTTCTCTGCAGCATCAGGCATTGATCACAGAGTGCTAAGCTTATAACCGAAAGCATCGGCATTGTGAGAAAGGCAGATCAGTGCTCAGCTGTGCACACAGAAGCCTCCCTGGTGCCTGATTAAAATATGCTGAACAAAATTTATACTGGTCACTGGCTCTCTCTTTTGGAAGGAGGGGGTTTGGTTGGTTGGTTGGTTGATGTTTGTTTATGTTTGAATGTGTTTGCTTGTTTCCCAGAAAAAATAAGCTTTTCCGTCCTTCTGTAACCTGACTTGCAGTTCAGTGATCATCTGCAATCTCATATCTGACTTGCTTATGCCATTTATATAGGCCTCAACTATTTTGTCACTACTTTGTCATTGAGGAAAGATTATTCTCCTCTGTTTTCTGTTATGGTTTTCAGAAGTTTTTCACAGACAGTGGTTCATTTGGGTGACATTAACAGGTCTATAAAACACAGATTAAATTCAGGAAATTCTGGATTCCTTTTGATACCATTTTTGGTGAAAAACAACAACAACAACAACAACAACAACAACAACAACAACAACAACAAAAAAAAAAAAAAAAAAAAAAAAAACAAGAATATATCAATCAGTCTTAAAATCAGAAAAGAATTTAAAAGCTCCATGAAAAAGTAGGCAATGTTTCTGAGGTCAAAAAATAAAAAAAGCTGGGAAGCTTGGAATCTAAATCAGAAAAAAAAAAATTTCTCGGTTTCACTAGTAAGAGCACAGATGGCCAGAGTGCTACTTTGTAAGGAAAACTTTGCCAGAAAAAATAATGATAAAATACTGTTTACACTATGATAGCATTTTTCTTTCAGGTCTGTGACAGCATGTCCTCATTTGAGATTTAACCAATGACCCATTAGTTGCAAGTTTTGCAACAGTCTCAAAGTCATTAGATATAAATGGCACTATTATTTATTAACTCTTTAATATTATTTTTTATGTAAGTAACAAGGGTGGGCCAGGGAAATACCTAGAAGAAACCATAGATCTCGTCAGCTATAAGACTGTAGAACTTTGTGATGACTTAGGGGAATTATAGTAAATAGCAGACAACAAAGAACAAGATGTGCTGACTGAACAGCAAGACAAACCTAATGTATGAAATGAGAAAAAGAAATAATAAAATAAAGAAAATGGAACAAATGTGTTTTTACAAGTCATTAAGCACCGATGGAATGAATTTGTACAAAATTCTGAAATTTCGTCTTAATATTTTAGTTGAGTTTAAATATTTATTATCTTACAATGTTTATTTTAAATATTTCTCTGGAGAAAAAAAAATAAAACACCTTATATGAATAGTAATTTTGTATTAGTGAAATTAGTTAAATTGATTAAATGGATAAAATGTTGATAATAGATTAAATTGATTAAATTGATAAATTAGTTAAATTAGTTAAATTGATGCTATTGTATATGTAGTCTATAGGAGCCTAGCAGTGTGAGAATATTTAATCTTAGCAAACAGAGATTCAGAGACATAGTTGAAACATTTCGTGTAAGAAGTACTGTATATTGAATTCCCCATGTTACATCCTAAAAATACAGATGAGCAGCCTATATGGCATTTCTTCCTATTGACCCACAGTTCACTGTAAAACACTGAGATTTTTCCTTTTCTTGTTCTGAATTCATGTTTAAAAGACATCTTACTATCTTTTGCTCAACCAATCATCAATATGCCATCACTTTATTAATTGCATTATAAATTCACTTTTAGTTCATATGATTTGATATTTAATTCGCTTTTTCTCATTATTTGAAGATAAAGATGATTGGAAGACTGAAGCACCTCTCCTATAAAGAAAGGCTGAGAGAGCTGGGAATGTTCAGCCTAAAGAAGAGAAGACTCAGGGGTGACTTCATTGCAGCTTTACAGTGCTTAAAAGGGACTCATGAAAAAGATGGAAAGCAACTCTTCGCTCAATCAGATAATGACAGGACAAGGGGGGATGGTTTTAAACTCAAATTGGGTAGATTCAGATTGGAGGTTAAGAGGAAACTCTTCACTCGGAGGGTGGTGAGGCACTTGAACAGGTTGCCCAGAGAGGTATGAGGATGCCCCATCCCTGGAGATGTTCAAGACCAGGTTAGATGTGGCCGTGAGCAACCTGATCTAGTGGGTGATGTCCCTGCCTATGGCAGGGGGGGCTGGAACTAGATGATCTTTAAGGTCCCTTCCAACCTGAGACATTCTATGATTCTATGATTCTGTGATTCTTAACCAAAGTAAATTTTCATAGTTTTGTTCTTGTAGAATAAAATGGAAAAGCTTTTGGTCTTCAAAGTTTTTCCCTATTTTAATTTTAATAACTCTGTTAGTTATGATATAATCACTGAATCACAGAATCACAGAATCACAGAACTGTAGGGATTGGAAGGGACCTTGAAAGATCATCAGATCCAACCCCACTGCCATAGCAGGTTCCTCAAATCAGGCTGTCCAGGTAGGCGTCCAGACAGGCCTTGAATATCTCCAGACAAGGAGACTCCACAACCTCCCTGGGCAGCATGTTCCAATGCTCCGTCACCCTCACCATGAAGTTCTTTTGCATGTCAGTGTGGAACTTCCTGTGCTCTAACTTACAGCCATCGCCCCTTGTCCTATCCCCACAAACTACTGAGAAGAGGTTGGCTACATCCTTCTGTCCCTCACCCCTCAGATATTTATATTCACTGAGGAGACCCCCTCTCAGTCTTCTCTTCTCCAGGCTGAACAGACCCAGGTCTCTCAGCCTTTCTTCATAGGGAAGATGCTCCAAGCCCCATATCATCTTTGTGTCCCTCTGCTGGACTCTTTCCAGGAGATCCCTGTCTTTCTTGTACCAGGGAGCCCTGAACTGGACACAGTACTCCAGGTGAGGCCTGACCAGGGCTGAGTAGAGGGGGAGGATCACCTCCCTTGACCTGCTGGCCACACTCCTTTTAATGAACGCCAGGATCCCATTAGCCCTCTTGGCCACAAGGGCACAGTGCTGGCTCATGGTCAACCTGTTGTCCACCAGGACCCCCAGGTCCTTTTCGTCAGAGCTCCTCTCCAGCAGGTTGTCCCCCAGCCTGTAGTGATACTTCGGGTTGTTCCTTCCCAGGTGCAGGACTCTACACTTGCTCTTATTAAATCTCATTTGGCTTCCTCCTGCCCATCTCTCCAGCCACTCCAGATCTTTCTGAATGGCAGCACAGCCTTCTGGTATGTCAGTCACTCCTCCCAGCTTTGTGTCATCAGCGTACCTGCTGAGGGCAGACACTATTCCCTCATCAAGGTCGTTGATGAAGATGTTGAACAAGACCGGACCCAGCACCAACCCCTGGGGAACACCGCTAGTCACAGGCCTCCAGCCAGACTCTGCTCCTCCAATCACCACCCTCTGAGCTCGGCCAGCCAGCCAGTTCTCAACCCACCTTGCTGTCCATGCCTCTATCCCACACTTTCTCAGCTTTGCTAGTAGGATATCATGGGAGACAGTATCGAAAGCCTTGCTAAAGTCAAGGTAGATGACATCCACCGCTCTCCCCCCATCTACCCAGCTGGTGATATCATCATAGAAGGCAACGAGGTTGGTTGAGCATGACTTCCCCTTGGTGAATCCATGCTGACTACTCCTCATAACCTTCTTCTCTTCCAATTGCTTTGAGATGGCACCCAGAACAAGCTGCTCCAATACCTTTCCAGGGACAGAGGTGACACTGACTGGCCTGTAGTTTCCCGGATCCTCCTTCCTGCCCTTCTTGAAGACCGGAGTGACATTGGCTATCCTCCAGTCTTCAGGCACTTCACCCGTTCTCCAGGACCTTTCAAAAATGATAGAGAGCGGTTCGGCGATCACATCTGCCAGCTCCCTTAGCACATGCAGATGCATCCCATTGGGACCCATGGATTTGTATGCGTTGAGCCCGCTCAGATGCTCCCAAACCACTCTCACGTCCACCAGGGGGGAGCCCTCCATTTCCTAGACCCTTTGTCCTATTGCCAGGGGCGAGGAGTCCCAGGGGAGTGTCCTTGAAGTAAAGGCTGAAGCAAAGAAAGCATTTAGTTTCTCTGCCTTCTCAGCATCTCCCGTGACCAGGACACCCCCATTATTCAGCAAGGGACCCACATTATCCCTAGTCTTCCTCTTGCTGTTTACATACTTGAAAACACCCTTCTTATTATCCTTTATCTCTTTAGCAAGCCTCATCGCTAGGTGGGCTTTAGCCTTCCACGTCGCATCCCTGCAGGCCCTGACAACACATCTATACTCCTCCCAAGAGGACAGGCCATTTTTCCACATTTCATAGACCTTCCTCTTCCTTTTGATCTTATTGATGAGCTCCTTGCTCATCCATGTGGGTTTCCTGCCCCCCTTCGCCAATTTCCTATTGCTCGAGATGCACCGATCCTGAGCATGGAAGTGCTGCTTAAATGTAGCCCAGCTCTCACAAGCACCCGTGACTTCTAGCAACCTGTCCCATGAGATACTCCCAAGTAGGTCCTGGAAGAGGTCAAAGTTGGCTCTTCGAAAGTCCAGGGTAGCAATCCTGCTTTTAGCCTTACTTCCTTTGCCTAGTTCCATGTGGAACTCCACCATCTCATGGTTGCTGCATCCCAAGCTGCCCCCAACCTTCACATCCCTAACAAGGCCATCCCTGTTGGTAAGAACGAGGCCCAGGAGCACACCCCACCTCATCGGCTCCTCCAACACCTGTGTTAGAAAATTGTCCTCAACGCATTGTAGGAACCATTTGGACTGCTCATGCCTGGCCGAGTTGCTTACCCAGCAGATGTCTGGGTAATTGAAGTCCCCCATGAGGACCAGCACTCGTGACCGTGAGACTACTAGCAGCTGCCCGTAGAAGGCCTCATTGACTTCCTCCTCCTGATCTGGAAATCTGTAGTAGACCCCCACCACCATGTCTCCCATACCAGCCCACCCCTTAATTCTTACCCACAAGCTCTCCACTTGTCCTTCACCCTGCCCCAGCTGGAGCTGCGTACACTCTACTCCCTCACATAAAGGGCAATTATAGCCCTTACAAAACAAAAACACCATTATAATCTCCAAGCAGCCCATAAAAAGGTATAAAAAAAAATCTCCCTGAAAAAAAATGTACTGGTTGATAATACTGATAGTTTTTGAAAACCTTTCTCTGCAATGCAGAGAGGAAAGAGGAAACCTAGGGGCTTCCTCTTGTCTTGCTTGTCAGCAAGACAAGACCTTGTCTTGATGATCTGGAGTCTCCACACTGAGTGGGGCATATAGTTGATATTCACATCAGTAAATCTTAGGGATGTTGATGGTAGGCTTCTGGCATCCATTCTGCCTGTCCAGATTATCTCACAGCCACTTGATAACTATTTCATCTGTTTTTCCTGCTCTGTAATGCACTCTGTTTCAATTTAGGTAGCTACAATACTACAATTCAAATTAACCAAAGCCAACCAAATTCAGCAGCAACCCTGAGCTTCTGCTCTTCATGATCTGAAAAGACTTTCAATACATAGCTCATGTTGAGGACATGGGTGAGGCTCAGACCCTGGGTCACTGCTTGGGTCACTCATACCCAGTAGAACTTGGCAATCAAACCATTCTTGACCAAAACCCTAAGAAAAGTCAGGGTTGTATGGGCAGCAACATTTCACCTTCCCACCCAGGTATTGGTTGCAATCTTCTGTCAGGGAGAGAATTATTCCAGGCAGGATTACATCATCCTGTAGAAATGAGATGACCAGGAATAGGTCCAAAACATCTGGCTATTCTCAACAATATCCCCAAGGTCATAAAAGAGCTCACTCACTGTAGCAGGGCAATAGGCAGGCTATGCCTTGTCTGACACACGGCACATATGGCTGCATAAATCACAAGGATACTCAGTCATACTCTAAGTCTCTGTTAATCATCATGAAAGATTCATTACACCATAATAGGTTACATTGTCTGAGTACTTGACACCTGATTCTAGAACTGGGGTGATTTCAACACCAGCAATACACCTTTGTTTCGATATAAACCCCTTCAACTACATGTACACTTCACTTATAAGTGCTTAGTTAAAATATTCCTGGCAGACACCTGTTTAACCAATCCTTAACAGTCCCTAACAATGTAGACAAGTATTACATAACTTTCTTTAGGCAATCTATCTTGGCATTTCACTGTCTTTAGAAAGTTTTTCCTAATGTCTAGCCGAAGTTTCCTTTGCTGTAATTTAAGCCAATTACTTCTTACACTATCCACTACTGATATACTCCCTTCAGCTGTGCAGTAGCTTTTAAACATTTGAAGATTTTTATCATGTCTCACATCAGTCTTCCCTTCTGTAGACCAAACTATAATATTTACATCTTTTCTTATCCATTATATTTTCTAGGATCTTACTATTCTCTGTGCTTTTCTCCTACAAAGTGATGTACACATTTCTTAAAGTAATTCTTCCCTAACTGGAGGCAGTTCTTCAGCTAAAGTGGTATTAATGAAATTCTTTATATGAAGAATTTCAGAAATTCAGTTCACCAGAAATTCTTCACATGTTTTACAGAAGGCGTGACTCTACTGAGTCCAGTATTTGGCTTGCCTTCCTTGCTACATACTGTGATGCTATTGACTCATGTCTAGCTATGATCCACTACAACCTTAGGACTTTCTCAGCAGAATTAATAAGTAGCCAGTTGTTTCCCATTCTGTGTTTATGTAGTTGACAATTCCTGGCTAAATATAAAGATCTTCACCTGTCTTTACTCAACCACACCCTTCTTGTCTCTTATCTCTCCTTCAAAGTGCCAAGGTTCTGGTTAAATCCTAATCTCGTCCTCTATGGTGCTGTTCCAGCTTGCTGTTGTCTGCAAATGTAATAGAGTTGTACTGAGATGAACTACACATGGGTGCAAAGAACTCATGTATATCTGGCTACAGATATATTGACCTCTAGCAGCATGAGAACTGGAGAGGAAATGTCAGACAAGTGAGGGGAGTTTCAGAAGAAAGGCTAAAAGCGAGATTGCTGCCAAGCCCTTTCCACAAGAGAGCAAAAGTGGAATTGCTGGAGGGTGTTTGTTCACACAGGTGCGATAATCTTAGAGATGATAGCTAATATTCAAAAATGACAGAACATTCTTTTCTTCATTAGACTTTGCAACATTAGATGAAGAATTTTGGGAAATGAATAGCATGCTTCAAAATTAGGAAAAAAGTATAGAGAGACTTCGATAGGACATTTTCTGAAATTATACCTCTGTGACACTTCATGTGAATTCACTGGTTCCTGCCACAAAGTTCAAGACAGTCAATACAGTACAGTATACCTGGTAAGAGGTTCTGCTTAATGTAGACCCTTCGGTGAACTTTGAGTTCTATTCAGATGACCTCCTACAGGTACAAGAGTGAAGTACACAGTTGGACTTTAAATTCAAGAGAGTATCAGCTGAGAACTAGGTTTGTCAGACCTTCCAGAATGAAAAGTTTTCCAATGGCTGAAATAGAGGGCTCAGGAGTTCTGTTTTAAGCCCCTGCAGGAAAGGACATTTAAAAGCTTTATAAGCTTCATATTGACTTAATTTCTAAGAAAATTCTCAGTTCATCAGACTATTCTTCAGCATAGACTGTGAAGAAGCTGGAGGTAGGGTAGAGTCTCCATCTCCACTGCAGAAACTGTCACTGCAGAGTCATGGCAGAGTTGATATTTTTGACACAAATACTGGCCCAGACCCTCCACTTACTTAAATCCTGTGACCATACAATAGCCATAAGCATCAAAGGGAAAATATGGATTGGTTTCTTTAATTACTGATGCTGGCTCCTTTCCAAGGCATCACTGAAAGTTTCTGTCCCAAGGCAAATTACATTTAGTCTCCATCAGTAAATATCTGTGCCAAATGGGACAGTGTTTTGAAATAGTAGGAAGTCAACAGGAAACTTTTGTTTACATAGAAGAGTTCTAGATAGATAAAATATGGCCTACCTATACATGTTTATGTGCAATGCATGTTGTGTTTCCACTCTTTGTTTATAATTCTATGACTGATTTCAATTAATGTTGTCAACCTGAAGACAATTTATTCAGGTTTATGTAGAGTTTTATGTTGCTTGGCAAATTTTTTTCTTTTTTTCCTTTTTTTTTTTTTTTTATAATTTACCTTGAAATAGGCTCTGTGAAACTTGATGTTTTTAGAAAGATACAAAAGCAGACAAGATATATCCATTTTTCTAAGAATATTACAACCCAAAGGAAATGCCAAAACCTTAAACAATATGTTTTTCTTTATGAGTTCATATAGACCAGAGTTTGCTTGTTTTTCTGTTACTATTTTTTTCTGGGGCTAAAACACACTATTTACTAGCTGTATTCCTCTTTCTAGATCATGTCAATTTCAGTGAGAGATTTATTCAGCAAGGTTAAACTTGTATAATTCACAAGTTAGATCTAGCAATCTAAAACATTTTAATTTTTCCAGCTCAAATTCACTGCATAGGTGCTATCTTAAAAATAAATAAATAAATAAATAAATAAATAAATATAATCTGTGTTACATATTATACTAGTGTATTTTCATCTACTACTTGAGTTCAAGATTAGCCAAGTTCCCCGTGAAATTTCACTATAAATGTTCAACTTTCTTTAGTATTGGTACTGGTAACTATGGACAACAGTAATGGATCTCATGAACAACAGAGGTGTTTTGTGTTGTAATTTATTTATTTATTTATTTATTTTGTTTGTTTTCATCAGTAATAAATAAATTAAAAGAAAGCAATCCCTGAACCAACTGCAGAAGAACTCCACTATGATCTCTACCCTGCTTATTTCTTTCTCAGGCAACACATCTCTTCTTATTTTGGTTTTGGCTGAGACAGAATTGATTTTCTTCATAGAGGCTCACACAATGTTGTATTTTGGAGTTTTGATGAAAACAGTAGTGATAACTGTTTTTAGTTGTTGATTAGTGCTTACACAGAGGAAAGGGTTTTTCTACTCCTCATGCTGCCCTGCCAGCAAGGAGCTGGTGGTGTACCAGGACCTGAGAGGGGACCAAGCCATGACAGCTGGCCCAAGCTGGCCAAAGGGATGTCCCACACCAGGTGGCATCATGCTCGGGAATAAAACTGGGGTAAAGAAGGAGGAGAGGGGGACGTTTGGAGTGATGGTGTGCATCTTCCCAAGAAACTGTTACACATGATGAGCACTGATTTTCTGGGAGTGGCTGAACTTGCTGCAGGAGTAGCAAATTAATTTCTTGCTTTTCTTTGCTTGCAAGTGCAATTTTTGTTTTACTTAGTAAACTGTCTTTATAACAATCCATGAGTTCTCACACTTTTACCTTTCTAATTCTTTCCCCCATCCCATCTGGGCAGAATGAGAGAGAACAGCTGTGTGGTGCTGAGCAGCCTGCTGGGTTAAATCACAACACTCCTTGAGGCGCTTCTTGTCAAACTCTGGCCAAGTGCCCATAGTCTTCTTTGTGGAACTGTATTATGTCTGTTAATGATCTCCAGATAGATTAGATTCATTGTGGGGTTTTGTTTGTTTGCTTGTTTTGTTAATGGTTTCTGTTGCTGGTTTGGTTTAGTTTGCTTTGGTTTGGTTTGGTTTTGTCTTGAATGTTTTTAGTCCTCTCAAAGAAGTTTTTCAATTAGTTTCACATGAATCCATAAGGCTTTATAACTTCTTTTTCAGTGGTCATCATGCCTTTCACTGTCATTCCTTTAAAAATATATTCTAGAACACAAAACAAAGTTTCTCTTTCTTACATATAGATATCTTGCAGCAATTTTAGGGCTTCCATTATCTATCTCACATTTCCTTTACCCTCGGCAGGCTTTCATGAACCTTCCCAATTTCTTTTCTATGACCCAAATTTTCTTGAACTCCTTTCAGTCTCTTACCTTCCACATTAAGACATATGTCTATACTTTCATCGCTTCCTCTTTATTCATATCTTTCCAAACAGTTTTCTCAGGCATGGATACAGATATTCCTTATATTTGAAAAGATCCTATTGAAATGCTGTTGATGTCAGTCATACTTCCCATAGGCAAGTTCTCACTGTCAAGACACAGGCTGTAAAGAATGATGATACTGCAGCAAAAGCTCTGCAGAAAGTAAAAGGAACCATTTTACATGAAGAAGGTTTCATGAGGTTTGAAATAATAAATCTGAGATCATGTGAGATATAGAAAACTCTCAACTGAATCTCATAAGACATGTAATAAAATCATAAAAATTGGCAACACTCTTGATCCACCTCATAAACTCTATATAAATATAAACAGATGTAGATAGTGTAATTGAATTGATTGGGAAGTTTATTACCCCAGGAGTCATTCTGAGAATCAAAATCAGACACAGATCCATTGAAATCTAATTGATTTGTAAATCAACTCAAAAATACTATAAAGCCTTTGCACTCTGAAGGTTACTCATCATACTTTCCTATACTGATAATATTTTTCTATCCCCCCTTGTAATCATATGAAATATTCATTTTACCAATGATAAAGAGAAAATTGAAGCTGGGATAGGACAAAGTCCTTTTTAATACACCAGTGGAAATTTCCCTAAAAAAAAAAAAAAAAAAAAAGGAAATAAAATTGTTCTTTAATTAGTTTGTTACAGAAATTTTAAATGTAACTCAGAAAAATCAGTGGTTGAAAGTCCAGAGCTTTTTCAGGAAAGAGATATCAAAGGAATAACTAGAATGGAAGAAAAACAGGAAATCAGAGATATGCTGTTGAGGACACTGGAAATGTTTTCTGAAGCTATTGTGAGAATATCTTCACTGCTATCTGGACACCATACATTTTAGGAACATAAAGACAAGCTATTATAACAGTCTACAATGTCAAATGTTTGGAACATTCTTTTATTTAACTACCCTAGCAGTTCGGTCTTCTAAAGTCAAATTTTATTGAATAAAAAAATGATTTTTATATACTTACATCTTTCATATGTTTTTTGAGATTTTTTTTTTTTTAATTTATTGCTAACATGTTGAGTACAATGGCGAACATGAGTCCTGTCCTCAGTTTGGCTGAACTCTAGCAGACAAATGACAAACGTAAAAAGAAGCTCACTGTTCAATGGGATACCTTTAAAGCTTAAAGTAAAGATTCAAGACAAATGCACAAAATCAAGAACTGGCAGATGTGTTGAGCCTCAGTCAGGTTTATTCCATACAAAAAGATTTGGGCAAGGCTGTCTATTTAGGGAAGTTGGAAGGAGATCTAGAAAGCATTTCAGTTGTCCAAGAACAAGTTCATTGCCTAAATTCAATTGAAAGTCCATCTTTTGGGTGATCTTTTAATCATCTTTTAGTCCAGCTACAACTACATTAGAGACCTTGCATAACACTGGTCTAAGGCTAGACCAGTTTCTAGCCTTATCTAGTTATCATGTGTTATCACCTTTTGCAATGTAATAAACTCTTTCCCCAACATAAAACTGCTATCCAGAAAGACATTATCATAACTTTGTCTCTCTTGCACCCTAATATGTGAGATGTGTTTATATCATACTTCTGTGAGATTAGCTGAAAAACCTATGATAAGATTCCAACCTTCAGACAGCATGGAAGTCTGCTCTTCATTTAAGATCTAATTTCTGCATATGCGATCTAGTTTGCCTAAAATATAAAACAATAAATCATGCTAGAAAAGCAATCACTTTCCATACCTCTTGTTGAAGCTGGATCCATCGACAGTCAAAACCACAGTGGCAATGGGTACTTAACTTATTAGTGTAATGTCTCAAGAACTTTGCTGGAAAGGCAGAGAAGTGCAGTTCCAGTCATTGTTCTCTTCAGTGTTTCTGTTTCTTATCCAGTGATGATCTGAAGTAAAATGCACAAACAGTTCTGGGCACATGGCCCAGGAACCAAGCTTTTCCAAAAGCAAGCTGAGTTCTCTAACTACTACATTTCAGAGCCAGTTTGTTCTCTTGCATTCCTGGAACCAGAACCCATCATCACTCAGACTGAGGATTGCTTGCCGTGAAAAATGTTAGGTGATAGGTGCATTTTCTTCAGCTAAAGCAGGCCTAATAGACAGGTCTCCCACTTCCTGACCAAGCACTCGAATTGTCAGACCAGTGTCTAAAACCTTTTAATTAAACATTGGGATCTGGGCATCTAAATCCTGTAAGTGCCTTGACCTGTAGCTTTGCTAAGATGTCAAAATTCATATAAAAAGTGAGTTTCAGGTACACCTGTCTATGGATTTGGAAGTGGGATAGGGTCTGACTTGGACATCATAACATATACAGCAAGAATTAAGGGGCCAATTTCCTCAAGTATAGGAATTAGGCCCCTCAATAATGACAGTTAACAGAAGAAAAATTACCACACCTAGGTACACTTTTTTTCCAGGATTTTCTGTATATCACTATAACCACCAGTCTTCATGCTTTAACAATGCCACCTTGGAAAATCAACATGTGTCTTCTTCACAAGCTTTCCTCAGTAAATATTTTGCTGGAGATAAACAACAAGACCGGTCTTGACAAAGCAACATAACCACAGAAGAAATGAAAATTAATGTTTATTCTCTTGAAATCAATGTCATTTTCAGTTTATGTGGCAGCCAGGTACAATGGTAATGCCTTTGAACATAAAAGGTGATGCATAACTAGTTTTTACCATATTCAGATGCAAATTCATGTATTACAGTAAATCATGGAACTTCACAGATGCATCTATTTTATGAACTATGTTATCATTAATCACTAAACATGTGTTATGAATAAAAAAATAAATAAATAAATAATTGTAATAGTCAATTGGAATCTTCTTTTAACCAGACTTTTCTTCCATTTTGCCCACAATTCATTTTCTTCTTGTGCACTGCAAGTCTCTGACCCTAGGAGAATTTTGTTGTGCCTGTGGCTGTGCGGTTGCCGTACCTAAGCAAATAATAAAAAAAAAAAAAAACGTATAAAATTTTTCCTGGATCCATACCGACAACTTATCTTTTGAGAATGCCTGGAAATTGTAATTAAGAGTAATTTTTTCATCGCTGTTTCAAATAAAAAGCCTGCTGGAGACCAAATTTGCTTCCTTCCAGTAACACTAAAAGAAGGAATGATTAAAAAAGAAAAAAAAAAAAAAAGAAGATATAATGTATAATGAAAGCCATCGTGTAAACTGAACCAAAGGAAAATACTGAGGCTGGGAATTAATTAATGAAGCTATTTGTATCAATCTGTCAGAAGGAAATGAGAGGCAGATAGTGGACATGAAGAAACTGAGGAGGCATCAAAACTATTAGTGAGAGTGTAGCCTTGAAAGAACATAGGAGTGCGAGAAAGGAGTTTCTTAGGTAGAGCTCAAAATAGAATGTTAGGAATGTGAAAGCAGCACAGAGAAATTCCCCTAGGTGTTTTATTCCTACTATGTTCTGGAAAATAGAGTTTTGTGTATGGGATTTGGTAAATTATCATATGAAAGAAATAATACTTACTAAAATTTTCTGAACAGAAATAAAAAACAAAACCCCAGATATTGACCAATTTCTCAGGCCAAGTAAATTTCATGTTAATTTAATTCTTAGGATTAAATTTCCATTTCTAATTCCATAACCAAGTGTGATAGTCCAATCCCAAAATAATATTTTGACTAGTTGCATGACTCCTGTCATTGTCCTTCTGCCATTGTTCAAAAGCTGAAGTGGTGCCGGAGTGCTCTTCTCGTCTTTGCTTCAGCTCTGAGGGATAATACAAGAAACACAGTTTTGAACTCTATGGCTGCATGCAACTGAAGTGAAAGATGACAAAAGGCAACTTCTACAAAGGAAGTAGTTACAGAAATGGTGTCTCTGCATATCTAGTATTAAAACAGGAAAGGACTTGTGGAAACATTTCCACTTAAAGTTTTTGATTTAAGAAAATGAAATTAAGAATTCTTTCTGTTCTAGAATAATATGAAGAGTTTAAGCCCTGTTTCCATGAAATTCATGAAGCTCCTATAATTCAAATGTTCAAGAACAAACAGTCAGTCAGTGACTAACAAGACTCAGAATTTGGAATTCATCCTGTCTGTGAAAAAGCTTCAACCTCTCCTAGGCAAGAGTTACCCACACAAAGATGGGAGTACTTTGCATCCATCAATATAAACACATTTGGAGCTTTTCCAATAAGAAATTTTTGGAGAATCCCAGCGAATTCAAATTTCACACTGTGCCAGTGATAATTGCTTTTACCTACAGTTTGCATTCAATTTACAGCAATTTCTTGCAGCTCATATTTTACTAATTAGTGTGTGAGATGTCATTCTTGTAAAAGGCTGTCAAAAACCTTATTAAAGATCACCCAATTGTATTCACTTCTTCCATTCCCACCTTTCTTAGATGCCACATAACTGGCATCTAACTGGCAAAGTCAAAGGATCATTACTTTGGAGTGGCTTGTTACAATAGAGCTATATGAGTGTTTTCTCTCAGTCTTGTTATATTATGTGCATTGTATGTGTCAATATTCACAAGACATCTGCACCAACACCTTTCCAGATAATGATGTTTAAAAATGCATATTGACTAAATTCAACAAGAACAAGAACAGGACCCTAGGAGAGTTATCACCTACACCAGTCATCATCATTACCAGACTTATTACTTGGTACAGATAATTGTGCTTTGTGTAATTAAACAATATAATAGCATCACGGATACAGTTTTCTTGTAGACCATTCTTCTATAAGCCATTCTTCTAAAAAGAAAAAAGAAGAAAAAAAAAAAATTTTTGAGAAAGGTGTAAGTTTCTTATGAAATTCAATTCCAATGTTTGTTCTAAGAGCTCTTGCCCATTTCGTTATCTCTATTTATTAATTAGTAACAGCTATTAAAAAGAGCATGTTAGGCTGAGGGCCCCTATGACTTGGAGTACTGTGGTGCAATACAATAATGGAAGAAGGTCTGGGGGAGAAAATAGTAATTTTGGCTTGTGTTTAACTTGGTCGTAATATGCCCATGGTATGGTGATATTTCATACTTCATTGGTAATTAGAAGTTCCTGATCAGAGATAAGCTTTTACTACAAAAAATGTTATTGGTTGAATCTCAGCTGAGATGATAGACGGTTCATTTTATTAATCTGTTTTGTGCTTTTGATCCAAAAACAAATTAAAATAGAATTAGGTTTTAATAATTATGTTTTCACGTATCTTTCATCTTGATATGTTGTGAATATTATCCTCTGAAGGTTAATTAATTAAACTCACTGCTCAGCAAACATTCAGGCAAGATTTTCTTTCAACTTGTTCTTACTTGTGGTCAGGAGGAAACCCATCAGGGTTAAATCTAAAGATTTATGTGCTGATTATTCTTTCAAACAAATTAGTGGACTTATTCTGAGTCCTCCTTCTGCCTCTGTATAAAAGCAACATTACTCCATCGAAACTAAAGTATATGTGATCAGGTCTTAATTGATATAAATTATTTTTATACCATAAATTTCCCTTAAGTCTTGGCCACAAGTCAGAGTTAGTTAATCATATAATAATTTAGGTTGGAAAAGACCTCTAAGATCATCTAGTCCAACCTTAATTAGCTTTTATTGTTGAATGATCTTGTTATTGAGATTTGTTTATTCCATCATTTCTGTAGGTAAAGGTCACTGATAACTCCACACAGGTCTTGTAAGATTTTTTTTTCGTTATTTTCTCTGCTTATCTGGTGAAATTTTAAATGACCATACCAGCCCAAAATGGAAATCACCTTTCTTATGATACTACTGCTCTTCTTTGGATGCCTTCAAAGTAACTGATCAGTTCTATGACAAAGATAAGAAAGTCTTCACATTTTGAAAGTGAATCCCTTGAATTTATTTTTTCCATACTATCTGCTGATTAAGTTCTCTTGTACCAAAGGTAAAGACACGTAAATGGTTGAAGAGTTGAATGTCTCTTGGTGGAGCCCTCCTCCACAATGAGAGACCAGCCAAGCAAGATTTAACCTTGACACATTTGCAACCTACACCGTTTTAGACCATCTACCCACCATCTCCAGAAGAGCACAAGTTTCTGCTCTACCGCGTGTCATGGACACCAACTCCACATCCCTTACACAGCAGTACTGGTGATAAGAAAGATAAGCCAGTTACAAAATGCAAAGTTAAAACATAGCAGCTAGTCCACTTTATGTCTTAATCTAGGCAGCTGGTGAAGCATTTGTCCTAAAGGAAATGGTTATATTTTCTCTTCAGTCAATAGAGATAAATAGAGCTCTTGAAGGAGAAAAATACCATACATCTCAATGTAAGCACACAAGTTCAATGGGCTGTAATCTGCCCTGAATTTATAAAATAAGACTATTTTCTACCTTCAGGATACTGGGAAGCACACTGAGTCTGCAATTTCTTTAATATCTTAAAAGATAAAAGACATTTAAGGTTCCAAGAAGATATCCCATTTCACATGAAATAACTGTTATCTAATATTCATTTTACTGTCATTATGGCCACAATAGTATCAAATTAAGCATTTAAATAACAGAGAAATAAAATGTCTTCAAGTAGGTATATAATGCAAAATTTTACTTCCATATTATTGTCACATGTGACTTCTGATTTTCTTTTCCATAAATGTGCTTTTTTAACCTTTTATACAGCAATTCAACAATAACACATTATAACATTCCTACAGCCTACTTTTATTTTTAAAGTTTTTTGTTTGTTTGTTTGTTTTGTTTTTTTATTTTATTTTTTTTTATTCCAGAGCTCTACTACTACCAGGTAAGAAAGTAGACTCCAAAAAAAAAAAAATAATAATAATAATAATAATAGAAGAAATTAACCTTGTCAGATTAATGCGTGTTAATTCCACCAGCAAGTATTCAAAAATATGAATTTAATTGAAGAAACAGACAGAATTTTTTAAATGACCTTAAAAAATTCCATAATGTGTGAAATTTGAATGCACCAGAACCTGAATACATGGTTCTGAACCCAGACATCCAGATTTAGCAAAGTACTTGTTTCTCTCTACTGGACGAAGTACTAATGCCTCTTTAGTGCCAACAGTTCTTAAAGTATATTCTTCTACATTTTAAAGTGGAAAACCATAATCTTTCTTCCCTTTGTCTCTAAGCTATATCTTACCCCCAAAATAATCAATTTTTGCTATAATTTTGCTTTAAATTAAAAAAAAAAAAAAAAAAAGCCTTTTTTTAATGATTGTCTTATAAAGCAAAATACCTTTCCCATTAAAATTTCTAAGATGTTTGCTCTTGACTACACGGTCATTGATTAAAATATGATGAATTTCTGCTAGAAAAACATCAGTGATCAGAAAGTAATGCAATTGCCTTTACATACTGACTTCTCATCAAAAGCTTCAAATTTATTTAAAGCTTACAGCACATAATTTAGAAAACAGATTCCTTTAGAGGTACTTTTACAGAGTCATTTTAATATTGTATCACACAGTACCTCAAATTTTCATCTGGCAAGAGCTCTGTGTGCCAACATTATATTTAACCAATGGACAGCTGAGGACAGGGAACTTCAGAGTGGTTTCCCTGGGGTAGCACAAGAAGCCCTAGGGAACAGTATAGGTCAGTATTGTTGTCCAACAATGATATCCCGGGGTATTGCTGTCCTGTCCTCTGCTTGAACAAATGACATTGTAAGTTTATGTTGGTAGAAATTTACATATCCAAACATGTTTTCAGACTTATTTTGTGAGAGTGTGCTATATTACTTGTACAATCTCAGTGATCTGAGCATCTCTACTACTTCCAAGAAGAGAATTCTGTACCTCTCTTGCTTCTCTGAGTTGAGTTTTGAAGTAGTTTGCTGAACCCATGCATTCTAATAAAGGCTTAAAGACAAAATAGTAGTATAAGGAAAAGAAGATATAAAACAAATAAATTACTTAAAGAAAGAGAGAAAGAAAGAAAGACATGAAAAAAAAAATCCACAAATGCTGAGACTATTTTTAGTTGGCTCAGACTCAGAAAAAACTAGTATTTCCTGTTTGAGTTTTCTTTCCAGAAACCCTTAGAATCCTGTTCTTATTTTCTTGGGTCCTCAAAAGGATAGTGGAAAAAAAGTAAATTATAAAATAAAAGAGCATTTATGTGAAAACATATCTGTACAGAGCTGAAAAAGAAAATATATTTCTTTGTCAAAGTTTTCAAAGAAAACGGCTAGCACATAACCAGTTTTGTAAATTGAACAAAAAATTAACTATATTCTGTAGGAATCTGATATTTTTATTATTAAATATGTGTTCATGATTTCTTTTTATTAATTACTATGTATACATTTCATTTGCATTTGAAAAATTATATATTATGACAAAATATCTTATGCCAGTGGCCCATCAGAAAAAACATGGTGTTATCATGTGTTTTTTTTTCTCAAAAGCTATTTTATTTCTATGGTTGTAATTATGCTGTTATTTTCAACATAATAAGTTACTTTTAGTTGTCTTCATTCCTAAGGATGAACTGTTGATGCTTTTTTTTTTTTTTCACTACAGGGCTTAATTTTTTCAGTGACTAATTTGTACAGCATTTTGACACCTTTTCAGATTGGTGTGGCTAGAGAAGTGACACTAAGTAAATATCCAGAAAATAAATAAATAAAATAAAATAAAATAAAATAAAATAAAATAAAATAAAATAAAATAAAATAAAATAGTCTGTCCCAGAACAACTGAAGTTACTGTTTTCTCTGCCTTGACTGGTAACAGGTCTCTTTTATCTTCTGAAACTGAAATCTCTGTGACTATATTGATGACCATCTCAGACTGTATCTGTTAAGGGTACCCCAAGATTCCTGTCAGGATGTAATTAGTGTATCTTTTTCACCAGATGAGCTGCAGGGAGCCTTACATGTCTAAGTATGTGAAGCTAGGCATGCCGTACAAGTTAGGCACTAGATTGTCCACAGGGCAATCAAGAGAGCAGAAAACAGTTATACTGACACAGACATCCCAAGATGTTTCACTCTGGCACTGGATATAAGATGCCTGATGCCTTCCACACATGTATATACTGTTCACATACATTAACATACATTACATAAATGCATTAACAAAAATGTTAATGCATTTTGGCATGACCCACAGCTGGGCAGTTCTGAGGTCTTCAGTTTGAAGACAGAAATATGTGGAGGAAATGAAATAGATTCTCCTTTATTCCCAGCAGAGTGCAGAAGGTCTGATGAGAGCCAAACTCCAGTGTTAAGACAGGGAACTAGTAAAGTAGGATGTGGCCATGCTGGTATCTCAAGGCAGATACAGAAGAATAATACAGAAACAGAAGAAGAATATAACCTCTTTCTTACTTTTACTATATGTGAAAGTCTTCAGAAGTGGAGATTACTATTGCTCTAAATAAAGAGTGACTTTTGACTTCTGCACGATATCAAAAAACACTCCTTGCCAGTAAGCATGAATCCATGCAATTTCTAATTTGCTGATGAAAAGGCAAAGGCGGTTCAATACTGACATAGCTGATATTGTTATTTCAGTGCTCTAAATGAATTTCTACCAGAAGCCATATCAGTAAGGTTTACTAGTATGGAGTTGGTTAGAGAATTCACCCTATTGAAATACCATCTATCCCTAAACACTTAATTCCTATCCATTTTCCTTGTAAATGGCACAGCACATGGGTCCACAAGGCACATCCTGTGTATCTTGTATATCTTGTATATGTGGTACATCTTGTATGTGTTTTGATGCCAACTGACATCATCAGAGGGCTTTGGGTATAAATAACATCTCTGAGGATATAAATAATTATCTCTGAAATGATAGTACAATCTGCAGGGTTATTACTGAAACCAGGTATGATTTACTTGTCATTCAATGACAAAATAAAATTGTTTCACTAACACAACATGTCCAAGGCTGTAGACATGAGAAAATAATCAATGTCTATCGATCGATCTTTCGCATTTGTGTTGGACAACTTTGTACTTTCTTAGGCACATTTATTACATATCCAACACTGCTATCACTCCCTTAAGAAAAATGAGAAAGCTCTGAGAATGAGAGATCACAGAAAATAAGTCCTACAGGGAGCTCAGCAAATCATGTGGTTAATTCCTCTTCTCTAAAAGAGGACCAACAAAACAGTGTCATTCTTAACTGTGGTTCATCTACCCTGTTTTTAAACCTTGAAGGATCCACCATCTCCCTATGCTCTGTTCAACAATATGTTGATGTTCCTGCCTTTTATCTCTCCAATACCAATCTAAATCTTTCTATATAGATTTTACCCCACCACCTCTTACATGTTTGCAATGAGGAACCATCTATTCCCTTCTTCATATTAACAACCATCTAGCCTCTGTCTCCCTAAACACCTCACATTCCTTTGACTCTCTTTCATACATTATGTTATTTCAGGTATCATTCTTACTCTATTTTTCATTGATTTCTTCAGCTGATCCACCTCTTTCTCAAAGACCAAGTGCCAGAAATGGACATAGTGCTTCAATAGAGTTTCTTTTAGTGTCTACGTAAAGAAAAAATATATTTCATATTTTTGCTTTATACAGAGCTGTATGATATTGTAGTTTCATAGTCAATGCATCTGCAAACCATGTAGTGGTTGTTGTCTAAATGTGACATTTTACTTTTGCTCTAATCAAAACAGTAAATTATTTTTGCTAATTTTTCAACATCAAGGACTTTGGGGATGTTGACTCTCCTTGACTGTATTAGACTAGATCACAAACTGTCAAAGTTTAGGTAAGATGAACCTAACTAAACATTTTGCACTGATCCCTAGTGAACAGTATCCTTTTCAGACAGTGTCTCTAATATGATAAATTAATTTTGAGTTCTCTGTCTGTCCTACAGATTTCTCATTTTGCCATCATTTTTGGCAAACCATTTTGGGAAAAATATACATGTTTTTAGAGCACAAAACCTTTTAGTAAATAGAGAAATTTGAACAGTTTTAGGTGTAGGAAAAACTCTCACTTCATATTTCCTTCCATTTTGACACCAAACCAATGACAGCTGTTCTCTGATTTTCCTTCAGCTAACTGTGCATCATATCTGACTATTTCTTATTGACCACATTTCCCTCGTTGCTTAAGAAAATATTACATAATGACATGAAAACTGTTAATAGAGCCAAGTAATATCACACCTACAATTTACTTCTTATACACAAGGGCTGTTACCTCTTCCAAGAATGAAATTAAATGGATCTGAAATCATTTGTTCTTGATAAATCCATTTTGATTTTAGTATTGCTTCAAGGCATAAATAATTCAGACACCATGCCTTGTGTTTACAGTTCAAAATGGTCACGATGAGGGGTCCAATGCTGTCTATAACTGACTTACAGGTATGAAATACAGACTGGCTTTGTCTGCACTTCACTTGCTGTGAACACAGCATTCTCCTCCACACCAATACTGTGGAGCCTGGAGGGCTCCCAGCTCTCCTAACTGTGTACCTCCTCAGCTACTTTTAGTACACTATGCCCCCCCCACCTTTTCTTTCCCGCCTCTGCAGGCCATGCAAAGGCAAGGCAGCAGCCTTTGTTGGAAGAAGGCTAGAGTGTGATGTGGTTGGTGCCCCAGCCTGGCAGATCAGGGGATCCACACAATATTGCTTCTTACACCAGTGATCCTCTCCTGTGGGCAGACACAGCCACTGTTGCAGGTCTGCTTCGTGACTACTCAGTCACTCTTACTTAATGTCAGAGTCTGTTTTTTTCTTTCCGTCTGTATTTCTCTTCTTGAGGAAAGACGTCACAATATTTCTGCAGTCTTGTATAACTCCAACCTCTTCTCATAATTTTTCAGAGGAAATCATGAATGTCTCCAGGCATGGGTCTCACCTGCTGCAAAAATACCAACATAGAAACTCCTAGGGCAATAAGAAAGAGGCAGCAAAGATTTATCATAAACAACATAATTATAAATGATGGATAAATACACCATCTGCTTTTCTGTGCCCCACCAGCTTTCATAGCTCTAATGGGAGAGGCTGCCAAGACAAATCTTGGCAGGCCCTGCTGATAGCTGGTAGGATGCCAGCCAAAAGAGTTTGTCAGGTCAAACAAATTTCTTTGACAGGATAACTGGTTTATATGGTAGACAGGAAGCAGTAGATGATATGATGTGATATGGTATGATATATATGATTGATTGATATGATATGATATGATATGATATGATATGATATGATATGATATGATCTGTCTGATTTTAATAAGCTTTTGAAAATATTTACATAACATCCTTATAAACAAACAACAGAAGTACAGTCTAGCGTTCCCATATTACAGTCACAAGCCAATTTGGGGTTATGACAGTCATTAATCATTACAGTCATTAGTCAATACAGTCATTAGTCATGACAGTCATTAGAACTATAAGCTTAACCAAAATACAGTTTTTTATGCACGTGTTTAAGTTGAACAAAATTATCAGTCTGTGAGTAGTCTCTCACAACCAAAGTTTGCACATTGCTAGTCAAAATGAAGTCACCATGATTAGGTGAAGAGGCAGTTGAAAAACTAAATTGAAATAGTAGTTATCAACAGTTTGCAATCAAACCAAAAGTAGTTATCCATTATGGTCTAAAAACAGTTTTACCTAGGTAAAAACTCATTATTATAAAGTTATTATAATTTGTAAAACAAATAAAATTAAAAAGTGTTATGTGTTATTATGCATCATTATTTATTATATATGGTTGTAAATATGAATATTTAAATATGCAGCTTGAATAATAAAACAGAGAATTTACTTAACAACAAGACAGTTGCAAACAAAGTACACAAGTGTCACCAGCAAGTGTCATATATAAGGCAGATGAGGTAATGATGCTTCTCTAGGCTGTGAATCTTTGTATTTTCATTCAATTCTTTATTGTTTGCAATATAGCAATCTTCCAGAAAAGTTGAAAACACTGCACTAATTTGAAGCAGCAGCCTTGTATCCAAATTTATGTAAATTTTATGATATAAATGAAGTAACAACAAGATTAGAAAAGACAATAGAAAAAAAAAAAAAAAGTAGAGGAGGGATTTAAGAGGGTACAGAATGAAAATTAATTGCCTTGGCATTTTTTTTCACTGTTTTCTTTAGAGAGGAGGAAACAACATGCTGACAAACAACCACCACAAAGGATGACATTAAACTATGCTCTGAATATTTATGCTTTATTCATATATCTGTTTAACTAAATGATCTTAGTGTGTTTGACCTTTTAAATGCAGGAAATAAGTACAGAAATAAGACAGAAATTCACTTTAATTATTGAAAAATCAACTTCACCTTCCTAGACATTATCAAAGTTTTCAGTGGTATTCATAATTTAACTAAGGCATTGTTCACCTGATGAATATTTATAAATATAAGTCCCTTCTTTCAGCAGTTTTTGGGTAACTTCCACAATTGCTTTTTCATGGGAAGCTTTCAGACATGGCACTCCTTTCTCATCTTCCTATTGATTCTCTTCAAGCACAGGTGTTTTCCCAAGTCCCAGTCATGCTATCACCCTGCTTGTGAGCCAAGAACAAACAATGAGGCGATTCAGAAAGAGAGTGGGATTTGGACACCTGAGTGTGTTAAATATTTCCATTTATGTAACAAGCAAGTAACAACAACTCAATGATGCATATATTGCTTTGTTTTGTTTTTCAATGATAAATGATGATCTATATTATGGGAATTTTGGCATTTTTACAGAGAAATCTGTAGAGTAAATATTTCATTTGTCTGTTCTATGATTGTCTCAATATTTCTAGGAAAACTTTTGCTCAGAAATATACCTTAAAAGATTAACTCTAGAGACTAGTCAGGAAAGGATTATGTTTATTTAGTACTCACCAGAGAAATCAACGTACCGGAAAAGATAGAGATTAGATAATCTGCTAGGTCCTCATACTCTCTGTTTTCTATCATATATTTCTCTGCTATAGTAAGTTAGCTAGTATCACGGGAGAAGCCCATAAATTATCCCAAATGTCTCATAAAAATACTGTTAGTTTTCAGAAACAAAATACCCACCACATTTCCAATCCAATTTGAGCAAATTCATTAATGATGAGGAACAAATATGAGTACACTTTGTACAAGCCCAGGCATCCTGCTTTGGAAACTATATCCAAATACATAAATTTTAAAGGTCCCATATTTTGTGAATATAGCTCTGTAAACCAGTTGGCATGGTTGGCATGCCAGGATAAGGTCAAAAGTTACAAGTCTGAGTGTAATAACTAGCAAAAGAGCCTAGAGAGTTCATTAAAAGTCAATCCTACGCTTACATACAGGATCAGATTTTTTTTGAAGAAGAAGAAGAATTTGGGGCTTTTTTATGCTTTTTTGTGTGTGTGTGTGTGTTTTTTATTTTCTTTTGAATGAGAAAATATATTGTAACCATAACGATTATTATTAAGTCAAAGTAGCAAGTACTTCCACATATGAGCCCATGCTCAATAAAGACAAGGCACTATATAAAGCCAGTTGTGTTTTTTATTCATACATTACTCTGACTATACAGGCCTGTCCATTTTGCTTTAGCAGTGCTGATATGATCTGCTCCCAGGAGAGGAGAAGTGCTCCTTCACTGACAATATGTAGCTAAAATTCTGCCCTGGATTTTATATTCTGGGGCTATGATTTCAAGATACTGGATAGATTTCCTATTTATAAAGGAAGTCTCTCAGGTCCCTCTTTAGCCTACATCCTAATGTTAATGAGGTTACTCCTGGCTTTGTCTAAAAATAATAGTCAGGTCACTGCATTCATTCTAGTCAATTTGTTTGGCAGTGTTACAAGCGAAGAAAGAGTAAAAAATCAATTTAAGCAAGAGTTCTGAGCCCTGATAGACATTGAGTGTGAGTTCTGACATAACATAAAAGGAGCATAATTAAAGAGAGCTTCTGTGGAAGAAAAAAAAAAAAAAAAAAAAGCAGGAAAAAGACTGAAGTCTACAAATCTGAGTTCTGAAAACAGAAAGAGTAAATCAGACATTTTAAAGTGCGGTAGAACATTCCTTGATGAAGAAAGGATCCTGATTTAGAAGAGGAAAGGACAGGAGGAAAATTTCTCTGATGGGGTCTTATGGTTTTTGTTGGGAGGGGAGGGGGAGGTTGATGTTTGTTTGTTTTTCCTAGAGAAAGAATAAGGACACTTTCTGTGGAAGAAAATACAACTGAACTATTCACTATTCTAAATAATTTCCCAGGAAGATTTCCACCATTTTAACTGCTGATCATTCAACTCTTCTAAAGAGTTAACACTTGGTATATCCTATCAACATGCCTGGGAACTGATGGAAAGCTGGCTGGTTTTGGCAGAGCTACATGGCTTTGGAGGGACATCACAGCAAGAGTTAAAGGCTATGCAGTTATGCTGTAAGTATTGTTTCTTCTTGTAGATATAAAATATTTGACTGCTTTGAAAGTTCTGAAACTCTTTGTTAAATGTTGCCAAACTCAGCTGTTATTTGCTGGATGCTCTGCATCTAGATATGCTTCACTAAAAATCACAAAGCTGGTGATGTTTTGGTGATACAAATTTACACCATTTTTTGTACAAGAAGAGGCTACCAGAAGGGAAAATTCCAGTCCAGAGAGTAAAAGCTTCCAAAGCAACCAAGCACATGTTAAGTAGAAACAATTTTGACCACTGATTACACTGCTCCTCCTGACTTGCTAACATCACAGTATTATTTATCTAAATACTTTATATATATATATACAGTGTTTCAGTTGGGATTTTCAATTGTATATGTGTGGATATCCACATATCTTTCCTTCAAGTGAAAGAATTCCTCAGATTCTGGCATTCTTTCAGATGAACCTGTTGAGCTTTTTCTCCTTTTCCTTTTCTTTTTCCTTTTCCTTTTAACTCTCAGCTGATTTTCAATATATTAAACTAACAGGTATTTCTATATTTCTTTTCCTGAAAAGTGTATGATAGAAAGACACAAACATGGTGGATAATTGAGAGAAATCTGTTGCATATATTTCAGTATAGAATGCTGTCCAGATAACATAAGTTAGGCTCTTCTATCAAAGAGTGAGAAGTACTAAATCTCAGCATCTTTGGGAATCAGAGAAGAGGCCATTTGATCACTTTTGGCAAATTAAATGGAGAAGAATGGCAAAGGAATCATCATTGAAGAAAAACCTGTGGTCACATCCAGTCTGTTGCCACTGCAGATCAGTCCAATTACAGCTGTGCAGCTAGACCACGATCCCATGAGTAGTACCAGCACCCAGGCTGCATACCTTTAAACACTTTAAACACAGGAAGTGTTTTCAGGGATGCACAGTAGTATTCCTATTGCATGTGCTGCTGGTGATGGAAATCAGCCATTAGTTAATGCTGGTTTGGTTGGAGTTGCTGTCTAGATAAAAGGAAGTGGGCACCTGTCTGAACAAGAAATAGCTCAGGATGTATCATGGAGAAAATAAAAATAATAAATTAATTTTAAAAAAAAAAAGACAAATGATTCAAAGTAATTTTTGCAGCTAGCAATTAATGGATAAGATTTCTATCAGCAGATTTCCAGCACAGCAAGTTGAGCTGGCAACATGACTCATATTCATAGAAGTTGGGTGGGATTTTCTGGTTTTGACTATAAAATTATCCCCCTACCAAAATTTAAAAAGCAATGTGAGGGAATCCATAAACCCCATGAGCTCATGCTGCCAATCTCAACCCCATCAGAAGCCATGCATGAGACTAACCTGCTTAGAGACTGAGTACAAGATGTTCTTACAGAAAAAGCTGTACATAGCCAAAAGCAAAAAGAGGGAAAATATATGGAAAGAAATCAAGCAAATACAAGAAATAAAAAATAAAAATAAAAGTTAAATATATATATGTGTGTCTATAGTGCAAAAGAATGTGTTTGAAACTGAAAGCAATTAAATATATTTTGTCTGTGTGCTGTAGAAAAACCATGAAGGTTGTCAGAAACAGAGTCACCAAAGATTTCCTACACACAGTGTGGATATTTACATTCTTCTTTTTTTTTTTTTTTTTTTTTTTTTTCCTCTCCAGTGTATATTTCGCTGTTTTTTGGACCACCAAGCAACAGAAGCAACGATAGTAGTGAATGACTCATACCCAGACATTTCTGACCTATTAGTCACATATCTGTTACTGGAATAAGTATTGATTCTGTGCCTGCTGAAATGAAAGATGTGTCTGATGGCTCATGAGGGAAGGTATGTGATATTCAAGGATCGTGGTTTTCTACAGTAAATGTGCATCTTTCCAGACAGAAGTTCCCAGACTGTGTTGTATATACTGCTAGTGGAGCTGGAACAATTTCAGACTGGCTCTGCTCATGACAATCCCTAAATCAATTAAAATTAGGAATCTTTCTTGAAATGGAATTAATACAGCTTGCTGGTAGCAGCCAAGGGAGCAGGTCTAGCTCTGTCTATACTAAGTCTGTCTGTCTTTGAAAACATGGACACACAAGCATTTACCAGCTGATCACCAGTGGCTGATGACCAGCCTACACGAAGGTAGGTCCAAGAGCCACAGAGCAATTGACTTTCTAGGTTGCTGATGGGTGGTATTTGCCTGTGTGGAGATTCTCCCATGGTAATTCAGAGCGAAAGAAGAGATGAGAGGAGGTATGTTGTGGTTTAGGAAAGCAGAGGGTGAGACAGAGTGAAGACTGTCAGGCCAAGGGAGGGGAGAGGAAGATGCCAAAAGAACAAAAGAGATTAAAAACACCCCACCCTTGTGTAACCACACAAGCTGGCAGGGTCAAGCACTGTCTCTATGCTGGAGATACTCAAGCAAATAACCCCCATTTTGAGGGCCTAACTCCACTTAGCTTTATTCTGTTTACTTCAAAAGGGACTGGTCAAATATTTGTAATTGAGCAAAGGCTGAACTGTTTTCCCGGATCAGGACACAAAGTGCTAAATGGTTAAAATGTGTTTATAACATTACTGTACTGTATTCTTTAATTATTGGCTCACTTACTGGCTAGCAGAATCATGCATATTCCATCTTATATGCTCTTCACATTTCTTTGTGACTCTCGGTTTTGTTTTTTCCACAGATGAAAGATAGCTAGAATCCTTGCTGTAAGGTCATAATGTCTCCTTAACCATTTGCACTTGTCCTCATGAAGTAAATTAGTCTTCTTTTAAAACTTTTAAAGAATTGGTACTAGTATACAGAGAATCATTATCATGAGAATACAAAGAGGGTTCCTTTTTTTTAACAATATTTTAAGTTTTATATATATTAGGTTTTATATAGCTATAGCTTTTTTTTTATGAAAAAAATCACTGCATGTTTGCACAAGATATAGAGAGCCTGATAAAAAACACATATGAAGTATTTTAATCACAGTTTTTTCCTCTCTCTCTTCAGCATTCGTTTTGTTCTTGGTTCAATGTTCTTCATAAAATCAATCCAAATTAACAGCATTTAAAATGCCATTCAAGCAAAAATGAAACCTAAAAACATAGAAATGTGAGTCAAGTAATAACAGATACTATGAGTCTTGCAGAACAAATTATAAGCCTGTATCCTTTTTTTGGAAGAAAGATGTGCAGCTGTACTAAGAACAAAAGATATGTATGCTAAGGTGGAAAAGAAAAAGCAGAACCTAAGCACAAGCTTACACAATTCTGATCTTTGCTTACTTCCTTCAATATTTAGAAAAGAAACTGCACATACAGGCTGATGACAGGATCAAGTCAACATGAGTTTAATCTTGATTTCAGCTGATACATGTTTAAGACTTAAGACAAAAAAAAAAATAAAATAAAAAAATACTACTATGCTAGCTCCTCACAAAATCTTTATATATAAGACAGCAATGAAAAAATGTATCTCTGAGTGATACTCCAAAGTATCTTAAAATTAACTTTTGAGCTAAGGAGGAAAACTGCATTATTTCTCAGAATTGCAGAGTTGCAGACTGTTTGAGATTGGAAGGGACCTCTGGAGACCATCTGGTCCAACCCCACTGGTCAAACAGAGCAACCTAGAGCTGCTTGCCCAGGACGATGTCCAGACAACTTTTGAAGATCACCATGGAGAAAGACTCAACTGCTCTGCACAACCTGTGCCAGTGTTTTTTCAACTTCACAGTAAAGTGTTTCCTGGTGTTCAGATGGAATTTCCTGTTTTCCAGTTTGTGCCCGTTGCCTCTCATCCTGGCACTGAACACCACTGGAAAGAGCCTGGGTCCATTCTCCATCCCTCCTCCCCCATGACGTTTTCCTCCAGTCCTCAGGCATTTCTCTCGTTCACCGTGATCTTTGAAGATAATTGAGAGTGGTCTTGCAAAGACATCACCCAGCTCCCTCAGCACTTGTGGGTGCATGAGGACCCATGGACATATGTACTGCTGGTTTGTTTAAGTATTCTCTGACCTGATTCTCTTCAACCAAGGGTACATCTTCACTCCAGACTTTCCCCTATGGTCACTGGGACCTGGGATTTCTGAAGCCCAGTCTTGCTATTAAAGAATGAGGTGAAGAAGATATTCATTAACTCAGTCCTTTCCAAGTCATGTGCCACCAGAGCCCCTATCCCATTCACCACATGCTCATGTTTTTCCTTGCCTTCCTTTTGCCACTTATCTACTTACAGAAGCTCTTGTTGTCTTTGATATCCCTTGTCAAATTAATTTGTTCTGCTGGAGCCTAAAATATTCAGTACTAATTCTGGAATGTAAAGTTAAGAATGCATTTGTGCCAAATAAATAAATCAATAAACAAATAAAAATTGCTAATTTGTAAATTGATGGGGTTTTTCCTTGCTTCTTGCAGCATTTGACTCTCCTGTATAGCTTTTTTGTGTCATTGGTGGTTGTTCCATCTGCTTGCAAGATACTGCGTGCAGATATTAAGGACACTATGTTCTGACATGTCAGGCAACCGTTATTTCAAGGAACATGACCATTTACACCCCACCAGTCTCAAGATGCAGACAATGATTTAGAGTTAACAAGTCTCCCCTGATGGTTTGAAAGCCTGCTCTAAGCACATTCAGCAAGCAAGGCCAGGCCTTGCACCCCCTGGGCAATTCACATGGGTGAATTATCTCATAGAGTACAGTTATTCATATTGTTAAACAATGCGAGGAAGCAGTAAGAAGTTAACCCAGAAGTTGAAATTTTATACTCTTCTTTCCTTAGGAAACAAACTAGCAAAACAAAACAAAACAAAACAAAACAAAAAGAAGAACAAAGGAAACTCACAGGGAGGAACAAAGGACTAGGAGAGATTACATGAATCATCAGGTTCATCCCCTATCCACAACCAGGTAATCTTCAGAGTATTTCCCAATACCTTATAATAATTTTCAGACCTTTGCTACAAAAGGAGCTGAAGACAATATTCTTGTCTTGGCATGTCCCCATATCAGAGGTTTTGTATTTTCAAAAAAAAAAAAGATCCTTCCTAATCTCACCTAGGGGAAATTCCTTCCAGAACCTATGTCAGTCAACCTAACTTTGGTTATTGGAGCAAAAGGCAGCAGACAGGCATGAGAGAAATGTTTTCAGCCCAAGCTGACTCATAGTCCTAGATCAGTATGAAGGAATGAGAGACCAGGGAAAGAAAAGAAATTTGTCCTTCCACCCACCAGGTGCTGGTGGGAACAGAGAGAGGTACATGCTCTTTGCCTCTTTGTTATTTTGGAGAAAGCAGAACTCACAAGCCACATTAAGACCGTATCCTACACATCCCAAGAATATTTCTCCCATCAGAGCATGGGGCATATGCTGTTTACCAGCAGTCATGTGCAGTTGTCAGTAAGCTCTGATCTTCCTGACATTTTGTGTTTCCCTATATTTATCACTGCAGCTACGTTTCACAGTGCCAATGAGAAAATCGATGTACCAAGCATTTCAGCTGCAAAAGCACCAGTGCAAGGCTCAGACAGCTGATCTCAGAGCCACTCTGGGACCCCAAATAAAAGGTAAGTATCTGCTCCCAGACCCACTAGATGGCACTGTGTATGGCTGTTACCAGCCCTTACAAACCTGAGGCAGAGTTTGGTGTGAGCCCAGCAGCTGCAACCTCAGATGGGTGGCTTTGATTTCCAGCACAAGTCTCTTAGCCTGGAACCTCATGCAGCTGTTCTGCCCCTTCAGCAATTTTCGGGATCCCTCAGTCACTCTAAATTAGTGCTCTTTCAAATGACTACCAGTATTTTTTTATATTATTTTTTACTTTTCTCCAGAAGCTCCAAGGTTATATTTTTCCAGTTCCTGGACCTTGCCCAAAACATTCCAGAGGTTTCAAGAAATATTTAGAAAGTCAGTAAGTCTGAGTATCCTGTCTAGCTGATGTGCAGTGCATGTGTGAGTGGAAGGGTGCAGCCTTCAACCAAGCCTCCCAGAAGTACTGCAGATTACAGGAATTTTGATGTGACCCTAACTTTCCATCTTGGCTACACCAGTTCTTCTCTATGGGATCAGTTTGTATCCCAGTGAAATTAGTGAGGGGGTTCCACTGAGATCACTGAGGGTTGGTTAGGGGCCTCTGCCAGGTTTCCAAACACTGAAGAAAAGTGTGCTGACATTTGGTAAATCTTTCCCCCTTTTCTAATCAAGATTTCTACTCTTACTGTGAGCAGGGTTTGCTGGTTTATGCTCACAATGAAAACTGATGGGACTGTCGGGAAAACTGATGGGGCTGCCATTTTCAGTTTGGCTAGCAGGAGTTTTGCCAAATACATTTTTCTAAATGAAATGGGAGTTAAAATCCCTCTGTCTCTCTGCTTCTTGCTGTCTCCAGTTTTTAAAAGTTTCTCTTGTACTGCAGCTTCAGCAGCAACCTGAGCATCATTTTGAGCCTTTTTTAAGTCCTTGGAACATAGCTTTGCCTCTCCCTAAGCAAAAGTGCTGTTTGAAACATCTCCTTTTTGTCCTCTCACATCATTATTTACTCTAATAAAGTGCATTAGGCATTTTCCAATTGTGCCATTCAAGATTCAGCCACAAACTGATCTATAAACCATATGCGAAATGTACAAGTTAAACAAACATCATCAATTCCCAGGCCTCACACATTTGAAGCAGTCCCTCACAGAGAGCTTCCATGGCTAGGTGGTGTTGGTCAGCAAAGCACTGTGAAGAAGGTCAAATATGCTTGTCAAGCACTGAGTTGCTAGTTATTGCCTCTTGTTTGAGGTCTCCAGACACAGTAGTCAGTAACTGACTGTGTGAGGGTCCTTAGTCCTCTCTCATATGGAAACCATGGCCCCCAGGGAGTAGGAGATATAAGCCCTGGATAGCAAGTGTAAGTTGGAGAGCATGAAGTGCAAAGCAACTGTGTGAGACTGGACGGCACTGGAAATGGAGTTCTGTGCCCGTCACCATGTCATAGGGTGACTGCAGGTAAAGCTCCTAAAAGAGGCAGGGAGAACATAATGTCAATGGCTTGGTTTGGTCTCATTCTTTTTATTTATTTATTTTTTAGTTCTGTATCTGACTGCCTCCAGGTGTGTCTGGAGCTGGCACAAAATACAACAGTGTCATGAGGAACTCCAGAAATTTAGAGGTGTATCTGAACACATAGTTCAGGGTTACAACTGAGTGAGTGCATACTACATCATAACTGTACAGATTTTTTTAACTGGCATTCGCAACAACAAGACAAAATTTAAAAAGAAAAATCAATGTGTGTAGTCAGGTTTCCAAACGAAGAATAGTTTGTAGTAGTTGTTTCACCTAGTATGACCTGGATTTGAGCATGATGAGTTTTTATAAGCTCAGCTGAGCTATACCTACTGTAGGACCTTAAGAAGGAATTCTTGGGGAGTTTGACCTCCAAATGCAGGATAAAGTAGTTTCAGGGTTGCTTTAACTTACACAGATTAGGAATAAATCCCAGGAGGTATTAAAGAAGAACATGTTCTGGCTTTTACCTATCCCACAGGATATGATTTACTGTTCAGGTACAGAAAAAAAAAAAAAAAAAAAAAAAAAAAAGATCCCCATAACTTCTATCTCATCTATGCATCTATGCAATGATTTCTTCCCAGTTATGCCTGTATTCACACCACAAGTGGAGGCTACATCTCACTTTTGTATTTTCTCCATACCAGCAGCAGATCATTTTGGTGATAATTTTGGTGTTTATCTGCTTTTGAAATGCCAGATAATTCCTGGCCTCTCTGAACATAATTTTTGAGAACTTTGGGTTAGAAAACAGGGTCAAAATAGTTTACCTCATCATTCCTTTAGATCATGAACTCAAATCTTCTTGTAGTGTTGTATGGTCTGATTCATAAGTTTGTTTCATAAATTTGTTTGTTTGTTTCTTAAGAGAAAGATGTGTTGGGGGGGGGGGGGAAGGGGATTAAAGAAACCAAAACACAAAAAGTGTTGCCATTATATCATTAGGCTTTTAAAGAAACGTTTTCACTGATGCTGACAGATATATGACAATAGTTTGTCTAAAGACTGAAAAGTTAAACAAATATGAAAATAGAAGCTGTGAAACATCAGTGTTAGTTTTCTATGAGATAACTAATTGCACACCTGCATGTTCACATATTCCTCTGTGCCCTTTCCACTATTAATGACTCACATTTAAGCTGCTTGAATAATATGTCTTCACTTAGCTTGTAAGTTCTTGTTTGGTCCTCTAATGAAATAATTAACATGAGCATATAATATTGCCAGGAAAGCTGGCAAATACAAATCAAATAAGTTTTTGATGATGAGACTGCAGGAATCCTCCCTGAGCTCAACGTGTGTATGGAGGTTTTATAAGCAATTAAACTCTATCCCTGAAAATCCTGCCTTTAAAGCTTTTGGATCACCTGTAGGGTTTTATGGTCTGCTGAAATTAATGAGAATGTAGAAGCTTGCAGGGAAAGTTCAAGCAAGGAAAAGGAACATGTACCAGATAAGCTCAGACACACTTAACCTCTCCCCTGCTAAAGGGTTTCCTTTCAGGCAGCACTGACAAAGCCTTAAATAGATGCTGCATTTGAAACATTGTCAAGATTAATAGGCAGCAGCAAAGGTTCTTGTTTCCTTTGTTACTTCTTATGCTGCAGCAAAAGAACTGAACTTTAAGAAATATGACAAATAGTACTTTAAAACCTTTAAATGGTACTTCAAAGCCTTTAAAACAACAAGATCTCTATGGGATTGAACAAATGGATATTTTTTTTCTGAACACTACAATGTTTAGGCAGTGGCTTTAAGTGGGTATAAGATGTCAGCCATATTTCTGTGCATGTGCTGCAGTGTAACATCTGACGTCCATCACCATCCTCACCCAACTTCAGCTGGCAGCAGTACTGATATCCTTCATCTTTCTCTGCTCCTTCTCCTGTCTCTTCAACAGCAGATTGTTATCCTCCATGCTATTCCCCTAGAAATGTCCAGGGACTTTACCTGCTGGCAGAAAGAAGACAAACGAGTTCCAGCCTCCTGTTGTCATTGCCCGGGACAGTGGATGTTTTGTGCAATATGACAGGGGTTGTCTGTTCCCCATTAATCTCATGGCTGAATCTAGTTCTGATAGCCTTTGAACTGGGAGAGGTAGGACCTGGAGAAGCTGTCTTTGCCCATTTGCCTGGATATGAAGTCAAAGAGAAAGCATATGGAGAGGCCAGATTGTGAAGGCAAGGAGTGTTTTGCATCCTAATTTGCTCTGTGCAGGCCTGGAGACTAAGGCACAAGCTGACCTGTCACCCTATAAACAGTGTCCTCAGTTAAACTCGCCTAGACTCCACTCTAGCTATTCTTTCCTTTACAGCAGCATAACACTGCTGTGTTTAACATCAAGAGGGATAATCAGATTCAGTTCATCCGTGCTATTATTTGTCCATTTCTGTAAACCACAGTGGCAGGGCTGCAGGTTGTGTTTGTCAGCACATAAACATGACTTCAGCTAGTGTTCGTCATGGCAATGTGGCTTACTTAAAGAGGTATGTATATCACAGTTACTACTGAACATTCACCACCACAAAGATCCTGGTGGCAATACAGACTTGACAGCAGCAATTATGTTCACTGCCTCCAGAGAGAGAACAGAGAGGACAGACTCTTCTGAGCTTCTGGTTGCTCTTTTGGTGGACCAGGAGAAGGTGCTGCTGAAGAGATTTTTGGATTTTTGGAGCTATGCTTTATGCATCCTGTCCCAACCACAAGCAAAGCGATCACATGTTTTTCATAGCACCACTAGCCTGCTACTCCCTTCATTCCTGAGGAGAGCAGCACTCTGAGAGCACCGGCAGTAATCGCTGCTGAACCAGTAGGAGAACACATCACTGCAGAGCCAGATGCCTGGAAATATGAATGCTGCTCTGTGGTTTCTTCATGAGTCCGGGCCAGTATTTACCTCATCTGATGTATCTTTACTTTGTTGCCCTATCCCAGCCCGTACGCTATTCACAGTGCAATCTATTTTCCACAAGTGACAAGTCAGGGGGTCCCCAAAGGTAGTTAAAGGAAAGCAGGATGCAAAACAAAATATACAGAGTGTATGGGAAAGGAGGGGGGGAGCGAAGATGAAAAATACACCCACTACAAACATGAGAAAACCCAGTCCCAGGGAAAACAGGCGCAGCAGACTGGGAAGAAGCTTAACAGAACTGGGGAGAAGATTTGGGGGGGTGAGGAGGCAAAGACTGTGATTCCAGCCAAGACTAATGAGACTGCACAGGAACTGAAGCTGAATGACTGTACAGAATCTACAGAAGCAAAAATAGAGACCTGTAGCCATCTTTTTTTTCCACAGAGACAGTATTATCATTCTTTTTTTTCCACAACTGGATGAACAAAATCCTTAAGTGATTAGCCTTCAACAGATTTGTAGCCCAGGTTCTTCCAGCCCTCAGGCACAGACATAACCACGAGATTTCCGTTGTGTTTATTACCTTCAGGTGACTTGGAAAATGTTCATTAAAGTGTCTTCCACTGTGTAAGACTAAAAAGTCATGTACTAGATAGTGGGTAAGGTCACAGATGTAAAATTGGCTCTAACACTTTTTTCCTCTCCTTTTTTTTTTTTTCTTTTACATATATATATATAGTGCTAAGATGTATGAAAGGAAGCAGAAGACGACTAGTCTTGGCTATTTCCATGTACATATGTAGTTTTTGGCCCAGTGATATCAGATTCATCCTGTGAATCAGTCAAAGGAGCAATAAATCTAGAGCTCATTAGGATTACATGCATATTACCTTTACTCTGTGGTTTCTGACTGATGTACCTACAAGTTTTCATGGCCATCAGCATGTGTTTTACCTCCAGCAAACAAAAAAGATGGTGATACCTCTTACTCTGTCAGCCTGACTCTCCCATTCAGCCAGATGGTCTCTATTGCTTGCACATCACTGCTTGCCCCTCCATGGTACACAACATACTGCCTGTTCCCTAATGACAATACATGTGTTGGTAATAAATTTTCCATTCATAGTCCAATACAACCTTCTTAACTGGCTGATCAGCTGACAACCTTCTCTATTTCAAACTTTTCGGAGTATGTGGTGGAGACTGACTGCACAAGCTCCTGGGTCCTTTTCCCACACCAATTTCCCTCGACTCACAAATACCACAGGGACAAAGAAGAAAAGCAAACGCCATCTTACTGCTTTTTCAGTATCTGTTCATGCCTTTGTGCTACTGTAAGAGTGTTTTTAAAATGCACCTTAGCTTCATAGTGATATAAGGCAATAATTCTTTCCTGACACCAACCACAGTCATGGTTGCTTAAGTGAATTTGAAATCAGAAAACCTAAGTAGTCCTTGCAGTAATTATGTCTCAAAGCGTTTTCTCTTCCTACTGAAACACCAAAAGAGAATCAGCTTCAAAACACATCTTACATGCTTCATCTGTATATTAGTAAGGGCATTTCTCAGTAAGGGCTGAGGATTCAAAATATGGGGATATCGATTACATCCTCTTTTTTCTTTCCACGGAAGGTTTCCAAGGAGGTGGCTAACTAGGACTGAATACACAACCACATTTGTGCTGAATAGCTAGAAAGCAAAGGAAACCTATTATGTGGTTTTTAAAAACTTTTGTGAATTGTGGAAAAGATATGTAATGTTTCTGCTGAAAAAAAAAAAATCCATCACAATTATCTATATGTTCTTTATTTCACTCCAAGAATTTTCAACAATGAATCTTTCTTGGGACCTTCATAAATAAATAAATAACCAGCAGTATCACTGTCATGGAGAACACTTATAAATAAGCTTACTACTACACAGCTGCTCTGAAGACTGCATATATTGCCTGTAAATAATTAGTTTTCCACCTCTGACAGGTAGGGTTACAAAAATGATTACTCTAAAATAAAAAATGTTGGGTTTAGTGTGGATTTTTTTTTCCCCCTCCGAGAATCATACTAAACCATTCCACAGACACCTTTGGGCTTGCACAACAAAAGGCCCCATATGTTTTTACTTTCCAGAATTACTGCCAGACATGGAAAGGAACAGATGTGGAGCAGCCATTGCCTTGCGAGTTTGACCTGCAGCATAGGCACTTGATTCTTATTACCCTCCACTTTCTACTGATCATGCATCAGATCCCTTTACAGCTTCTCTTTTCTCACACATGCCTATTCATGTCAGAACTGATTCTCTTTGGTAATTACACTGTTCTTCAGATTCCCTTCATGATAAGAAAAAACATTTGCTTTACTTTTGCTTCTCAGTTCACTGTCTGTTTTGGATAAAGCTGGGTATGGAAGTATTAAAATACCAAGGGAAAGCCTGCTGTCACAATGAATTTCATACGAAGTCCTTTGAAGTCATTCATAAACAGTGGTTACCAATTACTGCTGTTGGGCTTTGGATCCACCCATGGATTTCTTCCAGCGAGAAGCATAACTATTAAAAAGTTTTCAAAAGATTCATCTGATGGGATTACCAGTTTGATTTCCTGAATAATGCTCTCTGAAGATTCAGATAAGCATGTTACCACTTGAAAGCTCTCCCTATCACCTCAGGCCAGAATTAAAGCGCCTCTGCAGTCACGGTGCCCAAAGTTTCACAAGCAGTGCGTAATTTCAGCCTTACAACAGAGCTACTCTTTGGTCTCTCCCTACTGAGAAAGGATATGCTTTCTTGATCCTAACACCAGAACCATCTGCTTCTTTTCAAAACATAGTCTTCATTATTGGAATGATTTAAATTCTGGTGCAATATTACTGGAACAGTCTTGGCATTATTTTGTGCTGCAAAGAAGTTCTTGGACAATTGCTTATTTGTTATTACCATCCTCTTTCTAACCCACTATGTTTATTCCCAGTAGTCAGACAGTTTACGTTTGAAAGATACCATTTTAATGGTCGTCCTAAATTTTGTATCCACAGACAGAAGTGACAGTACATTTCCCAGAAAGAATCTATGTAGCAGGTAGACCCACCCTTATGCAATATGTGCAGCTAATTCTTCATACATGATGCTTCTTTTCCCACAAAGTTTAGCCCCCTGAAGATATTTAGCTCTGAAAATTTGATTTGCCTTTGGAATATTGTATAGACGAGTAAAGGATCCGGTACACCTTTCTTCAATATGCCTCTGAATCTGAAATGTTAGTACTATGTCAGAAACATTTTGGATTTGTTGATCAAAATCTGCACATCTTCACTCATGGCTCAGTTTCTGCTAAATTCAGGTACAGTGCCCTACAATGACGCATTCTCTACCATATTCCCTTTTCAAACTGAACCCCAGAAAACACTGCATCAAGTCTGTATGATATACAGGAATATATTGCAATGGAATGAGTAGAATATTTAGTAGTAGCATAGAAACTGCAAATTTTAAACCATGTGCATTGCTGACTTGAGGCAACCAAGGAACCTCAGCTTTGGCTGAACACTGTGTTCAAACTTGGTTTATCTTCCATCTTTGAGAAGTCCTTTTCTTTGAGAATAAGCAGAGTAAGCAGAACCATCAAAGGGGCAGAGCAAGAAGGCAAGCTCCCTGGACAGACCTCTGAGTAACATCAAACGTGTGTGTGTATATATATAAAAATGCAGTGTATATATATTTATATATATACACACACACACACATATATACACATACAGATACCATAGAGCCCCCAGCCTGTTGCTGCCATCTTCAAAGAGAGTGAACCCATAATGGTGAGTATGCAGGAGGCAAAGGCAGCAGTGAATGAGGAAGAAGGTGGTGTTTGAACATCAGTAGAAGTGTAGGATAAACTACTTGGAGAAATAAACCCTGAAGACAAAATATCTGGCCATGAAAATAATCAGTCAGCAGATCAAGGGAGGGAATTGTCCCCCTCTGCTCTGCCCTTGCGATGCCTCACTTGGAGTGTTGTGTCCAGGTTTGGGGCCACCAGCACAAGAAGGTTGTAGACCTGTAAGAGTACATCCAGCGGAGGGCCACAAAGATGATCAGAGGGCTGGAGCACCTCTCCTATGAAGAAAGGAGAGAGATGGGGCTATTCAGCCTGAAGATGAAAAAGGTCCAGGGAGACCTCATTGCAGCTTTTTAATACTTAGAGAGGCAGGTATAAAAAAGATGGAGAGTAATTTTTTACATGGGCAGATGGTGATAGGGCAAGGGATAACTGTTTTAAACTAAAAGAGTTTAGGTTGGATGTTAAGAGGGTGGTGAGGCCCCGGAACAGGTTGCCAAGAGAAGCTGTAGATGACCCATCCCTGGATGGGGCTCATTTTCTCCAAGCTATCATGTAGCACTTAGTAAAGCATAAGATAAGTTCAGCATCACAGAGATCACATTATGTTTTCCCACAGTATAAATACTTTTTTAATGATGAAATATTCAGTATTTCTTTGTTTGGACACAATAAAAGAGCGTGCATAATAAGCAGCATCAAATAGGGTTTCTTCCTCCTCCACCCTCAGTGGCATTCTAATTTGCTTGTTGCATTATTCCTTTGTTTGAAATTACTTTTGAAAACCTTTTACTTGTCCTTTTAACTGATAGCACAAAAAAATGAATATCATCCAGCCCAATCTGTTTCCTCAAAAAAAAAAGCAAACAAATAGTTGTTAGTTAATAACATTGGGTAGTGATACATCGAAGGAGTAGAATTTACATCCATGCCTTGTCTTGATTGATTAAAGTGTTCAAGTTTAATTCAGCATGCCACTGTTTCCTGCTGGTTGTTCTTCTTCATCAGTAACAAACCCTCCTTAGAAACTGTTGATACTGAACATATGGAGCCAATTAAATCTTTAATGAAATTTTCTTATTTGCAGTTTCAGCCGTGTTGTGGTCTCTGATTCATTCAGTAAAAGGTTTCTGTTTACCAAAGGAGACCTTTTCATTTGCGTTGGAATACTGAAATGCAGAACTGCAAGTGTATTCTGCCAGAATTACTGGCATTTATCATGAAGTGGACAAATTAGGTGCTGAAATCTCTTTTAATGGAGAACTTCATTTTGCATTTTCAGGCACTTAAATAAAGTGCGACCACCTTACTTATAAAGCTGTAACCTGTTTCTGGTCAGTCTTGAGTCATGCATTAGGATAAAAACATCTGTCAAATACTAATACGTTGTATATATTACTGTATACTAAATATACAGAGTGAATTTGTAATACAAATAATGCTGAACAAATTGATACCAACCAAAGTACCTGAGAAGATAAACTAACATAGTATAAAGCAGCTAAAGAATCTGGTCACTGGGTTTATTCTTACACAATTTAAAGTCATAATAACAAAATACAGGTGATCTGTTTGCACATCATACTCTGTCAGAAATTATTTATTATCATTACAATACTGCATTTTGTTATCCTTTTGCCTTTTGGGCAGACTCTAGTACCAAGATCCTTGTCAGCCTTTGAGATCCCATCTGTTGCTCATATAACAAGTAATCTCATCATGAACCAGAACCTCATTGTATTAAAAAACACCTTAAAATGGAACTTTAGTTTTCATATTGCCCTTTAAGGACAGGTAACTGATAGATGAGTGATCACCAAAAGGAGGTGAAACTTGTTAATGTTAATACTATTGAAAGTGGTACTGGCAAACACACTATATAGAAGCCCTTCTGTTTGAAAATACTGACTTGTTGTAAATTATAGCAGTTTTTTCTGACACATCCTGAGCTCAACAGCATACGTGGTGCTGAAATGAGGAGTTGTGTTCTCCAAGGTCCCTTTAGATTTCTAACTCACTGTTTAGATTTCTACCTCCCTCTCGACCTCTTAGGAATTCACTCCCCCCCACCAGCCAAAAAATAAAATAAAAAATAAAAAAATAGAGAGAGAAAAAAAAAAAAAAAAACACACAGAAAGAACCTCAGATAAAGCTTTTCAAGGATTAAATATATATATATATATATATATATATGCTCTGACTGAAGTTTATATCTGATTAAAAGGCATCTGTACATATTTCAGCTAAAGGGTGACAGAAGACAATGAGAAGAGAGATACGGTATGTAAAGATGTTTTACAAGCTAGATTTCATATGAAACAAGGGATTCAGTCACATGTTAGCATTTACACAGAGCCTTGAGGAAACACAAATATGGATTAGGGCAAAAATCATAAGTATTCCTCTCCAGGGAAGCCTGGATTAAGAAGGAATCTAAAGAGAAGCAAAATGAAATTGAGATTAATTAATGACAATATATTTCAGGTTATGTAAACCTTCTTATCTCCTGAAAGGGTAGTGACAGACCATATGCTATTTCAGTTTTTGGAGGCTGTAATACTTACCAACTGCATCAAGCAAAGAGGCAGCAAAATGAGCTTCATCAGGAGGCAACAGGCAGGAGGCAAGAGGTGGCATGAGATCAAAGCACCCACAGTGAGCTCCTGCAGGGAAGCAGGGCATTTCAGTTGTATCAATGCACTGCTGATAATCGCAACAAGCTGATCTCACTGCTCTCCAGAATGCAGCTGAGACATAACTGGCCTGCACTGCACCGTTGGAAAGGTAAAGCTCTAATGCAGTTTAAGATTATTTGCACTAGAGAGTGACTACCAGATGGTGATAATTGCCCATGATCTTTGGGATATACAAGAGCCTTAAAAGGTTTGATATTGAAAGAAGTTGCTTAATGAATGGGAATTGGAAGGCTTGAAGAGAAGTTGATTTTTTTTTCCCTTAGGTGTTTGTTACTGTAGGGTGCTATTACACTTCAACAGGTTATAAGGCCCAACCTACCTGGAGGCAACAAAACGATTTTTATTTCTCATCCAAAAGCAAGAGAACTTGTCCACCTAAAAATTAACCGAGCAATGTTAAAAAAAAAAAAACACCCAATTCAGTGAACTTTATTAAGAATATTTAACAGAACAACCCCTTCCTTTGGATTTTTCATTCTTCTCCACACTGTCTTTTTTTCCTCCTCTCTTTCCTGAAAGCAAACACCTTCCTTGTCATACTTCTGTTTTGTAGAACATCCAACTGATGCTAAGTAACTACAAATAAAAAAAAAGATAAAAAAGAATAATAACCTCTAAGTTCCAGCTGGAGACCATCACCAGAGAACTATTGCATTGAATTTTTTCTACTCCCATTTATGTTGCATCCCAGCCTGTGATGAAGCATCCTTTACTAATAGACTGGAACAAAGTCTCAGCAAGTTATAAAGTGTTTTTTCCCTTTATCATGAGCACCTTATTTGCTTCCCTGAATAAAGTGTTGTGGGCCACAGTGTTTTCGGTTTTGGTTGGTTGGTTGGTTTTCAGCTATTTTTATTCTGCAAAAGAGCCCTGTCTTTTCTTGTCTTCATCACTGCTTTTTATATGGTGGTACTGAATGTTTTTGTCAGTGATTCAGGACTATAGCCTGTGGGGTGTCAGTAATACATGGCCTGTGCACTGTTGGTCTTTCATCTGGACACCAAATACATAACACAAGAAGAGAAGCTGGAAATGTTGTTGGTCTCCTCCAGTACAGGCATGACTGTTTTTACCACAGGCAGCTTGCAAAAACATATTTGTTTATATGTTTCTGTTTGCTTTGTTCTCTTTCTTTCCCATTTTCTTCTATGTTCCTTAAAAAAAAAAAAAAAAAA